>NC_136829.1:7868643-9162619 GCF_951394365.1 Tetrao urogallus | reverse complement strand
GCAGAGAGGTGGCTCAAGGACTGTGGGTAACTCAGGGTATCTCTTGGAGTTGGATGCACAGTCTGAATGGTGTTGGATTGGGCAGCACTACATACCTCTGAATCCAGCCCACCAGGCCTGCTGGTGCTGTATCATCTGGATTTGCTTTGCTTGTTGTCCACAGATCAAAAAAACTTTGCTTTTGCAAAGCATCAACACAGCCATGTCTGGGAACGATGCTTTGGTCGCCAAAAGAAAGTGGCTGCTTCCAGGGGGATCCTTCTCCAAACCTTCTGCTTGCTTCAGTCATCGTGTCTTGCTCTCAGGTGATGCAGGAAGAGAGCACAAAAGACATGCAGGAGCCATGTCCCAAAGCACGGGTTCTTTCAGGGTACAACTGCAGCAGACTTTACTCTTTGTTCATATGGAAAAAAAGATTGTCCGTGGATACTGCTTCCTGCACAGCTTCTCTGATCATCCAAGAGGTCTGTCTGTGCAATATACGTTCCACACTGGAACCAGATCTTCTCCTGACCTTTTCTTATTCTCATCTTTCTTCTGCCTGCCTCTACAAGCTGAACAATTCATAGCACAAATATAGGGGCTTCCTCCTACCCCTCCCCAGCTGGCATGCATCGTTATGCCAATTGCATGGCAAATTAGATGCACAAGTGTGTGTTAAATGTTTCTGTGACTCCAAGTCCTAATAAAAAAGCTAACCTCCAGGTGACATTATTATAGCTGTAACAAGTAGAGTGCCTCGGTAAAAAGACTTCATCTCAAAGGACTTTCACTGAAGCCATCTCCTTCTTTGTGTGTTCCTCCCTCGCAGCATGGGTAATTAAAGGACCAGCTCAGCTCAGAAGATTCCTCTGCTTTGCGTTTGAGGATATCTTTCATTCTATTTTTTCCCTCTCCTCTGATGGCATATTAGATCAAGCCATTAAGCAATATCCTCTGTTTCTCCTGAGAATATTCATCAATAATAATGAACAGTGCTTGCTGCAGGGCTGCCCCCTCCTTGCCCAGGAATGTTGCTGGCACATCGTACCACCCTGCAAGAGTAGTGCTGGAATGTGGTTTTATTCCTGAAATTCATTTGACGTGTGACTTTTTTCTCTCTCTGGGATGGCGGAGGCCCTGCATTGTTCCAGGTTTAGAAGCAGTTGGCCAAAGCTGAGATTTTATCTGCTCCAGAGGGAAAAAGGGTTTGCATCAAAACAACACGTAAGTATAAACTCCTTAATGCAGATTGGCTGCAGTGGTGTACAACCGAATGCCCTTAATTACACAGCTGAATTGGTGCATGTTCCTTTTTGTCCCACCACAACACACTTATTTAACAGGTTTGCACAAAGGCAACCAAAATATTTTAAGCAAAACTTTCTACCAGTGGGCTGCCTGTACTACTCCTGTCTGCCAGAGGCTGAGTGGGCACAGCCAGCAATGTCTGCAGTAGGCAATGTGAGGAGGCTTTGAGAAACACCTGTCCTGCTCCTGTCCAACAGGGGAGGGACAGAACCTTGACATGAGAACTCCATCAGTAAAATGAAGAGTTGGATCCAAGAGAGGTGGACAGCACTCCAGAATGAGGAGTGGAAGCCCATGTTTATAGCAGCTCTGAGCACCTAAGAGGTTCATGCTGCTCTAACTCCCCTTGTGCTTGCCAATCTTGTTTGCCCTAATAATGTCCTAGATTCCATCAGACCACAAGCAATGTAAAACCTACCTTGCACCCTTGCAGCGTGCTCTGCTACGTAGGGGATTTTCAGGGAAGTAGCTCCATCAATTTCCAAGGGAAATTAAGGTAGACAGCACCTTAAGCACTGCTCACCTTGCTCCACTCATTCCTTCCTTCTCCTGTAAGCTGATCAGGAGGCTTAACTCACTGCTGGTGGCACCATTCCCAGAGATGACTGGGAGCACATGCAGGCTTCCTGTCCCACCCTGTGTGCCCACTGGGACATGCTGCTTTGGGCTCAGGTTCCCATCCTCAGCCCCGTCCCATGGCACTGCACTCCTGCACAGCCATCTTCTTCCCTCTCCCACGGCCACCTCTTGGTGTGAGGATGTCTTCTTCTCCCAAGGAATATCACACAATTTGGACAGCTACTGTAAAGCTAATATACAAATCACAACTCTGAGGAGCAGAATAGAAACATCCAACCATATTAAATAAGTTTTGTGTGTGTTTGAAAGCTTGCAAAAATCTAGATATTAAATTGATGTCCTGGCACTTGTGCAGCGTAACAGGCAGATTCAATTAAAAGAAGAAAATATGTCCAGCCTGTAGTATGAGCTAAGCAGCAATAAAAAAGCAAATCAATTTTGCAGGAGTTTCAAAGCCTGGTGCAGATTTCCAGGAGGCAGAAGCCAAAAATATATTTATTAAAAAAGACCCTAGGGGCTCAACAGTGTCATTTTACCCAAATCCTGCACCCTCAATATGATGAACTGTCACTGAATTTTGAGCAATACTTTGCAAATAATCCATTTATATGTATAGGTATAACACGTTATATATGTATAGATAAATGCATTTGTTTCTATTGCATATATTCAATGTCATTGATTATTTTATAGAGATGCAAAGGAGTACTGCAAAAAAACCACCATGCCAAGTAATTTGTGTTCTCAGATATGCAGTGTAACATTGGCACGTCTATTTGTGTGTACTGCTAAATGAGGGTGTTGTATTTGCATACCTACATATATACATGCATGTATGAGCATGGGAATATAATATTGTATATAGTATATATATACTACAGAATATATGGAATATATACTAGTATAAATATCTACATCAGCATATATATAGAGAATATATACTATAGTTTATGATATACTATAAACTATATGTATATGCTATATATTATATAGTAAGCACAGTATATACATAGCATATAGTATATAGTTTGTAATTTATACACATACACATTTCCATGGATATGCTGATGGATTATTTGCAAAATATCCCAGATGCAAGTGTGCCATAGGTCCTTCTTTGAGGTTCTGAGGTTTGTCCCTGTGTTGTTTTCTCGAAATGAAAGCTGAATGCAGTGGATATCATAGACTTAGAGCTTCTCCATCCCACCCAGCGCAGAAGCAAGGCTGGCAGCTCCAGTGGCCTTTAGAAACCAAAGCTGGGTGAGTCCCCAGCTCCATTGTACCTGCCATAGAGTCATAGAGTCATAGAGTCATAGTCATAAAGTTATACAATCATTAAGGTTGGAAAAGACCACTAAGAACATCAAGGCCAACCATCAACCCAACAAACCCATCATCCTTCATTACCTTCCGTGTATCTCTTACTTGCAACATAGGTTGCTCCACCATCCAGCAAGCATTGTGTGCTCACATGAGGGGCTCTCTCTGTCTCTTTTCTTGCTTCCCTTTGGTTTTGTCACTGTTGGTGCAAGAAATAGGAGTCCACACAGTGTTTCACTGCTGTTCGGGCTGCAAACCAAGAAATAAATCACACTGAGCCACAGTTTTATTCCCCTGAAGACACCTAAATGTGACTGCAAAGGTGATCAGTGGGGGTGAGCAGCGTGGGGGTGATGACCAAGGTGCCCTCCCACATATTCAACAAATAGGCCCACACTTCCAGCACTTTGTGGGGCCACTGTGCTCCCATTGGAAGGAGCTGGCAGAGGGACCTCTGGGTGCAGAGCTCAGCTCCTCACTGCGGGCTTTGATACAGTGCCCAACATACACAGAGGAACCCTGCAAAGCCAAATTTGCCTCTAAATCTATTTGTGTTTTGCAAGGCTCAAGTTCACCTTGAACCGTCTTTACTGTTTCCTTGCCTTTTTCTTTTGAAGTTGCAGGTTCTGCATAAGCACATAAGCCTTTCAGGGGGTGGGGGGGGGGGGGGGGGGGGAAGAGGGAGGAAAAAAAAAGAAGGGAAAAGGATTCGTATGAAGAAGCTATTTGTGATACGTATTTTTTAATACTGACATTTTAAAAGGTTGAAATATTATGGCATCTTTTGCAAAGTTATGCCATTTAAACAAGATAACATGGCATTTTACCATTAAAGAAAAGACCTTCTTTTTTACTGGTACCTTTGAATAGTTTATCATTTTGCAATAATATCCCTCAGCTATATAGCTCTCTGTTCTCTTTCAAATGGAGGACAACTTCTCTTCTAATTGTGCTTATGATGCCAATTAGCATTGGGGTTTTCTGCTTTTATTAATAAACAGCCTTTCTAAGAGCACTGTGACTGTCCTAAATATTTTTTTCTCCTATATGGGATTCAGGAGGAAATTGTAATTAATTCCTCTTTCAGTGGAAAAGCAAAGCTATTTTTAAATTGCATGCCTGATTGAATTAACAAACTGTTAGACAATTAGCAGTCTTTCTTATTTATTTTTATGCTCTTTAAAATGCAGATTCGATTTAGTACTGTTTTTGCCTCCTTTCGTTTCATGTGTCCTAATTGTTAGCTAAGTAGTGTCAGGACTGCGTGTTATCGGCCAAGGCAGGTGTCAGCTTCAATATTATTAAAGATGCAATTATTCCTCTCTCAAGCCCAGCTTGTCAGTTTAGCTCATCAATGTATATATCAATACATTTTTAAAAGAAAAAAAATAAATAAATCTGTTTCCCATCCATAATTACCTCCTTGGTATCCTGCCCCTTGTTTTGGAGCTGTCTCTCTAACCACAGTATGCGGGAGTCCCAGAGAGCATAATGAGGTCTGACAGCCCCACGGAGTGTCAAGCTGCACAGCCAAAGTCTCCAATGTGCAAACGGGCTGCCAAAAAATGCAGGATTCGGAGCAGCACCATGCTGCATCCCTTCTATGGAAATGAGAGCATGTGAAGAAAAGGAGTCGCTGCATGTACATCACACGAGGGCACTGGGAAAACTGTAAGGGAAAATGGTAGGATATGATGCTCCCAGCCATAAAAGTGACAATGAAAGGCTGGAGATGCGCTCATACGGCCAAGCAGAGCTGCAGGAGACCAGCCCTGTGCAGGGTACGCGTGGCATCAGGAGATGAATTCTGCTTCTCCTGTTCTTCAAAGCTGGTTGTTTCCAAATGCCACCTCCCTGGATTGCAGCTTTAGGGTTGGGGTTTCTCTCCAGTCACCGCTGGGACTGAAAATCCCAGACAATGAGCTGGAAGGAGCAATTTGTTGCTCAAAATGAGGTTCAAAGTTAATCAAAACTATTCACTGGGTATGGATTGAATTCGTAATTTGTTTTGGCAGACAAAAGTGGAAGGACTGAAATAGCACATTTTTTAGAAATTTCCTACATGATGTAACTCCAGAATTTCAAAGTGAGCTTTTATTTTCCGCAGTGCCTAAATTCTATTTTAAAGCAAGGTTTAGGATCTATGTTTCATTTTGGATTGAACACTGTGTTCTATTTGACCCAAAGTGCAGCACGCATGCACACATCCCTGCAATTTGGCCACCGTTCAACAAATCAATTATTCTCAGAGCTGATAAGTTGCCCCTTAAGGGAAAATGTGAAATTTTTCCCTGAACATTCCTGGTCAGATGAACCATATCCTGAAGGTAGATAAGCCATGAACAGACAACAGTTTAACAGATCAGGTTATGGTTTATTCACACATCTTCTTCCAGCATCAGCAGACTAAAATTTGTGCTTTCTTTTCCTATTAGTCTCCAGCAAGCTCTTTCTCAAGGCAGGTGCCCAGCAGAGCTGCATTCAGTGCCCTCAGCCTGCAGGACAGCCACTTCAGCATCATGCCAATGCATGCCCAGCCAGCTTCCATCTCCTCTGGAAAGCTGCAGATTTGCTCTGCTGCAGCGAGAAGAGGAAGAAAGAAGGGGCTGTAGTATTTAAAGAAAATTAATCCACTGAATTTTTATTTGGTTCAATAGTAATTCTCAACAATAGGGTTCTTAATGCAGAATTTCACTCCGCTTTCATGTGGTGTCAGGATCTGGTGGTGTGGTAGGAACTATGGCTGTAATTAGAAGGGCCACACATTCATCTCCAACTTAAATTCTCCAGGCTTAATTCTCTTCTCAACCTAGTACAAATCAGGAATAATTTCATTTCCATTAATACATCACAGCCATGTGAATCTACCACAGTCCTTCCAGCTCTGCTTACACAGAAGGCACTATGTATGCTGTGGCATTGATGAGAGTAGGAAAGAAAAGATCGTGAGATCAAAGCAATTGAGCTGCATGCTTTAATTATTATTATTATTTTTTTTTTTTTTTTTAGAGAGAGAGAAAAAAAAAGGAAAGAAGAAAGACTATGACTATTTCAATGAGAGCCTTTTTATACAGGCATGACAACTTGAGACGTGCAAATAGAAGCTCTGGATATGGCTATAGGGAGGGAGGAGGATGAGGGCAGAGAGGAGGGCTCAGGACAGGTTCTGTGGTTGTCCCCACACTGCTGGGCTGGGGACATTTCTGAGCACTGGCCAAATCCTGCAACATGTCACCATGCAAAGAGCAAGGAACTGCCACGAAGCCTTGAGCTGACTTTGTTTTATCCAGGTCTGTGTATTTCTTGTTCTGGAAACAGTCACAGTGCCTCAGTGTGATATGTTTCCTGTTCCCATAAGAACTGGAAGGTTAGATTCTGAAGAAAGCCCATACAACAAGACTTGTTAGGGAGCCTATGGCATTGTGGCAGGAGAAACAAGATGTCCCACTTCTGGTCACAGACAGCCAGTGTCCAGAGAGAGGAATGAAGGATAAGAACAGAGAGTGGATGCTGCATGCTGATCCACAGAGCTCTTACACCGGAGGCTGAGACCTCTGAGGAAGGGTTAGAGACTCTGAGACACAGCCAGCATTCATTTTTGCAGGAGTTGTGCAGCTAAATCATTTCCTCCCCTTTGAAAATCTCCACCTGTGACCTATAGGTCTGAAATTTGATGTCGTGAGGCAGTCATATTGCTGTTCTGCTGTAAGAGCAGTTGCGTTATATTAGCAGTAGCATTTGATTGTTGCACTTTGATATAACTGAATAGGTAATCAGACCACTCTTTATTTTAGCCTGAGGATATGCCTTTGATTTGTAGAGGTTGGCCATTTCTTATCTGAGTTTGAAAATGGGATTATTTAAATGTGTATTGATGTTTTTCATGCGGTCTAGCTGTGCAGTTCAACATGGTAATTCAACTCATAGCTATACCAGATTGTTATCTAATCTGATAAGATATGAACAGCACAAAGCTGAGATGATGAAACAATCAGGATTGTTGACTCACTGGGGTCCTGCTAAATCCAGTCTGCTTTCATAATTATCCTGTCAAGTTCCTCGAATCTTTGCTACTCCAGCACTGTGATGGCGAGAGCGGTGGTAGTGACACCACTTGGTGAATGCGTAAGTTGATCAAAATAATTTCAGCAGATACAATGTCTATTTATGCCTCCGCCACAATATGAAAAGCTACTGATTCAAATACCCCAGACTGCAAAATTGGCTCTCTTAGCATTCCTCAGATGACTGAAGGCCGTTATTAGAGGCCTCTCTAAGTTGGTGTTTTGCTAACACAAGCTGCCGCCTGACTGCTCCCTGCCAGAGGGGGAAGAGGAGGAGGAGAACATTCACCCTGGGAGCACCGCTAAGTCAGGATCTTGTGGCTGTGGCAGGCAGCAACACCAACCCAAAAATGCTGGCGTCCTTAGCTCATTCCTGTCATGGCTCGTGGCATATTTTATTAGTCCTATTACCGACAGTTTTAGGGGAAAAAAAATTAAGCTATGTGAATTACATCTAAATGATACATTCTAAAGGCTTCCCCTCCTTGCGGATAGCTCGGTTTCAGTTTCTTTCTCCACCATCTAAAGGAGTACTCATGTAAGTGCTGTAATGGCAGAGACTAAAGCGCTGTAACAGGTCAAAACAGGCAATTCGGGTATTCAAGGAAACCATCCTTAAGGATCGAGCAGAAACAGTGGAAATATTGTGAAGGTCTGAATTGAAATCACAGTCCTTTGCATTTTACGGGGCTTTTTGCTCTTAATTTGGGGTCAGCATTTTGATATCAGACAGTATTAAGTTGTAGAATCTGTGTATGAAGGAGGTCCTGTGGTGGTGATGCTTTCAATGGTCAGAGAAGGAAAATAAACGTACAAATGTCCATGGAAATCCCAGAGATCAAAATATTGCTGTGTCAAGCATCTTTTGCTGATTAGCTCACTATCAGGTTCACCTGTGGCTGCTGCTGGAACAATCATTAAGAGCTTTGTTGTGGCACAGAGTGACCAGTCAAGCATCCTTGTATTTAAAATCAACACTAAAATATCCAGATACTGAAAGATGCTGCTACATTCGCTAGGTGTATTTTAAAACAGAAAACACTGCTTCAATGAAAACCATTACCAGCAGAGAGACTGAGTGATTTAGATCAAAGTATTTAATGCTGCCAAGTTAAAATGTTAAATTTGCAGAGCTCTGAGCACCTCACCATGAAGGCAGGCACCAACCACATTGCTCAGCATCCAAACTGTGGAAACTTTTGGCCCCAAGTGGTATGGGAGCCTTAATCCTCTAGTCTTGCCTGTTGGCCCTCTTGAAAATTGTAGCTATTATGTTTAAATTAATTATGCCATTTTTTTGTCGAAATTGCAGAGTGCTGCACTGGAGAGCCTTGCCCAACCCCTGCACATACAGAGTGACAGGAGGCCTTGCCCTGTTCTTTCAGCAAGGCTGCAATTAGCATGGAAAGGAAAGACCAACTGTTGTTTGAAAATGTTAATGCTAAAGGTCTCAGTTAAGACTGTGTCTCTCCTATAAGCCCATGTCTCTCATACAAACTGATGGAAAAAATTCAATCTTTTCCTCTCTGTCTCTTCCTTTCCCCTTGTGCTTTGAAGTGGCTCTTGGAGATGGGGCTGTGTATGAATCCTGCTCAGTGCCCTCCTTGGCACATCCTCCTTGGCCTTCCAGCCCTTTTCCATGCAGCCAAGAGCCCTTCCCAGCTCCTGCTGCTGGCTGCTTCCCTCCATCCCCTCCCAGCCCTCCCTCATCCTTCCACCTTGTTAGTGTCCATCAGGAAGGATGTGTCTTAAGCCCAAGACTATCTCATGGGAAATCAGAAGGGATGTATTAATAGCTGCTCTGAAAAATAAGGAAAATAAGAGAAACCTCCCTGTTTAGGAACCACACCTCCTCTTGACAGAGTTACTTTTGATGGGACTCCAGCCTTACGTTTGTCCATAACGCTATAACGTCTCCAGACAGCCAAGCAGATAGATTCAGCTGGAGGGTGATTTCTCTAGGCTGTCTCTAGTATAAACTCAGAGACCCAGTACAGCATACATGTGGCAAGGCAACCCAACAAAAGGCAGGGATGGAGACATGCTTTTCTCTGGCTGCATTCTCTACACAGACTTCAGGCTTTGAAGGTTGTCCAGGGCAGGACCCAGACCAATGCATTTTGCTGCAGCAGAGTTACATGAGCCCATGCAAACCCATCCCTCTCTAATGCACAGATGGACACCAAGCATCAGATCTCCAGGTGCTGGGGCTGACCAAACCTTGGTCTTTGGGAAAGTGACAAGTATTTATTGCCCTCTGTAATACCATCCCTCCATTCACCAGATTCCTCACCTTCCTGAACTCCCTTGTATGGCTGCATCCCACTGGGGCTGCTCATCTCAGCCTCCCCATCACACAGCCCCAGGGGCCACCCTGAGTCCTGTCTACACCTGGGTTTGCTGATGAGGTTCAGAATGCCTTAAACTAGGTTAATTTAGAGGAAAGTGAACGAAATAAATTGCTGGCACTTTTGTGTGCTGATAAGTTTAACCTTTTTTTTCCCCGAGCGGCTAAATTGCCGATCATCCGGAAACACACCAGAGTTCAGCCATTACATAAAGGAAGCTGTTAGTCTCATTTTAAACAATATTGACCTTTTTCCCGTCCTTTCCATTTTGACTAAATTACAGGGTACATTTTTTGAAATGTGCCTTTTGTCTGACTGTAACCAGGTGACCCCCGATTTTCTTCCTCTCCCCCCATCCCCCCGCTTACATCTTTCAACCTTTTCTTTCTTCTTCTTCTAACAGAGTTCTTAGCTTAACCACTGAGATTTTCAAATCCAGAGGTATTTAGGAAAGAGTATTTGTGATACGTATATTTTCCAGTTACAAATTCCACCCCTGGAAGCAGAAAGAAGCTTCGCTGGTGCACGCATCATGTGGGGTTAGTGGTGGCATTTTGGATATGACAGAGAAGTGTCTCTGCTCTGCCTAATTCAGATCAGCAAGTGTGTGTGAGCTTCCAGTTTTACTCAAAATTAACTTCATATTCTACATTACCCATAGATTAACTTCTCTGAGCGTAACTGCTCCTGCTAACAAAGCAGCTGATTTTTTCCTTGTTTTTAGCTTTTAATCAGGCTGTGAGTGTGCATAGCTCCCATGCAACACTACTGTAACTCATTCTGAGAAACTTTCCCTGCACAGAAGCACTTTTTTACTTCACCTGGAGCCTTGGGCTGAGCCTCAGATGTAATCTTGTGAGGATATTACAAACCAAGAGTGAAGCTCCAGTTGTTTTCCTTATATCCAAGCTCTTAGTCAGCCTTACAGATCTATCTGCTTTTGTTTACTTCATTAGCTCTTGAAAAAATTCAAAGAGACAAAGTCTCCCTGCTGAGATTCCTTCCTTCAGAGCTGGTGTCAGTGGGCCACTGGGCACCAGAGGCATTTCCAGGGGCTGAGCTGCAGCCTCATCTGGGGCAAACATCCCCGTGACAAGGGGCAGAGGCTCCCTTGCATCAGCTGAGGATCAGCACCATCCCCCTGCACATTTGTGAGCGTGGTTATGGCATTTGCTTCTTGTATTAATTTTTTCTGGCTGAAAACTAAAAATATTCCCATGTACATTCTGCTAGCTCTTGGCTCACGTAAAAATGTCTTCTGGTGCCAAACTTTTCTGAAAATTAATACAAGCTTAATTTAATTCGGAGCCATGTTGCTTCTTTATAAAACGTTCTTTTTTTAAATCCTTCAAGTAGGCTTTTGTATCCCAGTGACTGCTGCTTGCTGTCGCCCAGGTGCTTTTTCAGAAAGCTTTGGAAAGTGCTGGGGTTCCCTGGCAGGAGAAGTGCTGGTGTTTCCAGGAAGTTTAGGAAATAAAGGCCTCCACTGTGGGAGCACTCATCCCACAGCAATGAGAGCCTGCATAGAACAGGCTCAGCTTTAACCCCATCTCTTCAATAGTTGATTAATCTGAATCAGTGACATTGAAAATGGCTCAAAATGTTTAATCGTCTTCTGTAGGAAAGAGATATTCAGGAGCTAGAGTGCTGTTCAAATCAAACTGCCAAGAGAGAAAATGATTTCTTCAAGTTGCTTACTGATACAATGTTCAATCCATCTGTGAAAATATTTGGGTTGCATTCCGGGGTTTTGATTGACTCTCCTGCCAACACCAAAATTTTAATAAGCTTTGCAGGGACAAAGCTCTTCCAGCTCCCAGTTCTGTGAGCAGGCTGTGCCAGCAGCTCGCACTCCAGGCTTGTGCAGAGGTGGGAATTAAACAGCCCTACCTGCTGCGTACCTTTGGTGCACCTCTGCTTTTATTCAGCAGCAAGATGGGACTGCACGTAAAACTGCCCCACGCAATGATTCAATCACAGTCCTCCAGTTTGCAAAGCAAAAAGAATCACGTGGTTAGCCTGTAATTAGCTGATAGTTATTTATCAATTGCAGCTTGCCTTACTCTGAGGAAGGGCTATGGGGTGTGAGGAAGGCATGGTGTGGCCTGAGGCCGTGCTATCTTGGTCACCGGACGGGGCCTGGAGGGAAAACATGGTCCAGCATCTTCACAGGAGCTGAGCAGATGAACTGGGGCACCTCATGTAGCAGATAGGGCTTCACGTGGGTCGGAGTAGGGCAAACACAATCTCATTATGGGAGATGAACTTGGAACAAGGGGCCTGCGAACATACATTTGAGTGAGGCCTGGGTGAGTGAAGACATTCCCAGAACGTTTGATATCCATCCCTCTTGCAATTTGTCCTCTCAAGGCTTAGAGCAGGCAGAGCTTCTGCATTTCCTGGGATGTAGCAGGCACAGAAATAAGCACAAAGTATTACATGTTCTACGCACATTTATTTGCCCTGACATTCCTCTTTTTCTGAAGAACTGTGCATTACTATCTACAAACAGACAAGAAAAAAATGTTATTGGCAATGTGGATTTGCTCAGGAAATAAGGCAGCAGAGTCAGCCGTCACTTTAACCCTTAGCAGCACAGTCTGAAAATTTTGCACTTCCTGTGAAAAATGGGATCATCCAATGCCACTAAAGAAAGACAAACATCTGGGACAATCCCTAATCTCTGGATACACACCTGTGAGAATCTCTCAGGGCATCCATGGCTCGAGGAAAGGATTAATTTGCCGTATAAGGAGTAGTGAGGGGAAAACTGAAGGGGGAAGTGGGGCTGCAGGGGGAGCCTGAAGAACTGTTTGATAACTATTTCTTCTATGAAAGAAAAAAATGAATGAATGACAAAGTGAGAGGTGTGTCTGGTTACCTGAGACCTGACAGGGAAAGCTGAAAAGCTTGCACACCAATGCACCAATCCTTACCAGTACATCAAACCCTTCACCAACACGTTGCCTGCATCCCTCCCTTTCTATCTCCCGAACCTCCTATTAAGAAAGATCCAACAACACCATTAAAATGTCTTGCGTCAATTGGAAATTCATTGTTCACTAAAAGCTAATCAAAGTGCTGGTAAACACAATGGCACCCTTTTCCCCAACCTGACGTTTCATTTACACAAGAGCTCGAGCAGCCGCACCGGCGCTCTGCCACGCAGCCGTCAAGCACTGATTGTGCTATTCAGCAGGATGGCTCAATAATTACAGTCCCAGATCTCCAAACCGCACCAAAGAGCAGGCTTACCACTGCTAGCCTTTGTTACTAATTGTCCTTCAGGATACTTGAGATGAATTACCGTGGCTTACATTTTCCTGTTTTTCCTTTCTCTTTTATTGGGTAAAAAAAAAAAAAAGAAAAAAAAGAGAGAAATCTTTCCACTTAGCAGAGCTGGACAGATCAGACAAGTGTAGCGCTGACTGTTGACAGCACTTCATAAGAAAGCCCTCTGAATGCAAACTGTCTCATTGACACGTTCAGCTTGACACGTCGGATTGATTTTTGATTGTTTTACACAGCTCACTTGCGCATGTTTTCATTATCGAGGCTGGGCAGTTTTCATACTAACACTCACAAAATGTTAGAGATATTAATATAATTTGATACCATCTATGCTGCGTCTAATTGTAACCATAATCCAACAAATGAAGCCTCTTTCACCAAAGCTCTCCAAAATGGATTGCACTTCTGATCACTCTTTTAGTTTATTTTATTTAGGGATGCTTGAAATAGCAACAACATTATTTGTTCCAACTTAACACTGGTAGATCAAGGTAGAACTAGAGGTGAGTGCTTTAAGTCCACTGCTGGATCCATGCCGTTCCTCTATGCCTTGAGCTGGATCAGCTCCTGAGCTGCAACCTGGGAGCATTGGGAAAGGACACTTTGGCCAGCATCACTCACATGCGGACAGCTTGGATCGATGCTTGTGGTTTGTTTATTAAATCCACAGCCTCAGGCTGCTAAATTGCCAGTGTTGGTCTCAGGAGTGCATATCCCTAGGCAGCAAGTAGATGCTCTGGAGGGATGGGGGATCAGCTTCTGCTTGCTTAGCAGTGAGCCCTGTGCCTGGCTGATGGTGCTGCTTCAGGACAGATCCCCGTGTCCCCAGATGTCCCTGCCATCACCCATGCCCTCCCATTCCTCACACCTGCCTCAAGCTCCTGAACTACTACTTTGCTTTTTTCTCATCTCTCTCATTTGTTCGTCTATCTCATCTGATCTTTCAGAAGCCCCAGGAAGGACACTGAAAGCTGCTTGGTCCTTTCCATATAAATGTCACACTCCCTGTGACAACCCAAACAGCAGTAGCCCAGTGCTAGTCCAAACTCTTCCAGAAATGTAGGAGGAACGTCCCTCTCTAAAACAGCTGAAGGTGCAGTTTGTGGCTGTGTAGCATGGCTAGTTCATACAGAGAATCAGCTCCTTCTGCAGGCCCTATTTATCATGGTAACTCCTTTAAATTAATACTACCTGCATGTAGAAGGAGGAATGAAATCACCCAGGCTGAATTTTAGAAAGAGGAGCCCTTGGTTCACATTGGAAACTGTGACTGTGTTTACTTTTGCATTCACCTGACCTGTGTGTGTGGCCAGAGCAACTCAGGAAGCTGCACAGCACGTACCGACCAGACAGCTTCCATTTCAGAACTTTGTCTTCTTTTCTCCAATCATAGCAGAAAAAAATCATTTCCCAGCACTTTTTCCTCCTTTCCTCCCCCCCCCTCCCCCCCCAGTAAATTACATTAAATATGTTCTGGTGCCACAAATCGTTTTTCTGAGCCCTGATTTCCATCAGCTGGACAGGCATGGGAAGGCACTGGTAACAAAATACCCTTGTTGCCTTTTCATCAAACAGCATGGCCCTAACTGGAGTGTAAGCATTCTCCTGTGACTGTGCACTCTCTTCATAACCCTTCCACTCAAACAAAGTGATTGTCTGAACTGCAATTGCTTTGCCAAGATGATTAAATTAGTTCCTACATGCCAGAGATGCACAGAGGTCTTGACATTTATATTTGGGTACTAGAGTCTGACATCCAAATGCATCTGTGTTTGAAAACAGCATAATTTAGAAAGTAGCATAAAATCCATTAATATAATAGGGAGAGAGGGCAATGCTTCCATCCACGTGGGGCTGTGCAAAAGGATGCTTACGGTGCTGCAGGAAGGCAGCGCTGTGCCGGGCTGTTGGGGCTGCAGAGTGTCCCCTATGCATGTCCCTTGCTGCCAGGGGAATGAGGAGACAGCAGAGAGCAGGGTGAAGGCAGATTCGTGGCTGAGATGCCGCTGGATGAAATCCATTTGTTGTAGCATCACACAACCCACAGTTTCCTCCCGCAGGTTGAAGCTCATGTGCATAGGCTGAATCTCCAAAAAGGCCAAATAAGCAATTAATTACGCTCTCGGTGATCCCAGCAAGTGAAAAGCAGCAATGTGTGTGCAGGCAGCTTATTCCAAATTCAGCCCAGCACCCCTGTAAAGAGCATCTGACCCGACACTGTGCTCCGTATCATGCGATAAGGTTGCTGTAGGCTGTTCATTGCCATTATTTAGAAACCAAAATTATATGGTTTTTATCATTCTTAACCCAATTATACAATTACTGAACTTGTATATTAAAGACCTCTGCCGAAATCTGAATCCCATTGTTTTATTATGGCTCAGTTACCCAACAGGCACTCTCTTTTGCCTGGAGATGTAAATTTTTACTTTAACACAGAGCTGCATTGCCACTTCTTGGTGTTATTTTGAATGAGTGAATGCAAATGATATTATTCAATTTCAGAAGCAGTTTCATTCATGATGTGACATTAGCATCTGCTACCAAAAGGAAACATTCTTCACCAAATAAAATGTAAAAAAAAAAAAGTCCGATTGATAAATCCCTGCAAGCAAATCCCCCACTTTTGCACCTACACACAGTGTCTGCTGGGATAGCCTGATTTTCCCCAAGATGTCCCAAAAGGTTGAGGATGGGTGGAAAGGACTTCAAAGGTCTGGTTCCAAAATGGTTATTATCTCTATGATAGGGGATTAATATTATTCTGTGGAGTCTCCTGGTAAAGCTTTGAATTTGCTCTTTTTCAAGACATCAGCAGCAAGGAGAGGTCTGCCCATCAGGCTGTCCCACTGTGGATGGGGCACATGGCTGTGAGGCTGCAGTGCTGCCTGGTACCTGCTCGGATTCATTACTGTCATCTGCAGTATCGATGAGTGAGAACTGAGCTCGGTGCGCGTGCCTCTTTCTCCCGGTATCCATTTTCCTCGACTTGATCAGCAGAAAAACGTTTGGATCTTTTTCCCTTTTTTTTTTTTTTTTTGGTAACTATTTTTAACCACATGAATGAAATACCTGAACGTTCATTCCAATTCATTTTCCCAGGTGGAAAAAAAAAAAAATTAAATAAAAATGAATCCAAATGGCAAACAGAGGGCGCTGGGCAGGACACTGAGATCGATAGCAAACAGGGCTGGGAGACGTTCCGGCTGCTGGCAGCAGGTCAGCAGAGTGGAATACATTGTGAGTGCTGAGCCTTGCCTTGTGCAGGGGAAGTGTGATTTTTAAAGGGCAGGAGAAAAGCTCCTTAGGAATTGAGGTCTGTCTGCAAAATAGTGGAAACGACCCGCATCATTAGGATGAGTCTCGTTTTGGAAAGACACCTCTTAATTAATTGAGAAAAAAAAATCGGCCCAAGAATCAGTGAGGATATACATATGGGTGTGTGCACACATACATATTGCACTTATTTTATGATGCTCGTGCTGGAGTGTGCATAGGGGTGTGTGTATGTCTGATAAGAATAATGAGCTGTAACAAAAATGAGGGGACAATTATTCTGATCTTCTGTAACCCATCTCGGCTGCACAAATTATCGTTCTGAGCAGACTGAAAACAGAAAACTAAGTATAATAGAGGCATGTTTAAAAAGTAAATTAAGGAATAAAATGCACAGAGACAGAGTGCCGTGTTTTGTTACGTCGTTCCCTGCCTGCCTTTCTTCAGAGGGAGATTTCAAATTAAATTCAAAGCCTCTACTTTTAAATAAACAATGAAAATTGAAAATAGGCGTCCTTGTTAAAATATATATCTCCCTATTTCCTCTCATATTTTTTTAAAGTCATGCAGCACTGTGCGACCGTACAGGAGAAAAAAGGAGGGCGTTGGGTATTAGGATTCCAAACGGGATACTACATCTTTAATGATACATATGATAATTAAAGAATACAATAAACACAATTAGCATATGTTTTAAACAGTTTATTAGTGAAGCTTACCATAAAATCAGAATATATAGAGCTCCAGGGTTTGTTGGGATAACAGCTTCTAATCCTTAGAGTCATAAAATCTCTGGCTTGGAAGAAATGGGCATCTTTAAAATGATTGAATCAGCAGGCCTCAAGTGAAAACACACAAATTAGCCACCTCCAGCAGCCGGGCACTGCTGCGTGGGGTGAGGGCATCGTGGGCTGCTGGGGATGGAGCGGGCATCCCGGGAGGCGGCGGCTCCTTGCATAATGGAGGTAGACCCAAAAGCCATAAATAAATTGAAATATCTCCCTGATTTTGCAAATATTCATCGTGGGGAGGAATGAATGTGTAAAGAAGCGTGGGTGTGAAGGAGATGGAGGACTTGAAATGAGAAGGGCGCAGGGCTCCCGGCCCTGCTCGCTGCAGGATACAGCCCTAAAAAGCTGCAGACAGCAGGAAAGCAGCTCTCTGCAGTGCCACTTTGTGTTTCTGGCCCTTTTTTTCTTTTTTTTTTTTTCTTTTCTTATATGCCAATGAGCTTCCTTTCTCTCTCCCTTTCTTTCCTTCTGACTTCAGGGCAATGGGAGGAATTTGGTCTTTTTTCTGCTGATGAGGAACATATAGGCTCTGTACATTCACTGGTCTACTGAAATGAAATGAAAGACTACTGGTCTAGTGAAAATTTTTCCCTCTTTTGTTTTTTGTTGTGTCCAGAGGGAGCGGGGGACATCTAATCCCCCACTTCAGATATTTCAGGTTGCTTAAGAGCAGCTGGAAGGTTTGGGAGAGCTTCTGTCTGAGCAGAGCGAGGTCCTGCTGAAGGGAAGGGGAAGATTGTCACTTTTGTGATGGATCCCCATCAGCTGTAGTGACCTGTATTTCATACCCCGGGCTTCAGAGTGGCTTTCTATGCCTGAACTGGAGGGCTCAGGTTCCAGGAGATGGACCTCCTGGCTTAGCAACAGTGCAAACACACAGCATAAGACATTTCTCCTCTCATAGATATTGGTCTAAGCACAAATTTGGAGGAGAAATGAAGGCCTGAAAAGATGAAGTGACTTCCCCAAGGTCAAACAGCAGGACAGTGGCAAAGGCAGGAGCATAAACATGAATTATATTGTCACTCTGCCAGAGGAAAAGGTTGAAATGCAGCTCATTTTTTTTCCATAGTTTAGACCCAGCTTGATGTATTTGACCTCTATTCAGCTGGCCAAGGTCCAGGGAACAAAATATGAAAAATAGTGGTGGGTGTCGACTCCGGGGAGAGAGGTCAAGGCAAAGGGGTGTGTGGAATGGGTTACCTCAATGGCAATGCAGTGCTAAGCCATGGGTGGGTGAGGGTCTGGTCCAGCAGTTCCCCATCAAGGTTGGTGGCTTTGGGTCACGTTTGGAGGGAGAAAGAAATTTGGGAGGAGAGAGGAAAAAACTGTGGCTGCGCCCATTCTTTATTGCAATGCTTCACTATTGACATTCCCACACTGATTTATAGCCCAGGGAGCTGCCAGGCACAGACAGTGCAGCAAGGAGAGCCGAGCACCAGCCCTGAATTTTAGCTCCATCTCCAGCTTTTAGCAGAATTCAGCAGCCAGTGGAGCATTCACAGTGAATCGCCAGGGAAGTGTAAAGCAAAGGCAGGCTCGGGGTCACTTGGGGTGATTCTTTCAGCCTGTAAGACCCATACCATCAGAAATCCATCCCCATGAAGGTTTTCAGGCTCCTTTTGGGGCAGGGTGGACTGATGGTGGCACATAGCACCTGCTGGCATGGGTGTGTTGAAGAGCAATGTATGTGCCACAACAATGATGTCCCCCAGCTCAGCTGGTGGCAATGAGGGGCAGAGTCCCTCCTCTCATATCCCAGCCCTGTGCCTGGCTCAGTCCAGTGGCACCATGGCAGAACCGCAGGGCTCTGCCTCGGAGGAGCAGAATGAACCCGGAGCAAAATTAAACCCAAAATTCAGTGAGTGTCAACTACCTCCCCTTGCTCTTGCCACGATAAAGGCCGTGACATTTTCTAAACCTGAGGTTTGAAAGAAAGCATTTTAAGTGATAATTTGTGCACTGCTCTCTTCCTCATTCAGATGCAAGTATTAACTCATTTCATTACGTTTTTAACCAGCTAAACAAGTGCCACGAGCATTTTTGCCATCAGTACTTACATGCTGAATAGAGGGTCAATTTACCATGTGCAAAATACTTTCCTGCAGACGTCCCTTTACCGTTTTATATGTATCAGTGAGAAACTCAGAAATGGTGGATACTAAATTCAGCTTAAAGCTGATCCTGCACTGAAGGTTTGGCCAAGACACTGACTTTAAGCTGTGTTGTTTTTATAAGTGATCCAAAAATAATGCTGTAGGCTTTATTACCGAGCCCGTATCACACATAATTTGAAGGCTGAGGACTCCTGTGTCTGTTAAAACACAGAGAAAAGATACACAGAAAAATTTCAAGCTGCCTTAAAAATAAAACCGAAGAATCAGAAATTTATTATGTGCCCCAAGTACATTGCAAATTGAAAAACTGACAGTGGTGGATAGCATGTACACTGACATTTATTTGCTCAGTTCCTCTGCACAGACTTTTAGGATGTTCTTTGGTGGATTAATGTCTCTCAGCTAAGAATGTGCTATAAAAAAAGCAAGGAATGCAGCTGATAAAATTAATGAAACAAATCATTGCTGAAAAGCAGTTGGTGAGGTGTGAATTTGAAAGCTAGTTTCCTAATACAATGTTTGTAAAATAAACAGAAATTAATATCCATTAATATTAACATAATTATCTTAGCTGAGAATGTTGAACTGTTGCCTGTTTTGTGCTTTTCGACTGCAGCATCTCGCTGCAACTGTGTTTGTGGCTGGGGAATAATCTGCTTGTGTATGCTGTAATGACACAAGAAATAAAATGCGATAAAAGGAATAAAATGTGAATTCCCATCTCAGCGAAGAGTAACTCCACAACACATATATTTTTTGTGGCTTTCCCATAAGGTGAACATTTCAGCATGGCTTCCTTCCCAGCCTCGCTTACACCGCAACACTGAGCCCAGCTCACACGAGAAACTCATCCTGGTTAACACAAAAACTTCCCCAGATCTTAAAATGGCTCTGAGAGCTCCCAAATTTCCTACAAGCCCACCCCACCCCCATGCTGTCCCAGCCAGCTGGGCTGCAGGGCAAGGAGCTCCCAATGCAGTGCTGCTGGTGGCTCTGTGCAGGTTGGGATGCCACTGGGAAGCATCATGCTAGAGGTGGCTGTGGGGATGCATTTCCAGGTGAGCATCCCAACTTTCCCATGCATGGCAGAAGCAAATTTGAGTTCTGCACAGCTCCATGCATTGCTGCCTTTCAAGCCAGATAAAATTTGAAAAAGATGGTGTTTTCCATGAGAAATGTCTTATTTTTAGTCCTGCAGATACCGCAGTGGCTTGCTAGTGAAACCAGGCACTCTGCGTGTTGAAATAAAAATACCAGCACCTCTTAAAGACAAAGCACAGAGAAGAAAAAAAGGGGATTCATTCTTTAAATCACCAGAGCAATGTGAAGCATGTCTACACCCCGGCAGTTTGTTGTTGTGCTTTGCCGGATGCAAACATCTCTGTGTTGAAGTGGTGCCATGGAGTGAAAGGGTGAGTGGCTCCGGGCAGTGCAGCAGGCAGGATCCATCCATCTGCATTCCAGACATCCCAGTTATAAAACCTGCAGCACAAGGGGTGCCCAGCAGGCAGGACGGGGAGAGTTTCGTCTTTGGCTTCTGCTAGATCCATCTCTAATTTGCAGTTCGTTAGATCCCACACAAAGAAGGGAACATATGTTTTATAAAGGAGTCCTTTCTTTGAAGCAAAATGAAATGCTGAAGGTTTTCTGAGCACATATTTCCTTTTAAAAACCTGTATTCACCCATCTCAAGACCCAAAGAGTTGATCTGCAGGAGCTGAAGTTGTGTGAAGAACTCAATTCATAGGTGGAGCCACTTCATCACTTTGGCCTAAAACAAAACATTTTACCCAAGCTGAAGAAAAAAGATTGTATTTTGCTAGATATGAATTAACCAACATGTATTAAAAAATGCTGTGATTACTTTCGAGTGCAGGTTGAACTTAAATACTGCCTTGGGGAAAAAAAGATCCAAAACATTTATTTTTGGAAGTGTGGAAACGCAACTTTTCTCAGTCTCTTTCCCAGCCTGCCACATTGCCATGTTTACCATGGCACCAACAGTTGTCAGAGAGTATCTGGCTGAGTCACAGCTTTTGAGGGCTCAACTCTGGTACCAGAGATGCAAAGCAGCTCCTCTGCAACCCGGGCTTTGTGTTGGCACCAGTGAGATCAGAATCCGCCCTTCTGTTTACCATTTAGCTGAATCACCCCATCACAGACCAACTGTCATCTGTCACTCCATACTTTTAATGGTGTGTTGCACTGATGCTGTCTATTTTTTCCCCTCTCTAGCAGCCCTGTCACTCTGCTGTGTGCTAATCTCTTCTTCCAGGCTTCTGTTGGATCTCTTAATGACTACGCGACTGCAATTTAGCTCCAAAAATAAAAAATAAAGGCAAGAGAGATTGCGGGGAGCGAGGGGCAGAATCAGGTTTGTGCTGTAATTTAGGCTGAAGGCAAAATGCCCTCAAATTTTGGGAAGTGCCTCCCAAGATGCATTCTGCTCCTACAGCTGCAGGGACAGACGTAGCCAGGCTGCAGTTGGGGCTGCACCTCACTGACCAAGTGCAGGGTGGAGAATTAATGAATTTTAAAATTGCTTCCTGTTCTTAACAAGAGGGCCTCACCACAGCTCTGTGTTCCTACGGTCAGCAGACATGAGCCTAACCTCCAGCTTTGACTGTGAGATGCTTTCTTAGCATCTGCAAAATGAATTGCGTTTTGTTTCTAGGGGGAAAAAATGGGGAAAGCACTGTGCAAAAGGCAGTGCTGCTAAAGGAAGAACTGCCCACCAAGCAATATCTCAACATCTCAACATCTCAACATCTCAATGTCTCAATAATTGAATATTGTGTCCTGTCCTCAGAGGGATGTACTTGGGTGCGGGGGGAATTTAAGCTACAACACTTCAGCAAGGCTTCCCACTCAGTCTCCATTTGTATAGTTGAACTGCTAGTCTAAGAACTGTAGGCTTTTGTATCTTGCAATATCTACAATGCATCCCAACCTCATTCGTGGCCTTTCCAAAATTACCCATATGTATGTGAAACAAGCATGAAAACTGAGCAGTGAATTTTGTGCAAGCGATCACTTAGCCACGGTGTGCAACACCTGTGCATGCTAACCCATGTGGGGATCCACATCTCCACTTTGGCAGAGGTTTTTGTCCCTGCAAAATGCAAGTCAATGTACTCACCACCCTGATGAGTTGAAGTTCAGGAAAAAAAACTGCTTTGCTCATCTGATTGCTGTATGTCTGTGACATAGAGTATACCTAACTTGTAGAGGTCCATCTGGTAAGAGAAATAATACTGTGTCACTGCATTATATGTGTCTGGGTATGGATGTATTCCTCTGCACTCCTTCTTTGTCATGATTGTGTGGTTTAATTTAAATACGTGTTTCACTTCTCCCCATATTTCAGGTTTATTATGGAGTATGAAAATCAGGAAGCTTTTTGTTCACTTCATACATCTCTTCCGACAAAGCCAGGCATCAGAACTCGGCACAGACTCCAGAGTGATTATTGTTACACATGATCTATGGAGCAGATAAATTACAGCTTGATTTTTATAAGGTATGTTGAGCCTGCAGGCTTCAGCAGAAACAAAAACAAAACAAAACGCAAAACCTTGGTTTTAACTAGTAATTTGAGGAAATATGAAAAACTTGACATGGAAGTCACAGAGCAAATAAATATGCACATCCATCATTTTGTAAAATAATGCCTTTGCTAGAGAGATCTCTACTTGCTGCAGTCTGCACTGTGAAATTTCTTTGTGGTTTACTGGTCTCATATCTGCTATATGAAGGATCAATTTAATTATATTTGAAAGAAACAATTGGATGTATACAAGAACTAGTGCCATACAGTAAAATAGGGCAGATATCAATACATGTAAACCAAAATTATGCTGATTTTAGGACATATTTCAGCCTTTAGTTTATATATATAACAGCCTTTATGTTTAGATGTGCTTTTTGTCTTCGAAATATGATTACTAAAATACTGATCTGAGAGTCTTCTCCTTTATTGTAAAATAATCCAGTTCCTAGAGATAAAATCACCAGATGCTTAATGCAGATATAAAATCCTGCTTTGTGCAAAACCAACAAAGGACCATTTCAGAGTCATCTTCTGAGCACAAAGTTCTGTTGGTGCACTGGAAAGAAATTATTTATGAATTTCTTGCTTCAGGAATTGGCGTTTTTTGTGCAGCTTGCCAATATTTGGAAGAATTTTTGTCATGGTGAGGAATGTCTTTAGTGCCATTTATGTGTGCACTGCCTTGTCCACAGTCCTGTCATAGAATCGTAGAATCATAGAATCACTGAAGTTGGATGAGAGCTCCAAGATCCTCAGGTTCAACCCCAGCCCACCCCACTGTGCCCACTGCCCACATCCCTCAGTGCCACATCTCCACAGCTCTGAACAGTGACCCCCCCACCTCCCTGGGCAGCTGTGCCACTGCATCACTGCTCTGTCGGAGAAGCAGTGTTTCCTAATATCCAACCTGAACCTTTCCTGGCACAACTTAAGGCCATTTCCTCTCTCCATCCCATGGAGTTGGGTTAAGGCCATTGCCTCTCTCTGTCCTGTGGAGTTGAGAAGCTGCAGTCATCGCTGGGCTTGTGCTTACCACACAGCATGTAACTATTGCTGTAGGCGTTAGAGAACTTCAGCATCCAAAGTTGGAGTGCCATCAAGAGGAGGATTTCAAGTTGAGAGATGAGGATGTAGGGCCCACTTCCTTGTGATGCGCTTTGTTAGATACAATCCTTGAGCCTACCTGGGCGGGCTGCAGGAAACTACCTGTGTTGGTCTACAAGCCAAGAAGTCACCCTACATGTACAGGAGAGATGGTGATCAGAAAAGTAACTCCACATCTGACATCTACACACAGCTGTTTTGGTCTCATCTTGCAGCTTTGTCCATGTATCTGATCCTTTGCTTTGATCTGATACTGTGGAGTTGATCAAACAAACATAATTTGAGCTACTTGGAGCATGGCTTATTTAAGAGACCACGATCTATTCTGTTGTGTCTTCTAAGTCACACCTTGCAATTTAAAAGTAAAACGTGTTCACCACTCTTAGCTCTGCAAAGCCCAAACCACGGTTTGTGCTTCATCCATAAAATTGCCAGCTAAATTTCCATTCTGGAATCGTTACTCGAGGTGTTTGTCAAGAAAGATGTACAAAGCAGATTGAACATGTTTAGCATTTTGTATAACAGGTTGAGCTGCAAGAATGACAGGTTGAAAAATCTTGTTTGGACTCATAGACTGAAACCATTTAATATAGAAGTCACAGGTAGACTATAAATACAGAAAACCAATGTGCCATATTTTTATAGTATCCCCATTCTGGATATCTTTTAAACATGCTATTACTTCAGAGCAGGCGCAGAAACTGGACTCACCCATTTGCTTTGAACATCCACTGTTTTTCAACAGGTGAACCCTCAAAAACCCAAACAAGTACAATGCACAATTCATTTGAATGTGCACTTGTGTTAACTGACCCCACAAAAGCCAACTGTGTTCATTTAGGGTAGGAATTACAATTTGCTCACATAATCTCAGCAATTACATGTTCATCTTCCTTAAATAGCAGACTTACGGTGTCATTTGCGTAGTACCTGATCTTTCTAGTTAACCTCAAAGACATTAATCTTTATTAAAGGGGTGAGAGGCAAAGAGGGAAAGAGATTCTGGTGACAGATATTTTGAGAGATAGGAAAAGCTATTTATAAAGTGAACATCAGTAAACACTAGGAGTGAGATGTTGATATCAGCAGCAAGTAAATGGTTGGTCCAGTCTGGAGAAGGTATTACACCTTGAATAGTAGAAAACATTTTTTTTTCCCCTGAAGTTGATCTTTTATATTTTTAAAAGAGAAATTTACTATGATGCCTCCTGCTTCCCCTATGGTAAAATGCCAGAAATTTGACTGAGATTTACCTAAAGTGACAGCAGCGCCTCATTTTGTCCAAGGAAGATGACCGCTAAATGTCACGTCTATCGGCTCTCATGTGGATCACTTATTTGACATGCTCGTGTCTAAGCTTCGTAGTGCTTCACAGCATGTTTTCCATTGCTCTGAGGCAATTTGAGATCTTTCTGGCACAAACGTGAGCTGGCCAGCAGCAGTTGGTTGAAATAAATAAATAATGCTGCTGGGATTTGTTCCCCTGCATCCCAGGGGTGTCAGGCCAGAAGCAGGCATTCAAAGCCCTTACAAGAACAGACCAGCAGCGTATGCTTCTTCTCAGGCTGAGAGAAGGCCTTGATGGAGGGAATACCGTCGCCACTCAGCTGGAGTCAGAGCACACAGAAGATGCTGGCATTTAAACACAGAAAATAACCCTGTGCCATTTGCTCTTTTATTTTATTTTTTTTTAAGCAATTGTGAAATGTTGCAAAACTCTGGAATAGGAAAGAACATGGGTTCTCCCACCTGTGCGCTGAGCCAGTTTCTCTCTTTCTTCCCCATGTTCCTCAGAGCCTGAAGAGGGGCAGATGGGGACTGGTAGATACGTGGGCTCCTGCAGCAGGGCTGTGCTTGCATCACCCACTGGTCAAGCCTCAGAAGTGACCTAACGCAAGTGAAGTGGAAAGCAAGGTGGAAGGCTTTTTGCACAACATGTAGCAGTGGTAATGAATAATGAATGAATTTTTACCTTCTTTGCTGTTTTAGCTTGCTTTTCTTGCTAGTTATTGCCTCCCCGTCCAAACGAGTGTCTCAAGGTTGACAAGCTAATTTGTGTGTGTTTTGGAGCTCATGACATGATGGGTCAGGAATTAAAGCAGTGCTGGAAGTGAGGATCACATCAGACCCAGCCATCTGCAGCAGAGAAGGCGAAGCTCAAGCAAGAGCCATGATCCTCTACCCTTTTAGCAAATTTAAGGACTCTTTCTCCCATCCTCTTCTAAAAATTCCTATTTATCTCATTCAAATACATCTACTCCTAGTAGAAGAGAGGGCTTAGGTTCCAAACTCAAGGGCATAAAGGCTTCTAATGAGAATTATACACCTTTCTGTCCATCCCAGCAGCTGACCTGTGCAGTTACCCACTTATTTTCAAACACTCAGGTGCAAATTCTCTTACCATAAAATACTTCAGCAATGTTGAGTAAGGGCTTATCCTATCAGCTGTGCTGTGTTCTCTGTGCAGATGTAACCCCAGCCAGGATCACACAGACAGAATATCCCAAATTCATGGCAGCTCTGTAAAATATTTTCTCTTGTAGCTGCCCAGTTGACAGCTCACAAAATCAGCACTCGCTCAAGTCACAGTTTAACTCCCAGAAAATCTTCAGGAGCAACAAAAAGATCTCTGAAAGTATCCTATGCAATATGAGAACATTTTCTATCTTTATCATACGGTGTAAGATTAAAGTCAATCTACATGAAAGCAGAGTGTGTAACAGGATACAAGATTCCCAGATAGGTGGCACGTGTCAACAGGCATTACATGGTGTCTTTAGGTGAGTCTTTGATACAGCCTGTTAAATAGTTCAGTGAGAGGGATGCAACCATGAGAGGGGTTTCATGGCCTTGATTTGTTTTCCAGCTAAAATAAATCTGAATAGAACAGACTTAAATTACCTGTCTTTAGGAGGACACATAACAGCTCATGAGATTGCTGTGTTCCCTGGGGGGAAAAAAATAGGGGGGAAAAAAAACCAGGAAAACTATGAAAGATTCATTTTAATGGAATCCAGGTTTAACTATTTCATATTTAATAATATTTAATATTTCATTTACTACGGGGGACTCACCTTTTTCAGAAGAATGTAAGATTCAAGGCACTATCATGCATTAAGATTTCATGTCTGACTGCAGCAATATTGTAAAGACAGGCGTTGGAGCTGCTCAGCCTGGGAGCCAGGAGGTTCCTTTCTTGTTTCCTACAGCCAAAACAGGAGCCGAAGCCCCAGAACGCAGTGGGGTGCATCTGCAAATGCTAGCAATGTGTGGAGACAGAAAACCATATGTTTCTTCATTTCTGTGGCTTGCGACGAAAACATTAACATTAAAAGCTCTCTTCTGCACTTTGCATTAAGGGAATTTGGGCATCGGAGGAGCTCTGGTCAGAATGGGCTTAACGACAGGTGGGTGCTGGCAAGATGGAAATCATACACTCATAGAACCACTGAGGCTGGAAAAGAGCTCTAAGATCCCCAAGTCCAACCCACCCACCCCACTACATCCTCAGCACCCCATCTCCATGGCTCTGGAACCACCTCCCTGGGCAGCTGTGCCAATGCACCACCAATCTTTCCACAAAGAAACACCCACTAACATCCAACCTGACCTTCCCCAGGTGCAAATGAGTCCATTACTTCTTGTCCAATTAATGTCCCTGAAGGATTGCACCTCTCCCACCAACCCTGGTGCGAAGAGCACCTCGGGGTTATCTCAGTTTTGCCAAGGATGAGAGTGATTCTACTGAATCAAGAATACCCGTGTAAAGATATTTGGGCACTGCCACATAGCACAGGTTTGTCCCTGCTGAGAATAAGGGTAGCCTTGTTTCTGAGTGACATTAAATGCCACCTTCAAAGACCTGAGCACAGTTTTCCCAAAGGGAGAGGCTCCTTTTAAACTTGCAGCAGCTCTTGTATTTCCAGTGTTGGACTTGCTTTTCTTCCCAGAGAGTCTGCTGATACATTTTTACCTCTTTCTATAGATATTCCTCAGAGCCTGAAGCTCTCAGGTAATCTAAAATTCCCTCCTGGCACCACCAGAGTAAGATGGTTTTCAGTGAATTTCCATTGCCCTGACTTCCACACCAAACAGTAGGAAGGGGCCTCCACACTCCTTGGTCCCATCGTCCCATTCAGAACCGTATCATTAGGGAGCTTGACCAGATGACCTCTTGAGGTTCCTTCCAACCCCTGCCATTCTGATGCAAGCTGGTTAGGTTTTGCCACCAGCTTCCCTACGAGGAGAAGCTTGTAAATTGTTAGGAGTTTTGCTTGGGTGCAGCCTGTGGGAAGAAGGACCTTTGGAAGAGCTGGGATGCAGAGCATTTCGTGGTGCAACAGAGCCTGCTTCTGTTAAAAGTTTTAGTTTCGTGACACCGGTTGGCTGCTGCCTTGGACTGGAGCAGATGCTACAAAGATGAAGCACAGACTCAGACAGAAGTTGCATAGAAGAGAAGGATTTTAGCTGTGGGTTGTTAGAGTTAGGGCAGTATGGTTTGGTTTCAATTGGACTTGATGATCTTGAAGGTCTTTTCCAACCTGAGCAATTCTATGGTTCCACGATTTGGCCCCCAGATGTCACCAAAGCAGAAGGAGGCTTCCACAAGTCCTTCTGTTTGGGGGCATGTTCAAAATGCACCCCGTCAGCATCAAGGTTTTATTAAAAGATGCTTTTCCAGGAGGGGGCAAGCAGGTTTTTACCAGCAGTTTCAGTTTCAGATCTTACTGAGGGGCTCTGGCATTTGCATAACTTCTCACAGAAACTGAATCAATGCTTGACATCATGGAACAGAATTTCTGGCATGATTTAGCATTAGTAAGCCACTAGTCATCAGCATACTGTCCTTCCCCTGTATTTGACATCTTAATAGAGTCAGCCTCATGCACACACATGTTCAGCAGCTTCAGATTCTTGTGCTGCTTATGAACTGTTTAACACGGGCTTGCACGTATGGACATCCAAACACACTGGTCCAATACGATCAATTTTCAGTGCTCAACATGCATTTTCCTTTTAGGCAAGAAGGGATTTTTAAGCCCTCTTAAATAATTGAAGATACTACTGATACAATCAAAAGTCAAGCTCCCCAAGATGAAAATGTCTAGATGATGAATAAGTTAATGGATCTAAAATCCCAGTTGTAGCTGATTAGGGGACCAGGAGAGTTTATAAGAGATGGGAATGTACAAGCCCAGTCACAGCCTGACCTTGTAACGAATGAGAGCTGAAAAGCAATTAATTGAGAAATTAACGGGGAAAAGCAAAGTTGTATGCTTGGTTAGGTAAAGCAATGTGTCAATGGGCCAGGGATTGATTTGGCTGAAATACCTCAAGGTCTCTGTTCTGATGATTCAGGACTTGAAGGAACTGGCCCGAGCTAAGCAATAAAAATAAAACAGGATCAGCAGAGGGAGTCATCCATCAGCATGGCGGGTCCATGTTCATGTATTATGTAGCTGATAGTTAAGGGAAGTTATCAAATGAGTACAGGCTTTCATCCCAACTTTATTTTCCCAGGGGGTGGGGAATGGAGGGAGAGAAAAGAAAATGCTTGGCATTGTGAGCACCCACTGCACTGAGCTGGGGCACAGCTGCTGGGCCAGCGGATGGTGAGGCTCTCCCACTCACTTTGGGGCTGCAGGGAGGCAGCTCACTCCATTGGCTTCCAGCCCTCCTCTTCCTGTCCCCAAATCCCAAAAGCCAGCACTTGACTTCTGCTTCTGCCTTTTGCTTGCCAGCTGACTTTCTGATGTGCCATAGAGCCCAGGAAATGTAGAGGCTGTTATTAAATCTCTGCTCTCATTCATTTTGGCATCATTTTCTACTGTGGCTGAAAAGTTGCTTGAAAACTGCAGCAAGCTTTCCAGTTCAGTCAATATTTTAAGTTCTGTTTTTCTGGAGTAAAATTTCCTAAATATTTCAGCTTTACTATTGGCTTTTCTTGTGTTTTACTTAACAAAATCTCAATGGCAGTCGCCTCTATAGCTGAAAATAGGAATGTCATTTCCACATCTGTAGTGGGGGGAGAGGCAAAAGGTTTGGTTGATAGAGATGAAGTGTCTGGTGATGCAAAGATGGGCTGGGTGCATTAATGTCAAGCTAAGGAGTGCTGCCTGGAGATAACAGTGTGATCAAAGACTACAGCAGGAGGAGAAGCAAGAAGAGGTGGTGGCCTACTGGTGCTGTCCTGGAGGAGGACCCCAAATAGGAAGAGAAGGGAACTAAAAACCCCACTGATCAAAATCAAAATAGAACAGTGATTTCTGCTCCTTCAGTGCTGAAGTGACCACAGTATTTCACCATAGAGAGCCTCAGCTGCTGCCATATCACAAACACAGGTTTGTAGAAGGAAACTGCAGCAGCAACTTGGAGAGAAAGGAACAGCCTTATCCCACTGCCCGTGGATACATCTCAACCCGTGCTCATTGCTGGGACACAGCATCTCACATTCTGTGCATGTGTGGCTGCTGTGAATCAGGGAATGTTCCCTGAAAAATCTTTGTACCATTTTATGCCACCACAACAAGAAGTCTGGGCACTAACCTGAGTCAAGCACTTGCCCAGCACTTCCATAGGGGTGAATTCCACACATTTTTTAAAGAAGAGACAGATTCAGCACTCCAGAATCCTTCCAAAGCCAGGCTTGTGGTCACTGCTGGCTATTAACAGAAGATCTCTCTGAGAAAGAAAAATGGGATTCTCCACACTGGTGGCAGCACGAGCTTTTGGTTCTTTATGGGATTGCATTATTTTTCACCTCCAAGACCATGCTGCTCAGCATCAGTCTCAGCACAGCATTGGAGAGTTTATGCGGTGCTGGAAGTGGTGGCATGGCCCAGCACTAATCACATATTATCACCTTACCATAATTATCAAAGCTGATTGAGAAGAAATCCTCCTGGCAAGGCCCTTGTCCTGCCCTTTGCTCTGCAGAGCACATGGGATGCAGCTCCCAGCAGGACACCAGGACTGCCAGCAGCAAAATCACTGAGCTCCAAGGGGTGACGATTCCCTGCATGAAGCAGCAAGAGAGATGCTATCGTGGTGATATCATTAATTCATGTTTTCGAGGAACGTGTGTCTAGGAACATACCAAAATTCAGTCTCAATGAACTCTGTGATCCTCAGCTGCTCTGCGTGCAGGCTCTACGATCTGCTAATTTGAGGATGTACATTTGCATGCTATGTAGCTACAAGAACCCAGAGACTGATTCCTTGCAAGATTTTTCCTTTAATTCATTGCGCTGCTACCTAAGGTTTTTTTTTTTGTACTCTGAATGCCACTGGAAATAAATCTATGAAGGGAAAACAGAGAGTGTCCTGATGCAAAGAGAGAGGCAGTGCCCTTCGATTCGCTTGGCAGAAAGGGTGCTGGATTGTCATGTAGGTGGGATGGGATTCTCTGTGGAGAAGGAAACCATTCAAGTAGCAGTGGATGTCGAAGGGGATCTTCCTTACAAAATGCTGTGTATTAGGCTCACACAGGGCTGCTACAGAAGGCAGTCCCTAAATCTCCCATTTGGGCTTTTTGTTGTTGTTGCAAAGAGTTAACAGGCACTGAGAAACATTTCTAGGATGAAGTGCTAAGATTTAGTGCACTGAATTAATTCTTAAATTAGAACAGGGGATTTGCACATGATTTCTAAGGGAAATTATCTTCTGGGTAAAATTAATACAGGAGATGTTTCAACATCTGGGCTGGCATTATTATGAGCAATGATTATCCAGACATTGCCAAAAGAAAGAGCACAGTAGACTCTTTCTGTTCCTAACCAAAATAAGCAGCTCACCCTGAAGGAAAACGATTTGCAGAAGCAGTGGCTTATTTGGAAATGCACAAGAAATATTCCGTTCTGTGAGACAAAAAGAAAGCTGCATGCCTGATAATGGGAGGTAGGAAACCAAACTGTGGGCTCCAGAAATGGTACCTTGAATACATGGGCTTTGGGCATCAGTTTGCCTCACCTTCATACTCCTCATCAGGAAAGGTGCTTAATACAGGGGTTCAGCTGTCCAGGTCTTTCATGTTCAGAGGTTAAGGAGGAAACATCCATTTTGGGCAGATGTGACCTGGATAAACTCAAGGCATGCTTTGCTGGCAGCCTGCAAAACCCCCCTCAAAACTAAATAGGGCACAGAGCAAAGCCAAAGCAAGGCCTGCTTGAGTTAGTTTGTCAAAACAATCACACTCCAGGAGGAGCTTATAAATATTTATCTCGCTTCAGAGTGCTTCATTCTGTAAAGGAAAGGGAGAAGGAGCTGGAGTGGGGAAAAGACTGGTGGCATGCAGGGCCCTGCTCCTTGCATAGGAAAAAACATCGATGTTTAATTTAAAAAGGCATAAATATAAGACAAACGCCACTTTCATGTTAGTCACTGGCTATTAAATTACATCACAAGCGCTACGTGTGGGACCAGGAGAGTGCACAGTTATTTCTGTCTTCTAAACCAGAGTGCAAGTCTCAAGGTAATTACTTTAGATCCAAGTGTAATTACCAGCTGATCTGCAGGAACAGACACAGTAGTCACATTCACTCATGGCAGCATTAGAGCCTGGTGATAACACAGCATCATTAACACAGCTTAGCACTCCATCCCTGGCTGCAGTCCGTGGCTTTCCCTGAGAAGCACTCCGGTCTGACCCACCAGGAGTCACAGAGATGCTGCCCTGGATCTGCACACGAGCAGGGCAGTGCAGGCTGTGTCAACAGCAAACATGAAATTATCTCAGAACAGAGATTTTCTGCACTATATTTCTCCTTCTAGTGGCATTCTGCAGTCTGCTCTTACTTTTTCCTTTGCAGAGCACTGCACACCCTGGCAAGGAGGTGTTGCTTCCCCCCAAGTCGCTGCCTTTCTGTTTAGCTTTGCTCTGTTTTCCTCTGCTCCACCGTGACAGCATCATGCTACGATTCAGGAATGTTTTCTCTTGAGCTCACCCCTCTTCCATCCCTTTTGGATTCGCTTTTCTTTATTGCTTTATCTTTTTTTTTTTCAAGCCTGCAAGCATCACAGTAAACAACCCTTTTATTCTGATGGTCTTGAAAGCTTTCTCTGTACCTCCAAGAAGGTCAGGAAAATTCTTCAGAAAGAGAAAAGGAGGGAAAAAAATCCTCCTTTCATTAGAAAATTCCTTGGTTTGTTACCATGCTTTCCTAACATTACATTGTTCCAGAGATAATACAATTAACGGACTAAACTTAGAAATCAAAACATTTTTTTAAAATACATTTTTAATTTAGCATTTTAAGGTACCTTTATTTTTATCAGTTCTAGATCATAAATGTGAGCACATGAAAAGATGACAGAGCACAGCCTGACATAATTTCCTGTAAGAAACGTGGGACCTAAGATGACACAAATGAGCCAGGCAATCTCTCCCCGTTCCTGTATGTAGCAATGCATTTGCACACCGTTCAGGTTCAGCGATGTTAAAGTGAGATTGGCAGGGTAAGTAACCCCTGAAGGAGGATTTCCATTTCGGGCAGCCCTGCTAAGCCATGCCTGATGCTTCCAATGAGCTCCGTTGCACAGAGATGGCTTTTTCCCTGCTTTTGCTTCTGTGCCGGGTTTTATCGGAGCAGCTCCGCAGATGTCAGTGAGACACATTTTGTTTTCAGTTACATCAGTGTAAATCACAACTGATCTAGTGAACTCAGAGATACCCACTTTACAGCGATGTCTTTGACATTAAGAGTTTGGTGCCATGGTATTGTGACAGCTTAAAGCCCCTCCATGAAGAAACAAAGTCAAGATCAGCACTGTCCTGGAACACGTTACAAAGCACGCTTGTTATTGTAGAGAAGACAGCATTTGCCTTGGCTGTGAAAAAGAAAATCAGATCTCAGATCTATAGCAGGGAAGATTTCATCTCCGCAATTTATCCAATGAGATTTCCACTCCTCTTGCACAGATACCCTGCTGCTAACATAGCAGTCAAGATCAGAGCACTTAATCAATCATTCACTGAGGACAAATACGCGTAATCTAAATTAGAACAAACCGAGGCATATTTTATATGACAGCCATACAGATTTTTAAGAAAAAGCATTGGCAAGAAAAGTGCATGAAAACATTGTTTGTGTATGTGCTTAAAGTGGTAGAATTCCTACAAGTTTCTATGGAATTAGGTGGCCTTGGGTATACTGGAGGCAAACTCTGCTCTCACCCATTTCCCTTCCACCTTCCCATTAAAAGCTGGGGCTGGGGCTGGCCCCTCTGGAGCAGGAAGCATGCTGCAGAGCTCTATGTGACGGAACCTACTGCTTAAAAACCTTTCATATTTTATGATTGCTGTTGATTCTCTTATGATCAGTGTTGGTTCAAGCTCTCGTGAATCAAAAATCAGTTCGTGGCATGCATCTTAGAGCAACCTATTTGTCTGCAGGTAGCAAAGGGAAATGGCACTTTGAAGAATAAAAGTCCTTTGCCTTTAGAATGATGCACAGGATGCAAGGAAGGCTGGGCACCTGGGGGGGAGCTTGGACCTCCCATTCAGGCTCAGCCCTGGCCATGCTGGGTGACCTTGTGTTCTTCCGCTTCCCTCTGGGTGAGACATTACTTATCCATGATAATAAAATGCAAGGTTCTTTCACTGCAGCTCATGGTTTCATCCATTGTAGCAACTTGCACAAGCTCCCTTTGAAAACTAAATAAATAAATAAAAAATCAGAGGCAATAAAAGGAGCAAAAGAGCTGAGTGTCTTTCAGTGAAACCACACAACTTTCCTCAGAGGTCGGGGCCTGGTTGCCCTGACTCTGCAGGGTGAGAGCTCTGTGGAGGAGTATGCTGGCAATGGCTTTGAGAGCAGGCAGAGAGCTGCTCATGCCTGTGGTGCACATCAGCTTCAGGCGCCCTTCGATGTGCGAGGCACACAGCACACAGCAGGGCAGGCAGCAGCACCAAAGGGCAGCCAGCGCTGCCTTCTGAGTGACTCCTAAAGTGATGACTTCTGCCAAAATGCTGGCAATGGCCATGCAAGCATCCCTTCACCACTGCCTTCTGCAGTTCCCTGTCCTACTCCTGCTTCTGCTTTCCAGAAGGAGCAAATGCTGCCACAACAATCCACACATCTCCAAAACCTCCCATAGGGAGCAAATCTCAGTTTATTGCCGTGTTTCGATACTATTACACATGCATTCCCTGGTTGGGGATGGGTCTGATCTGGCATGCAGCAGGGTTTGTTTTCTCTCCAGTGTCACAAGTTTTTTGAAGAACTGCTAAGGCTTTCCAGGGACAACCGCTGTGATTATAGATTTTTCTACCCAGCAACTCTCTGAGGCAACACATTGCTGTCGGTTCTGCTGATGTTGGCGGATTTGTCCCAGTTGGTTCAGGAAATGCTGGTTGAATCAATGACCCAATATCACTAGAATTAAAGACAATGGTAAATAGCCCAGAAATGCCTGAAAAAAACAAAGTCGAGGGCTTTGGAAACACCTACTGTGGGTGTCTGAGCAGGAATTTATATGCCACCTGCTTATTTTTGCATCTGAGTATTTTACTAAGTTTTCTAAGCATGAGAATTGATTTTGAGCCTCAAAGATGAATTTTGAAGATTTTAAAGGATGACACATAGCCTTCCTTTTGGTCAAAGATCATCGTAGGCTTGAGGGAACTCTTGTTTCTCTGAAGTCTCTTGGACTTAAAGCCAAAAGTGCAAATAACATCCTGTTGGCATAGAGCAATCCTATCTTGCTTTTCTCTCCACAACAAATGAAGAAGTCCTGCTCCTTCCCACCCAACCCAGATATATTTTTGGAGTGCTGAATTCCTCCTGGTTTGCATCAGCTGCAGTCTGCCACGTCCTGACAGTTCAGATATAGGTCTGTCCAAGCCTTTGAGCCCACAGAGCACAGCTCAGGGCGATGGTATCAGGGTCACGCTGCAGATCCTCACAGTCGATCGGGTATCACAGACAGCACTGGGTCCTCACCTGTCTATCCTCCTCCTCCTCCTCATGTCCAGGATGGAACCAAAAACCAGGAGCAGAGGACAACATCCCTGCAGGCACCGGCAACCTGCAAGTATCCGTACAATTTGGAGAAATCCCTTTGAAGCACCATTTAAACGTAGGGGTTTGTTTTATTCCCCTGCAAATCTCTACTAAAGTACCTCAACGTGTGATTTATTTTTTAACTTTTCTTTGTATTTTACACTGAGTTTCAACTCGGCCCCTCAAATGCTGCAATGGGGGGCACAGGAATGGGCAGGAGCATCCAAATGGAGACTCCCAGACTGGAGTAGTTTTCCCTCACCCTCCTATCACTGTTGGGAATCATAATTCCTCACAGGGCTCTTGCACAGCTGGATTCATTAAGGCATATGAAGTGCTTTTAGCTCCTGCCCTGGAAGGCTCTGTGAGTGTTATTTTGGGCTGCTCAGGTGTTGGAAGGAGAGGCGACACAGAAGGAATACAAATAAATCAAGAAGAGGAACTGCCCCTTGCTGCATGCAGCCCCTGCCCCCCACTGCTCTCCATCACTGCCGGTGTCAAGCAGTTAATTTACAAGCCCAGCGCTTTACAAAGCCCCTGGAGCACCAATTGTCCCTTTCTCATGCAACATCAGCTCCTCAAACAAGCCAGCTGAGTCTCAGGGTCACCCTCCTCCCGCCCTTCCCAAGGCAACTTCAGCCCCTCTCCAAAACCACCCGAATATTTATTTGGGGGCAAGTCAGATCCCTTGGAGCACAATGCCAAAAGCTTTGAAATAACCCCAGGGTGCAGGGTGCCTCTGCTCTGTGCCCTGTGCCTGCTTGGGGATGCAATATTCAATAGGCAAAAATGATGAAAACCACACAAGTGGCTGCAGCAAGGCCAGCAGCATCCAAAGTACCGCACCAGAGCTGGGCAGGGACAGGGCAGTGCTCAGGCTGCAGGACAAACCAGAGAGCACTGGGGAAAAAAAAAAACAGCTTGTGGATCAGAAAGCTAAAGGCGGTGTGTAACTCTCACATGGCTTTTTTTATTTCCTCCCTCCCACCACCTCCCTCCCCTCCTCCAGTCTGTTGCACCGGAGCTGTCGGCCATGCTGTTCCAGTTCAGGGGCTCCTGCAACAGAAAAGATCAGCTGTTGGAGAACCCATGGAAAGCCCTGGGGGAGAGCCATGGCCGCAAGGTAATCAGCAGGCAAAGTTATTACCATTATGCTGCTAATTAATTCCCAGCTCATTACGTTTCCTGTGGCTAATTTGTACTCGCCGCTGATTTGATTAAACTCATCTCTATGCTAATAAATGTGTTTTCCATTTGTTTTAGCGACTGTAGGAAGAGAGCCCAGTATTTACATATTTTGACGTTTATCAAATAAAACGCGGTGCCTGAATTAATTCTGCTCTGATTTATAAGGGGGGGGGAAGGGGAGCGCCGGGCTGGGGGTCAGCTACAAAGTATGTGTGCATGGCAGGCTGTGGGGCTGCAGGGATGCGGAGATACGTGGGGATGCTTCCCTACCAGTCCCCATCCTGCCCAGAGATGGAGTCCCACAGGAGCATCTTGCACCAGCCCCGCTGTGGAGCAATGCCCATGGGAGTGGAAAATCCTTTGCTTTCCCCATAGTGACCTCCCAGCACCTCCTGGCCACCTTCTCCAGGTTCTCACCCACCTCATCAGCTGTCCTGCTGCTATTGATTTCCCCTTCTAGCTATGTTTTTCTCTGGGGAATGGACACACGGACACTGGTCGGGTGGATTTTTCTTTGTCTTCCAGAAATTGTGCTAAATGGCGAGGATATCATACTGCAGCACCTAATTATAAGCAATGACTTTATTTCTGAGCTCCCTGTGGCATGACTCACTGCAGTAACCCCCGGCTCCCATGGGTTGGGACTCCTAATCAGGCACATACACCTTGTGATGCATACACAAATGTATACATCACAGTATACACCTGCCTTCTCCTTCTCTCCCCATGGCAAACAGCATGGCAGGAGGCTCTGCCTGGCCCCCAGCAGCTGCCTTTAAAAGTCAAGACGAAGTCTTTGGGACAGCAAGTGCAACTCCATTGGAAACAGCATCCTCTTCCTTATAAGTAATTGGTGTAATATCATTCTTCTCTTTATTGGGGGCAAATCCTAACAGGAAAATAATCTGAGACTATGAGTCAGTGAGATCTGTGCTTTTAAATCACTCAAAGGTTTGTGAAATCCCTCCTTTCCTTTTGCTAGGAAAACTAGCCATTATCAGCAAGCAAATTCTCTGTACCTACATGTGTACATCACATGCATGCACATTTATCCCTCAGCTTCCCCTCGCACTCTCAGCAGAAGTTTCCTGGCAAAGCTGGCCCCAACACATTGCTTCCCACTCTGCAATCCCTTGCACTGCCACCACTCACCCCGGGCAATCTGGGAACAGCTTGATAGCTTAAGTAACAATTAACCGCCTTGTCTTTTGGGAGCACTTCTGGTGCACTTTGCTCATCCCCAGCTCCAGAACAGCATTACCCAAACTGCTGCCTGGCTCCTGCTCATCCTTCCATGTGGATGGCACTTCTGAGCCCACCCTGAAGCCTCCAGGTGGCTCCCTTGTGGGAGTGAACGTACCTGTTTGTGTCACTTCTCAAGGTAAATGGGACAAAGATGGCATTTTCTCAGTGTCTTTTAGAGCCCAAAACCTCTGTTGGTTGTTACGACATCAGCTCCTCTCCTTCGCTGCCGGTAGAAGCCAAAGGTGGATTTCCTTGTGCTGGTGTCCCTGCCCCCACCACCCTGTCTCAATGTCCACCATCTTTTTCCAGAGTCCATCTCTTTGTCCCAGTGTCCATCTCCCTGCCCCCAAGTCCATCACTCTGTCCCCAATCCATCTCTATGTCACCCTGTCCATCTCTGTCTCCATGCCATCACCTTGACTCTAACCATTTCTCTGTCCCCATCCTCATCTCCCCGTCCCCACATTCCTCACCCTATCCCTACAACCATCACCCTGCCTCCATGCCCATCCCCATGTTCCCATTCCCATCACTCCATCCCCATGCCCACCACCTTGTCCCCATCGCCGTATCTCGTGCCTCCTCCCTTGAGCTCACACAGAAATGCAGGTGCAACTGAAAGTTCCCAGGGCCTACACAGCATTTTCCCAGTTTCATCAGAATAACCTGGTAAGCCCACATGATGGTGCAATCGTGGAACTTTTCCTACAAAAGATTTTAAGCCTTTGCAAAAATGGGAAGTATTACTGAAAAAAAAAAAATGCACCTTGTTTCACATTAACAGTCTTTGCTTTTCCTTGCAAAGGTGGGACAATAGCCACACGCTGCATGGTATCAGTGTCACAAAGAACGGACCCAAAAGGCTTCAGCTTAGGACAAATAAAAGTAACATTGATTCCTTTATATTTTTTTTCCAGCTAGTATCAATACATTAAACAGCCGCGCTGGAAAAGTGAAATTGATTCAAGGCCTTCAGTGCTCCCTGCCAAAAAAGCCTCCTGAAAGGATCTATTCTGTATTGAATTACAGTCTGGAAAAGTTCAATAGGTTATTGTACAAACAGAGAGCAAAAGCTCGTCAACAATGGAGCAAGAGTGATTGTGAGGCTCCTTTGTGCTTGCCAGCCCCAAGCCCCTTGCAAACTTGGATGTTAAATCAGTTTAATTAAAATGGTGGGCTTCAAATGCTTTGGGTTTTTTAATGCATATCTCTGTGTGAAGACACGTGGGCTGAGCAATGTAAACCTGCCTGCACTCACAGCCCTTTGGACCTTTCCTCAGGACCTAAATCACAGATTTGTACCACTGCTGGCCCAGGTGTTGGACCTGAAGGAGAGCCTCAGCCCTGCCCCAAGCATCCCTCATACTGAGAGCTGTGGCTGCACGTTGGGTGGGCGCACACTGTGCATGGTCCCATGGTTGGCCCCTGCTGCCAGGCTTTGGGGCAGGGTGACAGCAGGTCCTTGAGCTCTGAAGACCTCGTCGCACTGCGGGGAGGAGGCACAGCCACAACCCCCAGCCGACACCAAGCACTGCTCTGAGTGGAGCTGCTGCTCCAGGCAGGTGGGAGCAGCCCACAGCGCTGCACTGCATTGCAGCTTCCGGATCCCCCTCTCCATCTCTAATTAAGATTCAAATTGAGTATAGAAATTATGTGTAAGTAAGATGCTAATTATTAAAGTCATTGATCTCCCAGACAATAAAGCAGCATCGCTTTCCTGCAGTGTCTGTTCTGAGGTAGTTCTGAGCTCTCGCGATTGCAAATACCTGCGATATCTGCAATGCACATTTAAGTGTGTAAATGGTTGATGCTGTGGGGAGGAGAAGTCCTCATCTTACTTTGAACAGAATCTCTTCACAGCATCCTCAGCCCCAGCTAACCCCAGCCACACATCTGGCTTTTTTAATAACTCAGGCACCAATAACAGCACGCACTAAACTTTCTTTCCCAGACTCACTGGACACCTACCTGACATCCTATGCTGCACCAAAAGAGATCTCCCATCCTGTCTATTTTCTTATCAAAATAAGCAGGATTTGCTAGGCTGTGCACACAGAAGTCTCTCATAGGGATTTTCCAAGCCCTGAGGTCTGCATCCAGCACTGCACACAACTGGGGTCTGCACCCATAGAATCAAGGAATCATTAAGGTTGGAAAAGACCACAAAGATCACCAAGCCCAACTATCAACCCATCATCACCATTCAAAGCATCATAGAAACCTTTAGGTTGGAGAAGACTTCTAGTTTCCCAGGAGCACCAGGTTACAGTGGGCATCCTCCCAAGGATGCTATCCCTCCCACCTTCTCTGCTCCAAAGCAGTCCCCACCATTGCAGCAAAAGGAAGCAGTATAGTCTGGCTGGGCTGTGGGGCCAAGAGGGTTTGTTTGGGAGTCCCAAAGCAAGCACTCAGCACAGAATGAATCAAGATTTCATGCCCTATCCCCATGCCTTTGTGACTGAGCATCCTACCCAGGAGGCTGGGGAAAATGGTGCACATAGTTATAAAAGCTCTGTAAAAGAATGGCTGAGAAATTGCAGAGAAAGAAAATGATTCAGAAAGCAGAGCACAATCCACACAGTGCCAGGCTGCAGGCAAGAGAGCAAAGGCACCAGTTGGGGGTCAAGGTGGCCGGGGCTGGAGCGGCTGCAGCAGGGAAGAAAGGAAAGGCTCGGGCTGCAGAAGAGAGGGATGTCAGCCTGGAAACACATCGTGCTGTACCACACTGCACCAAAACGCTGGAATTAACATCAAAGCAATTCTGGAGCAAATGAGATTACAGTATGCATGTTAATGAGGCAGCAGAGCTAATCAGCAAGGATGCCTCGCTAGGAGGGCTGCACTGCCAGCTCCTGATCTGTATTGTCAGCCTGGACCGGGCTTCCATTTGGAGAGAAGATTTTGTTTGGTTTAAAAACCATCAGTATTTTTGTGGGGTTTTTGGCAATCTCTGATTTGAACTGATTTCTTCAAGTAGATGTCTGGCCCTCCAGGGTACAGAGAAGAACTTGGAAATGGGATTGAAGTGGTCCCCAGAGCCAAGCTGAAAACCACTCCAAAGCCAAGAACCGAATAAAATTTGCCCAAAATATACTTTTCTCTATTTTTAAATGTTGCTATGTTTAAGCCAATCTCACCAGTTTGCACAGAGCTGGATGCATGACTTTGCACACAGCAGGCACAGCTCTGTGTATGTGCTCAGCTGTCCTAAGGAACATGAAGCCACTCCAGATCAAGGGGTCCAGCTCTGCTCATACTCATCACAGGTTTTTTTCCAGTGCCACAGTACTGAAGTATGGGTTATCTTATATATCATCAGGGTTATATCATCAGGCATCTTGCCCCTTATAAGCAAAACTGTTTCAAAATTGGAGTTTTTGAAGTCAAGAGCCCTAAAAAAAGCACTTGCTTGGGAGTCATGTGGCTGCAGGAGAAAAGCTGCAGGAGGGGCAGTCACTCCTCAGGACACAGAACTGAGCTGGGGGGGAGGAATGGCAGAGGATGGGGCACAAAGGGCACCGTGGAATGGAAGGGGCTGAGATAAGCAAAGGCAGAAAACCTACTGACAGGAACTCAAAGGGCAGTGGAAAGGCATCAGCTGTATATCTGCTACTGCAGAGCTGCCTGAATCCTGGGATGCTCCCGGAATTTGGGAGCAGGTTCACTGTATTCAGGGAAGCCTTGGAACAGGGTCAGGAATAGGGAAACCTTTCAGGAGCCCCTCATCTGTCTCCATGGCAAATTAACCTCTGGGGATCAGAGGGAGTGGAGCACAGCTGCTCGGGAGGCTGCTGTGCAGACAGAGCAGTGCTGGGGAACCCCTTGGTCCCTCACACTGCCCCTCCTGGGGCCTTTCTATGGAATATTGCCATTCTGATCAACATCCTTTACAAGGGAGCCAGACTTGTTTCCATTTGTTTGGGTTTTTTTTCAAACAGCCTTTCTTCTTGATTGGAGAAATTGGCTGAAATGGGCTCTCGCTCTCTTCTCTTAAGTACGGCTGCATTTCATTTCTGCTTCCTTCTCGCTGATCTTATTTGCTGAAATTGTGAATAAACAAGATTTGGGATATGTGAGTGTTTATAAAGAGGAATTACACCCTTTATGTGAGAGTTTGCAATGCAAATGTCCCTTCTGCAGGTGGCTCTGAGCGAGGCAGAGCACCAGGATCTCCACTGCTCACCTCCAGCTCCTGTACAGCTTTAAGAAAGCACCTCATGGCCTCCAGCTTCAGAGAGGGTGATGGTGCTGCTCAGGTCACAGACATATACCATGCATCAACGTGGAGGTGCTGCAGGAATGGGAGCCCAGCGCTGTCTCTCACACACTGCTCCCACCCAGTGAACAGACTTGGGCAGACCAGCAGAGCAGCAGGAACCAAACAGAGCCCTGAGCTGCTACAGATGCACCTCCCTTCTGCTTCAGTCTGACATGGCTGGGAAAAGAAGCTGTTTGGCAGTGCTTTCCGTGCCAGGGAAATCATTAACAAATTAATCATTTACTAATTAAACGGCATGATCCCCATGTAAAGGGAGTGTGATTATCCTCTTCTGGAAGTCAGGAAATAAAATCGTGTTTCTGATTTTAGACCAGATTTGCCCTTCTTGCAACCCTGCAACTGCTGTTTCCGCAGCCTTTGCTGATTTGCACCAAGACAGGCACACTGCTGCTCCCAGGATCTTTTTAGAAAGGATCACAGATTTGGGTATTTTTTTTTTGCACACTCAAAGTCCCAGCCAAGGGGATGTGGCTGCATCACATCAGGCATCACAGGGGCTGCCCGGATGCGTGCATGCCCCTCCTCACACCTCCAGATGAACCACAGCCTGCCAAAATTATCTGTGGAGTCAGAAGAAGTAAAAGACAGAGGCTGATCTGTTTATTTGCACTCTTCCAGTTTTATTTAGGTCACACATGTGAGATTAAGGCTGTGCTTCATCCCAGATGAGCAGCCTCTGGAAACAGGCAGAATAGGTGGAACTTCATCTGTGACATATGAGTATGAATTTATTTAAAAAGCAAGAAAGAAGGCAGAGTACAGTGGGAAAGGCACTGATCAGAGAAGACTATTGTGGTACCTTCCTCATCACATGCTTGAAGCAAGTCACTGGGGTGCACTGAAGCCCCATAGCCAAAGTGCCAAGTTAGTGCATCGCAGGGATGTTCGTCCTCTCATAACCCCACCACCAGAACACATAGTGATGGAGTGCTCAGATAGAGCTGAAACTCTCCAAAACTGAAGCCAAAATGTTTTCCTTTCCTTTGTGACCCGAGCTCTGCAGTCCATGGAGTTGTCGCAGGTATTTACTTTTGCGAAGTGCAGCTCATTATTACTGCCTCCTCCTGAGCTGCAGCGCGATGGAGATTAATTCCCCATAGCCTTGCCCAAGAACTTTTGGAACAATATATTTTCCAGTCTTCTTTGCTTTGTGTTATGGTTTCATACACTCAATCAATTGCGAATGTCAAGCGGTGCGGTGGGCCTGGCTGCCACAGAGAGAACAGCGCGCCGGACCTCAGTGTGAGGGTGTTTGCTTTGTGTTGTATACACAGAACAGAAGTCAATTCAGGAGCAGCTAGAAAAAAACAAGGGGATTAGGAGTGCAGGGATGTAACAGTCTGAAAACCAAAGCTTTGCTGACTCTAAGAAAGCAAGAGACTTCTAAGACTGTTCCTTTCCCCATCATAACTCAATACAAATAAATAGAAGAAAGTGGATGGAAATGGAGTAAATTATTTCACTGCCTATAGCGACAGATGAGCAAAACCAACTGGGTTGGTTTCTCCGGTCTTTCAGCATTTCTGTATGACTTAAAAATACCATGGTCATCCAGGAGATCTTGCTCTGTGTGGTGGCCATCTATCCAAGGGCTGGGATCCTCAGGAGGATGAGGAAGCTCAGGAGATGACCAAGATCATAGAGTCATTCTATCTATTGAGTTAGAAAGGACTCTTAAAGGCCATCTGGCCCAACCCCCTGCAATGAGCAGTGATATCACATCTCCACCAGTGCTCAGAGTCCCTCCAGCCTGATCCCGAGCATCTCCAAGGATGGAGACTCCACTGCGCCTCTGGGCAACCTGTGCCTGCTCCTCACCACCCTTATTGTAAGATACACCTTGCTTATGTCCAATCTAAATCTCCCCTCTTTAATTTTGAAACCATTTCCCCTTCTCCTTTCACAACAGACCCTGATAAGGAGTCTGTCCTCTTCCTTCTTTTAGCCCCCCTGTGAATATTGAAAGGCTGCTATCATGTCTCCCTGGAAACGTCTCCTCTTCCTCAGCCACCCATTGCTCCTAGGGGCGTGAGGAAGCTCCTGCCCTCTGGTCACAGCAGCAAAGTGCAGCTCTGGGTTTCCCATAAGAAGTGGATTTGGGATTTTTCTCCTTCCCAAGTCTCCTGCCCCCAGCCTATGCCGAGGACCAGCCCCGTTTTTCTAAGTCAACGCACATCTCTAATAGAAACACAAAGTGAAGGGATGCCAGAAAGCCACTGGCCTTTATGGTTTATTAAGCTTCTTGTGCAGGCATAATGTTGGACTTTTTTTTTTTTCTTTTTTGTACATTAGAGCATTTCAACTCTGTGCTGCACTTCACAAAGCCTGGCCTTCCTTCGGAACGGTGGAAGGAAGGTTGCGAAGATCCAGCATTTGTTGCTGAAAGATTTTTTTATTCTATTTTTAAAAAGAATAGCAGTCACATTTCTAAACAGCTCTTTATTAAACCGTCCAAACATATCATCTGCACTGGGGGATGTAAGGGCTGACACAAGACAAAACCATCAGATTGCTCTGAGAAAATGCATTGGCTTGTCTTGACAATTTAGGGCTCTGCGGAATACTCTGTTCATATTTGCTGTTGATTTTAAGACTGAAATTTGCAGTATGAAAACAGACATGTCCAAGAAAGCATTGCTCAGCTTAAACTTGAAAGGACAGAGATGCAGGATTACAACAGAGAGATGCAGCTCCTGGCTCGCAGCCCTTTCTTAGGAACCAGCCTTCACTTTGCCTTGGGCTTTTGGTCTATCAGCATCTAATGAGAGATGACAGTGCAGGCTCCCTTAGGGGCTAACGTGGGCAATTTCAGTCCTGGCATTTTAATTTATCTGTAACCAGCAGTTTTCAAAAGGGTAGAGCTAAAAAAGAACTTGGCTTGGTCACACACGCAGACAAAAAAAGGGAGAGCTGTGACACAGAATGCAGGAGGAGGTTTTGCTTCGCTTTAACTCCTTGGGCTCCTGCAAGGCAGATGAGGTGAGGCCGAGCCCACAGTGATGACCGCTGGATGCTACCAGCTCCATGCAGCAGACACTGGGATTCCTCTCACCAAAGCGTGCTCCTCCGTGGTTTATGGCTGTTGGTTTTAGTGCTGGGCACATCTACTATAGTCATGACAGCTCAGGTCCCGACTTTTCCCTTTTATTAATCCCCAAAGTTGCATTCAGACACCACGAAGGCAAAGGGTCAGCTGAGGATCATCAGCAGCCATAAATCCACAATTAAAGGCTGCGGGTTTGTCTCCAATCCACCCCACGGAGCTGGCTGCAAGCGCCCCGCACTCATTGCAGGCATGCAGCCCCTGCACCGCAGATCCAAGGTCTGGATGCCCCGAGGAATTTTCCTTGCTGGGTTTCCACGTGGTTGGATGCACACGCAGCACTGAAGCTGCTCAGGATGAGATCGGTGCTGACACAGCGGTGCTGCTGAGAGCAGTGTCTGGCACCGGCTCACATCCGACCCTCATCAGGAGCTGTTGACATTGCCTTTTATTTGTTCCACTGCATTTTCGATACACCCTGCAGGCAGCTGGCTGACCTCGGGGCACCCCACAGCATCCACGTGCTCCTGAGGGATGGCTCCAACCCAGCCTGTGCCTCAGCTGGGTTGGAGTTGCAAAAGCTTTACTTGGGCTTGAAAGAGTTAATTTTATATATATATATTTTTTTACTTCTTTCCACGGCAGACTCTCACGTTGCCTTTTTCTCCCTGCTGCCTCTAGAGGACCAGGCGATTCCAGACACAGCTCGAGCAGATGGTTTTGGTGATGTAAAGCACAGGGGGATCGCTCCCAGGAGTTGCTGAGGTACTGAAGTCAGAAATGAACTGATGCATGCAGCATGCCACATCCCCTGCCCCTCTGCCTTCACACTGATCCCTCCTGCACAGGCAGCCTGTGTTTCACAGCATCCTGGTTGCTGGCTGCTGCACCAAGTGCTGGCTGCTGCAGTTCAGAAGGTTTACAAACCATAATGTAACGTAAAACCTTAACCTTTTGTCCATGGCAAACATTGTCAAAGTTGTCAAAGAGTGATGGAATCAAATCTACATTTTCTCAATCTTCCTGTGAAAAACAAAATCTGAGATCCAGGAGCATTCGCTTAGCAAATGGGAACTAATTTTTGCTATGTGACAACCAACAGTCTCTCTCCAGGAAATATTCCTTGCTTCAGTGAGATATACTGGATCCACATGGAGAAATCCAAACATTTTCCAGCAGAACTACGCATCCACTGCAGACAAGCACACCTGAACCACACTCAGTGCTGCACACAGTCCATGCATCTCTCACCAGCACAATTGTCTGCAATGGAGCTGCGCTGTGAAACTCGCCCCGAAACAGTTAAACATAAGAAAGCAGAAATGATCCATAAATTAGGTCTGGCTATAGGTTCAAAATCATAAGCTATGGCCTCTTGACCTCGTACTCTGAGGGGAAATCAGAAGCATTTTTCTGAACAGCCACCACTGGAGGAAGGGAGGTTTAATATACGGCACAACAGAGCACTGATGCAAATAAACACAGTGCTGCATAATTGCAGGGAAAATCAATAAGCAGTGTGTTGGTTAAAATGAAGATGTACTTATTGAGGTTTTTGGTTTAAACGTGCGAATGGGGAAAGATTTTTTCCTACCCGAGTACAACAAAGGCAATGGTTCCTCTGTAAAATGAGCAAGTTTTAGCCATTGTCTTCCTCAGAGCAGCTATCTGAAGAGTCATGATTATTAGCATAATTAATAACCCCAATTTGCTCATTTGAAAAATTCCAGCAATGTTTGCAGCTCAGACACCACGTCAGCGCAACGCACGCAAAATCGCTGTGACAACTGCTCTGCAAGTTAAGGCTTTATTGACGAGCGCCACAAAGAGAGGAAGCCCAGAGCAAATCCCTTTTCACTTTAATATTTAAACCTCCTTTAAGAGTACGTCAATATTAACTCTCATAATTGATGCTGACAGTTGACTGTCTGGCCATAAAGAAGACAAAGTGAGACAATAAAACACGAATAATAGCAAACGCCGCACGCCGGCCAACGCAGTGAAGGGCACCGAGGTCCCCACAGTGGCACAGAGTGATGCTGTTGGCTGGGAATGGATGGGACCCTTCAGGATGCCCATGGGTTCTGTAGATGGACTTCCCCTGACGGGGCCACACTGAGCTCAAGAAATGTGCCATTGCTCAGCCCAAAGCCCGGATGGTGCTTTTAATAACCAAATATCATTTGTAGGTAGTTAACCTCCAGATTTCCAGCATTAAAGGTATTTCCCACAGGAGCCAGAAAGCAGTGCAGGAATGGAGAAAGGCAAAGTTCATGGGAGTCGTTGGGAAACAGCATACAGCCCTCTGCAAATCCCAGTGCATGGGGAAAGCATCCAGGCAGTGCTCGGTGCGCCGGGATCTGGAGATATTTATTGATTGGGCAGAGCTTCCCGATTTCCATTACTCTCATTCTGCAAAATGAGCCCGTTGTTTGTACTTAAACTCTGGGATAAAAGTAGTAAAAAATGCAAACAGTGCAATGCAGAGCTTTAATGCAAAGTGCTCACAAGGTGAAGTGTGGCTACCGGGGATGTGTTCTGTAACACAGAGGGAACTGTGCAGTAGAGCTCCATTTCTGTTTCTTGAGTGAGGTTTAGAGTGGTTTTGTTGGCTTCGGTTTCCACTAATTCACGCACCAAAAAAGTCAAAACCAAAGAGATTCTGTTGTTACTGAAGTTGATACAGAGGTTTTAATTTTTATATTTTTAAAACTTTTCAAAAAATAAAGACAGGAAAACAACTGAACTATCTTGTAGATATTAAAAAAGTGAGCACGGTTTAACCTAAAACATTCCACCCCTGAAAATATTCCTATATAGAAATTTGGTGTTCCTAAATTATTTAATTTTAAAAATTATCCACAAGAATAATTCCCTTTTTTCCCCATACATGTTCAATGGTTTTAGAGACAGAAACCTCCCTGGACATGCATCCCTTCAGCTAAGCCATTTCAGGTACCTCAGCCCTAAACTGATTCAGTGGGGCTCCTCCTTAGCACCACTCTTGCAGCACTTAGGCAAAGTCCCAACCAAGAGTTTTCCTTCTGTACCCAATGCTTTGTCTCTGTTCTTTGGGGTTCTCCGGGCACTTCTGCTCCTGATAGAGGAAGATGACAATGGAGGAACTGGGATTAAGCAGAAAATGAGGAGCCCTGACGGCTTCCGTGCAGTGGAGAGCTGGTTACGGATTTAGCACAAACAACAGAAGATGGGAAAGCTTTGTAGCAATTAAAGCTGGACAAAAGGCAACAAACGCTGCAGAAAATAGGGGGGGGGAAGGAAGGGGGGGAATCATTGCACTGTTCTGAGTCTGAAAAAAAGAAATAAATTTCAACAAAAATCAATACCTTCATTGTTCGCCACAAAAGCCGCGCGAGGAGCGAAGCGCCCTGCTCACATCTCATGGCTGAGTGCAACGTCAGACATCAGCGCTCTGATCCTCACCAGAAACAGCGATGGGAACCTTTTGTTTAAAATGTCTGTTTCACAGAAAGCTCTCCTGACTGATGACTGTGGTTATATTTGGAAGAAAGGCAGCCACTGACACCAACTAGCTGCCGTAATTGAAAGCACTTTAAGAAATTATATCACTTTCCACAACAAACGTCGCCAAGCTAGAACTGCATCTGTGTGCACTCACACGTGTGTGTGTGTGCTGGGTTTGTACACAGGAAAAGGCTGCTGGGGAAAACTTGGTGATGGATGCATACAGCTCCATCCTTAATTGTGGCACTGCAAATCAAACATCGTGTGCGCTGAAATCTGCTCCTCCTTACAGAGATGCATTCGTTACCACCACGGCTCTTGTTTAAGCATCTGACTACAGTAATTGTTTTATGCATTAGCTATGTTCCCTGATGCTTGCACTGTTATCTGTATCCAAAATGGTGCTTGCAGACACGAGCAGCCCAGTTCCTTGCTTTGTGGGTTGCCTTGTGTCAGTCCCAGCAGGGGACAGGGTTCGGAGTTCTCCCATGAATCCTGCAGTGCACAGCTCCACGTGGAGCTCAGGAAGGCACACCCAGCCCTGCATGGGTCCTTATAGCTGAGCAACTCCCATTGCTGGTGATGCTGACTGCGAGCACAGGGTGCAGCATCCCCCCTTGTCCCCTGCAACACAAAGACGGACACAAAATGCACTGCAAGCATGCAGGACCTTCCACAGGCAGCATCACCAGGCAGGCAAGGTTTCTGCATTGTAACTCGCTCTGTGTGCCTGCACATGTGTCACGGGAAGTAAAACCAGGGCCTGATGCCACCCATTAAATATCTTCATTATGAGGGCATCCCTTCCAGCTGACTCTCAATTTTGCTGTGTCTCAAGGCCGTGTGTTAATAACTGTGCCATAGGACAAGCATTCTTAAAAAACACCATTTAAATTCTTACCAACAATACGCAGCTTCCCCTGCCTGACTGATGGATATACGGCTCAGCCAAGCCACCAGAAAGGCAATAAATACATGTACTGTTATGGGTCATGAGTTTAAAAATTAAATCAAATGCAGAAATTGAGTCTTGACAGAATCTGAAGGGATAATGCCTTAGCTTCTCCAATTACGCAGTTCAACATTTGGATAAATCATATGAAAGTAAGTATTTAGCCCCATTTTTCATAATCACTATTAATGAGAACAAAATGGGAGCTGAGGGCAGAGGGAGAGAGTTCTGACAAGATAAATAGCATATGGGGTGTGTTGTCAGCCACAGAAAATCGCGGCTGTTTAAACCCCCTGAACAGCAGGAAGGGAAAATGCATAAAAAGAGAGAGAGAGAAGAGTGGTCCTGCCTTCTTAACATCCTCTGCATTAGGGCGTTCAGGTCTGGCTTCCCAAACACAACACAGGGCTCCTCGAGCACCCAGCATGGTGTGAGCAAGCAGTACCTGAAGCAATGGGGTGGAAGGTTGCCTGTAAGCAGCATTTAAAGCCTTGCTGCAAAACTTCCCATACAAACACAAAGCTTGGCTCCATGGGCAGGGCCCTGCAAGCTCAGGGCAGGAGCAAACCTCCTGGGACTGTCTCTATGAGTGGAGGTAATGGGAGCAGGGAAGAGATGGCTCTGCCCTGGTGCTCAGTGCTATAGCACACACAGGATGTGCAGAAGCAAATGAGGAGAAGGTGCGAATCCTGCAGTCATTTTCTATTATCCCCATTCTTCCTCCCTTTAATATCGAAATCCCTGCAAGTGCTGGTGCTGGAATTATTCTCAGAGATTCTCACAAGAAATTTGATGTCATCGAACTGAATTCCTTCCACCCCATTCTGCCAGCCGGGGTGCTGACCGCTTGGCTCTGATTTTCCTCATCCTGTGTCGATGCATCTCAGGAGCAGTGGGTGCAGGGAGTGGGGCTCCTCCTGGCTGGGTGCTGAGCCCTACTGCCTGCATGTATCTGTGCTGGCTATCACCTCCAGGCACCCACAGCACCCCAGCACCGGCGGTTTGTGATATCAGACACAAACGCGGATCTGCAGCTCTGAAAAGACGCGTTCTGCTGCAAAGCTCTGCATTAAGCTATAAATACCACAGCAATCCAGGGGAGAAGGGACCGCTCCAGCATCTCATGCAACATTAGCAGCGAACAGATTAAGAGCGCGGGGCCTGGGAGATTATCTCCTCGGATCAATGAGAAGCGGGTAGGCAAACAAACAGCTGGCTGGGTTCCCCCCAAAATGCAAACGTGCGATGGTGGCGAGCTTCAAAGTGTCTGTTTGACACCAAATAGGTGGGGTGCCCACCCCTGCCGCGCCTGGGGAGCGGACAAATAAATAAACAGAGAAAGGTTTCTGCTCCCTCCTCCCCCCCGCCACAAAAGCACCTCCCATGGAAAAGCAGGAAAGCAGCAAAAACCGCCCCAGAACATATGGTGGAATCAAGCGCGGGATCCCCGTAGGTTTGGGATGTACAAGTAAATATTAATCTGGGGGGGATACGGGGGGCTGAGATCAAAAGAGCTGCTCTGGTTTCTATAGGGAAAAGGAGTTCTTTGATGTCCCAGCATCTTCCCTGCGCCGCCTAATGAACTGAAATTGTGACACAGTGACATCCTGCAAGGTTTGAAAGAGCTCAGCACAATGACACGTCTTTGGGGTTTGCTGCTCGCTTTTTCTCCCTCTCCCCAAACAGCGGAGCAGGGGGAGGCAGCGAGCAGATTGCCCACAGCAGGAGCAGAAAGGGCCTCATCCCACTGCAGAGCTGGGGCTGGGGAGTGCTGGGTAGGGATGCAGAGGGAAGGAAGAGCAGGGCACACAAGGGGGGAAGGCGGCAGGAGCATCACTTACAGGTACCTGGGGGTGCCTGGGAGTATCTCCTCATCCACCCTGCTGCACCCGCAGCCACATTGCAAACAGCCACCGCAGAGTTAAATCAAGATAATCCAGGGATTTTCTCCAGATTAATCCCAGCCCTGTGTAAAAATGAGAGGGTTTGGTGGCAAAGGGAAACCAAGCATATAAACCCAGCCGGGGGTCATGGGGATGCTGAGGGCAGAAGGTAGGGAACGTGGTGCAGTAAGGTGTGGAGAGTGAAACTTTATTCTGTCATCTGCTGTGCTTGTTTAGGAGTTGAGGAAATTCCTTTTTGCCTTGGATTCTTGGCGCTGCGGAAGCTCTGTGTTGTCATGAGGCAAAGGAACCATTGCAGAGAACAGAAATGGGGATCCTCAGCCACAACCCTGCAGCAATGTGAGGAATGAGCACGGGGACTGAGGACTGAGCCCCACAGCTCTCACCAAGCTGAGCCCGGGCTCTGAGCATTGCCAATTCACCAGGATTAGGAAAGCATTAGTGGGAATGACAACTTGATGGGGTTTAGCATCATGATGCTGTGACATCTCCTTTCCAAAACACAGCACAGTTGTGCTTGTGTGTACAGAGAAAAATGCATACAGCAGCACGAATCAGTGCAGAAGGAAAGGCTGCAAGGACTGGTTGTGTCCCTGCAGCAGTGAGCTTCCCAGGAAGGGACATCACAACGCCCTGAGTCGGGCCTGGGTGCCTCAGCAGCCATTTTCCCCATCCTTCTCTTATCACAAAACCCATTCACGACACACTAAAGAAACAGTGTTTGTACAACATTAAAGGTGTTGCACTGCTCCGTAATAAGAAAGCAGATGTTCACCTGCAATTTTCCATAGATGATAGTCGCATTTTACTAATCAAGTTCAACAATGAGCTTATCCATGAATGACTTAAAGTAATTCCTGGTTATTTCATGCCTGCATTGGGCTGACAGCTGGTGTGGCCATTCCATTTGCTGGGGCAGAGAGATGGGACAATAGAGGCCCCAACTCTCCACCACCTTCCTGGCTGGGTTGTGCCGAGTGCCCCACATCTGCAGCTTCAATTAAGAGATGCTGAGATGCTCAAATTAAAAAAGTTCAAAATCGGGATGGAAGAGGAAGCTAGAAGTGATGAAGAACGAGATGCATCACCGGGTGCTGACAAGTCAGTAACTCAGGCTCGATTCAGAAAACAGCTCTGTCATGGCAGACAGGCTGCCTGCATGCTGCCTGCACCCTGCACACATTCTGCCAGCACCTAGCCTGAATTCTGACTGCAACACACCTGCATGCTGCCTGCACCTACCCTATGCCAGCCTGCCTCCTGGCTGCACCCCACCTGCACCCTGACTGCATTTGCCTGCATTCCGCTTGCACCCTGCCTCAATGCTGCCTGCACCCTACTTGCAAGCTGAGCGCACCCTGCCAGCACGCTGCCTGCACTCTCATCACCCTGCCTTCATTCCACCCACACGCTGCTTACACCCAACCTGCACGCTGCCTGCACCCTGCCTGCACCTTGCTCTCACCCTGCTTGCATTCTGCCCGCACCCCGCTCGCACGTTGCACGCACGCGTCTGCTCTCCGCCCGCACGCTGCTCGCGCTCGCACGGCCCGCCCCCGGCAGCCCGCCCTGTTCCAGCCCCGTGCCGGTGCTGCCCCCTGCCGGTCCCTCCGTCCTCTGCAGCCGCCGTTCCGAGCTCTCGGCTCCGCCTCGCGGCCGCGGTTGCCGCGGTAACGTCGGGGGATGCGGAGCCGGGGGGACACCGAGGTGCGGGGACGGGGAGAGCACGGGCTGCGCTGCGGCACCGCGGTGTGATCGTTGGGAGAGCCGCGCTGGAGGTGGGGGTGGTGGAGGTAATGATGGTGATGGGGATGGAATCGTAGAACCGTGGAATATCCTGAGTTGGAAGTGACCTATTGGGATCATCGAATGCAACTCTTGGTTCAGCACAGGGCTGAGCAAAAATCAGACTTTGTGGCTGAGAGAATAGTCCAAATGCTGCTTCTGTTCTGGCAGCTCAGTGGTGGTGGTCACCACTGGTTCTGGCAGTGGTTATGATGGTGATGATGGTAATGGTACAGGTGATGGTTAGAGTGCTGCTGCTGCTGATAATGATGGTAATGATGGTATTAATGGTAACAGTGCTGGTGATGATTATGATGGTGATGTTGATGGTGATGGCAGTGGTGCTGATGATGGCTGAATGAGGATGCTGAAGCCCCCATGCAGACCTATCAGGTGCTCTAAGGATCAACCTCAGATCCACAGTCTGCAGCATCCGAGCCCAACACCAAGTGCTGGAGCCCCAGGAAGATCCCCCAGCTCCCCCTTCCCAACCCAGGGGCTGCAGCCAGCACCCCCCTCCTCACTGCCTGCTCAGGACTCCCCCACACACAGCTGGACAGCTGCATATCCTGGCAGGCCTCATCCCAAATCATGGACCTGACAGGCAAACAGGAGATGCTCATGAAGGTCTCACTCAGAGTGAGCATCTCCCAGCTGCTTCCTTCCACCTAAAATCTCTTCCGTTTCTACACTTATTGCTTTATATAAACAAACATGAGAGCGGTTCATTCTTAATAAAGTTATTTGTCTACTTAAATTAATATATCATATTCTCCCCTGAAATATAGAGAGCTATTTGTCTCCAGAGAAATCATGTTAAGAGTGACATAGTATAACCCTATTCATTTGCATATGCAGATATGTCTAATTATTCAACTTGCAATTAAAGGCTTGTGTGTCAGCAAATGAGACTAATTAGATACATTTATCTATGATAATCAGCTTTATTACAAACAAAATAGATTTCCCCTCTCTTCCTGGCCAATTGGGATGCGTTGGCTGGAGGTGCCCATGGACGGGGGCCGTGCAGGTCCATCTCCTCCAGCCCAGGCAGAGGCACACAGTGGCTGGTTCCAATTTGGGATCCCAAGCACAAACACATGACCAATCACTTTTTAAACTTTTTTTTTTCTTTTGAAAACATCCATTTGGTTCAATCTGTTCTTCACCATAGGGCAAGGCCACAAATAATTACTAGGAAAGCCAGGAAAGCTTCTAAGTGATTTAGGTTCCATGTTGAAATAGATTACGAGCTCATCCCACTGCTCAGCAAAGGCTCAGGAAGGGGTGGGCTGCACACAGTTGGGCTCTGTGGGCTGATAGCAGACAGCAAACTCCAGGGGCACTGAGGTGAATGGCACTGGTGGAGCCACAGAAACTTTTCACAGGTCCAAAAGGCACAGCTGCAAGCAGGAATTATTTCTACGAGAAGTTGAAATGATCTCATTTCCATCATCTTTAAACCAGTGCTTTTTTCAATGCCTCAAACCTCCAATGGAAGCTTTCCTCTCCTTAACTTCAGCCATTCTCAGGGCAGGGATCACAGGTTGGTGACTCCTGGAGCTTCTCAGCAATGTGGGACAGCAAACCGTGCATTTCAGGCCAGTATCCTTCAATGAGAGGAGTTATTTTCTGGTTGCGTTTCAACATAATTCGAAAATGAATTGAGTCTAAAACAAAAGGAAGGGAAAGGAAACGGCATCCTCAATACAAAGCTGTAAGCTTGTTCTATTCTTTGTTTTTCTGTCATTGAAAAGAAGAAAAAAATAATTTATAAATAATCCAAGTCTGTTTTGTTGTATTTCCCTGTTGGGTGGAGGGAGCAGTGGAAGAGAGCTCTGCCTCCAGCAGTACCTGGAAGTGCATTTTGTACTCATTGCTGCATTTCTAAACTTGCTCCAACATTTCAAGGTTGGAAAAGCACCAGCACAAAGCTGGAGGAACACTTCATACCCCACAAACCCGGCTTGGAGAATTCAGGATCTGTTTTTCCTAGAGACTCGACTTTCCTCTTACGATGCTCAATAAGAGCTCTGCTATCAAAAGAGCTCAACTTTACCTGCTCTTAACATGACACTGATGGCACCTTTCAAATCCCAGCAACCCTGGGCACTCTGGGGCTGAAAATATCCTTTTGTGTTCTATATTTTCATACTACTCAGCTTGTTGGGATCTCCTCCATCCCCGAGGCTCTCAATGCTGTTGGCAATGGCCAGCTTTTTCCTCCCCCCAGCACTGAAGGTTGAAGTGCTGTTCCCTCCTGCACGATGAATGGGTGGGGGTTCAGCATCTGGGCATCACTGGCAGGGATCAGTAAGTACCATGTAGCCCCCCAAAAAATCACAACCAAATAACAACAAGAAAGCAAGGTTCAGTGAAACCTTTTCAATGACGTCAGAAGCTGCTTTGAATCACTGAAAGCTGGGAAACTCGAGGTCTTTCCAGGTGATCATTTCATTTCAGCTCCATCCACTGCTGAACTTCACAGAGCTATGAGTGGAAGACAGAGCAGCAGATTCACAGTGCAGCTGTAATGTGCTTTTTGTGTTTAATATTCGCTGAAATACTTGACTTTGTTGGGTTTGGTTATGAAGAGGAATGATAGTTTTTTGTTTCATTGAAGCAGAAGACATAATTCTGTTATATATATATACATATTTTAAATAGTCTGAAGGAAATAGAACAAAATGGGGGAATAAATGGTCCTATAGAACCTGTTAATTAAGTATCCACCATACAAAGTAGCACTAATGGCATAATATTTTTTCATTAAACAGGGCATGGGAACACTTGCAATCTCAGGACCTAAAGGGAGCCTATAAACAGGAGGGGAGTCAAGTTGAAGGTGGGAAGATTTAGGTTGGATATCAGGGGGAAGTTCTTCACAGAGAGAGTGGTGAGGTGCTGGAACAGCAGAGAGGTTGTGGGGTGGATGCCCCGTCCCTGGAGATGTTCAAGGCTAGGTTAGATGGGGAGCTGGTCTAGTATTAGATAGGGAGGTTGGTGGCCCTGCGTGTGGCAGGGGGGTTGGAGATTCATGATCCTTGAGGTCCTTTCCAACCTGGGCCATTCTGTCAGGAAAAAATGGCTCTAAAACATTCCACTTACACTATTTCAGTATTGCTAACTAACTTCAGGACAATTAACATCAAACACTGGTGTCTACTATGTAGCAAGAAAACAATTCTATAGTTCAGAATCAATTCAGGTGTTGGTCAATACCAGCATCCATACCAACACGGACTGGTGGACATCGCAGCTCTTTCTCATACAGATATATCCCACTTGTCTGTCAAGGAATGCCATGCTCACGTGATGAGAAAATCCCTTTCCAGGCACACAGAGTTGTTTTCCCATTCAGAACAACCAACCCCAGCAGTGCACAGCAGACCCACACTACAAAATGGTTTGGTCTTCATGGAGGTGCAGCAGGTTTGCAGGTTGAAGCAAAGAGAGGCAATTTGATAAAGGGCATGGGAAAAAGGGGGGAAGCTGCTGCTGCTGCTGCTGCTGCTGCTGCTGCTTTAAATTAAAATGCTGTATCAGCCAGTCCCTCGGGACCTGATAGAAATCTAATTAGTCAGACAATCTGGCACCAAATGTCCTAATTTCCCCAATCCATGTGGGATTTGTGTATTCTCTTATTCACTGCAGTTCTAAATTTCAAACTGAGCCTTTCTAACCCCTCTCTCTTTTCTGTGCAGACATGGGACTCGAGAGAAGGTGATCCCTATCAAAACCTAATTGTTTTTCATAAACCTTTAATTAATTAGACTCGGGCTCATGAAAGACACTTAAAATATTAACAGTTTGTTTAGAGATGAGTGTTGGATGAGGACCACAGCAGCGCTGTATTTCCATAGGAAATCTGAATGTAATTACTGTGAACGGGTGCTCAGTGTGGGGTCTGGGGCTGTTTGCCCCAAAACGTGTGGAGCTGAGGTGGGATGCACAGTGCTGCCCACGGCCCCAAAGGACAGAGGGAATGCCAAAACAAAGGGTTAACCGTGGCCACAGCCCCGCGGTGCTGGGTTTAAGGAAAGCTCTGAAAAACAGTCCCAAAAGTTCACTGTGTAGGGCACGATGGGAGCTGCAAACTGCATAAGGTTCCCTTGGTCCTAGGGGACCACCAGCTGCTGGCACATGGTGATGGGCATCTCTGCATCCCCCATCATGGGCTCACACAGGATTAAGCCGTTTGGGAGTAACAGATTTGATTTTTTTTTTCCTTTCCGGAGCGGCTATGACCTGTCATGTCAAAGCTTTTTATTAAAGTCTCTTAATCCCCAGATTATCACCACAATAGTTCCACAGGCCCGGGCCAGATAAGGCAGAGCCCATTGTGGAGATGAGCGTTGGAGGAGTTTTAATCTGCAAATTATTGGCATGCAGGACCACGAGGGGCTGCTTTGCTGTGTTGCGTCAAAGGGAATTGAATATTTATAAAGAAGACTTCAAATGGGCCACGCACTGCGTTCCTCCCACACATGTGCAATCCCTGTGCAGCCAAGGGCCCTGGCTGGAGGGAAAAACCTCCAGTGCTCCCAGAGCCGGAGGGGGGGGACCCCTCCAGAACCCCCCGCTGCAGCCAGCAAGGATAAAGGAGTGGATTTATAAGAGAGGAATTGTATCATAGAATCACAGAATTAGGTTGGAAGGGACCTTTGAAGACTATGTGGCCCAATCCTGCTGTGGTGAGCAGGGGCATCCAAAGCTCCATCAGAGCTCAGAGCCCCTCCAGCCTGACCCTGAGTGTCTGCAGGAATGGAGCACCACATCTCTGGGCAGCCTGTGGCAGTGCAGAAAGAACAGTGGAAAGGCAAAGCTGGTGATGGGAACTCCATCTCCCTTTTGAATACAGGGGGAGATCAGCAAACAGATGAGGTTCCTGAGAGGGGTCCATTTCTTACCCACAATTTACTTTATGGAGACAAGGCTTGCACTATATGCAAAATTAATTAGAGGTTACTTTCCAAACTAAGGAACAACTCAAGCACCTCAAGCACTGTGATGTTTCCTAAGAAAAGATGGATTTGGAAATGTTATCACTGAGGTCACAGAGGAGGTGCTGGGGAGGCCATCCCTCTGCACAGCACAGCTGGGCTGCAGGGTGAAGCAGGATGGGTTCCCTCTGCATTTCCCAATTCTTGTTGTCCCATCCTGCAGGTGTTCAAGGCCAGGTTGGATGGGGCCCAGGGGAGCCGGAGCTGATCCCCATGTCAGGGGATTGGAACTAGAAAGTCTTTAAGATTCCTTCCAACCCAAGTTATTCTATGGTTCTATAATTCCGATTACTTTGCTTCACCCACCACGCAGGCTGCCAAACCAAAATGAAATGGAGCAGTTGTATGAGCAGATAGCAGGTGGGAGCATCACGAGATGCACAGCCCATGGCACAGGGCAGAACTGCTCCAGGGAAGAAGGTTGTACATGCATATATATGTGTTGCTATTAAGATCTCAGACCTCACTGTACACCAGTGCAAAGCAGCCTCAGCCTGCAGGAGCAATCTGGGACTCACTGTACCGGCACATAGGGCTGGGGACAGTCTGGGCAGAGGCTCAGCTCCCTGCTGCTCCCAAGGCCAGGACGTCGTCCGTCGCTGGGGATTTGGCTTTGGATCCTCTGCCTTGGACTTGGCAATGGCTCTGCCACAGCCTTCCTGTTCGACCTTGGGCCAGCTGCTTCGTTCTCCTCCATACCTGTGTCCCATCTGTTACAAAATGACTGGGTATATTAAAGGGATGGTGCGAAGATAAGGAAACCGTGAGGCTATTATTAGCTGTTACACTAATAGGACCCAAATGTTCCTTTTTTCTTTAGCAGCTCAAGAACTTAAGCAGGCAGAAAAAGGCTTCAGGAAAACAAAGCGTTTCCTCTCAGGAGCCCCCTACAGAGGAGAAGTGTGTCTGCCTCTAGAGCTCTTCATGCATTTTATGAAATTGCAATGCCCACATTTTCCCTAACGGCCTTCATACCAGCCTGTGAAATGGCCCCAATAGCCTTTGGCTCATGGAAACCTTCCAACGCGCTCAATATTACCTGCAATGCCTGCATTAATCATAGCACACAGGTGCCAGAGCCACCGGGGGGAAGGGGAGGGGAGAGGGCAGGTAATTTATTGCTGCACATCCCCAGCAGGAGCGGCCGCATCAGTCCAAAAACTGCTCTGCTTCCTTGTTCCCAAAGTTCTTGGCAGTACAAATCAGGAGAGGGGGCTCTCTGTGACTCATCTGTCATCTCTAGCTTCGGGCTGCAACCTTTTCGTGACTGGAGGGGAAAAAAAATTATAAATAAAGTGTGAGGGTGGGGGAAGTGGCTAAGTGCAAAAGTGGAAAAGGAAAGCGGAGCACATGCGTGCAGCTCAGCATCCTGAGCACAGGGTGGGAGTGCTTCTGGGGTGTTGAGGGGCACTGGGGGGAGGGACAGCATCGTGCAGAGGGATGCAGAGTTGTGACTTCATGGGGTGCAGTCAGTGCACTGTGGAAATGCATGGGTTTGTAACGTGGCTCATGGATAGGGTGAGAGGGAGAAATGAATTTGAATTTGGGGGGATAAGATGGTTTTCTGGGTATTTGTTAGGTCAGTCTGCAATCTCAGAGTCCTGCTGTCCTGGACTTTCTGGAAATGGTTACTTACCTGGAAATGGTGCACATACCTGGGCCTCCAGATCTGTATCAGGACTACCAGCCTACCCAGCACATCAGGGCATGCACAAAGCTGGGTCCTTGCTTGGAAAGCTTCACCTCCAGCTAATAATGCACACACAGTAAAATAAAAAATCAATAAACCCCATGTGCCAAATGTAACTGTGCCCACTTGTCCCCCTTAGGTCCCATTAATGGAGGCAGCTGAAGAACAGTCAGCACATTTCCTTTCAGAAACGTCCCCAAACTTAGTGACGTTTGGAATCACATAAGCCAGCTGCACGGTGAGATAACTTAAATGATGTATTCAGGAAGGGCTCAGTTCGGAAGGTTGCATCTTTCATAGGAGCCTGGCAAAAAATTTGCGTTGTGTTCTTCAAATGTGGAATAACTCTTCCTCCTGGTTTACATATATTGATGAGCACACTTGAAAGATGGCTGGATTTCTGTACAGCGCAGTGCTTTCTTTTCCTGACACATGGATCCATCTGCCAACATCACAGACCTAATTAGTACTCTCTTATTTCTATTCACTGGCTGGCGAGCATGTGGCATCTTTCCACGAGCCTATGAAAACCTCACTCTACGCAGACATACACCATATTGCAGTAGGTGGGTTATGACCCCCACGAAGCTCATGTTTGCAGTTGCCTTTCCATTGAGGCTTAATGTCATGATAGCCAAAACAAGAGGGACCATCACCCAAAACACAGCCTGGCACGGGGACGTGGGGACATGGATGGGAGCTCCCAAGTCCCCGTCCCCTAAGAGCCACACATGCTGCACCTGGGTCACTGCAATTGTTTATAGGGACCTAATTGAAATTGGGCTTATGTAACGATCAAAAAATAACCATAAAAACAGCACAGAGACTTGGTTGTAAGGGCAGAAGAGATTTGTGCAGTTTAATACGCCATACGCAAGGGCTAGGAGAAGGAAACAACACGGATATGGCAACCCCCAGAGACCCAAATCTGAGAAAAGAGGATCAGAAAATGCCTTAAATAAAGCACAAAGGGAGCAGAGACATATCCAGCTCCATTTCTCCTTCCAGAAAAGCAATGCACACACACCCCAACACGGTCAGCCTCACAGGCCAGAAATACTGAGTAAATATGCACAAGAGGTTATTTCTCTTCTCATGCTGGTGAGAGTTATTTGGCAGCTTCCTGCTGGTGTTAAATTAAATTACCCATATAAATAGCACTGGAGGTGATGGACAATAGCTCCCACTGGTTTACACACAGGCTGCCCCATAGCAGGCTGGAAGGTAGAGCTGCTGCAAAGTGCCCTGAAAGGTGCTTGTTTGAGTCAGAGCTCATCAAGCCTCCCCCTGGTTTACGTTACTTTGCAGACCTCCCCCTGCACCAATAAGCAGCTTCTGCTGTGCGAGAGCCCAGCTGATCCACTACCTGAGGAGTCAGTAGCAAAGTGCCTTAATTACTCTTAGCGTTCTTCTGCATTTCCTCTAATTGTGCTAAAAATCCATAAAACAGTGCTTTTTGTGAACAAAAATTGCCTGCTCAATGACTCCCTTCCGCCTTCTTATTTTTTTGTTAAGTATCTCTTTCTTTGCGGGGCTACTCCCTACCACTCCCGTTGTTAATTAAAACAAGACCTTCACACAAATGAGAGAAGGAATTGTCCCCAGGGAAGCCATCAGAGCTCACATCCCACCGAGCTTACAGCAAACAGCATCTCAGGAACCACTGACTCCAGGTATGCATGCACAATGTAAAATGCATCATGAGGACTATATACAGTGTTTGATTTGCCAGGAAAACAGCAGCAGGGAAAGGTTTAGCCCTGCTATTTTCTGGCAGAGCTGTGGGTGTCGTTGCTGGATTTGCACCCAGCAAATAAAGGCATGGATAGGATCAGAGGAAAACTGCAGGCTTTGTTTCCTAAAATCAAAATCTCTCCAAGTGAAATGAACCCCTGGTGTGAGCACACTGAAGCTTATGGTGCTGTTGGGTTATCCAAGTTAACCTGACTTCTTGGAGTGCTGTGTACTTACTGTGCTCATACACTGCTGGTCAGGAGAGCATGAGGACTAATGGCCAGTTCCAGGCTGGAAAGTGCTACGTTGCTATGAAGTATTTAATTTTTATCCTCTTTGTGTGTTTCTGGGGATGGAGCACAAGCTACCTACAAGAAAAAAACCAAAATGCAGCCCAGAACCTGCAGAGGTGTAAAAAAAAAAAAAGAGAGAGAGAAAAAAAATAAACCAACAAAAACATATCAGAGAGTGTGAAATTCACCTGGATCATCCCTGAAGGTTTGCACTTTTGTATGATGAGAGCCACGTTAATAGGGGAATCTTGCTGCTTCTCCTCACCTTTTGTGGGTCTGCATGACGCTTTGGGGTGGCACGGGAGGCTGGAGGAGCTGCAGGAAATAGGGGAGTGTGGAGTGGATGGGGCTGTGCAGGAGGGCCCCCATTTCTGCTGCAGGGCATCATCACTGTGAGACACCCACATCCCTGTGCTGAGGGACTGCACTTGGATGGGGCTGCACAAGGTGAAAGGCTTCTGGGTGCTGCTCCAGGGGTTTTGCTCCCTGTCCTGAGGGGGAGCTGGGAACAGAGGCAGCCTTCATTCCACCTCTGGCCATTGCTCAGAGCAATAGCACTGCCCAGAGGGTGGGGGGTAGCTCTTTTCTCAGCTCAGTGCATCCTGAATAAAGCATAAAAGCAGCATTTCCTCCTGGCACTGACCTGCTGGAATTAAAAATAATAATTAAAAAAAAAAAAAAAAAGAAAAAGAATAAACAAATGCTCTATTATAAGCATATATGATGAGGATATCCAACAATTGAAATTCTCAATAACGGGACTTTGTGTGTTGACTTAAACCTGTATGGTTTCCAGAAGGGCTGTACAATGCAGCATGTGCTGTGGCTGGTGGATCCCCAAGCACTGTGAGGGTTTGTGGATAAAGGGGAGCAGGAAGAGAGGTAAAGAGGTGAAACGAAGGAGAGGAAAGCTAGCCATCTCTCTGCTCATCTAAATTGATATTTGATTTCTGAGCGTACCTCAACGTGGCATTGACAGATCTATTTCTCTCACAGGGCTGCCTGGTTTTATACATTTCAGGTTGCTGGTGTTACGCTGAGAAACCTCAGCTGACCCATTTTTTCCCAGCAGGAGCTCCTCAGGCATTAAAACGGGGGATTTCTGCTTCCAGTTGTGGCAGGAATGTGCTGGGCAGCTCATATATATACATTAAAAAAAGGGGAGGGGGGGAGGGCATGCAGAAACCCACCAGAGCCCTGAACCAAAGATAAAAGCTTAAATATGTGCACTGAAGTGTAAGGTTAAACAGAGAGGGAAAAGCCATTAGGGACAGCAGAGCTTCGGAAAGGAGCAGGAATAATTCTTGAGGAGAAAATGTTGGCAAAATGTATCTTCAAGACAAAGAAAACAGAAGTCAGAAAAACATGGCGAGATGCTGCTGGAGCTTCAGGCAATACAAATGGCTTTTTCTGCTCCAAATGGACCCTGGATGAGATCTCTGGCTCTGGAGGACATTGGCATTCCTCACTGCTCTCTGCCCCATGAGGACCAGCTGCCAGAACACAAACAGAGCAACGGTGTCATGGCAAGATAATAATAATAATAAACACAGCCACCGTTTTGTTGGCTTGCCACCTATTGCAGCTAATGATTTAATTACTCTAATTTAAAGTTTTGCTAGATTCCATATCAAAGAATAAAAATCCAGTGATTGCAATGTCAGAAAGGAATAATATAATTAACGTATTTAGTGGTAACATAATAAACTGCTGATTGCACTGCATTAATCGGCAGAGATATGAAACATGGAGGCTGTGTAAGTGCTGGCATCACCATAGGGCTGAGCACACAGCTTTGCACCACCTCTGCAATGAGCCCCAAACCAGGAGGGGATGGGGACCATGCAGTGCTCTTTGCCCAGCTCTGGTGGGCACCAGTCCTGGTGTTTCCCCCACACGGTCTCATGCCCCAATTAAACGGATCAGCGTCTGCTTCCCTGAGTTATCTGCAATGCACCATGTCCAGAAGCAGTCACGTTCTTGAAGGAGCAGGAATAGTTTGGTGATGTCCTCCACAACTTGGCTTGCTGGCCAGCAGCCAACTAGAAACAGAGGAATTGTTTCTGCCTGACAGAACCTGATAACTTTATTTTTTCATGTCGTTGCTCCAGAGCCACACAGCCAACAGAGGGAGCCCAAATTCACAAGCAGTCCGCACAGAGCATGGACCCGGGGAGCTGGATGCAGTGTAATCAGCTCATAGGGCACCCACTGCAAGCAACAGTGAAAATGCAGAGCAGGAAAACAGAGCAGCACCTCAGTAAGGAGACGGAAGACCAGGTTGGAAAGAAGGGATGTGAAACAGGGAGATAGGATAACAGTTTGTATTTTTAAGCTTATTCTGCAAAAGGCTTCCCTGGTCACAAAGGTGGAAAAGATATTGGATGCTATATGCACGCAAATATGGGTGTATGTGTATAATAATTACACGGTGCACCAATTTATTTTTTCAGATAACTTTCTGGCTGAAAAGGAAAGCTGCATACCCCTCTTCTTCCCTTGGTGAACACAGGTGCCTGCTTGCATCTGATGAGACAAGATGCATCGTGCAGCAACGTGCAAAGACAAGCAGACAGCCAGACACTGCCTGCCCTGCCCAGACCCACATTGATCCCAAGGCATCTCTGTAACCACTCCATCGTATGGTAGCTTTCTCTTTGCCCCAGCTAAAAACACTGCTATGCTATAGTTCTACCTAAAAGCCAGAGATGATTTAGCTCCAACAGTCACAGCAGGTCTGGATTTCTCAGCACAGGGTCTGGGCTGCGATGCTCAGCGCTGAGCAAACTGTGATGTTTCAGAGCAGCAATGGAGAGGTGTGTGTGTGCAGTGCAGGGACGCAGCCAGCTGATCCTCCATGCTAAATTCAGCAGCTGTGTGCTACATCTGACCCGAGCACAAACCAGGCAGTGCTGCAAAACCAGCGCCGACCGTATCTTCAAATTAAAAGAATTCAGTTATTGAGTGCCGTTTTATTTTTTCCCTCCCAAAATAACAGAATTTGAATATATTATTTGAAAATAGGCATTTTTTTGTTTTCCACCTCGCTGCACCTAATGATTGCGGTGTGATTATTAAACACTTCATAAATAATAATGTGACATTTTCAGATGGTGCGTCTGATTAAGCAGCCATTCTTCTCCCCCCAACTGTGGCTGCGGACAGATGAGATTGCTGCAGACACAGCAATCTTTGCGCCTCCTTCCCTGGGGAGTGGGGATCAGAAGTTGGCCCTGTAACCCAATTAAATCCGGGAGGAGATGAGCTGATCGCATCAGGCTGGCTCCAAAACTCACAGCCATCGATGGGAAGACTTGGCATTAACTTCTCTGAACTGCAGATCTGATTCCTGAGCACAGCGTGATGCATTTCCTAAGAAGGGCGTTTTATGCTGTGAGTCACTCCCTCTGCAGCAGGCCCTGGCTTTATTCAGTTCTGGTTTAGTATTAGGAAGAGCAAATGAGCAGTCCCTGATGGAGACAGAAGTAAATCCAGGGAACTCAGATACGAGCGCAGGAAAGCAGTCTCATCGCTGGAGAAAATGGGTTTCATCTGCAACCAAAATAGCCTGAGAGCTCTCCCAGTGAGCAGTCAGAATCCTTTGGGGATCAATGCACTGCAGAGACACTCCTGGAGGAGTTTACTCCAAAAAGCATTTAGTGAAGTTTCTTATTAAATAAAGAGCCAAAACCCAGTGGGATTTATCCCCTGATTATTCCAGTGCCCAAATATAGCTATGGTCCTCAGAGCCATCACACAGAGCAGGGGAGGTATCAGTGAAAGGGACAATCTCCCAACCCACATTCTCTCCTGCCTCGTGCTGCATTTGGATGAGTTAATACCACACAGAACACCCAAATGTTTTCTTTTTTCCTGAGCACAGCCACCAGTTTGGAGAAATGACCAAGAAAAGCAGCCCCTTTCCGTGAGCCCTCCCAGCCATCTGCCTGGATATTGCTGACCTTTAATATTCTGCAGGCGGGAGGTGGGAAGGATGGGATAGAAACGGGGGGGAGGCGTGGAAAAAAGCCACTGCAGTAACAATGGCTTATTGCTTTTGGATAATCTCGCTCCTTGTACCGCTGCTCACATGGTAATATCTCTCCGCCTCCTGGATGTCAATAATGCACTCAGCCCTCTCTCCCCCTGCATCAATAACACAACATCCACTCTCTGCTTTCAGCGGCACTGATGAATTTTGGATTGCAGCTCTTCCCTAGGTCCGTGCTAGCTCTTCCCTGCCTCCCACCCTCTTTAAAGACAGTTACCGTCAGCATTGTTTGGCCACAGCTTGTGCAAAATGAGCTCATGCTGTATTTGAACTCAGCACAGCACAGGTACCAGGATGTTTTCTATCAGTGTTGTTCCTTTATCTTTGTATATTCTCACTTGGTAAGATTTGCTACAGACTCTGTTCCATGTGTCCTCCAAGCTTGCTCCAAGCTCAGTGCTTCCAAAAATCTGACACTTAGCTTCAAGACACAGGGAAGGTTCCCAGTTTCCTTGCATTGCAGCCAATTGCACTTACACCAGTTCACGAGTTATTGATTGATCAGTGCTGGTTTAAAACATAAACATACACAAGTGCTCTCCACAGGCAAGTTAAGAAAATTAGGGTTAAAGAAATCGATATAATAACAACAGCTAAAAAGTAGTTAAAGCAAAGTGATGGGGCAAGCTGGGGGGGGGAAGAGGGAAGAGATCTGAAAGCACAATTGAGGGAGCTTAATATCAGAGAGCATATGGCAAAAATGTCCTGTAAGAGAATCCTTAATACTGGAGTGAGCCTCACATGCTGGTGAATATCACCTCCGCTGTATATCCAGTGTGGTTGAATTCAGGAAGAGGCGGATAATTTTCAGAAACACTGCTCCTCATAATGATAGTAGATGAGCTTTTGTGAGTTATGTTGAGAATTATTGGCAGGGGTTAGGTGATTTCCCACCGGTGCTAGAGGGAAAACATTGCTTACAAATTACCAGCATTTGTCAGTACTAATACCACATCCCCCAGCCACCCAAACTGTCAACATTAATAGGTGTCTGTACTGCAAAACGGGGTGAAGACAGTCAGACTTGATCAGACCTTGAGCTGAGGAGTGTGATACCAGGAATAAAGGGATGGGAACATGCTCTCAGTGCTCCTGCCTCACCCCCAGCACCCATCCATCGCTGCGTGGGTGGCACAGCTCTGCCAATTAGCACATTTGCTTCCCCATTTGCAATCCTTCCCATCACTGCTTCATTCACCAAGTCGATCTCTGTAAGCCTCTGCCTTCCTCCCTCTTCCTAGTGTTTTCACCCTGCCTGTCATCAGCACAGCATTTTCTTTTCCACCCGAGAACCAAAAACAGGATGCAATGTAGGGAAGGCTTTCTGCTCCTGCTGGGCTCCCCTCCTGGTCCCCACATAGGGCAGGCAGTGCCAGGCCCAGCTGCAGTGACAAGAGGGATCCTGGGGACAGGGACCTGGCCGGGGCTCTGGGAATCTCCCTCCCAGCAGCAGTGATGTCTGCCCCTTGCAATATCTTATCCCATACCTGTTCAACTCAAGCCTGGTCTGGTGGTTGGCAACCCTGCACATAGCAGGGGGATTGAAACTAGATGATCATTTTCAACCCAGACCATTATATGATTCTATGATTTTCTGTTTTTCTTACATGCATTAAATATATTTTATATTTTATATGCAGCTCAGGGCAATTTCTCTTTACTCTGTGTGATCCAGGCAAGGCAAAATTTGAGCACCCATTCTGATAATTAGCTAATCTGAACCTTAAGAAGCTGAGGTACTACTCTGGGTGCAGGCAGACATGCAAATCCAGATAAAAGCAGCACAGATGAAGGGTGGCTACAGTGTTACACCATCACCAGGATAGGGATATGTGTTTTACTAAACTGTTGCTTAAAAAAAAAGATATGTAGAATCATGGAATGGCTTTGGTTGGAAGGGGCCATAATGATCATGAGCTGGTTGCCCCCACCAGATCTGGCTGTCCAGGGCCCCATCCAGCCTGGCTTTGAACAGCCCCCAGGATGGAGCATCCATGTTTTACAGTAAAGGAGCTGCCATCCACTCCTCCAATCCTTGAAATTCAACTCCAGCTCCAGCCTTTGTTTCGAGCGGGCAAAACAAACCATGACTTTGTTTCCTATATCTTCATCTTCCAGGCTGCACAACCCATGCAGATGGGGACAGGGCTCAGCCTCATCCCTGTATGCCTGTGCAGCCCAGATCCAGGCTGGGACCACCATCCCCCACCGAGCAACACACACAGAATGCAGACATCTGCTCTCTTGAGCCCTTCAGCACCAGAGGTAGCATTCATTTAGGTCGGCCACAACCAGAGAGAAAAATCATTTCCATTCGACTCCTCCTTCTGTCAAACTGCATAAAATATAGTTCACTTCTTCACCTCGCCTGGCCCCTTGGTGATTAACATTAGCAAATGCAATCAGCCCGTGGCCACGACGCAGCTCCGCATTAATGCAAAGCTGGGGGAGGGCCTCGGCTGCTATCAGCACAGAGAGCCTTACCTTGTAATGTGCTCATCCTTCACATGGCTGCTAGTGATAAAAAAAAGCCATCAAGGCAGATGGACAGGCCGGCCTGGGCAGAGATAGGAGATTTCTGCTGATTTCTCAGGGCAAAAAAAAGAAAAAAAGACAAAAAGAAAAGCACTCAGTGAGTGCTACAAGCATCCCCAGCAGCTCCCACTCAAGCAGCAATCAAGACTGTACCAGAGCCCTGAGGGCTGTAAGTGAAAATGGGTGGAAGGGTACAGGGCTGTTGTCCCTGGAAGTGGCTGTGGGTCTGTGTGTGCAGCATACAGCCCTGTAGAAGCTCAGCCCATGTTTTAAAGAAATTTTCCTTAGAAACATTTTCTATGATCCACACTTGGGGAACAAAAGTTTGTGTTTTAAGGCAGCTGAAGTCATTATTCTTCTCATACAGAGATTAAATGCTCAAATATTTCTTCTTTTTTTTCTTTCCATCTTTTTCAGTAGAGGCAAACAGGGCTTCTGAGTCCCTTCTGATCACTAATAACCTGGGCTTTCATACCCTCTTGGAGCAAATGAAATTTCTTTGACATCTTAACTTCGCACAAACAGATTTTAATGAGGGAATATTACCTTGCCTTCAGCTAAATCTCTTCCTTTGCTCTTCCAAGGCTTTTACAGTCATTTCCTTACAACTTCCAGAACATTGAAGTTCAACACCACGTTTGAACACTGCACACCATTTCCCCAGGAACTTTGTTTATTCGGGAGGGATGTGCTTCCACGAATGTAATGTAAATCATGCAATGAAAGAACATCTTCTGCAGCCCTCCATTGTCCTGACATGGTCTTTCATGTCTGCTTGGTGGTTTGCTTATAAGAAACACCTCCCATTGGGTGATAACCAGGGTGATGCTGTTAATATAAATAAGGATCTGAAGGGGAGGGACATGGGAAGCCCTGAGTATAACCTGGGTAATGCAGAGGTGTTGATGGGATCAGGAGAGTAAAAATAGAGATGGAAGAGAAGATCATAGAATCATCCAGGTTGGAAGAGACCACTATGACCATCAAGTCCAACCATCAACCCCTCCCCCCCCCACCATGCCCACTAACCATGTCCCTCTGTGCCACATCTTGTTACTTGGCAGAGGATGCATCAGCTCACGCTCAAACTTCCTATAAACATAACAAAGAACAACAACTAGGGAGGACATCAGCTTCCAAGCTCTGCAATCAGAAGAACGTGAATCCAGAGGTAGGAAATATTGGTGCTGTTGTCAATTTCCTCTCCATGCCTCTCCCAGAGCATGGAGATCAGACAACAGACAGAGGAGCTGTGCAACTCCCAGGCTGTTGTTTTGAAGAAGGCTCCCAGCAAAAACTGGCACCAGGGATGGATGTTCTTGGAGCAGTTGTCCTCTGAGGTGGAGCAAAATGTCACTGTGAAGCATGGCAAAGAACTGAGATCCTGGGCAGACGTTCACTGAACCCATGAGTGGGATTCAGCTGTCCCTCTGGAAATTCTTCCCTTTGCTGATAATTTACTGTAATTAAACCATATGTAAAATTATCTCACTCTATCAGAAGCAGAGACCTTCTGCTGCCCATATGCCAGAAAGACAAATGAAGGGCAAAATGCACATGAAGAAGGCAAACTTTTGCTTCTTCGTTAAGTAACATCAAGGACGCCTTCTATAATGCATCAGTTGATGCTCAGATGGTGTTACGATATGTGAGTGAGATCCACATATTTGGACTCAAGGAGTCCCTGAGAACACTTGGGAGCCAGTCAATGACCCAGCTCCTGGAGTCATGCAATTAAATGAAAATTGCTACTTATGCTTAAAAGCAAAACCCTCTGTTTGTTGAGTTCATGGCCTGCAAACCTTCAGAATTGTTCAGATTTGAAAATCAAGAGCATGCAAACCCTCACATGTGATCTCTGCTTCCAGTGCTCTTGAGCCTGTTCAGCCACAGGAAGGATCAGAGAGGATCTTGTCAATATATAAATGCCCGTCTGGAGGCAGGGAAGAAGATGGAATCTGTCTCCTCTCAATGGTGTTTAGTGAAGGAACAAGGGGCAGTGGACACAAAGTACAAAGTACAGTAAATTCTGTTCAAACGCATAAAATAAAAATGTGCCTACAAGGGTGGCAAATGTTGGAGCCATTTGCCCAGAGATGTTGTGGAGTCTCCATCCTCAGAGACATTCAAAGACTGAAGAGATGCAGTCATGGGCTGTTGGTGGCCCTGCTTGGAGCAGGAGCTTGGACTGGGTTATCTCCAGAGGTCTCTGCCTGTCCCAACCTTCCCATGATGCTGAGATGAATTCCTGATGCTGGAGAGAGAGTATGATGGAGGCAGCCTGAATTTTGAGCACTTGGAGCTGTCAAAACTGAAATTATTCCAATTTCTTAAAATACAGCAGAAAGGCGTGTTCTTAGCTACAGACCATTCATTTCCACAGACGTGCCAGGCAGGAGAGAGGAATTCTTTGCTGTTGTTGATCTAACTGCACTTCAACAAGGTAAAAAAAACCAAAACGAAGCCACAACTAAATAAACCCACACAAACCTTTCACAGCAACTACAGTAAATTGGTGGCTGATGTGTTTTTCAAAATTGTAAATATATAAATAAGGGCAAGAATCTGGAGTGCAGTGCAGTAGAAACAGAAAGCTGATTCAGCAGAACAAGGCACAGTCATAAAAGATTTATTATGCTTTATCAGCAATATCCACAGTCTTTCTGTGATTAGAGTTGCATTGTGTGTAATTATCTTATAGAAATTCTGCTCTTTGATGTGCTTTATCCACCATGCTGAAATACAGTTCAATTCTAGTGGGTTTTCATGGTTGGCTGGAATTTACATTAATTCCTTTGGGCCTGCAGGGCCAGCCTGGTCTGTCACTAGCAAGCTTGTCATAAATATTCATATACATATATATATATATATATACACAAACATTTTTCTGTACAGTCCCAGAGACTCTGGCCCAATAAAATAAGGGAAAACAGAGATTCTGACTTCCTAGAAGGGACCTTTGATTGATGTTCCATACTCCAGCCTTCTATTACTAGGAATTAGTGAGCGATGGAAATGTTTGCAGCAATTTGCAGAGATTACGCTCTGCTTTTAACTTAAAACGTCCAAACAAATGGAGGAAAATTTCCCCCCCAATTTATTTAGGCTTGTTTTTTCCCCCTTTTTTTTATTTTTACTTTTTAAAGTTCACTGATTTTTTTCCGCACCACCCAGACCCATAAATGGTTGCTATCATCCAGAAAAACTACAGGAGTTTGCCAGCCAACCTGTATAGGATGCAAATGCTCAGAACTACCTTGGTCGTGTACCTGATTGTGCTTTTGTGGGTTTCAGCAGGGAGGAAATAATCACCTTCAATGGGAGCAGAGTCAATTTCTGAATAATTGCCGAATCCTTAGGAGATGCTCAGCACCACGCAGAAAGGAAAAAAGAATAGAGAGCAATGGGGAACAAAGGTTTATGGAGTTTGTTGGGTTTTCTTAATAAGCAGAGCTCATTTTCTTCCCTTGTTTGATAACTAAATGGAGACTATTCTTATTAAATATGTCAAATAACTCCTCGAATTGTAGCTTTGTGCTATTTCAGGCAGAAGATAAAGCAAATTTAGAAGATGTAATTCTATCTGGCAACAATCCCTCCTCTTAGTCCATCTACAGGTGTTGTTCTGTGAATACGATTTGTTTTCCAATTCAGTAGTTGATACTAGAGGAGGTGGAACACAAACAATTGTTATAATTCAAAGTTGAAAAAAAAAAAAAGCACAATACTTATGAGAGGAATCCAGCATGACTGAAGAGACAGACCAGCAGCAGGTCTGATCACTTCCCAGACCTTGAGACATCACCAGAAACCATGACTGCGGTCCATAGAAGGCCAACAGTGTCATCACAGGGCAGACCTTGGTTTTGCAGGAGCCTCTCGCTGTGTGCAGGAGGACCAGCCCTTCGCCAGGCTTCTCAGCCCAGGGTGTGATTCTCCCTGTCCTGTGGCACTCCAACAGCGCCTTGTGATGAGCCTGGGAGCAATCGCACAGTCAGATCTCACCAGCTCCAACATATGCTCAACCTCTTCCTTTATAGCTGCAGGGAACACTTCATCATCCACCCATTGATTTCTAAGGTGTACATTGAATTAGATTAGATTCCAGGTCAGTTCAAGGAGGGAATAACATCCTCCATTATCCACTTGACCTGATCCTCCCCTCTTTCCTCCCAGCCCTTCTGGATTCATTATGTCCTCCTTTTCAATTCTTCTGATGACAGGTTTCCTAAACAACACAACATCATCAACACCCAGATAATTAATTTGCCTTGTTATTGTTGTTCACAAGATCTTCACTTGCTTGTGGGAGGGAGAATTCTAAATCCCATTTCCTTTCCTGAGGGGGAACGGAAGGAAACCTTAGCGCAACTTCTCCACCCCACAGTGTTTGTTCAGCTGAACGGAAGGCTCTGAAGCAGGGCAGGGAGGAGGGCTGACAACCAGGAGAGCCAGCGAAAGTCCCATGTTGTGGGAAGAGAGGGAGAGAAGAAATCAATACGTTTGAGCAAGAATTGAAACAAGTTAAGAGCTGTATGCTTATTAGCTCCTCACAGCAAAATAATCTGCCATTGAAAGCAGACGCGGGAGAATATCAGAACGACGGTAATGGAACACAGATTGGTTTAATGGTATCACAAACTCTTTTGAAGGCAGCCGTGTAGCTTAGAGCAGGTGGGTGCAACTCAACAGGGAGGCCTATCTCTAGGTAGAGACTTTGTTAAAGGGAAAAATGGGGGGGGGAGGGAGGGCAAAATTGAAATTCTGTTGTCAAGTAACATCACGCTTTAATTTCATGCCACATTATGACAATCTGGTCTGCAAGGCACTCCCAGTGTGTGGCAGCAGAGCTGCTGTATTACAGCTCCTCTCACACAGCTGATAGGCCAGAGACCTGCAGCCCTCAGCTAATTGTAAACCCGATTAAACTGCAGTGTGGAGAAGTTTGATTAACTCTATCTATCTCCATGCATCAAGACCAGAACCAGACGTGGAACAAGACCCAAACCTTTGGATTTTCATGTACTGTGTTCTTTCTGCTTAAAATAAATTGTTGAAAAAGTGAAGCAAACAGAGGACAATGATGAAACTATAACCCAGTGACACAATGAAATGTGACAGTCCTACCTTTCTTCCTAGAAAACTCCCAACCTTTTATTATTAAAAAATAATACATTAACAAACAAACAAACAAAAAACAGCATTTCAATTTGTGTATTTATGTGCTTACCCAGATCAATTACCATACTAATAAACTTCTGATAGATTTTCAGGAGCTGCTTAACCAAGGGCTTCTGATCCAGCAGCATTCATGATCTCTTGGATAGGAAGGATTTGGACTTGGTAAATTTCAGTTGTTTTAAAGCATCGATTGCTCTCTCTGTTGTGAGTGCACATGAGACGGAAAAAGAGGACATAAAGAGGGGCTATTCCCATTGACTTGGCTGGCCCTTGTTCTTTTAGTCTACAGAAACTAAGACAAGAAATGGTTCAAGGGAAGATACTGGTTTCTATGTCTCATGCACTGATCTGCATACAGGTGTCTAACTTTCTCTGTTACAGCCCGATGCATCTGCAGTGTTTAGTTCCTCCTGCACCACATATTAATGGAATGATTTGTAATAGCACTGGTAACACAGGTATACAAAGAGTAATATTAGATTATTTCTGTTGTTCATTGGTAACACAGTTGGACAGAATCCTCTTAAATCTACCGAAAGTGGCTTCCCATGGATGCCAGTGCTACCACCAAAAAATAATACATTATGCACACACGTACAGCTTCTCAGCTACCCAGTGGCTGCTTTTTGTGAACAATTATAAAATACCTGCATGACCCTCCTAAATTGAATGTGATTTGATGGCGGAAGCTGAGCAACTGCAGTGCTCAGCAACCTTAAATATTCCAGAAGCCTTTTCCCTCCTCCTACCAGCAAACACAGAGGACTTCCCAGGCCTTGCTACGCTTCTGGAATGCATTCACTTAAAAAACACACACACACTGAACCTCAAATTATTATTCCGTGGTGAGAAAAGCAGTGAACAGTAGAAAATGACAGTTTACCCAAATGGAGGTGAAAATGCACTTTCTTCTGTACTTTAGAGAAATAACAGCTTTCAGCAAAGATCTAAATCCTAGCAACAAGCGCAACGTAAATGCTGGAAGGTCATCTCTTTGTTAGAGGAAGGTTACTTTGCTGAACACATACATTTTAAAAATAATCTACTAGAAGAACTAAGCTTGGTAATACTTCTGTTGTATTTGTACCTGCAGAGAACAGATCTGTGCACTCACTTCCAGCGCAAGAACACAAAGATTGAGTAGAAGCAACAATTTTCTTCTTTGAGAGGCACAAGGAGAAGAATCAGAGATGTGTTTGAAACAGAATTCGGGCTCTGCTGAGCCAAGAAGTTGGTGTCACCTGGTTTGCAAAGCCTTCCAAAGAGAGGGAGAACCCCACAGTTTTAGAAGGGCAGGGCTCCAGAGCCAAGAGCTTCCTGTTTGAACAGAAAAATGGGCAAGGGGTATGGAGAGAAACAGAGGCACAGAGGGCTGAGCTGCTGAAATCCTTACTAAGTGGGAAAGTACATAAAAATATGTTTAATCTTACTCCTAGTCAATAAAGTAGGAGGCTCTGCAAGCAGGTTGGGGGAGCTGCTGTTCAGCAAGAATTGTCACGAGGAAGAGGGAGGAGTAAGATGATGAAGCCAAATTTTCAGGGGAGAAAGGAGAGAATTTATAGTAAAATAAAACCACTCAAAAATACCCAGAAACTCTGGGTCTTGAAAAGGAGAATAGAACAAATTCTGGGCTGCACGAATGGATCCAGAACTCCTGAGTCAAATTCAGAAGGACGGGAGTGGAGAAAATGAAGCAAGGCAAAAAAAAAAGTCCAAGTGGTTTGTCATCCTGGTTTAGATCCACGTAATTTTTATGTGCTTCAGTACAAAATCATCTTTCCATCATCTTCCCTTGACCAAGGTGCATCTCCAAGACAACAGCTGTTTAGAAACAGCCAGGTTTAAATAGACATGCACAGCACTGGTCTAGTATTCTTCTCTGGGTCTCTTCTTTCAGGTGAGATTCTGCTCCCTTGGCATCAGTCATAAACTTCTGACTTTCCTAGGTTCTCTTAATACATATTCTTTTGGGGAAATAGAAACACTTCACTTCAAAGGCATTAAAATGAAGGAGGATGGAAATCTTCGGTCAGTAAGAAGATAAGCCTGGGGAAATGAAAATACAATCCTATGGCACCTTGGAAAGACCAAAATCATCCATCCTGTGGTGTTTATTCACAGAACAACAACAGCATTTGTGATTTTACATGGAAATGAAAGGACAGCGCGGCAGGAGGCGGCATGGGGGAGATCTGAGCACAGGAATGTTCTGCCACTCCAGCCTGCTATCATTAAACCACATCAGAACTTCATAATCATGGTGTTTAATTAAACAACAGAGGCATGGGTTTATGCATTAATAATGAGGCCTAGCACTTTAGCATGTCAGGCTAAATACAGTTTTAAATTAATAATGTAGCACCACAGCATTAGTGAGAAAATGAAATCTTATTAACAACCCTTATTTGCTAAAGTTCTAGCTCTCAGGGAACAGTGTTATAGCAAAGCATTTGCTTCCCTTAAGGGGGCAGATGGGAGGAGGTGCTGCTTTCTCACACCCTCTGTAATTCCATTATATATAGCTAACATAGTCACTAAATATTGCCAAGTGTCTGCCAAGCAGTGCCGTATGGTGCTTCTAAACCTAGGTGCGACGTGGTGGATAATCTGCACAGTTTGTTTATACACCCAGGAAGGGCATTTACTCACTTTTTTTCTATTACTGTACTATCCCAGCAGGCAACACCACAGAATGTCTATGGGGCATCATCACTATCTGCAGTATCAGTGTTTTACAGTCATTTGTGTGTGATCCTCTCAGACCCCAGGACTGCAAACACTGCTATTTCGAAGATCAGGAACTGAAGCACAGAAAGCAACTGAGAGGATGTGAAATAACAGAAAGCAATTTACTGTGGCTTACGGGGTTACGGGGTTACAGGTTACCACCCATCAGCTGATCCCTAATAACTGTCCACACAAGCATTCTCTGACCACACTCCAATGCAACATGTTTTATTTTCAGAGCAGATGAAGCGTGCCTGTGATTAGGTGCTCCAGCCTTGCTGACAGGCTGTCATTTGTTAAGCCACAGAAGCTCCAGCACTTTATAAGCAGGGTCTGACAAACCTTTAGCTTCCTGACTCCCACTGATTTCAAGGACCCGAATGACCTCAGGCATGTAGCAAATCTGCAAAGGACTGAAGAGTGGAGCCCCATCTGCTCAACCCTACAGCAGAATCCGAAGCCCAGGGCATCCATTTCTCCGTGTATTTGGCACAAAACACTGCCAAAAAAAAAAAGCAGCCAGCATCACAAAATCACTCCAGAATCTCCCACCAGGGCTGTGGAAAGTGAGGAGTCTGGTGCAACCTAGTTGCCTGCAACCAGAGCTTGAAGGCTGAGGGATGCCCATGAAATCTTCAATCTATTATGCTGCTCTTGGAAGTAAGAATGCTGCAATGATACAGGTTGACATGGAAAGCAGTATTATTCAGGGAACCATCAAGTTCAGAGCCAGTTCCTGCAGTCTCACATTTTGAAAGCAGAATTCCCCTTTCCTGTGAATACTGCAAGAGCTCTAAAGACAGAAAGAGAAGGGGGGGTGAGGGGGGGGGGAAGGAAAAGCATAACAGATTGTGCACAGATCTTATTTTATCTCTATTGCACAATGCACATGGCAACACAAGCAACCTTTTAGGGTACTGGGAGAGATCATGAATGATGGGTGGCAGACAAATGTATTGCTACAGCCTTTGCATAAGACCCAAGCAAGCCCTAGCAAGTTGTTCATGATAGCAACTCCCTTAGAAAAGAATGGTCTGCCATATTTAATGCCTTCAGACTTTTATTTGCATATTCCATGTGTATCCTGCTGCAGAAAGAATACTGAACTTGTAGAAGTTGGATGGGATATTCTCATCATGCTCTTTTTCCATTCATTTACTGCCCAACTTGCCTGGAATGAGGAAGGAGACGAGGCGTCATGAGAACTGCAAATTTCATACAAGCAGTTTTCCTTGTAAATTCTGCACGTTAGAAGCGAATGTCACCCGTTCTCTCCTGCTTCAGGACCTCAAGGACATGGGTTTCACTTGGGAGCCACAGGGCTCATGGGAAGCAGCAGCTCAGTATTTGTGAGAAGTGAAACGTCTAGGGCATAAAAATCATCTCGGTGTGCCTGGACATCCATCTCCTCTTGTTAAATAATAAATAGACACCTAATGGAATTTAGTCTGACTGCAGGGTGCAGTGTGAGTGAAGGCAGAGCAGACCTGCACATTCCCCCTTACTTCATCATCAGTGAATAAATGGGTCACTGATGAATGGGATCTGAGTAAATCTCCATCCTTTCTGTTCTGTGGCAACAGAAACTCACTCAAACTCACATGGCCTTGCTACAAAACACTACAGAGAAATATTACAAATGATCTCACCAGATGTTTCTACTCTGAGCTCAAGAAAACTTGAGGAAACAAAGTTTTTCATGCTAGAAATCCTTCATTTGCTTTTTAATTGTGCTGCAGAATGTCTGGGGACTCAGTCTTCCCCCACCCCACCCTTTCTTTTTTTTTTAATTTTCTATTTATTAATATTTAATCTCTGCATCGTGCAGAAGAAAATCATTTCTGCAATAACATCAGAATGGGAGGGTTAGAAATCAATAGCCAAGCTCTCACAAGACACATTCAATCCCTTCTTAATCCATTTTCGACTGCTCCCCCGTCTTATTGGAACAGCCAACTTTTCCCACACTCGTTAGGTTGGGATATTCAGATTGCAGGAGGGAATTGAAAAAACCCAGCAGTGCAGAAACCTCCATCCTGTGAAAGTCAGGAGAGGGAACACATCATTTGTCTTCGGCAAAGAAGTCTAGACCTTATCCTGAACCCAAGTCCCTACTCTAAAACTTTTCTGATAGATAGCCATGCCCCATTTCTGTGAATAGCAATGAGTCTTGCATCCTTTATCAGCTTGGAGCCACACTGGGACATCGCTCCCTCTCAATTTTTCCTAAAAGGCACTTGTCACATCCAGGCCTCTCAAGCATCACCTTTCCTAATGCATGGGTCACTTCTGCAGAAAGGGAGAGCCAGGCAGGCACAACTGATGGGAGAAGTCAGTGTCTTAGAAGCAACGGAGTGCTGCACTTCCACTGTGGGCTCAGGACATGACAGAAGTCTCTCTTCAGTACCAACCTGACGATGCATGTATATTCACCCTGCACACCCCACTAGCCAAACCATGGCTGCACCTTCATCCAGCTTGGCATGTCCCCTCCTCCTGCCTGCTATCGCAGCCATCAGTGCTTTTTCACCAGCACGCTGATGGCACGCAGCCCCTGAAGCCAGGAGAAGACCTTGGAAGGGGCATCTAGTTAGAGCTTCCAAAAGGCACAGTGACTTGATAGGAGAGCTGCTGCTCGGAGGCATCAGAGTTGCAAAGAGCAGAGGAAGGCAAGCATTAGAAAGGGGCTGAGCTTAGCAGTTGTTTTGATTTCCACAGAGCAACCTTTTTCTAGGGCTCTTGGGGTCCTGTGTGTTTCTTTTTGCTCTTTAGGGGACGTTTCGTGCCCTGGGATATAGCTTTGCACGAGTATTTTTCCTGATTAACTTTTCCTGAAATATGTGCTTCCTTCTCCATGCGGTGACGTGTGGCAATAACCATGCACAGCGCTTTCCTTAGCAAAAGTAACGATGAGAGCTGTAGCAAGAATGCAAAGGGTGCAGCTCAGCCTGAGCCTCCTGCATGCAGACGTTTTACCAGCAGAGGGAACTGCAGACCGGGTAATCTTCCGGAGCTGCACACCGAGTCCCGGAGCTGCGCACAGCTAAACTTTTCAGGCAGGGCAAATTTGCTCCGAGAGCGGTGTGTGTGCAGGGACTGCTCAATTAATGCATTCAAACAGGAAGCCAGTTATGAACTCTGCACGCTGTATTAAAATATATCTATATCTATATCTATATATATTTTTTTAGAAAGCAATCCTCCAAAATTATAGCCGTCTCCTTCTGCCACCTAGCGAAGGGAAAGAAGTGTCTGAATACACAAGCGAGCATCTGAGCGCGTAAGCAAATTCTATCACAGAGGCTTCTACTTTTATAACAAATTTTGGAGGAAAAAAAGAAAAAAAAGAACTGCCTCAAAATAACCTTCCAGGCTGCACGTAGCTCTGCTTGCTCACCACTGGAAGGTCTCCTGCTCGCCCTTGGGGAACTGCTGCTGGTGCTCACTGAAGAGTGACACAATACTGCTCGTTTCGTTGTGTTGAAACTCTTCAGGGTGCATTTATTTAACTCTGGTGGGCTTTCCAGGATCGAGTAGTAAAGGAAAATTTCACTGTCCTTCATAGCATTATGAATGAATAATTAGCACAGCCACCGTGGCTCTAAGCACAGACTCATTGCACAGCACCAAACATCTCAGGCAGGTTTTACAGTCAGAATCAAACCTCTTCTTAGCACCTAAGTGAGCTTCGGGCAGGATCGAGAGCAGGATGCCCAAAGTCCTGTGCCTTAACCATAAGATCTTCCCTCTTTACAACACAAAGAGCATCCCTGCATTTTTGGGGATCTTTTCCCAGAAGACCCAGCAGCACAATGGACAAGCGATAGTTCAGAACTCAGCAGAAATAACAAACCAGCAGACCAGCAGGCCGAGCTCTGCCTGCTTTTCCGTGCAGAGTATTGATCTATTACAGAATCACAGAATGTCCAGGGTTGGAAGGGACCTCAAGGATCATGAATCTCCAACCCCCCTGCCACATGCAGGGAAGTGCTCTGAGTTTCTTTCCTCAGCCAATCCACAATTTGCAAATAGCGAGAACCAGCACAGCATTGCCACAAACTGTGCTTCTTCTCCCGGATTTTTCTTGCCCATTTTCTACCATTACACCCGAGGGAAGAAGTGGACTGTGTTCACTCAGCAGGGCAGAATGACTCCACTCATTTCAGTACCATTTTTTCTAAGCACAAGACTATCTCACTCCCACAGCTTGATGCTCAAACACATTCTGCTGCCCATGTACTCGTTTGAATAGAAGAAAAACCTTCAAAGACTGCAGTGACAGCAGCCACTAGGAACAGGGAAGGTATGCAAAATTCAGGGTGTGGAGTTCCAGCCCCAAACCACTCGTGGGGCTTGCTGTACCTGTCGGGCTTTTGGGTCTCTGAGCCTGAGGGATGGACGCTGGTGGGCTGCTGGGCTCTGCTGGTCGCTAGGTGTCACCGTGGGACTTTCCAGCGCAGGGCCGTACCGTTTCTATCAAACACCCTTCTTCCCGGTCTCTTTTCAAGAGGTCCTGTTTTGTTGCTGTTCTAACACAAGAATCTGGCTGGTAAGGATGGGCATGGAATTTCTCTCCTCCTCTTTTCTAATAGAACAATATCCATTTGTGAACTGGTCCCCTGTCAAAACAATGCTAATGCAAAATCCAGCAAAAGGACTACTGTTTGACTGTGGCAGTCACTGCAACTCTTTTAATCACTTTAGTCATAGATCCTAGGCAAACTCTGAGGTCGTTTATCTATTGTGTGCTAGATAACACATGGCTCTGAGTAAAGATCAGTGCTCCATAGCTTAGCCTTATCTCATTCCTGTTCTCAAGGTATTCAGATGCTAGCCAACGTAACCACTTGGAAGAGAGAATTTTCTTCAGCGTTCTTCCATGAGTTACCCCTTTTTGTTATTTATTTTGTCTTCTCTTTTTGTTGTTGTTCTAGTCTGACGTGTCAAACCCCAAATCAGATGTTCCTTTTTCTCAGATAGCAGCCAAAGCAGTTCTCAAAGAGAAAACACTGAAAATTTTCAAAGATACATATTCACAACTGAAATGTGAGAGCGAGAAGTCCAAAATAAATCCTTCCATGTGCATTTGATTTCAGATTCATACAGGCTTCAGATGATTTCTCTAAGACATGTATTTTGGGTTTATATTAGGCAACAATCCTGTTCTGTTCTCTTGTAGTTGATAAAATCCTTAAAGAACTCACCTATTTATCAAAGTACTACAAAAGCTTGCATGAAAAGCTTTTACTTCTAATTTTCAGTCCACACCTTCTCTCAGCATTACAGGGCATGCTTAGAAAGTTAGCACTACTTGTCTTGAGTCTTCATCATTAGAATTCCTATAATGGTGTCACACAGCCAGTCCTTCTCATTGCAAGATCTCAGCACATTGCAAAAAAGGTAAATCATCTCCAGCAGGAGACAATCTGCATTTAGCAGTCCCTGCACATCATTTTCATGGGAATGATTTACGCCAGTGATAATTTTCTAGTACCTCCTCTGTCGTCTATTGTCACTTGGAGTCTTGGAGTGATCCCAGAGGTGAACGAAGTTACACTGTGCTCACCTGTATTTGAAAGTCACCGTGAATGTGTACAGTGATCTGTCCCAGGAGTAGCTGAGTGGTCCAAATCTCATAAAACAATTAAGTGACTAAAACCAGTAATTGGTCTTCATGGTCTGATAAGTCCGATAAGGGCAGCAAAGAAGAGACATGACTGTAGATTCAGACGCCAGAGGCAAGGTAAGAGAAAATCAGTGAAAATATGATGGTCAAAACTTGTGTGCAGGTTGAGGGCCAGGCTTCACAGCACCTAATCTTATGTACTCTGCCATTCCGAAATGTGGAAACACAGTCTTCCAGATTTACATGCACAGAGGGAACAGCCTCATCCTCAGGAGGCAGCTCTGCTACTACGGGTGAGTGTGCATCTGTCACTGCAGATCTCGGCACTCCTGACTCTGATGTGGAGAAGGAAGAGAGAAGCTCGTCATTTCATGTTAGCACATTGCAGAAAGGGAGGTGATGGAAAGAGGACAGGCTAACTACACTAGGTAGAGGGTCTGATAAAAACAGAACACATTCTGGATAATCCTTGTGTCACGTTAACACTCAAGCTAGTGTTTATTTCTGTAAAAAACCTACCAGGTACATCTGCATCAACTGGTTGGATTTGCCTTTGGGCAATATCCACCTGCTGTACCTCTGTATCAACACACATGCTGCATCCCATCCAAGCAGGCACGAGACATGGCCCCAGAAGCCCCCCCCCAAAAAAAAAACCACCAAAAAATTGAAATTGGGACCTCTTCCTGTTGTAGAAATTGGTCTTTCTCTTTCATCTCAGTGCAGGAACACAGGACAAAACACGCTCCTTATCCTTCTCTACGCCTGAGGGTGAGGGTGTGGGGTTTGGAGCACAAGTCATATGAGGAGCAGCTGAGGGATTGTTTAGTCTCAAGGAGGCTCAGAGGAGACCTTACTGCACTCTACAACTTCCAGAAGGGAGGTTGTGATGAGAAGGGGTTTGGCTTCTTCTCCCAGGCAACAGGACCCAAGAAAATGGCCACAAGTTGTACCAGAGGTTTAGGTTAGACATAAGGAAGAACTTTTTCTCTCAGAGAGTGGTCAGGCACTGGAATGGCCGCGCAGGGAGGTGGTGGAGTCGCCATCCCTGGCAGTGTTCAAGAGGTGCCTGGATGAGGAGCTGTGAGATATGGTTTAGTGCTTGCGGTAGCGATGGTGACGGGAGGATGGTTGGACCAGATGATCTTGCAGGTTGTTTCCAACCTTGTGATTCTGTGATTCTATGATTCTATGATACGCAGCTCTCACCACTGCCAGTGCCCACCTGGTGTTCTCCATAGGATTTCCCTGTGGACCAGACCTTCTCCCAGTCATGGCAGGGCTGATTTCTCTCACCGAAGGCCACTAGGCAACTGAAACAGTTAAGAAAAAGGGAATTGTTTCCTTTCTGAGCTTCACACTCAGTTACCAGCACTCATAACAGGGAAGGACAGAATCCCTTCAGAGTTGGACTGAGTCACAAAGGATCACATTTCTTTTCCCGGTACAGGGAACGAAGGAGCGCAGTGAGCCTTTGAAGAAAATGGAACTGGATGGGGGCTCTGCCTTGAAAACCTCTCTCCACATCAGGTGCCTCCTCTGTCATCCTCGCCCACATCAGAGCCACCAGACCAGCATGCCATGCCCATCGCTGTCAAGACCTTGCAGAACTGCCTCCAATGCAACACGTACCATTTAGTGACTGGTGGTCCCAAGTGTGAGGATGAGGGGGTGTTCGCTTCTCTGGTTTTCCATGACCATGACACTATTTCTGTTCCCACTCATTTTTCACTGCCTTTTTTAACCCCGGTTTTTCAGCCCAGGCCGTCCCTGCTGCGGGAGGACCCCCATCTCCACAAGTACACTTATCAACTCTTTGATAACATTCCACTTATCAACTCTTTGATAACACTCCACTTACCAACTCTTTGAAAGGGTAGATAACTGCAGGACAAGGGGAAATGCTTTTAAGTTGATGGAGGGAAGATTTAGTTTGGATGTCAGAGGGAAGCTCTTTACTATGAGAGTGGTGAGGTGCTGTGGATGCCCCGTCCCTGGAGGTGTTCAAGGACAGGTTGGATGGGGCCCTGGGCAGCCTGGTCTACTATTAAATGTGAAGGTTGGTGGCCCTACATGTGGCAGGGGGGTTGGAGATTCATGATCCTTGAGGTCCTTTCTAACCCTGGCCATTCTGTGAAGTACAGACTCCCTTACAGCCACACAGTTGAGTGCAGTCCTTGGAGTAGCATGAGCGCGGGGCTGGAGCTGCTTTCCCAGCTATGTACCCCGCGTGTGCGCTCCGCTGTCACGATTTGTGTCAGGGGAACGGCGCGATGCCACGACAGCACGCACTCCTGCGCGCACCCGCCCTCCACCCACAGCCGCCCCGTCCCGCGCCGCCTCAGGCGGCGCCGCCTCAGGGCTGGCGGCCGCGGGGCGCTCGGTGCCCGCAGCGGGGCGCTGCCCGCCGCCCCTCGCTGCCCTCTGATTGGACGGCGGGGGAATCCCGCCGGGCCGCTCTCCGCTACATAAAAGGGCGGCGGGGCCGCCGTCGCTTCACTGCCCGCCCTCAGCGCGGAGCGGCGGGGCCGCCTCCTCTCGGTTCTTTTCGGCTCTGAGGCGGCGGCGATGGCCGAACTCAAGTCGCTGGGCGGCGAGGCGTACCTGGCGCTGGCCCCGGGCTACGGCCCGTCGGCTTTCGCTTACGGCGGCGCCGAGGGCCCGCGGGGCGCCTACGCGGGGGGCGGCGGGGCGGACTTCCACCCCGGGGCGCTGGGCAAGTCGGCGGAGAGCAGCGGCGAGCAGAGCGGCGACGAGGAGGACGGCTTCGAGGCCGGGGTGAAGGGCGGCGCGGCCTTCGAGAGGGAGGGCAAGCTGAAGGCAGCGGCGCTGGGCAAGAAGCCCAAGGAGCAGCGCTCGCTGCGCCTCAGCATCAACGCGCGGGAGCGGCGGCGGATGCACGACCTGAACGACGCGCTGGACGGGCTGCGTTCCGTCATCCCGTACGCCCACAGCCCCTCGGTGAGGAAACTCTCCAAAATCGCCACCCTGCTGCTGGCCAAGAACTACATCCTCATGCAGGCGCAGGCTCTGGAGGAGATGCGGCGGTTGGTGGCTTACCTGAACCAGGGCCAGGCCCTCAGCGCCCCGCTGCCCGCCACCCTCAACCCCTTCGGACAGACGGCCGTGTATCCCTTCACCGGCACGGCCTTGCCCGGCTGCCCCGAGAAATGCACTGCCTTCACAGGAGCCGCCTCCGCTCTCTGCAAACACTGCAGCGACAAGCCTTGACTTCTGCCTTCTCCGGGCTTCTTCTCGGTTTCTTTTTCTTTTTTTTTTTTTCCTTCTGTGCTTTTTTTCCCACCACCATCAGCCCTGGCTTCCTACCATCAGTTAAGTCTGGGTTTTCTTTTTTTTTTTTTTGTTCATTTCTCGTATACTTCCCCCTGGACCTCATATTGGAAACATTTGGCCATTACACTGACCCAAAAAGCACACTCGTTACTAACTCCGTTTAGTTCTCCCCCTGTGCAGCTTCATCCATAGAGTCGTTTCCTTCCCGCGCTGTTAGTGGACTGTGCACATAACATTTCTGCTTGTGAAGTTCTTGAGCAGTTCTTAAACTGAACTCCAGAAACACGGAGAGGGGGGAAGATCTGGAGGTGGAAACCTCAGTGGGATTTTTTGGGGGCCATAGTTGATCTGGGTTCAAAACGGCTTAGAAGAAACAAAACCCAGCCCCAAAGCTATGCAATGTTTCAGAATCGCACGTAAACTAGAGGGGTTCCTATGTAGCCAGATGGGGTTTGACTGCACCCACGAATCCCAGTGCAAATGTCGTTTGCTTGGCTTGTGGGAAGGAGGAAGCTTGGTGCCCCTGATAAAATTACAGATGCTTCAAAATAAGATGCAGTCTTGTGCTTTAAAAAAAGAGAAATTCTTGAACTGAGGGGAGTCTTGATTGTATGCTAATGCCTGCTTTTTGCCTGTTTCTCAGCGTGGTTAAGTTTTCCAGGTTTTCCAAAGCCTTTGCTCATCATGATAAACAAACAAAAAAGTCACTTAACATATTTATATGTATTTATAATAAATAAAAGACATGAATAACTGTTTTCTCTGTCCTACATGTCTCTAAAGCCAGCTGGTAGTCGGAGCACAGCCCCTGCTGAAGTCAGTTAAAGAGATGCTGCAGCAGTGCTTCACAGGGTACCAGTGTGAAGTTAGGCGAACGATCGTATTTTGAAAACCTTTTGGACATTCAGCTCCTTCTCAGCAGGGATTTGGGATTTCTCTGCAATTTGTTTCATGAATCCCAAGCACCCAAAAGGTGCTGACATTTACAGTTAAGCAGCCTGTAAGTATGTCAGATTTAGGTTGTGTATTTCAGCTCTTGCTGGAGAATGCCTTGCCCCCAGCACTGGAGCTGTGTTTAGAAGGGGCCGCTCTAGCACAGAACGTAGCTCCCAGGATTCTCACGTGAAACGTGGCAGGGAAGGAAGTTGCTAAAAGATTCTGCTCATCCCTTTGGCTTGGTCTTCTGTTCTGTTTGCAGCTTGATCCTAGACCTGCTTGTGGTTTGGGCCACTTAATGTCACAATGAATAATCTTGCCAAGTATTGACTGTGTTAGTGCAAGTTACCAAGTGGGTACTTTGCTGGCCAAGTTTTTAATGTCGCTGTGCTGGTTTACTTTGGTTTTGTTTTATTATATTTAATGCTTTGGTGCCTTGTGTGCTTCACTAATGATTATATAATCGTAATTGAAGTACGTTCAGTGATTTCTGTTCAGATTGGAGTACCCGCCCTGTGTCAGAGCAAGCACATAAACTGGTACAGTTGCAGCCTGAGGGGCTCGAGCTGTCCATGGCCATTTGTGTTAGGAGTGGGGTGTAACTATTTAGGGTTATTAAACCAATTTCCATGGCTGTCGTTAGTGTTATGCTAATTTGAAAAGGACTGCTGTCTCTCTCAAGCCACTTGTCCGTGGCACTTCGTTTTAATTAATACCTATCCAAAAGACTTTTTGTTTTGGAAAATGAATGTGTGATTCAGCTTCATTCACAAACGCATACTTGAGATTAGATCTTGCTTATTTCCATTCTTGTACCTTCCTCTTTTTTAACAGGAAAGTTTATCTGTCGTACCTCATTCAGAAATTCTTGAAATTATTCTTAAAAGGCATCTGATGAAGTGAAAGTCAACCAAAGCCAATACTGAAGCACAAGTGACTGGAAGCTGCAAATCAGCAACGGTCATTCGATATTTTGCAGGCTGAGTTGTTGTCAGAAACTATTTGGAGGAGGGAATCATGATCTTTATCTAGACGTTCATTAATTCTGTTTAAAATCATTGAAAATTGAATAGTTGTGAATATTTAAATGGCAAATGGTTAAATTGATCAGTTCTCACCAAAACTGAAATAGTTGGAGTATGAAATATTCAACAGCTTCATATTAAATATGAGTTTGTTTTGGTGGAAAAATTATAACAATGGAATTTATAATTGCTTTTTTTCTCAGCTAATTATATTGAGAAGTGTCTCATTGTAATTTCCGAGCTGAGAAAAGTCTTCACAGTCTTACAGTTATTTTTGGAACAATCATTTTTAGTACAGTGATTAACTTCTGCAATTTCCTTGAGAAAAAAAGCCTGCTTATATTGCCATATCTACCTGGAATCCTAAAATCAACCTTCAGAGGGTCCTTGAAATATTATGAAGGCTCTTTGAGAACCCACTTTGAATTAAGTGATTAATTAATTTCAAATGCAGAAGTTAAAGCTTTTATTTAAGAAAGCTTTAATAGGGAAAAAAAAAACCCAGAAAGCTCGAGTACTGTTAAAGGCAAGCTATTGAAAACAGGAATGTAGAAATTATCAAAGCAATGCTACAGAAACTCGTAAATAATTATGAACATCTACTTTAAAGAGTAATTAATTTCAAAATTATGTGACATAGTCCTGCCTGCAACAAAGTATTGCTGAACTGCAGCTGACTGGCTTCCAGCTCATTGTGAAAGTTCACTTCTGGGAGTTGTTTCCAGCCGCTGTGGGCTTGCAGAATTTTCACTCTTATGCAGAGCTGGAACCCATACAGAGCCCTCCGTGTTTCCTGCTGACAGGAAGGCATCTAGTTGGACGTGATGCACGCTTTGTGTTGGGCTGCTGCTAATACTGCTGCTAAATGAATGCCCAGCACTGCTTTTCTGGCTGTTGCATTTGTGTGTGTGAAGCATCGCTGTTAACCCTGCAGGTGTGCGTGGTTATGGTGAGGAGATCCCACGACTTACTTCTCAGTTGTTTTTTCCCCACTGGCATATGAAAAATATATATATATATATATTGTGTTCCACGGAAGGTTTTGTGTCTATTTTTTCGGCTAATGTTTCAGAGAATATAAAGGAAGAACTTCAAAATGCTGAAATCTCTTTTTCTGCTCTCACGTCCTTGTTAAGATTCCTGCTTGCTTTTTATAAAGGACTTACGGCGTGTGCTCGGATGGAACTGAAATACAGATCATGTGTTCTAATCTACCTGTTATCCTGTATGTTCATACTTGACAGAAAAAGACATTGCCAACTTTAATTAAAGATAATATATTGTTTTCTAACCTCACTCAGTTTTTCTTTAAATTCCAAAAACAGCCAGATTCAGTCTCATTAGGAAGAGATGGAAAGAGGAGATGCTGCCCACCTGCTTGTTGCTTCTCTAGTTCTTCCAGTCACCGACCACAACAGAAGTTTCATCAACCAGTGTAACATTAGTAAGAGGGACTTGGAAGCTGCTGTCAGTTTGCCCTGCATCAGCCCAGGTTTGGCATTAACAATCTGATGATGTCTTGAGCTTGCGAGATAAAATGTTGTTGAACCAAATACTGCAAAGCAACAAGTTTAAGGATGCTGCACCTGCCTTCCTCAGGTACCAGCAAACAGTTAAACCAGTTGTTTCCAGGAAGAAGCCATGGGAATCCTGCAGTTTTCCTTGCTCTTCAGTCCTTGTGCTGTTTTTCTGATGGGCCATCATAATATCTGTGTTGTTGCTTTGCTGATCTCATTTCCCAGGCTTTAGGAAGCAATTGATCATTATTCTCAGATCATTTGCAGGGTCGTTCTTTACATCTACTTTTCTATTTTTTTCCACTTCAAAAAAGAAGTTGGCACATTACGGGAATGAAACAAATGCAGGGTCCAATTCTGCTGCTGTGTTACTAATTGGTGATATTTCTGGTGATGTTAGTGAAAATAGGATAGGACCTGATGCTCCAGAGCTCAGTGGTGCTTTCTGAAACCAGCACAACGCTGCCCTCTGTAAGAGGCTCCACTGGACCAGGAAAATCTGTGCAAGCTTGATCCCTTTACCGCATTAGCCTTGTAGCAGAACTGAAAAGCATAGGGCACGGTGGATAAAGACTACACTTAAAAGCCTCCACAGCTCGCCAGCAAGCCTGCTTACTGCCAGCACAGGAGCAGAAGAGCTGCAGTGCACGATGGAAGGCTGAGCTCTGGACAGCAGCTTTCCTTCCGCTTTGTTACCACTCAAATTACTGTGCTTGCAATTCAGGAGATGCATTCAAACAAGTGTTTCCTGTGCGTGCTCCTGAAGATTTGATATTGCAGTGTTATTGAAACTTTGCAGCATGATTTTTACTTGTGCTTGTTGCCTACCGTACGAACCATCAGCAGAGCAAGCACTGCTCACATCTCGAAGGGAAAGATTTTGAAAGAATACTAGAATGCACCACGCCATATCTCTGATTTTCAGTACTGCTATTACTCCGTTGTCTGGTAGAATTTTGATTAGTATTGTACAGTAAACTCTGTTTTGTTTTCTCTAATCCTGATTAAGGCTAGAAAAGACTCTTGATTACAGTAATTTTAGTAATGTAAATTTGGTTGTGATATGTCTTTATCTCTAATCCCCTTTGGCATCTCGTTCAAAGGGAGATGAAAAATTCAGGGATTTAGAACGTTTAAATCAGTCCTTCCATGGATGCTTCTCATTCAGTTGTTCTCCTCCATGAAATAAATTCATAACGCATACATAACAAAATGCTTTGCTATCAGAGTAAATATGCTTGCAAAGGTTTTGATTTCTTTAGAAGAAAAATAGTTTGATATCAGGCATTTTCTCTTTATTAAGGAAAAAAAGAAACAAAATGGAACCAATATTCAAAACAAAGAATATATCTGGAAGATCTTCACCATTCACTCAAATGTTTTGAATGGTTGTTCCCCCTTCACCTCTATATATTCTTTTCAGAGTGGAAATTTACATTTTACATTTACTCTTTTACATTACCTCAAGCTCTTAATGTTTTCTATTTATAATTATGCAGCTTTTAAATTATCCAATTCATTTTAAATGTTTCCTGCAATTATGAACAGTAAAACTTGAGTTAATGTTTATTCCTGAAATGCTAAATGCTTCCCAGAGTAACTCCCAGCATTTCTTCAAAGCCAAAGATATTAATCTTAAGTGTTAATGATGAAAAACAGTAATTTTCAGGGATCTTTAGCTGTGCTGTTTCAGACAAAAAATAAAAAAAAGGTTTTAATATTTACTCAAGACACTGAAAGCAGAATAAAGATTTGCAGCAGACAAACCGCAGGTACATAGGATCTTATAGATGGGAACAGGAGCAGGGCTGTCTGCAAACTGCCTGCCCTCGTGGAGCAGCTAAATGTATGTTTATTATTTAACAGCTTATTTTAACTGTAAATATTTAATTTCATCCGTGATTCGTGTTCATTAGAGCCTGCCTCATTAATGCCGTTTGTATTTGCTTAATTTCTGTCTCCTGACACTGGCGCTGATGTCGTGTGTGTTTATATACAGCGATATGGAACTGCACCGTGAATATAACCCAACCTTCCTCAGCCACCAATGGGAAAAAAACTCTTTGCTCTTTTGCCTGGAGTATTTCAAAGGGAAAAACATGGCCGAGCAAACAAACATCACCCAGTTTTTTTCCTCCAAGCCCACTTTTGTCTAAAGTAATGAGGCCATAGTCAGTTGGCTCCAAAAAGCGTCGTGATTTAGTATGACGTACAGTGAATCATTGCAGATCCATTCGGACTGCATTCGTTATTTTAATGAGACAGAGGCAAATCTGTTTTTTGGCCGCAAACCTTAAGATGCACGCATAATGCGAAATGTTTGCTGATTGCCACAAGGCAACTGACATGACGGATTTTTATCGCCATCATTACGTGGCTTAAAAACTCACTGCCTCCCAAGATATTTAGCCCCTGCTATTTTCTCCTGCGAGTGACACAGAAGTTGCTGTGCTGACATTTAAAAGCCAAAAAAAAAAAAAAAAAAGCTTATCTATTTAATTTCGGTGCTTATTAAAACACCACCTCCCAGGGTCCGCACTTCTTAATTCCTGCTTTCACATAGAAGCAGGGAAGCCCCCGCCGCAGCGCGGTCACCCAAAAAAGGTCACAGTCAGTTGGGCGACAGCGGTGCGAGGTCCCCACCAGCCTTTGCTTGATGTAGGATAAGACATGACAATGAGGCAGGCATATCTTTGCACAAGCAGTAATCACAGTAATGGCGTTCCTAAGAATTTACCAGTGCTGAACTTTTCTGTGCGCTGTGGCACTATTTCCTCTGCTTCTGCAGTACCAGCAAGGAAATTGATTGTGCTTGTGTTTGCCTTCAAGCAAGCGGCAGTCAATTGATTATTGATGGAAATCTCTCTTAAAATGAGGCTGTGTTGATATACGCAGTTATTCTGCGCAGATGTTGTATGTGCCTAGAATGCACATCCACATGCATGTTGTACTGATGTGTCTTTACAACGCTTTCCTCTATGCAGGTGAGCATGCATATACCTGTGGTTTATGTACCCAGCATGTCTGTTTTCCACCAGCTGTCAGCAGCCTTGCTGGAATGCTGTTATGTTTGCATGAAGCTTTGAGCAATATCATCTGGCTGCGGCACCAAATGCCACTGCACAAAATCCACGCGACTCCTGCAAAGTTACTCTGACCCATGCAGGCCAACCAATCAATGAATTATATTCCTCATCTCATTTTACCCTCTATAAAGAAAGCAGTGTTTTGGGAGGGGATGTGAGAGGCTGTTTGTTTCCCATTCTGCAATTGGCAGTTTTGCAGACAGAAGATGGAGAGCCAGCGATATCTTTGCTGTTACTGGATTCCAAATGGATGCATCCTATTCTTATTGATTTGCTTGATGCCAGGTAAAAGTGTCATACATTGCGCTATTGACGGAGATGTCATCGAGAGGTCTTTGTGCCACTGGTTTGAGAATTGTATTACCTTAAGTGTTTTTTGTCTCCTGGCAGCTTCAGTGTAAAGGAAACCACGCAGCTGACAGCCATAGTGGGAGTGCTCAGTGTTTACAGCAGAACTGGGGCTGTAGGGGAAAAAGATGAAAATCTCTTGCAAAATGTTAAAATGGCTGCTGACTTGGAGGCCTCTGGGTTAGTTTTACATCCTCCCCAGTGTCCAAGAAAATACAATTTTACTTGTAACAAGTTTTCTCCCCTTGGCTTATTCCCTCTCGTGCCTCAATCAGCTGCCTGAAAGATTGGAGGACAGGAAACACTTTAGTTACAGGAGCTCTATTACTCCTAACATTGCTTTTTGCAATTGAATGTGGCACTGCACAGAATAATCTTGGTTCTGGAGACTGTGCAGCAGGCAAATGTGCTCCTCAGTGACTTGACTCCTCTCTGCGCCTGCGGAGCAACACCAAATCGCTTCCAGCAGTTCACAAATGACCTTTGGAGAGGTAAACAGCACAGCAAAGAGTACTTCTGAAATGTGTCTCACCTTTGCAGATGCTTGAGGTTCTTCATACCCAATATGTCCCTGAAATCAAAACCCAAGTTTCGTCTTCTCAGGAGAGATTTTCCTTTCCTTTCTGAGCTTTTGTGTTCACCTGTTAGGACCGTGCTCCTTCTCCAAGTACTCCCTTAATCACGGGATCCCTCAGTGGGATTCTGATCCAGCCTGCAAACAGAACAATTTCTATATAAATATGTGAATAATAATGCTCAACCACACTGAATGCTGTATGTAGTGTCTCTGTCTGTAGGTATTTATTTGTTTTTGTCTTTAGAGTCGAGCCAAATTTGGAAGCACTATCTGATCATTTTAGTGAAATTCTCTTGCTTTTTACGTCCTTCCCCAGTTGCCTTGCCCTGAGGCATCAAAAAGATCAAGGCATTTGCCTATAGACAGCACTGACTTGAGTGAGCAGCTTGCCATATTTGAGCTCAGCTAATCTTAGCTCACTGCTTCCCTGAGCAAGCTGCACATAGGCAGCACCAGCCCTGACATTCGCTCGCTCTGCAGGCTCGGGGTCCTGGGCACGAAGAGATACTCTTGTGGCAGTGGTGTCACCCAGTCCTCCTCCTGATTCCTTCTGCAGCAGCCACAGCCGATGGATATGGAGGTGTGGCTGCACTGTGGTTGGTTCTAGCAATATCCCGGTGCCGTGCTAGCCTGGGGCAATGTGAGCCTGCTCAGGGATCAGCCGGCCCCCAGCTGCTTCTGGAGCGGGGAAGTATAAAGGTGGCTCCAAGCCACTTTTGTCTGCCAGCCGTTGTCTTGCGCTGAGCACAGTCGATTCGTGGGGGATAATCTGGGCCAGGGTTTATGAAATGCAGTGCTATAGAAACCTGCCCTCTGCAAAACACTGCTGGCGTCTGAATGCCCTCTGCTGGAGATGGCAAAGGTGCTGCCCGAGATCCCGGCTCTGTGTGTGAGAGCAGCGGGCTGTAACAGTAAGTGTCATCACCAGGCTGTCCTCCACGGCTTGCTGTGCATCTCTGTCACCGCTTCAGCCACAGGCTTGTGCCCTAGGAGGTCTGCTCAAAGCTGATAACCCTGGGACAGAAGACTGATGTGCCTTTGGAATAGGAGATGCTCTGGCTGAACTGGCTGAACATCTCTTCATTTTTATTTTTACAACCAAAGCAGACATTTGGAACATTTTCTGTTTGTGTCACATCCATTCTCCAGCCTTGCTTTTCTGCTTAAGGCTGCCTCTTTTCTGTCTCTTGTCCTGAGGTGGTTGTGCTTGCACACCTCTGTTCTCCCTCTCTGTTTGACACTGGAGACCCTCTGCTCGCTTAAACCTGTCCATCACAATTCAGTGATCTGTCCCATGGCAGAGCGAGCAGAGTGTCTTCATTCATTTGGCAGTCAAGTAGTGGCAATTACACATATTTCCTCTTCATTCTCTGCCTCTTCATTTTCTCTGGGAAAACATTTTAACTAATTTATGGAGTAGTTATTCCGGTTTTGCATGTGTGCAAGTAAATGAGCATGTCATTTGTCTTTGTAAGCAAGAGAAAAAATTATTTTCTGATGGAAAGATAATGGAAACACGCTGAGGTTGAGAGAAGGGCTTTATTAGGAAGGTGCAGCTTGACAAACAGGATTCCTGCATCCCTAGAGACCAAAAAAGTCTCTGGGATCAGATTGTTGTACCTAACTCAGCATCTAGAAGTCAGACATTTAATCCAGCCTAGGCTGCCTCCATGCTGAGGAATAGCAGACAACTGTTTCCAAGGGGTTTTTCATGTCACCATGGAATAGGTGGACAAGTCACTTTTTGGGGCTGCTCAGCTCTTGACATTGGCTGCAGAAACTATGCTGGTAGTGTAGAATAGATATGCAGTTTTTGGACATCTAAACCCTGCCGTGAAGCCTCCTCCTAGAATGAGGAGTGAAAGTGGGAATTTAAAGGGTTGTGATTTTGTAGCATTTAGAATAAACTGGCCCCATCCACAAAGCAGCCCGTCAGCAGTAAGAATAACCCAAGGCAACGTGAAATTAAAAGCAGCTTTCATGAAAGCCACCAAGGGAAAGTGTTTATATCTGCAGGGAGCACGTCTGGTCAGTAAATAACACGGGATAATAACAATGAAAGAGATTAATGAGTAGGGGTAAATGGGCAAATTATACTGAGCAGCCTTAGACTGAGCTCTGCAAGCAGGTGGGTCGTGTAGTGCCCAGCTCAGAGCACCCCTTGGGCTGGAAAGCCCTGCTGAATAACACACCCTGATTTTGTGGCACAAGACATGTGGCTGGGTGAAGTTACAACTGCACCTCCCTGCTGCCCAACTGCTGTGAGCTGAGCGTAATGCTGTGTGGTGCAATAAGAGAACGATGCGGTAGAAACCAACTAACGCCAACGGTGATAAACCCCGATAAATAACTGCACCTGCAGGGAGGTTCTGTACCTGAGAACACAGCAATTAGTAACATTTCTGAAATCTAGAGCATGGCACTGCGTTAGAAGTTTACTTCTGGTTAATATAAAGTGAAAGAGGCCCAACACAGTACATTATTCTGGGGCTCCTGCGAACAAATTCCAAGGAAGCTGTGAAGCTGTCATGCTTTGTAAAGGCTACTAAAAGGTTATAGATTTGGTTGCTACCATTCTAAGCTCAGTTGTGTTTTTAAGGTATTTCCTTTCCTTGGATGGGTGATGCTTTAATTGGTGTCTGTGACTTCCTAGTGTTCCACAGGGCAGCAGAGCAGGCGCTGACCCACGATGGCACCGTATTTTACCGTCGAGTCTTGATCCCATGGAAAACATCCTTAATGTCCCCAAAAGCACAGCAGCTCCGCCACCCGAGCTTCCTCCAGAGCATGAAATTCAGTGATGGAGTGAGGGCGGAGAGAGTCATCGCGTTTAACCCGTGGCTGCCACATTTTTCATCCTTACAAGGGTGTTAGATGCAGTAAAATGAGCTGTGGTGGAAGCGTGCGTCTCCCTGAAGTGGGCAAATGATAGGTTAAGAGAAAGCGAATGAAAGATAAGATTAATAGCATTTATCGTGGCAGATAGACTCGCAGTTTGCTAATTAAAGATGTTAGAACATAGAAGCAGCCAAGGATCAGTGGCTTTTAATGAGGATGTTGTAGGGTGATTTAGGTCTAATTTTCTGCTTAATAAGGCTGGTTTAAAAAGTAATTTTGTTGGGATGTGACTCTTCTAAACCTGTTCATTATCAGTGATGGGACTTCACTTCAACACTCCAGGAAATGTTGTGTTTAATTAATATTGTGTCGGCAAGTGGATATGCTGACAGATGAGAAAAAAATTGATGAAGAACTTTCAAGGACATTGACTTCATTACGCAGCTTCATTATAGCCTGAATAACTGGCTAAATATGTCATTGGAAAGATAATGTCCGCTTTTAACTCTTCTCTGTATGTTGTTTGTGTGAGTAAGCAGGGTATGTTCTCAAAATATCTATTATTGGGGGAAAAAAGCAGTATCCAGGGATCCATTCTGGAATATTTTCTCATTGCTACATTCTCTTTATTAGATTTCCAACGGATGGTAGAGCATGTAGAGCAAAGTACTGTTAATTACTTGCATTTATTTATTAATAATTTTGTTTGACCGGAAGAAGAATTTACTGAGTGAAGTTCTTCACCATAGGGGTAGTTTTGCACTGCACCCCTGGGATAAGGATAGAAATTAATTTAAATGTTTTATTTGTCAACATAAAATACCACCCTAAGGTATATTGAGTGATTGATCAGAGCATCTGTTAATGGAGATTTATTTACCTCTATGTGGCCGCTTTGTCAACAGAAGGGCAATGAATGTTTGTCCATTTAAAGCCCATAATCTTACATACAAAAAAAAAATGTTTGCTCACTTAATGCATCTGGGCTTACTGGAGCCAAACTAAGCATCTAAAAATGTTCAAAATATTTCATCCTGGCACAGAGGAGAGATCACAGCAGTCTGAGTGCATCATAGCAAAGTTGCACATAGACATGGAATAGTTCCTTACCCCGTGATGGAGGATGAGGTCCTGACTGTTACTTGAACCAAGAAAGATCTTACTATTTCCCATGCAAAACTCAGGTGCCTGGGGGAAAGACAACAAAATGTTTTCTGCTAGGCTTAGAAGAGAAGCACTAATTCCAGCCCTGACAGAGCAGTCTGACCTGCCAGGCTTCCCTACTGCTCTTCCCTAGAGCATCCTTTGGCTCTTTAAGTATTATCTTTGCAAACAGACTCTCATTTTTGCCATAACTACAGTGAAGCTGTGAGAAAGTCACCCTAGGAAACAATTTGATGAGGAGAGAATACTAAGTTTAATTAACCTTTGGACCAAGGGCTGCTGTAATATCTTGCTTGTAAAATAGCTTGTGGCCACACTTCACCACCTCACCAGACTTTCAACCAGAAAATACAGCAGCAGGACCCAACTGTGACCTTAGAGAATTGAGACTGGGATCTGCCAATCCGTAATGTGAGACGTTTTGGAGCAAGAAAAAACCTTCAAATCTGATCTTTTAGACAGACTGGGAGAGAAGGAGAGAAAAGGAGCAAAAACAAAAAAGCACTGAACACATGGTGTGGAGCAGAGTTTACCTGGAGGATACATAAAGGCATCCAAAGGGTGTCTCACCAGCTTTCTCAAGAAAAACAGGTCAAGCAGCAAACCACTGACTTACCCTGTGTTTCGATTACTCCTGCTTTGAGAAATAAGAGTGGGTAAAGAAGGGGAGGAAGAAAAAGAAAGAGCAACCTTTGAGGCTGAAAACAAAAGCAGAAAAAAGTGTTTTCAGCCCTAATCATTAGGATATCAGCCAAGAGACTTGGGCCAGGCAGGGGAACAGGGAGAGGCGCTGACTGCAGGCGACAGCTGGAGTTTATCTGATGCGTCAGCTCTCTTTAGCACCTCCATTTTGTGGCTGCTGTCACCTTCAGATGACGACTTTTGCGGGTTGGGATTCACTAAAGCATCCTGCTACATCAAGGCTTTGTCCCCATTCCTGTATGTGCCTTAACGTTCTTATTCCCCATTGCTGCAGGGGGACAGGAGAGTGTCTGTGTGTCCACAGTCCTTGGGCACGTGCTCAGTTTGGCCCTCACCCAACACCTTTCGAACTCTGCCCACATGGCAGTTACCACTAATAATGACTCATTATTTTTCTACCCTCAGTAATAAAGCAGGCAACACTCAGACCAACTGTTCAATGAAAGAGTAGCAGATAGCATCCTGTCATCACCACAAATCTGAATGCACTCTGGCACCTTATGCTGTCTGGAGAAACTCAATAATGTATCCCAGGTTTGGAAAAGAAGAAGGGAAGAATGAGAGCCATTAATCCCCACGTAGGTTTGCAGCATGTGTAACAACCTCCCTAATGGGTCGTTGTGGGATTGAGACCTCAGGGTTTCACTATGGCACAGAGACACCTGTCAGCAGAGCACACTCAGGAGATGGCTGTGGTTGAACACCTGCAGGCACGGTGGTTCTCACACGTCACCATGGGAAAATGGCATGCAGAGCTCTGTGCATCACCTTCACCACACATGCCTTGGAAAAATGCAGGGATTTTGTTCCTTAGAGACAGCAGGAAATAGCTGGGGGGTGGTACTGTAAGGTGCCACTGGATGTGCCATTATCACCTGTCAGGGATTTCTGATGGAAACACTGTTGACAGAGTGGCAGCAAGGGCAAACAGCTCTGAGATGAAAGATCAAGGTCTTACCCACCCTGAACCCCACAGCTTCTCCTCTCTGCTGTTCCAGAGCAGCATTCCAGGGCTATGTACCTTCAGTAGCAGGAATTTTCAGCATTTTGGATGGCTTGTCAAGCACAAACCCTTAGCTGTAGAGGAGACCACCCAGTTCATTCTTTCGCACTTACCCCCATTAAAATTGCTCAGATCCTCACAATTACCCCAGTGAGGATCTGAGCAGCCTGTGGGTGAGGCCCAGGGATATCTTGTGTCTGCAGGACAAATCAAGTTGAAGGGATGCTGTTGAAGCTGCCTATGGGGTTCCCCATCCGTATGGTCTGCCAGCACCCCAAAACACTGCATGCTCATGTCCTAGGGCATGACAATCCATGTCTAACTAAGGAAAGACGTCCACCCTGTGATAAGCCTCTAAATGCACTTTGATTTAGCTGGTTATCTGCCACCCTGGGGAATATCTCAATGCATGGGATTTGGTCCTTGCTTTTCCAGTGGCTAGATAGCTGGAGATATCAAAAGGATTTCTAAAACAGCAGCCTCTGCTACCTTTGCCCATGGAGGGAAGCCATTTACCCGTTTGACTGCGTCTGATCGCACTGGTTATGTATTAGCGCTGTTCTGTGCCCTGATTTAAATTACGTCCAGTGTATTCTTCCCATTCTTTGACATCTAATATAAGCCAAAGCAATGTGCAAAACCTGCCCTTGTTAAGTGATGTGCATCCATGGGTGTAGCTTCCTCCAGCTACACATTGCACTTACCTACAGATGGCACGTTTTAAGCACACAGCATCGTTTTGCAATGTATCCCCACTCATACCTTGATAAACGTATCCCTTGGGTTACAAATTCACTTGCAATGTGTGCACCTTGCATCTACCTCCCACTGAATTGCTGGTGCAAAACCAGAGCCCTTCTGGTTGTCAAAGAGGACTGCAGATTTACTTGGCTACCCATGGTCTGCTGATACTATCCCCAGCTAATGTAGCTCTTCAGCTGATGGAAAGGTTTTTCAAAGCTTTAATGTTAGGCTCATTGTGGGCTGAGAGACACATAACCTCTGCCCACACGGACATGCATCGGCTCAATCTGGTACCAAGTGCTGTTTGAAAGGTGGGCAAATCCCTGCAACGTGTGGAGCAGAGCTTGCTCACAGCCAGCTTCCCCTCAGCTCTGCTGCAGGATGCTCAGCTCGGGCACTGCTGGCTCCCATGGGTGGCCAGGACGTGGCTTTTTGTTCTGTCTTTGCTACTCATGTTCCTGAGCTTGCCACTTAATTATTCTCTGACAAAGGGGCTAATTAATTCATACGCAGGGCAATTAAAACGCATTGTGCGTGATCAGTTTTGCAGCACCGACAATGAGGTGGAACAGAAACCATCCCTGAACAGGAGAAAAGGCACATCCCCATTTGCTTTCTGATCTTGCTCCAAACCTGTGGATGGCGAAGAATCTTCAGGACATGTGAAATCTCAGACAAAGCTCGGGCTACTTGGAGGAGAACGTAGTTTTGCATCCTTATGGCAGCCCTCCAGGGCGAAGGAGCAGATGTGCATTTGGAGGTGTACATTTGGAGGTGTGCATCTGGAAGCACAGAGGGGAGCAGCACATGTATGTCAGCAGCACTTGCTCCCTCCGGCAGCCTGTTGCTCATTTGTGTGGTTTCTTGAGGATCTCAATTGAGAATTCACCTTCAGGTTGGAGCAGCGCGTCAGCTTCATAAATCACTGAGTCCCTCCCTTTATAAATATCTAGATAGGCTTTTGGAATCAAACGCCATCAGAAATTGGGGTATTTGTAGCCTCTCTTCTGTTGCAATACAGAGTTATATAATTGCCCAATATCCGCAAGCTGAATAATTTGCAACACCAAAATCTAAAGCGTGTTCTTATTAACATCCCAAACATGTGAAGCATTCCAGTAAATAATGGAAGATACATTTCTTGCCCCAGAGACACACAGTCTGAAAAATTAATATTGATTCTAGACAAACCAGTGTTTGCTCACTAAAATCCTGTGCTGAATACTTTACAGCACCCACAGAGCTGCAGGGGCTGCGCATGCTGCACCTCCTGCCATTGCCACAGGGCACAGAGCAAGGCTGCATTCAGGGCTTCCCCTCACCCTGCAGCTCAGAAATGGTGGCAGTAATGTTCCTTAACAATGTTCCTTAACAGCATCTCCAGTGAAGGTAAAAAAAAATAAATAAATCCAACTTTTCCTGCCGGTCCCCAGTGGGTTTCTTTTAGGCGAGGGCTATGTGCATTAATACAAATCATATTTTATGTTGCTCACAGGACACGGAGATAATCAGAAAGCTATCTTCATAAACAGAGGGTTATTCATAATCCCTCACATGGCATTTCAATTATCAGTCTGATGACGATGTGACATTATGGATGAGGTTGTGATTAAATTTTCTTGTGTAATGACCCTAAGTAAATCTTTGCAATTTTCATTTTGCAGAGATTTAATATAGATTGGTGGCCGGTTGTTTGGCCCCCGTTTAATCCAAAATCGCTCATTAAAGTGGGACCAGTAAACATCTGATGATTGCATTTCATGGGCTGAGCTATGAATTTAGCATATTAAATCTACATTCCAGATGGATATAAGCATCTGTTCTCATTATGGTTATTGGTGTTAATCTGAAACCCTGACCTGTTTCTCCTGACATTACTCATATTAAATTCAATCCCAAATTCTAACAAATATTGGCATGCGGATGCAAGGTAGTTAAAATACCTTCACGTGCACGTAATCCAGGGAAAGGTTAACTGCAGGGATTAGGGGACAGATAACACGAACTGCTTTCTTGCTCTCGGAAGGCGGCTTTCATCACTGCAGCATGTAAAGCAAACTGCTTTGTTTCCCAGAATAATAACAAAAAAAAACCACAACCAAAACCTGAAAAATCCCAGTAGCCAATTCCATTTGACCGTGTACTTGCTAATCACCCGGCTGGAGATGCATTCTTTACCGAGTGGCACATCCCTAATTTGTAAATCTGATTTGTCACTAAATCTCTGCAGAGTTTGACCCAGCGTCTTGCAAGCACCCGCCTGCCTGTGCCTTCAGAGCCAGTCGGCTGAAAGTCAAATTAATCGGTGACTTCCAAAGACCATTAGGAAGAAGGTATTTGTTACAGGACTGCTGAGAGCTTCTCCGCACTGAATGATTCATGTTTATTGCAGCCCGGGCATTTATTTATTAGATTGCTCGGTGTAATGGGAAATTTAAAATGACACACATTGTATTACAGAGAGGCTTAGCAAAATATTATCTCCCTCTTATTGTAAATCAAACAATTCTCAATGTCAGCTTGGATCACCTCTGCTCAACGGTAGTTTTTTCCAGGGGTTGTTTGGCTCCTGAGGTTTTTTATCTTTCCTTTAAGCAAGCTCTCTCTCTTCCCAGCCTGGCATGGGGTGCTTGGCTGTCCTCCTGAGCTGAGTTAGGTTCTCACACCCATGTCCCAGCTGCAACAGCCTGATCAGTGCAGCTGATACTGTACAGTCTCACTGATCCAACCCACTGCTGCTTTGGAAGAGCTCGCTCCTGCATGTAAAGGATCTGAGAATTCAGCCCTGCAGTCAAACCAGAAGACATGCTCCCAAGATTTTAATACTGCAAAGCACAGAACCCCAAATACATTCCTTCTGATACAAACTGAAGATGGTACATAAAACAGGAGAAAAAGATTTAAATATACTGAGTGTTAGACAGCATGTTGTCTTCCTGTACCCACTTCACAGAGGGAGGAAAGTCTGCTCTCTCGTGTAGCATCTACAAAAAGGAAGAGGAGGGAAGTGCTGCAGCATTCAGCAGGTGAAAGTACCCATCAAGGCTGGTGTTTACAGTCATTCGCAGTTGTAACAGAAGGACACACACACACAAAACCCACATCCCTGCCATTAGTAATTAAGCTTACATCATTCATGCCAGAGCCACTGCGTATATGCAATGAGGCTAATTATTTCCAAAATGGTGTTTAATTTAAAAGAGTTTGGTTTGTGCCAATGCATGGATGGGTTCACCCTGCTCCCAGCAGGCTGGAATGGCTGCAATCCCATGGGGACAGGGGACTGTCCTGAGGCTCCAGGGTTGGCTCATCAGTCGCTGCAGATCCTGGAATGAAGAAATGCTGCCTGATGTGTTCAACCCGAATTGCTCCCAGGTGGGAATGTTGACTTTTCACAGCCTTGTTTTGCACCAGCTTTTTGTATGGGTGCTCCCCAGATGGGGCATGGCATCAGTTCGGATGTGGGGATGGTACCATGGGGTCACCACCACCAGCTTTGGAGCGGGGAATGGCTGAGAGAGGGGTCCTGGAGGAGCTTCTCTGGAAGAGAACAGAGTTACTGGGTTTAGCTATGGAATAAGGCAGTATCTGAGTGCTTTTGTTTTTCTATGTAATGGTGCTCCCCCTGGCTTCTGCCCAGGGAGGTTGTGGAGTCTCCTTCTCTGGAGATGTTCAAGACCTGCCTGGATGCCGACCTGTGCGACCTGCTGTAGGGAACCTGCTTTGGCAGGGGGGTTGGACTCGATGATCTCTGGAGGTCCCTTCCAACCCCTACAATTCTGTGATTCTGTGATTCTGTGATTCTGTGCAGTGCTGGCAGACCACAACCACAGACAGACACATCAGTGTGGATGAAGGCATCCCCCATCTCCTTGAGACTATCACAGCACAGACACAGGGAATGTGAAGCTAGAGAAATCAGAGTCAGCAATGCACTTGTTCACACCATTTTAAAAAGAGGAAGAGAGCGTGCAGGCCAAGGAGGGCAGATCCTGAATTCCCCTCAGCCTCCCAGTCAGGGTTCGCAGAGGAGGAGGTGCAGAAGATGAGCTCCAGGATCTATCCCAGCTCTTCCACCACTACGGATCACAGATTTTAATTGTTTGTTAACTACTATTGTCACCCGTAAGTTAGCAAAGCTGGAACCGTCTGACATAAATCACATGTATCAGCCCAATAAATCTTCTCTTGAAATGACAGCTTTGCAGACAGCACTAAATGAGAGCGGCCATCGCACAGACCTGTGCTTACAACTGCCGGCTGCAAAGCGGTGACAGATCTGCTGAGACCAAAACACTTGGCATTCTGCTAATGTCTGTCATTACCGTGATGGATACAGCCCCTCTATCACATTCTGCAGTTGTCTACATTTGCAAAGCTTTATTAAATTACTGTGATTCCCAACTGTTATCCGACATCAGTACAAGTATATGACCAAGAGCAGTCAGGGACAACTTGAACTTTTCTAGACCCAGGGAGGTGGAGGGGTTTAGAGCTGGTTTCATTGACTTTTCTAGCTCTATGCTAGAATAGGATCATAGAATCACAAGGTTGGAAACGACCTATAAGATCATTTAGTCCAAAGAAAACTCCATGCAGAATCATCACTGATATCGTTATGTCAGTGAATGGGAGTTAGCAGTGTCTCCACATTCAGCAGCAGAGGGGTTGCTCACCCTTATGCATGTGAACACGAGGATGAATTTGGGTCAGGGGCTCTGCACCCTTCCACCTTCTTCCTGCTGAGTCCTGATGCGCAGTCAGCAGGTCTGGGGCGGTGATGATCCTTCTGTACTCAGCACTGGTGAAGTTGCATCTTGAGAGCTGTGTTCAGTTTTGGGTCCCTCACTACAAGGAAGACATTGAGGCCGTGGAGCACGTCCAGAAAAGGCAACAAAGCTGTGAAGGGTCTGGAACAGAGGTCTTATGGGGAGTGACTGAGGGAACTGGGATGGTTCAGTATGGAGGAGGCTCAGGGAAGACCTCACTGCTCTCTACAGCCCCTGCAAGGAGGTTGGAGTGAAGTGGGGCTCAGCCTCTGCTCCCAGGCAACAGGTGTTCCAGGACCATGGAGATGTGCTGAGAAGCAGTGGGCACGGTGTGGTGGGCTGGGGTTGGACTGGATATTCTTAGTGTTCTTTTTCCAACCTTCATGATTCTGTGATTCTATGGTTCTGCAAAGGCTGAAGGGCTCATTCTATGGGCACTGGTGCTCTCAGGGCCTGGGGTTCTTCAATGACCCCACCACAACTTTTCCCCTTGATCTGCCCCCAGTGGAAACCGACTAACATGTGCCACCGCAGTGTGTTCTGTTCCATTGTAAGTCCTGTCTTTATGTAGACTAGGAGGAAGAATATACAGATATATTGTTTCTATAAATCCCCTGATATTATCTTTTATCGGCAGTAATAAATGTCCATATTAATTAACTTAATGGTTTTAACTGCAGTAATGACTTTGTATTAAACTGGTGTGCTTTCATGTCCCACATAAAAGCTGCAATAATAAAATTTGTCTGCAGTACTTTTTTTTCAGCTTCCATTGTGCTGAAACAAAGCAAACCTACTGCTGGAATATTCCACATGCCAAGGCCAGCAGATAAATCAAGTTTTGTGCACATCAATTCCGTTTTGAAATAAGATCATATTTTTAAATTGGAAAGTTTTGGGCAAACTACTGATAAAATGAGACTGAAAGCGGGCAACTGGTTTTCTGTTGTTGCTGTTTTTCCTCTATTTTGCCAGTAAGCAAATGAATCTGTATTCAGTCCTCTTTCATCTGTTGCTCTGAGTATTGTGATTATTTCCATAAATATCTGAAATAAATTCATGGTCTTTTGCAGTCATTTTGGAATACGTTCCTGCCAAGAAGGCTACCAGTAATGGGGCAGGAAATACTGGGTGCCATTCAAGTGGCAAGGAAATATCAATGAAATATCTTCCAAATTTGGTTTACGTTTTCCAGTATGGAGTTTCTTCACATTTAATCTGAACTCCTGCAGCTGGAAAAGTGGAAACTGGTGACTATCTGGCCCAAAAAACTTTAGGGCTCTTGACAACATCTTCAGGTCTTGACATTTTTGACCCAAGGGCTGAAGTTGTCGGTAGCAGGTCACAAAGCCGAGCCCTGCACGCTCTGAGGACACCGATTGGCACGTGCATCGCTCCCTGTGGGAGCACTGGTTATTCCACAAGCTTTATGTAAATATTTGGAAGTGGCACATCTGTCTGAATTACAGCCGTGCCCTCCTGGATTGCTAATTGTAGGTTTTAATTCAGCTCTGACGACCAGTTTACATAAATTAGGGAGCTGGCAGTAAGCAAGCTTTGAGGAGATGGGATATGGATGTAGTGAGGGTTGTTTTTTTCTTTAGAATGCTTCTACCCAAGCTAAAGCTTCGTCCTGCGCCTTGAATTGCTGTGAGATAAAAGCAGAGAGGATCTCAGCTCTCAGGTGCTGAGCAGCCTCTAAGTCATCCATAGAACTCTCCCAGCCCTTCTTCAGCTGTACCTAGTCCTTGCTCCCAAGGTGACAGATGAAGTCCTAGGGCTCAAATGGCCCTCTAATATAAATTAGTGCCCAAAAGACAAGCAAAGACTAGAATACAGTATTTCATTTTCAGAACTGAGCCATCTGATTGTGTATCTTACTGCCAGCATGACTGTCCCATCAGAACCCGCTGAAAGCTTGTGAGCTGCAATTGCACGTTGAGATCCCAACATGAATGCTACAGCTTAAAGTTCAAGCAGAGATTAATCAAGCAGGTGAGCATTAACTTTCTCCAAAAACTGGCCTTAGCGCTTGAATGTCTTTGCCTGATCCTTATCCACATCATCCCCACTCTTCTGCCTGAAATTGATGTGGTCCTGAGCCATTTTTCCTGTCACATTCTCCTGTCCTTCCAGGACATCATCCGTTTAACACCACATCCTCTGAACATCAAGACACACAGGATTCATCCCAGAGCACATCAGATGTCCCTGGCTTGGCTGGGAGCACCTGTAGAAGTGAAGTCAAGGTCTCCTTTAGCAGCATATGCTTGCAGATAAAGCACTGCTGCCTTCAAGAAGCGGTAAACATGCATTGCCAGCTAGGAGAAAAAATCACTGCTTTCCCAATAAATACACATATTCCGCAAATGAAACAGAGATTCTTTTTTTGTTACTGTCTGCATACTGCTTTCCTGAAGTCTCCTTTCCTCAGGTGTTTAACAAAACTAACACTAAATTTACAGAAATGCCCCCAGACGTACTTGTAAGGAAGCGACTCGCTGTGCATTGCTGTGGCTCAGCCACCTACCCAGTGCTGTGCGGGATCATCATCCTGCACCTATGGAAATGTCGCCTGGCATCTCCCACCATAAGCACCACAATATTTACTGCACAATTAGAGGAAAGTCTGAAAGAGAAAGAGAGACCCTTGATGAATAATCCATCTCTAGGCAGCTCTTTAGAAAGACCAGTGGTCAGGTAGGAAGAGTTAGAACTGGATTTGGATTAAAGGAAAGAAAGACTATGAGCAGGACAGACTGGAAATCTGCTGAGATGACCAATCTGTTCAGATGCACACCTGCTTAAGCTGTAATTGTCTAATGAACTCCAATAGTTGCTGCCAGCATACTTTGTGCTGTGACTTTCTCTTGTCTCAAATTCCCCAGATCCTCTAGGATATTGAGGAATATGTCGTCTCCCTGAAAAAATGCCAGCCCCCCAGAAAAACCACAAATGTTAAATTTGGAGAGGTGGCCATTCACACCACTCCATCCAAAACAAGGCTGCCAGCTCTACAAGGCACAGAGCGATGCTTGCTTCTTTTTCCCTTCTGTACAATGCCACCAGACCTTGTGGTACTGTCAGAACTTTCTAATCCTGATCCCTGTCTTGATGCCCCTTTGTGCTCTCTTACATCCCACTCTGAGCCTTAAAGCAAGATACTGTCTCAAATCCAAGCATCCAAACCCATCACTGATGCAACAGATCTGAACAGGGTTGCAGCCAGTTGAATTTTTTGCCATTCTTTCTGAGTCATCTGCTAAGGACGATGAGTTTATCCACTTCTGTGATGATTCAGATGCATCCAGGCTGGTCCATAGCCTGTTGAAGTTGCCAGCAATCTTCCCATTGCTCCATTGCCACCGCTGCTGGAAAGCATTGGTGACACATCACTAAATTCAGCGACCAGACTTTCCAGAACAAAAGCTTTAGTTTTTGTATTTTGTTCTGGCTGGCAGATACTTTTTTATGGAATCACTCGAGGGCCAGGTTATAGTTCTGTATTTGTACAGGGCTGTCATCCTCATAAATATTAAACACAGCTTCCAAGTGAAACCGCAGCTCCTTTTATTGCACAAAGCAATGGATATCCCAGCTGAAACCATTCTGCTTCCTTGCTGGTGCCTGCTGAAAAGTGACTGGGGTTCAAAATATTTATCAATGCTTTGTTGTATTGGGAGAATGCTCAGTGACAGATGGACACTCTCTTTAAAACCTCAACGTATGCAAATCTCCATACAAAAGAGCCCAGGATGTTTTTAATATCACACACTTGCCTCAGGACATGTTTTTAAATCCCCACTTACCAAGGGCCCTGGCTTTTTATCAGTCGAACGCCTTAAGCACTATGTCAATGTGGACATCTGGCCGCGTGTTTAAAAAATTTTTTATTTGCTAAAATATTTAGTGATGTGACAGGGGTTTTAACTGGGGACATCAGGTCCAATGGCATATGTTCCAACCCAACTGCTCAGAGAGGAGAAACTAACAAGGTAGCTGTTTGGAGCAGTCTACCATTTGGAGTGTACAAAGCCAAAAAAAGAGGCAATGGAGAGGACGTAAACCAGTGCAGAAGCAAAGAGAATGGAGGTTAAATACATCAAAATATCTCCCTGGGATTATTCTGATCCCTTTCCATCACTCCGATGTGGAAGTCTCGTAATGATGTGTGAGGATTTTAAGGGCTTCCCCCTCATTTTGAGACCACTGAGGTTGGCCAAGGAGGCTGACTATTACTGCATGGGAGCCAGAGCAGCCATGAGTGGGGGCTGGGACAGGCGGGAATGGCAGAAGCACAGGCAGGAGAAGAGTGCCAAGAAATGAGTGAACGACAAATCACAGACAGAAAAGTATCACGGGTTTTCTGGGTTTCTTTCGAACGGCTTGTATTTAATGCCTAGTTACACAGCAAGGGGATTTCCCATGCAACACCACCACAAGAGCAAGTCTCAAAAACTCCCACAAGCTTGGGTGGCCCATCAGCACCCAGTCCATGAAAAGGAGTGACAATGCCGACCGTACCAAGCATTGGGGTTTTTTTGGTCCAGTTTTTTCAGTAGTTACACTTCGTGGAGGCTGCCTTGTTGGGAATTGAACAGAAGGCCCTAAGCACAGGCAACACCCTGTTGCTGGGAGTCTAATGGGGCAATGGGTGCCAACCCAGCGTGCTTCCAGAAGCCCAATTCCTTCCAAGGCATTCAACTTATAGCTTCAAAATGTGATATGTAGCAGTGATTTCCAGCCTACTATGCATGCACGAGCCATGGTAAGCTTTGTGAAAGCCAAAATGTCAGCTAATTGTTACTCACCTGCTAGCATTATTCTATTCTCAATTAACATCCCTTATTATTAGAAAGTCACCACATGTGAATTGAAATCTTAGGCATGTTTGCCTTCTGCATGGGCAGCCAGGCAGCCTGAACTGCTTAGAGAAATCCAGGCTTCCTCACCTCAGTGCTGATGCTTAATTCAAGGCTCATCATCTCGCAGTGCCTTAACCCTTTCGCTGCTGTCATCTCAAAAGGGGTGGATGTGACACAGCAGCTGCCACAGAAGGATCGCGTGAAGGAAGGAAGCGATGTGGCTCACGTCACCGTTGTCACGTTTGATGGTAAGGGCTGCAAAACCACTTCATTCGAGGGCAAAAGTTTCTGCTTCCTTCGTTCGAGGGGAACAATCAGCCAGCAGAACCAACCCAATCCCTGACCCTTTGTCTCGTGTTGATGTGATACCTGCGTTTTATGTCACTGCATTATTCATGTTTACATCTGATTAACTGACACCCCTTGGGGCTTACTGATATTCTGTGTAGCTGCAGATATGCCAGCATGCTGTGGAGTTTCAGGTCAATATGTTAGAATAGATGAGGCCACTATTTCACAAAATTACGTTGCCTTTGCTGGCTGGTAAATGTTGCATCCCCTCATTTCTCTTGCAAAATGAATGAGAAAATATGTCCAGTGGTTGAGCTGCATATTGCAATGATGATGTAATGATGTAAGGCTAATGAACGGCGAAATCAATGAATTTCAGCTCATTTATGCAGGAAAGACAAAACTCCATCCATACTGGTATCCCGTCTCCATTTGGAGACCAGAACCAGCTGCTCTGAAAAGTCCTATAAGCTGCAAAATGCTGATAAGTCAAGGCTGGGGGTAACCTGAATACACCATCCCTAGAAGCAGGCTTGAATCACAGTGCACGAGCCTCTTCTCTCTTCCAAAGTGCAGTCTGTTGGTATCACCGGGGGAAAAATGTGATTTAAATTGAAGATCATTAAAAGAAGACACATGGCTATTAATACAGAAGCCTGAAAGGTCTGAGAAGAGATGCCCAGGCCCTTATCCAGCACTTTGTGTGACTGCAGAGAAGGTGTCCTGCAGGGATAAGCTGGCCGCAGGCAGACCCACAGGAGCCAGTCCCCATATCCCCAGGCACTGTGTGGCTCCAGTGTCCCCCCAAGAGCTTCCCAGCTCTGCACCTGCTGTCTCCCAGCAGGGAAAGGTCTCTGCTTTCCCCATTTTCTCATCAGGAAAGACACAAATTATCAGGACTAGAACCAAGACTTACCAAGAGGATGAGGCACAGCAGTAAGCACTGAGTGCTGTGCCGGCTTACGGCTCTCCTAGAGCTCAATCTCTGTAACAAACTTCTAAACTGTTTTGTTTTTTAAATAAAAAGTTATTTTTCTCCTGCGTGCATTACTTTCTTTGTGTCATGTGCTTGCCTTTGCTGCATTTCTCCCGAGAACACTTGGTCACTCTATTTCTATGAAGTATTAATACCCCACCAGTGATATCTATGTGCCCAGATCTTTTTTTTTTTTTTTTTACCTTTAGATGTTCAACAGCATGAATATTCTTATTTTTTATTTAAAACTAATTTGGAGTTCTCTCTCTCCAAGGGGTTTCTAATCACCAAAAAGCGCCCGAGGCTAAAACTGATTGACAGGAAAACGTTGTGGCTTCTGAAAAGTAAATTGGCTATTGACAGAGCGGTATACAAAGGAAAATGCTAAATGCTTATTATTTATGAGCTATTAGGGAAAATGTTATTAGCATCTGTTTCCCACATGGGCAAAAACACCTGTCAGACATCAGGAAACTATAAAACGATGCACAGTTAATAGTTACTTTGTTTAAAAAGTCATTAAAATTGAATGTCAGCTAAAACTTAGGAAAACGTTATTCTTCAAACAACTTTTAATCTCGCTGTTCAAAAACAACGGGAAAAAAGAAAAAGAAAAGGACCTTGCCACGTTTTAATTTCTGGGAGCAGAGAGGCAGAAAGGAAGACGGCGTTTGATTTGAAAGCGATGAGGCGACGTCTGGTACACAACAAACATGGAGTGGGAGGGAAGCAGAGGAAGAAAGGAACGATCGGCTCCGTCCCGCTGCGGCACGATGCGGGGAAGCAGAGCAAGGTCAGGGGCTTCCACAGGATGCTGGCATACGGGGAGATTTGTTGGGATCTCATGTGAACCTGTGCCTTGGATGCGTCCGTCTGTCTGCCAGTCCGTCTGTCTGCCCGTCCGTCTGTCTGTCCCTCCGTGGTCATGATGCTCTGCCCCGTTGGGGCTCACACACGGAGCAGCATCGGCTTCACTCCACAGCATCGTGTGGTTGGGCTGTTGTTGGCGTCCCACCACAACCGCGTTAACGAGTTGCACCTAACGAGCCAACTAACGGCCAGCTCTTCTCCCTGGGAAACATCGGAGTTACAGCACAGCCATTACTTGTCCAGGTCCAAACCGCTTTGCATGGAGTGGGTCATCTCCAGGTGGGACTTCCTGGCCATTCGGGGCCAAAAAAAGGGATGTTGTGGCCCAGATGTCCCATGATGCCCAACCTCTCCCCCCACCTGCACTGCATTCAAACAGAGATTTGACTGCATTTTACTGAATTTTAAATCTCCAGAGTTACGAAGAGCTGCATCACCTGTGGCACTGAGGGACGTGGTCAGTGGGCAGATTGGTGACGGGTTGATGGGCTTGGTGACCTTAGTGGTCCTTTCCAACCTTAATGATTTTGTTGTTTTCTGATTCTATGATCTAAAAATGCCCTGAGCATCTCTCTGCCCTGCATCAAATGGGATAAGGCTGGAAAAATGCAAGTATTTCATTCTTCGTGTTTTCAGGCATGGTCTGTCAAAACCAAACCTAAATCAGGATCATTTTTTGTGAGAATTTCTGAAGGAAATTAGAATTCTATTACAATATTTTGTTTTTCTTAACGTGAGTCCTGCCAGCATCACAGATTGGATAACTGGCAAACAAGAGGTTTTGGTTCTTTTTTTTTACAAAAGCTGTAGCATCTTCTGCTCTTCTATGTACCGCCAACATTTATTTACCTAAGCAGCCATTTTCCTTTTAGCCATTCCTATCTGACTTTTCAAGCAGCTTTGCTCAGGAGGCAAACCTGGTCTCTGTGCTTTGCACACAGCTGAGCACACCAGCAGCATTTCAGCAGCTGTATGAACCATCACAGGGGGACTGAGGGCAATTTCTGACGCAGGCTGGGATGACATTCCACCCTCCAGCTTGGTCGCAACTTTAGCATGGGCTGTGAAACCAAACCCAGGGGGGCTTGGATGGATGTAGAGCTGAAAAGTGAAAATATGCTTCAAATGTAGGGTTTGTAGAGTCTGAACAAATGTAGCAGTGAAACATATATTACTGTGAGCCGCAGCACGGCCCGTGTTCCCAAGGCTGCACAAATATCTGCTGTTGGAAAATAAATGTATCTGTTGTGTATGTACAATCTACGTTCTCATGGGAATCTCAAACCTGGAGTTATACTTTGGAAAACGGAAAGAAAAATGATTGTCTTTAAAATTCCCTTACCACCAAGTAACAGTGATGGAGAACAAGATCTTCCTGATCCGGGATGCAAGGACAAACCCTGTGTGACACCAGTAAAAACGCCAGAGAAATACCATGTAAAATATTGCTTGTCCATTGGAATTATTTAATGTTATTAACATTAATTACCATACTCAGATACTCTGAGTGATTCACACGTTTTCCCTCACGCAGATTCCCATGCAGAGTTTAGCACTGAGTTTGAACATCTGCTTGTCTCCATTCATTCACTCGCCCACTGCTCATCCCTCATTTCATGATCCCAGAGCACTTTGTCCCACACCTCATCCCCTACACTCCTCCTCTTTGGCACCAGAGCCACCTGGTCTCAGTTCAGCACACAGCTGTGTGTCCCAGCTTCCAGCTGTCCCCTCCGTGGGGCTGTTGGTGGCATCAGCTGGGGTCTGGCCCATGACAAGGCAATGATGTCTTGAGGCACGAAGCTGGAGGCATCTGACCCTCATGGTCCTCACTTCACTGTTACTTCCAACAGAACTGTTGGTTTTTTATGGATGTCTTAATGGAATTTCTTCTGGAGCTCATAAACTGAGGCAACATCTCAACACTGAGGGAAACGACGTCATCACCATGCAATAAACTGAGGACTCAGGCTGTGTCTGCAGGGTTGACCATTGTAAAGAACCCAAGACCTAACAGAAATAGCCAGGTAGGTAGGGTGGAAGATGCGTTTCAGCTGCATAGTTCATTATTAATTTCTGCAGTTGGTTGACAAGATCATTGCCTTTGACCAGCACCTCGTGTGAGCCCCCTGGGGAGCACAGAGCAGAGAGGCAGGTGGGACATGAAGCATCACAGCCCCGAAACACAGGAGGCTGCCTCCTGGGAACCCCTCAGCTGGAGCACGCCAACAGCATCATTAGCTGGAGGAGGCCTGATCCAGACCCAGCTGTCTTCAGAAGGACAGAAGCTCCCTCCTGCCCTTCCCACCTTCTCCTTCAGCACTTTCGGCTGCCTCTGCCTTGCCCAGGTCTCCAGGCAGGAGCCCTCCTGGGTGAGGACTTCAATGTCTCTCTCCCACGTGTTTGATGTGCCGTTTTTTCTTTGAAATGCAATGTCTCCCTCCTCTAATCCTCATCACATTTGGGAAGCTGCTTTTCAGGCTTTCAGATCGAGATGTCAGGGGAGTAGAGTTTATTTTAAAAAGAGGCCATTTTGAAGTTTTTGTTTTGAAAATGTAAATGCTCTTTCTTTTGATAAAAATATCAAGTAGCCTTTTTGGTTGTTGTTTCTGGTTAGGTTGGTTTTTTTTTTTTCTTTCTTTCTTTCTTTGTTTCTTCTTTTTTTTTTTTTTTTTTTTTTTCCATTGAGTTTGGGTTTTTTCTTTGGGACTGCATGCATTTCTCTTGCACCCTGGGTCTGTGAGCCTAGACTTTCCCTCAGTGCTCAATGTGAAGCTCATATAAACACACAAATTGTGTTTTTGAGCATTAGCTTGGGATCACTCCAAAAGAGCTGTGTGTACAGCCAACAGAAACCAAAACTGTGCCCACTAATGTACTAAGGAGTAAACGCTAGCCAACAACATTTGAAAAGACAGAAACTTGCTGTAATTTATGTCCTTTGGCCCATTGAAATGATCTCTAATTCCTGTATGTGTCTCAGGAGCAATTGGCACATGCTTTGTGGCACTGAGGGACTTTAGTGGGCATGGTGGCGATGGGTGGTGATGGGTTGGGGTTGGACTTGAGCTTAGTGATCTTTTCCAACCGTAATGTTTCTATGATTCTGCAGCACTGCTGTGAGGGATTGGAGCCGTGCCTGAGCTCTTTCAAAACCCAGCAACAGCACGGCAATTATTTCCCCAAGCCTTAATTCCCAAGCAAGGCACCATTACAACCTGCTGGACTCAAGGCACTGGCGCAAGGCATTGTGAACAAAGTGCTGGGTACAAGACCTTGATGGAAGACATTGGTGCAAGGCACGGCCCTCAGCCCCATGTCCCCAGGGCCCATCTGCACACGGCAACTGCATGGACTGAACTTGGGAGCTCACACTCCGCTTTTTTCCCCGATCCAACCTTTCCTCCTCCAAGTCCTGAAAGTTTAAAACATCTTTTGTATTCCGGAGGCCAAAGGGCCAAACTTGCCTTTAATTAAAATGCATATTCTTTAATTAAAGGCCCCATAACACATGAAGGGCATTCATTGAAATACGATGTGTGACATAGTCATTACCCTGCTGTTAATTACTAATTAATGAAGCTATTTCAATTAATAGCTTCCCCACTGTCACTCCAGCTTTGACAGGGCTCCGTGCTGAGAAGCCGTGGTGGAATCACAGGCGATCATAACTCCTGGAATGGCACCAAAAGGCATCAGCTGAATATTCATGTCGGCCGGCGTTAACACTTTTCAATTAAACATAATAAAGCAAAATCTCTGTCAAAAGTGTATATCAAACATGCGTCAGCCTTTCCCTCTCCCCCTGTTCTCTTCCAGCTTGTCAAAAATAACTAGAAAGAAGGAGAAAAAAATAAGTGCCTTTTTTTGTTGTTGTCGTTGTTTTGGTTTTTGTTTGCTTGGTTTTGTCCTTTGACACCTCAGGCTGGAGCAAGGCTCCTTCTCAAGAAGGAGCAAGAGGAGCAGCCACACTGGGTGAGGATTTACTGCGTGTCCAGGTTGTGCTTCCAGCACATGCTCTCATGGCTCATTTCTTCCTAAGGGCTGTATGTGGCATCACTGCCCCAATTCTTCTCCTTTCCTGCACCAATACTGCTTTGGGCATGGGCTGGATGGAGGGCTTCCCAGCACCATGTTGGAGAGCTCTGGAGATGCGGGTTTAATGTCCAGAGATGAAGGAGTGATTTCCATGCGCAGGTTATGGTGATGGAGCTGTGGCACTGAGACACGAGGGAGGAAGCGTTCTGCCATCCACAGTGAGTTCTGCAAGTCCCAAAAAAATGCAGACTCCACTGGGAACTCTTGGGCGGCATCTGCTTGAAGTTCTTCATGTGGAAAAGAAAGACAGAAAAGGAAAAAGGGAAAGAGAGAAGAATAAGGGAAAAGGGAAAAGAAAAAGGGAAAGGGAAAGGGAAAGGGAAAGGGAAAGGGAAAGGGAAAGGGAAAGGGAAAGGGAAAGGGAAAGGGAAAGGGAAAGGGAAAGGGAAAGGGAAAGAAAACTCTCACAAAACACCCTCCATACATTTGTGTGGGAAATGACAGTGTTACTAAAAGCACTGAAGCTCAAACACTGAGTATTTCTGCTGTCTCTTACAGGCATTCTCTGTGTTTGCTAAAGCAATAGAATGTTTCAGGAAATGTTAAGAGAAGTAATGCTTGAGATGGGGGCTGCCCTTCCCTGGAAATGCTAATCCACCCAACACGGATGAATCTCCTGGAATAATCCTCTCTAATGCACGCCCAGGAAATCAATTCTGTGCTATATTCTTTAATCCAGAAATCTCCAAGGAGGAGGAGTGCAAGGACAGATAGACACCAACAAAACAAGACAAAAATGGCATTGTATTGCATCAAAGAGAGGAACTGGGTTCTTTACTGAGAGCAATGACTGATTCTTGCTGCAAGAAAAACGTGGAGGCCATGCAGCATGTCAAAAGAAGGACACTGGCAATTCAGTTGTCTTTCTTCTCAGAAAGAGCAGTGATGCAGTGGCACAGCAGCTTATGGGGAGGTGGGGTCACCATCCCTGGAGGTGTTCTGGAGCTGTGGAGATGTGGCACTGAGGGAGGTGGGCAGTGGGCACAGTGGGGTGGGCTGGGGTTGGACATGGAGATCTTAGAGGTCTTTTCCACCTCAGCGACTCTGAGATTCTATGATTCTATACATGGCACTGCAGGGACAGAGGTTTGGGGTGAGCTCTTGTTGGTCCAGGTGGCTCCCAACTATTCCAAAGAGCAAATTTGCCTCAGATGGGCTGAAATGAAGTGAAATTAAAAAAAGAGATAATGATAACGTTCTCAGCTGAAGACCTCCGGTCTGTTATCTGCCAATATCCTTGCTGATGGTACTATCTGCTCGGGGGCTTTATTCTGTGGAATAACCATAAATACCCAGGGCTTGGGGTGTCAAAGAAAGCAAATGCTCCATCCTCAGAGCACAGGAATGCATGGGGACCTCATCTGTACCCCAAACCCACTGAGCGCATGAGCAGAAGCACAGAATGGTGCTCATGCCCAGCCCAGGTTCATGCCCACCCTACACCAAACACCTCAACAGCACTTCTGGAGAGCAGAGGACAAAAGCGTTCACCTCACACGAGGGCTACATGGGAGAGGTTACGAATCAGTGGGTTTGTGTAAAATTCAGTAGGAAAAAGAAAAAAAAAACAACAACCAACAGGAAACACATGAAAGGAATTTAACAGCTGCAACGACCCCCAATGACTGCACAGGAAAATCCCCCGCCAGCCACAGACCGCTCCTGTAATGAGCATGCAGGACATGCGCGAGCAGCTTCCTAATTCTCTGTGTACAATCCTACAGATAATTGCTACACGTGTACTTCCCGTTGTCTCCCATGCAAGGGGTTGTACGTGGTTTTTTTTTTTTCTTTCTTTTCTCCTATGGAGCTGAAATTAAAAACAATTTGAGAATAATTGATGCCAAAGTGCCAGGAGATCGCGGCAGGAGCTGCGTTTGGATGAACAAGAGCGAGTCACCAGGATGGGCAGGGCAGGGAAACACAATTTGGGAAGGGATTCGAGGGATCAGCCGAAGCTTTTCTGGCAGCTACTTCCACAGTCGCCCCCATTAGTTGCTGTTAATCCTTACAAAAATCTGGCAATTTGGAACCAAAATTTTGCAAGTGTTTCAGAACTGCAGTAGGAGGCCAAATCCTATTACTGGAGAATGGAGCTTTGGCCTCTCAGGAGCAAAGGCACTTTGGAAGATGTGGATTTATGAGGGGGGGTGGGGGGTTCTTCTCATTTTATTATTGGATTAAAGCCTTCCCCACCCTTAATCCCACACCACAAGCTCGGAACTCCGTTGGTGTGGAAAGGAACTGAAGCACAAAGCCCCATTACTGATAATCACAATGGCATTTTTGGTTATCCCAGGGCACTCTGTGCTCCAGAGATCTCATCCCCAGGGATCACCCTGGCCAGAGACACCCCGCATCTGCAGGAAAATGCTTTTAAGGCAAGAAACAAAACAGAGCAATGGAAAGGGGAGAGTACATGAAGCAGCTTGATGCTCTCAGCTGTAACTCCTTGCTTCCCCCCCCCCCACCCCCCGCCACCCCCTCCACCCCCTGATCTTGCTTCTTAATTACAAGCAGTCAAACTGTAAAGACCTTAATGGACATCTTAATTATCACATTAAAGTTTGAGATGGAAAATTCCTCATTAGGTGGCATGCAGTAGGTCACGGCTGCAATAAATGGTGGTATTTTGCTTGTGACAGCGCAGAGCGCGGTGCCCTTTGCAGAACAGCGATGCCTTTGGGGCACATCCCGACCCTGGGGAGCTGCCAGGTGGGTGTCAGAACAGGGCTTTGCTTCGAGAGCATCTGCCTGTGTTTCCTGTGAGGTAGTACCAGGGAGAAGTGCTCTTTGCTATCTCTTCTCCCCTCCAAATGTGCTGCTTTACTCCTGTGTTCTGCTTCCCATCTGCTTGAATGATTACATTGATTTAGTCTTAGGCAAACTGCAGTAAACCAGTGCTCTTTTCAGTGGGGCCAATGCCAACTACTGAATGTACCCTAAACAACTTAAATACAAACTGACCCAGCAATTCTAACCCACAACAGCAGTACAATGTACCTGCAATTAATCGGCACAGCTGCAGATTTCCAGTCCCTTTCACACTATGATGAGGAACGGGGCAGGTTTTGGGGTGATCTGTGGCTGCTCAGAGCTCCTCAGGCCAGAAGAGCTCACGTGTGCCTACCAGAGGTGGTTTGCATCTTTATATGCAGAGGAGCAGGATAGGAAGGGCTGAAGACAACACACATGCTGTTCAATTGACTTCAGCATCATTTTGATAGCACTGAGTTCTGTGGTCTCTTTTCTAAGCATGCACAGAAGAAAATTAGTAGATCCCATGGTCCTCAAAGACATCTGCTGTGTGGACAAAGACAGCCACTGTATGGCTCTGCTCTTCAGTGCTGCTCGGAGGGGTGAGCAGCTCTGCTCTCTGCCCAGCACAACCAGCTGTGCCAGCAGTGCCACGCACAGCGCCTGCTCCAACTGTGCCAGCTGTGCCAAGGCCAGGAGCAGCAGCTCTGGGCTGGCAGCAGTTCCCACATCCCAAATCTAACAGCTCCCTCTGTTGGCATCTGCACGAACCTATCAGTGAGGCTGCACAAAAGTTGGCAATTTGTGCTGGTTTTTTTATGCAGTCTCCAGGCAGAAGATGGTCTGTGTGCAGGGTATGTGCCATCCGACAGCAGACTCGGTTCAATCCTGTTATCACTCCAACAAATGACCCCAAACCATGTCCTCTGATGCTGAAGTGTCCAGAAAACAGCTTGTTGGTCATTTTTCCAATATGAGCACACACGTGAGGATGCTGTGATCCACCAGTCCTGCTCTTCTCCCAGCAAAGCCTCCCACCCCCTCCCCAGCCCCAACGGGTTGGTGACACTGAGTGCACTTGAGCTCTGTCTCTTGAGCATCTCTGCTTCCAAGGGAAACCACACAGTGTGAAACAATTTGCTGCCTTTATTTTGTAGGTCCTTCCATAACACAATCTCTGATAGCAAGCTTTGGCAATGCTGCTTAAACTAGTAATTGTAGAGCTGTGGAAAAGGGGGTTCAATGCTTTGCTGAGGATACCTGAAGGTGGAACCTGGCCTTAGAGTTGTAACTTTCTGGCCAGTTTACAGAGGCAGGTAATGCAGTCAACCCACTGAAGTGCTGGGTGAGCTGTGAGAGAGGGGTGAGAGACAGAGCAGTGACTTCCTTTAACGTGAAATGTCACACAAAACATAGATCCTACAAAAGCAGAAGCTGTAGGCTGCTAAATCCTTCCCCTTTAGAAATCCCATGGGCTTTGCTGGGAGTACCACAGAAAACAGGCATGCAGAATCAGGCCTCAAGTACATAAAATATAGAATTTGGTACTTCAATTTAAAAATATTTATAAATAACTTCAGACATTCAGGCTCAGAGACTTGAACAGCCAAGTATTTCCCCCTGACACAGGGAACAGTGTGGATCCACATCCAGTACTGCGGGTCCCCAATATAGGAATTGGCTTTACACCTCATGCAGACTCCATGCCCACTGTGTGCTCTTTGGGATTGCCCCCAGTGCTTCAAGAGCACATGGAGGACACCTCTGACAGAGCAGGGAGCACAGATCCATAGCACTGCACATGACCAGTTCTTCACATACATTCACAGCATACAGTGAAATGACTTTGGAGGATTCCTCAGCTGTCCCTGCACTACAAGGGCAGCACAGCTCCACGTCCCCCCCAGTGAAGGGTTTGAGCTTTGAGGTCTCAGCAGGAGCATGGTGAAGGCAGTGTGGATGGGATGTCCTGCCCAGGGCTCCCAGCTAGAGATCCTCGCTTGCCCTGAAGGAAGCCTTGAATCCATCTCACAACCTTTTCACATGTGCACCTGGGTTGGACCTGCAGAGCAGATTGCAAAACAAAGGCACGCGAGGGGCAGTTAAGGTCAGAGTTGCAATCTTTTGGATTTTGCTTTTAGTCCAGACAAAAAGCCACGCGTTGGAAATACCCCATGCAGTCACAGGGCGGCCAAGCACAGCCGTTCCCATGCTCTGCACTCTGTAAGCTGAGAGTGCAAACTGCAGCCCCGTCCAGCAGGACAGCCACCAGCATATATGGCCCCTGAAAGGGACAGGGGCAAACCAAGGCCACATTCTCACGTGTAGACTTTGAACTGGATGGCCTCACCAACCACCAGCCATGCCCTGAGCAAAACAGGAACTCTACCTTTCTCTTCTGCTGTGGGTTTCATTCAGACCCCCTGCATACATGGTCCCAGTCATTTACGTCCCATTAAAACACCCACAAAACAATAATGTTCTTTGGCACTTGTGCATCAGTGGCACACAGACGTGACACACCCGGCTCCTTCCACTGCTCCTCAGACTCATTGCTACATGTCAATGTAGGCAGAGTCTGTGTCCACCCTCTGGGCCTCTCCAAACACCAGGAACGCACAGAGACCAACACTGTTGACAGCAGCCACCAGGTTGAAAACAGAAATCCAGGAGCCCGTTGTTTCCATCAGATATCCAGCCAGGTACACGCAAACCACACCTGTGCACAGAGGGAAGAGATGGAAATGCAGAGGGGCTGCATCCTGCTTGCCCATGGGATGAGCTGCAGGGAGTGCCTTACCTAGCAGAGCTCCACCTGTATTTCCAACACCTGCAAAGAGAGGGAAAATGTCCTTTTGTTTCATCTCACAGGAACTGGGTGTTAACAACATGAAGACATGCACATCTCCACCTGGCTCGCCAACCCGACCCATTCGTTCTGTGTGCACAGCAAAAGGCCATGCAAATGGTGGGGCCAACCAATGCTTCACCCCTCCTGCTGTCAGCCATCAGACAAACAAAGCAGCATGTCTGTGCAGCTCCATGGGGGCAGCTCCATGCACAGAAGGGAGCTGAGGCTGCAGGCACACAGCTCAACACCCTGTCTGTCTCCCACACAGCCCAGAGGATTCCTTACCAAACAACAAGCCAGCACAGGATGGGGCCAGGTCTTGCACGTTCACTGAAATGCCACTAGTGAGAAACAGAGAGGGAAACGGTAGCTTTAATGGAGCAGGATTTGATTTGTCATCATTTGCACTGAGTTTAGCTGGTCCAACCGAAGGAAAGGATCCCAGATAATACTGGTGAGAGAGGACAAGGAGGGAAGAGGCTGCAAGCAGAGCAATATAGAAGGATTCAGCTCCAAGCGCTCAGAGGGGATGAAATGCAATCCACCTCCTGCTTTGTGCCCCCACAAGCTGCTCACTCCCGCATGCCCTGCAGCACACAGATCAGAGGGCGATGCTCAGGGTTAGCACCAATGGTGGGATGGAAGCAGGCTGCTCATAGAGCCCCACCAGTGTGGGGTGGGAGCTGAGGGGCTGTGGGTACCTGTGGTTAAAGGTCTGAAGCCCAACAGAGGCTGAGGCGAACACGATAGCATTGCAAAAACTAGATGTCTGACCCAGGCACAGAGCAAACATGCTTGAGACTCCAGAGCCAATGACCTGGAAAAAGAGAAAAATTAAATACCTCCGTGAGTTTTCCATGAGCAGGTACTCAAGCTTCTCCCATGGCTTCAGTTCTCTTACCTGCATAAACTTACGAACAGTGATGGTTTTGTACCCTGGAAGAGAAGGAAGAGCCTCAGTTAAGGCAGCTCAACAGCTCTCCTTGTTCCCAGCCAGCAGAGCACAAAGTGATTTCAGACGGCCAGAGCTCATTTCTGGATGGATCTTGTAAGACCAAAGAGAGCTCCAACAACATGGATGGGGCAGCACTCCCACTGATGTCATCAGGACTGCATGTTGTTTGTTTGCTGGGACTTCTCCTCCTTCCCAACAAGCCTCTCTCATTCCTCCTCCCAGTTCTGTTCCCACAACGCATAAAATAAGAGCTGAGGAAAAGCCAGAAGGGCTCTTACCCTGATTAATTAAATGATCGGACAGAAATCCACTGAACAAGCTTGTTGGAATTGCAACCAGCCAGGGAACTACATTGAACACCCAGCCCTGAAAGACAGCAAAAGTCAAGAGAGGGCTGCTGTCAGAGCTTGTCTGCAAATGTTTTGCAAAAGTCTGCAGAAAGGAAACACATGAAGGGAGCAGAACTTCTTACAGGCCTCTATTGCCTTCCCAGAGCACAGCCCCCAGGCTGTGGCTGCCTGCCAGGCCAGGACAGGCAGCATTGCTCTCTCTGTCCCTGTGCAAATCCCAGCAGTGAGGACTGAGCATGACAAAGTTTGGTGCTCAGCACAGCGATGTGCAGAGAGCCGGGGAGCTCTGGGAGCTGCGGGTGTAGCTCTGCCCTGCGGGTCACCAACAAAGAAGCTGGCAGCATTTTCAGCAGGGGCTTCAGCCTCGTTAACAGCATTAGCAGGAAGCTGAGGGAACATAGCTGGATTTTGTAATGCCAGGATTAGGTAACATTATAGCAACAACATGCCTTGGTCTATTTTCAATTCAGCAAGCTTGCTACATTTGTAATCACAGATGATTGCTGGTCATCTGGATTACTGCTGCTCAGAGGCATTTAGTGCCCAGATCCCAGAGGAGCTGAACTCGCTGTGTGTTGGGCTGCGTTCATCTCAGCTCATCCCCTGCGTGCCCCTTTGCTCAGAACCCCATGGACACACCCCGCAGCAGAGGGATGCACAGAGGGATGAGTGCTCCTGGTTTGAGTAATCCTGTTCTGGCTGCTCTTGGAAACTGCATCCATCTGCATCTCAGCACAGGTGAAATTTTATTTCTTGGTCACTTTCAAAAATGTACCACCGTAGGGCTTGCAGGTCTGTGTCTCTTGTAGCACCAGCTGGGGTTACTCAGCACACTCGGTCCCAACACACCAAAGCCACCCTTGTCTCATCCCAATGCCAAAACGCTCCTGCATCTCCATCCATCCAGGTGGGCTGGGGGTGGGTGAAGGCATCTCACCTGCAGCAGGGGCATCTGACCAGCAGGTGACACAGTTTTACCACACTAAGGATTATCCTTTAAAATCAAGCATCGTCAAGCCCCAAGGTTTATTAAAATATATGAAGCGATTATTGGATGCAGGAGCACTGTATGGAGCATCTTACATAAGGGAACCATGATATAAGGCACAGCAGATGGTAAATTACCGCTGCGAGCGCATTACAAGAGGTGCACAGATCCCGTCACAACAATATGTTTGCTGGTTTAATACATGATTGTAATATAAATACCAAGGATGCCATAAAGGACTTTATGGATGTAATAATAAAAGGCATGCTTAAGCTTTGAAAATTACCCAAAAAAGGGAAAAAAAAGAACAAAACCCAATCCTAACAGAGCTATTGTGGAAAAGGCCCTGTCAGTTTCTGAGCGCAGGACAGGCAGCAGCACTCAGCCCAGAGGAGCAGGACTCTGAAAGATGGGAATGCTTGCACTGGGGAGAGGGAAGCATTCCCAGTAAGTGCACGTTATCAATGGTAACGACCACTTCTGCAGATCTCATCGCTGTGCAATGTCAATATAACTAAAATCCCCACGAAAACCCAGTCATGGAGTCATTGCAACAGCACGGTGTCGCAAGCCCCGCGTTGTTCATTAGAAAACCACCCCACTCTCTGAAAGCAGTGCAGGGAGCCCAGCCCTCCTCCCCCCACCACTGCTTACCTTGGACTCGGGGAACGTTTCCTTAAAGAAAGTCGGCAGCCAGGAGAGGAGGGTGAAAAACGTGCTGGCTGTGCACAGCTGTGCGACGATGACAGCCCTGGGAATACACAGCAGGGAGGAGGCAGTGAGCAGCGATGGAGATGCTGGGTGAGAGGGACCAGCCCAGCAGTGCAGCACTGCAGTTCCTGCTCTATAATTAAATCCCTCTGAGTGCTGCAGTTGCTTCCAGAGATCTTTTCACAGATAACTGCAGCTCTCTGCTCTAACCATGCACTCCCACATCCCTCTCTCCGTGCCTGACATCAGAGCACAGGCTCAGGACAGGTTCACTCACCCAGCTGCAGGAGGTGGCACCGAGGGCTTCCTAAGGCCCTGCCATCAGCAGATGGCCCACGGTTGTTCAGGGCAGTGAGCCCCTCTGCCCTGCCTTTAGCAGGCCCTGGGAACCCACTGCTGTGCTACAATGAGCCTCAGTGCCCAATGCAGAATCCTCCTCCCTAAAAAAAGGGCTGTAAAGAGATGCTTTTCTAACAGCAAGAATGCAGGGCCACTGCATTGCTTAGGAGCTCACTGCAAGCAGTGTTTCTAACAAGCTTGTTGGGGAATGGTGCTCTGGAGAAGCACAGGACTCACCCAGGGAGCAGCCTGCAAACCTGGTGATGTTTTCCAAATGCAAAAGGGCAAAGTACAAACGCACAGAACAAACAAGCACACTGAGTTGAGAAGCCCTGGCAGGAGGATGCTCTCCAGCCTCGCTGCCCTGGCACAGCACTCAGAGCTCCGTCAGCTGCCTACCATATCGGTGCCTTCTTAAACAGCTGCTTCCAAGGCACTTTGCTCTGCTTCGAAATTGAGATGCTTCTCATTAAATAGTCTATGGGGATGATGAGGTCTGAAGGGACAAAAACAGCCAAAAGAAAGCTCTGATCAGCAACGTGCTGTGCAAGCTGTACCAGATTTGAGAGACCACTCAAGCACTTCGATCTCCTCTAACTCTGCAATACTGGCACTGGATGCTCCTGTTAGGTTCACCAAGATCTTCCACAGCACCCACCCACCACTCCATCCAGCCACCCTCACTATTTGTTGAATTTCTGGACAACAGCTCTTTGGGCAGCTCTGGATTCCATGCAGCACCAGGCACAAGGTGAGCTGGGCTCCTGCATCCCATGTGCACTAATAACATTGTATCCAGGTGTCATTGTTTGCCCATGTGTGGATTTACACCCAGAGTTATTTGGAAGAGATATTCAGGATTAACTGGTTTGTAAAAGCTCTGTGCGTAGATGCCCTTAGCTGGGAATAAGTATCTTGCCCTGCTTTAGCTTAATCCACTTAGCAGATCAGGCTCTGCGTGGTGTTTTCACCGGTGCTTAAAGGAATGGAAGAGTCAGAGCAAACTCTTGACAGCAATATAATCCAGCATGGGACTGGGAACAGAAACTCAGCAAAGCAAAAGCTCAAAATCTTGTTTCTGTGTTCAGCATCTTCAGACAGACACTGCATACAACACAAAGAGACCCAAGGAAAACCCACCACGTAACACCGCCCTTGGCAATGCAAAGCTGCCACCCGAGGCAGGAGGGCTGATTTTACCTTTCTCTGTCAGCAGGTACTTGCAGGTGCAGTAAACCCAGAGCAAAGTGAGCAAACCAGAGAAGTAGAAAACGCTCTCCCAGCCGTACCAGTCCAGCAGCAGAGATCCTGCAGCTCCGATCACCAGCGTCCTGTAAGGCAAACCACAGGATGGCTCATTTCTAACCCCCATAAGCGAGTGATTAAACACAGCAAAATTGCTGTATGGCTTTTAAGCAGCCCTTCCATTTAGAAAGGAAATTAGCAGAGATGAGAAAGTTCTATTGTTGTCATCTGTCAGAGGACATTGAGCAGTCTTGGGCTGACCCCTGCTTTTCCTACCGGATCAGGCTGTTTCCCAGAGTAATTAAATGTTGCTCTTCAAAGTCTGTCTTGGAAGGAAAGTGAAAAAAAACAACAACACAGAAATCTTTGACATGCTCAAGAGCAAACAGCACACTTCAGAGAACAAACAGTCTTCAGCAACGTGTGCGTGAGAGCACAGACAGCAACTGCCTGAGGCTTCCCCAGCTGCAGGCAGCATCCTCAAGGACCCAGGCACCTGCCTGCACTTCAGGCTGGAAGTTTTGCCTCCAACTATTTAATGTCCTTTCATCATCAGGATGTCCTGAGACTGTCACTCGCTGCTCAAAGCCATCTGCCTTCTGAACTTACCCGAACTGTGAGCCGGTCCCCACTGTGCTGTACGTGAAGGCTCGCTCACTCTCCCGGACTCTCTGAGACAGCAGGCTGGCCAGGGATGGGAAGTAGACCCCTGTGAGCAAGGGAAAGGAGCTGTAAGGGTAGGGGGCCTCACCAGCAAGCTGAAAGCAAATTTACAAGAGCCAGCAGGAGCTAAGCACTGAGATAAAGAAGCAGGACTTTGGGTGAATTTGTAATAGGGGCATAACAGAAACTAAAGGAACCTGTGGCCATGAAAGGTTTGCTTGTGCCTTCTGCATAATCCCATGTTGTCGACACTGCTGCTACCATCAATTACAGAAAAAAAAAAATAAGGTTGGAAAAGACCTCTAAGATCCCCAACCCCAATCCCAATCCCAATCCCAATCCCAATCCCAACCCACCCCACCATGCCCACTGATCCTCAGTGCCACGTCTCCATGGTTCTGGAACACGTCCAGGGACAGCGACTCCACCACCTCATCAGCTCATCAGTGCCAATTACATCCCCACAATGCTGCAGTTTGGCAAGAGGAAAGGAAAATCACCCCAAATTATGCCAAGGCTTTGGGAAGGACTGATTTTCACAGAGTGCTTTGAAGGAGTTTTAAAACCCGGCAAATTCCAATCCAATTTCAGAAGCCAGCTGTAGTTTCCTATTGTGGCAGCCTGTGTCCTGCAGAGAGGTTACTGTGGGGAATGATTTGTGGGTGACTGTACCTAGAAATGTCTTTTTTTTCCTTCCTATGGATGCTGCAGGTGCAGAGGCAGCTCTGAGGCTTGCTTGAACACCTAGGAGAAGTGCTCATGCACTGCAAACCAAAGGACTTAACCTGGAGAAGAGAAGGCTCCATGGAGACCTGATAGCTGCCTTGGGGATGGGCATTTTAGCAGAGTTGGTTGTGATAAGACAGTGGAAAATGGTTTTAGACTCAGAGAGGGGAGATTTAGATTGGATACAAGAAAAGTTTCTTACAATGAGGGCAGTGAAGCACTGGCACAGGTTGCCCAGAGAGGTGGTGGTGTCCCATCGCATCACTGGAGACACCCAAAGTCAGGCTGGAGGGGCTCTGAGCACGGATGGAGCTGTGGGTGTCCCTGCTCATTGCAGGGCGTTGGACCAGATGGGCATTAAAGGTCCCTTCCAACACAAATGATTCAATAATTCTTTGAACTTGCACGCACTCACTGCCTGCACTCAGGACGTGGCTCTCACCTTGCAGCAGCCCCATGAGGAACCTGGAGCAGGTCATGAAGACGAGGTGTGCAGACGTGATCTGGGTGAGCAGCGGGGTGATGAATGTCAGGAAGCCCCATGCTGATGCTGAGAGGAGGAGGACTTTCTCACCCCCTATTCTGGAAGGAAAAGAACATGTATAGAAAGTGAACAGAAGGCAAAAGGGCAAAGGCAAAAAGGCAAAGGCCCCCTGCCAAAGATCAAGCTTCTTCCCAGCTCTGCTAGCTTTTAAGAGCGAATTCTCCCCTATGCAGGAAATTCCAAGCTGCTGCTTTGCTTTTTTTTACCACAGTTACTGAACCAATGGCAAAAGCCACTTCTGTCAGAAAAATTCAGGTGGTATGAAAGTGGTCTTCACTGTCTAAAGGTGAACAGAAACCACACTGGTCTACGTGTCCACAACCACCACGCTGGTCTACGTGTGCATTAACATACCTGTAGGTCTCTCTGGCAGCTCTGTGGGATGGTTGGGGCACTCCCTCTGTTTGATGGGAATTATGCCTGTGCAAAGTCCTTTGGTGCATGCTGCACTGTAACCACAGCACCGATTTTAAGACCCAGGCATCCAAACAAATAGTCAAAACTGCATGTATACTTTCTGAATCAGGGCTATAGACCCTGGGTAGGGCTGATAAAGAAACCCATCAAGCCTTTCCCCACAGACAGGCTTCACCCTTTGCTCTGTTACTCTCCCAGGGTGAAAGGTGGCACTACCAAGCCTTGAAGCGAGAGGTCAGAACCAAGCTCTGTGCTACTGAGAAAACCCAAGCAGGGGAAAATAGAAATGGAAACAATAAAAACCAAAAATGGAAACAGAAAATGGAAGGGAAAAAAAAAAAAAAAAAAAAAAAAAAAGATAGAAATGGAAGTAACTCCCAGTACTGATCACTGATGTGTCCTCCGATGACCTGCGTCAAGCAGTAGCCCCAGAAGAAGCTGCTGAGCACAACTCCTGACTGCTTCTTGTCCCAGCCAAAGTGCGCGCTCAGGGCGACGGCGCAGATGGGCACGGTGACGCGGGCGCAGTACAGCAGGCACGTCCCCAGCAGCAGCATCGCCGTCCACACGCGGCACTCGGGCCTGAACAGGACAAAAAGAAGGTGGGGAAATGGCTGAGTGGATGTGCCTGGCAGAGCTGTCTTTTTCTGTCCCAAACAAAAGCTCCGGGAAGTGTTCTTTAGAGGGTAACAAAGGAAAGGGCAGCACGTGACAAACCATATTGGAAGCAAATATTTGCTGTTTGGCACTCCAACTCATTCCCCAGGGGAGGTGGCACGTTACCCTTCGTAAATGTGACATGGATGGAAGAGTGTTTGAGAGATGGGACTGTGGGGCTGAACAGCCCAGAGCGAGGAGCAGAGTAACCCAGCGTATAAACAAGGATGGGTTTGCAGCCCATGCCCAGCCCCAAGGTAAGTGCTCCTGCAGAAGGTGATATTTACTCCTGCCTGGTCTGCAGGCTGGGTCTCCCAGTGCCCACGAAAAAATAAGCTCAGTGAGAACACACACACTATTCAGAAGGGCTGCTCCGAAAGTAGTGCTTCCTATTTTACTATGTTGGCCCATGAGAGGTGGATGTCAGTGGTACGGCAATAGAGATTGAACCTTCTCAACAATATTCCATTCCATTGACAGATGGCAGCAGAAAAGCACCTCACATGGAAGAATGTATGGAACTGAATTCCTCCATGTGGAAAAAAGGGCACCCAATGACATTCACTGATGCTTGCTGAACGTTGATGGAAACCAAACAGTGGATGTATGCACAGTGAGGCAGTGGGTAGTGCAGACTTGTCCAAGTGTGGCATACAAACTCTTGTTCATCCTTGGCAAAAACACCTAGTGGTGGTGACTACATGGGAAGTGCTTTTTTGTAGCTAAGCACTTGCCCTGTCAAATGGTGTTACTGTGCTCTTTGTAGCTGTTGCAGCTTCCATGGAAATAAATAGGATGCAACCCTCATATGTTAAATTTGGTTAATTTTGCGTCCATTGAGCAGAGCACAAAGCATTGGGCAAACAAGCTTTCTCCATTCCAGGATAGACTGGAATTCACTGTACTGGGGCACTGATCTCTGTGCTTTCCACCCCACTGTCTGCATGGGAAACAACCTGCACCCCTTCTGTATTGAAAGGAGCACTTATTCCCCTGTACTGGATTTATGACCAATGTAGGTTAATCCCACACAGCACAAGACCATCAATAAACCTGTCCGTCAAGGAGGGAGACAAGGGAACAATGGAAAGGAAAGCACTCAGAGCCTCTGGGCTGTTCCACGTGAATTTATTGCTATTTCCTGCCAAGGCAAACAGGCAGCTCTGTGCCAGCCCTGGCAGGAAGAACTGGGGGCTTTGAAGGTTGGACCTGTACTGACTGTGCACACACACTACTAAATAGTGCAGGAACCTCACTTATCTTTGCTGGAAGAATGAGTAACCAAGGGTTGTGCTGCCTCGGTCACTTGACTCAGGTGACATACAAGAGAGTCTTGGTCTTAGGCTGTCAGAAGGGCATGTGCTGTAAGAGGGACACTGTCACTCTGTACTCAGCACTACTGAGGCCTCACCTTGAGTGCTGTGCTCAGTTTTGAGTCTCTCACTACAAGAAGGACATGGAGGCCTTGGAGCATGTCCAGAGAAGGGCAGAGGAGCTGTGAGGTCCCAGGGGGGTGGTGGGGTCACCATCACTGGAGGTGTTCCAGACCTGTGTCCCCAAGGGTCAGCGGGTGCGGTGGAGTGGGTAGGGGTTGGACCTGGGGGTGTTAGTGGTCTTTCTTCCAACCTAAATGATTCTGTGAGTTTATGATCCAATGATTACACTTTAACTTGCAGCAAAAACAAAGGTGTTTATTCATCACCTGCAGAGCTTGGCTCCTACTCATTCTGCAGCCAGCCTGGAGCCCTAATCTTCCCTCTTATCTGCAGTGGCACGATGCCTGTTAATTTGAGTCAGTGAACCTGAACAATTGGGGTGACCAAGTAAAGCACCTGCAATAAGTGTCAATACTCACTATCATTTGGCTGCTGAGACAGTGCACGTCTGGATCACTGCTTCACTGCATTTATATCCTTTTCCTATACTGTTATCAGTAGACACTTCCATTCAAAACAAGCGTGGACTGTCATAAGGACTGCAAATTACCTCTTGCTCCATAGGTAGCATATCCAGCAAGGAAAATCCACTCTGACAGTCTGAGTGTGCCCACACCCACCTGAAGCACGGCAAGAATCGCTTCTCTGCAAGGACAATGATGTGCTTACATCAGAGGAAAGAGCTTTGTAAACGCATTTTCTCCTAATTATAGTTATCACAGAGGCTGCCGATGAGTCAATGTTCTGCTCAGTACAAAACAACAGCAGCAAAGGTTACAGGAGAAGCCTGGGTTAGCAGAAGGGAGAAAAAACTCTGCTTTTAGAACTAAGCAGTAATGACAAATCAAATGTAAGGTTTTGGAGATTATAACTGCCCTCTGAGAAGTGGAGCTTTAGCAGCATTAGTAAATTTACCTAAATTGTTTCTCTGATGAGGGAGTAATAATCTGAGCTGGAAATAACCAAATCAAGTAAGACTGAAGCACATCTAAGCCTAAACCTGTGGCCTTGCTCAGCAGCTTCCTTTGTGCAAAGAACAGCACCTGCAGCTGCATCCCCTTCTGGGACCCAATTTGCAAACAAAGCAGCCATGCAGCTAGAAAACACTTCCTACTTCACAAACCTCCAACCACCACCCAGACGGACTATAGTTAGCATGAGGACTGTAATTGAGCCCTAATGACTTTTTCTGGGCTGCTGTCTGTATGGCAGCAGCGCTGTGGTGAGCAGCCCTGGTGATGTCCCTTGGTTCTGCCCCACTACAGCCCCAGGCAATGGGTCACCATTTTGCTCAGAGACACCCAACAATTCTGTGGGGTTCATATCCCACTGTGCCCCATCCAAGGGCACAATGGCTGACACCAGTGTGTAAGGAAAGCCACAGTGGAAAGAGAACCAGAAGCACAGGGTACCTTTATTTGCAGCCTGTTATCCTGCTGGAGGAACATCTGTAACAGGTGCCGCAAAGCAAATATTGATTCAACTTGTATTTCTCTGGATGTGCCCCCTGCCTGCCCTCAGCCCGGGGCTCTGTTTGCAGGCACTGCAGGTCACTGTTGAAATGAACTTGCTGAAATTCGGGCTATCAGCAGGGACAGACCCAGCTCCCAGCCACACCTCAGGGCCACCAAACCATGGGACAGCATCGCTGACACCAGCATGGGGCCAACCTGGCAGGAGGATGACAGCTCCATAGCAAACCTCAGCCCCAGCTCAGCCACCGCCTGCTTTAATTGATAGCAATCGACACAGTGGCACCTGCCTGCCATGGTGCAAGGAGATAACACCCAAGTGGTTATTTTTAACTCCATCCAACAACCCTCTCACTTCTCTTTGTTCCTCCTATCAATAGCTCCTCCCTCTCTCAAAAGCCCAACATCAGTATTCAGGCAGTGCTTTTTCTTCCCTCCTCACGCTGCAGACTGGCTCCACACCGGTGATTTCTCACTGTCAAAAGCAGCATTTTGGTTCAGAGAAAGGTTTTTTCCAGCCAGAGCACAGAGGACACAGGGCTTTTTTTACTGGGAAAGCTGCTGATTTCCTGTTCGCCTCCTGTGCACAAACTTCTTCTGCAGAGCCACAGATGGCAACAAAGTGGTGTTCAGCAAGCGCAGCTCTCAGTTTATTCCCTCTCTTCATTTCTTGCTTTCGGCAAAAGCAAAGATGAAAATTAGATTTGAGCCGCTCTCATGAGCTGGAAATAGTTGTTTAGTCCAGGTGGAGAAGGTGGGAAAATGTAATAACAAAGCACACACATGCTTTGCACACTGATATAAAATGGACATGGATCAGACATAAATGAAATGCATTTCTTGCTTACATACTCCATGTGAAAAGTTCTCAGCAAAGGCACAATTAAAATCAGACTGACGAACTTGGATAATGAAACAACCAGCAAAGAAAAGAAAGAAGGAACAAAAGCTGCAACACGGGGCTGACAAAAGACAAGGGTACAGAGCTCAGGAACACAATGTGATCTCTGGGGCAAGAAGTGCAGTCAGGAGACTGGAGAGCAGCACGTGGCCATGGTACAGCTCCTTTCATCTGTGAAGTTGAGAGAAACTGCTATAATAATAATCCCTTGTCTTTAGGTGTAGCCAGAGGCTAGGAGAGGCAGAGTGGTTTCAGGAGCCGTTTTCTTCCCAGGACACGCTGCTTTTTCTGTGCTTTATTCCTCTTCTGGAGGCACCATCCAAAATGTTGTCTCTGTGTCACTGGTGGATCTGCCCATGGCTTTATTTCTAACTTTTGGCTATAGATTTCTCTTCTTGGAGCCTTAGCCTTCCCACCAGTCCAACCAGAAGGCCCCGCTTGGCACATTAAGATCTCCAACAAAAAGCTCTATCTAAATGTCCAGATGTGCTACAACACGAGCAATCTTTTCAAGCTCCAAGCAGAAATCCCCAAACGTTGTTCTTGGGTGAGAAAGACAATACAGATAATAACGTGTGATAGCACAGCCACGGGAAACCTACCTACCAAAAAGTCTGACAAGGGCAGCTGGGGAGGTAGGGCGAACCACAGGGAAAGAACAGTGCAAGAGGAAGGAAGAGCTGGCTGAAAAAAAGGAGGACAAAAGAAGAAGCAGCACGAACAAAGATGGAACAATAAACCCGCCGAGATAAACGCTTATCTCTCCTTGCACTGACAGTGCAGGCAGATCCTGGGAGGCAGCCCGGCGGGGCTTTTATTGGAGCACGAACACAGAACTCGTGTCACTTCCCCCACTTGATAAAACCTTGCCTCCACGGCAATTAATCCATGCATTGAAATGTCAAGAGCTATTATTCAATCGCATACCTTGATCAAAATTTGTCCGCAACGCTGATTTTTAACCACCTCACCAGCCCACGTTCTGCACCTCTACCACCCAGACACCAACCCGCCCATCTAACCTGGCAGAACGCTCCTCTCCCACTTGTTTGCTTCAGACCCCCATACAAGAGAAGGTATGGGTGTGTGTGGGTCTGGCACAGACCAAATTCTTTCAATCACTAACAGCAACATGGTCAGAATTCTCTAAAAACGCTTCTTTCTTGATAAATACTTCACCCACAGGCAACATCAACCATCTCTTTCATTTACACCCCAACTGCTTAAAGCGGTCACTTTGACCTAAGAGGAGAGCTAAATATTTTCATAGAAATGTAGGATACCCTGAGTTGGAAGGGATTCACGGTGATCAATGAATGCAGCAAAGCCGAAACCCAAACCCTACACCTGAGAGCAGCATCTCAGCACTCCTTGAAGGAAGGCAGTTTGCAACCAAACTGTGACTCCCATGCAGAAGTGCATCCAGGTGGAGATGAGGTAGAAGCACGTTGTGGGAATCATGGTGTAACACAGGGAACACCATAGAGACAGCATGGAATTTTTGGGTTCTGAAGGGCTGGAAAGTCAGCATCCAGCCCACCAGTGCCCAACCTTTTGCTCCATGGCATCGTACCAAGACAGTTTGGGGAGAGGAAAAGAACAGGAATAGTTCCGAGCTGGTGAGCTCCTCCTTTTACAGACTTCATCTTAATTAATCGCTATCAGCAGTACAAACATTCCGGCTGGAGCACTTTGATAAACCTCGCCTTAGTTTCGACGGCATGTTTAAATAACTGACTGCAGGCCAGAAATAGATCGGAGAGATTTTTTTCCCCCCCGCGATTCATAGCAATTCCACACCTCGCCCATCGGGGGTTTTCCTCCACCGCCCAGCACCCAACGGCCGGGTGCCCTCCGACCCTCGAGCATCTCCGAAACCTCCCGTCCGGAATCCGGCACGTCGCAGGAGCAGCCCCAGGAGCTGCGGAGAGGTACCCGGCTGAGCCTGCCCAGCTCGCCCGGGGAACGCCGCAACCTTACCTGGACCAGCACGGCTCCCCGTCTCCATCCCTCCTCATGCCGTCGTGCTGCGGGGCCCGGTAGCCGTGCTCTCCTCCGTACACCGGCGCATTCCTGCCGCCGCCCGCGGCCATGCGGGCAGCGCTTTCCGGCCCCGCCGGCTCACATCGCCGCTGCCGCCGGCTCCCTCCCCCTGCCGAGCCGCGGCCACGTGTCAGCGCCTCCCCGCCGGGCCGTTCCGGGAAGTCCCGCCGCCCTCCACGATGCCGGGGCCGCCCGCATAGCTCTCGGGGCGGGCGGGATCCCGGCTCCGCATCCAGCCCCGGGGCAGCCCCGAACTCGCGGTGCCCGGGAAAGGCGCTCGGCCGGCGGTCGGCGTGGAACGGAGCTTTGGCGTCTCCGTCCTTTTCCCTCAAACTTGGTCTTTGTGTTGCTGGTTTCTTTTTTTACCCCTCTTATTCTTTTTAACTCCTCCTCCAGTAAATAATTAAACCCTCACCGGCAACATCGCGGGGGCTTAAGAGAAAGAACATCCTCACCCTTCAACATCCAAAAACTGCGATGCTGTTTGCACTACTGGTGGGACAGCCCCTCACTCCTCTGCCTTTCATAGATGTGCCAGCAGGAATATCTCTCACTCTGGCTTTGCCCACCCAATTTAAGGAGAAATTGAATAGAAATTCATGTTGTTGCAGTTTGATTTTACCCTGCCGGACAGAGCTGCTGCTATCCTCTAAATGTCAGATACAATCAGACTTCTGTATGGAAATAGATAATTAAAATAATGGTTATCTCACTCCAAGAGGACCGATGAGTCACCTCAGGAATATGAATGAGCAGCTGTTAGGACATCATTGAGGTGACTGTACGACCAGCAGCAGCTTGGATGTGGGTATGGCACAACTCAGCCTGGCCAGGTGGCACACAGCCCTTGGGGAAGGTGCTGAAGCTCCTGGCTGCACCAAAAAGCACAGTGATGTGCACAGCCAGTAAAGCCTGCCTACAACCAGGAAAATCAGGGGTCTGTGACTGCTCAGTAAAAACAAAACTTAGCTCTTAAGCTAACTTACCCATTCTTCTCCCAGAAAGAATACTTTTCAAGTCCCTGAAGAGCAGTTAGCTTAAATCAAGAGGGGCAATATTGAACTGAACTCTAGAGAGTGAAGTAGCAAAAGGTTCTTCACGCACAGACAGCTCCAGACCTGAAATAGGAGGGCTCCAGCAGAAGACACACAATCATGCCATGTTCATTGCCTCTGCGTTTTGAGGAAGGTCTCCCCCAAAACACCCATGGCTTAATCACATGCGGTCACCTGCCTACCCACAGGGAAAGGAAACAACACCAACAAGCTTTGGTGTGAGTGCAAACCGAGGGGAACTATGCAGAGTAACCACAGGGCTCAGCCTTCGTCATGTTGTCAGCTTTCTTTCAGTTATTTGGATACATAACTGGAAACCATGCAAAGGTGTTTTTACTCACTCTGCTGCTGTGACTGTTTCCAGAAGGGGGAGCCAAGGCATGAGAAAATGCAGCCAAAAATCAAACATCCTTCAGTCTGAGAGATGCGTATGGATATTAATAGTGTGTGTGTTTAGAGTTAAGTATGAGAACAGAAGTGAAATTATCTCACGAGCCCAGGAGAGCACAGAGGAGTTGAGGCTTGGGTATGGCACAGCAATCGCGGATAGAGAAAACCCACTTACACTCATTTCAGACACTGCTATGTGAAGTTTCAGTTCTGTTGTAGGATGCATCCGACACTGCAGTGTTGGCTATTTACTGAAGTAAATACTCTTGCACTTCCTCCTTACTGCTCACAGACACTTTGACTTACTTGCTTCTACAGTAGAGAGCTGATTTTACCTTGAGAAATAGCTGCAGTTATAAAATATATATGTTTGAATATAAAATTAACAGCAAACTTGGAACATCCATTAAAAAAGTGAGAACATCGATAGCATTCTCTTCATTGCTGCATTACTTTCTGGAGGCAAACATCCCATCAAGGTGATTACATGGCAAACAGAAACAAGTCAGCACTGACTTCAAAAATCAATTGAGAACACAATCTCCTCTTGTTTTCCCAGTGTTCAGTTTAATCTGCCAAAAGATTAAACCAAACAAAAGATTACTGGGATAATATTTGAGCTGACATACACCAGCACTGAATTTCATCCACACAATGGTTGCATCATTTGAGTACTTTAGGAAGTTCAGCACAAATTATGTCCCAATTCTGCATTTTTTGGAGTATATGAGAAAGAGTAATAGGTTCACATGTTCCATAAAAGGCAACTGCCAGCTCCTGAAGGGAAAATCCAATTGCAGTTTGCAGGAGACAACACTGCTCAAAAAGTTTTCTGGGTCATTTTCACTAAGAACTGGATGGCAGAAACTAATGCTCACCAGTCACAATGTTTCTATGTGGAAGAGGGATGTGCAGTGGCTCAGAAGCCACCACACGTTGCACTAGTGCTGAAGACAGGCCTAGAGCAAAACATGACTCCTTCTCTGCTGATATTCAGGTGATTACCTGAAGGGTGCTTTCAGCTGCTGCTAACAGGAGGTCCATGAAGGTCAGACACACAGGGATCACGCTCCAACTCAATTGAATAAAGCTTCAGAACGAACTTGGACAGAAAATGGTTTGAAATAAGTTGAGCACCACTCACCTGGTGAGTGTGACGGTGTTGGTTTTTGTTTTTTTAAAGCAGTGCTTTTAAGCTTAGACTCAAGCATCCAAAGCATAAACATCGTAAATCAAAACCAATGAAATCATCCTGGAAGAATGTAATGGCTTCACCTATACGTACAAGGAGTGGAAAGGAGACAGAACTATGTCCAGGTAACTTCACACATTTTTAATGCTACATAAGTGCTCTCCACGTTCATTTCAGTGTTTCTTTTAATGCAGGTGGAAGGAGCAGAAAGTGTTTCAATGAAATCATCTCAAGATGGAGAGGTACTTGTCCCAGTTTCAAGCTGTGTTCTCCTCTTTAAAGGTCTTGAGAGGAAATGCTTTACTTAAAATTCTGCTGTTAGTTGCTGGTTCCAGCAGCCTCTGGTTTTCCAGCTATATAAATTGAGCAGTTCAGTAACTTTTTCTCAAAGTACTGCCAGTATTTCATCTTCATGGAACCCCACCATCCCTAACCCTTCACAAACGACTCAACAGAAGCAACCAGTTTAGCTTAGATTGGACAGGCAGAAAAGAAACATGGTAACAGCCAAGAGACAGCCATTAAGGAGACAATTTTGGAGAAGGAATGAGATTCGTAGCCCAATCAAAGCACGCTTCATATCAAGTCTTTTGGCAGAGCCAAGACAAGATATTTTACAACTTGACTTCTTCGTGTTCATAGCAGTGCTGAAAAGCAAATAATCTTGCTTTCAGCAAGAGAAAGGCTGAGGGAAGAATGAGTGTAGTGCAGCACATTTGTTTGCCACCGTTGAGTTTGGAACAAATCTTCATACAAAAGTTATTCTCAGTATTCTGAGTTAAGTGGGGGAAAAAAAATATATGTATTTTAACGCTAAAGCAAACTGTTCAAAGTGGCATTTAATAGTATTTGTTAAAGTGGTTATCTAACAAAAATGGGTTAACAAAATCCCATTCATTAGTAGTCACCAAATAAGACATTTCTCATGCATATGACAAAAGTCCATTCGTGTACTGACAGAGGTCTGTTTACTGTGTACAATATTTCCATAAATTATGTTTCACAGCCCCTACCATCCAAGAATATTTCAAACAGATTATATATTATATTTGTATATGCAAACTATTTTATATACACTAATATAAAGATCCTTAGAAGTACCATTATGACTACCTTTATGCTTTCTCTAAAATGCATAGCTTTCGAATATTTTCTTGCAGTTACCAAAAAACTTTACAGATTAAAGCTGCTTATCAATGTGGCATGTTCATAAAAACAAAGTGAAATAGTTCTAGACTAACTTTATATTAAACCCCTTAAAAAACATTTTTTTTTTTAATGGAAAAAAAAAAACAAGCTAGTGAAAATTCAAGTAATCTATGCTCACTCTTTGCCCAAATGCTATGTGAAATTAACGTAGCGTTCCAGAAGTACAGTGAACTTCTCAACCAGGACTGCAATACTGCATTTCTCATGGAGAAAAATGCTAGTCATGCCACAGAACCGCACTGCTTTCCACTTCATCTGGGAGAAGCTTTAGATTTAGTATGTAAGCATCAGAACAGAGGAAAAGCTGATCAGTTACATATGAAGAAAATAGAGCTATTCCAGTTTTGTTTCTGCAGTTTGTTATTAAACAAAGTGACATTAACCACACAGTTTCTGACAAACTCAAAGTTATACATGGTTTTCAGACATCAACCGAATGGGAAAGAAAAGAAAAAAAAGGAAAAAACACAACTGTTAAAATGTTGGTGTTAAAATAACCAGTCTGGGAGAAGGAAAGCCAGACCACCGCTGTAACTGGGGGCAACTGACAGCTTGCTTGTTACGTATAAACTTCGAGACCTCCATGCCACAAAATGCCTTAAAAGTGCAGAACAAAACTATCAGTAATAAATGAGAACAACTCATTTTGTTATATCCATCACCTAGCTTAAACTTAGTACTCTGCATCTCTAATAGCTGCTTAACAAACAATGGATTCCCCTCACAAAAGAACAGCTACACAAGTAAACAGTGTTCACAGTAATGCAACCAGTAACAGGTTTTTTTTTGTTTTTTTTTTTTTGTTTTTTTTTAGTTTCCATAAGTCAGGTGTATCTGCAAAGCTTTATACAGTTTAATGCGTAAGTATTCCAGTAAAATTAAGTGAAAACTAAGTTTCATTCTACAGGGTAATATCTACCATACAAGACTAGATTATGTACAGTATGGGACTGGTGTGACGACTGCCAGTGCATCGTGATGTTCAGCTACTTCACCCACCAGGTCGGTCTTCGTTCAGCAAATCGTTAATAACTTGATGTACAGACCTAAAAAACCTACAGATTGATTTGGCAAGATTAGTGCTTCCTACCACTGGATGTACACCAGTGAACAGTGCTGCAAAATTAAGTTGACCTGAACATCCCATACCCACAAGATTACAATTTGTTGACTTGAAAGTCTGGACTTCACACGTAAAACATTAAAACTAGAATCCTAACTGGAGTGAGGGCAGTCAGTAAACAAAGCGATACGGGTGAAGATGAATTGCATCTCTTCAGAAAGGTATGGAAAGAATCAAACAAAACCTGACAATTCAGTCTTGAAAGACAGCCCTGCTCTGCTCAGCTCAAGGCATAAAAACAGCCCAAGTAGCTCTAGAACTACGATTCTTATTCGACAAGAGTAAAGGCAGATCCTGCACAAGAAGATGCATCAGAGGCTTCCGTAAGTATCTCTCCCCCCACTTCATTTCCTAACACAAGTATGTCTTTCAGCTTACAAAAATCCAGTGGCCCTCCAAGCTCTACGAGCCTGCTGGAATCACTGCAGTGTCTGCAGCTGCAAACTCAATATGGAGGGGAAAGGTCCCCTTGAAGAAAAACTCTCAAACGCCTCTGAGGGCCATTTTGGTCATTTGTGAAAACTAAGAAAAAAAACTTATTTGCAACAATACTTCTCATGAAAAAAGCTGGGTCACTGATCCATTATGAACATAGCTCTCACCATATAAAGCACCAAAAAGTCGGAAACAAGGAAAAAAAAGTTCTTAAATTAAGATTTACAAGTTTGTACACTATTTCCTAGGCAAAAGGTTGACCTTACTGCAAAGTTTATAGATGAAAACAAGACCAGTTACTCTTAAGGGGAATGTATATCTTGCTATAACTTAAAGGTAGAAAATATTCACTGTTCTATATACACATTTCAAACAGGAGACAGTTAAACTTAACTGAATAATTGCCAATGTAACTCATATTAACTCACTGACCACTCAACTAAGCATCAGTAGCCAATTAGAAAGCTTGAGTTCTGTACTTTTAAAAACGTGATTTTTTTCCTGTCCTGTTTAATGGGTTGTTTCTTAAAAATGTATTATAGTGCATAGCCTAAGTCAGACTTCCAAAGAGATACAGCGCCTTTCAATGCAGTTTTTGCAGCATTCAAAAGGGACTTTTCTCCCTTCAAATTAGATGTTCATTGAAAAATCTGAATTGAGTGCTGTACTGTAGTAAAAATATTTCAGTCACAGACTGATATAAATGTATACTGTGCAGTACTATGATTGCTTGATGTCCATCTGCACACATTTTACTTGGGTTCTTCAATTGTCCCCTTGCTGAGGTCTGTCATTTTGGGGTATTTCACTTTCTTCTGGTCTAGCTCATTCTGAGCCCACAGTAGTAGTTTCAGTAATTTTGCCAACTTGGGTGTTGATTCACGATTTTCATAGTCTAGAACAGCTTGATTAACCTCACTCCATACCTGGAAAAGAAATACTGGAGTTTAGTAATAGTTTTCCTACAATTAACACTTGTAATGTCACACAGACACGGGTAACATCAACACAGCTTGTTATCTCTCAGAACGAAGCAAGGGCAAAGCTCCACATACCAACAGCCTAGAGAAACAAAGAAGAAAATCAAACAGCTGATTACAGTAACATCAGTGTTTTGAATGCTGCGTAAGAAATATTTCTGCTCTTTTGCATGATGCTATACACATTTGCATCAAAATCTCAGAACTCTCTGGACGTTGTTTTCACCACATACGAACAAAATACATCAACTTCCTTGTGAGCAAATCCTACCTTCTGTCGCTGCATCATGTTAAGCAAGTCTCCAAATGGTGATTCTTCAGGATTATCGAAGGCGAGCAAAGCCAGCGTGCGCTCCATTTCCGTCAGGCACTCCCGGCTCTCCTCGCCTTGCTCTGCTAATTGGGTCTGAGCAAACTCCAGAGCTGCTTCTGTCTCACGCTGCCGAATCAGTTCAATCAAATGCTGCTGCTGCATCAAGAAAAACACAGCAATGTTAGCTCAACAAGTTAGCAAATCTTCAGTATTTCAAGACCACGATCTTCAGTCGCTAGAATGCAATTTGAGACAAACACTAATCCACGCTATGGAAGTTTAAGGTCAATTCTAAATATCTGAGACAAGAAGTAACAAACTTGCCAACAAGATTTATTAGAAAAGGCAGGCTGATGTTTTCTTATAACATGTTTTGAGAACATGTTATAAGAAAAACATGTTATAAGCTCATTAAAAGAGCTACTAGAAAGCCAGATTAAGAGTTGGTAAATCACAGATCATTCCTTCTGTTAAAAGTTTCCAAGTTACTAATTAATTGTATCTGACAGCTGTTGCACCATGCCACAGATTTTCCCATTGCTATAAAATGATATCAAAACCAAACATTTCAAACTGCAGCCACGTTCAGCCACAAATCCCTTGCAATACCCTTAAACCCACACTTCTTCCAGAGTTTCTTAACAACTTCTGAAACAAAAATAAGAATTTCCACTTGTTCTTACCTGCAAATGAAAGTAAAGATATCTGTTTGTATCTAACAGTTCTGGATGGAGGCTGTTTATTAATGAAATGGCTTCTTGAATCTGTCCTTTCAGTATCATTTCTCTGATTTTTATTCTTTCATCAAGAGTCTCTAAATCAACACTGGGTTCAATTCCAGACTCCATTCGAAATTTCTCCGCTGCTTCTTTAAAGCCCTCTGAAATAAAAACGTTTTACCTACAAGTCAGTTTTACAAAACACCTTAAAAAAATCAGTTTCACTGAAAAGATGTGAGCATTGCTTGCATATTTTTGTGATTCAAAGATTAACTCTAAAAACTGAATTCTAAACTTCTGAAAAATTCTTATTTATGTAAGCATCTGATCCAACAGGCACTTAGCAGTATGTGCTTAGTTCATTTGTAACTCAAGTGCCCTCACTCTCTAAGGATGCAAGCATCATGTAACTTTCTATATTTAATAAAGCACTGTTGCTTTTTTTTTTCCAAAAATGGCTCATATTTGAAGAATTTGCATGATTTTGATTCTCCCTCCAGTCCCCAGTCGTGTTTTTATAGTTTTACAGAGAACAAACAGGAAAAGAAAACAAACTTTGCTTTTCTAAAACAAATACAGTGTTGCTAAAAGTTTTTAACGGCCACTCTGAATCTTAAGTTTTATTTCTATACATGCAGAAATGATTTAGCTTACTTTATTAAGCCACTAAGATGCTCTTCTCTCATCTCAGGAGATCCAGTTGCACACCAATGTAAACAGGGGTGTAGATCAAATATAAATGCCTCCACCCTAGTATAGCTTACTGTGATGGTATGCATCATAATTGCTAGGGACAATTCCCAAGGGTTTTTGATTGCTGTAAGTGTAAAGTTAGGCCATATGCTGAAGGGCTTAATAATTTTGGTCTTCAACTGTTTTGACAACAGTGTCCTTTCAGAGTCTACCTTTCCAGACAGTTAAAACTTGCTTCTGATAAACACTCTGTGAAGCTTTGAGTGCTACTTAAAAACAGCTACATATCTTGAATTCTGTCGTAACAGCACAAAAAAAAAGATATCATAGAGAAGCAGGTTATTTCTGTTTACAGCAATCCAAAAATACTTTCTTCTATATCTTTTAGCATAAGAATAAAGGTCAGAGTAATTTCTATTTCAATATATCTGCTAGGTCCCTGTTTTAATCTAATTGATTCTGTGTCCACTTAAGAGAATACAAGAGCACCTGTACATTGCTAAAAGTCAAAAGCAATCACCAAATCCTTAAAGACCTTAATTTCACTCTTTATAGTACCATCTTCTAACCAAAGTGGTATGCCCCAACAAAATACAATAAAAGCCTCCTAGCATTACCTGTAACAAGGTAGTTCATGATAAGGCGGTTCATGTCTGCTCTCTGAATATGCAAGTTATTAAGTTTTTCCATCCATTCATCTTTTGTGATTTCATCAGGTTTTTCTGCATAACTCATCCTGGTCTCTTACTACAAAGAGAGAAAAGCATTTCATTTAACACAATTCAGTTAAAAGCAAGTTTAATGTGTGTAAGCACTGTGCTCCTGCTATCTCTGTATCTTTCTAATGAGATCTCATAAATATTCCAAAAGACGCTTTTATCTGCAGGCATTATTTTACATTTTCTTTTCCTCCTTCCTGCACTTTCAGCCAGTTTCTAAAGCTGCTTTCATCCATCATCAAAATACAAAATTCAAATACCATTATCATGTCGTTAAATCCAGTCCAAATAAAATCTTGTCTGAAAGTTATACAGGACCCACAGCATCACAAAGTAAAACAAATGAATCAAAGTTTTACTGCTAACCCGAAAACCTGTAACAAATTTCCAAAGCAAAATCTATATAAACAACATTTGTTTTAAAGTTTGTTAAAAACAAGAACGCTGACTGGACAGCAGTGTTTGTCATACAGCCACAAAAAGCAGTGAGTACTCACTCCAGTGCACAACCAGACGGCTTTATGTGACCGTCCCAGAAGCGCTCCTACCATCGCTACTAAATTATTTCCTGGTGTTTTCTCTCAGATTTGGAAACAGTGCGCGCCGCTAAAACCGAAGCCGGTATTTGTCCACTTCTGACAGGGGCAGCGGAAGGGAGAGGAGGGGCGGCAACAACAGCAACAGGCACCACCGCCCCGAGCGGCAGCGCACCGCCTCCCGCCCCTTCCCATCAGAACGGCTCCTTCTCTCCCTCAGCTCTCTACGACCAAAGTCGCACCGACCCCAACAGCGCCAGGCAGCGGGGCACAGGACGAGCCCGGAGCCACCCCAAGGACCGAGCGCTCCCGGCCCGCGCTCCCAAGAACGCGGCGCCTCCCCACGAACTGCTGCGGCCCGAGTCCCGCTGAGGGACCCTGACCTTCCCCCGCCTCACAACGCGCCGCTCGGCTCCGGCCCTCCGAGGCGCAGCCCCCGAGCCGGCCCTCCGCGGGCCCAGGCCACCCAAGCGCACGGCTCCGCTCGCCACAGGCCCGGTGCCTCCCCGCCGTCCGCAGCGATCGGCAAGGGACCGAGCCGCCGAGGCGAGGCGAGGGCCGCGGCAGCCCCCGTCCCCCCGGAAAAGGAGAGGCTTCGCTGGCGCCATCTTACCGAGCGCGCTACGATACCGGCTTCAACGCACGAACGCGGACTCCACCGCCGCCTCTGCCAGGCCTCTGGCGCGCGGATCTCGCGAGAACTGCTCTCTCAGCCAATCGGCGCCCGGAGAGAAGCGAGAAAACGCAACCATAGAGATGGGCCGCGGGACAGAGTGTACACCACGTATGTACACACACACATGCAGTGGGGCGCTGGTACCATAGAGAAGACCTGAGGCGCCTCAGTACCGCTAGATTGAAGCTGGTCCCGCCGGGAGTACCATAGAGTTAGAGCGGTCGAGGGCAGGCCGCAAGATGGCCACCCTGCCACCAGGGTGAGCGGCGCTGGAGGCAGCGAGGCTGCATGAAGTGGGGCTGGGGAGCAGTTCTCATCTGTTCCTCATCTCCCTTCTTTGGGTCTCACCTGTCAGGCAGGGCCTTTGCTGACTCCATCATGCCGCCTGTCCCAGCTGCAGGGCCCGCTGTCTCCTGTTCCTCCTTGGTATTTTAGTGCTTCAAGCAACAGTGCCAGCCTACTCTGCGACAGCCAACTTGCAGGCTGCAGACCTTCTTCAATTGCCACGCTGGACTCCTAAATGTAGTGGCTGAGGACTCTGATCTACAATCTGTAAAAAAATCTATATTGGCTCCAGAGAATTAATAAACTTGCTGCAACTAGATCCAATAAGGTTTATGAATCAAGGCACAAAGACAATTAAACAGTTGTATTTGTGTATTTAAATAAGAGAGCAGGGCTTAAGAGATGCATTCGCATATGAAATATGGCAAATGATAGTAATAGGGAACATATAATTTCTCTTCTACTGAGAGGGAATATGGATACAATGACTCATTTTTCACTCCTGGTTTTTTTGTGTTTTTGTTTTTGGTAATTGCACCACAAGATGCAGTTTCCAATTTTTTTTTTTCCCCATTACAATTGTTCCTACATTGAAATTGATACTCTCTATAGTTTAATTTTTTTTTTAAATTCTCAAAAAATCTCTCATCGTTTATAAACAATAGAAAGCTTTGGATAGAGAACTTCAAATATAAACTAATACACACCATTAGTTGTTATCTACAGGACAGAAAGCTACAGCACAGCAAGGATTCATACTGTTTGGAAAGAGTTTTTCACCAGTTTAAATCAAAGCAATCAGTCAAACACAAAAAAGAAACAAATCAAAACAACACCCAACCCTCTCAACAAATTTGATACTTAGGGAAAGACAAAATGTTCCAATTCTATTTCTTATACATCTGAATCAGCCACCTTGTGAACCTTTCCTTTAGATTCTTGTTCCTGATTCTAGTCAGCTCCTCCCCCAAAAGGTGGAGTTTCTCAGGAGACTTCCATAAAGACAGAGGGAGTAACAGAGTGCCCCTCTTTTGAAGGGTTTCCTGAGCTCAGTATTGAGGGAAGAGCACCCTGGTTAAAGAGGAGACACGTGAGAGCTGCTGTAGCTGCTGTTTACAGGTGAAAAGCAAAGATTAGCTCGTAATTGCTTTTTAAACAGTAGAATAATATACTGAGTAAGTAAACCGAAAATGCATGAGCTGCTAGTTGGCAGCATGCTAGACGGTGCAGCGATGGCACTGTTTTTTTTCACAGATTGGGATATTCAGCTAACTGCAACAGTTTGTCCCTTTTTTTTTTCTTTCCTTTTTTTCGTCTCTAAGCTTAAGAAATGCAAAAAATGCGCCAGTAACTATTCCTGTTTTGTAGCCTTGATTTTGTTAAAAAAAGACATACTGCTGGCTTTCTTTCTCCGCAGACATTTTTAGGAGTAGGCCTTTTTTAAGACTTTCATGTTAACAAAAATAAATTTGTAACCTATTTTCAGGGCAATGTGATTTGCTATGTTCTTTCTTTCCTTACCAATGCTTTCCCCAGCATTGTGACGGTAATATCAAACGCTAACTTGGCACCTGGAGTATCTGTACTGGCTGATGTGCTGGACTCTGGGGACACAGGCCTTTTTCTGTAAACCAAAGAAGGTAAAGCTGGAGCACAGCCAACAAAAACTAGGCTCTTCTGACTTGAAGTGATCAATATTCATGTTAAAAAGCAATGGAGTAGGGATGAGAACTTGCTCATTAGCTTTCATTCTTTTTTAGCCCTTTCACTGGGCTAACTCTGTCTCTAGTTTTTACCTGGTGTTGTTTTCTTGTTCTTAACAAATAAATCAAAATACAGTTAGAGAAACCCCAGGGATAGTCAAGCACATATGTATTAGCTGCAGAAGAAAATCTCAATGTATTGACAGCCTAATGGTAGACAAAATCTGTGAAAGCAGTGGAAAAAGGTTTTAAGGAGAGTAGTGCTGAGGGCTTGGTAAATATCCTAGCATAAGCTTTCCGGTACTTAACGATAGATGGATAAGGTGCTTATTAAACTGTTTGAGAAGCAAATTAATATGCATTAATCTTTTTGCTAGGATTGCTCGGCAGATTTGTGAGGTTTTTTTTTTGGTTTTTGTTTTTTTCAGCCCAAATTATAATTACCTTTCTGTTAGAAGCTACAGTTACATTATGCAAGAGAAGACATAAACCAGCCAGGAGTAACTTCCCTTAATGAAGGGAAATCAGGCTTTAAAAGTGGAAAACAGTGGGGAAGGGAAAGGAATCAAATGAAGCAGAGAAAAAAGCTGAAGTGCTGAATGTAGTGGTCAAGTGAAGGTGACATAGGTGTTTATCAGCAAGGATAGATAATGGACTTGGTGAGAAGGCAGTCTTTAACACAACGATGTAGGGGTTTTGTGGGATGAAAGCATTATGTGCTTTAGTTGGTATTCGCTGGGTGTGCAGACTGAGTTAATTATCACATTAAGATGATACAAGCCTCTTACCAAATGTGTGTAAGAGCAGATTAATACTTCTTTCACTGCTGGGTCCCTGTTCACTACTGATGTGCACGTCCCTGTTTTGCACATTCCCTTTTCCTTGGTATAGATTCCTTATTATGAGCATCACTGGATGCTAGAGTTGACCATTAATGATATCATTAGCTTTTTTCAGGCACGAATCACAGAGGGGCTTGATCTACTACATCAAAAGGTATTTATTTCCATTCCATGTGCCTTTGTTTTATTGTAGCTCTGTAGATGCACAACAAAAACTACTGCTTGTCTTGTACTTTCATACAGGAACCTGCTTCTCACATCTTGGTGTTCCTGCGTGGAGTAAGTATTAATGCAGTCCTGTTTTGCAGGTGGAGAGGTTTCCTATGTTGTTAGGAAAAAAAAAAAGCTAATGGAAAATTTAATGTCACCATCCTTAGCTTTTATTCCCATGAGTCTCATACTGTGCTCTTGAATGTAGATTTCTATAAAATGTAATTGCTTGTAAAAGTTTGGCTCCTGGTGTTTCTTAGGAGCCTAGACATTTTGAAAGGGTGTTTTTTGGGATAGAAGGGTGTTTACTGAGCGGCCTTTGTGCATGAAGTCAGTTAATGCAGTGAGCCCTTCCACAGCATCCAGATCCACAGGTAGGCAGTAATGCAGCAGCTGCTACTTGATTTTTCCGAATCAGGTGGAATTAAGGTGAAAAATGGAATAAGCAGAGGTGTGGAGCACAGCTGATGGAGCAGTTGAGTCTGCAAGCAGCGGGCAAACTCTCTGCCACGTTAATCCTGTCATAGCTCCTGCTCTGCAAGACAAGTCGCTGTGAGTAAAACAGTATATAGGACTCGCTACACTTCAGCTCTGCTTGGCGGGGCCATGAGGGAGCACCTCTGCTCCCCGCGCTAGGGCTCGGGGCAGGCAGTGAAGGGCCGCAGGTTTCCCGCCCAACGCCCAGCTGTGAGGGAGCGCGCGCGCGCTGCTGAGCCTGGGGGTGGGGCTTGTATCGGCCGAAGTCCTCCGGGAGCCGTGCGCAAAGCGAGGCGCGGTGGCCGTTCTAGGCAGCGGTTGGCCGCCATATCCGTCTCTATGGTAGCGGGGGAGGAGCGGCCCCGCCCAGCTCTCTGGAGCCGTTGCGAGAAGGAAATGGCGGCGCGGCGCGGCTGAGACCTTCGGTGGCGGAGGCGAGATCCCGCACCCAGATCCAGCTCCCTACGGTGAGTGAGGGAGGCAGGGGGAGAAGTACCGGCGAGAGGAGGAGAACGGGAGCCGGGCCGCCGCCGAGGCGGAGGGGTGACGGAAAAGGGACGGCCGCCACCTCAGGCCTCGGGGCTCGACGAGAAAATGGAGGCGGGCGGGCGGTGCGGTGCGGGCCGGGCGGCCGCAGGGCTGCGGGCGGGGACGGGGACGGGGGGGGGGAGGGGGCGGCGCGGCCCGTTTCCAGTGAACCGTCGGTACAGCTGCGGGGCGAGGGCACGTCGGAGGCCTGGCCCGCTTCCAGAGGAGGTCGGCGACACATTGCGGGGGCCCCGGAGGAAGCCCCGAGCCGCCGCCCCGTAAGCTCCTAACGTGGTTGGGCCGCGGCGGAGAGGACGGCCTCCGCGGGCGGAGCGGGCAGGAAGGCGGGCTCCTCCATCTTGGGGGAGAGACGAGCAGAGGACAGGCGTGCGATGAGCCGAGCGACGTCACGGTTCCAACTGACGGCGGCGAGATTCTCTGTGACGCTGCAACCGACATAAACCGCATTTTCGGTCCCGTACGACGAATCCCGCTACCGGACGAGGGTTTCTCCGCCGCTGGTCCGTTAAGCGGCCGGGTGCGGGCGGAGCGCTGCTGCTCCGGATGCCCCCTGAGCGCTGCTGCTCCGGATGCCGCCTGAGCGCTGCCGGGGTTAGGGGTGGATCCTGGCACGAGGTTACGGGGTCTGGCACTGGGTGATACAGAAGGCTCCTCTGTGGTGAGTTCAAGGAGAAAAGCAGAATTTTAAGATGTGCTGGTGTCTTGCAGAGGAAGGTGGAGGGGTTGCATCGTTAGGCAGTTAATGCCAATATTGTATTGAATGCTTATACTAGTCAATGTCTGGTAGTGTCTACCTTCCTCCCTCCCCACTGGTGTACTTCAATACTGTCCCTTGGAGGTAATGATGTTTTAGAGCTGTTTATGTGCCTTGCATGAAGCTGTGCTTTGAATATGACCAAATTCTGTTTCGTACAGTTATTCAAGCAGTAACTTCATGTTAGCAGTGGGTGAATAAGATCCTATCATCTTTGCTTGTCATTTTTAACTTGGAAAGAACGCTTCAGTCTCTTTAATAAACTGAAAAATGTATATGGATTACACTCTTCTGTATATTCAGTACTTAAAAACAGTGTAATGTTCTTGTTTTGTTGCACTGGTTTTATTTCCTTTTTTTCCTGGGAACTTCAGGATGGGAAGAAATAATGATTCATTTAATGTGCAAAGTTGTATGTAGGATTCTTAAGATTCTTTTCAAAAATTATTAGTATTTTAGACTCTAGGTAATCTTTTTGAGACTGCAAAAGTAGTTCTTTTCAGTGCTTAACCATCACAGCCTTGTTTAATTATATTCTTTGGCAATTGATATTCAGCTGTCTTTTAATTTTATAGAAACTTTTCCACTTCTTACAACTATTTTATATAAGGCTTTTTTTTTTTGAAGTGGGAATGTCTAGAAGTATAGCTTCAGCTATGTCTTGTTGATACATTTGTGAATGAAATTTAGCAGCCATTTAAGCAGTTGGATTGCTGAATAATGAAAAACGTCAATATGTAGTTACTATACAAGTGTAGGATTTACTATGTTAATTGTAATAGATATTCGGGTTGTGCTTTGTGTTTTACGTTCATTCTTTGACATTTCAAGCTTTCTATAGGAGTAAATACAGAAGTATGCTCCAAATAGCTGCTGGGAGTTGGGCCTGAAGATGTTTTCCTTTATGGTTGCAGAAAGATATTGCACAAAACTTTGGTGGAAGAGTAGCGACTTGTGTTGGCCTTCAGCCTGCTTTGATTTGCACGAGTCCAGAGATTTGCAAATCGGATAACAGTTGAATTCAAGACTAGAGTTTCAATATTTTTTCCAAATGTTTTGGTTTGATTTATAGGGGGTGTTTTAATTTCTGTTGGTGTGCAGATGAACATTGTTTTCGTGCTGCAAATTTGTATACTTTGTATACAACAAAATATGGATTTAAAAAAAAAATAATTGTAAGTTGATGTATACAATTCATATAATACTTTTTATGCTTTTTTAATTGTTCTTTGAATTTAAAAAGCAAAACAAAACCAACAGGAAAACATGAACAAAAACCTCAAACTTTGAAAAGCAATGCTTAAGAGCACAAAATAGCAAACAAAACAGAGTATGTTTCCAGTGTATGATGGACTTGATGAAAGATGTTGTCTTAATTCTAAGATTTTTCTGGGAGTAGATTATATTATTTAATTTCAGTTTAAGATTCTGTCTTTTAGAGTTTTAACTGCATGCTTTTAGTCTGCACAACCTGAAACTTCAGCCAGAAATATTAAGTGGAGAGAGGAAGGGGAAGGATTACAAGGATTAGGCTGGAGGATTATGAAATGTAACTGATAGAAATGGAAGGAGACAGGACTGTACTAAGCCAGAGTAAGACTAGGTGGCTTCTTGTGGACAGAAGTGCCAATGTCTGTTTGTGTTAGTTTTACACTCAGCTTTTTCTGCCATATGTCTCTGTAGTACTTGAGCTAGCAGGACAGTGGCAGAAGTAAATTTTGCCCCGTTTATGCAGGCATTGCTCTCAGTCTTCCTCCTTAGGACCATTTTAGTTCCACTGTCAAGTACACTTTGAAGGTTGTATTACTATCATGATTTTATAATACAACTTCAGAAATAAGTTAATAAAATAATGAGTTTCAGTAGAGTTCTCTTAGAGGCATTGCTAGGCGTCAAGGTTAACTAGTATCTTAGAATTCCCACTAGGGAAGACACAAAAATTAAATGTGTATTTAGTGTGCTCTTGTGGTCAACCCTAATTGAAATTGGTATTTGAAGTGTTGACTGTGTAGTAACATAATCAGTATACTGTAATTAATGTACTTGACTGTATGCTGAAGGAAGATCTTGTGTTTTTTATGTTATATAATGGCACCTTTTTGATGGTGTGAGAATGAAATTGATCACTGGTTTCAGATGTATTTTAACACACTTTTTACTTCATATTAGAAGGGGAAAAAGGTGTAAAAATGAAGCATTTTTCTTCAACAGCTGGGCTGGTAGGATCAGAAATTGTAATCCTGCAGTTGCTCTGAGTCTATTTCTGTACACTTGGTTCTGCTGACAACTGTGATTAGACATGCCAGAGGATACAGATAGGTTAGTGTAAAACTAAGGGTTTTGCATATGCTTTAGGAAGTATAATTAGTGTATTGTAGTAGTGCCAATTTGAGAAAAAGCTGGCACAGCTTTACAAATTAGTATAAAACTAGAGAAGGAGAAGAGGGGATTTTAAGTATAGTGTAAATATTCACGCTGAAACTTGACAATGTTTAAAAATAAACAAGCAAGGGGATCTTGAAGAGTTAAACTGTTTCCATTCACTTAACAGCCCAGTATTCGTAAGTCACAAGAAAGAACTGATTTCATTGGTACTTCAGTGGAGGAATATCAGATGGCGTGAATCAGTTTTCCAAAGCTCTTTGTTTCCTTTGTGGTTGCTGAAAATACATTTTTGTGGTGCTGAGGAGGTCAGGTTTTGTAGCAGAAGTTGAATGTCTAAAAAAAGTAGGTTGTATGTTTTTGTCAAATATTTCCATTCAAAGTGGTGGAAAAGGAATGGTAAAGATTATTGTGCAGTGAGTAATAAGCAGTGACAATCTAAGTTTGTAGTTGATATCTCTGTTTGCTAAACATAACTGTGGCTTACAAAATTGGCTTCATGGTTTTGAAGCCATAAGGAGACTTTTTTTTTTTCTTCTTCTTGGAATACAAGTTTTTGACCACAGGAAAGTGCTTTCCTGCCCCCCACTTTCTATATAAAAGGGGAAAAAAGAGCAGAACTGTGTGTGCTGCTTGGGATTGCGCTTACAGTGGTTCCTAATGTTCTGTTGGCCGTGTCATTTGTGCTTGTACTGCTCAGAACTTGAGAGGTAAACCTGATCAAAAACTTCACATTTATTTTTGTTGCTTTGGGTAAACTCTTGGTTTAGAGTCGAGTAGATGTGTAGCTTGCACAGAAGAGTGTGAAGAAAAGCTTTAGATGGTGTTACAGGAGTACTAAGAAAGTTAAAAGTTTGGTAGTAAGCCATTAAAGTCTGCCTTGTGTGAAGCTGTGGGGTAGAAAATACCAGTCACAGCTCTATAATATTTTTTTCTTAGTTCCTGTATCCTTAAATTGGAAGCACGGAAATATCAGCTTTGTTTATTGAAGTGATTATGGCTTGCACTTTGGAAGATGTGCGCAGTGTGTCAGAGTGCCTTGAGGTTTGGCTTTTATCAAAATTCTGTTGGTATTGTTGGTTACAATTCTTTTCCCAGCTGTTAACAGCTGGCAGACACTCATGTACACAGATAACATTGGGCTCTGTTGATGCAGCTTTATTCATTCAGAGAATGTGTGAACTTGCTTCATCCTGAGATAAACCTCTTTACATAGGAGGGCCTGTACTGATGTGCTGGTAGAGCTTTCAGAGTCAGTGTGCAGCTGCACTGATGGAGCTGTATTGCCCTGAAATGGTGCATACCTGCCACCCCACCCTGTGAAAACAACATGCAGGTGAAAGTACAGTTGTAATGGTGCCATTACCTCTGTGTGAGGAACATACACCACTGCTCTGTTCGTTAAGAACTTGCACCCCTTAATGTTTCTGACTTGTGCGATTGTGCTGGTGAAAATAAATAGTACAGATGTTTTCATAGTTCTGCTAAGTAATATTTTAATGTTTGCCAGGACTCTGGTGGACTTGCTGCTAAAGCACCTTGAAAGCTTCTGTGAGAAATGGGAGTTTAGCTGAATTTAGCTGTGAGAAGTTCACTTTGATTCAAAGAAGAGTATTTCTGCTACTTGTTCAGGAAAATAAACTTATAATACTTGGTGCTGTGTTCATTCTGGGGCATTACAGAGTGGTTCATCCTTTTTATTTTATTTTATTTTATTTTTTTTGAGTGTAGTCCTATAGAAGTAGGATATTTCCAGTGTTTTTCATGGGAAGATTATTTTAAGGCCTGAGACATCCAAATAAACTTAAGTCTCTGTATTCTGTGTTGCATAAGCCAGGGAGCTGCCTACACCACTTGTTTTAGTTGGGTAGCTGTATTATACTCTGCAACTGCTCATTGTCTTTTCGGAGTCTTATCGTTGACTGGAGTCCACTGCGTGTCTGTGGTAACATGGTTTTGTGCTTACACATTAAATTCACTGCCTCCAGAGGTAGGCCACATTCACTGCAGTGTGCAGGACTGCTGTCCTGTTTGTGGCAGTGGCTTTCTTAGACTCGTGTACGGTAAGTGAGTAACTTGACACACATCATGGGAGGGAAGGGATGATGGTGTAGACACACTGTGGAGGGACTTAAAATAATGAATGACTGAAGCAGTTTTAATTTGGAAAGCTTCTTTATTACAAGAGCAAACACCACATTAAAGTATGTGTTCTTGTAATAAATGTATTTTTTTACATAAGCTGCCAAATTGGTCTCGTTTGCCAGTGGATTTTGTTCTCTGTTTCTTGATACCTTTCTTAAGTGGAGGAACTGATCTTCCAAGGGTACAAATTCTCCCCTGTCCTGCAGTGCATCGCTTTCTGTCTTGGATCAGCATAATCTCACATTAGTCGTGTCTGTTCTCTTCCATTGCTTTTGTTAGGAGTTTAGATGGGGTGCTATGCAACACTTCGCAGTTACTGCAGTTGGGCTTTGTGAATGTTGTTCCTGTCTTTGTGAAGGTGGGTGGGCAGGTGAGGCAGAAGCACAGGAGCTCTTAGTGGATGTAGGACGAGACTTGTGGAGGTTATTGCTGCCGTCTCTGACCAGTAAATATTGTGTCCTGTACGTGGGATTGGAATACATCTGTGGTAGTAAATGCTACCTTGAAAGTAGATCTTGATGCTTTGTGCTGTTGTGTGCAGAGTTGATATTTGCCTAGATATATTACAGCTTCATGCAGCTTAAATTTCTTCTTCCTTTTATTAGTGTGGGGGTATTTATGAGGAATATGGCTGTATTACTGAGCTGTACATTACTGAATATGCGTTGTTGAAATTAGAGTATGTTAATGTGTTCATTTTTTTAAAGGGAAATAATGTATTGATTCTGGAGTAGGAAGAAGTTAACTTCTACTTCTGAGCTGTTAGTACTGCAGTAGATTTTTGCAGCATTATTTTTGATTGCTTTTTATACTCTTACATCTAATAATAAGCAGTGAAGAGCTCTTAAGCAAATTGTGTCTTTAACAGCTTTCAAATGCTGAGTTTTCACTGGTATAAAATGTATTTACTAGGAATGTCTGGGCTTCTGACCTTTACACTGTTGGGCTGCTGTATCTGTTGCAGTCAAACAGTGAGATAGTTGTTCAGGGAGTGGAGTTGGGAAATACAACAGATCAGTTCCCTCACATGGGGAGTTCAGCATTGTGGTCACTGCCTTTCTCACTTTGCTGCGTCTCTTCTGTTGCAGTGTTCCCACTTCACAACTCTTGGAAGGGCGGTTTCCTTTTTTCAGAAGGGAGGTATCAGAACTAGTAATCAGTGGGTATATTTTATATTAAAATAGACTATATTCTAGTTGAACATATAGGAGAAAAGATGGTACACTGTGCAATCAAAGCTTTCTTAGCATAGGTGTATCCATTCTGCCAGATCTGTACGTGTTGACATACACCTGCAGGTGTCAGGGACTCCATCAGCCTTGAGATAGGTGTGGACTGAGTGAGTCCTCAGAGAAGTGGTGGAACACATCACATTTACCATCAGTATCTGTTGCTTCTCACAGAAGTAGTCTGCTCTTGCAGCTTTCCTGAAGGAGCAGGTGGAGAGAACTGCACTGCAGCCGTGTGTGTGTGCAGCTTCTTCCACTGCTAGTGATGAACCTATTTCCTGCTGTTCTAAGGGGTCAGTGAAGTTTACCTTTTCTCTGCTTTCTGGATAAAACTTCTGATCTATGTATATAATAAGTTTTGCCCTACTGAATTCCTCCAAGCTGCTTTTGTGATGCTTCAGATGCAACAAATTAATTTTGCTAATGTGAAGTAGAAAGAGTGCAAGTTTTCCTCGATGTCATCTTCGACAAGTTGGGGACAAAAAGAGATTTTCAGTGGAATCAAACATCCAACTGGGAGTGACATTAACTGAACTATGCCAGCAGTTTTTTCATTTGCGTCAGAAATGATGTCCTTATTTGACTTCTCAGACAATCACATGATATGATGTGATAATTAACCTATTCACTTCAGAGTTTTTGAAGTCTTCTAGTTGAAGCTAGTATCTTAAGTTGGGGCCAAGACTGTTTTCTTGTCTGGATACAGAGTTGAAATTGGTGACTGATTAATGGTACTTGCTTTTAATAGCTTTTAATAAAAGTAAGACTTTTTTTATGCTTTAAATTTCTTTGTGGATGAAATACCTTTCTGTATTCCTATTAGCTCTAGGTTTTGGAGAGTTGCTGAATCTTACGTTGATCCTTGTGATTATTGGAGATCTCTGACTTGTCTTTGGGTCATAGCACTGAGTGTTAATGATGTGTCTGAAGCATTAACTGGTGTCTTAGTGGACTTAGCAAAGCAGCCAAAGCCTGTGAATTCCTGTTAGAGCAGAAGTAAGTCCCCACTGTTAAGTAAGAGAGCTAAATGAATCAAGTGCAAAAGCCTGTAAAGTGTCTGAGTATGCAGTTAACTCGCTTTCTGTGTTTATGTGGGGTGTGTTGTATGTGAGGCGTTTCAAAACCAAATACATTTTTGTAAGGAGATTTAAAGGCACATAAAGAGATGAGAACTAAGCTGGATGTCAGCTGGATGTCATTGTTTGGACTAAAACACTTAGCAGGATGTTTGTGTAGCCTGTAATTTAGTAGGTTTGGGAACTTGTACAGATTACAGCATATTGTTGGAGCGTAGAAGAGTAGCTCTTATCTAAGAACATGCAGGAAGAGATGCAGGATACTTTGCTAAGTGAACCCATTAACAGGGCCTAGCACTAATGAGAAGATAAAGAACATTATTCTTAATGAATTCCTCAGGAATTAGATAGCTCATAAGCTGGAATTGGAGAATTTACCCTGAATTTTGCCTTTGCTTTTTGTTTGTACCCAAGTCCTCAGATGAAGGAGAAACTCTTGGTTGCTCTTAATTCATGTTAAAGGTAATATTACTAAGTTGTCTTTCAATCTCTTTTTGTCAAGTGAGATCTTCCCAGTTAATTGAGACAAGAAATTGATTGTGCAATTAAGATAAGTTCTGAAAAAGACAAGGTCTTTATGCAGTCTGTGGACACATTGAATGCTTACTACCTCTTTAGGGCCAGTAAATTGGAGATAATTAAAGTAATTTTTAAATGGATCTTTGTCTAAAAAACAGAAACACAGAAAAGATGGGGAAAGGTAGCTGTTCTTTGAGAAGTTCTGTCATTTTCAGGCTTAAGATGTTATATTGAGACATCTAGAACAGCTTAATTTAATTACCCTTCTGCAGCTACAGGTATCTTCAGGTTGCCTGTCCTGCAGTTGCCATCTCTCAGCCATAGGTAACTTCTTGTAGCTGACTTTTGTGTGTGACGTTTGTCATCTGTTTGGTTCCAGCAATGGCAGCTTCTGAGGTTTTGGCTGAAGGTGAGAATGAGAGTGGACTTTCAGGAAAGAAAGAGGAAATCATAGATTTTCCATTTTTGTTTTAATGTACGCAGTGTGTTTGTGAACAACTGCTGTCACAGTAGCAGGATTTGGAATTTGGGAATTTCTTTTCTGCCTCTTGTTAAATCAGTTGCTGATATTCATAGGCTGAATGATACAGTACTGCATCGAGAAGGATGCTGAATGGGAGTGCTGGCTTCCACTATTCTCCTCACTTTTTGAGAGTAGTTGATCACACTGGAACTGTAAACTTCTATCAGATAAAGCTATAATGCCATAAGGACTTCAGTGGCTTTACTGTTTTGTTTTTTTTTTCCTTCAGCTGAAAACTTCAGCTTAGGGCTTTGCGTGTTTTGTTTAGTGACAGTTGTGTATGTGTTTTCTTAAACAAGGTTATTTCTTGTTTTAATGCTTAGGATACTTTGGTTGCCTCTGAAACTGAGGTCCAGGATGAATTCAAGAGCCTGACTTTTTCAGGGGATATAAGAGCATTTTCCTGAAAAGTGACGGAGTATGAAAAAACCTATGTAAATGCTTTCTTGACCAAATATTATTTTTCAAGATACTCTGTGTAGCTTTTTGCTCTACTTCTAGACAAGTGACTGTTGTTTCACTGGAATGCTCACACTGTGGTTTGCAGTCTTAATACATTGATCAGAGTTTGAAAAGGCAATCTTGGCTGAGGGGCAGCTGGGGCAGTACAGCTGGGTAAGGTGTGATGAGCTCGTGCTGAGTGGCAGCTGAGCTGTTGTTGCTGCTTAAAAGGGCTCTTGTTCTCTTGTATGTCTTTGCAGTTTTGATACTAATTCTTCATCCTTTCACCAAGGGGGAGGTGGCTGGGGGGAAGGCAGCATAATCGAGCAGCCCAAGTAATGTTAGCATTGCTCTTTGTTTTTCATGGTCCGTAACTGTGAATTGAATAAGCATTTGAATCCATTGTTTAATGAGGAACTGTTTTGTTTTGTTACGTTTTAGTCTACAAAGCTTGAAGTTCTATTGTTAAGGCTTGCTTCATCTGTGGAAGGGAAAGAGTTATTGCCTTTTAAAGAAATTCATAACCTGTCCAACTTTATGTGTAGGTAGCCTTAAAGGCTTACTTCAAGGATACTTTATTAGAAAACCAAGCATTTTCATACCAAATGTAGGGGATAGTTTAAACATTAAATTCTTAAGCCTTCCACCTTGGAATTATTTTAAAATTTTAATTTTGTTAAGATTATGTGTAATAGAGAGAATAATAAGTAATAGAGGTAATAATGATATCATGTCTTTATTTAAAACAAAAAACCTCACCCATGTTATTATTGCATAGAATTTCTTGATTTAAAATTGTGTTTAAAAAAAAAAGTTATATTAAACTATGAACTAAACTATAATAACTATGAACTGTGTGTGTACTCTGTAGCCATGCCTCTCAGTGGGGTATGACTTCAGACTGAAAATCAGATTGTGTTCAGGGAGCCAGAATATCTCCTGAGAAGATGCTGATTGCATTTGGAGAACAAGGTAGTGATATCAGCTGTGTGGCTCAGCACGGAAATTGTGAAGAGCGTGTTGCTCAAACAGCCCTTCATACACCAAGGCGTGACTGCAGAATGAGGGCAGTATTCTGGTCGACAATTCTTTAGTATATATTAGATAAATTATTCAAATAATATGTTCCTTTTGAGTGTTTAAGAAATAGTTTATTTTCATAGCTTAACGTTAGAGTTGAACAAGAAGCTGACTTTCCCTCTTCCTTTAGGATTATCACTTAAAAATTACGTGATGTGTGATGAGTTGGAGATTCTGAACAGGGAGATTGAAAGGTTATTGCAGAGCAGCAGCGTGGAAGAAAGCACTAAGAATAACTCAGACTGTCTTCAGACATCACTGACAGACTCGGATGTAATCACTGGTTCAGACTCTGGAGCAAAATACGAATTAGAGCAGGTATTCAATGTCATGAGTTACAGTAGGGTCTTCAAACTAGGTTATTCTCCTCTCTTTTTTTTTCTTTGAGTGGGAATAGTTGGCACAATGTATATAATGTATGGAGCCCTCTGTAGAGAAAGTGTAGAGGCAGGAGATGCTGATGTAGATCTAGCTATATAATATAGTTCCATTCCCTTCCTGACCCCAGAATTCCACTTTGCCCCAGTTGTGCACATTATGACATTTACTGTTCATGAAATAATAGTGGTCCACTGAGAATCACGTTTTGGGTGGGGTTCTTTTTTCCCTGTCATTGGTGTTCACCTAGAGATAATTCTTGTTTAGGAAGTAAGAAGTGTTTCTAAACAGCAGATGGTTATCAGAATCTGTTTGTACTGCTTTGAAGCAGTTATTAGTGTATTAGGGATTTCCTACACCTGCTATGGCTATTCCCCTCTGTTTAATTGCAGAATCCTAACATGCAGAATCTGGCCCTTCTCACTGTTCTTTACAGGCCAGTTGAAAAGTGACTTTTTTATCCCATTCATCAGGTCCTACTTTTCTTCCCAAATTCTTTTCCGGTGTTGCTCTGGAGTGGTGGAAATAATGATTTTTCCTTGAGGTTTTTCAGCCTATTTAACTCAGAAGCAAACAGTCAGTGTTTGTGTTTCACTTTTTTAATGTGAACCCTTGGACTAAAGATGGGACTTGTTTCAGTACTTTAAGTGCTCTGATTCTGAAACGTTTTCTGGGCTCATTTTTTGTGGGGGTAACAAATGTGATTATTAATGTCACCTTCTGTTCTTTGAAGCTTCTGAAATGCTGTGCATTGCAAATGTCTTCAGCAAAAGGGACGGTGATAGGGAATGCTCCTTAATTCTTGTGATGAATTTCACAAACTGGTTTATCTTCCCTGCTGGTAAACCTTGGTGTGCTGACACAGTTTAATCGTGTTTCTGTGTTTTCATTGCGTGATATATAGTTAGTAAACTTAACTCTCAGAATACTTTTAAATACTGGAGATGAATTTGTCAAATACAGCTTTTTACTGTTTGGAATCTTGATGGACTCTCCATGAGTTGATGAGTCTCATCTGTTGGTAAGTGGAGGTAGTGTTGCTTTACTTAAATTTTTCATTCCTGTTTCAACATCTTTCTGAAAATGGAGAACTGATAAAAAGGCAAAGTTAGAAAAGTTGGTTTATAATGGAGATAAAACAATTCCAAGCTGAAGCATTCGGTGGTGAGATCACTTTCTAAATACATTGGTGTCTCATTTCATTTCTTTTTTTCTTTTCCAGCAGTCGTCAGAAAAAGAATTTTTGGTATCTGCTGCTGACAACTCGAAGAGACAGTCTGGTGCTTCTGAGTCAGGCAATTCAGCATGTGCTGGAAGGATAATGCTGAATGACTCTGATCCTTTGCTGCCCTCTTCTGGCTCTCCTTTTAATTCAGCTCAACAGGGAGAAACTGTTCAAACCTCTAATGCTGTGTCAGGTAAAGCACATTTTGAAGAGACTTATTTCTTTTCATTTTATTTTGAATTTAAATCTCAATTTAGATTACCTCTGCCTGTAATTTTTAGCATGTCTTCACCTTTTGATGTAAACAAAGATGTGAATTTTAACTGTTTCATCTTGTTCTGCTCTTGCTTCCATGGCAGCCTTTTTCTGATGGGGGTCTGATTTTAGCGTTGCCTTTAAAGACAGAGCAAGAAGCTGTAGTTAATGATTTTTTTGATAAGGGATTGGGATTTAAGGATTTAAAGGGATTTCATATTTCATACTAGAGGTTTAAATTCTTTGTATTCTAACAGGAATGTTAAGTTGGTGATCTGTAATTTTCTGTTTATAGTATTTCACTGAATGACTTGAGTTGCAATTTAAATATTACATTTTAAACATAAATATGGGCTTTAAAATTCTCTCTTTATTGCTTGCCTAGTAGTGATAGTTAACCTTCTGTTTTAACACCATATTGAATATAATAATAGAAAACAAGAATTGCACCGTAGAGAAATCATATGTGATACTGCATCAATTGCATTACTGTTGTGCTGTGTGTGAAATAAGGAGGCATTTATTACCAAGGTACACTGCAATGCTGGAAACATTGAAAAGTTTAATAAAGGATGCCTCTGAAAGACTGTAATATATACAGCTTTGATGCTTTCAGTAATGCTGTTAGGTGAGAATTCTTTAAAGTGCCCTTTGGCATTAACTGGATAACTCTTGTGCCAGGAAAATACAGATACCTGCTCCAGAAGCATGTCTGGGAGATGGTTAGCTGTTCTTCTTGGTGCTTTGAAAGTGCTGTTTCTGTTCATCCATTTCATTTTGTATACTTAGTACTGCACATTATAATCTTATGTGAGCAATGTAAGTGCAGTGACTGCAAAATATAGTTGCTGAATTCTAGGAGTGCAGTTTGCACTCGTGACACTGGTATAATACTAACTTTAAAAACTTATTTGAACTACATTATTCCTGAACGCTCAAACTGTAGTCTCAGACTTGCTTTGTTTATTCCTGTCACTCGCTGCTGCTTCTCCTGTGGGAAAGTCTTCTGGCACACTGGGGAGAACATGGAGGTTTTTGTCCCTCCCCTCCTCTCCCTCATTCTGGTAGATCATGTAGACCAAAAACCTCCTTGCAAATAATGAAATCAGTGAGCAACCTTTCTCAAGTATCATTCAAATGATTTTTTTCTCTGAAAAATACTTCTGAAGATCTTGATTTTTGTACTGTTTCTTACAATTTCATCTAGCAAATAAACCTTTCTAAAGAAGTAGTGAAGGCTGTATATATTTTTGGATCTAAGTTTTAAATCTTATGTTTGTCTTTAGTGTTTCGAGGTGGGGAGAGTGGTGTCTATACTATGGAACAAGCTGTAAGCTTACAGCCGGTGTCTATGGAATCTGAATCTAATACTGACAACATGGAAAACAGCTCCCCTGGTAAGATTTCTTCTTAAATTGGGCAGAAAGTAAGGTGATTTGTCCATCATATATGCGTGTTTTCAAATAACACAGGAGACCGTAGTGTTTAGGTTACTTTGGTACAATGTGTAGTTATGTAATTAACTGCTGCTGCTGTGGCAGTTCACAGGGGAATATTCATCTGTTTTCAGGGCCATAAAATGAGGTGGAGATATGTTCATCTGTTACTACAAAGAAAATAATGCTGTGCTGCTGGGGAAAAAGTTTGGGAAAAACATTATTCACCACTACTAATTCAGTAACTTTTCTCTTGGTTTTTAGCATCAGCTTTGGATGAAAAAGATGAGCAAAGCAATGAGGAGGAACAAAAATCTATCAAGCCTACAAGCAAAGAATTCAGGAAAACCTGGGGGTTTCGAAGGACTACAATTGCCAAGAGAGAAGGTGCTGGAGACATTGATATGGACTCTACTGAACAACAGCCACAACAACAGCAACAAAGCTTAAATCTCAGGCGTAGTGGGCGACAACCAAAGAGAACAGAAAGAGTGGAAGAATTTCTTACAACAGTGAGGCGCAGGGGGAGGAGAAATGCTCCTATTGCTTTGGAAGATTCAAGTGAACCTGCATCCTGTCCAGCTACAGATGCTGAAACTGCATCAGAAGATAGTGTTGAAAGTGCTTCAGATACAAAGCCTGGAACTCGCAGAACTAGGAGCAGTAAGGATCAGAAAGGCTCTAAAAGCAGGTGCACAAAAGAGGAAGAGGAGGAGGATGATGAAGAGGAGGAGGAAGATACTTCTGACAGTGACAGTGATGGGTTAACACTGAAGGAACTGCAGAACCGACTGAGAAACAAACGTGTTGAACAGAAACCTACACAACTGACACTGAAAGAAATACAGAATCGCTTGAGAAAAAGAATTTCAGAGCAAAATCCTGCAGAAACAAATAATGTCCAGCCTGATCAGCCAGTTAAGACTGAATTACCTGTGAAACAGGAGCCTGACATTGTAGATAACACTGAGATTGCAAGTCAGGTTGTTGTGTCTGAGGAAAACACTGAAGATCTTCAGGTTCAAAAGGAGGTCAAACCTCCTACTGGAGCAAAAGGAATTACAGATGAGCAACCTGAAGAACTGCCCAAAAGCAAACCAGAGTCTGAGATTTATGACCCCAATGCACTGTATTGTATTTGTCGTCAGCCTCATAACAACAGGTAGGCAAAACTTTCAGTTAAAAATGCAGTGCTAGTAGCTGGGAGTTTTTTGTGATTGGAAAAAATAAATCAATTGCTATGGCTTGCTTTTTGAATATGTGTAAATAAGTTACTGGGTTTATTTGAAGTTTTGGGGAGAGTTTGTAACAAATATTTAAAGGGAAGTCTTAATGAAAACAAATGAACGGCTAGGCAAAACAGTATGCTGATATCTTAGCAGGAAAATTAATATCTACTGTTTAAAAAAAAAAATCAAGTTTTGACTGTAGTCTTTTAATGTTTTACTGTTGCTTTTTTTTTTTTTCAGGTTCATGATTTGTTGTGATAGATGTGAGGAATGGTTTCATGGTGACTGTGTGGGTATTTCTGAGGCTCGAGGGCGGCTGTTGGAAAGGAATGGTGAGGACTATATCTGTCCAAACTGCACCATTCTACAGGGACAGGATGAGTCTATTTCAGAAACAGACCAGCAGGAAGCTAAAGCAGGGCAAGTAAATGTGGATGGTACAGAATTCACGAGCATAGGAACAGTTGAACACAAGTCTGTTGAGGACCAAGGCATCAAGGGTAGGATTGAAAAAGCTGCTAATCCAAGTGGGAAGAAAAAACTCAAGATATTTCAACCTGTAAGTATTTCAGGTTTTCAGTATTTTTTGTGCTTTGTGGAGTACACTGAGGGAATACCTTACTTGTATGGCATTAAATCCAATTTTGCTTATTAAAGTTAAATATAGATCTGACCAGCTCTCTAAATGTTACTGTTCAGCAACAGTTTATCCATAATTATATCCGTGAAGGAGCTAACTAAAACAAAGAAAATGTTTTTGGAAGAGGTGATTGGAAACTTTTATTCAGGTGTAAGGAAATGCCACACAGTGTGCTCTGTGATACTTAACTTTTCAAAATTCTGTTTTGGAAATCAAATGAAAGTCGAAGTTCTGGACCATCTCATTTGAGCTTTAAAATCTCAAATCATTTTTTACATTTTCAGCAATAATGGAAGTTTTTACTTAATGTTGGCAAGTGTCTGTGTTGGAGTTGGTTCCAGCTCTTCCAATTACCTCTACTTCTAGTTGAAGTTCTGGTATTTATTGTCATGATGCTTCTTTAAGTTACTAGGATATAGAAAATCATTTTGTGTTGCCTTTTGAAAGGGTAACATAAAAATGTGCATTGGAAATTATTAAGAATTCTGGTATGAATTCCTGTAACTTTGTACTAGCAAGTTCCTTGCTTAAATCAAAATAGAGCCAAAGAAGCTGCTTCAGCTCAAGCCACGTAGATTTAAAACGTTGTGCTGCAGTTCGATCTCTGTATTACTGGGGTTACCATAGTAATGCCAATGTTTTCCTTTTCTTACTATGCCTTGAAGACCATGTTTAGTGTATTTTTATCAGAAGGATACAGCTGTTCAGATTTGTGGATTTGTCCTTTGACAGTCTCTGAATTTTGGTGTCAATGACTTGGATTATAATCTTCCTGTTGTAGAAAATTTTTATGCAGAATGTTTTTGAAAAAAATGCTTTTGAAAAAATACTCAGCAATTTAAATATCGGAACTATTAATATCAGTATAGTGATCCTAAGTGTAAATGAAAGCAATGTGAGCTTAGTGTATGCTAAGTACTCTCTTAAGGTAAATATGTTACATGTTTACAGTTTCAGCTGTGTTGAATGTAAACGCACTTGCACAGAAAGTTCAGAAAGCTTGACTGCTGGGGTCTGCATTTCTGACAGCATTAGTGTTAATTTTAAGTACTGCTGCTACTTATGTTTGGTATTAATGTGCTAGCATGTTTGGCAGATGAGTCCACATTTTGAAATAAGACTTGGCTGTTCAGTTTGTGTGTTACCCCATGCTGTCCCTCATACCCCAGTGAGGATCTCTCTGTATAGAAGCAAGCAGCCCATTCTTGTGCAGAATTCCCTGCCCAATTCTGGGGAAAGAAATCACTGCTATTTCATATCTTGATGGGCTGAAACCACTCTGTGCTACGACTGACACAGTTACTGTGTTCTGACACCAGTATTCTGAGCACTTCACAAAAGACTCCTCCTTGTTGCTGCCCATAAGTACCTATTACTTAAGAACTGTAGTTTGTGATTAAAACTCTTAGGAATTCTTCAAATAGAAACATCAGTGATGAAAGTGTTGTCATTATCTGAGTCATAGTCCTTGATAGTTAATGATGGCTGTTAACTGAAGTTTGAGGTGCTTCCTAAGGAAATTTCATCCTTCTTTGTTGAACTTCTTAGTTAAGTGTATATGTGATGGAAAAGAATATGAATCACAATGTCAATTTTTATGGGAAAAGTTCTTAAACTTGGCTTCTATCAGACCACAGCAACTAACTAATCCTTGACTTTGGGGTAAGAAGATGTTAAAAGATGTTAAGCTATTTAAAGATTACTTATTCCAGTGGAAATATTGCTTTGAAACTGTTACTTTGGTAGTTAGAAATCACAGTTTATGGAAGGGGAGTGAGAGGCTGTTTCCATCCCAGCTATTTCAAATATTAAGTCAGTTGTATAACATTTTTATGAGTAATCTAGAAGATGGAACAAGTGATACTGACCTTATGGACATCGTTTTTGAGGGATGTGCTGTGTTTTCTTCTCCAATGTTCAGATTTAAGTGACATTGAGAGTAGTGTTAAGGAAATGCAGGTTTTGTATGTGAACTTTTAAATATGTAAATAGTATTAGAGTATGACAGAATTGTGTAGGAGAATGGCTGTGCTTATGCCAGATGAAGACTTGTAGTATTAAAATTGGTAAGCCTCTTGAGCAAGAATTACCTGTATGCTGCAGGAGCTGAGTGCCTTTTTTTGCATGTGGCTGGTGCTGAAAACAGCTGCTGGGAGTGGCGTAGAAGCAAAATGTGGTTTAGAAATCTTCATCTTGTGAAACCAGCTCTGTGCTGTTAAGGAAGCTCCTCACGTTATGTGAAGGATCAGAGCAAAAGCATTTCTGTGTTCATGGGATCTGAAAATGAGGGTGCACTGAAAATTGGTTCACTGCTAGCAGGATGACCAGTACAACACATCCTAAAAATACTGTTGCAAGAATGAAATGCTTTTAATTTGTATGGGTTGTTTGTGGCATGTTAAGGATGAAAATTATTCTTATGTAGATAATTGCTCAGGTCACTGTCATAGCTGTAGACTGAACTTTTGTAAGTTCTTCATGTTGTAAAGGTTTCTGATTCATTTTTGAACTTGTTCTACTTTAATCTTCAGGTAGTTGATGCTCCTGGTGTGTCCAAGTGCATTGGTCCTGGATGTTTCAATGTGGCTCAGCCTGATTCTGTGTATTGCAGCAGTGACTGCATTCTCAAACATGCTGCAGCCACCATGAAGTATCTGAGTACAGGCAAAGATACAAAACCAAAACCTAAGGAGAAGACCAAACCAAAATCTGAAAAACCTGGTGTGACAAAATCTCATCTCCAGGTAAGTTAATATTTGTGATCTGAAACAGCTGTGTCGAAAGACAGTGGCTTGTTTCTGTGCTCTCCTTTTTGAGGCAAACAAAATTGCTGAGTTGTTCATTAAAGAGAAACATCCTTTTTTTTTTTTTTTTTTTCTATCCTGTTTTCTGTTCCTTTTGTTCTGATGAATTGCTCTCCTGAGGTTTATTTTGATAGGTAGGTAGAGTTTCTGGAAAGGACTCTCCAGACAGGAACACTCTTTGTATAATTTAATACAAACAGTAGTATACCATTTTATTCTAAAGTTAATTGCAAGTTTTTCCTTGTTTAATTCCAAATTGCTGGATTGGGTAATATTTTTTAATTACTATATAAAATAGTAATTAAATTATAAAAACTATGAATTATTGTCTTACTGTATTGTATGTGTGGTTTGGGAAGCAAAACAATGAAACTAAAGCCTTTCTTTCCTTTTGAAGCACCCATAAAGTGATTAGTAGCTTTTAAAACAAAGGAAAGAAAACACTGCTACGAGTTTTTTTTATTAATCACTCCCTGCTCCTGAAGTTACAGTGTATATTCTTGTACTTTAAAGACTTGGATTTGAGGTTGCATAGTGTCAGCTATACTTACAGGAGCTTACTGTGCAATAAATTTGCTTACCTATATGTAACTGTATCACTGCTCGTTTGTGAAATACAATATGTTTGATGAGTATTAGTAATTAAGCTTCTTTCAACCATTACAGGCAGGCACTAAGCCTCTTTCAAACCAGAAGAGACAGTTTCCTGAGAAAAAAGAAACGAATGTGAAGAAGACTGTTTTGTCAGCTGCCAAGACTGAGGCAAACACTCAACCTATTGCTAGAGAGCCAGCAGCAGAAAACACCACACCATCATGGGCAAGCGATCATAATTACAATGCTGTAAAGCCTGAAAAGACTGCTGCCATATCATCTTCACTGTTGTTCAAATGTATGTATCGCATAGGGATATTCATGAATAACCACATTTTCTTTGAATACCCATCCATTCTTGGCTCTGCGAGACTAGGGAGGTTAGGGTTAGGGTTGGTTGTTTAACGTGGCACAAAGCTTTTCTCCACCTTCAAAGATTCACACGCAGAGATAAATGGAGACACTAGCAGAAGTTTCATTTGTATCGTGGGACAGTTGTATGATTAACAGCTGATTTGTGAATGCAAACTTCATGATTAAGCTTAAAATTTTTCCCATAAAGACAATACCTGTCTGTAATGTAGAAAAGGTAAGTATTGCAACATTTTTAAAGTTTTAACAAAAAGGTCACATAGTCTGCAGCTTGAATCAGCAACTGACTGTACTACTTGGAATTGTATTTTTGTGATTTAGATTTCTCACCTGTCTCTCAGGCCTTACATTTTCATTGTTAGTGACGAAAATGAAGTCTTCGGCGTGGTATCCAACAGCACTTTTACACTTCTGCAAACAGCTTTTAACTGTCAAGTATATTCAAGCTCTTCCTACTGCTTTTCTTCTTTACATGAAATGATTTAAGTGCCATTCTTTACTTTTAAGTTTGGGGGGAGGAAGTACTTTTTTTTTTTTTTTTTTTACCTTTCTATTATGTTCATACTTCACACATTATCCACACACACAAGAACACATCTTGAGTGGGTATTGGGCAGAAATATTGCATATTTTTGCAGGTTTTGAATAGCATCCTTGTAACACACAAAGGTAAGTAAATACTGCTTTGTAGCCTAAACAGGTGGTCTTGCTAATGTTCTTTTACTCAAACTAAGTGGTTTTGTGATGCAGTGATGGAGCTTCAAATGAAATCTTACATTGCACATTTATGAAGCACATGACTTAGTATCGAATATTTTCCCACTTGAAAATTAATGAATTCAGGAGTTCAGTGCTCTCAGCTTTCTTAACCACACTTCAGCCAACTTTCATATTTAGAAATAAAAATAGTTATTAAACCCTTACTTTATATATAAAAGTAACTGGTAAGTTCATAAATCTTCTCAGTCTAATTTTTAAACACAGGGAGCACTGTGTACCTTATGTTGTTCCATTCTACTATGGCAGTTACTAGGTGCATTTTAATTTTGTTATAATTTTTCCTTACATATTTTTATACTGTTGGTTGATAAAATGCCCCGTACCTTTTTCTACGATGAAGTCTTAAAATACAAATTTCTATAAAATTGCATTTTGAGTTTCTTGTAAAGAAACTTGCTTTTTAATCAGGAACTAGCATTGTTTAAATGCAGCTGATAATTTGAAAAGACCAAAATGAAAGTACAAGGGCCTATTTTGCATGCAAATTCGTGTCACACCTCTATCTCAGTATAATTGCAAGTGTTGATATAACCACAGTACTTAAAATGCTCTTACTACTGTAGTTCAGTTTTCCTTAGAGACAGGAATACAGATCTTGAGACAAGAGGTTTTTTATTTTTGAGAGGCTTGCTCTTGAACTTTACAACACAAAGTTACACAGACTGAACCAATTCCAGTAGAAAATAGGGCTCCCTTAACTAAATTGTTACATTAGTGCGAAAAAAATCTGTGTTCATACCAGACTTCAGTAGCGAAAACAACCTAGTCTGTGTGATGACAAACTCTCATATCAAATGCAGTGAAGAACTTCACATTGCTGTCACTAAGGTAAGCTGTGCTAATATGTGGACACCGTGGCACTACTAAAATCTCAGGTAAATTGTATGTTTGGGTAAAAAGATTGTCCTGCTTTTTGACTGGACTGGTGTATTCTGTCATCATCATGAGAAGCTGCTGTTGCATCTTCCTCAAGGGTATTTGTTGTGGTTTAACCTGGCACTGAATGATACCAGTGCTCATATTTCCTAGAGCTGTTAATGAGTGGGACTCTCTGGGGAGATCTTCCATTCAGAAGGTCAAAGTGCACTAACTGTGGTACACCTGTCCTGTTTTACAGCAGTACTTAGGGAGAAACAAATGAATGCTGCCCCCTTCTGGAATAGAGATAGCAAGGTTTTCAAAGCACTAGTTCTGGTGATTTTTAAAGAAAAGCAAACAACAAAAAAAACCACTTTGCTTTTGTTATCCTCTCTCAATTTTCTTCATTTTTTTGTGCAGTTCATCTTCTGTGCATCTAAGAACTAATCCCAGTCTGGTGCTTGCTTATATAAACTTACGATCCCACATTCAAAGGACACCTGGACTGCCTTGTTCCTATACACCTCCAACAGAACATGGAGACTCTCAGGGCAATACAGTAATGCTAGGATCTGATAATCAGAAAGTTTGGGTGTATGAAAATGTGATTTTTGTAATGCTGTGTTAAGGCAGGAAAGATGCCATTTATAACACATTTTCTCTCCTTAACCTTTATACTCAAGACCAGAGGAGTTATCACTCAGGTGGTAGAATTAATGTTAGAGTATGTAAGTATCACTGTAGAAAGAAAAAACAAGGCCATTTCTGCGCAGACTGCTGCCTGTTCAGACGAGTTTGTACCTGCTTATGTTGTGACTCGGCAGTTGAGTATGTAGACACACTGGTATGGTTCAGCTTAAATGTTAGGAAAGGGTTTTACTTAAGTCATAAGTATGTTTGACTGTGAGGACTGCACTATTTATTGTTAAACTTGCTTTTATTTTTGTGTGAGTGCTCCCTTATGACATACTGGGCCAAGTTCCATACTGTTAACATCTAAACTACTTCAGATACCTCAGTTAAGACCTGAAAGCTAAGGTATCTTTGCTTAATACTACATTTATTCTGCAAAACAGGCCTGTTCCATGGGGCATTAACTATCGAACAGCACTGAAGGAGTAAGAAGAGCTCCTACTTTTCTGTTACTAGCAGTTTCCTAGGATGTGGTTGCTGCATATGTGGTCTAGGCTTGACCCTTTGTAACTATAGGAGCTTTCTGAGGGATAAAATAATGATCTGAATACTTAACAATGAAGCTGCCAGAACTGCTGAGAAATTCACGTTGGAGTTGGCTGTGGAAAGATTATAGAGCAGAAGTTTCTGGTGTAGCACAGCTCCAGTGCCAAACTTGCATCATGAGCGTGGTGGGGGCTGTGCTGGCACAGGGGCTGCTGGGCAATCTGAACCCTGGCTCTGGAGTGAGGCAGACCAGTATTGGCTGCTGAAGCCAACATCCCCTGGGACTCATCCTCTTAAAAGGAGCAGTGGTATCCTTGGGGAGCAATTACCATCTCCTGCCTGTGAACTCCCGGAGCTCCCCTTCTCTGCTCTACCAGGTATGTTACATCTGTCCTGTGGTTGTCAGCCACTTGAAGATTTTTGCCGTGTGTCTTATGTTAGGAAGGCTGGTCTCTGCTGACAGCGTATTTTCTGTTGTGCCTTTCAAGCACCCAGCATCCTTGTGGCACTTGGATAACAGAACGCCAGCAGAATTGCCATAATGGGTGCTTGGTTTCAGTGTGAGGAGCTGTCACAGGAGGGCTGGGATGGGGGAGACACGTGGTACAACCTACAGATGCACTATGACTATCAGGGTGGTTTACCTCTTGTCACCAAAACTGAAAGTGATGCAAGTTTGATTAAAAAAAACCTCACCACCCTCTATTGCTGTTTTGCGTTCTTTTACTAATATTGCTTTAGTTCTCTGAACTTAACTCGATTGACTGGAGAGCTGGTGAAAAAGATCTTCCTCTGATAGTCCCCAAATAAAAGGGTTTTAATGAGACCATCTCCTTGCACTTTGAAGTCGAGTATTGCTGCTGATACTGGTGCTGATGGTTCGCTGTGCTGATCTCTGTACTGAACTTGGACCCTGAAGATGGCCTGTCCCTCCAACGAATGATGGTGCTGATCCAGAAAAGGTTCTTGAAAACAAGGAGATCTCTTGTTTTTAACAGTGGACGGTGCCTCTCTTTCTCTCAGGAGCTGACATAGTTATGAAGTAGCTGTCTAGTATGAATCATAATTTCATGTAAATGAAAGCAAAGCACTGCACGTCTAAGTTACAGGTTTGCATGAGGATAGCTACAGTGCTGGCTTCAGCGCAAACAAATCACCACTACAAAAAAAAGCCCCTTCTCTTGATTTCCTAAATCAGTTTTAATGGCAGATTCACTTTGTGTGCCTGAATGTGGAGGCTTGACATGGAGAATCAGTTTAATTATGAACTGCTTGTGTAGATCAGAATGGATAAATGCTTTTGGAGGAAAAAAAAAAAAAAGGCTGGTTTTTGGTGATGAGGTTTGATTTGATCTTAAAAGTGAAAATGGGCAGAGTTCACATTGTTTCAGAGGCAATTAACAGTGGAAACTAACACCCAAACCTGCTTAAGAATAGTTCAGATCTTCTGAATGACTTGAAACTAATCCTAAGCTATCTGAGAGAAATGACAAGGCCAAAAAAAAGCAGACCTGAAAAAGCCCCAAGCTTCAGGAGTGCAGCAATTGCACAGCCCTGTAATAGAAGCTGTTACAAGCTACACCTCACCTTCACAGCCTTGGGCATTGAGTGCTCAGTGCCACAAGAGGGTGCTTCAGTGGCACCTAACAGGATTGACTCTTCGACGAGTTTCTGAGGCTCAGATGTCAGGCATGCATCCCAGCAGTGTGACTGCAATGGCTGCACATGAGGAGTGCTTCTTGACTGGTAAGTAACTTCCCGTTGTAGAGTGCTTTATAATTGACATCTAAAGCACCAGCTCACCCATGTGTTTTGTTCAGTCTTTAGTTAGATAATGCATCGGAAGATCTCACCTAAACTCATGGGTTAAAGCTCTGTAACAGCCACTGCATTGGAGTGCAGAGCTGACATTCTGCTCTAAGATTGCTTCTGTCACTAGTCATACAGAAAGGGGTCAGTCATACTACAACTGCATGAGCCAAGTCTGTGCAAGACGTGGGCTGAATGAAGAGAATGAATGAAGAGAAGCTTCTAGGAAAACAGTAGTTCCAAATGAGGCTGGGGAAGTTTTTTTTCCCATCTTCCATTTGAGCATTTTAGAAAGGTAAACTTGCTGTTCCTGAGCTCTTAAATATCGATAAATAGGGGTGAGACGTTTAATCGCGGAGCCACATGCAGACTGGACAGCTGCAGTACTTAAGTGATACAACAAAAACTGATGGTGCTGCTGCTGCCTTCCTCTGAACAAGGAGCAGCACGACCATCTGCAGGTTCACTGTTCCATAGGCTAACGCTGGTGTACGTTGTGGTTTTTTGTTTTTAAATTCTTAAATAATTCTTTTCACAACTGAATTTCTATCAGACATTTAAGCTGTGGTTAAGGCGAGTGCTGTGTCCGGCCCTTAGAGACAGTGTGTGATTACTCGGCTCAGGGTAATCTTCACACAGGTTTTCAGAGAATACATCCTGATATAGATATTCTTGCTTTATTAACTGCAAAACTTCACTAATATTGTGAGTTTGCTCTATTTTTTTTTCTGAAAAGGATGCCAAATCCTTTTGGATATAACAACCAATCCACTTCCAAAGGTGGATCCCAAGTAGCTGTACACTTTTTTCTAAAATCCTTTATTTTGGTGAGCAGGGAGAATTAAGAGTATCCATGGAACCCATGCATGCTCCACCAATCTTTGCACTGTGGGCGCATAAAGGCTCACTGATCTGCAAGGTAATGCTGCGTTGGTGAAGTCCTGCTCACTTGTCAGTATATTGTGACAGTAAAAAGTTCTAAGCAAGCTGAACGACATGCACCCCTCATCCCATCTTCCCTGTGCTTTGTTGAGGGAGCTCTTACCATAGAGGGGAGGGGAAAGAACCCAAAACATTAGTGTAGGCAGGGGAGGAGGAAGAGCACATCTAATAAGAGACAGCATAGATGGTAGAAGAGGCAGTAGTTCTGTGCATGAGCAACCTTGTGCCAAGGTTTTCAATTCCGTAGCAAATAACTTCCATGACTGCAAGATGCTTTTCACAACCAGAATTTCTGTAGTGTTCTGGGCTGCTAGTTGTGATGCTTCGTTGTTGTGAGGTTTTGTTTTAAATCTAAGCCTTACAAACTGATTGCAAAACACTTTTCAGTCACCCGTGGTTCATCTAAAGCGTAGCTTACAACTTGAGCAAGAAATTTGGCAATCTTAGCTGTGATCCAGTTGATGTTAAAATATAGCACACTTCTCCAGATGTTTAAATACTGGAGTAACTAGATGTCTCCAGCAAAATAATGTCACAAATGAAATAATTTAAATTTGAGCTGTGAGGGGATGGTGCATGTAGGGAACCTGCTTTGGCAGGGGGGTTGGATTCAATGATCTCTGGAGGTCCCTTCCAACCCCTACAATTCTGTGATGTGATATCTTGAAATGGCTTTTTAAAGCGACTGTTGCAAAGACTGGGAGGAGAAGAAGAGAGACCTGAAATAGGCTTCAGCGTTATCTCTGCAGAAAAATTATTGAAGAGGCTGGGGGAAGAACGAAATTTCCTGTGGATAGCTTTGGTGGTGGTGGTGCAAAACACAACTTCTCCATGCAGGTGAGAGATTACAGCACAAATGCATCCTGCAAATCCGTCACCGAAAATTATCGGTGCTACGTTGTGGAAATCATTCTTGAGTTGGATCTAACCCGTGTTATGATATGAAGCATCAATGCTGAACCTTAGAAGTATGCTTGAACATCTAACTTTCAACCGGCTCATCTGTAACACAGCAGATAATGTGGCAGTTCTGCACCACTTAAAGGAGTTTCGTTCTTAGCTGCGTGTTGCAATATTTGGCTTAGCTTTAACAAGAATTTCCTTAGGGGAGGTATTCTCTATCTGATGACATCTAGTGGGAGAGATTGTAGTAATGTCTGTAGTTAAGATAACAGTAATGCTGTTTCATAAGCCTTAAAAACAAAAAGAGGAAAAAAAAGCAACAAACCCACCTTTCTAGCTTTGTGCTCACTGGGTCTCACTGGCAATGAGCAGACTCATTAGCTCCATCTGTACCTCAGTCTTTTTTAGCCTATGCCTCTCTTTGGTCAAAAAGAATCCTGTTGCTGTCTGAGTGGTTCACAAGACAGAACGGGTAATGTGGGAATTTAATGGGGGAAGATGGGGGAGTTGTTCTGTTTCAAGTATCCTTAACATCAAGCCCAGGGATTCGGAAGTGTTGGATAGAAGAGTCACCAGATGCTTCCTTCTGGCACTGATCTTTTGTCTGGTGAAACCTCATTCAGGCTGGTTAAGCTGATGTTCTGTAGTAGTCTTTATTTTAAAATTGGTTTAAGAGCATTTACTGTAGGTATGCTGGAGCTGCTGATTAAAAAAGGACTGAAAGCATCACAGCACAAAGCACAGCAGCCCCTGTGAGTGGTAGGCATTGACTGTGTCTTCAAGCTGTTCGTGATCCACAAGGCGAAGTGATTTGAAACTCGTGGTCCAAACAAATACCGGGTTGTTTTTGTTCCATCAGTTTGCTGAGCAACGGTGACATCTGTTCAGAAATTAAATTCCACAAATGTTGACATTCTGCTCGCTGGAAAGAGTGCACATTACTGTACAAGTTTCCCAAACGTGCTGTGGTGATAGCACGAGTCCTGGGGCTGTGCTGCCACTGTGACAAGGCAACAGGGCAGAGAGCTGCTGGCTGAAGAGGCAGTCCTGCTCCCTCCCTGCACTCGGCTGCGGCTTCTGCCTCCTGGGCATTGACTGCAAGACCTGTCCAAAGGCAGAGGGAGTTGGTGCGGCTGGACTGTCTGCAAGTGGAACTGAAACCTCAATAGGTCAAACTTGCTTTCTCAAAGTCATTACGAGATACGGGTTTCTTTTAAGATGAGGCTCATCTGCTGACATTGCAGGTTATTAGCATATGAAGGATTTAAGTACCCCTGGTTTGTTGTCAATGCACACACCATTTTAATAATCTTCAAATACAGTGAGATGTTCACAGAATCACTACCATCAAGTACTATTAGGTAGACAGTTGGTGTAAGGTAATATTTTGACTTGTGGAAACCATTAGTCTTTCACAAAGCTGAAATATTTGCACGTTCTCTATTGGCTAAAATAGCACACGTTGTGCTGGAAACCTTTTCAGTGCACCTGTTTCTGTACTGGGAATTTCAATCTACCTTTGCACTACTGCCATTTGTGTACATTACATGTACGTATTCTTACCCATGATGTAGTTATTTGGATCGTAAGGTTTAGAGTATGGATGTATTATTTTTTTATAACATATACATCATCTGATTAACACAACATCTTGGCAGTGCTGTAGTTAACTTTATCAGCGTGTTTCTTGTTAACCAATTTGAACAAATGACTGGAGAGGATAGGGTATTAAATATAACTTTAGTATTTAATGGCTTGTAATTATACTGTGCACAACTAAAGCTCTTAGCACTGAGGACTGGATTGTACTGTGGTCATTTTGTTGAAACCTGAGCTGTGCTGTCCTGCCTTCCATAGTGTGTCACAGAAAGGTGCTGCTGTCCCACTTGACTGAAGAGATGCAAGTCTGTGCAGAAGATGCAGTAAGCTGGGAAACAGAAATTCCTGCAGACTTATCATGCACACATTCTGGATATTCATCTTCTCTCTTCTCAATAACGTTAATACTGCCTTTTTACCTCTTTTAGCTCTGGGTGCCTCATTTGACCAAACCAAACTCATCAGCGATAGTTTCTAATCCCTCTTGGGGTGGCTGAAGACCTCCTGACAAATAACGTGGGGGGAGCATCAGAAAAGTCAGCGTGGGTCCTGCTGAGGCTCTCCCCAGCTCCATGGTCAGTCTGACAGTGAGTGGGACAGCCTCTAGGGAGTAGCTTGAGAACAGCGATCTACTTTAGAGTAAGATCTCCACATTCTTTGGAAGGTTTCAATATATTTTGGTAGCTGTCTCATTTTACACCTCAGATAAATTTCGCTCTGAAAAACTGAAGCAATACACGTTTCCAAAACAAACAAACACACTAAAAAGAAAGCGGGATAAATGATTCTTCCAGCTTCTTTGCTTTGTGTTCCAGTTTAGACACACTTCTGCACTTTGCCTTGTAGAAGTTCAGGTGCAGCGTTTATTTTTAGTTGATCTGAACCACCAGTTTCTGTATTTGTAGTGAAACTACGATGATAAGAGCCAACATAGCAAAGCTGTTGGAAGCATTCCTTCTGCTGGAGGAGTGTACAAGTGTTCAGGGTCATTTAGATCTGGGTTGTAGAAAAAAGTCAGGAGGCTGTTTCATCTGGGGTTTCATTCACAAAAGGAGTGTTTGCAGCATGTTTCTTAAGTAATTCAAGCCTTCCCCTTTTGTGGCTGTATTTCCATTCGAAATCTATGCTGCCTGGCGTTTCTTGGATCAGGCTTTACAAAGGTGCTTCCACCTTTGTCCGTTCCAAATCTATTTCAGAACCCATGAGAATTGGATGCATCAGACCCTTCCTGATAATTGCTGCTCTTGTTGTAGCAGGTGTGGAAGATGAAGAGGGACTTATTTGGTCTTTAGTGAAGTTATCTCAAGTTTTTGAATCCTTTCCAGAAAGCATACAGCTTTTTGCATCTAGAGCTTCAGGGCCAATTCTTCCATTGACAAATCCTTACTAGTTGAAAGCATCAGATAAAAATTAGTGTGTTAATTGGTTGGTAGTTAACTGCAGGTTTGTGAGAGGGGAAAAAAGACTTGAGGGAGTAAGTTTGACTTTTCTAATTGGAAGTGTTGTATTTCAGTAGGTAGGTTCACTCAGAGCCCATCGTTGTTTGAACTGTTGTGATGCATGTGTTAGTGCTAGCCCACTGTAAACATAATATTACTGGTAAGCTGAGGTGGAACAAATCTTGTTTGCTGTACAAGGGGCTGTTTTTGGCTTATTTTGTTATTCTGAATTGTTTCTGTTGATGCCAGAAGGTGAATGGATGAAAAACTGAAGGAATGGTTGGCTTTGTGTCCCACTGAAGTTTAACTTAAACGTGAGATTATGGCTATTGATCTGTTTAGTAACGGTAGAAAGGATAATTAGTTTAAACAGCAAGTTTAGGATATGGTGAATGACATGATGGCATTTAGATGGCCACAGCTTTTAATGTTTAATTCTGTAAATCTAGAGTTTAGCTGGAAACTGAACAGGAAGATCTAATCATAATTTAATTGTGGTAATGACCAAGTAGATGGAGAATGCAGTTAAAACTTTCAGCAACTTCTGTGTTATGTAACCTGGCTCTCTTTCCTTGCTCCTTAAAAAGTCTGTAGAAGGGATTTCTTGAACTTCAAGAGTATTAAGCTTGGGGTGACATTAATTCAGCCACGAACTGGTGGAATCTAGTCAACCTCCGCAGTGAAACAGTTCTACAAGTTACTATGAGAATTTTTCTGTTTGAATATAAGATATGGGTTGTTTTGACTTTGTGTGAGTGTGGAGTTTTGAAGCTTGATCATGAAATCCAGCTAGGGAATCTTTGAAGGTGGTGCCTTTGTCAGACTTTTTTTGTATAGTGTGTGAATAAGATTTGCAGTCTGCACAGCTGAAGTGGAGCTGTTAAACTCTTCAGTCTGGCAAGATATATTATTTTGCATTCAAGGCAAATTTCTTCTCCCAATATTTGTAACCTTGGTAGTTATTCTCTAGAAGTGTCGTTTCACAGACTTCCTTATAGATTGATAAAAGGTCTTTGTAAACAGCAAGCCATAAATGTAAGTATTTAGTATTGTACTGTTCTTTGTTTTGACAGCTCAAAAGGGAGATAAAAAGAAGGAAGACAAAGCAGCAGAGCACACTGTGGCATCAAAGAGAGCTGTTGCTTCAACATCTGTGGCAGAGAAACAGACATCTCTCACTAAAAATCTTCTTCCCAAGAAGGCCCCAACCTTCTCTAGCTTGTCACTAGCCAAACAGCCACTGAAGTCTTCTACTGGGAGTTTCAAAGGCGTAATTCCCAAGAAGCCGTGGCCTTCATCAGACAGCGTTCCTTCAAAGCCTTCCGCTCCTCCTCCTGCCTCATCGCTACCCAAAAAGCCAGTTGCATCGTCCAGTTTGGGTGCAGGACTCAAAAGGCCTGCTCCATCTTCTGTTCCCACTGCATCTGGAAGTAGTCAAGTGAAAGTATCGGCTGTTCCTATCCAGTCACAGCCCAACTCTCAGATTCGACAAAATATTCGGCGATCCCTAAAAGAAATTTTGTGGAAGAGGTGGGAATTCAGAGCACTTCTTTTGTATAGGAAGCTATATCTGAAAATAAGCAAAATTGAAGGATTTAACTTATGCTAGAAACTGGTATATATACTAGAAACTGAAAATACATTTAGCATTTCAGGTTTATTAAAAAATCCGGATCTAAAATCAATGTGCAGGTGAAAAGGCTTTTAAAGAAAAGCCACAAAGCCCCTACCCCATTTCTGCTGAGACAGTGACATCTGAAGAATTAAACCGCAGCACAGAAGCTTTTGAGGTGCAGTGATCTGAAGTTAAAATCTGGCGATGGCGGTGCTTGCAGATGTAGAGGTGGTACAAAAATAGTATTGGGAATGTCACAGTGAAAAGCTAGGAACTGTAGCACTTATATGTATAAATAAAAAAAGAATGCTGAAATGTTGTCCCACAAGTGCTGTTAAAGCTGTGGTCGGCTGTCAAGGCGTGCACCACTGCGTTGTGGTAGTGTCTCTGAACTAGAAATGTTCACAGCGGGAAGTCTGAGCTTAAAACTCAAGAGCTTAGGCTTCCTGTGTAGCTCATGGCAGAAAGCTCCATTTGGTGCCAGGAGCGGTCGCAGAGGCTGACCTCAGCTCATCCAGGCTGTCTTTCCTGTCTTCTGTAGACAGAGACAAGAGGCTGCCCTACTTCTCAGCTTGAGGTCCTGAAATACGCTTTGATTTTGAGATGTCTTAAAAGAGACTTGAGTCCCTGCTGGGTGCAGAGGAGCTCAGTTTCGCTCCTTCCTCTGGAAGGTTATTTTTTAATGAATGCTACCTGAAGATTCGTGCCTAACATAAATGCATGGACATCTTGTTTTTAACAGAGTCAACGATAGCGATGATCTGGTCATGACAGAGAGTGAAGTGGGGAAAGTAGCGCTAAATATTGAGAAGGAGATGTTTAATTTGTTTCAAGTTACGGACAACCGATACAAGAGCAAATACCGCAGCATCATGTTCAATCTCAAGGACCCAAAAAACCAGGTTTGGAATTTCCTTAAGCAGTAAATGTACTGAAATACATTAATATTTTTTTAATATGTTAAGATCTATCCTGAAAATTGTGAGTTTCAAGATAGCAATTTATGAGTTATACAATACAAGATTATTTTAAATCCTTCCAAATCTCTTTAACAAAATCTAGTAGGAATTGAACTTCAGTTGGATCATGTGTATTTATTCAGTCTGGGCCTTTGGAGTGGAATATTCACTGAATGGCATTCTTAATTATAGGCTTCATTCTTCCTCCTGTGACATTCTGCAGTATGTATCAGATACTGCTTCTGTACGTGATTGTTTTAAAAGGAAGAAAACCTTTTGTAGGTGGAAATATATACTAGAAAACACTTCAAACTTTGTGGGACTTTTCCCTCTAATTTCTGCAATAGATTTAAAACAGAAGTGGCCATTCAACTTCTGAAATAACTGTTCAGTTAAGTTGACTTTTTTATGATAATCAGGACAATTTGTACTTGATGTTTATTTCATCCTTGTTTTCTGGTTGCTGCACCTTTCCCACTTCGCTTATAATTAATTAATATTTTTAATAGGGAATTAATAAATCCAAACGTGTTTTGACAGTTCAACACTGCATATCTTTTTTGTTATCTTCAGCATAGCAACAGTGTGTTTTGTTTATAGGGACTTTTTCATCGTGTTCTTCATGGGGAAATCTCTCTGTCAAAACTTGTGAGAATGAAACCAGAAGAACTTCTATCTAAAGAACTGTCTGTGTGGAAAGAGAAACCAACCAAAGCAGTAAGTGATGTACAGTTTTCCAGTATGTGCTTAGGTATGAATTAAAAGCAAGTTCACCAGCCCTTAGCACTCCTGTTACTGTTTTCTTCATAATGAAGTAGGAATAATTCTAAGTTTCTAAGGCTTTTTCTCTTCCACTAGCCAACTAGTAAGAAAGTACAGAATGCAATTATAAAGTAAGTGTGCAGTCTTCTTATTGAAGTGATTTTGTTTCTCTCAGGTGATGGAGTCGAGAAAAAAATCACAGGAGGTCAAGAAAGTACCTGTGAAACGGGAACATGCACCTGATCTTAATATGGAAGACTCTCCACCAGTGTCTGATTCCGATGTAAGTATCAGCTGTTGCTTTAGCATGAAGACCTCAAAGGAGGTCAGTGGTAACTAAGTAGGGCCTCACATTTTTCCTCAGAAATGTGACCTGTTTCACTGAGCTGTAAGAGCATTACCTCGTAGGTGTGCTGTGAGCATTTTCCTGTAATTACATTCCCAAAGTATTTCTTTGTGATTGAAATTGGTGATCAGCCAGAATGTTTGTTTGTTTGTTTTTAGGAGCAGCAAGAGTCAGCACGAAGTGTACCGAAATCAAACAGTGCTCCTTCTTTGGATGTTTTTAGCAGTATGTTGAAGGATACAACAAGTCAGCACCGAGCCCATCTTTTTGATTTAAACTGCAAAATTTGTACAGGTACCTACATGTTGACTATGTGTGATGTTAGAAGAATTCTTAAGAGCTTTGTCTGCATGTTTATTTGTTTTTCTCTTAGAACATTTTCAGTGTTAAATAGTGACCGAAAGCATTTTAAATGAATTTATAGGTCAGATTTCAGCATCTGAAGATGAAGTACCTGCTAAGAAGTCAAAGTCAGCGGCTTCTATTAAAAAGGTGGAGACAAAATCAAAACCAGAAGTTCAGCCAAAGTACGAAAGTTCTGCACCAGCAGCAGCAGAGCCTGCCAAAGAGGCAGTAGCTGAAGATGCAATGGAAACTGATGTTGAACCTGCAGCAGAAGTGGTTTCCCAGTCAAATGTAGAAAGATCTTATGTTCCTACGACTCAAGTCCAGAACAATGCTGACTCCTCTGTCCCTGAAGAAGCTTCAGCTCTTCCTGCTGTTTGTGCTGGTGGAGTTGTCACAACTGTAACAGTTTCTGGTAGAGACCCAAGGACAGCCTTGGGTACCTCCTCTGGTACTGCAGCAACTGCCCCACGATCTGGTCCTGCATCTGAGAAAGTTTCAGTGGGAGAATCAAAGCAGGAAACATCAAAGCCAGTTATGACTGTCCCCAAATCAATATTAACAAAACCATCGTCTTCACCAGATCCAAGATACTTAGCTGTTCATCAGTTACCCAGTATCAAGTGCGTATATTTAATAGCAAGCTAAGTTACTGAATCTTTAGCCTAGTCACCTTCAAAGTTGGTTTATCCTCCTCTTCCTCTCACTCCCCCTCTGCCAATAATCAAAAGGCTTCAAATAACTTGATTCAGAATTTTAATTGATAATCTCATTTACCTTCTCTCGTTGGTAAATTTTTTCTGAGCATCACTGTAAATTGACAGCAGAGACACTACAATGTGCTTTAACAGAGAAATAAAACTTAAAAGTAACTGGTGGTAAAATCTCCATATACATTCAATATAGCAAGTGAGCGTATATGAGAGATGGTTTAAAGGCACTTGAGATTTTCACCTATTAAAATAAGTATATGAACACAGAACAGTTACGTCTCACTTTATGAATATAAATTAAAATGAACCATTTGATCAGCTTGGAAGGAAGCACATTGTTAATGTATTCTGAATATATATATATATATATAAAATAGAAAAAATAAGTGTTGCTAAGGATATGCTTATGGAACTGCAGTTAAAATAGTTTTGTTCATACCCACTCCCTATATATAAGATTCTCTTTCAGATGCATATTGTTGTCTCGCTTAGTGGAAGTTACGTAATTCAATTTAGTTGTTACATTCTCAGGATCACAATGCTCACAGTGCTAACCCTAGTTCTATAAACATCATGTCTTTCAGCATCATTTTGCTTGTCTGTAGCTACAAGTATATTTTCAATTATTCCTGACATTTCCCATTAATCCCTAGTTAATGGAAAACATTAACAAAACAATTACAAAGGATTCTGTTATTTAGGAGTAGGCAAGAGAAGAAAAAGGAAAGCAGCATTGTTGCTGTGATCTGTAACTTTTCTGTTTTGGATTTGTTTTACAGCGTTGCAGAGCCACGCTCACCTCAAGACAGCGACACTTCCCTCTTCCTCTCTCGACTCAACACCATTTGGAAAGGATTTATTAACATGCAAAGTGTGGCCAAATTTGTCACTAAAGCATATCCTGTCTCCGGGTGCTTTGATTATCTTAGTGAGGTTAGCACTGACGTGTTTGTGTGTTCAGAATACGTTGCAATTCCAGTTGCTAGGAAAGCTATGGTCGCTATATATATTATATTGGAAGTCTGACAGTGGTGAATGGGCATGGTGTGGTAGGGGAATGGTAGCTAAAGGAAAAAAATAGCCTTTAAAAAATTCCTCACAAATCTGTGAAGAAGTCTCACATCTTTTATTAAATGTGTATATGTATATGTGAGTATCTACCATGGAATCACAGCTTTATTTCAGATTCAGGTTTTGAAAAGAAGCTTTATAGCCAGTGTTTTAAAATAGGTGCCACCTTCTGCTCGCAACCAGTTGGATCACTGTTGTGATCTGTTAAAAATATTTCTTTAGCCATTTATTAAAAATCTTGTCTTTAATTTATTGGCTTTTATAAATGACAGCTTTCCTATAAGACAAAGCTGAGAACTATAGCTGATGGGTGAATAAAAGTACTTGGCCTTCCACTGCTGTCATTGTTTGGCAATAACACCTCGAAATTTGGAAATTGGAATGTCTGAAATCAGAAATGTGTATGTGCAAGTTCATTAAAATAGAATAATGCATTATCCCCTGGGCTACTGGGATGGGGCAGTCTGCACTGTGTTAAAGCTAAAGTCTCTTGGCTTATACTACCATGTAATACTTCTTGTTTAGGATTTACCAGATACAATTCATATTGGTGGGAGGATCTCACCGAAGACAGTCTGGGATTATGTTGGCAAACTCAAATCTTCGCTTTCTAAGGTATTCACTTAAAATCCTTTGCAAAATACAGAAGAAATATGCAGCAATGAAAAATGACAACTTTTGATAATATAAGTTAATAATCAGGAAATACTGGCACAGATCAAACTTAGAAAACTACTGACACCACTTACTACTTTGAAATTTTTGATTTATTGAAGAAAACTTTGCCTATTAAGGTGCTGGTCATCTTTCCCCTACACAGCAGTTAAGACTTCATACTACTTACTGTTTTTTAATGATTAACTGTAAACAATTACATATTCAGTATCGAAGACGGAAACTCAAATGTTAAAAACCAGGACATTATCATTAAGTGTCTGTATTTAGTTTTACCATTAAAACCACTTTAGAAGTGGTACAACTTAAGCACAGCATGTAGATATAATTATGAAACTAAGATTTTCCCATTTCCTTCATAATCGAGTATTCAGAACCTCAATAGGAATAGATTGAAGTGAGATACATAAGTAATTGGGATTTGTGAAACGCCGAGCCTAATTCTGTTTTAATTTTGCTGATTGAACAACAGCACTGTCTTAAAGATAGAGCATCCCTTGAAGAAATAGCAGATCAATAAGTACACAGCTAATTTTTAACCCTGGAATTTGCCGTTTTTTATTTGCTGATATGCTACAGGTTGAATTTTTCCACTTTGCTTTTGTATTACAGGAATTGTGTTTGATTCGTTTCCATCCTGCCACAGAAGAAGAAGAAGTGGCCTATATCTCTCTCTACTCCTATTTTAGCAGTCGTGGTCGTTTTGGTGTTGTAGCTAATAACAACAGACATGTCAAGGATCTCTACCTGATCCCACTGAGTTCTAAGGACCCAATACCTTCCAAACTCTTGCCCTTTGAGGGACCAGGTAAGCACAAAACATAGGGGAGATTAAGCGCTAGGTAAAATCACAAAAGAAGAATCAGCAACAAGTTGTTGAATGTTTGACGTGTTATTAAAAGTATATATTTCATATAAAAACATTTTTACAGATCATACAGGGAAAAGTTGCAAAGTCAACCGTCTCAAAGTAAAATAGTTTGAAACTCACATAGCCTTTCTACCAAGTTGCATAAGTGCTATTAGGAGGATGATTTTGCTATAAAATTGATTATGTAGAACAGCCACATTAAACAAACAACCGAACAGTGACAGCAAACAAACAAAGAAAACAACAAACTCACCCTACTTTCGGCAACCCACAAATCCGCGAAGCCTTAGGTCCCTACAAGTGGTGCACTGTCACTTGCATCAAGCAGGACTCAGCCTTCAGAGGAGTCAAAGTGTATGAAGACAAAGGTAATATTGACAGTGGTTTCACTACATTGGCTGCTGGGCTGCTCTGCATTGTGCTTCATGCAATGCATATGCACAAGCTGTTTGAAGTGTTCCATGCTTGGCAGGGCCAACCAGATGAATCACTGACTTCTGAAAGTCGGTTTGTTGGGAGTGGGGAAATCATATTCCTTCGGTTAGGCAGTAGACAGCAGTTGGTGTAGGTGAGTTACATTCCATTCTATTTATAGTTAAAATTATCAGAAGTAATATTTGGCTTGAATTTTCTGTGTGTTTGAGGCAAATAGAAATCCACATTTGTTAGGCAAAGTGTGTTAGAGCACTACGATAGAGGCAAGGTTCCAAAGGTATAGCCACCTTTAATTAATGGAAGACCCACTTAGTCTTCACTCTTTTTGGAAGCTTCTATAGCAGGCCTTACCTCATAGTTGTGCTCAGTTGTATTCGTACTTTAAAACCAGAGTCCACTACATGGGGGAAAAAATACCAGGTAAGCTGTTCTTGCTTTTTGTGTATGTATTCAAACCATAGCATAAAATACATGTAATCCATACTCTTTAATGGCATCTGATGGAATTCACCTTTTTTTTTTTTTTATACTCAATAAAAGTATTTTGTACAAAGTGGTCATTGTCTCCTTAAATTTAATCGTGTGCCTTCTAACAGAAGACTTGAAAGTACTTTAAAAGCATTATGCTGTAGACAGTGTAAGATGTGCTGATTAATATGGCTGGAGGGGGGAGGAGGGAGAGGACAATAAAACCCTGTCACTCCAGAAGTCCTGGTTAATATTTATTCCTGCTGTCTCAGCCAGTTCCATCAGGCACACACAGATTATGAATTTCTCCTGTTCTTTGGTGAACTGGATTTGGAAGGTGACTGAGGACCTCTGAACTGCTGTAGTACATAGAAGATCTCCAAAAACATTGACATGGGTGATTTAAAAAGAGAGGAAAATGGAAGAAAATTCACATTTATTTACGTCATCTCAAATATTTTATCACTGGATGTAATGTGTGTTTGGGATACTCTACATTGTGTGATAGTTTCCTGTATGTGAATTTACTTTACTGTTTCACATACACGCTGAAGTTACTTAGCACTTCTCACGTGTGGATGTCAAAGCAACTCGTGGAGAGAAAGGAAAAAACAAAGATCAATTGCGGTTATCAATAGAAAGAGTGATGTATTGAGTGAGGGCTTTATTGGCAGTACTGCAAATCTCACAAGGACCTCATATTTAAAATAGACTAATTGTAATGAAAGCCCTTTTCTCAGCAAAGGAGATTCCACAAATGTTGTCTCTTTTGACAGTTTAAAACTGGCAGTGGGTTTTCTTACAGAATGAAGGCCTGAAATATCTGCGTGCTATTTAGAATGCTCTTAAAGTTGCAACAAATGGAAAAAAAAACCAACAACAAACAAACTAGATAGAATATGTGGCCATTATACATGTAAATGTGGCAAAACTGATCTTATGAAAGGATGTATTCAAGGACAAGAAAAGCAAATATATGTCCAGTGCTGATATTTAGCATATAATGCTTTAATGGCTTTAGTTGCAATAAAACCAGCACATGGACTTCAAATCAGAAAGAGTTAAATATTGTATAACTAATTTAGCACTGAAAGCTCTGCCAACTTAGCTTGCAGCACTTAAAACGCTGGCTTGTGAGAGAGAGTTACTGAGCAGTAGTTGGAGACTTCAGCCAACATTTTCAGTATTACCTAAAATTAGGCGTTCAGCCTATTTATGGGTCATGAACCCTGTTTATGGATGTGGAGATAGAGGTAGATCAGCATTCTGCTCTGTGTTTCCATCCAAAATAAGCTCTTCCTGTTTGCTCACTCTGGAATGAATGAATGCAGATAGTGGGTTGTGCCAAGCTTCTAATATTCATGTAAAATTACAGTCTCAACATTTTAAAACGTGATTTGTTCTCTGGCTGAACAAAACAGATTCAGTTACAGCTGTTATTAACTTACCACTGGAATTTGTCTTGAACGTGTACTTAAATTTTACCCTATTTAGTGATTCTTAATCTCTGATTCTTAACCAGGATTCAGAAATGATTTTTTTGTTGTTGTTTATTTTAGAGATATGGTCTGATGGATTTTTGAAACCTGCCTGATTCAGTAATTCAGTGTTTGAGATGCGTGTTGTGATCGGTTGTGTAAATCACGAGTCTCTCTGTAAATGAGCTATATATTAATGACAGAAGAACAGTGAATGCCTGCTAGGAATTTTGGGAGGATTTGTGAGCTGCTCTGCAGTGGTCAACACTGACCAAGTGTTGAAGTGTGGAGTCATTACTCACTGATAAATTCACTCAGTGTGAACCATACCTCACTACTGAGTCCATTCAGACTATATGCTGTGGCTGGTCTTTTTCCCACTGAAGTTGTCTTTTGGACTATGCCTTGGGATTATAACATAATGTGCATGTAATACGTTGTGATCAGAACGGCTGGAGCTGATTTCAGGCAAAGGATGCGAATGAATTTGTAATTGGATGAGCCAACAATTCATATGGTGCTTTCCAGATGATCTTGGATTCGCTGAAGATAATTATTTGTTTAGTTCCTGTCCTGCCTGCTTTCACTGTTCATCTCGCCATCCCTGCTCCCTTATGGTGGCAGAGCTGTGTGTGTACTACATTATTAGCTAGTCTTAGTTCTGGTTCAGATGGCCAGTTCACTTTCTTCCTGTATTTGCTACTTTGATATAAATTTTTCTAACTGTGAAAGGAAGTAAAAATTGGCAACACTTAAGGAACACCAAAACGTTTTTTCTGGAGGATAAAGAGAGCACTGAATTTTTAAATGTACAAATAGGAAATAACATACATTGCAGATTGGGAATTATTACAGAAAGCAGCACGGCCAACACCCTCTCAACCACAGAACTACGTCAAACTCAAACACTGAACTGCAAAATCAGCTATGGATATCTAGAATACATTCAGTCAAATTTAATTATTCTTGTTTCTCATTGTACTTAAAACGAGAGCTATTTCTGATAGGAAGTCTCGAGTGAAATTCAGATCGGTCTCAATTTGTTTCTGACCTTTTGTAAAGATTACTTCTAGTGCCTCTGCAGATTTTGCTGCTCTCCCCATTACATGGGGAAAACAGACTCACTGTGTTGTTACCAGTTACCATCAGAAGAACACAATTACAGAGGAGAGATTATTCCTCAGCTATGAAGAGATCTCATCAGACTTTCAAGTTAATTTACTTTATTCGAAAAAATTTCCAGGCCTTGTTAATTACAGTTAAGTTTTTGGAGAGTGAGGCTTAAATTGAGCAAGAATTGAGGATAAGAAATGCAAGCACTGATGATGATGGGGCAAGGCTTTGTTGACAGAAAGAAGGGCTTAGTGAAATATACAGTAAGTGCTGGCAACACTAGGTTTAAAGCAGTGGTAGTTTTGCAGTGTTTTAGCAGATTGTATGTAGTTCTTGCAGTACAAATTTTCACAGAAGAAGAAATTTTGACTTGCCTGGTCAAAATGTAACTCAGGTTCATCTGTATGCAATGGAATCTTCTCACCTAGAAAGCTTCAGTTAAAAATAGCTAATCTCATTTTAATGGTTTCTGAGTTTAATCATAGCAACCATAACTTGGAGAAGATGAATTCTGTTGAACACAAATAGAAGTTCAGCTACATAAACAAAAGCAGCTGATACAATTAGTATCTACTTAGTGAACTTAGGAGTCCCTTTAAAGCTTTGCATTCCGTTGTTTCGCCGAAAGTACTTACTTAATGACTCACAAATAGTATTTATCTGCATCTGTGGGATTTTTATGTATTTAGGCATATATTGCTGTTATCTAGAAGCTTTTGGTGGTGTAAACTGTTCTTAGTGAGCAGAGGGTTTTGTTTAGTAGGACCAAAGATGCACGTAAATTAGTATCTTAGCTTTTAAAACTGTTGCAGGTTCATGAGTGGAAGGAGCAGTGTAGGTTTTAGATTCCTTGCCATTTAACCGCACTGAATATTATGTTACTTGGCCTTTTGTTTTGTGTTTTTGTATTTCTGCTTCCTAGCTGCTTGCAGATAGAATTAATGTGGACTCTAAAAGGGATTCTTTGAAGTCATTAAATCCAGAAGTTAAGAAAGCCTTTCTTTGTACAGTTTTTCTATGTTTGCCTTTAAATGTATGTTAAAGGATTCCTTCCCTGCCCTTTGTTCTAGTCATGTTTATTTTCCACAAGTGCCAGTGGGAATTGTGAATGTAAGGGGAAGGAGCACAATCACATGAAGCAGACGTACGGATATTTGTGTTTTCCCTCTTTCCAGGAACTTTCCGGTCATTTTCAGATAAACGCTTCCAGAGATTCGAGTCAGAAGCTTTCACAGCAGAGCAGTTCTGCTCCCAGTGCCCATAGCATCAATCTGAATCCTACACCAGAGGGTTAAAAAGCAACCTGCCAAATTGCCAAGCGTGCCAAATTCATACCCAAATAAATGCTTTCTTGGAGAGAAGGCAGACATACCCAGTGTCCTTTTCTCCCACATGCTAAACTCATATCTGCTTAAGGGCTCATGTGCTGGTTTGGTGTGTTAGTTAACAGTTTCCCTACTTCTCAATGTGTGTTAAAAATGATATTTAGCTGGGGAAAAAAACAACAACAGAAAAAGGAATCAGAGTCAGTTACAAGCTTTAATATTGTTTCCAAACAGCCTGTTTGAGGATGTTGTTGTGAAGTTTAATAGTGCCATGTGGTTTATCTGTAAGAAAAAAACAAAGGAAGGTTTTCTAATAGCGTTAGAACTTACTTTTGTTCAGCTGTGCTTCTTAAATTCTGGCTTAGCCCTACAGAAAGGTAGATTGCTTGTCCAACATACCTGTGTATACAACATTATTACAAACTATTTTACTGGAGATGTTTGAGTAGGGAGTGGGAGTGGACAAGAATAAAATAGTAATACAAAAATGACAATTTTCTTTAGTATTTGAACAGTAGCAACATTAGCAAAGTTTCCTGTTACTACAATATTAAAGGAGTACCAAAGAAGGGATTAAAATATTTCTTCTCACATATGAATACATATATAAATAGTAAATAAATGTAGATACATACATGTGCAGACTAATAGAATTGCCAATAAGTCATCGCATGAAATTCAGGAGAACTTACTGTTATGACATTTGTAGCTACCACTGTAAAATGGAATAAATTTCTATTGAAAGCACTGATAAAAATGGTTTTTACATATACAGTCTTTGTGTTTTCTTTCAGGTCTTGAATCATCACGTCCAAATTTAATTCTTGGATTGGTTATCTGTCAGAAAGGGAAACGTCTTGCTACCGGCATGGAAACAGACAAAATAGAGGAAAAGCGAAGTCGGATTCAGTTGCAGGAGGAAGCAGAACCATCGCAGTTCTTGAAGGGGCCAGTAGCTTCTTTTCAAGAAAAGAAAACCCCAAAATACGGGCTTTATTCTGGAGATTCAGCTGTGAGTACAACACCCCCTGGGTCTCCTCCGCCGCCTCCACCCCCACTTCCCGTTCCAGAAAGCTCAGCAGTTACACCTTCAGTATTAAAAATACTGTCCTCGATTAAAAGTGGAACCACAACTACTGCACCGCCTCCAATCTCAGCCGCTGCTTCTCCAAGTGTTACTGCTACGCATTCTTCGTCCTCAAAAACTGCCACACCTCTCGAGCACATCCTGCAGACGCTGTTTGGAAAAAAGAAATCTTTCGAACCTGTTGCTAAGGATTCTGAAACTGCCCAGTCTTCAAATCAGAAAGCTCAGGCAGCTGCTGAGGGAGGTGTGGCAGCTGTTCCTTTGTTAGATCCCATTGTACAGCAGTTTGGACAGATGTCGAAAGACAAAGCGATAGAGGAGGAGGAAGATGACAGACCATATGATCCCGAGGAAGAATATGATCCAGAGAAAGCTTTCGAAATGCAGACAGGTGAAAGTGAAAAACTTTACAGTGTGGAAAAGCCAAGTAATACAGCAGTATTAGAGGATGAGGCCTATGATCCGGAAGATGAAACTATCTTGGAAGAAGCAAAAGTTGCTGTTGATGATTTACCTAACAAAATGTATACGGATGCTAAAAGCAGTGCTCCAGAAACATCTGCTCCATACGTACCTGACTTATCTGCATCCTCATCCTTAGTGGAACAGCAAAAAATGTTGGAAGAATTAAACAAACAAATAGAAGAACAGAAAAGGCAACTAGAGGAGCAAGAAGAAGCCCTCAGACAACAAAGAGCGGCTGTTGGCGTTTCAATGGCTCATTTTTCAGTGTCTGATGCTTTAATGTCACCACCACCAAAATCTTCCCTAATAAAGACTGAATTGTTCCAACAGGGCCAGCAAGCTGTACAAAAAGTAGATTTACCTTCATCTGCAAGTCAACAAGCACAAGTTTTAAACCAGGGCTCTGACCCACGGCAGACTAGAGATCCTCGACAAGCCCGAAGAATGGCAACAGAAATAAACGACAATACTGATGCTCGAATAAAGCCGCAGGCAGTACAGAATGAAACACCCGCAAGAGAAATTCTTTCAGCAAGTTTTCCAAGTGCTTTGTCAGCTTCACTTGGTAAGGAAGATAATACCTTAATGTCTGCTCCTCAGCTTAGTTATACTGCTGGTAACTGGGTTTCAAGTGAACAGGCTTGTACGGTGTCACAGAAAGAGGCACCTAGTAGCAAATTTGAAAACACCGCTCAAGTTAATTTGGAGAATGTAAGTCAAACAGTTCCTGGCGAACCCTCCACATCCAAACCCTTACGCAAAGTGCTGCTTCCAACACCTCCGACTACGTGTTTTCAGCCTAATTTCTCCACATCAAATGACAGTCAGTCTTTGCAAGATATGCATCAAGTACCATGGTCAAATGAGCCAAAGGAAGGAATAGGAAGAGATTCTTTTTCAAATGCAATGTTTACTTCTCAGGAAAATGCAGGTGGTCACTATGAACCAGAGAGAGGTCTGTCTTCACTGCAATATGAAGAACAAAGAAACCCTCAGCCTCATCAATTTGTAGAACAAACTGAGTCTACATCAATTCAGGGTGAGGGTGGCCCTCTGCCACAGCACTTTGAGGAAAACAGACTTCCATTTTCTTTGTCTGGGCAGAAAGGAGGACCTCCACAACCACCGATACACAATGCACCTGGAGGACCTCACGGACCTAACTTTAGAGGGCCGGCACCACAGTTCTCAGAAGAGCACGGTTCTCCAAACAGTGATGGGCAAAGAGGATCTGCCCCTGGAAGATTTGGAGGTCAGAAGGGTCCCATCCCTTCCTTATTTTCTTCACAGCATGGATCTCCGCTTTTTGGTGATAATAGGGGCCCTGCCCCATCGTACGGTGTTCCAAGAGGAATGTCACCATCTCAGTTTGAAGATCACATGGAACCTCACATGGAACAAAGGGAATTCTCAGATTCCCAATACAATGAGATGATTAGGCCTCCAGGACCATTTGAAGGATCTGATCAACCTCAGTTTATGGGAAACAGAGGACCTTTTCCTTTTGGAGGTCAAAGGCGACCTCCACCAGCTCAGTTTAAGGGACAGAGAGGAGGCCCTCAGTTTGGAGGGCCAAGAGGTCCGGCCCCTAGTCATTTTGGGGGACCAAGAGGGCCTCACACAAATCAATTTGAAGGGCAAAGAGGTCCACCTCCGAATCACGGACCTGGCCCAAGAGGACTTTTGCCACAGCCATTTGAAGAACGGAGAGGGAGTCCCCCTCCCAGATTTGCCAACCAGAGAGGTCCAGCACCACCTCAGTACGGAGGACCAAGAGGACCCTCGCCTGCAATGTTTCCAGAGCAAAATGAACCTCCTTCTAGATTTCATTTCCAAGGTCAGTCACAACAAAGTATGAAGTCAACCCCAAGACCACTCCTAGACCTTCCAGGCCATCTGTCAGCCCACAGAAAAGACATGTGGGAGGAGGCTGGACCATCTGCATCTCTTTCCAATGTTTCTGGACAAGGGCATGAGTCAGAAGGACAGTGGTCAGCACCTGACTTCCGAGAAGGCAAAAATATTGAATATAGAGGCCAGACATTTGAAGGGAGGCAGAGAGACAGATACGAGGGAGGAAATAAAGACAAGGGTTTAGATCAGCCAGAGCCTCAGCAAGCTGATAATCGACAAGGTAGACCGTTTGAGGAAAGACGAAGGGATCGTGAACATGGCAGACCTTGGGAAAGAGACCGTGGCAGAAACTGGAACAGAGACAGGGACTGGGAGAGACACAGGGACAAGGAATGGGATAAAAACAGAGACAGAAACCAAAACAAAGATAGAGAGAAAGATTCCGAGCATGCTAAGGACTGGGAAAGAAGCAGAGACCGAGACAGAGCCAGAACTAGAGACAGAGAATCCTACAGAAGACGTGACAGGGAGAGATCAAGGAGCAGAGACAGAGATCGTGACAGAGATAAAGACAGGGACCGGGATCGAAGCAGGGAAAAAGAAAGAGATCGAGAGAGAGATCGGGATCGTGAGAGAGGAAGAGATCGGAAAGATCGGAGCAAAACCAGGGACACTGGTAAAGAGGTGAAGCCAGAAACACCTAAGGAAAGCCAGAAACCAACAGAGGCAGAAGCTTCATCGTCCACTGCTCAGTCATAGAAGTATGGCTGCTACTGTATTTTCCATAAATAAGACACTTTTACAACATAGCAAGGACCGAGTCAGTGTCTTCTGTATATACTGTATATTCTCACCTTTGCAAAAGTGCTGTTGTAAATCTAGCCTTATACAATGTACTGACAAATGAGTAATTTTTGAAGAACTGTGAATGAAAATACTCGAAGATGTAAACGGCAAGAACATACTGGACTTTCACTTGCTGCATTTTGTGCATAGCGTTTTTATTATAAAGATTCACAGCGTTACCTGTTCTGAAATTTTGTTTTTTTCTACTCGCATCTTTATCTTAAAATTTCCATTTACAGTACAGAAATGGGAAAAGTCTAAGAAGAGCATATTGCTTTTTAAAATTATAAAGTTATGTTTTCCAGTAACTTGAATTGTAATTTTATAAGAGAATTTAATCAAAATCCTAGGAGCCATACCTTTACATCTCATTTATGTGGTATTTTGATGTCCAAGTTGTTCCTACAGCACACGCTTTAAAAAAGGAGTCCAATATTGCTGTCTTTCTTTACAATGCAAAGATTGTGTGTTTAGGAAAAGGCTGCAGAAGAACAGTGTTATTATTTGACAGAGGATTTGGAAATGGAATGTTATGAGCTTAAAGTGCACTATTTTCCTTTCTCTATACAGTTATTTTGTGTTTTGAAATCCATCTGTTAAGTGTACAACAAAGAAGCAATTCATACTTTTCACGAGGGTGAGGAGTTTTAAATCCCACGTATTTACAAACCCGTAATTAAAGAGCATATATGAGTAGCACCTTTATAACCAGCGAAACTTTTTAAAAACACCAAGATCTACTGGCAAAAGATCGAGTCTACAAAAGAATGGGGATACCAAAGGAATGAGAAATAATTTTATTGAACAGATGAACTGATTTACGTGAGGCATTTTGGGGGTTTTGTTTTCTTTTGGCAGAAAACTGCCAGAGATTTAAGAAGTGTCACTGCTTTCCTCTACTTTTCAATCTAAAAGTGTGAAAAAAAGTGCTCCTGAAAAAAAACCCACAAAAATGCCCCTGTTTTTGTCAGCCCCTGCTCATTCTGGCACTGTATATAAGACTGTCCAATGAAAATGGTCTACATGCATTTAGCTTGGAAAGAAGATTGGTAACACCTGATGTTATGATTCAAGGGGGAAAGTCCTTACTGTGAAATACATTACACAGCTACTTTTCATGTATTCTTCAAGTACGTAATTCTGAAGTATGAAATAAGAAAACCCTGTCATTTACAATTTGACTACATAAATTAACAGTTGCTTAAGTATTTTCATATTTTTATAAAATAGTTTTGAAAAAGGTAAAATTAGATTCCTACAAATATTTGCATCTTGAATTCTACATTACAAGTAGCATCCATGTCATGTATCTCACCATAGGTTATAAGGTTCATATTGGTGTGTCTTACAAGTCCTCACACATCACGGGTTTGCTGGTTGGAATGATTGCAAAATGAACCTGTAAACAACACGTTAACATGCAGAGAGGTGTTATTAAATACAAACATCTACTATGGTGTAAGATTTTTTCTTAATGAGATGTTTCTAATTTAAAGACATACATAAAAGTATGCAAAAAGCAAGTGTGTTTGTTTAGGTTTACTTGATAGAAATTTCTGTAAATTGTATTTTATATGGCAAAATATAGCACTGTACATTAAGATATGGGAGTTCACAGGTTTTTGTTACTGTAAGTAGAATAAACATCTACAGCTAAATTTTGTCTTTCTGAGGCATGCCTGTGTCCGTCATTTCCTACTGCTCTGGTACCTTTCAGCAAGCCCAGAGGGTCACCACAAGAGGCTGATGGCCCACAGGTTTCATTTCCACCCCAAAAGATGAAATTTTGCAGGATGCCACTATTATTAATTGATATTTATATGTAGCTGTTCCAAAAGTTGCATGAAAGTTTGTTCTTAGGATTTATTCTGGTTTATTTTGAAGGTTTTTGTTATCTGAATTAGGACAAAATACCCTCGACTGAGCTCCTCTGAGCACTGTGAGCTGAAGGATCGACAGGTCCACAAAAGGTTACGTTGTGCTCTGTGCAACTACTGCAGGGTTAGAAGGGGAAGGAATATAGAGCCCAGCATGTGCACAACTGCTGTCAGCATTTCTGATTTCCTTTCTAGAGGTGACAGATGCACTTTTTGGATTGGCCTTTACCATGGAAAATACCCATGCATGCTGTTACCGTCATTGGTGCACAGCAAAGGAAGGTAGGGAAAAGGTCTGTTTTCACAGAATCACAGCAGTAGCCCAGGTTGGAAGGGACCTCAAGGATCACGAATCTCCAACCCCCTGCCACACGCAGGGCCACCAACCTCCCCATTTCATAGCAGCCCAGGCTGCCCAGGGCCCCAACCAGTCTGGCCTCAAACACCTTCATGGCTGGACGGGGCATCCACAGCCTCTCTGGCAGCTGTTCCAGCACCTCACCACTCTCATAGTAAAGCAGATTTTCTGAACCTCCTGAAGGGAGACTGTACGAAGGTTTCCGTACAGCGTGGATCTCTATATTCTATTCATGGGCTAAAATAGTACTTCTGTGCCTGTGACTCCGACTCGTTCCTGGAGCCTGTCACAACAGCATGTGTTTTTAGTACTGCAGTACAGGGCCACGAGCAGAGCCGTGACAGACACTGACACACGAACGCACGGCGCTGCCATGGAAAGAACGACTCCGCGCGCGAGCCTTTGGGCGGGCAACGCCGGCAGCGAGGAGCGCCGCAGCGTCGGCAGCGCGCAGCCATCCGCACGGCGGGGCGGTTCGCGGGGCGCAGCGCGCATGCGCGAGACGGGCGGTTGCGCGCGGCGGTTGGCGGGTTTGGCCGCTGCCGTCCGACCCGTGAGCGACAGGGCGGGGCGGGGGGACGGCGGAGGCGGCGCTCCGCTTCCCCTTCAGAGCGCGGGGGGTGAGGGACCGCCGCCCTTCGGCCGTAGGTGGCTCCGCGCCTCCCCTGGTTGCTGGCGCGGGGGCTCGGCTGAGGGAGCCGAGCGGAGCGGAGCAGGTGAAGGCCGTTTCGGCGGTGCGCGGGAGGGGAGGGCCGAGCCGCCGCCTCGCGTAGTGCGCCGCGTGCCGGGCGTTGCCCTGCGGCCGTCGGACGGCGGTGGGTTCGGTGGTTGAGAGAGCGGGACGGACGCGGCTCCGTCGGGTAGGCGCGCCATGGCGGGGCCCGGCCCGCAGCCCGGAGCGGACGCGGCCTTCGGCGAGCAGAGCTTCGGCTTCGCCGCCGCGGAGCTCAGCCTGGTGGAGATGGCGGACGTGGAGTACGGCCAGCTGCAGCACGCGCTGTACGCGCAAGCGGAGCCGCGGGCCGCCGAAGGCGAGGCCGAAGCCGGGCCCGACGCTGCGGTTCCCCCGGACGAGGGCTGCGCCTCCCGCGGCCCCGCCGGCTCGCCAGCCTTCCCCGGCCTCTGCCAGGCGGGAGTGACCGCCGACGGCGGCGCGCCCGGTTCGAACCCCTTCGTGGGGCACGCGGACTTCCAGGAGCGCAGGATGATGTTGTTCGGTGAGGTGAAACCCCCTGCCGGCCAAGCGGACAAAACGCCCAAGGGTGGCTCCGAGGAAATCTCGGGGTGCGGCTTGTTGAGGGCGAAACACGGTGAGAGCTTTGCTGGGGTGAGCAAAGGGAGCGTAGTGGTTGAGCGTGTGGCGATGGCAGCCGAGCCCAGATCGAAATCTGCAGTCAGAGTTCGATTGGAGGACACGTTGAACGGCGTCCAGACAGAAAGCCCCAGATGCCAAGAACCCCAAGAATCTGGAGTGACTCTTAACAAGTGTGTTGTGCTTAATTTCAGTTTCTGTCGTTAAGCTATGTATTTTCATAGAGTTCGAACTGTTTTTCCGAAGTAAACCTACGGTGGGTCCTTTAATACACGCGATGTTATCGTAAGTGGCACTTTTCTAATCTGTGGCACTCCCACGTGGCTGCAGCTGCTCTCTGCCCTCCTGTGTATCGCATCAGTGGCACAGAATGTCATCACAAAAGTAATGACCTTACAACTTTATTATTGATAACAAGCTGTGATTTAAGTAAAGGTGAGAGAAGAGAGTTGCCTGGTTTTGCAACTTAAAGCAAGGCAGCTTCTTGATCCTAACAAAATAATGTGGGGCAGTTGGTTATTGTAATGAATGATACAACGTAGAGGCTTGGCTATGATAAACACTTCGGGTGGAAGTCTTCTTATACACTGTGAACACTTTAGCCCTGTAACTGTATCAGTGTTCTGCTAAGCGTTTCCTTGAGGCTATTGCGGCGCTGAATAAGACGCCTTCTCAGCTGACAGATAATTATTATTTTGCAACAAATGAAAGCGGTTTCTTGATGATAACTACCAAAGGATACGGAGCTGTGATTGTTTTTCTGTGCTCCTCATTTTCGCTATTCACCTTGGTGTGTTTTTGTGTGTTGCTGTGTAGCTTGGTAACATTGATTCAGCAGCCGTCAGAGCTGGTCGGCGTCCCCGTTCATCAGCATCAGAACAAGTGTGCAGCGGTGGTGAAAAACAAGAGCACACCCACCACGCCTTCTGCACAGTTCACTCATCCACTGTTTGCCATGAGTGCGTGTTCTGCTGCTGGAGCTGCTAATTCCTCACAGGCTCAGGTAGGTCATATGTTCTCCATTAACTGTACTCTGCAAATGTCAGATGCTAATAGCGTTCATCTTCCAGGCGTAGTGGAATTGTGAAGGTTTATGTTGAAGTGTGGCTTGGTTTGGATAGACGTGAGTAGTACAATTTGTAGTTTGTTCATCTGTTAATCTTAAGTTACCAAAATTACTCAAACTGACTGTGTGGCGGTTCAGCCGTGCAGTAACGTGCGTGAGGTGGTGAGCAGTAGCCATTGGGTGTTGTAGCAGAAATGCTGAGTCACATCTGGAAGCAGTGATGGAGCACCTGGTGGGAAGGCAGGGCCAGGGTGGAGCTCAGGTGCTTGCAATGTACCTGAGTGACTGGAAGGGGTGGAGCCAGGATCCACTCCTTCTCAGGCCTCATTTAAGGGCTGGCAGTGGAGGTGAGTGTGTCTTGCTGGAGATCCCTGCATACCTGAGGCCTTCCAAAGGTAGGCACCTTTATTCCTTTGTTTCTGCATCCGCTGCTGCTGCACCTGGGCTTATCCTCGTTGCTGTAGCCTGGGACTCTGCTGCTCCACTGTCATTGCTGTGTTTTCCATCACGTTATAGTGTTGCAGATGTCTTAGGAGAATGATACAGTAAAAGAACATAGATACAGATATCTCTTATTCTGTATAAGAGCAGGAGGAGATGTTTAACAAATAAGATTTTCTACTGTTTGTTTATTTTCTACTTCATTTTGATGAGAAAGGTGGTGTTTCGTTTTTCCTTTCCCCTGTAACCTCTGAAGCAAAAGAGATGGTGTGGCACTCAGGAAATGCCAGAAGCGTATTAAAGAAGTAGAACTAAATTCAGCAGACTGATAAAATGCCTTGGTTGTGGTGTGCAGAAGTAATTGAGATTTATTTTCATACAACGTGTTGACTAATGGAGCTGAAATTTATGATCTTCATACAAAGATAATGAAAGTTGTCTCCATTTTATGTATGTAATCCTCCTAAGCGTTCTGTTTTTGATTTTCACAGGCCTCTGGAACATCTTGTGCTATCTTGGAGTCTGCCACACATCAAGAGATTGGGATTCCCAGAACATTCTCTTTCTGTTACCATCAGGAAATGGAATCCACAAAACAGACAGTAGGTGCTATGAATAAAGCTTTGCCTGAGGAAGTTTGGATTAAAGTTGGAGGTAAGCCATCTATCTTCATTTTAGCTTTCTCTGTCCTTCAAATCCTTTTTAATGTGCCTGTGTTCTACAATGAATATGAGTGCAGTGAATCATACCAGGTGTGGTCTTTTGAGATGCACAGTGGGCAGTGTGGAAGTAGATTAAAGAAAAAAGTTGCCAGTAATTTTAGCTATATTTACAAAAGTGTTCAGCTCTTCTGGCTGGAAGAGAGAAAACCTGAGGCTGTAAAATATCTTTGAAATTCTGGGTCTAGAGTAAGTAACTGGTTTCTTTCTACATTTTTTGACCCAAAAGTTGATATAGCAGATCCAGTTATCAAATTGAAGAACATTTGAAGGACTTCTTCAAATGCTAATTAAAGGTAGGCATGATCTCTGTATGTTCTCTGAGCAAATGGAATTAGATGGATTTTGAATCGGTGCCTTTGGGTTTAGGACACGCGTTGCTGTAAGAGTCAATCTAGGTTGGCTGTAAAGCTGCCAGGATTGTTCCACGTAAAACAACAACAAATTTTCTCTGCTCAGTATTTTCCATGACCACTAGGAGGATTATCAATAGGTTCTTTTCCTCTTTGTTTTGCAAAGAAGACACCTTATGCAAGCAAGCGGTAAACAAACGAAGTTGCAGCCGAATAAGCCCAATGGATGCAAACATAGATCGCAAACCTCTTAGTGAGATACAAAACATGCGAGATAGCCAGAGCACTGCAGCTGCACAGGGCCCCTGGCAGTCAGCACAGTCACATTCCAGTGTGCAGGTACAGAGTGGTACGCAGGAAGGAGTTACTCAGCGGAGAGAAAGACATAACCGCATGGAGAGAGACAGAAGGTAATTTTTCTATGAGGAGCTGCAATGCAGAGTTTTTTTTTTGGAGCCTAAGATACTGCTACTCTAAGGGTCCCATCGTTTCCCAGAGTAGGAGGTGAATTTGCTGTATCTTTATTTGGAAGAAGTAGCAATGCAGGCGGTGAGGGTTTGGTGTTTATTAGAAGAAAGAGCGTGTGCCTAATTGCAGGCTGCTCTAGAGAGATGAGGTAACTAACTTGTATATAACACCACTAATATACAAACTTGCAAATACAAACCAAAGATAGCTTAAAATAAAACAAAAAGCAGTCCCCAGAGGTCATGGCTTGTATCAGATGTGAGTAACTGTCCTTTAAACATTATCATTATTATTACTTTTTCCCTTCTCTTCCATCTTGATGACCCTTTGTGTTTGTTTGTAGGCGCAGAATCCGGATTTGCTGCGATGAACTGAATCTTCTGGTTCCGTTCTGCACTTCTGAAACTGATAAAGCAACGACCTTACAGTGGACAACTGCATTTCTGAAGTATATTCAGGAAAAGCACGGCGATTCTCTGAAAGAGGTTCAAATCCAATTTCATTTTTGTTCTTGACCAAATAGTGAAACACTTTTAAAGCTGTCATAACGTAGCTGAAGTGTATGGAATGTTTCTTCTGGGTGCTGTTGGTGAAGGACCACTGTGTCACCGAACTGTCCTTTATAAAGCTGTTTTATTTGACCAGCTCTCCTTGCAGAATTTCGGTTCAGTGTTGTGGTATCATAGGCTGCCTTCACTAGAATTTTCAGATTGAGTTTACTTATTTTTGTGGTTAGCATCATACTCAGGAATGGGGCTGCCTGTAGAATTAGGGCCTTCTTCAGTCATTCCTGTTCTTCTCCTTTCTCTTTTCTCTCTTCCCCACTTATTCACACAGATGTTTCTAGCTGGCTGCTATGAGCCAGTGGTCACAGGATGGGATTCTGAGCTGCATTCTGTGCCCACACTCACTTAAAGTGATTGAGAGTAGGGAAGGGTTGTATGTCCCATAAGCTCCCACAGCCCTACTTGCAGCCCAAGAGCAATTCTATAAGTATCATAGGAGAACAGATGGAACATGGTCCCTTGGTGCTTACTGTGAAAGGTACATTAATTTTCTTCGAGACATCAGTGAAACAAAAACACAACTCTCAAGTAAATACCTCCATCAAACTTTGTTGTTGTTTCTTCTTGTATTTTGATTATTTTCTAGGAATTTGAGACCGTGTTCTGTGGCAAAACAGGCAGGAGACTGAAAGCACCCAGGTCGGATTCGTTTGTAACGTGTCCAGTGCAGGAGAGCGCGCAGCACGGCTATGGAGACCAAGTAGCCTTGAATTGCCTGAGCGTGGATAAATAAGGAATGACCCAAACTGCATTTATCTCTGTTTATGTGTGGGGCTTTGGCTTATTGTGATTAATTTATTTGAGAAGCTCTGGGTGAGACTTGCAAAACTATAACTTGTAAAAACACATAAATGGAGCTTTAAAGAAAACGTTCATCATTCCAAATGAAAATGGAAATTGACTGCCAGCAATATAAATCAGTGTTCTGTTAAAGGGGCTTTGGGACTAGAGAAAACAAGAAAATGCCATGGCAGCTGGTAATTATTTTTCTCCTTTTGCTCCTGTTTGTGGTTCTGCTTTGGATTTTTTTCCCTTCTTTTTCCTTTAAGGTGATACAGTACAGTTAAGAATTGTTGTAGAAGATCACCCTGTCCTGTTACTTTAATAACTACATGCAAATATATCCTTTAAGTGTAAAAAGAAATAGAAGGTACTGTAATAAAATGCCCATTTTTCTCCTTAAAAGTTTGAAAGTTATGTAGGTTGATTGAATAAGTGCACAGTTCCTAAATTGCACTGCTATGATGGAGTTTGTTTGCTGTACTTTAATGTATTTGACCCCAAAGATTGATACAAAGCTATTAGCATTGTTTTTAGAGTGGTGCGTTACTTTAATGCATTTCACACAGCTGTCCAACAGTTTCTTGTATTGTTTAGTCCAAAAATGGCATATAGTAAACAGCAGATGATTTAAATGTACAAACTGTCTTAATATTTAAAGACTAACATGGCTCTATTGTTGATGAGCTTCAGCATTTAGGGCAGAAGTAGAGTAGTGTCTGAGCTTTATTAATTTCAGTGATAACAGATGTTGCCAGCAGGTTTTGAGATACAAAAAGGTCTCCCAAAGTAAATACTGTGTGAAATCACGGATACTGACAATTTTGCAGCAATTTATTTCCAAACAATCCTAGGAAAAACAGTTTTGGAGTATAGAATTCATTTCCATGTGTATAGTGACATTTATAACATCACAAAGAAAGGGTTAAAAAAAAAATCTCCTTTTATTTTTACAACAGTTCATACAAGTCTTTTCTGGCTGAACTTTAGAAGAGCATCCTTCCTTACTTGGGGTTCCTTTCACGATTACTGTGCAAATAGCTTAAGTTGAGGACATGAAAATGCTGTTAACTTCCTTTGTTATCATATGGAAATACAAAAACTCTCCCCTGTAAATTAAAATATATACATTACACCTTTTGCAGAATTGGACTGCAAGAGGCTTAGTAATTATTAGGCTGGGCAAATATCTGAGGTGCAGTCTGAATACTGGCAATAGGCAGCATATACCTCAGCTATGGTCTTAGCACAGAGTGTTAAGGTGTTACAGTACTGGATGCTTAAATGCCTTATTTCCACTGCTGTAAGCAGCAGTTAGGTGCCTGAAACCTGAACAACGTGGATGTTAGTGCACAAACCTGCATGGCTGAAGTCAGTGGAGCAGCACTGAGGAATTCAATTGACAACGTTTGTACAGAAAAGCTGCACTAGTACAGCTTGGAGATGATGATAAAAAGGACCACTTCCTCTTGCAGGTCTCTTCAACACAGGGAGGCAGGGAAGAAGGTGAGGTGATTTAGAAGTGAAAATTCTGGAAAAGTATTGAGGGAGGAGGAAAAAAATGCTCATAAAGCATCTTTAGTTACGGTTTTCATCTGATGCTTTCTTTTTCATACAACTGAATTACTGTGTCAGAGTCTCCACTTAAAATAACAGAAGGAACATGTGTCCATTTATCACTAGGAAGATTTGTCTGTTTTCTTACAATGCACTGTTTATTTAAATATTCAGTCACTTCTCCACTTCTTGTACTGCTTTATGACTTTTTGGAAGTCGATGCTCCGACAGCTCCCATGCAGGCTGATGTGTCACAGATGCCTGGAGTTCCCTGAGCCCCAACAGCACCAGGAGTACCAGGATCCCCTGGAAGGCCGGGTTCACCCTGAGCTCCATCCCGCCCGTTCTTACTGATTCCAGGTACACCAGGAAGTCCTAAACAAGAAGGGGGAAAAACATTACATGTAATATTTCCTGAGTTTCATTTTAAAAAAAAATTGTATCTATAACTTTTAAAGTTCTTAAATGCTTTGAGTATCTGTATATCGGACTTGTTGAATACAAGATGTTAAATAAATTTACCCTGAGTCTGCAGTCTGTGTGTTGGATGTTTTTAGGGTACCTTTGGGTTTACTGGAATTATCTGAGTGTAGTTAAAGGTGGGTGTTTAATATGGTTACCACATGTCTGCTTTAACACTTGCTGATCACAGCAGAACTGGATTCCACTTTGCTGCTACTTCAGACCAGGAGGGACAATAAAGAATTTGTGACCAGATTTTTTTGTAGGGTCCCTGATTCATTTGCTGAAGGGATTCTGTGTGAGCCCAGGTCCCTCCTTCGTGGGAGGCAGTGGCACTCAGCTGCTTCAACTCATGGTGTGTCCCAAAGTCATCATTAAGACTCTGAATAGGGGAAGGAGAGTGACAATACAGAACGCCTTGTTGACATTAAAGATAAGGAGCTTCCTTTATAATGTGTCTAATTTCAAAATTTTCCTCGTGGTGAAACGCATTTTGTTTATTGGCAGAAACAGTTTTGGTTTTGGGCAGCCTTGGGCTGCTCTTTCTTTTATTGTTTTTCTTTTATTCTTTTTCTTTCACGTGCCAAAGATAATTCATAAAACTCTAATTCCCATAATAACAAGCTTTTAGAAACACTGCAAAATGAGCTTCTGTCTCCCTGAGGGACAACTCTATCTCTAAACCTGCATTCTGACTGAATTATGATACAGAAATGAGACCTGATCCTTTTTAGTTCAGTTAAAATTCGTCTACTGTTGATATCACTCAACCTCATAAATAAGAGAAATACCCTCAATACTTAATATATGAAAAATATTTTCTAAAGCATATAAAAAGATGCTATTTATCTATTGATGGAATTATTTTATGGAAGAATGTGAGAGACAGTGGCATATAAATAGTCTGTTTTTATGGCAGTATGTGAATGCAGAGCCTGGTTTTAATGCCTGTAACTTATTCATTGTGAAGATGTAATCACAAGTAGGAAAGCTGCTTTAATAGGTAAGCAAGATATTCTTTCAGACTTCCTAACAGATGCTTATTAATTTGCAGAAAAGAAATTCTGAATCCTCTGATCAAATTGGCAGAGCTGTCCTTAGCTTTTACTTTAGTTACGACTCATTATGTTATTTATACAGGCTTACCTTGAGGTCCTTGATCACCATCAGGCCCATCAATTCCTTGTCCAGCCGGTCCTTTATCTCCCTTTTCACCAGTGTCACCTGGAATCATAAATAAACAATTTCAGCACTGAGTTGTAAAATCAAAAAGCCTCAGGTCAGTGCTAAGATCTTAAAAGATGCAAGCAAAACCCTCCTCTAGAACTCTGTCCAAAGACTGATCCGTTCTGCTGAAATCAGTACAGCTGGTCATTGATTTCAATGGCCATAAGACAGAAACTGCTTGGCTCAGTCTTACCTCTGGGACCAGGGTCACCAAGCTCTCCCGTTGGCCCTCTGTACCCAGGGGGACCACGAGCACCAGGATGGCCAACGCTTCCTCTAGCTCCTGGAGGACCTGGTGGACCAGCAGGGCCAGGGCGCCCCGTCATCCCAGGAGCTAAAGGCTTCCTCAGATTAGCAGCTAACTGTGCAATTTGATCTGAAAAACAGAATAACAGCACCTACAGTAAAAACTGCACGTCTAACATCTTCACTCTTTGCCATCTGGTCAGAAACCTGCTGGCACCTTATGCCATTTTCTGTTTCCTAAACCGCTTTGAAACACGGCAAGGATTCTGGAGAACGATACTTAATTAAAAACCAAGACCTCCGAAACAAGCAGTGCTGAACATAACCTCTAAAGGCAAAGCAGTAATATCAGGGAAAGAAAAACACTTGTTGGGAGCTGGCACCTGTTTGGAGTCCTGCCTTGAGGATGTGCCATGGTGGGGAGAGGAGAGCTAGGAGCTGAGGTTCTGAATGACATGGGTAAGGGGATGTCAGAGCTTCTGCCAGCACGTTTTGTATGTTGCCCCAGAGAATCATGCAAAAAAACTAACTTTAAGAAAATAAAAGACATCGCAAACAAGAATTTTCTGAAGTGTTTCTTTCCATTAACAGCCACTGTATTTTTCCTACTTAAGATGAAAAAGAACAAATCTCAATAGACATCCCACCTTCAAGATCTCATCTTCAGCCAAATACAGTAATTGAAGTTTGCTTTCTCCCAGCAAAACTCACCGTTTATCATTTCCCCACAGAGTTCTCTTATATGTTGTTCACTGGCCTCTTTGCCCTGCAATTAACAGAGAATTCCTGCTTTATACAAATCACATTATTGATAATAATCACTGACAGCTACGTCATGACTTGAAACTCACTTCCAGCAGCTCAGTAAGCAGCGCAGGATCCTGCATGAAAGTGAGATTTTTTTGCCCCTCTTCAGAAGATGACAGCTTCAATTTAGAAGCTGTGTCACAATATAAATGGCAGAGATTAACACCAGCATTTCAGGGCAGCTATTGAATCTGGGCCTCACCTAAGTGCCAGAATGTGAGCCTGGACCAAGACAGAGCACCGAGTAGGAGCTGTATTTTTAAATGACCCGTTTCTAACTCACTTTTATAAGGACAGCAGCAACTTACAGCCCATTCCACTGGCCAGATAATCTGCATGTCAATGAGATTCATTCTCCAAGGTAAACATCTGGGGGGATTGCAATTCTGAAGCCTGCAAACCACTGATCTTTTTCCACTGCAGAGCTCCTGATGCAAGACTGCTAGCTTGCCTGAGCAGTTACTTTCGACTGTTCAAATGCAGGATGCCACCTTCTTTTCTGAACATGCATCCAAAACCTGCAATCCTTCCATTATTTGCAGTGAACAAATGTACCACAGAAGCAGGCAATACTTACAGGAGGCCCTGGTTTGCCTGTGATGCCAGGAACGCCCTGCTCTCCCTGATGGCCCATGGGCCCTGGGTGTCCTGGGATCCCTGGAGCTCCAGCTGTCCCATTGGGTCCTTGAGCACCTTTTGGACCCAGTTCTCCTCTTTTTCCTGGCTATAATAAAGAAAAATAATGCAGCACTTAGAATTTAAGGAGATACATCACTGAATGATACAGTAAGCATATTTATAGCCAAATATTACAGGGCAGAGTCCGCAGTGCCTGACACATACCTCTCCTTTTTGGCCAGGAGGACCAAAGGGACCCTGTTAGAAAGAAAATGGAAACATGAAAGAAAGATCTTATGGAAAACGTCCATTGAAAATCCTTTCTCCCACTCTGCAAGGTCTAGGAAGCAGTGTCAACATGCACATGGCATGCACTGGGCCACTCCAGTGAAGGGGGCCAGGAACGATAACAGGATGTTGCAGACCAGATCCAGCCTCACCAGACCAGATCACCAGTGCTGAACACAAGCCCAGGCAGCCTGCAGAGTTCTGGAAATTGACAGAAGGACAGAAAAATGTCCACCTGCCCCTCAAAATGGCTACAAGTGCTGATGTGCCACTGCTGTGTGAAGGCCACGCCGCCTCCCCTGTGCCTCCTCAAGGGAGCAGCAGGGCCAGTGCTGTGGCCAGAAGGCTGTGGCTGGAAAGCTTGGCTTGCAGTCCCCTTTTTGCAGCCAGTGGTGCAGTGATGGCAGTTGGAGTACTTGCACGGTTAACACACTGATTGTATTAGTTCTTAATTCATAGTTCTGTACGTTGCTCTATTACTTCAAATTCAATTCTACTGAACTTGAGGACACTTACCAGTTCTCCTTTGTCACCCGGGAGACCGTCTGCTCCAGCAATGCCCTGAAAGCACATGACAGAATTAACACAGCACCTAACAATACACTCAGGTTACTGGCAAGAAGGTTCACTCTACAACCTCAGCTCCTAAGGGAGATGGGGGCACTTAGCAGTTTATTATCCACGGCCCCCAAGAGGAAGCACTGCCCAGGAGCTGCCCTGCGGAGAGGACAAAGAGATGCCCCTTGCCACAGGTGATGCTTGATGGAAGGCACTGGAAGCAACACAAACCATGGTGCATTGCTGCTCTGGCACCACTCCAGTGCTGTGCAGCAAAGCTTGCTCACTGCACGGCAATTAGAGCAGATAATGAACAACGTTATGATGACTGTATGGCTGGAGGGAGAAAGTTAATTCAAGACAAACAGAGGACAGGTTGGCTTTTCACTTAGCAACACAACGGAGACCACACAGACACAAACTGGAAACAGAACAAGCAGTACCTGTTGGAACATCACTTATTTTCTGCAAGAACAAAGTCAAGCACCGACCTAATTTACATATTCAATGAAATTTATCCCAAAAAGCTCAGCACTGAGATAAGTCCAGCTATGAAAGTAAACAGCAGGGAGTAAAAGATAAAATAAACAAGGCTACGAGGCTGCCAAGCCCTGGGGCTACAACGAATCCTCTGCATTGATCCCAGGGACCGCCCCAGTGAAACGCTGGTGTGCAAGGAGCTCACATGCAGCACGCCTCGTGGGTGCAAAATGAACAGCAAGAACCCAGCATTTCATAAGTTTCCATCAGAACAGATGACATCTCTCTCATTATCACACACACACACACAAAAAAGAGAGATCAAAAAGTGTTTTGTCGGTGCCTGCTGCAGACTACTCACATCCCGGGCAAGGAAAAGCAGTCTGTGCACCTTTGGCACAGTTTAAATGCCTCGTCTGCAGGAAACTCATCACAGAAAGAACAGTGTCACTTACCTGGTTACCTTTGGCACCAATAACACCAGTAGGACCCTGAGAATAAGTAAAAGAAGGCCATGAGTTCAAACTGTTCTTTCCTTGTGAATTCCTGGTGTGTCACATATGCACTCACACAGCAATGAGTCAGCCTAACTGCCAGGTAGGAGGGATCAATGCTCATTCACATTTCTCAGACATAAGAAGAGAATTAAAGCATCCTGCTGCTCTTGCAGCACACTCTGCAGCCAGCAGCTCAGTCCTCAACCCATGCATTTTATACCCCAAGAGCAACAGGAGGCATTTCAAGGCTTTAGAGCATCAGTTCTCTTGGAGATTTAGAGTCAGGTGCTCCTCCACATGCAGGTTTACAGAATGACACAGCCACAGGAATAAAATACATCCTGGTGATGAGCCATTTTGCCTTTCAGATGAGGTTTCTACAGCACATTCATCAACCTGGCACCTGCAATCTGATCGTTCTTTAATAACCAGACCTGCAGATGGCTCAACAGGAGGAACCTGAGAGGTGGACAGACACAGAATAAGGGCACGTCATTCTGCTCAAGTTAAGCACTGAACACATTTAAAAAAGAAGGGGGAGGATTTCTACTAAGGAAGAAATAATTCTTGGCAAAACAGACAACAGCACGTGGAAATGCAGAAATAGCTATAGCTGTAACTCCTGTTTCATGCTTGCCAGTGACAGAGGCCTTATATTCTTTCCTGAACATCACCACCATGCCTCCAACTTTCCAGAGTCCTGAGGCTCCATGGAAGTTCATGGCAATGTAACACATCTTAGCCACCAAAGGGGGCCCTGAGAGGAACTCTCCCTTAGAAAAAAGCTTAAATAGAAAAGACTGATTCAAAACTGTGGAATTTCCTGCAGCCATAATTCCCAGCAGCAGGAAGAAGTGATGTTTGTGGCTCTGGGGACAGCCAGCTCCACACCCAGCACCATCCTCATGTGGGTGCCTCTATCCACCGAGCACAGCCAACATTCCTCATGATGCTGCATACAGGACCTCCAGGAATCTGATTTTGACCTAAATCCTGTGAAGGAATACTTGCCTATTGCTGCTTCAGACTGCAGGCACAGGCAAGGTAAGCTGCACTAACTCCTCATGTTCTCCCACACAGCACACAGGGCTGTCACCAACAGCAGAGGCACCCTGGAAAGTCACTGCAGGTGCCAGCTGTGCACACAGAGGAGAGAAGCTCCTGGGTTACCCAGACCTGACACAGCACATTCTCCTGGAGAAAACTGTTAATGAGCTGCAGGGTTTAAGAAATAATCAACAATTACATCTCAGAGCAACCAACTTAACTTCAGAGCCAGAAATAAAATCTTTTTTTTTTTTTTCTTAAGCAAATACTTTTTTCCCCTGAGCAGCTCTCCAGATAACGCTGCTCTGTGCAGGGCCTCTTTCCCCTCTGGAACATGCATTTCTCACGGCAGCAAAGCCCTGGACGTGGGCAGGGTCACAATGCTGCTCCTGTCTCACACCTCAGGCTGCACTGAGAGCCTTCTTTAAACCCACACAAGAGGGGCCTTTGTAAAATCCATCGCTGACACAGAAAGTTCACCTTAAAGCTGGAGTCAGGGCAGCTACCCAACACGCGGCTGCTGCTCTCCTGCAGGCCCTGAGCAAATGCCATTCGCTTTGCCCTGCTGCCTTCTTTTAAATGAGAAGGAATTCATTTACAGAAAAAAGTTGGATTTGTTCTGAAGTGCGGGGCCCTGCGGTGCTGTTCAGAAAGAAATCACAGAGCAAACTGTAATTAAAAATAAAATATCCTGAAACCCTAATCAAGGCATCTGAATGACAGCATGAATCTCCTTTGCTGTTGGGGGTTGAGGTGTGGGGAGGAGGAGGAGTACATGCAAAGCAGGAGACAATGGTTGCCTATTCTGGCTTAGATGGATCCCCATCCTGCCTGGAACTAGCAGGAGCTCTTGTACTGGAAGGGAAATAGGCAGGAACAGGAGCTGAGACAGAAAAGAGGCAGATGCACAAATCCTCTGCCTGCTTGGGGCCCAGCTCAGGCATGCAGCAGCAGCAGGACAGGGGGGGTAGAGGGGGGGACCCCATGTGCCAGCCTGCAGCTGAGTCTGCATCCACTCGGTGTGACGACATCAGCTGTTCTGTGTCAGGGACCTGCTAAGCTCTGATTTCACATCTCCCAAACAGGAAGGAGTTACAAACATCATCTCCTCCTTACCCTGTCACCAGACTCTCCACGAATTCCAGTTGGACCAGGAAGGCCAGGTTCTCCACTGGCACCTTTAGGACCCTGTTAGGAAAACAGCAATAAAAGAGAGCTGCAACCTAGAGGAACAAGAAACCCTGCACGACATCCCCAGAGCTCCTCACGTTTGAAAGCATTGCCTTGGATTTCCTCTCTCCTTTGTTCCCCAGGGACCATTTGCTTGCTGTTGGCATTGCTTTTACTGACTGCTCAGCCAGAACAGCCTGCTCTCATTTCTGGTCAAGCACACTGACAAGGCATTCCAGCTTCTTCTTAATACAACCACAGCCAGGATCTGGCAGCACACAGCGCCTCAGCCAGTTCTCTGGGGATAGGGAGTGATTGTAAACCAAGAAGGGAGAGGAGAGGAAGAAAGAAGAGAGTCCTCCATACTACAAAAGGGAAAAGGAGCTCGCTGTTGATACCAGGTGTCCAGGTGAAGGAGGAAGCAAGGGGTCAAGCTCAAACCCTTCTGATATAAACACTAAACATCAGCTCCAGCAGGCAGCTTGTCCACCCTGACATTCTTTCTATTGTAGTGTGTTAATGACAGTGTTAATCCAATCCTGGCAAGTGGAAAGACATTGCTTCCCCTCATTTGCTGCCATCACACAATGGTGAGCACAATGCAGAACACAGCAGCCAACCAGAACATGATGTGTGTGAAGTGACTCTTGTCTGCACACCGACCTGGAAGCCTCGGACACCGGGGGCTCCAATGGGGCCTGGGAGACCAACAGGGCCCTGAAAACGTAAGGAGATGATTCAGGCTCAGGTAACTCACCTGTGTCATTAAATGACTCCATCTAACAGAGAAAACATGCAGTTTCATGCTGCAGAACACTTTTCCCAGAGGCAGTGTTGCTGAACAGCCATCACAGTGGTGCTTGTTTGTGTTTTTGCTGACACTTGTTAATATACTGTTACCATTAATAAAAATGCTTATTTGCATAAATTTGTGGTTAAGAACACATCATACTCATGAATGGTAGAGATTGGTGACAGCAAAAGATGAAAGTACACGATCTGTTCACTCTCCCACGATAGTCCAGGTTTAAGGACATTTTGTGTAAGTTAGAACTCTAATAACACAAGTCAGAAATTAGAAACCAATATTAAAAGTAAGCACAGGTTCCACTTCTATGGCATCCCTGTCGTAAGCCTGCAGCAGTATAATTAGCTGAATTGCACTTGATCTTCAGCTATAACAACACAATACCTTTTGTGGTACTGGCAATTTTGATGAAAAATTGCAGACATCAGAGCAAATATTATGAATAGAGTTTATTTCTAAGGCTGATTTCCCTCTCCTTGAGCATCTAAAGAGCAACTGCATGTAAACAGTAAATCATTATCCTGCTCAATTTCTTCCAAGTGGCACATACCAGAAATCATGTCAGACTTGCTGCAGGCTTCTGGATTTCAAAATGAGATTAATGGATAGAAAGGAAACAAAAAAGTCCATAAGAACCACTGGAAGGTCAAGTTCAACTACAGCGGTAGCACCAGGTGGGGAATAAGACAGTAAATGGTTTCTCATGCACCACTGAGACCTCAGCTCTTCAGCCCAAAGTTTCACAAAGCTGTCAGTACAGAAAGCAGAAGTGAAAACTGACAGCGCAGTACCTGGGTTTGTTTCACACCCACAGCAAGATAAGACTGCTGCAGTACCAGGCATGGGCAAAGAAACGTGAGAACAGATTCCCACCTGAGAAATGCTTTGGCTTTGCACCATATGTTGTGAGTGTTGGGGTCTTTTCAAGCATTGCAGCGCTGTGCCTTTCTGGCACAAGATTCCCAGCAGGGCTACCAGCTTTGTAGCACATGTTAAGCTCCTGTCACTCAGGACTGCAGTGCACAGGCTCTGCAGTGCTGCTGCTTGGATAGCTCAGGTTTTGCAGTGCATCTCTACCGGGACAGACAACATTGCTGGTGGCAGCATGCATTGAAATAGCTTAACTGAAACTGCCTGAGGGCAATACAATTAGAGAACATGGCCATTTATTTTAGGCAGAGTCTAATTGCATGTCCTGAGGTCTCCTTTGGTACCTGGTTCACAAGCAGCACTATACTTACAGTTGCTCCTCTAGGTCCCGGCAGACCTCTATCACCAGGAATACCAACGTCGCCCTGAAACAACACCAAAGTCATCCCTGGCAAACTCTGGAGCAGTAAATCCACCCTCCCCAGCCCACTGTAAAGCCTCTTTACCAGATCCCAGGTTACTGCAATCTACTGGACCACTATGTCTGTCTGCCTCGTTACTGAGAGCTTTCCTTGTGCAGGTAAGCAGCACATCAACTCCAGCTTCACAGTTTGTTTAAAGCACACTCAGCAAAGCTCACAATAAATGTAAATGATGGGGATACGTACGGGGATACCTGGCTCTCCAGAGGGACCTGCCTCTCCCATCTCTCCAGGACTGCCCTGCAGAGGAAAAAGCAACACTCCATTAAGGACCAGTTTCAGAGAGCCATCTCTGTCCTATCTAGAGAAACAAGCTGAGAAGAGAAACAAGAGTCAGAAAATAAGGGGACAGTTTTAAGCTTTTACAGTTTCAGGACAAAGAAGAGAAATCCAAAGGACATTTAAAGAATGGGGGGACCAATACACCCTGTGCTGGGACATAACTAGAGTAATATAGGTGTTACTCTAATGCTCCATGGAAGCTTTTCCCCTGAGGTAGTGGGGGAAAGTCTCCAGAAAGAAAGATGAGATAATAATGCTAGGAAATGCTCAGTCCTTCTCAAGATGAACCTCGCTTTCAGGACCTTGACAAAAAGGGGCACACTTCTCTTCTGAGCTTCAGTAAATGACTGGTGAGACTCCTACGCATCTGGTACATGTTCAGTGAGCCAGATACAACAGCTGTCTCAGCAAGAGCAGGGCCACCTCTGTTGCTTTACCTCCTCAGGAACACAGACACCCTCACTGAGGGTCAGCCCTCCCCCAGGGCACACCTGTAGGCACCAAACCTTTTTGCTGTGCAGGTTAATGGCTTCCCCACCAGAGCCCATCTTTAGAGAGACTGACTCACTTACTGGTTCACCTTTAGAGCCTTTAATCCCTGCTCTTCCAGGCAGTCCCTGGAAAAGTCAGAAAGGAAAGAAAAAAAGCAAAAAAAAAAAAAGCAGTGTCAGAAGCAGTCAAGCTCTTAAATGTACTTATTCTAGTCTGATTTGTCACACATGAAGCGTGGTTTGCTTGAAGCAATGGAGGAATTTACATTTCTGCAGTTTTCACCATGCAAATGATGCCTTCCATTTTCCTCTCCTCCACTGTAATAGCTGCTCTACACACACTTCTCCTTAACAATTAGAGCAAAGAAGAGAAATACACAAATAACGCAACAGCAGCAACATTTTGCACGGTGGAAACCTCCCTCCTGAGGTGTTGAAGATATTTTGTAAGACAGGAAGAAAGAAATGCTTTATCTCTATGTAAATGGTTGGAAGACTGGAGACATGAAACACTTTGCCAATGCATACCGATAGGGCAGGGATCAGCACACTTCTGAATCATGGTTAACTGTACCCCAAATTTTACTTCCCTGCATAAGGGATGCTCATCACTGGGATGAAAAAGAGAAAATCCCTCTCTGATTTAGATTTTAAATTAGGCCAGATGGCCAGAAGCCAGGGCTTTACTGCACTACTATTTGGTGCTAGTCCAGATGTTTCCCATCCCGTTTTGTACATCGCTCCCTGTCTGTATGTTGGGGAAATCACACTTCCGCTTGCATTAAGTGGGTCCCTTTGTGAGACAGTGCACAACATGAAGCTCCCCTCTCCCAGCCACGCTGCCTTAATGCCTCGGAGGCGAGCAGCCGATGCTGCCATACTCACAGGAAGTCCGTTTGGCCCCTTCTCTCCAGGAACCCCCATACGAGCTGCATCACCCTGTGGATATCGAGAGGTTAGCAGAGAGCTTCTGCTACTGGAAAATGAACTGACACAAGGAGGAGATGCATTCCCTAACAGGCATTTGCAATCTTCTCCCTCCCCACGTGTGCAGGACCAAGAGCCCTTGTGCCCATAGGAGGTGGGTACCCACTGGACACAAGGGCTGCTGGGTGCTTCCCAAGTTCCCTTGCAGCTCCCAGCCTTCATAATCCAATGATTTTCCTTCCTTGGCAGCACGTGGTGCACAATGTTGCTGTGGGATCACTATTTGAAAATCAGGCAACGAGTATCTGACAGCACTTTGTCTGTAGGCAATTAAAACAAACATATGTCTCCGTCAGCAGCTCTTAAAAGTGCATCTCTGAAGGCCTAAAGCCAGCCAGTAGGAACCACAGAGCACAGGGACACAGTTCAGATCATACATGCAAGGCCCTTACTGTGCATCTTCCTTCCTTACAGAATTTCCTTGGGATTAATTAATATAAGTAATTTCCCTCTTCTTCACTAGTCACATTGTCAGAAAACTAAAAGCAAAAGCTTTCCAGTAGTGTTTTTTCCTTGACAAGAATCAGAAGCTTTGCAACACCCACGGGGCAGCAACAGAAGTCTTTCCTGCACAGTGTGTAAGTAGGACTTTACAAACCTTCTCACCATCGAGTCCAGGAGCCCCGTCCCGTCCATCCTTGCCAGGTATGCCCTACAATCACATACAGTGCAGCTTAAGGTTACAAGGCAGATATCGGGGTCACAAAACACATTTACAACAAAGAACCTTTGGGCAGTGGGATCTCCAGTTATACTAGGAAACCAGGAGATTTGTCATTAAGAGCAACGCGAGAGTCTGGTCTAACCAGGATTACACTGAAGGTTATGCAGATTCACAGAGCAGAGGCTTGATAACAAAGCATTTAGGATGCAAGATTTCTCCTATCATGTTTTATCTTGTCATCTGCAAGACAGAGAGACTTACATCCTCCTTAATTGACTTACAGGTTCTCCTATGAGCCCACGAGCCCCTGGGTTTCCTTTTGGTCCGGGTCTACCCTAGAAATCAACAATAAATCCTGTGTTATCCACCCTTATAAAATCCTTATATCTACCCTTATAAATCCTGTGTTATGCCCTGATGAACCATCAGTAAACCACGACAATATTCAGACTCTGCGGGGATATTTCATTCAGTTTGCACCAACTCTTGTCTTGTTCATATAGTTGACTTCAGCAAGCACCAGAAATGTGAGCCAGTGCTGGCTGCAGTGCCTGAGACAATTCCTGATTGTTTCAAGTGATGGAGATACGAGATCACATCCCTACCATTAATTGCTATTCACAGTGCCTGCAGTACTTTAGAAGAATGCATAAGAACAATTATCCCCTTTTTGTAGACATAATTAGATAAAACATCAGAAAACAGCACTGAGAGCAAAACCTCCTCCAAGGCAGGATGGCCAGTTACCCCCTACCACGCCATCTCCCTGCAACAGCTCCTCAGCCAGTAACAAACAGGCTCTCAAATTCTACTGTGTTTTAGAAACGGACAGCGGAAAAAAAAAAGCAAACCAAGGGGACAAGCTCTAATAAAGCTGTCAGACAGACTGCTCTGAATGTCACGTCCAACGCTGAAGGGGACGGAGGTTTTACTACACTTACAGTATCGCCTTTGGGCCCTCTGAATCCTTGAGGTCCTTTGATTCCTTGGTCTCCCTAAGACAAAAGGGGAAAAGCATTAAGAATTCTCATCGCTCTCAAAGACTAATGCTTCCAGAGTGGAAACGATGAAGGTTTTTTTCTGCTGTTTGCAAGCATTAGCAGAGGTGTGAGTGTACAGTGTACACGCTCCCCTAGGAGCTGGGCTGCACTTTCTGTTACACTCTGTAATTCCTGACACAGGGGTGAATTGCAGCAAGGACTTTGCAAGCAATCCCTCAGGGCAGAGACAGTCTTCCCCTTCATTTAATGAAACATTTTCTTTCACCAGAAACAGCGTAGGAGAAGAACTAATGGAAAATGCTCTCAGAGGCCATAATTCTGCAGATGAAGATCTGGTCTTGCATTTGGGCACACTAAGATGGGTATACAGGGCTCTATCCACAGGCAAGTCTACAGAATAGGCACAAGGCACGACAGAGGGAAAGACACTGTAAGATCTGGGTCAGGTGAAATGGCACTGCTTTAACAGGAGGGAAAAAAGTGATGGGAATAATCTGCTGGAGTTGGCAGTGGAAAGCTCTGCTCAGAAAGGACAAACATTAGGCTTTGGCTGTGGAAGGCAGGCCACAAAGCAGCACATACAGCTCTGCCCGGAGGTCCTGGGATTCCAGGCGGCCCTCTGAAACCGATGTCACCCTGCAAAGAAAAACACATCATTCTAATGCTGCTCTTGGCAGAGGGGAAGTAACAATATCCCTACCTCATCCCACAGTCTCAGAAAACACAAAAAACCCTGAAAAGCTACCTCATATCTCTTACTAGTTTGTAATACAGACTTGCAAAAAGATCCCTCTCTGGACAAGCAGGTTTTTACTCCGGATCTCCCCATCATTATGTTTGCAACACACTGATATCATTCACAGCCTCGATATCTTGCTCTCGTTCCTAAATCAATGCATGATTTTAATCAGACTCAAAACCATTCAGCCTCTAAGACAATGGTCAGGGGACACTGGTGAGCTTCCAAAGCCATGATGAGATATTGACCTCATTCTCATTGAAGAGAATCCACATCCTGAAAATCTTTGCTCATCAGCAGTCCTTTGACTCTTTTTTAGAAAGAGAGAACAGAAAGAGAAATATTCGTGATAGATTTCTCAGTTGTTTGTTTTTCTTCCAAGATTCTTTAATGCTGTCAGTCCTGCAAAGGCAGCAGGTTGTCCCTGTCTGAATGTTTCAATCAACACCAGGCCTGATCCTGCCAATCCCCCAGGTATGCAGATTCCTTCTGCCCTTGTTTTGTTCTGTTGTTTTGTTCAGTGGGTGTGCAGGAAAGGGGCTGCAATCTGCATCTCTATGGGTTCCCCAGTGGTCTTCATTAAAGATAAATGGGCACCTGCCATCAGGACTTCACATGGCACAAATCAATGGTGGAGGGAGAGAAATCAAAGTTTTTCTTACTCTGTCACCAGCTGGACCCATTGGACCAGGGACACCTCTTAGTCCTCTTGGGCCCTAATTAAGAAAACAAATCAGTTAAAGCCCAATTGCTGATAAAACACAAAATGATGAAACAGAATGGCACGGCAGTTCATCAACACAAAAGACCTTAAGAAACTCCAGGGAATGGCAGAAAACTCAGTCTCCTGTTGCACAAAAATGATCCTTCCCCCTTCAGAGATGACCTCAGAGTAAGTGACACAGTGGAGATACTCCATGTGGCCAAGCTTTCAGACTGCCTGCTTTCTCCAGCCCAATTGCCAGGCTGTCAAGCCATCCCAGCACTCAGCATCAGAAAGGGGCAAAGCATCCAGGGCTCTATCAGACAGAGGCTATTTGTTTGGATGTTACATCCAAGGTGAGGTGCCAAAACCAAGACCTGAACTAAAGCTCTGTCAATTTAATATGATTTTACTTTTATTTTTCTTCCCCCCCAGTAATTTTCTCATTTTTTTTTTATAGAGGCAAGAACTGCCTGTGTAATGTGAAATGATCAATGGCAGCATTCAGTTTCAAAGCAAAAAGGAACCAGTCTGAAGAGCAGGTGTTACCTGCAGGCCAACGCTGCCAGGGATGCCTGGAGGACCTGGAGGGCCAGGGCTGCCCTGGAAGAGAAAAATTAATTAGGAAGAGCAGAGGCCACATGAGCCTGCCCCCAAAGCCAGTACCTTCCCATCCTATTCCTTCCTGAGCTCTCTTCTACCCACATTTCTGCTGCAGGTTTTGCTTCTACATCATCTGCAATTTCTTCTACGTGCAAGAACACTCCATCAGCCAGGAGTTTACCCGAATGATCAATGCACGGCTTTTTCCTGAGCTGACATCCCTGCATACGAAACAATAGCATTAACTTATGGAGCTGATCTTAACAAGAAGATTATTGGGAAGATGAATCTCCTTGAAGTAGTAGCACACAGACATACATGCAGAGCAACAGAAGCAATTAGACTTCAGGCATAACTTCCCTTTGCTGTTCAGCTCATTGCCTTACATCTCCCTGTCTCCTCAATAGAACTCTTTACTGTGGTGTTTTTAAGTGCCAGAGTCCCTCCCCACCCCTCAGATTGAAGTTTACCTTCTCTCCTTCTTTGCCTATTTCACCAGGTTCTCCTTTGTGACCAGTGTGTCCCTAGAAATAAGAGCTCAAGTTACCCCAATTCCAGTACAGTCTTGTTACAGAACTCAAATTTTATCAGATAACTTCAAGACCTAAATCCACACAATGGAAAGAACCAGGGAAATAATACATATACATGTGAAAATTCAGGTGAGTTCTGGAGCCAGCCAGTCCTGCCCTGTTCCTGTCAGTCTTGCTTGGCATCACCCCGTCAAAACAGACCTTGTGTCAGGAAATACCCAGACTTGAGTTGCATGGGGAACAGGCTACAGGTGTCCAGGTGCAATTCTCAGTTACAGTCAGTCAGCAGAACTCAGCTCCATCATTTCTGAACACGGGGCTGAGATGTTTCTGAAAACCATTTTCCACATTTTTAGCCTCTCTTTTTTGTTTAAGTCATCTTTAACACCTGCATCACAGGGCTTGCTGGAGTGCATCTGCTCTTCAGAATTCACACTGGAGTAGGGGGCACAGAAAGAGAAGTTTAACTACTGAGTGTGGTTTCCTGAGGGCTGCAACCTAGAATTTAGGTACCACAACCAAGTAAACAGAAAGCTGCCTGGGGTTCACAGTGACATCTGTTTTGGGAGAACCTTTGTCACTGCAGATAGCATTTTTCTTACCTTGAAGCCTGGCATTCCTGGAGGACCAGGAGGACCCGGTGGGCACAGAGCTGGGCACTGCAAGAAACAGGAGCACTCTGGGTTAGTGAATGCACACAGTGCATCCATGGAAGTGGGTTTCATTAGTAAAGGAAAGGGCCATGTCTGGAAGCAGGTGTGGCTCTAAATCCATTAACTCACTCATACCATAACATGTTCAGTGGCATTTCCCTATGGGAAAGGGGTCCTAAAACAGGTTCTCAGGCCCATAGCAACCCACAAAATAATGATTTCTGCTTGGTCAGTTTCACTCAGAGCATGCTTGCATGAGGAATTCTGAGGGCTGACAGCTATCCAGAAATAATGGAGAACCACAGGTCCTCAGCAAAGCAGCACAGATACCTTAGAAATCATTAGGAACATTTCCATGCACGCATTGACCCCTATTGATTTCCATGAGGCACCTCACCTAACTGAAACAAAGGCAAGCCTTAAGGCTTATCAGAAGGGGATGAACACCAAATTAACCCCAATACCAACAAGCTGGTGCCTGCGGGTGTCTATGTCTGCCTGAGCCACTGGTGGGGACTCTAGCTTGAGTGGGAATGAATCAGAGCACAGATAAAAATTTAATGGGGGTTCCAAAAGCCTTTCTCTAAGAACTGGATTGTTATGAACAGTATTTTCTTCTGCAGCTTTTATTTTATTTATTTTTTCTTTTAATAAAACTTCAGGCTACATCTACGTGACAAGAATTTAGTTTTCGGGTATATTCCACAGTGTAACTTAAATTAAAATGGCAGAAATAGTATCCTTTCCTATTAACTTCCATGCGAATTGCCATAAGGTAGTCTAAACTGACTCTGAGTTTTTTGGGGCATGCCAATTAAGAAACCAGAGATGTTGTCACAACAACAGCTGTGAAATCTGGAAATGTCACTTCCATGCTCGTGGGCTTAACACTCCCTTCATTCCCTTGAAAGAAAGGAATCAAGGCGTTCTCATAAAGAAAGAAAGTCTAAACAAAGCATATGCCCAAAGGAGCTCCATGCCATCATCCGTAGAAATAAACAGTGCAACACGCACAACCCTTTCTCTTGCAAACCAGGATTGGAAACAGATGCATGAAAATCTGTTCCCACTTGCCAAATGCTAAAGTTGTTTTGTAGAGGAAGGATGTATGCAAAACCTGCATTTGGGAAGCAAACTGGAAAGCAAAGATCGTGTGAAAAAATCAGCGCTGATCTATCTACCTCCTTGCAAGAACACTGCAGTCTTACAAACACCTCCTCAGTCAACACTTACACTTCCTGCAATATGGCAGCATGCTAGACCTATGTCTGCAGGTCTGAATGGCACACGTTGACCTTCCTCCAAGTATGCCAGCAAAAATATTCTCATGCTACATCAAGACAAACCTACCTGAAGGTCCCCACCACCTTCGGGAATGATGCCTGCAAGACCCTGAAATTCATAAAAAGTGGTCTTTAAGCAAATCTAGGCAAACAAATGAAGAAACATCATCTCCAGAAAACGCACCTTACAAATCCTGCTTGGCCGAATTAGCACAGGGCAGATGCCTTGCCACATGGTGTGAAACAGCCCCTGAACCTAGAGTGTTAGTTATGAGCTGCATGTCCTCAAAATGGACATGGCAGACTCGAACTGGAGATGCACAGGTTAGTCTGGGAGAGGTCCTCGAGCCTCGGGCCATGAGGGCAGCAGTTTCAGGAGAGCAGCTGTACCTGGCCCTCTTTAGGGACTGGGGGAAGGCCAATCTGGGGCCAGCCTGACCTTCCAAAGAAACTCAGCCAAGCTAAGTCTTGCTGGTTTCAAGACCCCTCGCTGGCACAACAAGAACACACTCCAACAATCTGGGCTCCTGTGGGAATCTGCTTGTGGCAGGGGCTCCCAGACAGGCACACATTTTATCTTCAAGAGACGTGCAAGCAGCAAACAAAACAAATAATAAACAAACAGGAAATGATCCACACATTTAAGAGCAGCTAGTGAAGTCACTGCTCTCCCCGGGGCGCAGTGTTTACAGGTTGCTGAAACTCAGCCCAGAGAGGGAGTGCTCGTGGTAATTGCAGCAAATAAAACACACACATTCTGGCAGCAAGATGAAAATTGTAGACTCCCCATGGGAAGTTTCTCACATTCATTCACAACTCTCAACTTACGGGAGGTCCGGGTGGCCCAGGAGGCCCTGGGAATCCTGGCAGACCAGAAGGCCCCTAAAAAGAGAAAAAAATATCAAGAATTTATCTTCTTAACAATTTAGACAAAACCATGAAGAGAGAGAAAGGACAGCTACCAAATGCCACTGCAGATTTGTGAATGTGAGGCAAGGTATCTCAAATAAGCCTAAATGGCACCTTTCTGTCTGCAGACAATTCTGGTGCTATCAAGAGAATAACAGATGCGTGTGCAAGCACTGGGAGTAGGATGGAAGAATATATTCTGTATCTACACCCCTGCTTCTACTGGCTCTGTACCTCTCCTGTCCAGTGGAGCCATGGGCATCCAAACATGATGGTATGCTTCTACAGAATGGGCTCCCTCCATTTAGACTCTTTCTGCTCAACAGCTTCTTATTGAGGGTGCTGGAAGCACATGCCAAAGGGGCAGATCTCTCTTCTCGTGGCACTGACTGCTCTTTTGCTGTTACTCACTGTTGGTAAAAGATCTGTCTGCAAGCAGCTGCACACCAAAGCACTGCACTGTTGACAAGGCTGACCCTACACAAGCTGATACAAGGGATAGCATTGCCCATGTGCATTTGTAGAGCTTGCAGTGCCTCGTGCATCATGCTTCCAGAACAGAGTAAGAAAACAGAAATCAACTTTACTCTTCTGTAGTTGTGGCATGTTTGACAAGTGGGAAAAACTCACAGGAGGACCCCGAAATCCATTTCCACCTGGAAGTCCACTGGGTCCTGGAGGCCCCTGTTGAACAGAATAAAAAGTCTTACACCTTGGTGACCTTGGGTAGCTGCCAAAGCCCAGGGGCAAACAGTCTGGCTGTATTCATTTGTCACCCAGAGAATTGCCAGCCCCGCACCCATCAACTGGTTTGCCAGTGCACTTCTTTCTTCTTGCTCCACCTTCCCATAGAGTTTTCTATTAGCATTGCCACACATTGCCAACATCTGCCCCACGCTGACTCGGCTCTGAGGCACTCTGAGAGCCTGCTGAACCAAAGCTGCTGCTCCAGAAATGGCCACTTCCAGCAATGCCAAGGCTGCTCTGCCTCGAATCAACAGCAGTGATCAGCTGCATTAGGGTATGGATACACAGAAATGGTCCACAAAGCTGCCAACCTGCAGGACTCCATATCCATCTCTTATATAGTAATTTAAACCTCTTTTTTTTGAAAAAGAATCTCATTACTTACTGGAGGTCCTGGTAGTCCTTTACCCTGGAAACAACATTTGAAAGAGATCACTTAAAAAATGAACATGTAACAGGAGGAGCAGCACCTCAGAAAATGCTGCTTAATTTTAATTTTCCTTTCAGTTTTCACAGCACTCTCCTGCCCCCACTTACTGCAATTCATAATCAGAACACAGCTAGAGTCTTAATGAATCCTTTTATTGCCTCTAGTAATTTGTATTCCCTTTACATCCTTGTTACCTACGAGACATCTCTAATTAAAGCCACATACAGCAGTGACACGGTAGTGGGACAGGGACATTTATGAAGAAAACATTCTAACTTATTCATCTGCTTTCCCTATCTTCAAACATTTGTTTGCTTTCTGAGACCTCAGCTGGCACCCGCTGGCTGTGCTGTGCTGTGAGATCCAGGCGTGGGTCAGGGAAGTGGGGGTACTGAGTTAGCTGTGGCCATCCAACAAAATGAGCACCTATGCAGTCGTGCTGCCACGTCTGGGCAGGGCTTACATCTGCTGATGGCATTCGAATCTGCATAGCAAGCTCTGCAGTTGAGCTCAGCTTCATGAAGAAACAGAGATACTGATAATTGCTGGGGAAGGGTGTTAGCTTGCTTAGCATTAATTGAGTGTCTTTGTAGATGCAACAGCAGCTGAATTCAGACACCCTTAGGCTTGATGCTAAATATGGATATACAGTTACCACTTGATTTGATGGAAAAGATTTAAGGGGGTTTTGTTTACAGAGACATCAGTTCTGGTCGTTATGAACTTAGCATGACTCTTCTATTATTCTAACAATATAGACATCAAAGCTAAATATGACTTGCCTGTAGATACTGAGAAGTTTAACATAGCAATACATAGTTCAAAATGAGCACAGAATAGCCAGTGATGCTTGTGCAGCAAAATATTATGATGCATGAAAGTCTGTTTCATTTACTTACACAACACAAAAGATGTTATCTGATGGAAGGTTTGATATGTTAGTCTTCATCCCAAGTCAGGTGACTTTATAACATCTCTGAGACTAAGAACAGGCTCCACGTCCCCAGAAAAGCTCAAACACAGGCACTTAACTACTTAAAATGATATTTTCACTCATTCAGGTTTAGATCTCTTGGCTTCCCCCCCTTCTCTCAGGGCAGACTCTGGCATACAATGACCACCACCCTTACATGCAAAGATCTGGGAGTTACTTACAGCTGGTCCAGGTGGCCCAGCAGGTCCTAACGCACCCTACAGGAATAAAACAACAAAGTGCAAATTAGCAGGTCAATCAAAAACTCCCATATCAGATAGATATCAATGTCTGCTCTGCCTGATAATACTCTGCTTGGAAACTCCAGCAGCGACGGATAGAAACAGCACACAGTTGGGGATGCTCAGCCAAATTTACAGGTACAAGGACAGAAACCTATGGGTAATGATGATCCTGTTGTTATAAATTACTTGATTGAACAATATTCTAAGATAGTAGGGAGCTAAGCTCTGAACTTGCCCCAAAAACTTCCTCCCCTATTTGTTGCCTATGAACATCTAAACATTCACAAACTGTAATTTCATTCATTGAAATATTCTCATTCATAGTACTTTCATGATGTAGGTCCAGTGATGAAATTATCTGGAATCATTTACATGATTTGGATTTGTTCCAGTGTATATTATCACATCACGCATCTCCCTGCAGGCAAAGGTTTTGATGGGGCGGCTTCTGCCTTCTCACTGATTTCCTTGGCGAATCAATTCCCAATCTCCTTTTTGCCATTTGCATTCTTCCTCTTAAGATCACCAAACTCTAGTCAAGCTTATGTCTTAGACTCGAATCACTCTTGAAATTGCTGAAACAAAATTTGCTTAACTAAAGATGATGAGCTAGTCAGCTTACTCTCAACCCTTCTGCTGCATTGCAGAGCCTTCCTCAGCCTCTCACCAGCTGGACTGACTAAACCTGCTTTCCAAAAGTTCTCAGGATGCTCTACCAAACACATTTGGGGAATGATTTCCTGAGCTGGAAATAAGTCATATCCATCCCTAGGGCCACAGTGATATGGCAGATGGGCAGACCAGGAACCAGGAAAGCATCCCAGCACATGGCTGCTCACTGTGATCCCAAGGATGACTGCAGCCTTCCTTATAATGTTGGGCGTACCAAATGAGATTAGAAATGTTTTCACTTGTTAAATCTGAAGAGAAAGATATGAGGACCCGAGTGCCTCATTAAGAATAGCCTTGGGAGGGGAGGAGTGTAATCCAATCAAAATCAGCTCTGCTGCAGATGTCAGCTCATTCATTTTTCTTGCAGGTTACTCTGGTTTTCACCCGGTCACTTTTCTCTTTAGGCTGAAGTCTTTGTACACCAGAGCCTATGGGATGAGCTGAGATCTCTCCTTGTAAAAAAAACCACAGAATTTCAAGCATCTACACCCTTAAGGTAGACTCCTTAAGGGTGATTTACACCCTTAATCTTGCTCCCACACACACAAAAAAGCTGGACAGGCCCCTTCTGCTTTGCCACTGTTCTCAAAGTACCAAGTGCTGGTCTTTTCCCCTCCCTAATATCGAGGGCGTGGGGTGGAACAGTCAGTGGTGAACATTTTTGGTGCAGTCATGAATCACCGAGCCCCTGAGCAAGCTGATGTGACTCCATTAAATCTTAATGAAAAACTCTAATTTACACCTCTACTTTAATAACACTGACTCAACTCATTCTCCTGATAACAATGTTCTTTCTCTATTGAAAACAATCTTACCCTGATTTTCCATTTTAAATCCATACACTTTATGAATACACAACTATTGAGAGCAGGAAATTCTTGATTAATATGGCATTATGAGCTCATAAATAAATAATGCACAGCTAAAAACAACCACCCAGGAGCCCACTTCCATTTGCCAAACAACTTCACTCTCAGGCACTTCAGTTCAGAAATACGTGTCTATTCATAACAAGGCATAGTGCTACACGTGTATTCAATCCCACAGCAGTCAATGGACATCTGCTGCTTTCAGTGATTCCCATAGGACCCAGCTGCCTTCTTAAACGTGTGCAAAAGAAAGAAAGTCAGGATAACCATGCTGCCCTTTTAGAGTGATAGGGCTTGTAGAGCTTCTTTTCTTTTTGCAGGCTTTTATTAGTCCAATTAAAATGATTTTCCAGACAGATCACTGACCTCGAAAAACCCCCATAAGTGACAACATGCCCCAAGTTTGCCCCGTGCTGACAGACTGAGTTAAGAGACAGGGGAAATCATGTCGAATCAGAACACAAAGTTACAGTAACTCTGTGTGCTAGAACACTGTTTGTGCGCTCCTACCAAATACTTCGAGGGGAAGTTCTGGTGCCCAGGAATTATCTGCTCCATTACCCTGCTAACTCAGACTTCATAAGCTAAAGTAGGCATGGCCAAATGTTACCACTGAACGTGAAACAGGGGAACAGAATCTCACGGTTTTCTGTGTGCTCCTTAACATTTCTATTTCAAAAATCAGAGCTCAGTTTCCTGAAGCCTCATCACAGTCTGAGAAGCGACTCTGGGGAGACAGGTTTATCATAAGAAGAGTGCAGGATGCAAGATGTTTAGTGCAGTGCTGATGAATAGAAGCTCAGAGCTGTGATCAGGATGCTTGGGTTCAACTTTCCCAGAGGCCAAGCTAATTTTGCCTTGCACATGGGAAAGGAAGAAGAGTGTATCAAAGACACATGGCTCTACCACCCATTGCTTTAACTGAGACAACTCAGAGTTTTGTGCTTTGGTTGAGTCTCTAGGGCAAAAAAAAAAAAAAATATATATATATATATATATCAAAAAAATATATATATAGATTGAGAAATACTGAACATGCTGGAGAGGTCTGCCAGCAGCACCACTTTCTTTTTTTTAACCTCTGCACACTGCAATCTGTGTTGAGCCCATCACTGCAGCCCCAAGTTCAAGAGAACTGTGGACCAGCTCGTAACAACCCGTAATGGCTTGTGATAGAAGAGAGGAGGATGGCCGTGCTGGGTAAAATCTGTGCTGAATGGCTCACCTATGCTGTGTTCCCAGTGTCATAACGGAAGCCTACATATCTTTCTGGCCCCATTATAGATGACCTGAAGGACACCTGTAGCATCACAGACAGCCTTTTCTCCCTGTAGTGTCCTTCAGCAGAGCCATAATACATAAGAAGTACCTTTTTTTTTCTTTCTATATCAACCAGGGAAATTTATTCCAAAGCAGCTAATAACATCAACCACATGGACAGCCTCAGAATTAACAAAAGGCAAAAGTTTGAACATCTAATGTAATTATATCCATAATTGCAAAATCAGCCTGAAAATAAAGACCCAAAGAGCTTCACTTTGATAAATGCTTTAAGTCTACAGATTGCTTTTTTGGATGCTCAAAATACCACAGGAGATGTTCTGCACTGGTATTTGCACTAAAACTATCCAAAGCTCATTCAAAATCATGTGAAAGAAAGATGGATCCCATGCCTTGCACCTACAGAAAAACCATTTGGGTCTTCGTTTCAAAGGTCTAAGCATTCTGAAGGGTTCACAGATAAATAACCCGCCATCATCAATTCCCCAGTGTCACCAATTCACAAAGGTAGGAGGAGTCATCAATGTAAGCAAAGACAGAGCTCCATTTCAAGGCACTGGGGATGCAATGTGGTACTCACACGGTCTCCTGGAGGCCCATTTGGGCCAGGAGGGCCATCAGTTCCCGTTAAACCCTGTAGAAATACAAGAATAAACGTAAAGACAGAGAAACACAGAAACAAGAGCTGTAGGAAACTCCTGTCACTGTCATGTACCACCTGCATGCCAAACTTTCAGGAAAGCCCAACCTCTTCAGTTCCCTCTGCAGTTAAACAGAAGACCAGAAGCAAATACCCTATGCATTTTAAGTACAGATGAACACCACCAAGAGATCTTGTTGTTGGAGTTTACTGAGTTGCTGTCCCCCAGCTTAGCTGTAGAAGCTGCCTCAATGCTTCCTCTTAGCCTGAAGTAGAAGAAAATACGCTGGCTATGCTCTGTTATTATGGCAGTAAGTTGTTAAGTTGGGAAAACTTCACTATATACAGTCACCTGTCCAGCTCTGAACAGAAAAAACAAACAAACAAACAGGCAAGAGAGCAGCAAGCTTCAAGCAAATAAGGAACACTGGATCTCCAAAATCAGGCTCAAGTGGTTTGCTTTCAAGATGCCAACAGATGTTCCTATTTCTCCAGCCCTGCCTAGCACACTGCCCAAGAGCTGTAATGTTTCATTGTAACTGCTGTCCTATCAGTTCTGCATCCCAAAATCACTCTCATACTGCTTAGTTCAATCTGAAGATGCTTTCAACTCTTAAAACTTCTCCTGACTTATAAGATGCACCTTCAGTACCCGCTTTACTTCTCCAGTAGGTACAGAGCAAGTTGATGAGACGCAGAACAACATTCATGTATATGAAATGCTTAAACAGCTTAAGAGGAGATGACAAAATACTCACGTCTACTCCAGGAAGGCCAGGCAGCCCAGCTTCACCAGCTGCTCCAGGCTTTCCTGGTGCACCCTTTGGTCCCTAAATCAGAAAACAGGCAATTCTTTATACCATAACAAATGAAACACGTCATGTGTTGATAAAGACTACAAGATGGAGGTTCATCTGTTGATGTGTTCATCTTACACCATATAACATAGAATTACTCCCGAGAGGTGAAATTTGTCATGAACCCATATCCAAATCCTAAACGTTTCAGCACTTTAGCTCAGTTCTCCACAACTCTATTCACAAACACAGCTACCCTTAAGCTGCTCCTAATAGAAGAAAGGGATAGCATATGTAACACGAACAAAGGGACAGGACAGGTGACCCAAGGCAGAGCTATGCCACACTTTCCAGCACCACGTGACAGACTGGGAGTTGAAGTAGATCTAAACTGACACCAAAAATAAACATGCATACATGGCTAGGTGCCAGTTTTTGTTACACTGCTGATGGGTGAGCTGTACTTCACGTATAGAATCATAGAATGGCCTGAGTTGAAAAGGACCATTATGATCATCCTGTTTCAACCCCCATGCATGCACATCCTCCTCTAGCAACAAAACAAAAAAATTTGTTTCTCCCCAGAACCAGTGCTGAGTTATGGAAATGCTGCTGCAGATCAAGAGGAAAGGGAGCCATAAGACTGAGCTCCTGTGCATCGCTTCTTCGTAAGGGAACAAATAAGTTGGCATCAGCCAGGTAATACTTACTGGTGGGCCTGGCAAACCAGGAGGGCCCGGCTCACCCTGAGTAAAAAGAGAAAAGACATCAGTGTTAGTGATGAACTTCTTTCTGCTGGCTTCTTGTGACAGCAGTATGCGCAACAGCCACGGTGCTCACAGCTCCCTCCATGCCCACTCCAAGATTTGCCATGCTCAGAATGAAGAAGGTAATGCTATGGGATCCTGTTACCTCCTAAAGCAAGATGAAGCTGGATAACCCTTTTCACATTGCCAGTAGAAGTCTGGGAGGCTGAGCATGAGGGTATCGCTAGAGAGTGTTCTGAACCATCCCCAACATCTGCATTTCCTTCCACACATGCTTAGGAACTGTTTGCACTTTGACTTAGCAGCAAGCGAGGCACAGAGGAAGCTGGATGGCGACTACGATTTTCAAATATCTTCCATGACAAAACAGAGATGCTATGAGATCCAGGTATCCAGGACCTACTACAAAATGGTGGTGCTACCAGAAGTTTGGGACTAACAACAAGGGAAGAAAAGTCTCCTGCAACTTTCTTCATATGACTAAACCTGGACAGGAAAAGCAAATGAACAAAACGCCCAACTGATTTCAACCTAATCCCACTGCACAACCTGGATGAAATCCAAGTTTGATTAAAAAAAAAATAAAGTATTTACTTTGAAAAGTGCTCTTTTTTTCTTTTTCTGATCCTAATGGAAACTGAGTTATTGCTTGGAAGATAATATTTAAAAAGCCTCTGAATTGCTCTTTCAGCTCAGCCAGCCACAATGCCATTCAGGAGCTCACACAGATCCCAGACGAGAATATCCCAGAAGACATTTGTGTTTTATTGTCAGTCTCTGTAAAAAAACAATTGTCTGCAAAAGACAGGAGCCTGCTGAAACTTGACAGTCTCAGCTCAGTTCCTTGCTTTGTCTGGAGGCAAATCGTTTTGCTCCTCCATGTCCCAGCTTAGGTCCCTGGATGAGGACTTCTACTCCTGGCTTCAGGGTAAGTACTTTAATAGTGTGAGCAGCTCATTTTTTGTGGGTGAGGAGGGGGCACGGGGCATGTTGATATCCTGGAAGAGAAAAATCTGCGTGGAAAAAGACTGCTTGCTAACCGAGCAAGGTTAGAAATAACCCATTCTTGCCATTGGTCTGATAATTAGGGGTTATTAGGCAGTAAACAAAGGTGTGCAATTTATAGCACAGTTCTGCATTTACTCTGTCGGCAGCTGTGAAGGCCCTGGGCTGCCCCATAGACTGGCTTTGATTTGCTCAGCCATGGACTTACACACTGTGCTGGTGGCTGATCAATGCTCAGACCAGAGGGACATTGCACAGAGGTGGCATTGTGCTCTGGCTTGATGAAGAAACCCTTTTGCTGTTCATTACCCACAGACTTTCCATAAATAGTTATCGTGATCATAGGTGGGGAAGGTCCCTTGCCAAAGGAATGAAAGGAGCAGTTCTTCTGCAATGAATGGCTTGGAAAGGCAGCATCCCTCCTTCACCACACTACATTTTCAACCCTTTGCACATTTTTTCCCCCCTCACTCCTGTGGCAATCCATACAGCAAGGTCACAGCATTAGTAAATGCTGTTTGGGACCATCTTAGACCTTGATCCTGCCATCAAGGACCCCTGAGGGACTCTGCAGGAGCTCCAGAACTTCGGTCAGATGAATCAAAAGCCTAATAAGTGTTTATGCCCTTAATGCCAGATCACTGGGAATTAGAGGCAAAGGTTGTCAGCAAAAGGAAGTGCTCCCCTGGGTGCTTCATGAGAAGGAAGTCAGTTTACTCTTTCTTAGCAAGCCTGCATTAAAGTCAAGCCATGAGATGAAAAGTGGGGGGAAAAAAAAAAAAAGAGCTTGATTTTTGAACAGCGACAATTGCTTATTAGCAATTTGGGGAATTACATTCCTAGAAATAATTCACAGGAACTTGGCACTAATTCTTTTGATCACAACATGCTGTTCCTATTCTTGGGAGGGAGATTTTGTTTGGTGCTGCGTATGAAATGTGAAGCATGTTAAAGGCTGTAATTACAAAGATTTCAGAGGAACTGAATGCTGCAGCTCTCAACGAAGGAAGGAACAACAGCAGCAGCTTCTAGAAATTGTACGTATGGTGTTTATTCCAAGATATTCTGACTAACTCAGTTGCATTTTGAGCACCACTCATGGCTCAGGGCCTATGGTATGGAAGCACCGAGCACTTTGACACCACTCATCAATCTCAGAGCAACTCTTCCCACACAGCATCCTTCCAAAGCCATCTGTGAAGCTGATCCAGCTGGAGTGGCCTACAGAATTCAGACAACTTGCACATATAGGGCCAGAAGAGTTCTGACTGTGCTTTAAAAAAAGTTGCACCATTTCAGAAAAACAATGAAGTGCCTTCATTCCTTACAGAATTGATAATGCTACTCAGGCTCCATCCATTGCTGCATTTTATATGGCATAACTTTTTGGAAGGTACTGCCAGAAAAACAGTAGCCCTTCAACTGGAACGCTGCATGAGCATCCTCAACACCAGCCACAAGTCTCTTCTTTTATGCAGTTCTCTAAAGGTCTGACTGCCTGATTGAACTGCAGAAGCTATCTCTGAACAGCTGGCTTCATCTCATATTAACGGGGCACCTGACTCAACCTGCATCTGAATGAGGGCTGTAGTTTGTGCCTGCTCGAATGGCAGACTGCTCCCATGCAGGCAGAACTCCACTTCTGAAGGTGGGATTGCAAGACTTGGTGCTTCAAACTCTTTTCAAACTCAACGGTTTGATTTATTAGGACTAAGTTCTTCACAATAATTAGGTGTTAGTCTTGTCCCACATGGAACTTTCTGAAGCTTTTAGCAGTGGATAAAAAGGTGTAGATTCACTCTAAATGTTTCCCCAGGTTCCCATTTCCAACAGCCATCAGAAGTAATTCAGGAGCTTCATCAGCATAAGGTGTAAAACATGCTGTAGAAAGGGGCAGAACAGCAGGATCACAGGGATTTGTTTCCTTCCAAACGCTGTTACCTACAAGTTGGTTACAATCTGAAGGACTTTGTCCCCCCCAAATTCCTCTTTACACAAAACTCCTCTGCATACAAAACCAGTCTCCATTCCACAAAGTCTTCTGGCCACAGACACCATGGGCTCCCTGCAGCTGCAAGGAATGTGTTTCCTTTGCCCTCCTCCCCTTCGGCCTTTTATCACAAAGAACAGCGGGGAGATATCAGCTCTGAACTTCACGTGCTACAAAACCAGAGTGAGATTTCCAGTAAAACAGCTTCCTTTAGTTGAAAGGATACTTCAGAGGGAATAGCTGCAAATCAATGAGGTTTTCTCTTCAGACCAGCATTGCTCACACAGCCTCTATGAAAGCTCTCCACTGCAAACAAAAAAGCTCCTTGTTCACTGCTTACCAGGGAGCTAACATATATCTTTTTTTTTTTTCCCCTTTACGTTCTTATCCAAAAGCAAATGACCTGCAGGGAGTAAATAGAGTTTTTCAAGGCTGCTAAAAGGCCCAATTGCAGTAAGCACTACTCAAAAGGAGCAACAAAACAGGAAACTGGTCTTCTGTATTTGATACCATCCTGCTGAACATTTATCTGATACTCTAACCCACTGTCACCTACAGAGCAAACAGTTCTTCTCCACCAGAGTCACAGAAGCAATGTTTAATTTCTATGGAGACAGCTATTAAAGGCAATAGGACAAGATTTTTTTTTCCCTCTCTGATATCTCCTGGGGTACACAGCATTCTACCTACACAGGACACAGGTACACCTACAGAACTGCCCTCTGAAATAAAGGGTTTTTTTTGTCTGTTTGTGCCATTGAAAGCAACTCATGTCTGAAAACCAGTGGGCCAGATTCTGACTTTGCACATGTCAGTGTAGATTGGAGATACTGCACTGATTCTGCTGAAATAAAACATACATAAGAGCAGCATCCATGTCGAGTTTCTTCAGACTCTCCATGACCATGGATGCTCTGAAGCACCACAAACCCCTCTGAGCTACACAACATGCAGTGACACTGACCCATATCACATTCATGCACTCAACTTTCCACATTTTGTTCCCCCCTCCTCTCCAGACAGCAAAAGAGAAAAGCACAGCTCTGCAGGCATAGCCGTGAGTTCTTGTACACACGCTATCTTTGTCCTGAACTCTCCTGATATGGGGTACAGATCCCACAGTGAAGAAGGTCACTCAGTGCCTCTATTCTCCATTCTAACCGTTGCAGGACAAGATCTTCTTCTCCACATCCATCCACCTCTGCAGCATGATCCAAAGGCTCAGGAGGACCAGCAGCACTTCTCAGCTCAGCTCGCCCTGCCTCCGCTCCACCCCCTCCCTCCCTCTGCCATGTGGCACTCACATCTATGCCGTCCTTGCCAGATGGTCCAGGGGGTCCTCGGGGTCCAGGAGGGCCTTGTGGTCCTACTCTCTGAGAGGATCGGGGGGATGAAGAGGAAGAAAGATTATTTTTCCATCAGAATGAACACACAAGCTAAATAAGAAAGCAATCATTGAGTTCCACAGCTGCTTCACCTCACAGGGCCCTGCACCATTCTGGGCAAACTTGAAGGAGCTCAAAGCAAGGCTCTGTGGAAAACATTTTTAAGTGAGCACAGCCTCAGGGTCTCTAGCCCCTTTAACAGGAAGGAGAGATGGGAAGCAAATGGGCTTGGTTGTACAGGCTGTGTTCCTCACTGCCTATAGGAATGATCCTTATGGGGTAGAGGTCCATGGAAAATAAGTGATAATGTGTAGCATTAAAAACGCATTCAGTCCCAGCCTGATGGCGGTGATGGAGACAGGAGTCTGCCGAAATCAGAATAAGAAAGGGAAAAAAGTCTCCTCTCTTAGCAGGATGTCATTTGAAAATCTGGGATTTTGGATGTGTGAGGTTGGGGGAAGGAAAGAAAGGTCTGATAAATGACTTCTGTATTGAGAGGACTCCAGAGAGCAACTTGCTTTAGCATTGGCAAAACAAAGGTTCCATTGTGGAAGCAGCTCTGCTCACAGCAGATGAGGGCAGCTCTGAATTTCCAAGCCAGACTGCAAAAATTCCTTACTGGCACAACAAAAAAACCCAACTCACTGAGGAGTTACTTCCCCAGGCAAAAATATTAACATCATGCAGGGAAGTTGAATATAGCTTCACAAGCAAAGTGAATGAGGATTCAATACATTATTTCATAAATGTGAAGTTTTAAAAATTCAGAGGGAAAGAATAAAACATTCTCTGACTCACGGAGAACCAGACCAAGAGATCCCAGTCTCACGGGCACCTCCTTGCTTCACTATGAAAAAAAACTGTTTCTCTTATAACAACTCTTCCTTTCCTAGGGCTTTATCTCTTGCAGCTCTAATTGAAAAAAACAGTACTTGCACAGAAAGTGTAAAGCAGCTCCTGCACACAAGAACGCGAAGTAAAAGCCTACTGATGCAGGTATGAAAACAGCTCCTCGCTAGGCATGGAGAGTGCATGCTTTAAATTAACTCTAATGACCTGCTATTCCCACGTTTCATTCTGTAGTTATAGCATACACACATTGCAACGTCTTTCTCTTAGACACTCATTTCTTGAGCATAAAACCAACGTGAAAATTCTTACCTGAGCTGATGTTGCGGCTAATAGCTGACAAAGGAAGAGAAGCCCAAGAGTGGGGAATACAGTCATCGTGCCCAGGCTCTGTCTCTCCTTTTTACTCCTGGGCAGCCAAACCGTTTCTCTCCCCCTGGATCTTGGCTTACAAATGAGACTTCTCGCCTCCAGATAAACCTGCAGCTCCCACTGGAGGGGCAGTGCTCAGGAGCACAGGCAAGAGGGGCTGAGCCCAGAGGAAAGAGAAGGCTTTGCAAGGAGGTGGGAGCAGGAGGGGGAGCAGCAGGCAGTCATGAAGAGAGGCTCTCATTCATGCCCTGCTGGGCAGCCCCAGCAAGCAGGGAAGAAACATAAGGAACAACTGAACTATAGACACACACAGGAGAAAATTCTGCATCTCCAGCTGGAAATGCATCATTCCTTAGGTCTCAGCTGAGGCACTTCTCAAAGCGCATCATCACTTCAGTGCTGGACAGATGAAAAAGTAACAGTCATCCACTGCCTGAGGCTACTTGAAAAAATTATTATACATGTAACGAGTGCAAGAATTACAGAGAAATGCACTTACTGCTTTGTGAGATGGTTTGTTAGCTCTGCCACAACTGTTTTTTTGTTTTTCCTCGAGGGAAACCCAAAGAACGCCAGGCTTATTTCTCGAGGAAGTGATGAATCCTGACCAGAGGAGAGATGACTACAGAGACACAAGCAGGAAGAAAGAAGGAAAAATTCTTGGAACTACAAGGAATTAAGGAAGAACTGCCTCTGAAATATTTGCAAGGAAGGAGCAGGGCAACAGCTGCCAAACTGATCCCCAAAAGGTGATCTCAAACAGCAGCCTATTCACAATGAAGCAGACAGCTTCAGGTTGCCCTTTTTGAATTAAAGACAACTTCATCCAAAGCAATACTTGGAAATGGAGAGAATAAACCGTAGGACTCAGGAATAAAACAGCTAATTTGGTTATCAAGAGGAGAGCAGTAGAAAACCAAGGCTTTACAAATTTAATCCCAAGACTTCTATTTGACATCCTTACGCCAGGTTTGTATGGGCAAATAGTGCATGTCTGCCCAGCTCTCCAGCAGCCCATATTTCACCACCAGCTTTTACAGAGACTTAGAGGGCTCAAACATTTACCAGCATCTACAAGAATTTTTGGAACAGTCAGGCAGGGACAGAAAAGGAGAGTATGCCTGTGTTCACACAGCTTAAAAATAAATTGAATGCTTGTTAGACAGCTCAAGCCCCACAGGAACTTCACAGCTCATACTTTCTCCTTCAAAGAGACCAACTGATGGCAAAGCAGATCCAGCTTTCCCCAGCTCCTCTCAACAGCTGTGGCATGCATTTGTTAAGATGAAGGAAGGATGACATTTTCAGCTCAGAAAGGGTTTACTGAAAAAGAGTTTTATCTCATGTCCCAAAGGGAGAGGCCCTACAGCTAAAGCTTCCGTATGCACACTGGAAACTGCTCAAAAGGGAAGTCCTGGTTTATTCTACAGAGCATCACTGTAGCTTTCCATCACATACACTTGGGAGGTTCCAAAGCAACTGCAGATGGCTACAGGATGGGTTGGTAGACCAGGTCCATGGTCACATCCTGCCCTCAGAGATGAAAAACGTAAGTGGAAACTGGTATGCATTAAATACATGCTTTAATTGGTGATGTTAATGCAACAGACCATCATACAGCTCTGACTGCTGAAATACATCCTGTGAACTCACTGCAAACACCTACAGCCGAAACTCTAAACTGAACACAACAGGGAAAGGTTTGTTTTGAGCACTCCAGATTAGGGCTCACTGTGAAATCCCATTAAACAGAAGACAAACTGCACATTAGCATACAGGATTGATTGATGCCCCAGCTGAGCATATATTCACAATGAAATGTCATTAAATAAAATACTCAAATCTATACAAAAAAAACATGATTAACAATTCTTTATGAACCTTTTATGAAAGAATTTTTACTCAACATCTTCAAGTTTTTATATCTGTAGAGCTAAGTGCATTCTTATTGGCTATTTAACACCACCTTTTCATAAGAAAGAAAATATTTTAAAAACACTGAAGCCTTTTTCCAGCACACGTGTGACCATCACCATTAAATACTAAGCTTGCAGACTTCTGTTCCCACACATGAGGATATGATGTGCTGAAGCAGGGCCTGCAGCCTGGGGAGGAAAATCACAGATCAAGTTCCTTGAAAGATGAAGCTTCTAACAAACAAAAAGCTGTAGCAGAGAGGGGCCAAACACTGCACAGGCTGCTGCATCTGCTCTCTGGTGAGGTGGGTGAGCCTCTGTCTCCTACACGAAATAAACACCTCCTAAAAACACCAAAAGTAAGACAATCTGAGCAAGCAGTAGGTCGGACTTCTCTGTTCAACAGCTGGTGAAAGCGTTTCCTCTGCTTCACGAAATGGATCCTCTGCTGTAAATCTCTCTGAGCAGAAGTGCTAAGTTGTTTAATATTCTCTCAGACTCGGTTGGACCCTGCACAAGTCAGGCAGAACAGCTAGCAGAGAGGTCAGTAGCATAAAGGCAGGAGAACAGTGGGCGAGGTCTGAAAGTAAACTGTTGATGGCTGTAAATGAATGAAGCAGACAAGCATATCCCCTCCAATTAAAGCTTCAATTAACTGACCCACAACAAAGCTCCAGCAGAAACCAGACATGCTGCACTCAAGCACGACCTCACAGTCTGACAAGCTGATCATTAATGGTAGAATGATCCTGCCACAACTGGGATGCAGGTTAGAGCTGAAACATCCAGCTTCATCCAGCAGGCCAGCAGAAAAAAGCCCCTCAGGTCGCTTCAAGTAGCAACAAAATCAGAGAAAACACAATGACAGAAACATTTGTTCCATTTTAGCAATCAAGGAAGGAAGGGCTTTGTATCTGCAGTGGGTAAGTTCATGTGGAAGACTACCAAGCTCCTGAACACAGTGGAAAAAGCAGGGGAAGAGGTGCTCCAGACAGCTCTATGCAAAATCTGAAGGTTTTTCTCTTAGAAACCCGTAGACAATTTGTATTCTCAATAAATTCAACAAGGGCTACGAAACAACAACTGCAGAGGATAAAGAAAACAAGTAGCCCAATGTTTTTGCACCATGGAGAACATTATCTGTACACAAAGGTTAATACCGGTCACAGACACATTAATATCACACATTTTATCCTGGTCTTAATTCAAACTTGTTTTCTTACAGGAGGAGAGGCAACAAAACTCTTATATGATGCAAAATCTCTCATCTCTTTACATAATACTCTCATCTCTTTCAGGCAAATGGCCCAGGAAAGAGACACCTCTGCAGGAATAAGTCTTCTGTGAAGGTGCTGCCTTCCAAAACAACCAAGAATTTATATGGCAATAGAAAGGTCTGGCAAATTACATCATGCTATCTTACATTAAAATTCATGTATTTATTAAATACTAAATCAAATCAAGGAAACTGATTAACATTCTCCTTCTTTAAAAAGGGACATACCAGAAGCAAAGCAAAGTGCAAAAATCCCTGTTGCTCCAAGAGAATTCTGAACATCAGATAAAAAATAGGAACACAAACAACACAGCTTGTTGAAGAAGATGACTAATTTAAAGTTTTCCTCTGTAGGGTAACCAAGTGCTGGTTCTCAGAGTCACTACTGATGACCTTATCAAAGTGAGGAAGGGTGACAATGAGACAGGGGTGAGCCTGAATCAGCCCAGTCAGTGTTTATTTTCTCCATAGCATACAGCTTGCAGAAGTTGGCTCTCAGTAGTTAGGGCAGCACACTTCTGCTTGCTCGAGTGCTCACCATGCTGCTCTCACACTGTTGCTATGTGCTCTTCATCAGGCTCTGCCACATACTCAGAGCTACCCGTTCTTTGTATTGCAACCTCAGTGCTGCCTTGTTCTGCACAAGAGGATGCAACGCTCTGCTCAGGACTCCCTGGAATTTGTTCGTTGCCTGTGGCTTGTGCACCTTCTTTTTCACTCGCATTTGCTGTGTTTTTATGCTGTTCTACCCCACCCGCCTCACTGTTGCCTTCCAGGAGGGTGGCGTTGCAGGGGTGTTCATCATTCTTTGCTGTGACTTGATCTGCACTTGACTCCACGCCATCACTCAGTGGAGAAGTCTGAGCAGTGCTGGGAAGCACGGAGGCAGCCGAGGAGTTCAGAGCCCCACCATTTGCATTGCCCTCAGCCTTCTCACTCATCTCCTCCACAGCCACCTTTTTCTCACTGACTTTTTCATCTTCAGTCTTAGCATTTGAAACAGACGGATGTGACTGGGCACTGTGAGCAGGTGGGGCCATGTTCAGATTGATGGCCAAGTTGAACGTTTTATTTCTCTGTGTTCTCTTATCAACTTTCCTCCTCTTTATGGCAGCATCACCAGCCTCTGGCACTGTTAAGTCTTTGGGGTTTACATTTTCTTCTTTTGGTGTTTCTTGGTCTTGTTCTGACTGTAAGAGTGGATCCAAGGGGATTTCTGCATCAATTGCACATTCTTCCAGATTACTGGAGATTTTTTCAATGTCAGAAGGGCTTTTCAGTTGTCCGCTCTTTACGGCGTCTGCCAAATTTGCATCCAGTTTTCTCTTCTTGCTCTCCTTTCCACAGTCATTCTCTGTTGCATCTTGCAACTCAGCCTCACTGTTGCAATCCTTCTCCTGCTGAGCAAATTGAGTTTTTTTCTCATCTTCATCATCTCCATCTTTTGAGACACATTTGCTTATCTTCTCCGTTGTGTCTTCTTCATTTGCTTCAGTTTGCAAGTCGGCAGCATCACCAGCCTTCCGCTCCTCCTCTACAGTCTGGTTCTGACCCTCTTCCACTGAATCATCAATCTTTTTACCAGAAGTTTTCTGTTCATTTTCAGCCTTTTGGTGCAACTTTGACTTGTTGGAGTGGGGTCTGTACTTCAAGAGTTTGTCATGGGGCCCCCACACAAAGCTGCCCTGAGGTCTGTAGTGCTGCCAAGCGTAGTGGACTAGTTCTCTTCTCTTCTGCTTGCTTCTGATGGTGAACAGGAAGTAGTCCAAGGCACTTCTCTTGACATTTGGTAATGTCTCATTAACAAGAGTTTCTGTTAGGAAAAACTTTACCAAGTGCACTTGATAGTGTTCATATCCCATCTCCCCCAGGCACTTCAGGATGCGAGTAATCCGTAAATTGTTGTGGCTAAACCTGAGACAAACAGATGATTAAAGTTAAGTGAAACCTTTACAATCCTGAGGTCATAATGAACCTGTGGGGCACCTGCAGAATGTTTTGTGTACCACTGAGTGATCTGTAAAGGGCTATTTCACAATGCAGATGGAAATACGAGCTTGTCCTACTTCTAATGGACTTACAGCAACTATCTCCAGCAGTACCTTCCTAACACCTCTTGAAATTAACTCAATTCCTTAAAAACTTTTTGACTTCCTGAATCACCCACCAGTAGAAAACAGCCACCATATTGGGTCATACATACAAGACCATGCAGCCCAATATCTTGTCCCTGACTGTGGTAAGCTTTGTGTTAACAACGCCTTGATTTGTCAGGTACAGAAGATTTTCTTGACTTTGACTTCTTTTTCTCCTCAAACAAGTGCATGGCTGTAGCTAAACGATCAGTAGTACAAACAAACAAAGACTCACCGGTTCAAGTTCAGAAATCTTTCAGCCCAATTCTCTGCTCTCTTGAGTTCTCCAGTTTCCTGGTTCACTAGAATTATTCCATAAAATCTCAACATGAGTCGATAAGCACGTATAAACCTTTCCATAGCTTCCTCTGACTTCTTCAAGGCCTGAAAAAGAGAGACCAATGAGCACAAGTTGCAATTCCCTCATAACCTACATCCCTAAGCAGGATTTGAATGTCAAACAAAGCATAATTATATCACTCATCACTTCATGTGCTGCTGCTAACAACTGGCAGACACACAAGACAGACAACTGCTAATCAATGCTTGAATGAGACCTGTTCACACCAGGGCCCCAAGAAAGCAAGGGGGGGGAAAAAGCCCTACACTTTAAACATAAGTCTTTTAGGGAAAATTCTAACATTCTTCAGATTTAAAAAAAAAAAAAAAAAGGCACATAAGCTTTAAATACCTCAATTTCTTGACACGTGAGCGGCTTCGCACGAAAATTCATCCCATGTTCACGTAAAGGAAATAGCCTAAGAAGAAAGAAGTTTTCAGCCCAGATGAGCAAAGATGATATCCAACCCAGGGAACCCACTCTCTTAAAACTCAAACGATTCCAGAAATTGTGAGATCACAGGAATCTCACAGACAGTTCATATTCCTATGAACACAGAAATAGTTACTTAGAAGACAAATCCCTTCCATAAGAGAATTGTACACAAAGGTGATAAATAACAGCACTTAAACTTTGCTTATTTCCAACCCTCACTCCAGTAAAACTTTGTTCTGCAGCACGTTAGAAGACCAAGCATTACTTTACTGAGACCTATTACCACAGCTGCACTGAGAACCTGTGTCTTCAGGATTTCCAGAGCATTGCTTCCAAAGGTACAGAGAGAAAAAAAAAAAAAGGCAAGTTTCACTTAAGAGTAACTCTAGACTTCATGGGAAGGTGAATTCAACAGCACGTATACAACTGACACAGGCACTATATTCACACAGGTATTTTACCACTGTATGTATGAATGGTTTTCTTCCAGAACCTCATAGTTGTCCCACCAAGATTCAAGCAGATCTTCAATATGCAAACCTGCAGAGAAAATACAAAACTGAGGCGAGAATAAATGAGACCAAATGAAAACTGAAGTTAGCCAGTCATCCCAGACAGTTCATTAGCCATAGCCAGGGGTCAGCATTCAGGCACTGGTTTATCTACTGTACGACTACACTGAGAAGTCAGAATAATTAAAAAAGAATCATGTATTTTTTTCAAACCAGCAAACAGAAAATTAAAGAAAATTAAAGAAAATGCAGCAGGAACAAAGACATTTTAAAATGGAAATTGTAGAGGGTTTTTTTTTTTTTTCCATTTGGTTTCTGTTTTAATGGTTGTTCCACATGGATTATGCTACACCTCCACCAACTCCAACAGCCACAGTAGAGCTGCACTGAGCAGTCATCAAGCAAGGTACTCACCGTGGGGCATAAAAGCAATCTCATTTTTGTAGAAGCTCAAGTTCCACATATCTTCTTCCTCATCAGTTTCTGATTCTATCAAACCCTGGAAACGAGAACAAGAAATCAACAAGCAGCAGTAATGCAGTACTCACCTCAGCACTTCTCCTTCCCTCTCATCAGGAGCACAGGCTAAGTCCTTGAAACCTCTGGGAAAGAACAGCTTGTTTTTGATGCACCCACATGAACATTATCCCCTCCCTTCATAAATTAATCCTTTAAAGCTAGAAGCCTCAGTGTGAAGATGAAAGGGCATCGTCAAAGCTAGAACACATTCCTAAACTCAGCATGCAACAAGGAAAAGCCACGAGAGCAGGTGCACTCTCATGAAGTCCATACCGGGTAACGATGCCTGTATCTCTGCAAGTCTCTTGCTGCATTCCAGTTGCGCCTGCCTGAGATCTAGAGAAAAGTCACAGATCAGACACCCAGGATAACGTGGCCTTCTGAAAATAAAAACGCAGCCTGAACTCAGCATTTCCCACACCTGTTCCCCTGTGCCCAGCAATCCACAGCTCCAGCACCCCAAGAACAGCCAGTTCTTACTGGACTCAGGCAAAAGATTTTTCTTCCCAGTTTTATTGGGCTCTTTATGTTCGACGTCTGCCTTCTATCCCAGGCAGGTTTTCCTACAGAAATGGTCAGAGCTAGCTGGAAAGTCCCTGAATGATAAATCTTATTTAGTTTGTTAACTCACAAAGTTTTAAGTAGACAAATTAAGTTCTATCTGCCTGTCCCTGAATCACTACGTGCTTCAGTCAAGAGAGATCATACTTTAAACTGTAGAATTCAAGATGCATAAAGATCATTTAAATTCAGGACTCTTCTTTCCTCCAGACATTATTCAGCATGCATTTTCTTCATTTTTGCTTTCTACTCTAGAGCAGTCCTGCTGATCTGGCATTGTGCTCCTTTAGATAACAACAGCCACATGGTCACACTAGGTATTTGTTTTATTCCCATAACAATCGTCATTTTCATTGCTGCTCATGTTTCCAAGTAACCTAACTGTGTGCCAAGCCTACCTTAAAACTCCTCTGAAACAATGGTGACGAATTGGATCTTCTTTGTCCCTACAAAGAGAAGGCAATTAGAAGGAAACATACTGAAACAAAACAATACAATAATACCACATGAAGATACCCACAGCAGTAATTCACATGATCCCTATTAGTTGCCAAGTGACAGATTTGCCTAGTGACAACTGAATTAAAATGGCTTTATTAATCATTTAAATTACTATAGAAAAAAAGCCTGTGCTGCCACATTTGCCTGACAGCAAGGTATCAGGCTCTCCTTGCTACACATGCATGCTGGATTCATTATAGTCATAACACATACAAAGAAATCACAAAGAACACTCTTCTGAACAGTGGAAGTTGCAAACAATGTCATTTTTTTTTTTAATGTATATTTACATTTAAGTGCATCACTTCCATGGTAAGAGATTTTTGTGACAACTCGTAAGCAACAGAGGCTGAATCTTGCTGAGTGCTACACCATCTTGTCTCAAACCACAACAACGCTGCAAAGCACTCGCAAACGTCAAGGCACAACCATCAAAACAAACAAGATTACTGTGAATAAAAGGATCCACCCAGTGCAAAGCACACAGGAGCAAGAGGGTTCAGCAATAGCCAACAAGAGCCGAGCCTTTGAAACAGGGATGAGGCAGGCAGAATCTTGCAAAATAAACCTTCTAAGAAACTTAGAGGAAAGAAGCAGCTACTGGTCTCTCAAGTTATTTGAAAGCCTCATTTGCTACTACTTCCTTTGCCTAGAGAAAAATAAAAAGGAAAACCACTTTGTATCGAGCAGCAAACAGCCAGAAGTGGTTCCACTAATGCAGCAGCAGGGTGAGATTTCCCAGCACTTCCTTGTAATGAAGCAATCCCTCCAACTGTACCATCCACCCTTAGCACTTGAAATTAGAAGCAGGCACAGTTGTGGGGAGATGATCAACAAAGAATTTTTTAAATTTTGTTTAAATATACATTTGCACACACTATGGTCCCCATTCATTTGGGTGAAAGGAATTAAAACACAAACAAACCTCCAGGTTTATGTGGTTCTGTTGTTGTGTTTTTTTGTGTTTTGTTTTTTAATGTAACAAAGCTGTGATGTGACCTAAAATAATACCTGTCTACGTTGCAATACATTTCCCACAACTGCATGCTCCACACAGGATTAGAAATCAAGTGCTGGTATCCCATTGCTGCAACACCCCCTGCCAGTAGAGCAGCTAGAAATGCACATAACTACAAAAAGCCATGCTATGCAGTTAATATTTGGAAAATAAATGTGGACGCAAACAAAAGACTGAGATATGTGCTCAGCCAAAGCAGATCAATATTATTCTTTCATTCAAGGTGTAAGCACTGACCAAGATTTAGAGCTCTGAGATTCAGCAGTGCTTTTAACTGTAAGTTTTGAGCTCCACAGATTAAATCCTGATACATGAGGAATTAATGAGAACTGAACTGCCAAATACAGAGGAATCAATTTCAGACATTCCTTTCACTTCAGAATCAAAAACAATGTTTTTTAACACAGTTAGCTGATCTGAGTTAACAGGAAAATAGTTTTAATTCTGAAAAATGATTGGTTTGCTGAAGAACAAGCATAAATACAGAGACAGACATGGCACAGCGGTGTAAGGTGCTATCGGGCTGCTTCAGAAAGAAGCTGGGTCAAGGAAGCAAGCAGGCTGGAGCACAACATGAGGAAAAACAATGTGGGGAAGCAAAGAGCAAGAACTCAGCCCTCTGCCCATGGAGGTGTTGTTTCTGGATTTCTACAGACTTCAGTACAAGCCACACAGAAATGTGACCTTCACTTTCTTTCCAGATTACAGAGACAAACTTGTACACACACACACAAAAAAATCAAACCTTATTTCAAACAACACTCATAAGCAACTTAAGGTGGGATTCCACCTCCAGCACTGCTGAAGCATCAATTAGAACGTGCACTGTTTCATGAAGAGCACGAGGAGAGAAGAGAACAAAGCTGGAAAGGGTAACACCAACTGTGTTTGGCTGGAAACTGGAAATCAAATCCAACTGAAAGGGATGAAAGGATGCAGAGATTATCAACAAGAAAGAAGACAGTCTTAGACGAGCAGTGGAAGCCTTCCATTTGGGGATAGTTAGAGAGATGGCAGAACTACAGGGCTTGTTACGAGGCTCTGAGCAATGCAGCACAAACCCCATGCGCTACAGCAAACGAAGAGGTGATCTCTGAAGATGAGCATAAACCCCAAGATGTTCTGTGGTCACTCTTGGAAGAACCTTAAAGCACTGGAGTGCAAAAGAGTTAAAAAGACACCTGCAGAAATTATTAATTACAAATACGGGGTATTTGCAGAGAAACAAGTGACATGCAAGCATAAAAGAATTTGAAGGTTTTGAAAGCGTGTAGTGAAAATAATAAAAAAAAACCCTCTAACCTCAGTATTGAATAAATACATTAGCAGCTTCAGGAATATAGTATACCATCTAGGCTGAGGGGAGAAGAATTAAAGTTAGTGTAATATAAGCAGAAGTAGGAACTTATTTTGGAACCTGACTCATGGCTTTGGCAAGTTACAAAGGCACGGACTTATACCAGAAGATGCACTGTTTCTTTTTGCACTCATTCTCACTCCCTTTAAAAAGGAATCAGGCACTGTAAGACAGAGGTGATTATATATCCATCCGTGAAGGAAGAGCTCCACTTTAAAGGTGAAGAACAATATTCCAGGGGCATAAGTCCCAGAGACAACATCCTCCTCAAGGCAAAGCGAAAAAAACGGTCCTTGCTTTTACTGTTGTCACAATCCAGAAGTCGCTCTAAGAAAATAAAAATCTAAAGAACAAACATCAGAAAGCACAATCTGAAAGTTCAAGGGATTTTATCAGGTTTTAAAATTCGTAAACAAAACCAGAGCTCTAATCAAGAACAGAAAATTGACCGTGTGCCATCAAACAACGCAAACCACATAAAGGAACAGGGAAGGATCTTCCATTCCACCTAAAACACCTGTGACCTCACAAAGATCTATGCCAATAGCTAAGGCTTCACACCATCCCCATGAAGATGTGCACGCCCAGCTGCTCTATTTAAGCTTTGATTTTGTTTGTGAAGTATAGGGGGTGTGACTTAGTACTAAGTCATTGATATTTGGAATACTGTGTTGCATAGAAGTTATATATTTTTTTAAAATAGGGTTATTTTATTCACTTAGTGTTCATAGAAGAAAAAAGATTAAAGTTTGATACTAATACATTCGTATTAGAAACTTTATTAGTTTCTAATATATTATCTGCTTGTTCCCACCTTGAGAATATGGATGCATCCCTGAAATGAAACCAGAAGCAAAAGATCAGTTTTCATTTCCCCAAAAGGGGAGGAGTTAACAGTTAACAGCGTTTCTGCTGGATCCATAAAAGGCTGAAGAGTTCTGCATTTGCAAAGCAACATTGTAAAGATAGCAGCTTCAGATTAGACAGGCTCCTCATAAAGTTGAATCAACATAAGAAAATGGAGACAAGTGTTAACATTTTGCAGAATATAACTGCAGTTCTGAGAACATCAATGGATCTTTTCAGCGAGTTGCTATATAATATCTTGCATAAGAAAAAAAAAAAAGGCTAAAGGAAAGAAAAACTCACAGCTCATTTTAATAATGGTCTGATGGTTCTCCATGGCATGAAAGAGAAAGGACACTGTAGAGGACATCAACGTAAAGCAAGGATCTGATGCAGACACCATGCTATTGTGCCAAAACAGCATCCGTAAGCAATGGAGAAAACATGCTGCACCATGTAGAAGACAAAATGTTATTTACGGGATAAAGCAGCCATTCCACAGGGTGTGAGGGCAAAGAAAATACGAGAACCCTGCACATAGCAGCCTAATGAAAGTTAGTTCTTAAAGCTCCAACACAACTCCGCCACTGCTGAGTCGCAAAGACATCATTTCCAAGTGGGCCTCACACTGCCTCCTCTCTTCGAGGTTAGAAGACTGGCTCCATCGAGATGAGGACAGAACTACACGCTAACGATCGCTGCCAGAACATACAAACCTTCCGACTTATTTTAAGCGTTTCATCTGCTCCAGTCCCCGGCTGTAAATCGGGATAGGAGGGAAAAGGGGCCCAAAATACAGGCAGTAGGAAAAGCAGCCGGGCCAGGAAGATGTACGGTCAAGGGGAGACGCGCCGAGGAGTCGGGGACTGGAGCCGGAGGAGGCGCTCGGACAGGTGCACGCAGGGCTCTGCCGCCCGCCTCAGTGCCTCCAGCCCGGCATCGAGCGAGCTGAGGAGCACCGCTGGGCCTGCCGGCACCCACCTGGGCCTGCCGGGATTCCCGCGGCGAGCTCAGCACAGACTTCTCCGCATCCTCCGGCTCCTCCCCGGCGGCCGCCTCCGCTCCCTTAGGCTGGCCTTCACCGCCATCCTTGTCCTCCTCCTCGTCGTCGTCTTCCTCCCAGGTGGAGTCGTACCTCCAGAAGCGCGTCTCGTCCCCGTCCTCGTCCTCCTCCGCCCTGAAACTGAACCAGGCCGCCATGGGAAGCCGGCAGAGGAAAAGGAAAGCGAAAGGAACGCCGGGCCGGCCCGCACAAAGCCGGAGCACGTGGGTCGGGGCGGAGGAGGTGGAAGCCCGGCACGCCCCGCCCCCTTCCTGCGGCGCGGCGCCCCATTGGGCAGCAGGCTGCTCCGCGCGGTCCTAGCGCCCGCCCGCCCGGCCCGCGGCCAGTCCACCTGAGGGAAGACAGGAGGGAACGGCAGCCTGCAGGCAACGAGCGGCCTGAGCGAGATTGGCTCTTCTTCCCGTGCTAGCCAAACGGTGGTGGAAACGGGGTGCTGTACGAATGGGAGCTTTTCTCCTTCCATCAGCAAGACTTGGGTGCGGGAACACCCCTGCTGCTGCAGCACAGTGCACGTGAACACATGCGTGGGGTGGAAAGGAAGCTGTTGGTTCCTCACCTTAAAGACAATACTGATAAAGTAATTCTTTTTATTAACCGCTCGTCAATATGGTGAGACAAATTCAGCCACGTTTCAGTCACCATTTCACACGTTGGTTGACCACAGTCCATCTTTTCACAACTCAAAAATAGTAATTTCTATCAAATCTTACTATTCTGGTATATAAAAGATAAGTGTTACAACATCAGTAACATTTTAAATTATAGAACAGGAACAACGCTTTGCAACACCAATTCCACATCAATAAAACTGCTTAAAAATAAATAATGAAGTACAAAACCTGCTGTTACATACGATTGTGGTACAGACAGATGAAGCAACACCTCCAAGTTTAGGCACAGCTCAGCTGATCCCTTTCAAAACCATGCGAGTCCAGTGGATATTTAATTTAGGACTCTTGTTAATAATCCTCCTTACAGGTGTTGTCATTTTCACTTCAGTTACGGTATACACGCTTAGCAAGATTGAAAAAAGCTACATCACTAAAGGTAAAAGAAGTAGATTTTCCTCCAGCAAATGGTGTGAAAGAATACCTCAGCACAGTAGTCGTATTTAAAAGGATTTTGGTTTTACTGAACCAACAGATTCAGATATTTGATACAAATGGTATGTTTGGACAAATGGCCAAACAGCATTACCCACAGAGGGTCTGTGATGTTCAAAGACAGCAACCAAGCAAAGGCGAAAACAACCAATTCAAAATGTATAGATACAACCCCTCTATTTTCCATGAATCGAGGCTCTGTGTCTCACTGAACACTTCTTTCAGGAGCTGTTCCAACACGGCGTGCGCTACTTGGAAATACAAACACTGCAACTGTTACACATGCATAAACCCTCCCTGCTGCCAGCTTTCTCCCTGAGCGCCCTGAGCAGGTTGCCACCGTGCAGCCTGGTGCCACGGCACAAACAGATCAAGGATGGGCACAAAGTCCTGTATGCATAAAGGCAACGTGCAGGTTCTTCAAATACCTGGCTCAGATATCATTTCCTTGGTGAGAAACGTTTATCTAATGACAATCCTACTATTTGTTTTTAATATTCCCTCCTCACGTTCCACAGCCAGCTACTTCTGTTGTTCACAGCTTTATGTCCTGCGTCGTTTCGCAGCGCTGGGGCTGGAAGGGTTGCTGTTGGCATTTAAGACCTTTTCAGTGACTCTGTTGCGTTTCCTCTTATCAGATCCTTCTTTGGACCCAGAATCTGACAAAGTCTTCTCCTTCTCTTTGCTGCTTGGCTTCTCAGTCGTTTTTCCTAAACTTCCAGAGGGTGTAAAAACTGAAATAGGATCAAAGTAATGAGTCCAGATCAGACTCATGCACGTAGGCAAACAAGAACTGATATAAAATCTCTTCATATTACATTAAACTTTTCCAATAAATACATTCTCAGCACCTTTAAAGATCCTTTAAGTACTACTTTCATTTTTAAAAAGGCATGGCTTTCTTTTATTACTTGATTTCGAAGATGGGCATGCATGTTGAAGGATAGAAATGACATTCATTAAGTGGAAACAAGCAGCACTTAAAATACTTAATGGGAATATTTTATATAGGACCAATCTGTGAGATTTATAATTAGCACTGCTCATTACATTTGGGATTTGAGATAGGTTTTGAAACAGAACACCCAAAACGTGAAATTTCATATATTTTTAAATACATTTTTAGACCTTTTATTACACTCATCTTTAAAACACTTATTCTGCAGTATGATGACATTATGCAGCTAACAGTTGGCTTGGTCTGTTAAGGGAAATAGCAGGATCTCTACTGTCTGTGCTTGACTTTGTTCTACAGCAAAACATTTTTCAAAAGTAAGCTTTTCCCTCATTTTAAGAGGCAAGATAATGCAAAACAAACAAACAGACAAAACCCCATCCCACTCTGCTCTCCTTCCCATTGTAGCATCTCAAGTTTTGATTTATTGGCCTTAATTTCTCTTAATTCAAAGAAATTTAATTTAAACAAATAAAATCACAGAATGGTCCGGGTTGGAAAGGACCTCAAGGATCACCAACCTCCAACCCCCTGCCACGTGCAGGGCCACCAACTTCCATATCTAATACCAGACCAGGCTGCCCAGGACGCCATCCAGCCTGGCCTTGAGCACCTTCAGGGATGGGGCAGCCACAGCCTCTCTTGGCAGCCTGTTCCAGCACCTCCCTCTTACAGTAAGGTGCTGGAACTCTTGTAGTGAAGAACTTCCCCCTGACATCCAACCTAAATCTTCCCTCCCTCTACTTAAAGCCACTGTCCTGCAGTCATCTACCTTTCCAAAGAGTTGACTCCCCTCCTGTTTATAGGCTCCTTTTAGGTACTGAAAGGCTGAAATTAGAAGCTACAGAACTGCACACATGAATTAGGAGCAAGGCAGAAATCTCCAGAAGAATCATATACTGGCAACTGCTTATTCTGTGCACTCTTAGGTTACTCTACTTCTTTACATCTGAACAGAAATCACAAAATACACTATATATGATATTTACATATGATATTTACATTTTAACATCAATTTTTCAGAAATACAGTTGTTTTTTTTAATCTAATTACACAGCAGAGAGTTACAAATTTACCTTCTTCTGGACCTGCATGTGTTTCCATCTCTTCTTTTATCTCCTCTTTCATTTCTTCTTCAATCATCACTTTTCCTATGGAATTGGTCATTAAGCAATGGTTAGATGGTTATGGAGAACCATACAGAGGTTTCCTCCATTAGCAACCTCAGCATATGTGCAGTGTGTGCAGACATTAGACATAACAGTAATGTTCTTAAGAATTAAAGCATACAAACTATCCTAAAAATAAGCACGTCCTAACAATAAAAATGCAAGGGTTATACCAGCAACAGGTATTTGCTGCAAGTCCAAGTCAAATGGAAGTTTCTTCTGCACTGAAACTATAGATACACAGTAAAAGTATATTTCCAGTGTATGCTTTGAAACATTTGCTGACAGTGCTGTTCAGTGGCCTTAATCATTCATATTCAACATATAGTCACAGAAATATTATATACAATGTATATAGAGAAATGTTATTACACTCCATAGACTGCCCCATAGCTTCTTTCTGAAAAGATCTTGCTACGGACCACAGAAAAGTGCACAGATGATCAATTTCAGCAAAAAGGTTCACCTCAATCCAACAGAAGTCTCAACAAAATGCAAAACCACACAATAAACAACCAACTGCAAAGAAACACAAACAGGCAGCAGTAAAGCATGTGGATTTTTTGTCTACCCCCAGAAGCTGAATCTACAAGTAGGTACAAACAGAACCTGCTTGTGCCATATTAGCATTCATCTTTATTACATTTAAGAATACAAGGAATACTGTGTGGAGTTTGACCAAAGGTCTGTCTTGCCCACTAGCCTACTTTCTACAGCAGAGAATCAAAGAGGCTGATAAATGGGGAACATGAACAACGCCAGCAGGGTGATCCTTTCCCTGATTATTTCCTTCAGCCAGCAGATTCAAGAGATGTATCTGTTCTCTTCTTTTTCATCAGTACACCTAACACACCAGTCTGAAAGAATAGCCATGCATTTATGCTAGTAGGGTACATTGTTATGTTCTTTTCTGGGAGTTCTGTTAAGCTGTTTGTTCTGTGATGGGCCTAGAGCAACAAAGAAAAAAAGATTTCTATCACATCTTACCTTCTCTCACTTCTTGAATCAGTTCATCAGGAAGAATAAAATTCTTCTCTATATTTGGAAATGGAAGAATCTCAGATTCATGCTTGGTAAGAAAATAAAGATTTTTATGATTGATCTTGGTAAAAATAAAAAAATATATATATAGAATAGAAATGCAATTTCAAGCTCTATTTTAAGTGCACTTAGTAGCCAAATAACTTTTAACAATTCTCAGATACTACAGCGTAAGGATGCTCCTGATATCAAACTGGTTCCTAAGTTGAGATCATGACTCATGACCATTAGAGACCATTTCTGGAACGACATTGTGGCAAATTCTTAAATATATATATAAGCTGTCTGTTTGGTACCTAAGTACATGTGTAAATGTTTGCTGGATCAGCTCTTAGGCGATTAAAAATAAAAAGAGAATAAAATCAGTAAAAAGGCAGAACTCAGTATGGCAAAAAGGAAAACACAAACCAAAACACAATAAGTTTTATTGCCTCCCACCCAGTGCACTTTCATACAGGAAAAACTTCATCACCTCACTGGAACACACACAGCGTTCTGTAGTTTGAGAGCTGTCAGGTGCCAGGGATTACAACCAGTCAGGACTCCCTTATACTCACAAGAGCCTGCATGTCATACATGGTGCTCAGATGGTCCCAAATCACTTTGGAAGAAATCTGCCGTCCGATATTCTGACTGAATTTATCTCGGATACAAATCATGTGAAAATGGCGATTCACACCTGGGGGGAGAACTCAGTGCAATTAACACCGCCAACAGTTTGATTTGTGTCGCAAGATAATATCAATCATTAAACAAACAAACAAACAAACTATAATCACAGAGAAATCACAGAATGGCCAGGGTTGGAAGGGACCTCAAGGATCATGAATCTCCAACCCCCTGCCACATGCAGGGCCACCAACCTTCACATTTAATACCAGACCAGGCTGCCCAGGGCCCCATCCAACCTGGCCCTGAACACCTCCAGGGATGGACGGAGCATCCACAGCCTCTCTGGGCAGCTGTTCCAGCACCTCACCACTTCCCCCTGACATCCAACCTAAATCTTCCCTCCCTAGATGGGGACATCATACAGTACGGCAAGAAGAACGGCATCCCGCCAGCACAGCCCGGCTGTTTCCACACCCTGCACCGCAGGCGCTGCTCTGGAGAGAGGCTGCGGTTGCCGCACCGGCGGTACTTCCACGTGAGACCGCAGCCAGAGCTCCCAGAGAAACGCTGCCACTGAATAACCCCGGGAGGACAGGCAGACAGGAGGGCGGGCCGTGCGCGCCGAGGAGCGCGGATCGGGAGGGGCGAGCACAGCTCTGCACAGCGCTCGGGCCGCCCGGGCCCGGAGGCCGCTGGGATCGGCAGCCCAGGCAGCGCCCGCCCGGCCCCGGCGCCCGCATCTCCAACCCGGCCGACGCCGCTACTCGAGGCCGAGGCTCTGCGCGGCCTGCTCTCACCTACGGGCTTGTGGCCCAGCATGGCGTGGAAGAGGCAAACCTCCACTTCGGGGCTCCACACCACCACCGCCTCTTCCGCCGGCACTCCGGGCTCCGGGGCGGAGGCGGCTGCCGCCGCGGCGGCCGCAACAGCAGCGGCGGCGGCAGCGACCGCCGCGGCCGTCCCGGGGCCGGCCGAAGGCAGCGGCGGTTTCTCCGCGGCGGCGGTAACCGCGCCGCCCTCCGCCTCGCCCATGGCCGCGCCGTGCCGTGCCGCCGCGCGGCGCCCTCTGCCGTTCCCCCGCGCCGCCTCCGCAGCGGCTCCTGGCGGCCGGAGGAGCGGGCTGGGCGCGCTACCCGCCCTGTGCTGGAGGGGGGGGGCAGTTGTGAGGGGTTTTACCTCGAGCTGCTGCCAAGAGGGAGATTTCGCGTGGCACTGCGCGCCTCAGTACCCAAAACTGCTCGTCACTGTCACGGCGCTGTCACTTTTTGTTTTTAGGAACGACATCTCATGCGTTGAGAAGTGCAGAACTCACCTGCTGTGTTCGTCATTTAAGGCATGAAAGTGTTTCATTTGGGAAGAAAGAACACGGCAATTCCTCTGTAGTGCGGATTGGTGTTTTTTGGGGTGGTTGGCTGTTATCACATGTGATACGGGCACACATGCACGCACCAGGGCTTCTGTCACTCACGGGATCAGGTTTTCCAGTTGCTCGCTTCAGAACTTAATCCTTTAGGTGACATTAAAATGAGTTCTACAACAAATAGCGATGATATACGTAAAGAACGACTGCTGTGAGTCAGTAATAAAACAGTGTGGGCAGAAACAAGGAGAAAGACATCTTCCTGCAAATTGTCCAAACAGTGAGAAGTAGGAAGGTGAAAATGCTACTGTGAGAAATGGGAATTTTCTGTATGTCTGATACACAAAGAACTAACTAACTCCTATGGCCCGATACCATGCTTGTACCTCAAGCAGATTAACATTCAGGAAACATTTGAAGTGAGCTGAACCCAAAACTTGCAAGCCCTGTGAGGTTTGGAGGTAAGGATGGGGTTGGAAATGGATGATCTCTGAGGTTTCTTTCCAACCCAAACAATTCTCTGATTCCATGATTCTCTGATGCTGGATATGAATGCCCGGATACAAATTCTGGTTTCTACGTGGGTTCGGGTAGAAAATGGAGAGGAATCTCTTGCTCAGTCTGGTTTAGATGCTGTTGAAATTTTCCAGGAATCCCTGTTTCCGTGACAGCCTGAATCACAGTGACAGAAATCTTGATGTGGAAAAGCCATTCCTGCAAGACGTCAGGATTCTCCAAAATATCTTTTCTGTCTGCTGTCAGCTCTGTACCCACATCCTGGTTGAGACAAATTTGCCTTCGCACACTTTTGCCTTCACAATAGTTTCCTCATTTTGAGCCATAATTACATACCAACTCAAATTTGCTGGTCTTCAGTAGAAATCCACATGCTTTCCCATTAAATCCAGCCCTAAATCCAAGAAAACTCTCAGACTTGTTTAATCTTCCGATGTTTATTTGATCTATGCTGCTACCTAGTCTTACTCTGCTATCAAGAGAGGGTTATGATTTTCTGTGATGGCTGCACAGCAGGAATAAATGAGTTCCTGAACAACTAAATTCCTGCTTTATACACATGTTTCTAGGCACAGAAAAATGAAGGACAAAAGGAAAGAAAGTAAATTGAAGAGTAGAAAAATTGTCCCCCAATAGAGTAGTTTTCTAAGTTTTACAGGAATTTTTTGTTTTATTTTTGTAAAGTCTGTATGAAATGCTGAGCTTCAGCAATCTCATCTGTCAAATTATGCTTCTGCTTAAATGCTATCAAGAGGGAATAACTGTATTAACTCAGATAGCAATTTTTATGACATTGAGTTCCAAGGATTAAAAAAAGGAGACTGAAACTGAATGTGCAGAACATATGGCTACCTCTGGAAGTACAATAGCATCTGAAAATAATTTAATTCAATACAATAACATTAATTGAACAGGAAGAGTATATACATAAATTGGTTGCTATTTTGTTTCAATCACAAATAATTACATTTCCCTGTGTCTAAATTTCCTTATTTCTTCAAATGCCTCTAGGAAACATATGGGAACATATAATTATGCCATGTGCAGCATCTGCATGGATTAGGACCAGAGTTAAATTTTTCTCTTCTTATACGTTAGATGTTTTTTTTCCCCTTGTTAAACAGATTTTTCAGATTCTGACACTTTTACCCTTTGCTTGTTCAGGTTTAAATCTCACTCGCGGCTTTAAGTAGGCATCAGCAATATAAGTCATGCGTCATTTAGATTTTCTCCTTTTCTTCCCACATTTGAGGCAGTTCTCATTCTTAGAAATACAGCTGACTGTTGTAACAACTAAGGGTGCTCAGCCCTTTGCTCTCCCCAAGAGAGACATGATATGTCATAAGGCACTGAAGTCTGAACAACTGAGAATTATGCGCAGCGTTTGGCATTCTCTCTAGAAGAATCAGATTTGTGGGATAAGCAATATAGCTACAGCTATTTCTGTCATTATTTTTGAGCACCGTGTGTTAATGCTTGTAATAAAATTAAAACTTCACTCTGAATACCCAGTAACTTTTGGTATGTCACATAGACATTTGTAAAAGGAATCACATTTGAATACTTTTGTATTAAAATCAGTTTGCTAATTGATTTTAGTGCATCTTTGGTATAGAATCTAAAATATTTTTTTCTAATATAAGTAGATGACGCCTCTTGAGACCCTTAATGAACATTACCATTTATTCTATAGATAGAATAGCACACATGGATTTCTACATGCAGAAATACATGCATTTGAGTCACCTTCCTGCACCAGATCACTCAGGGACCAGCAGACCTTCAAACAAGAAAAGTAATCTCAGTGCCTTGACATCTTTCAATATTTCCCAATAACACATTCTTTGTGATAAGGACCTCCTGAAGAGTTCTGATCTGATTTGTAAGCTTTTCAAAATCTGTTATTTCAGTGTGAAATGTGTGGGAAGTTTTTCTTTAGCAGAGCTGGATAGGGAGTTGGAACTATCAGTGGTGGTAGTTTGAAATAGATCTGCTTTTCTCCAATAGGACCTGTCAAGAAGGAAGAATCTAAAGGATGAGAAGCCTCTGTGTTGTCGGAGTCCTATCACACAGAGCTCTTTAGAGAAGTGCGGCTTCTTCCAGCCGAGAGGCAAGAAGATGCTGCCCAGGTTTCTTCCAATTACCCAAGATCTTAGCAAAAAGCTCTGTTTGATTGTTTCAAACAGGAACGTTGAACAGGGAGTGCTGTCTTAGACTTGGCCTGCAAATCTCACAGGGGCACAAATACTGCATTTGGTTCTGAATAAGGTGGTGGTGGGGAAGCAGCATAAGAAAGAGAAGCAGCTGTCAGACAGAGGATACGTTCTGTTTGATGAGACATATGTTCTTCAGCTGAACTTTTCCCTTGTGATCTGTTGTGCTCATTTTCCCAGCAGAGAGAGGCTACATATTAGATGGGCATCAGATGGCAAGCCTTAGAAAAATAGATTGAAAACAGCACAAATAATTATCTCTAAGCACGCACAGAGGCACTCATTATTGCTACTGTTACGCTTCGAAACATCATGGTGCAGAGTGAGGAGTGGGAAAAGAAAAGCCATCTCACTTATTTCTTCAGTTTGAAACATACATCATGTCCCAGGCTTACAAAGAAGCTTTAAAAAAGAACCAGTGATTGTAGCATGAACCAATTCCAGGTAAGCACAAGAATCAATTCATGAATGCCTGGATGCCCCAAGTCAACATCAGAAGACTTCACAGCACAATTTATTGAAGGTGATTTTCACTGATAGTGCCTAAATTGCCTGCCAACCTAAACGCACACTATCCAATCTGGTCAGTATAAATTTAAGGACGTGTTTTTTTCCTTGACAGTGACATTGCTGCAATCAGAATTGTTCTAATAACCATTTTCTTCTTGGAGGCACTATTTTTTATCCATCTTTCAAAACAAAATTACTACTTTAAGATAAATTAAAAAAAAAAACAAATAGCTTGCATAAGCTTAAAAACAGTCTTCAGAAGTACAACAGACAAGTATTAAACCTGACCAGCTGACAGTAAAACAACAACAGCACTTCATAGTCAGCCTTATGCTGTGGAGAAGGGTGGCAGCAGATTTTCACGATGTATGTGGTACAAAAGTACACTCCTATAGGCACATACAAGCCTTTATGGGAATATGCAAGTCAGGGATTGAGGGGATTCTGTTAAGGCCTTTTCTTTTGCATGTCAACTTTGAATACCTGAGGACATTCACAACTACCCTTCAGCAGCATCTGTTAGGGAACAACGTCTGGGTGATAAACATTACTAAGATTGCTTCCTAGAATGGATCCCATGCATTGGCAAACAATGATGTGCCAGGAACAAGCTCCAGCTGCAGCAGGCCAGGCAGTGCTGTTACAGAAATCTGTGGAAACTGCAGGCTAGTTTGAAATTTGCCTTGCAATGATGATGTCAGTAGCACCATTCAGGACTAACGTGAGTCGATTCTTCAAAGAAAGTCTGAACTTGCCCAGTACATAGAAATACAGCTCTAGATGTGACATGTCTCACAAACAAGAGTCTACAAACTGTTAGTATCTCTTTCTTCATGAGCAGTGGAGAATGGACCTGTCCTACCTCCTGTGTGTTTTACAAACACTTCCATTTTGATTCCGAAATTTTAAGCCTGATGTTTTATTTACAGAGCCAAACTAGAGCTGTTTAATTCTCAATTTGTCCACATATATGAAGAACATAACTACTCACATAAGCAAATACTTGATAAATCAGCTTGTTTGATAAAGGGGCTAGACACGTTGAAGTAAATTCCTCACTGTGTATGAAGTAGAGTCCATCACACTAAAAAGGAATTGGATTCCAAGAAATCATCGGTGTATCTTCAGTGACTCTGTTGGTAGGAGATGCTCTAATGTAGGTCAGAGCTTGCTTTCAAGCAGACAGATGCTACTGTGTCAGACTGGGAGCATCTTCAGCTGGAGTTGCCTAAGGTCTGTGAGTTTTGGCCTTCATTATTGCCAATGAATCCACCGCTGTCTTTGATGAATAGTAAAACCAATTGCAAAAGTTATGCTTCAGTGTTAAGGGGAACAAAAATCCATTGATATCAGCAAAAGTGGAATTTCATACAGGCTGTATTCTTGTCTCTACTTGTTCAGCAGGTAAGGGGGCATCAGTAAGGAGAGACAGGAGACAGTTTCTTACTATATTCCAGGCTTGCAGCTCTTGCTTTTTTGTTGTTGTAATTTACAGCACATATTTCAAAGCCAGTTATTCCCTCTAAAACAGCATAGAAACGCCAGAGAAACCATAGCAGTAATTTAAGTATTTGGATTAGATTTGAAGCATAGAAGTGTTTTCATCTTCACAGCCAATGAAATGTCATTTTGCACCATGTGCATGCCTAGGGCATCTCAGGAAGAAAAAACCCTCGAATAAATAAACAGGTTTAAAGAAAAGCTGCAGTCAACACTGTCATGACTGATATCACTGTATGAAAATATTACTTAAATATAAAGAGTTCATTCTTAAATCCCATATTTCTAAGCAAAGATAGTCTGTCATCCAATGTGTTCTCCAGTTGTCATTCGTAGAACAAATCAAAGCTATTACAGGCTGTACCTGCCTGTAGTTCCCCAGCACCTCCTGTGGCTAGAAGACTGGGTAGCAGCACCCATGACATGAGGGATTTATTTGTATTAGGGAAGCCTACCATGTTTGTTTTCTGATTCATCAGGCAGAACTTTATTTCGGTGCTTTGTTGCTTGTATATTGAATCAGCCATTTTATAAATTGTACAACTATGTACATGTAAGCTGATGTAAAAGTCAGTGATGCCAATAAGCTGTTGCTTAAGAAGTCTGGCAAATTCTGTCTTACCTTTGTGAGAGACTCATTTGCATAAGCCTCTCATTGGATCAGTAGTTTTTTACTTCAGTCCCACAATTTCAATTACCACCTTCTGCTCTGTTTCCTACTACAAGAAGCACTACATAATTAAACCCTATCCTTGGTCTTGGAAGAACACAGAGTGGGTTGATACACGCTGATTTGGCCATCGTGCTCTACTGCTTTGCTATGATCACTGTCTGTCTTCGAATTACTGGTTCTCCTTTGCGAATTATTGATTTTCTCAGCATTCCCTACCCCAAAATTGCTATTTTAAGATAGCAGCAATAAGCATTAAGTCCAACCCCCATCTCAGATTCCTACCAAATGCATTATTTTCAGTCTGTAAGCACTTTTATGTATGTATCATAATTCCCACGTGAACACATATGTTGAGTATTCTGGGACCAGCTGAGATTTACAGATCTCTTCTTTAGAAAAGTCTCAATTTTCTTCTGGAATGAAAGTAACTGAAACCTTGCACATTTAAGTACATTTTTTCTTTTTGCATTTTTGAAATAATCTTCTTCCCTTTGCATAATGGATAGCAGCCTTAACGCGTCCTGTTCCTTCAAGTGCATCAGTTACATGGAATAAGGATCTCATTTTCACACAAATTCTATGGCAGGGCAACCTGACGGACTGAAATTCAATGAAAATTACATAAAATTGAAAGAGAGCAGATGCCATTGTAAGTGATGACAGGGTAGCACTCTTACTATCATCTACTTTGCATAATCACATTAGCAACAAAGCCAGTTAGCACATTTGACAGCTTTTCCCAGCAAGCTGTGACTGTAAGCTTTTTGGAAGGAGACAGAACTTCTTTTCCTACTTAGGATTTCTCAATTGCCTCAGCCATTCACACTGGTTCTATGTTCCTTGACACAATATCAGAGGTAAAGTACCGTATTTATGCAATTTTCTAAATGATAGGAAGGCCCCAGTTTCCACCATAATCTGTAACTTCATCATTTAGTTCTGCGATAAATCTACAAAAATTTTCTAGTTGGTTTTGTCTTGTGTGTGTAGGGCATACGTTTGAAAGCTCAGCTATTCTTTATAGATTGGAGCAATGATGTGAGACGTGGGATGCTAAGCTTAGGCTGGCTTTGGATCCCACCTACACATCCTGGTGCTACTGACTCATCCTGCAGCTCGGGTAAGAGTCATAGAATCATAGAATCATAGAATCATAGAATCACCAAGGTTGGAAAAGACCTAAAAGATCACCCAGTCCAACCGTTCACCTATTCCCAATAGCTCCCACTAAACCATGTCCCTCAACGCAACATCCAGTCTTTCCTTGAACACCCCCAGGGTCGGTGATTCCACCACCTCCCTGGGCAGTCCATTCCAGTGCCTGACCACCCTTTCTGAAAAGTAATACTTCCTCATGTCCAGCCTGAATTTCCCCTGGCGTAGCTTGAAACCATTCCCCCTGGTCCTATCACTAATGACACGAGAGAAGAGGCCGACCCCCAGCTCACTACAACCTCCCTTCAGGAAGTTATAGAGAGCAATAAGGTCTCCCCTGAGCCTCCTCTTCTCCAGGCTGAACATTCCCAGCTCCTTCAGCCTCTCCTCATATGGCCTGTGCTCCAGACCCCTCACCAGCTTCGTTGCCCTTCTTTGAACACGTTCCAGGGCCTCAATATCTTTCTTGCAGTGAGGGGCCCAAAACTGGACACAGTACTCGAGGTGCAGCCTGACGAGTGCTGAATATAGGGGAACAATCACCTCTCTGCTCCTGCTTGCAACACTGTTTCTGATGCAAGCCAGGATGCCATTGGCCTTCTTGGCCACCAGTCATCAAATACCTCTTTCTCTCACCTCATTCATAAAGCTTGCACTTTTCTTACATTCCCATTAGAAAAATGCCTCCTGTCCAAAAGAAACGTTGATACAGAATGTGCTGATATCTGTGGGTGACATTCTCCTGGCTTCAGGATACTTTAGATCAGCCCTTAGGAAGCCATTAGGAATGGGAGATAAAGGAGTAGTGTTTGCTACATATTGTCCTCTTACCGTTGGAGGAGAAAAGTAATTTAAGAATTTCCTAGGCAACATCGAGCTTTGTGATTCCCTCAACCACTTTGTACTTACCTGCAAATCTCAGGCCCTGGAGGTCATTTAGCATACAAGAGACAGTACTGTACGGGCAAAGAATTAGAGAGGATAAAAATCTCCTTTTTTTCTAATCTTCCTTCACTGACTAGTTTTCTCATTGGCCAAGATCCCTCTGTCTGTCTGCACGAGATAATGGCAGAGCTGACCCTTCTTCCGCACAATATCAGTACGTTCATTAACTCCTAACGTCATCCTGGTTGAGGGATGTTTTGTGAAGTCAGCTATCTGTGCATTTGTATTTTAGAGACTGCACATCTGTGAAGGAAAATGTGATGTCTTTCATTTGCATTCGTGAAATTTACACTCAGAGCTAACTCCAGGTGTCTCAGTACACAGTTCTTCTCCCAGCTCTCTTTGCTGCTAAGAGATAACGAAACCTAAAAGAAACAGCTGTCTTTTGTGTTTGTTTGTTTGTTTTCCCCAACAACTTTAGAGACACTAAATTAGGCCCTAGGTTTACCAGCTCCCGAAATGGGAATTATTTAATCAATTTCTGACTTAAAAAGTTTTTCTTTTCTTATTCACTACTAGAAGCAAATGCAACTTCATTTGGAATCTCTACACATCTTGCCGTATAATAGCGTGCGGTGTACTTTAAGAAAATAATAAAAATAAAGGAAAAACAGTAGGGAATTTGGGGCTCAGGTGAACTATAATGGGTCCTATTAACATTGCACAACAGAATTCTGAATTTCTCCTGCAATGATGATAAATATTTACAAGATGAAAAGAAAGGCTTTCTTCCCAGGGTTTTATTTATCCTCCTTGGAAGCCATTACCTGAAGCGCTTTCTACTTTTGGTGATGTTAAACATAATCACTTCAATTTTTCAATCCAATGACTAAGCCTCCACTAGAAAATATTTACAATTGTGATAGTTTTAGAATAGAATTTATGTCTGCTAACGTTTTTTGATGCTTTTGAAGGAAGAGTTGTACGGCCTTAGAAATATCACCTGACCTTGGTCAGAGGGTGAAATCATCCAGCTCTGCTGAGCACAAGAGCCTTCCACAAAACCTGCTTATCAGCTGAATTTCTCTGAAATTCCCTTTTTATTCTGTCATTTTTTCCCCTGTATCTGGCTCTGCAGTTGTTCGTTTTATTCCTTAATCCAAAGGCCAAATGCTCAACAGCCAAAAAGGAGAAAGATCTAAAATGAGGAGTAGAAAAAATAAGATTCGTGGCAAATTTAAAATGCTGGGTCATTCACTGACTTTGTTAAAGGATCCCCTGCAAACTGCTCTCATAATTGGCATTTTTTTATGGGAAGAATTTTCCTCAATGTTAGAACATGAATGTAGAGTTAGCCCTGGGACTAACATGACTGCTGTCCTTTTACAGCTGCCCGATTTTCATCCTCAGAGGTGATTTTGATGTTACTCTCATTTCAGAAGTTCTAGTCTTGCACAGACATTTAATCTGCTACTGCTTTTCTGACAGTGTTCACCTGTGATGATCTGTGGTGGCTTTCCAACAAAGGCGCAGCACAAAAGCGGCGGTTGCTCCCCATTTTGTGTATAGGAGCTTCTGAAATTGTTTTAAAGATTCTTCCCGCTACATTCATTTTGATTATTTCCATTCAAAGGGAGTCTAATTAATTCCATCTGAATATTCTCCATGATCAAAGGTGGGTCGTAAGGGGCACCTTTCTACCCTTAGTGAAAGGTGTTCAGCTGTTTCTGTAGCCACGTATGGAAGTGTCCTCAGGTAGGAATGGCAGGCAGTGCTGACATCCTTTCCTCTACACCTGCAGTCAGAATCTGAGAACAGGATAAGATGCACTCACCACTTCAAGTTTTTTTTAAGTTATTCTTCTTTGGGTCAGCTTAGCTGGATTGTTAAGAAAAATAATCCTCTGTTGTTTTCTGTTTTACCTTTTATCGCTACCATTCACTTCAGTGTACCAACTTATTTTTATGTCTTGATGGGATTATTTCTAAATTGTTCAAATTCAGAACCGTTTCTGTTTGCTCTCACCATGATCAAGGCAACACTGTGCTCTTCTAATCACTTTTATTGTGCAGAATTGCTGATTAGTTGGCTTTGTACTTCTCTTCCAGACTAATTTATAAAACTAATTCTAACAACAGCTATTTGAAACTTCTGACTCCAATACAAATAAAATTCAGGTTCATAATAGAAGTTTGAACAAGTTTCCAGAAAATGAATTTAAAAATCACAGTCTTACTGGAACAATGACTACACTATGTATGCTTCTGTCTTTACTCTCCTGTTAAAAACATGCTACACATTAATCAACAGACAATTGAACATGATGATGATCTTGTGTTCTATGACACTGAACTTAATGAAGTAAGTTCAGTGACTGGAATTTCTCCTGATTCATGCTAGTGCAAACAAAAAGAGACACTGTGTCTATGTGGCAGTACAGTTCATACCATATAGTTATTTATTTTATACAACGCTGTCTTTTGTCTTCAGATTGGAATAAAAATTGCTATTTACATTGCAAAAAACCCCACCAATCATTTAAGATAATGTAATTTTAAAAAGATGCGACCTATTATAACGAGAGGGCAGTTGAGGGAAAAAGCTTTTCATTATGACTATTATTGCATTTTGAGTCTGAATTTTTTCCTCAATTTACTGTTGAATTGAGTCTTCTGCCAGGAGATACTATATTATGCTCGTTTTTCTCTTTAGAACATTAATGGAAGTTTATAACTAATGTAATTGAGATCAAGCATCGGATATCAAATGGATGTTGCTTGATGTAAGAGATGCCTTTTTGCTGCTTTATAAGCTCTGTTGATGTCAAGAACTGAAAACGTGAATGTTCTTCAGAATAATGAATACAAGCATTTTTGAGCATTTGCATTCAGCCTCAGAACGTAAACAGTCTGTAATCCACATGGCTTGACCCAGTGTTTACATGGATTTCAGAGCTCACATGACATACAAATTCAGGTCCTCTTAGGAAATGAGGGCAACCAAAGCTTAATGCAAAGTGATTACTTGTCTTCTTTCTACTCCCTGACAATTTCTTCCTTCTTTCAAAATTCAAAATTTAAATTTTGTAAGTAATTAAACATAGCTCTGACTTCATAATGTAAAAGTGGCTTTCTTTTAAGAATGCCATGGCTACTAAGTTGATAATGGATGCTGGATACCTGCATACCCGAATTTTAAACTTCTCACAGCATTTCTTTCCTTCTCTGGCACCGTATCTCTTCTGACTTAGAAATTAGCACTAGCAGCACCAATTGCATAGCTTTACATTTATTTGTACTTGTCCTTTCAGTGGTGGTGTTGTGTATGATAGAGCAAAGGAGAAACATTTTCTACTCTGAAAGTTTTAGTTCTCTAACCTTTTCACAGATGACCACTGCCCCACTCTGAGGACAAGAACTGTTAAATCAGTCCTTTTTTGTTTGTTTGTTTTAACATACGTTTTTGCGCCTTCAGTCTCCATCCACTCTGGCTTACACACACAGATATGATTATTAATCCCTTATTAATATAAGGAATAAGATTGAAGCGCAAAAGGTAATGGGAGCAGAAATCACTCCAGGGTTGTTGGGAGCTTCATTTACTGGAGTTATGCTCTGGTTTATATTCTTGCTAGAATAGATTTTAGTAATGCAGGCTGAATTTGGACTCCAATTTCTTCAGCATCAGGAAGCGCCATTATTGGCTGTAATAATAACTGGAAAATATTTGGCTTCACAGTGTTTAATTGGAACTGCCTGCGATGGCTGTTTTACAAACAAAACACTTATTTTTAGTGTCCTTTATTGCATTAGCAATCATTTGGAAACAGCCTCAGAGGTGTAATTCCTCCCATAGCAGCAGGCTTTGCAGTACTGAGTGTTACCTGCCTCTGGGCTGGCTCCTCATGCCTTGCCCTGGTTGACGGATACAGCTGGGACTTCTGCAAACTTGGAGGTGACAGCTGCACCTTCCTTCTGCACACTGAATGTGGTACCTTATAAAAAAGGGCATTAGAGCTGGAAGGAGCAGGATCTGAGTTCTGAGTTGTATTTCTTCTTACAGTCTTCTTTCAGTTTCGTACACTGCAGTCGCAGCTGATTGTATTCCTGGTCCTGCTGGACTGTTACTGTTTTACCACACACAAGTTGTAGACAAAAAAACTTCCTTACAGGATTTTAAAATAAATTGTAGTAATTAAAAATTCATAACAACAGAGTAATAGAGGAGTTTTGAATGCTCCACAGATAAGAACATCTCAGTATTGTATAATTGAGCAAACAGAAGAAAACACATAACTGCCTTTTTAATACCACACCAAGTATTCAAGTGAAACAGGATTCAGGTATTCCCACAACCCCCGTTTTCATTCTTGCATCTCCCCCATTTCTTTGCTGAGAACACAGTGTTTCTGTTTCAATTTAAATCCCTCACAGACACTGATTTTGCGTTCTCTGTTCCTATGGCTGGCTAACAGACCGTACACCAGAATCCATGTGAGTCAGACAGACACACAGCACCAAGCAACAAAGTTCAGCATGCAGGGGGAAATGACAGAGTGCAGAGTCTAGATGCGTTGTGAAAACAGCAGGCTTTAATGACAGTAACTTTGCTGGGAGCTCAGTAGGCAAATCTAAAGCCCTGGAGTGGCAACAGCCGTTCTACATTTGCTTTCCCATATCCGAATGGCTGGTGTACTGGCACAGTGCAATCAGTGACAGCAGCTCTGCGTGTGGCAGCGGGATCCTGGTCGGCAGCAGGAAGGTGAATGAGAAAAGTGTTTCCAGTTCTGGAGATGGACACCAGGAGGAGTTTTGCTCAGGCAGAGCACCTGGGTTCTGACAGCAATTGCTGACTTTACATAAAATGATGGTTTTGGCAGGCAACTCATGAAAATCGTCGAATCCAAGTCTACTTTATTATTCCCTTAATGATGAGCAAGATAAGTGCTGCTCATCAGGCTAAGTGGGCAGTTAACATCACTTGTTTTTATTGTGTTGTCTGACTGACTGGTGGTTCGTATCTACATTTGCACTGCCATCAGGGCTGGAACAGAAACGCTGGTGGCGCTTTGTAACGTTAGGCAGATAGCACTGGTATGAGCACAGTATGCCAAATTTCAAAAGGAGCCACACCGTATGCCAAATTTCAAAAGGAGCCACATCACATCGAAGTTTGTGATCAAAACCTTAATAAAACTGTTGATCAGACTGGTTATGAGGAAGATGTCTGCAGAGTAGGTGTTTTTATTTACCAGCCAGGTGGCAGGGGGGCATTTCTATGTATGCTTCTAAAAGCAGGCACAGTATGATACCTGCTAATTTGGGCACTTCCCTTCAGAAAGTCCTCTAATTCCAGTCCTAATAGTTTCTGCCATGGATTAGTGATGTGGCACTGAGCAGGAGGAACCCACGCTAATTTAGGGAGGAAATTTTTTAGTTGGTCATTTCCTTTTTCTGAGCCCTCTAAGTAGAGAACAATGCCTGAGAAGTCAAGATATTTTAAGCACTCAGGTCCCCTGAAACCAAATGGTTTGAAAGCAGTCTGAAGGTTACCTGGAACCTGGCTGGTACTTCCTGAGCAAGTCAGCAGCCTACGGACAGACAACCATTGCTAGAGAGATTCTCTGCTTTTCAAAAAGAATCAAAACCTGTAAAGGCAGTGGCTTCCATAACATCTTCTGGAGTTAGACTTATTAATTTAATCTTCCAGTCTGGATGTTTTGCAAAGCAAATATTCATTAGGGCATTAGAGGCATAGATGTAATTTTTTTCTGAGCTGTATGGCAAGAACTGTAATTTCAGAAGAAAAAAAAGAAAAACAAGAAAGCACTGCTAGTCATTGTTCCTGTTCTGCTTTTATTTTTAGTCTGATCCTGTGTTTCATTCCATATTTACATGGGTGCTTGAATTGCTGTATAGAGAACAGGAATAAAAAATTAATCATGCTGCCAATTAATTCGCAAAGAAACTTATTGAAAATGTTGCTAAGTGCAGTAAGGTTTGTAAATCTAATATAGAAGCTCACCGGGTGTCCGTTATTTAAATCTGAAGGACTCTACTGAAATCTGGCAAGCTGATTCTGTAGTGAAGTTTCCATGCTGAATTTCAAGGCCTGAGGCAATCAAGAGAGCTATAATATTTTGTTTCATTAGACTACTGAGGTAGGATATATTTGTAAAACTGAATTAAACAGACTAAAGAGCTTTAGTCAAATGCCCTGGCAGGAACTAGAAAATTGGCTATTATTATACATGTGTATGTATCTATAATTCTGCTTTTCCAACAGCAGTATGACTCACTGCATCTGCCTGTGATACATAGGAGGCAGAGCTTCCTGTGTGCACTGAATACTGTCTCTGTCTCCTACAGCCTTCCTTATTCTTTTTTTGCCCTAGGTCCTTCTAACCATGCTCACCTGCCTTACAAACTGGGGCTCTGGAATGGTGCTCTGGACTACCTGCATCTTTTTCTCACATGCACATCATAACCCTGGAAATATCCTCGTTCTGTCTGTTAGATGAGATTCATCCTGCCCTCGGTCCCAGCAGATACCATCACCTTTACAAAACGATATTTCTACTCAGTAAATCCCTTTTAATCAAGCAATATTAAATAAAGAAACACCTAAAAATAAAATTAAAACTGAACTTTTTTCTTCACCACCTCCTTCTCCCAGCAAAGGAGTGAAAGAACACTTAGAAAAGCTGTCTCACAGCCCTGGAAAACACAGCCAGTTTTATTAGGGCAGAAAATCCACAGGAAGGACAGGAACATTCGGATAATAAGGCAGATGGTGTTTTCCCAGTTCGGAGGGTCTCTGCCCAGCCTGCTGTACTCAAGGCATTTCAAGGCATTTTTTTCACTTTCTTCCAAAGCAGCTGGTACTGCCGCTGTTGGTGAAAGAGAGTGGAGTAAATGGACCTTGGGGGTGATCCAACCTGGCAGTTTTCACGTTTTTGAGAGACACAATCACAAAATCAGAGCACAGGTGTCAGAGAGAGGGCTGTGTGGCTCTACCTACATCTTTAAAATGCACGGAGTCTTGGCAGGCTTTCCTGCGTGAAGGCCAGACAGGGGTGGGTAATACACGTGGCCGACAAAAGAGCAGATGATGTGTGGTGTGAACTCCATGGAAACCCATCATTCTTGGAAAAAGCATACAGCTGCATCCTCTATGTCACTGTCATCTCCAGATTTTGAGGCTTTAGAATATGTCCCTCTACTTCCCCCTCCTCTGCAAGAGACAGAAAAAATGCTTCTTTGCATTTATTTCTCACTGTGCCAAGATCCTAAAGTGTCTGGTGTGCTAAAAACACTTAATAGCGCAGAGCAGAGCCGGCTGCCTTCCATTCTTTCAGTGTGCTGACAGCTCACTTCTGAAAGTTTTAACTGTAGAAATGAAGCAATTTGTCTGCAGCCTGTGATTATTATTTTTATTATTTAGCTTCACAGAGTGATTCAGAGTACAGAGCGGCTCAGAGTCTGAGACTTGGGAGAAAACAGGTATTTTCTGTGAACTTAGGAAAGCAGATATGTCTTTTGTTGAGTTACTGTCATTGCTCAGCTGACCCCCCTTGGATGAGGGATCTCAGGGCACAGCACAATAGCAATCTGCTTGTACTCTGTACCAGAGGATCAGCAACGAAGTTAAAGGTACTTTTGGACTACTTGAGATAGCTTCCTCTCCCATTCCCACCCACCTACACAGCTTTTTGTGCATTTAGTTGTACGGAGGGAAGTTCTTTTCATGCAGTTCAGTTTGTCAGAAAAGCCGTGTCAGAAGGAGACTGGCTTTTTTTTTTTTTTTAGACCAGGCATATTTCAAGAGTAACTTTCAGAAGGTCAGTCCAAGGAATGGTATCTGCCAAGGCACTGAGGATGTTCACATGAGTGCTAGCCCTTCTGAGGGGGAAGCAACCTTTGTGAGTGAAGGTACTGCTCCTAATCAGAGACTGTCAGCTACTGGGATAGTGAATAGACATCTGGGGGCCTCAGTTTTTGTGTGAACTGCCTCATGTCCTTTTCTGTCTGGAAACTGACCCATTGTTGGCTTTTTAAAATTTTATTATTATTATTTGATGTTACTTGCAGTCTAGCAATAATCTACCCCTCTCACAGCAAAACCAAGGGGCAGCGTGCACTGCAGCAGGAGCTCAGAGTTACACCTGAACAGCATTTCTGAGAGACCATGGCAGCACTTTGCTGTCAGGAATGATTGCTGCCCCACGCTAAGGAAAAATCCTCCTGAAGAAGCTAAAACAACCCAGCACACTTCTCTCAGGGACTGAGCTCTCTTTCCTGGGTTTCACACAATTATAAACTACAGATTATACATTTTTCTGTTTCTGCAGGGACAAAAGTTTTGTATTTAGTTCAGTATCTGATTCCTGTGCTTTTGAGAGACTTTCTGTGTTGTGTGACAAACTCAATCAATGTGATGCTATTTTTCCAGCTACTGCACTTCTTTTTCCCCGTCTTCTGGTGTAGCTCTCTTGATATTTGGGGTAGACTTTACAAAAGGCTAAAATGCCCACTTCTCCATTTATTTTTCATCTTCCTGCTTTTGCCAGCTCCACGAAATACCCTGATGATATTTCTGCCTTCTTTTTTGCCATTAACAGCTATATTTTGTGACAAGAGCTATAGCTGAACTCAGCATGCAAAATTTTGCTGTTATTTTAAATAACCATCTGCTCTCCCCACAGTCTGCTACCTCATCCTTAATTTCTTTATTTTTCGGATGTTTATTTTGATTAGCCTTGTCACATGGTGCTATAAGGAAATCTTGCTTCGCTTCACACGCTGCTGCCATCTTGATACAGAAAACTGGCTTACGATCAAAATTATGTTATTTTGTTCCATCTTTCTCTTCCCCTCCTCTTTAAAACAAAACGAAAAAAAAAAGTTTTATATAACAAAGCGTTGTGTAATGAGGAGAACAGCAGGGAGTGCATCAGGACTTATGGATTTTCTTTTCATCTGTATCACAAATCCACTGTGACACACTGGGCAAGTCAGTACACTCAGATCTTCTTACTGGGATCAATGTGATAGTTACTGAAGTCACCTAAGAAGATTCACAGTCACACCTGTGTAATGAAGATTAAACTCCAAATTAGAGAAAAAATAAAAATCTGTTATTGGGGAAGAGGACATGCACTAAAGTAGGTTGCCTTTGTTTTCATTAAAATCACTGGTACAGGCAAGATCCTGAGTTTCAGACCAACACACATATTTGTATGTAAGTCTACATGTTCCAGATATTATATATATTTATGGCAATATATATGCACGTTTAAGGTCATATATAAGCTGTGCATACTGTAACATACTGAATGGGGAACTTGTGCGTGAGATGGAAATGTGACATAGCATTAAAAATTTGTCTTGGGAGAGCAAAAATCATGAAGAAATGGGTACTCATTTTGTGAATACCAATTTAACTGATCTGGGTTAAATGAAGAAATGTGATTTGGCTTCCTGGGGGAAATGTTTTCAGAGTAAATATGGTCCCACTCAGTGCTTTACCTGTACACTCGATGGTTTCTGTGCATCTGTGAGGAACACACTGAACACAGCTGTACTAATACTACTCTCATGCTTCTCAGCTGTACTGTACTTTTCCTTGGGAGTCATCTTGAGGATGGCTCTGGTGTTATATAGCAGATATATATAGCTCTGCTGCCCACGGCTGTGCTGGTCTATATGCAGAGAGGAGTGAGACTGGGATCAGGCCTCTATTAAACCACCATCAACTCCGTAAGTCTTGGTCAGTGTTAGTGTATGACCAGGGATGATTAATTCTCATCTCTTTCATCACTATAAATCGAGAATGTAGGGGTGGAACAAGAACAAGGTCTTTGGTTTCCTCAGGGATTTCAGAAGTTCACCTACAGTGTAATTTTTATGCTACGAAACACAAAGTATTCATTCAGAAGCTTTAAAAAGATAACTTATACAGCTTTAACACCACACAGTGCTTTCAGTAGTGTATGACAAGAGCAACTCTACTGAAATTAAAACAGTTCTTAAAGTCCTTGCTGAATTAATGACATCCTGATTTCATTATGAAGTTGGTTTGTTTGTTTTTAAGATAAATCTGAATACTTTTATCTTGCTTTCTCTTGGGCAAGGCTAACTCGTATTTTTAACAAAATTTCTGCAAAATGAACACTGGAGGAGGAAGTGAACAAGAATATTCCATGTGTATCTGAGCCCAGAATTGTGATATTAACATGTTTCTTTGGGAGCCAGAGTGTCTTTAAGATGCATTTTTCATCCCTTCTCTTATCTTAAACTCCATTCTGGCTTTAGACAGTGTTTATTCTCACTACCCTTTCTGATACGTTTTTATGGAAAAAATAATAATAATTTTAAATAAAAGCCAAAAAACCCAGAGGTTCTTCAGTGATGCACTGGCACATATTAACATTGGCCTGCAGAAAGGAAAATCTTCATTCCTTTTGACAGCTAAATAAGAGATACTTAGGTTATCTACACAGAGCAGCCACGGATTCAACACGAGAAATGTCCTTTTCTATACAGTAGCCCCTTTTGTATGCTGCTGTTGACCATCCGTGAATCCCTATGGGAATTCATTGAGTTTATGTGGAGAATTAACACACAAAGGACTAGAAAGCACATTATTTCTTACAGCACTAGGATACACACTTGCTGCTGCTCGCATTACTCAGTGAAAAGCAGTGATGAATGACCAAAAGAGGCTCACCTGTCCAAGGCAAGTAAAAGCCACATCAATCTTGTTACTACAGAGCCACAGAAGGCGAGGCTGAAAGCACTGGTTTGTTAAGGGTGGGTTGAGAGAAGTCCTGGGGAAAGTTTCCTGAGTCATTTGCAGAATGCTGTATTCTGATGATTTCACCTGAGGTAACATCAGGCAATTCTGAAGCAACTGGAAAAAGAGAAGCAAATCCTTCAGTGATTTGATAATTTTAAAGCAGTGGTGGTGGTAAAGTAAGCTATAACTACCCTGATGGACTTGTAGTCCTTCAGAGTTCCAAGAGGTCAGAAAAAGGGGCTGTCTTTTAGTGGATCTGAGGTAGTTTTTTCCCCAAATGATCAGTTTTGGTTACACTTGAGATGACAGGAAGAGTTCCTGAAGGAGTCTGACAAACCTCTTAGCAGAAAGTAACTGTTGAAAAGGGTGGACTTTATTAGTGCTCTTAATGAAGGGACAGCTGTGGTTTGAGCACAGCTGACAATGGAGAAGATGCACAACGGTGATTATAAACACTGAAATCGTTGTGGAAGTCTTCAAATAGAAAACATACCTTAATAAATGTAGATAATTCATGTGCAGAACACCAGTTTGTAGGAAGTCATTGCTCAGAGAGCAATGTGTTTACGAGTGTCCTAGGAGCATCCAGTTTTTCTTTCCCTAGCTATCATCACAAGCCTTGACCTATAAGAGGCTTGATTTTGTAAGTGAGCTCCTCATGGCAGAGGTGTTAGGTGGGGGAAGAAGAAAGCAGGCTGAGTTAAACAACTTTCCTGTCTGAATACACGCTTCCCAACTGAGCTTGACAGGCAAAACCTTATGTATCTTTATGGACTGCCATAAAATCCACAGTGCAATATTACTTGCTGCGAAAGTCTTTAATTATGAAGCAGGTATGGGAACACGGCGTGGTTTTGTCATCCTCAGCTTGCTGGCTGTGATTATTCTGCCCAATGGACAGCAATAGAGACTTTCACTTTTCCCTGCTCCTCCAGGATCTCCCACAGGGCTCTGTAACCTGGGAATCTCCCCCCAGCTGTATTCCATAGCCCCAATTTCTGACTCTTTCCCAGAATTCATGGCTTGCAGGCTTGGGATGGCCAGTCCAAGACAAATTCCAAACCTCTCAGCATCACTCGTGAGTTAGCCAAGTGGAAAGCTGTTAAGTGACATGAGTTAACCCCTCTAGCCATTTTGGCTAGTGCTGGGCATGTGTCTCTGCATCTTCTGCCCCAGAGAGTAGAGCACAAGAATCATCAATCAAGGCAAAGCTTGCAGAGCAGTGCAGGCAACTGTCCAAAGGCAGAGCACTGCAATGGCAGGAAGGCTACAGTAAATTGAAAGCCTGGGGCAGTGCAGTTTGTTTCAGTGCTTCGTCTCGTTTTCTATCTTTAGATGGCATCTACCAACCAGGAGTCCTCTCTAGAACAGAAATATATAAGGACAGTCTTAACAGCCTATAAATTTAGTCTGCTAGAGCAGAACTGGTGAGACTCAAAAGGTAAACACTGGATGAACTGGAGTATGAAATTTCAATGCACTGCAGAGATGAATGCATAATGGAGAGAAAACAGTTAATTGTAAAGGAGAGATGAAAGGACTGACTGACATTAACTGCCCTCTTCTTGTTCAAAATGGTTTCAACTGATACCTATGTTTAAATCATATCTACCAGCTGTCATTTTTTCCTAATTATGCCTAATTATATTTAGACTACGAAAATTGTCAGATTATACAGTTCTAACCAGATTACTTTTTAACTAGCTAAATCAGGAGTAATTGGAGGCATTGCCCAAATATATAATTTACTTGACAGCTCAAATACTTACTTAACTTCCACAAGAGATTTTCTAGCCCTCAGTGAGTTTCACTGTGCTCATGGTACTTGAACATTTTGATGACAATCAAGTCTTTACACAGCACAAATGGAATTGGCCCTCAGTACCACAACTCCTCTCTGTCCATCTGTCTGTCTGCAGACAGATCTGCCTCTTTATCCCCTGTGTTTGAAGGTTCAGAGTATTACTTGGAATCAAGGAATTCTGATTCTGATCAAGCAATTCTGTAATTCTTGTTAATTACAATACCTACAGATGACCGAGTGCTTCGTGGGGCTGCAGCTGCAGTGATAGCACTCTGTTTTTGTGGAAGCACTCAAACTTTTCACTTACAGTTTAATCAAACTCCTACCAAGTCCACAACAGCCTGAATTTTGGCAGAGTGAAGGTGACATCTCCTTTTTGTTAGAACAACAGCATGAAATTCCTATCTAATCAGTGATCACGTCTACTTACTCATGAGATGGCAATGTAGGTACCTGCAATGCAAGAGAATCTTGAGAATTTTTAGGGGAAAAAAAGGCAGCTCTCTTCATTGGAATTCTCATACTCAGTATAAAGGGTGACCAAACTTTCTGGCTGTAGTGGTCATACTGCAAAAACTGACATTGGACTGGGAGTCAAAAAACTCAGAGAACACTCAAGTCGCAGCAGCTCTGAAGAGCCTATACCACGAAGTTCAGGATCTAGCCTATCACTTTTTATTAGCATCTCCAGCTTTTAGTTGTTGCTCTCTTATCACATTCAGAGATCTTTTAATTCTGCATGGAGAATATTTAAAATAAAGGCCCATACACCATAGCTGGAAAAGCCCTCTTACCCTAACAGCTTGGTGCTTTATCTGCTGCCGTCATTCCTGATTACATAATTTTAACATTTCATAACCTTAATCCTAGACTGGAGGCTGAACTTGATCACAGTGTAAGAAGTTTAAATACACTCTGATTTGAGGCAGCCTTCAAATCTACACTTTTCCAGCCCTGTGCATCTCTGAAGTAACAAAAATTTGCACTTTTTGTTGCCAGGTTTAGAAGACTTCTTTTTTTTTTTCTGCTGAAACAGATCCTGGTACTGATCTTTTGTACAAAGCAAAGAATGAGGTTGTAAGCTGTAACAGAATATACTGTTTATGCTATATTACTATATTACTATATATATTATATATATTAGTATATATATATACTATATATATTACTATATTACTATATAATATTACTATATTACTATATAGTACTATATTACATATATTACTATATTTGTATTATATATGTAATATAGTACTTCCAAATCCACCTCTCTCTCTTTTTTTTCCCCCATATATTTACCTCCTGCAGCATGTGGCTTTGATGACTTCAGTGTTTATAATTTCCTTCTGCTTCTATATCAGAAAGACTGAAGATCCATGCATCTGTGTGCTCAGCCATCCTATATGGCCAGTTTTTTTATGACCAAGTTTAGCATAAACGCTTCAAGTAATTAAATACAAGAGTGAAAATAAGTAACCAAAGTCTATGGGAACAAACTCCTCACGATTCTGATTTTTTTCCTTAATATTTTATCCTAATTTCACAAAACAATAATTTCTCAATATCATTCAGAAAAAAAAAAACCAAACAAACACAGTGTATTAATAATTTAATAAGTCAGTGCCTCCCTAATGGCAACGTTACGTCTCTTCATCTCCTTGTCAGTCCCCAATACTCTGATTGCTGAGGGAAATCTGAATCAGTGGAGATGAGGTCTGAGGGCAGCATGGGCAGGATGACTGCTTTGTAGCTTTTACAGACTAGGGAAGCTTTAGGACATGTTCTATCTGTATCTGTAGGTAACTGTAGGTATCTCTAAGGAGCATTCCAGTTAGAAGACCAACCTTAAGTCTCAGCTGAGAGAGCAATTTGAGCTACTGCATTTTGGGTTAAACCTAACAGACTTTCCTACAGCTTGCCCTCTGGAGAAATTTAGCTCTTCCCACTGACCAAGAGCCCTGCCAAAGTGAGCTGATTGCAGGAGGTGTTTGAGACATGCAGTCAGGTCTGCCCATCTACGTATTTTCTTGGTGAGTAGTACAGTGCAGTGATGAAGTCTCTGCAGAGCTGCTACAGGATATTGCACTCAAGAAACAGAGCTTAAAGTACTTTAGGGGGTAATATTGATAGTGAAATTTTAAGCTCGTTCTCATGATAACCTATTTTCATTTCCTTGGCAACCTATTTAAAAAATGCAACCATCTTCCTGCTCTAGCCATCTGAAGGTACATGGTGAAATCAAAGAACACTCAGAGCTCTTGCCCTGCATTGCCAACAGGTTAACTGTTTTGTTGTTGATATCTCATTTGTTTTGCGCTATTTCGTGGGTTGCTGACCAAGCTGCACAGGGAAATTGTCATTAATTATTAAGAAATTGTGTCTAATCCACCAGGACATCAGTACTGTTATTAATGTTTCCACCATGGAGACAAAAAGAGCCTTGAGTAAGGAGCTGGAGGTGTTCCAGTGAGAACATGCAGCACCAAAAAAACCCCACAGTCTTTCTTCTCAAGTTTGTTAATTGAAATTTCCATATGTTTCCTTCCTTCTTTGCACTGGATGCCAGAAATGTACAGCAGTTCATTTTCAGAAGATGAAATTTATTTTCTGGGAAAGAAAAGTTCCTGAGCAGGAGCTCACAGAGAAGGTCTTTGGAACCAAATTCCTCTCTCAAGAGGAATTCACCATGTCCTTATGACATTGCCATAGCATTACACTAGAAGCTCTGTCTTAGGACTGCTTTATAGTCATAGGACTGCAATGTGGTTCACAGAATTTAAAGACAAACACTGGAATAACTGGGGCATTTTTGGGTGCTCTGTATCTGGTTGACAGAGCAGTAGAACTTTCTCCCTCTCATGGCCATTGTTGTCAAAATTCTGGCTTCTTTAAGCATGTTTGGGACATGTTTGTGAGCACAGCTGATCAGAATTTTTTTGTTGGACAATGCAGGTTTTTTTCTTTTTGTAAAGGAATGCTTCACAAGAACAGAAAAACAATCAAACAACAGTTGGAATGAAACTTTTACCAGAGATTGTTTTTAGCGCTCTAAAAACCTAATTTTTGGTTAAAATGAAAGAGTATGTGTCTCCTCATGACTTTCAGAGCAGGGAAGATATTTGTCACGTTCAGGGCTTAATGCATATCCCAGACTTTCAGAAAAATATTGTTTTTGTTCACCATGGCATCAGCATTTGCTGATTAAATTTTCAAATATTACAGTAATCCTGGTCTGTATTAGAGACTCCACTAAACTAAGGTGCAAAGTTTGAACACGGCAAATAATGTTATCCTGGCAGAAGAAAAGAGCTTTCCAGGGAAAATGATTTCTGAAGGGATTTTGACTGTTCTGAGCTACAGTATCCGGAAAGTTTACCAATAATTAAACACACTGCAATTTAACGACTTGTTTGATTAAGGGCAGCTCTCTAGGCATTATAACATGTCAGTTTTTCGGTGATGGAGCTGACAGATTAATCTCAATTCTTTGCTCTAATGCTATAAATCAGAAAGTATGAATTGCTAGGAAATCTGAAGTATGGAAATGAGATACAATGAAATGCATAACCACACACAGGCTTGGGTGTTTACATTTCATTCTAAGCAATAAAGCAAAAGGGAATAGCTAAGACAGGGAGAGCCTTTTTGTGCACATGGGCCCCTTACAAGCAGAAGCATGCCTGGCATAATTACGGCAATTATGTAGAGGCACAATTATGTATTACTTTCTTTTTTAATGAATTCAGTGAAAATATACTTTGCTTCATCAGGATTTCGTAGTAAGGAAGTGATGGCAAAGGAAGGGAAGGTAAGAGAGCTTGTATGTGCAGGTGAAGGAAACGGCTGTGAACAGAACAGCAATATCATATTGTCATCTGATTCTGTTGTGAGAATGTTTGCAAGGATCTCTAATGCAGAAGAGTGATTCATACAAAGAGAAACGACTGCCACCATTTTATTAAGTCATTTATTCTCAAGGCATAAACCATGTCAGTGGAAGCTGATTATTGCTGTGTTATTTTGCAAAGTACCATTCTGCTTTTCATGAGTCTGAGACCAGCCTGGGAATTGTCCCTTTGTCAGGAGGTCACTCAGTGGGAAGAGTCTGTGCTCCCTCTTTTGGGTATTTCATTATCTCTGCTTTTGTGAACACAGATACATATTTTGTGTTTTATTTCTTAATAAAAAACAGTAGAACAACTGCTTTCAAGGACTGTTCCCATTTTCTACAGAAGCCTGACACTGCCTTTATTTAAAACCCTAGTCTTGTTTTGTTTCCACAAGCCACCCTCTTTCTCCACTAAAGCCTGCTCTGATCCATTTCTTTTCATAGATATCAATGCCTTTGCCAGTGCCTCAATGGTTTTCAGTTCTTGGAATTTCACTGTTTCTATTGTCCAACATCTGAAGCAGTTTAGATGCAGATCTGCTCTTTAGAGAGAACTGGAGCATCAGCCAAGTGGATTACAGCGAGGCTGGCAGGTTCCAAAAGCTCTCTGAAAAATACACTCGTCTTTGGTAGGCAAATAGCTCCTTGAAAAGAGAGTTCCATCAAAGCCAAACTTGTCTGGAAACCATAAGCACTTCTTTTTCCCCACAACATGGACACATGTGATGAGAAGAAATTATTTCTCTTTACCATTACTTAATGTACCATAAACTAGGAAAGAGCTCTAAACAAAATGAGAGTCCATTATCACTTATTATTCCATGATCTTTCCATTCAGACACCGCCTTTGAAAAACTAATTAAGGAACTAGTGGTGGCTAATGCATGCACTCCAAATAGTGAGCATTCACTGCCTACTTTCAGCAGCCGAGGTTCATTAACATTACACACAAACAAATGAATTCAGTTTGGGTTAATGCCACCCTATTAAACTTTCCACAGCCCACTTAACTGGAGCTTTGGTGTGTGTTTGACAGACACTTTAAACTCTCTGGAGATCCCCTGTTTTCCTGTTTTAATTCCATCTCCTTCTAAAGACCAGATTTCGTCTTTGCTCTCCAGTTGATTAGCGACTTGCTCTTTGCATACTGCTGTCTGAGTTGATGATTTGTTGAAGGAGATGATATACAGAGTTAAATTACATCCCGTATCAGGAAAGTTAACAGAAAGGGATCCAAAATGATGAAGTTAACAAAACAGTAGTTGTTGCAACCACCAGCAAGTGTTTAGAAATTGAACCAGCTTTAGTGGCTGCCATACAACAATGCTGTGCAGGATGGACGTCCCTCAGTACTTTCTGTGTGTTTCATTGATTCAAAAATTCAGAGATTCAAACAAAGACTTTGTTTCTTACAGATGGCAGATGTATACAAACTTAAAAAAAGAAGTCTCAATAAACACATGCCCAAGGATTGCCTTTATCATGCATCTTGGTGTTATCATAGTGTACTGCAGTGTCCTCAAAAGTGAAGAAACCAGTACTGTGATAATAATGGGTTAGCTGATAGAGTTGCTGCCAATTTCACTGGTGTGACCAGCTAATAATTATAGCTTTCTGGAGATCTTTCCATTAAGATGAGAAGCGTTTGATGCCTGACTTGTGTGTCTTTAACATTAATTTACTAACAATATAGACAAAATTCCAGTGAATATAGCAGAAACACTGAGCAAGCAGTCCCCTTGATGAGGAACCCCTTTTCTGCCCCTTCTGCACATGCTCTCTCCAGCAAGATCTGCCTTTCTGTGTACTATTTAGAAACCACAGAAAACCAAGCAGTCTGAGAAAGCCCTGCTTTGTACAGCAGCCCTGTGCAATGTAAGAACTATGTGTGAAGTGGAAGCAGCAAGAGGTTCTTCAAGATACAGTCTTGCTAAGAGCAAGCACAAGGTGCTACTTCTGTCAAAACATTATTATCACATTTTAAATTGGAGAAGCTCCTCAAGCCTCTTAGACCATCTCTGATTCACCACGTGCTCTGGGTAATTTGCTCATTGCCTGAAGCCACTGTGCACCTGAACGGCCTTCATTGCAGCACGCATGAAGCCTGGTGGTGCAGGAGCACACAGCCTATCCATGCTCTTCGTCTTCATGCAAAAGCCATCAGCAATCATCAACAACTCCAAGTATATCATGAATAATGCCCGTGAGAATAGAGAAAGGCATGTGGGGAAGCTGAGTCTGTTGAGTGAATGCCTTCTATTACTCCATTAAAAAACAAAAAAAGTCAAACAGGTACTTTTTAATCCAATCACTTGGATACAGCACTGTTTTCTCTTTGGGCTGATTTTGTGTGGATGTGCACCAACACACAAACACACACACAAACCCAAACATCCCCATATGTGTATGTTTATATATTACTTTACGTACACACACGTGTATAAGCAAGAATGAATAAAATTTGTACGTAGCTTTTTCAGTGCCCACAACTGAAGCCACACTTTCACTTTTCACTTCAGAGCTATATGATGGCTCTGGATTTTGAGATGCCCTTTTACCCGCCAGTAAGCACGTGTTTGCAACATGGAGGTAATGTGCCCAGTGACATCAGCTGAACATGTATGTATGTGGCAGTGAATTCATTTGGACTGAGACAGCTCAAATGGCAAAAATCCTTGACTTATCTGCCAAGAAAACTGAAAATGTGCTTCAGATGAGATCTGTCAACATGAGAGGAGCAGAGGCTTGCCCAGTGAGGCAGAAGATGAATTTATTCTTTTTCTGTCAACTGTTGGAGATTGGAATATCAGTATAGAACCTGATTAACTCCTACTTTCTAAAGAATTAACTGCTCTGAGATCATGTTTAATAACTATTTGGTTTACCTGAGGCCATGCAGTCATCTGCAGCATTGTCTTCAGGCTGGAAGTATTGCCAACACACTGGCTTATCAGGTCTACTTAGGTGCATGATCCAACCAAATTAAATTTTCAGCCTCTGGTGGTTTCTTTTCTCATGTGAAGTATAAAATAAAAGAGAGAAATAGATAAAAAAGAGAAATGCTAAGGACTAGAGACTGAGAGATGTTTCATTGGATTGCTTCAAAGAAACTGAAACAGGCTGGGTACAGCTGGGTGTTAAGAGCACATAAGCAAATGTTCTCAGAAGAAGGGTAAGACAAACTTGAGGGAGTCTTGCTAAAGGGTTAATAAAATATTGGTAAATATTCGGACTCTTAGAACCTGAAAGCTTGAGGTCAGTGATGGGATATGAACACTGTATGATGCAGAAAACTGTTTCCCGTGTAATTCACTCAGCTGGTGGGATGTGGGACTTGGAAGGCCTTTGGAGGAGTAGGGCAGGGAGTGCAGATGAGTGTCTGGGTAGCAAAATGCATCACACTACTCTCATCTGCAACGTTTCACAAAAATCAGTGGGATACACAATGTTCAAAGAAAATACTGAATGCAGAAATGCCTTTGTTTTATTTTCGTCTTGACTGGATTAATTAAAGATGTCACTGATCCTGATAGGTGCCTTGGGGTAGCATGGCTGATGCTGAGCTTGCGACAAATGTCTGGTGATGGAAGCAGATGCAGTGATCTTTTTAAGCTGTATTATTCCATTTGAGTCTACTTGGGTTCCTTTTAAACAGTGTTTCTGTCTACATTACTATGTTCTCCTTCCATTTATTGGCAATGTATGGCAACTTATTCCATTCCACTGGAAAAGAAATTGGTTCTTGGGTTTTCATTTGAATATTCTTTAGATCAAAGCAGTTATTTAGATAGAATTACAGAGAAGACAAGAGACACTTCCTACCCTACTACACTGATAACTGAGCACTGCTGAATTAGAATAGTACTCTTCTTTCGTCTGTTACAAAGTATTTTTTTAAATATTTCTTATCAAAACTGAGATTCGGTTGTCAAATGCTGGCAGTTTGAAGCTGGAAAAGATGGGGAAGGATATAAAATATAAAATATAAAATAAATGTATGTGTGGACAGAGACTGGGCGATAGGGGTGAAAGCACATGACCAATCCATATCTCCTACAGCCTTGCAATTGGTTGTACAACAGTTGCTTCCATCCATAGGGTACAAATTAACTTGGTGCCCTGTAGGTAAGTGGTGGGCCAAAGCGTGAAGCATCTGTCTTTGTTTTAATATAGCTGTAGACATGGCATTGCTTCTGCGCTTTACAGGTCGGAAGGCATTTATTATTGTAGCACCCTTTGCAGATCAGGAAATAATATTAAGATTTTACTTATTTTATTTATTCTAGAATCAGCAGAAGAATAAATGAGATGTTAAAGGTCAAAGGGAGCATTTTGTGCAGAGCCAGGAACCAGCTCATGGTCAAATATCTTGACGTCAAGACTTACTCGTCCAGTAGCACACTAAAAGCCTGTTTTGCTTAAAAATCTGTTTTCCCAGTTCCTCCAGGTTCTTCTGAATATACACATGTTGAAAATATATCTGCTCAAAATATAGATCAACAGGTTTTTCACTGCTTCTCTGAGTGAGATCACTTTAAAATTAGCTGTGCCCTGTTTTCAGTATTGTAAATTATCTCTAAAAAATTTCAGTTGTACATTGGCTGTTACTCCCTCTCCATTTATGCTTGATATCTCTCTCAATCACTGACTGCTAAATTACAGGTGACTCATAGACAGTGATTGAACATTAAATCAAGTTTTTTTGTCTGATGAGAAACCTAGAAGACACAGGAGAAATGAGATGGTTGAAACTTAAGAACTTTACCAAGAAACACCATGTTCTTCCTATAAACTCAGTAAATGCTTTTTTGTTAGCAGGGATGGAGCTTCTCCATGAGACAGTTTTCAAAAAGCATATTGATGAATAGTTATTTACTTGCTGGCATGTGATTTCAGGAAGACAAAGTAGGGCCTTTCCTAACTTAAAAAGAAGAAAACCTGTCTCAACTTCTGCAGCAATTCCTCTATCCCAGCATTCTAAATTCCAATAATTGGTCCTTTCTTGCTGTGATCAGGCTGTACATGCCACTCTCTAAGCCCCAGACGACCTACGACAAGATCTACAAATTGCAATTATTCCTTCTCTCTCTGATTTCATTATTTCTGTATTAATAGCCTTCCCCTTTCAAACAACCTTTGCTAACAGCAAACCATTACCATATGATGCACATACACTAAGTACAAACTCAAGTTAATACACAGTAATGCTGTGTAATACGCTATCCTGCAGCTGAGTGTAATCTAATACAACGTGATGTAGGAGGAACCATGGCACAACTCAGTATTTAATACCAGGATAAATTATCCTGGAAAATTCTGCACAGGGCTTATTTGAAAGCTCTCATTCTCCACCAAAATAGTTAAGGTGTTGTAAAGAGGCTGCCTACTGCCTGTGGGAGGGATGGATTTAGGTACCTGCTGGTATCAGCTGGGTAGCTGCTTGCTTCTGTGCCACCTTCTCTCTTGGTCATCTATCAGGAGAGCACCAGGGGAAAAAGAGCTCTCTGAAGAGAATCCCCCAGAGCCACCAGCCCAGTTCCTTGCCAGTGAGGTCATTAAACCTCTCTGTTTACTTCTTTTACATGGCAATGAATTGCTTAGAGGTCGTGGAGGATGCCAGGGAGAAAGGGGAGATTCTCTGGCTGAATGAAGCCACACAAACAAGATTAAATTAGAGGTGTGAGCACAGAGTCTGCATGGATCCTGCCAAGAAGTTTAATTAAAGCCACTTGCTGTTGCAGAGTGACCCAGTTTCATTCCTAGCTATCACATCAGATGTAATGTCTTATGAGATGATCTACAACAGCAGAACAGCATTTCTATCCTTTTTTTTTCCCTTGTTCTCCTTCCACAGAGGAAATAACAAACTTGTAGTGCAGGCAAAGATGTACTTTCTGTATTGAAGGCCTGGTAGAAAACACTGACATAACACATGGTTCCTCTGGATTTCAAGCTGTCAGTAGCTGCTTTAATTTCATATTCCTTTTTCCTTTAAACATAAAGTTTAAGTGAGGCACAACTCTACCTGGAAAATTTGGGTGCCTCTATCTTCCATTATGGCATGCCCCGTTGTATTTAGAATTACAGAGTCTTGATTACTCATTAATTCACATTCCCCATATTGTACTTCTATGTGGGGCAGAACTGCATTACTCCCGGCTCCCCAGTGTGGTCACAGTAAAAGATCTCTTGATTTTGGCAGCTTTCTGCAGATCATTGCAAGTCATTTTCATCTATGACACCATTATATCCCCCTACAACGGGGGATTTTTTCCCCACCCGCTTTGATCTGCCAACAGAGGAGGCAATGAAAAGTGATTCACTACATTTGTTGAACTGTTCCAAGCAACCTCCTAGAGCCAGACAGACCATCACCTTTCATCCTGTTCTTCCTCCTCAGAATAGGTGAGACATAAGAAATAGCAAGGCAGAAATAATTCGACTGGTAACTTTTGGATCGTAACAGGATTTTTTTGGCTGGGAATAGGTTTGTATCCCCAGTGCAGTTACTGCTGTTTAATTCATTGGACCTCAGCATAGCTCCATTTCGCATACTGGTCTGAGACTCCTATCTGCCATCTGCAAATCAGCAGCAAACCTCTCTTTCCTTTTCACAGAAAGACAGATTTATGACAGCTGCTGCAATCTCTTCATTTTTACAGCAAACTGTTAATTCTGATTTTTCATTCAGCTCAAATCCAGAGAAGATGCCAGTGCACAGCAGCACTGACAATCACTGCTCTTCTAAACAACTAGACAATAAAATCTGTATTGTGAAGTTTCAGTAAAAGTTATGCTGACACTTGAGATGAAAATTGAGTATCCTTCAGACCATGGGAGAAAACTTGTCTGCCTGTCACAGTGAAAAGCACAAAACTTTTAATCTGATGCTCCTGTGTCTTTAGATCTTAGGGACAAGGAAATCCTGGTGTTCCAAATGTAGGCCAGGAACTGTCTGACTTAGAGCAACAACAAACCCAGAGGCACTCTGGCTTTGCAGTTATCTTCAGATTCTATTGCAATCTAAATAATATTGGCAAGGAATAACTTCTACCAGCAGTTAGATGTCCATAGCATGAGAGTTCTTTCAGTTTTTCTTATTAACTAAATGTAGCAGGAAGGATATTTCAATTTTCCACAGCTTATGTGCATTTCAAGTCTCTGCTTTCCAAAGATAACAGCAGTGCTTTCACATCTGATTGAGATGCCAGTTTCACACAGAACAGAGCCAATACAAAACTTACGAGGCAAGCTACTACTAGAAAAACACCCTCATCGAGAGTGGGAAAGGAGAAACAGTGCCACGAGACCCAGCCATTTAGCCCAGACACAAGCACAGATGCTGAAAAAAACAGAAACATCCAGAGAGATTTCATTTCCTCTAAAGGAAAAAAAAATTAAAAAAATAAAGTACTACTTTCAGCTGATTCCACACAGCTGCTGAAGTTTAAATGGCTTCATCATTGTACGAGATTGATTGCTAATTGCTTCTCTGTCCTGAACCTTCCGCCAGGTTTGCCTGATGCAACCAATTCATGTCAGAAGAAGAATGTGAATGGCAGAAAGCTCAAGGGTTCTGCAGCTCTTGCAGTGGATGTCACTATAAATCTGGCAGAGGCAAGAGCAGAGGGAGACAGGCCTAATAGATGATAGAAATTGCAAAGGGCAGCCTATTGCCCTGGTACAATCTGGCCACTATGGGCCAACCTGTATCTCTATAATTACATACAACTATCTTTGTGAAATGGAGGAAGTCTTTCATTGTATTCAGCAATTGATTCTTTTTGCTTTGTGCCTGTTTTGTTTAATCAATATAATTAGAGATGAAGATGCTGCAGGTGCCACTGATGTAATAATGGTTGATAACCACATAGCTAACATTAGTATTTATAACTTGCAGTAAGTCTCTATGCATATTAACGTGAACTTGACATTCTACAATCATATTTGAAACCTGGTCTATGGGACCAGATTCAACAAGAGAACTGCTTTCACAGGCTCTTGATACAGGCTTTGATAAGGCTGTGAGCTCTGCTTGCATTGTTCCACATGAGAGATTAATAACAGTAAGAGGCATTTTATCACAGCCAGATTATCAACAAGACATGACAGAAACTATTTGTGTCACTGAGAATGAAGAAGTTTTGAAAGCTGAAGATAGCAATGAAACAGAGTAAATAGTAGGGACAGTCTTTTCTAGCTAATATCCAGAGGTTTTTATGCATCAGCTTACTTGTACCATATTGTTAACCCCAACTGGACACATGGGAATGACACAAGGCTTCACCAGGGGTTGTTCAGAGTAGATATCAGGAACAATTTCTGTATCACTGATGGTGGCTAAACTCTGGAACAGGTTTCCTTGAGATTGTTGATGCCCTGTGCTTCAAGTGGTATTAGGATAATGCCCGTAATAATATGCTTCAACTTTTGGTTAGCACTGACGTGGTCAGGTAACAAGACTTGATGGTCTTTGTAGGCCTCTTCTAATCAAACAATTCCTTTGTATGCTCCTTCCAATTGAACTAATTCTAATTATTTAAGAGCCAGATGCCTGATTTAAGGCAAATTGGGCCTGATCCCAAAGCCTCTCGGCGGGGATGGGAAATCATCCTTTGAGTTCAGCTGGCTTGGTCTCAAAATTGCAAGCTGGTCTCTCACAACAATGTTTGTACTACATTCAGTGTCACTGACCAACAGTTACTATGTACTGCTAGTCCTCTCCTTCTGTTTTACATTCAAAGCTTAGGCTATGCTTGCTAACACTTGTGGAAACTTGTAAAGACTCCTTGTGTATTTGGCCTCAGTTTTCAGTATGAACTTGTGGCAGTAGTGCTATTTTGAGGCTTCCACTTCTGGGTGAACATGCTTGAAGTGAAATGGTGTGAGGAAAGAAGCTCATTATGTAATTGTGTGTTACAAAATCATGTTGTCACTCGCATTTGGTTCCAACCCATGATGGGAACTTCGAAAAGTGGATTGTAAGGCCACAGAGAAAGAGAGAGGAAAAATCACGGAACAATTGAATAGGCAGCAAAACATGGAGGCTCAGGAAATATGTAACAACTGACCTTGATAAACAGGCAAATATAGGAAATCTGTAGGCAATAGTAGGTATGCAAAACAGGTGATCATTTCCCCAGAATGTCTTCTCAGAAGAAAATCCTCCCCTCGTGTCTTTAAATCCTTATTGTACCACATCCTGATGTTAGGACATGTTCCTTCAACCACAACATCTTATTTAATATAGCTACAACACCATATGTTTTAACTGGATGTGTGTTTTTGTCCAGCTTCATTTAAGCAGCCCTCTGGCATCTCAGAACCCACTGATGGTTCCCTGAAAACTGATGCTTTCTAAGGAATAGCTAAAATAGCAGAGGAAGACTGATGTATGTTCTTATGTGTGCATCTGCAGTCTTATGAGGAGAACGAACAGAGATGGTAAAGGATGCTCACACTTAAATCCAGGACACAAGATAAAACCGAGTGAAACATAGATCTTTTCCCAGAAGCTTTAATTCCTATTGGCAAAGAAAATAGAGCATTAATACAATTTCACGTCTCTTTCACTGTGGTTTGCTATTGTCAAATATGCAGAATGGTGTCATGAGGAGAAACATCAAGCTCATCTTTCCGAGAACAAGATGAAGTTCCAGCATCTCAAAAAACCCCACCAAACTGAGCAGTGCAAATAGACCAAAGTTTGGCATGGGCTGTGGGTCAGAAAGCCAATCAGCCACATGCATTTCCAAGCCTCCATGCCCATCTATTGAATAATGCATGAAACCTGTACCGTGATGTCACAAAATGACTGCCTGTGTGCATATACAGTATGTGCATTTGTGCATGTGTCTCCTTAGAGCTTAGAGTACCCCAGGCTGCAGGAATGATTTCTATGCTCCCTTTAAACTGTAATTCTTCATTCAAGGCATTTTGGCTGTGCTAAGCCAGGGAATTGAATTTGAGGACTGGCTATAAGCCCCATAGCCATTTCTTGCTTCCAAATGACAGCAGCACACTTCCCGTATCAGTTTCCAAGAATGTATTTAGAATGTGCAGCAAATTAAAGGGTAATAGCATAAAATTCATTATTGTTGGAAGAAAAAAAATATGGCTGGAGCAAACTGAGAGTCACTGGAGAATGATGAGGATGAAAAGAAAAAATGAAGTACAGGAGCACTCTTTTAGGATGCTGATAGTTCCATACCAAAGGTTTTGTGTAAAAGGCAGAAATCATGAATGATATTGCTTCCTGGCCTGGCTTTAATTTTCACCAAACTGCCTGACCTTCTTTCTTATAATAAATTTTGCAGCAGTTTATTCTGTGCTTGTAACATGAATTGCAGATACTCCCAGGAGTTGCTGTGTAGCTAAGTGCCTGATCAACACATAGAATTGTGGTAATTAGAACACAACTCAAGTACAAATGGAACCAGCTCCTCTGTTCTCAAGCCTTCCATGTTCCAACCTGCTACATCTCCTGCCCTCTTGATACCCTGCTGGTGAGTGATGCCCATCTCAGGGAGGCAGATGTAGGCAGAAGACTTCTCTTTCACTTTGGATGACTTTTCAGCAACTGATTTCTTGGAGTCTCACAAATGAAGGCAGGCTTTTTCCTGGCCATGGAGAGAAAATTCTCTTGTTGGCATTATCCACTAGTTAATAGCTCATCTATAGGAATAAATTAGAATAACAAGGTAAAGCAAGCCATTTTCCACATTCTCCATCTCAGCAGGATGTTCCTCAGGAGAGAGATGCACTCCAGTGTGCTTCTGCTGCTATCCTATTTTCTCCTTTGTTGCCCATAAGGCAACTAATTGAATCATAAGATAATTTGGATGTTGCTGCTAACCTCCTGAGCCATCCATTTCGTGTGGGACATAGTGAGTGTAAGTAGACTTGCTGACATTATAGCCTGTGACTCAGGAAGATATCCCTTTGCTCATCAGTGAACTTGAGATTGCCACATTATATAACTTTCATGATGGAAAAGAATAAGAAATTATTATAAGGTGCTGTTATCTCCTGTCACGTTTAATAAAATCAGTTTAGCATTCTAAAAGCCCTGTGAGGAAAGCGACAGTATAAAAATTCATGAGTGCAGATGAAGAGACATTACTGAATAAGACCTTCTGTCCATCATTACTCTGCAGACTGTTTTTAGGGAAGGAATGAGTAAGCTGGGGCCAGGGGACCTTGCTGTGTGATTTGCCAGGCATTTGAAAATGTCAACCCTACATGTAATGGCCAGAGATGAATGCAAGCTACATTAATGAGCTTTGTACTGCATCAAGGTGGGAGTATAACAACGAAGTAGCTCTGCCCAAGATGATGGATGTTGATCACCAGGCCACAGAGGCTCCTTGCAGAGAAGTGGCTCTCATTAAGGGGGAAATCTTCAAAAGGTTGCACAGCATGAGTTTTCTCATCAAACCTCATGTGAGCAAGGACGAGTGAGCAGCAGCCTCAGAAGCCCTGTTGAGCATCCCTGAACAAACACTAAGTAAAAAGAGCTGATAGTTCATAGCAGGGAGATAAAAAGCCTCTCGGACTTGAATCTGGACTTCATCACAGAGGTGAGATCTGTGTGGTCTGAGGAAAGTCAGTGACTTCTTTCTGTTGTTGATATTGACAATGATAATACTTTCTTGAGGAGAAGTAACTCGTAGTATCATTCCTGCTGAAATGGCCTGTATTCTTCTGAGACACTTCATTAGCATCCCATGGGAAACTGCGAAGAAGAGGCTGCAGCCAAACTTTGTGCTAACTTATTCCAGCAGCTGGAAAACAACATTACTGATGTGTGGCCCCATAAGCTGTGGATGCAGAGGGACTGTGGCTGTGTTACCCAAGAGCTGACAACTCCCCGTTTTAAGCAAGAAGTCTGTGACACGGGAAGACAAGGCTGCTTAACTGCTTAACTGCCATGTGTGAGCACCCAGCAGCTACTACAAATGGGTGGAGAGAACTGCTGAACTTCACTGAAGAAGCTGGCACCTGCCAGCAGAAGGTTTTTTTTAATTGGTTTCCATCTGTCAGACTTGTCAGTGGTGAAATTGGATGTTTGCACAGAGAAAAAAACTCCTTCCCCCTCATCCACCCCCAACACCTCCTCCCTTCCTGCTGGTTTGTCTCCAGACTCCAATGTGGTACGTGAGCAAGTTTATTTCTGCATCTGCTGTCAGCAGGAGTGGAGGAGTGGTGAGAAGAGGCATCCCACAGCCCTGATCGCTAGCGGATATTTTGTGTCTGAACTGTGCTTGGGTATCATTTCCTTTGGATACTGTTGAGTCTGTCATGATGCTCTAAGCCTTTAGGTTCAAGTAGCTTCTGAGATGTGCAGGTGCTATGTGACTTTGTAGATCTGAGTAGCTAGGATGGGGTGATCAGAATGATCTATCCTTCTTCAGAAGGTCCTAGGTACCATACTATTTGTTTGTGCATGATAGCTGTCGGATAGAAAAGAGAACAAGCCAAAGTGCTTACTGCAATAATGGATAAAAGGGAAAGTGGGAAACGTCATATAACAAGGCTGCTGCTCTCAGAAGTGAAGATCATGAGGCAGCAGTTGTAACACAGAGAGCTTCTATCTCTTCTCCCATGTACTCCAAAAACAAGTGTATGCTCATCTCTACCACTGAGTGGGACTTAAAAGAAAAGGTGTCAATAGAGAGGTCTGAAAGTGGAGTCTCTCTTCTCTGCTGTTTTTCTTTTAATGAAGGGAGATGCATTTAACTACAGCTCTACAGTCAGTCCACGAAGATAAACAAGGTGCTGAGATGGATCTGTGCAGATGCTTAAGGCAAAGGAGATGTTTTCTGAAGATACACAGTGGCCAATAACATCCAACATTTGTTGTTTTCAGCTTTCTTTCAGAGAGACCCATCTCAAGAGCTTCAAGTGTTAGAACATGGCCCCTACAGCAACCCTTCAGTTTTCAGGGGGTTTGAGGATAGCAGTATGTGAATCTCAACGAGTTCAGCACTGCAACCTGCAGCATCTGTGTTAACAATCATCTCTTTTAACCTTGTCTCTCACTCTAGTGGAAGATCATAGCACACACAAGTGGGAAAAATTTCAAAGCAGGTAAAATCAGATCAAATCATAGGAGCACACAGGGGAGGAAGAGTTGAGCCTCCCTGACCCTGAGGGGTCTGTCTTTGAGGTCATGTAACTTTGGAGGCTTGCCCAAGCTCTTGAGAGTTCTTGTATGCACTTTCTGGACCACAGAAGCATGGAACACAGGTAGCTGTGGTTGGGCTACAGCTTGTGTCCAAAGTGACCACCTCGCAGTGTCTGTGTGAGAATATCTAGAAATTTAAATGTGACCCCCTAAAAAAGAAATGCTCTGCATGCTCCTGGTACAGCCTCTGCTTCTTCTCAGGGGAAGAGGCAGATGGATTCCAAGCATGAATGGGCATGTTCCCAGCTGAGAGTCAGGTATGACTAAGGAAGAAAGGAAACAATTTTTTTCAGCTAACAGTAGAAGAGAGAAGCAGATGATTGACCAGCCCATCACAGCCACATTGTCTAGCTCTACTCCAACCTCTTCTCCACAGATGACTTCTCCTCTCATATCATTTCCACTACAGTAGCTATAGAAGAAAGACTTAAGAGTTGAAATTGAAATAAAAGGGGATCATAACTTAAGCAATGGGGAAAATGCAATTTGCTTATTTTATAACAAAAAGAAAAAAAAAAAGGAAAGAGATTCCCCTTGTGTACCACTGTCACCTGATAGAGATCTGCTTCCACAGAATCACCTCAACTAGTGAGACAGGATGTACTGGTCCAGCTTTGTGTGAAAAGGAAACTGAGATGACAAAGTTATTAGTGTTCTCAGGTAAAACCTGTCATGTTGAATTAACAGTTTGTAAGAGACAAGAGGGACTATTCCTTCGTGTAAACCAGAGCTGAGACATCACCTGCAGAAATAATTGCATTAGCTTTGAATCAACAATGGAAATAAAGGATTAACTATTATCTACTTAAGTTCTTCATTGTTTTTGGTAGCATCATTGTGCAGACTGACTGAATTACCTTTGTCTTCCCATTTGTCAGAAGGTTTATGGGACACCCTTCCTTCCTTCCCCCCTCCTCTTGCAGTTGTGAACACAAACACAACAAATAGCCTCTGCCTCTAGATCTAAAGTGTGAGCACTGGTTCAAGGTGCCTTTGTCCCAGGCTACTTAATTCCTGGTGATGGTAAGCTTCTGGCAAAGGGAATAGGAGCAGAAAGGGGAAAACATAAGGTTCCTGCACCAGTGCTAAATCACCTCTTGAATTTTGATGAGACTGTTTTACAGAGGTAGACAAGGCCTTTTCTAGTTGTTTTTCCATCACTCAGGCTCCACACAGACAGTAGCTGGCTTGGCACACCTGCTTGACATCACACCTCCAGTCCTCAGCCTCTGTGCCAGCAAGCCAGCAGGAAGGAGCAAGGATGCTGCAGCACGTGTTACCTTGTGCTGCCTTTGGCCTTAGGCAGCTCAGGCAATAAAAGCTCATGGTTTCCACTTGTAGCACTCTGGTGCAGTCTTGGGTGCATTTCCAAGAACCTGGCTGTTTGCTCTTAATCCCCACCTCTACAAAGAAGCTACTAACAGTTATCTGCAAAACTGGACCTTGAGGAGATGTAAATTCACTGGTAGCAGAGAAGATCTTTTGTCACAATACAACTGAACTGCTTACATACAGTCTAAGGGGTGCCTGCCACAGTCAGCTCTTGCATGAAACCAGGACTGGAGGCTAGTTGGGATGTTAGAGAAGGCAACATTTTTGCTGTAAAAGTGAGCTCCTTTTCCAAAATCATGCTTAAAGGGAAGCTGAACTCTGCTTACCTACTGCTGCCCTTTGGATGAGATGCAAAAATTAGATCCACACCTCGCTGCTCATGATCCCCAAGATGAGGCTAGATTATCTGGCTGCAAATCTGTGTCTTCACCTAATCCTGACTGTACATTCCCAGTTTTGCCTGTCTTGGATTGGCTTTCTATGTATTTATGCAAATTTCATGCATTAACTCATAGTACACAGCACTGCTTCCTCCAGTTCATTATTTATTTGAAATGAAATCTACTTTTCTGCATCTCAGTTTTTTGGGTACATCTAGTTAAGATGAGCTCTTATTTTCTAGCAGCACAGAACAGTTTAAGGGAAAATAAGGACTTTTAGCTATGAATATTGATGGCTAGAGTTGAATTGTATTTCAGACTGCTATTCATTACTGCTGGTAGAATAGCGGATAGAAACTAATATTTAATTTAATTGATATATTTTCTCTTTTGCGCCTTGATCGGTGAGCAAATTTATCTCAAATCTGTGTACTGTTAATCTCAGTATTTAAATCTTTTTAAAGTAACAATCTTATTAAAGGAAATGAAGGTAGGAATAAATCTGCAAGGCCAATAAGCCAGAAGTATTTCTGTTCACAAAGAATAAACATACAGAATTGACTAAAGCCATTTTATAGAACAGATACTTTACTGTGAAGAAGAAAACAAATTATCTTCAATATAAACATCCATTGGCATGTAACAACAGCTGCTCAAATGAAACTTCTACTTGATCACCCAGAATAGAAGGAGCTGGTTGGAAAGAAGTGAATATTTATCAAGGAGATTTTTATCAAAACAGGCACACTAATTTTAAGTGCACACAATTCTTTTCCAAATGTTACTTAGGAGTGGCCATGAAAATACCTGCAATTGAAAAATTAAATGTGAAGAGGGGGGCACTGGACCAAGGTAGACAAGCTCTGGAGCTTCCTTTGGCAGCAGGTTAACAGGATTGTACCCACATCCCACCTTCATCCCAGTGCACTGGGTGCAGAACAGCCCTCTTTTCCCTTCAATCCATTTTGATTATTGTCCTCTTCTTTGTTTCTTTGTCTTTGCACAAATAAATGGCCTCCTGAGAAATCCATTTTATCCCTCACAAGAAATAGGCTCCATTTCAAAGAAACATGCAATATCCTCAGGTTTATCATTTGTCACCCCAAAAACCATCTTTCCCATCCTATCTGATTCAGTATTTCATTTAAGTCCCGTAGCTCCTAATTCTCCATTACCCTGGTGCCAGCTGCTAAGGAAGTTTATTGGGCTCATCAGAGTCTTGCTGTGACTCACAGCCCCTTCTTACATAAAACAGCCTTTTCATATTGATCAAGACAACTGATCTTCAAACCCTACAGTGCCTCCTGGAGAGATGGATATAAAAAATGGACAGACTCTGAGCCCTGAGGCAATCCGTAAGGAAAACGAACAGCACAGAGGGATGAATTGTCATAAACAAGAGGAACTGAAATGGTGGATGAAGGAAAAGCTACTGACTGATTTGTGAATATGTGAAAATCAGACATGAGAAGAATGCAGGTTTTGCTTTTCTTTTCCTCTTTCAGTGTTTTTCACTAGATGATGGTGCTGCTGACACAACTGCCTTCTCTCTGGAAAACGTCTGCAAATCCTTTGGATGTCATGATGCATATTGGGACACTGAAAGCAAATAGAATGATGGTTGTATATTTACTTCTCCCATGCTTTCTGATGACAGTTGGAATTCATTGAACCTTTTATCCTCCATATTAAGCTGATAGAGCACAACCTTCCTTGAAGCTGAGCACTGAAAAGTCGTTAGCTTTGAGGCTGCCATGCATTTCAACAGGGGCCAAATCAACATCTCCCAGCAGAGAGCTTCTCTGTCTCTGTCTCCATGTACAGAGATTCATTAATTTCACATTTGCCTTTCAAGAATGACAGATGGACCAAAGATAGTGTTCCATAATTTCAGTTTTGGTGTTCATCTGTGAGCAGCTTTGCCTTTGCTGCTCACCACAGCTGTGAAGTTCACACTAATAGCCAAATTCTTTCTCCAGCTTGATGATGAAATGTTTTCCCAGCAGAAGCCAGTGCTACTTCCACAGGAATTGGATTATAACAAGGGAAATCAGTGGAACTGATGTATGAAAGTCTTACTGGCACTGGAACAAGAGGTAAAATTGCTGCTCATAAAATGAGATGTTGACCCAGAGATCATCAGAGAGACCACAGAGAATGGAGTGCAGGTCTGCCCTTCAGTATGACACTGTACATTTGCTAGGCTAGATCTGCCAAGTTTTGTAGCAGTAACAGCAGCAATTGGAAGAAGAGGTGGTGCACCATTACATGTGTTTTTCTTTCAGAGAACTGACTCTTGCCTGTTCTGCTGAGGACATTGCTCTGGCTTTGATGAGGAGCTGGTTTTAACCGCACATGAACAGAGTGAGAGTGGCTGCATAGGAACAAGAAGTGTTTGTCTCCTGAAGTCCATAAAAACTTATTAAGATACCAAGTGAAATCTGCAAGGGTGCTCTGTGAATGCCAGAGCTCCTTGTGACAAACAGTATATTAAAAAGCACTGAAGCATGCTGTGATGAACGACATCCTTCCTTGCAGTTGTAATATATACAATAAGCAAGAGATATCATCCTGTATTCAATCAAAATGAGGACCAGAGTCTTTGTTCCTTCCACACATCAGCTACAAAATGTGATTTTTGTTTTAATCTGATCAGCGCCTCTGGCATTTAAGATTGGCTGTGGAGCTGCTAACATAATGAACTGCTTTATTTTTCCCCTGCTAAATGTTATTTTAAAAAAAGAAAGCTGTAGAAATGAGGAACAAAGCTAGATGGGGTCACTTACGAACACAAACTGTGCTTCTTTTCAAATCCAGGCTGATTTATACAGTTGTGCACACAGGCCTTCATCTGGGTTTATAAATGCTCCCCAAATTGGTATTTGATTTTGTATCAAAAGTGTACAGGTTTGTGTTTACACGTCTTGCTAAATCACCCTCCCCAGGAAGGTCAGGCATTGTCTGGACAAGAATATTCACTACCTTGCTGTGATGCCATCAGTCATTAGCTTTAATATCCTTCTACCCTTGCTTGTCCCAGTCCAGATGAAGCTCAGAGGAAGCAGAAGGTTGAAAAGTTGTGAGTCAGAAAACACGACTGATTACCTAAGATGTTTTTCTGGAACGGTCCTGAAGACTCTAATTTCATGCTTGTGATAATAGCAATGAATGCATTCATCTTACCCCAACTACTGGTCTGAAGGAAGACAAAAAATAATCTCTTGCAGTAGTGTAGAACTTTGTAAGAATGCACAGTCTGTGTGGGAGCACTACTGAGAACTCTGCTGACAGATACAGCTGCTTTTCAAGTGGACGGAAGAGGTAGAACTCTGGAAATGCCAGATGTCACAGATTCTTTCAGAGTTCTCCATGACACTGCTGAGGCCATTCCCATTTAATGGAGTTCATTCCTGTTTGGCTATTTTTGAGATTTAGAGTGGCACTGCATATGTTTTCTGTAAGGAAGCAGACACCAAGCACAGCACCGCTATTCCAGCAAGAGTACTTTGAAAGCTGTCAAGTGCTATGCCAAGGTTGTTGCTGTTGATGAAAGCAACAAGAGCTGCTTTTAAATGGTTGAACGTTGGCATGTTTGGCTGATACACCTCTTCAAATGGAGGTTATATATAGCTCTCAGGCAATGTTTATGCTGAATGAAGGAAAAGATGAATCAGAACTGACTGGGATGGAAACATTGGGGTTTGAATTGCTGGCCTGCAGAAAGATCTTGTTAGAGACCCTGAGTGGATCTATTTTGTTCTCTGTTCCTGAAATCCATATCTATAAAATATGAGCACACTTGCAGCAGCAAAGAGATGGAGTTTGCTAGGTTGTTAGCATTGTGCTAACACTGTTAAACCTTGCTAATGACTGCCATTACATCTCAGTTGTGTTCCTGAAAGTTGGGGTGTTGGCAAGTCCACAAGTGACTGCAGACTACATGCAGGCACAGGATAGCAAAATCCATGGAGTTTGCTCTCAGATGAGCCCATCAGTCTATTCCTCAGCAAAAATGATTTTCAGAAGCTAATCTTACACTATACAGTCCATATTCTGGTTATTAAGAGTACCTAAGATGTTAACACGAGCTTGGCTGTGTAGCACCTTACCTTCACACAGTTCTTGAAAAAAAAAAAGCCTTTACAAACCTTCCTCGTAGCTCTGACTCTGGGACTCTTCCCTTTTGGCAAGGACTCTTTGGCTGGAAACAAACCATGGGCCTGATTGACGTGGTGCAAATACCTACTCAATCCTGAGACATTTATAGGAAGAAAATGGTATGTGAATGCTTTCACTGGAATTTATGTAGTTAAGTAACAGAGATGAGTTGCAGAGGGCTAACGCCTGATTAATTATGATGTGTTTGAGTGCCTGAGGCTGAAAGCTGCATTGTATACATGCTGGACATACCCTTCCTAACAAATAGCTTCCAAAGACAGAAGAAAGAACAAGCAGAAGAAAGGAACAAAGAAATTGTGGTCCAACTGTTTCAGCCTTTAATGTGATTGAAGTTGATGCAGTGGCAAAGTATAGCGTGTCCATCCTTTCAACAGCATACTGGGACGAAGGAGGATGAAACAGCACATCTAAGATATTGGTAAGATAAGTCAGGAGTTCATTATTCTTTCTGTACCTTTGGAGATCTTGAAACAGATCATCTGAGCCATGTGTTCGTAATCACTCCTTTTTGTACTTCAGTTTACAGTGAAGCTGAGATTTTACACTACCCATGTCAGCTGTGTACAGCAGAACCGCAGTGGTGTGAAAGGGGAAAAAGTGGACTGTTCCTGCTTTACAAGATGGTTTTACATTTTTGTGTTAAATTGTGGAAGATATTTCTTCCCGTTTCTTCATGATTTCATAAAGAAGCAGCCAAGTGTAATGAAATGTCATGTCACTGGTAACACAAACCAGTTGAGCTTTCAAGTAAGCACTGGAAAGACTGAAAATTGGTGAGTGTATGCTTGGACAAGTATGTGTCTTGTATGCGTATGGTATTCACACCTGCAGTGGTATTTTGGCCATCTCTCAGACAAACAAAAGTTTTTTGGGCTCTCTCCTTTCTTTACCAACCGCAGTCCCCAGTGGGCTCAGATGTCTCATCCTAAGCTTGCTGACACCAACCTTTCTCTGTGGCATGGAGCTGACTGAGCCCAGCACCAGGCAGCCCAGCAGTGATCACTGAGCCCTCAGCCTGCAGGCTGGCATTTTGCTGGGTGCAGCCACCATCAGCACTCAGGGCTGTATCTGTGCTCATGCACTGCAGGAAGGATTTTGCATGTGAGTACCCATGGTCTCTTCACACTTCATACTTCACAGCCCACATGGGACTTACAACAATAACCAGGATGCTCTGCCTTACTGCTTAAATACCCTCATGAATATACTCCAACCTGATCTACAGTTCAAATGAATTCAATAAGGCAGAGGAGGATTTAAAGACATTTTAAATAAATTAACTTCTGGATGGATGTTTATTAAGTTTTATGAAGCCATTTACTCAACTGCAATGTTTGTTTCAAAAAGCATCTGAATTTTTCCTCCTCTTAACTATGGAAATTACCTTTGTAACTGAAATGAGAAATACGGGCCAAGCTGAAAGCATTCCTCCTTGCTTGTAGCCCTGTTCCCTTTCTAAAATAGGAAGAAACCCACTGTCTATCCACAGTGCTTTGCTTTCCTTTGCATCGGTGGGGCATGCTGTGATGCCTGATTGCACAGTACTGGGAGGGAAGGTTTCATTGGTAGAGCACAGCTCACTGGTTTCTGAGAATTTTGCTTTTTCAAGGAATCAGTTCTGAACAAGGGAATTCATGAGTAGAGGGCAACATTTTTCACCTCAGTTTGAACCAGGTCTGGTTATTCTGAGACTCTGCTGGGAGCATCTTGCTCTGCACGAAAATCTCATGCAGAAAAAAGGACATTGCTGCATATCGTGGATTTTCACTGCTGAAGAGTTTAACTCCATCTCTGTGGGCAGCTGACTGAAAATACACCTTTTAACAGGGCAGGGCTGAAGACCAAATAAAAGGATCCATCGAGTAAATTATTGGGTTCTTCAATAATTGATGATGTAGGGACAACAGAAATCCTGCTTTTCTCAACTGGAAGCAGAACCAAAATGCTTTTGGAGAGCCAGCATTTCTCAGAGAGGTTTTAAAAGATGAATTTTGTATCCATGAATGACTCCAAATAATTAAATATTAGTTCGATGTTGCTTTCCAAGCAACCTTTTGAGCTGCTAGAAATCAGAACAATCATGTGGAATGGCCAAAAAGTATGAAGATGCTGTGGGTTGTGCTGTTGCTCAGCTGAGCTACATTATGACAGTTTTAATAGGGAGCTGCAGGGAGAATGGAGGTGCCTCATTTTTGCTCACGAAGTGTAAAGATGCTTTAATACAAAGGCAATACCTGAGTATCCTGTTCCTACAAAATTACATCTGTGTTGGAAAAATCAGTGCCAGGAGGAAGTGGGTCACGCAAAATAAAGAGGAGGAGACAAAGAATAGGAGGGGAGATTTCAGAGCTAAGGCCCAGGAACCTGCGTTGTCTTTCAGCAGCACATTCTCGGGGGCACAGGCTGTCTCCTTTGCTGTGTACATACACCTTCTCATGCAATAAAGCCCCAATCAGTTCAGTGTTCCAGGCAGAGCTGCTGTAAAAATAACAGCCGAGATGTAATGTTTTTTAGTGCTTTCCCTACAATAGGAGAAAACAAGCAGGAAAGAGAAACAAAGGAGTTCAGAAAACAGCAGGACTCTCGCAGAACCAGCTGGATCTCAGCACAGCAAACTGTCATGAAGGCTGGGACATCTTCACTCCCATCCCTCAGGCTTGTCACACTCTCAAAGCCCTGGGGTTCAACCAGAGGGAGCTGGATGTTCTGCGCTGCTGCTCCTAACACCACAGCAGGCTGGGCTGTGAAGTGGCACACACTCTCTTTGCTTTTACCTGATCTAAGGAGATTTCACAGGGCTGGAGAGCAGCCAGCAGCTTGTTCTGATGAGCAGGGTGTGTGACCCAGGCACGGCCACCACCAGATCAAGGAAAATCAACCCAAGCCTTAAATTTGAATATTTATTTCTTAGGTTCAATTAATGACAAAATAAAATAAAATACCATACAGTACAAAGGCTAATATCAGGAAGTAACCATTTCATTACAGTTTGATAGTAAACACAGTATCAATAATAGCATGTTACATCAAAAGAGCGTTTCCCATTGCTGTACAAAAGGATTTCACACCCTTTCCCTTCCCTTTGTCACAGAAAATCTTACAAAGGAGACGCTGACACACTTTGAACATTCATTTTTTTCCCATTGCACAACAGGCCACAGAAAATAAAGCACATCAACATTTTGTAGTTCAGAAAAAAAAAAAAAAAAGGTGCACTTTAAGAAATGTTTGCCATAAATACAGTATATGCAGGACTATCAGGTGGCACAGCTGGGGAAGGACTCTTGATCACAAAGCCAGGACACAGCACCATGAATTTTAGCAACTTCTGTTTCCCTGCTCAGTGAGTATGAACTGAAAACAGAAGTCGTTCATCTGTAATTTAAAGAATCAGACAGAGCTCCAGCAGATAAAGCTTTGTTTAAACAGCTACCAAACAACACAGCCAGGAAGATATCAGAACTAACACTCAACGCGTTGCACAGGAAAACTCCAGCGCTGTCAGCCCCCACTGAGGGCATGCACAAATGGTAGCTGCACAGATGCTCAGCTCAATTCCACAAGACAAGCTGTCCACAGCAACAGCAGACTTTTAGTTCACTGGATGTTTGATGCTATAAATGCAAAGGTCCTGTGATTGTTGTGTTTCTAGCACGTGTCCTGCCAACCCTCCTCACCCATTTTTCCATTTAGTTTTCTTCTTTACAGTGCAGTCACTGAAGCGAGATCTCATGTGCTTTGCAAAGAGACAAGCTCAGCAGAGCGTTCAAACACCTCTGCGTATGGGGCCTGCGGTGAGAAAGTCCTGTCTGGGGGAAATTTCTGAACAGCATAATGACTTTGGAAATCTAATTTCACACACTGCCAAATAGACGGCCCTGACATGGAGACTGTGAAGATAAACGAAACCTCAAAAGTATATTTGAAGAGGTCACTTGATAAACCGTCCTCAGATGGGAATCGCTCTGAATCCATCTGCCAGCACTGCACATCTGTGGGTTCAACGGATTTTTTATTTTTTTTCCAATCAAAACAAGCAGTTTGAAACTCTTACAGGACATTTGCATAGATTAACAGCACGCTGCATGAGTGCTCACCGCTCTGCCCCAGAAGAGAATTCAGACAAGACAGGAACACACAGATGTGAGGACGCATTTTGTTTAATGGCAAAAGCCAATTATACTCCACTAGGTTTAAAGCTAAACCCCGTAGGGTTAGCAGTTGTTGAAAGGCATGGAATGAAAGAGAACTGTGTCCTGGGTATATACTGGGCATTTGGTACCTTTTTCTTCACGAGAGTACCATGCTTTTCTTTAGAAAACCATGGGGTCTTATAGTGACTTATCCTCACCTCTTTGAGCTCAGGGAAACCAAAACTATTTTGAGTATAGCAAAACTAGGTGATGGGGGGGGGAAGAGGATGAAATCAGCTGCAACTTCCACTTCTCAACTCAGGTAATCAGATTTGCCCAATGGAAGAGGTAGCTTTGAGCTGCAATCCCAAGTTAAGGCCATAGACTCTGGCCTGCTCCCACATTAACCTGAAGGAACAGGGCTTTAGAAGCCAGAAAACTGCTTGAATAAATCTCCCATTGCAGGCAGCTCTTCAGGACTTGAGCATTCCAACAAACACTGCAGAAGATCTTTATGACAAGTTCTTTTTCACTCCAGCTTGTTTTCATTTTCATGTCAAACCAAAAATAAAGCCACCACCTTCACAGAGCTGTGATCAAAAGTTCCGTAAGCTGCCAGTGTATCTCAGTGATAAAAATCAAAGCCAAACATCTTATGTGAGAATATTTCAGTACAGTGTTTCCTAAGATAACCAAGCACATTTCAGCAGGTTGGTGTTTAATGAGCATATTAATAGCATTAAACATTTTAAAGGTGAATACTGGAAAGCAACTGAGACACACAGGAATCCTAATGAAAGTCAAAGCAACACACAGTTACAGCTTCCATGGGAGGTTTCAGAAACCACCTCACAGCTGTTGACTCTATTTAGAAGTACTGTTAAAAAGTTTGGGTCCTCTCCAGAACTATTTAAAGGTTGTCTTGCCTGCAAGGCTGGCACTAAGTGTGCAACATTAAGACTCCTCTTCCTCTGCTCATCGTACCTGGACTTTGCTAGTGCAGGAGGAGCGAGAGCAGTGAAGATAATTGGGTTTGTAGGGTCTATTATGGATGGTGTCCATGAGTTAGTTATTTTGTTTGCAGCTCACCTTCCTCGGTCAGCTGGAAGCTGTCAAGGTGCCACAAGTGCTGTGTCTCCCTCTCAGCTACAGTCGTCTACAAACATCATAGAAGTTTGAGCTGTAATGGACAGACATTAGATGAAGGTAGCAAAAGTGAATAAACCAAGAACATACAGGTCTATACATGGTTCTGCTATTCCTATGTGTTTCACATAGCCCATGGTGCAGGATATATTGATCCTCTACAGCTTCTCTTCCAATCTGCCCAAGCCATTTCTAGCACACACACAATGATAACATTTGCTGGTTGCACAAAAATTTCCTTGCAAAGAGAAGCCAGTCTCCTCTGTCCTTTTTCTTTTTCTGTGTGTGTGCCCCTTTACTGTTTTTCCTTGTCAAAGAAGAGTCAACTGCACATGAGCAACAAAAGTGCTTTGTCAATTGTAAACTGCCCTCTGTTTTGTACAACAGCTAGGGCAAGAAATTCAGAGAAGGCATGACAGGACAGAGCCTGTAGTTTGGCGGAATCAGAAGGAACTAAAGCCCGACCGATTCCTGTTTTGAGCCCTTTCCTTTGGAGTATTTCTGTAGTAGGCATTAAAATAATCTGTCCCTTCTAGGTGTGGTTGGAGGTCAAGGCTGGCAGCAGACAGATGAACCATGCAGCTAGCTCTGTACCACTGCCAATAAATGCCTCAGGAGCAGAGAGCTGTCACACACAACAAACAACAAATGCCCTGGAGGTGTTTCCTTCATGTCCTGAGCCCAGCAGGACCTAACTCATGAGATGCTGCTGGTACTGAATGTATCAGGAACTGATCTGCGTTGCAGAGGACACTGGAGATCTGCAGGCCCACACAGCTGTGCTTGGGGCCAGAAGCACACGTCCAGCATTGAGACTAGTCCTATGTTCCATGAGTGGTCAGTAGTTGCAGAGTGACAGGGGATAGGCAAAGCTGGAAAGCTGAATGGAGCCAAGCATCACTTCTAGTTTGTCATAAAGAAGCAAGCCCATTCTGCAAGTGTGCAGGGATTTGCAAAGAGCCTCCTTTCAGCAGAGCTTCCCCTAGAACTCTCTTTATGAAGAATCTCTTCATTTCTGTGCTTTTGAACAGGAATAACCCACCTTTCCTTTCCCACAGCCATTCTAAGCAGCAGAAGCAAACAGCAAAGTCCGTCACCAACAGAGAATAGCCCTTCTCACAACAACTCCAGATAAGACTAAAACCTAACCTTATTATCAATGCTCTCCAGCCTGCCTCTTGCCCCAAAATGGCTTACCTCTATTTTAGAGTATGTTTGAGTTCCTGCTAATGGTTTGTGACTGCATCACTTTGTAAAGGCCAGACCTTTGACAAAATGCATGGTTTCCCCGATAGGATGTGTTTGGCTCACCTTTGTGTGAGCACAAATGGGTGTTGAGGAATGTCTCTGGCAAGAATGTGAGCAGGCACAGCTTTGATTTATTTTCTACCTCTGTGTGAAGGGGGACATAAGGTCACTAACAGCAAAATCACAGCACAGGTTGAACAAGATGATGGGTTGGTTCCCGGGTTCATGCAGGTCACCATCTGGTGCTGTGACAGCAGGGAAAGCCCTTTAGCTTGTCCCAGAGGCCCTTGATTTCTGATGCCAAAGGCTCTTGGGCAATTTGTTACATCTCATAGATGGTTGTTAGTGGTAGAACAATATAGGAAAAAACATCATGCCACCTATCCTGGCCAGCTGAGAAATTTCAAATTCAAAGCAATAATCAAGGGGAAAAATATGAGGAAGATATGCTGTATGTCCTCTTATTTTGATCCTGATTTTTGTTCAGAACCCGCTCATAGTCAGGATTCAGCACTACCCTGACTGGGCCAAACTGTCTGATTTGCTGTAAACAGGTCTTAACTCTGTTCCTCTGATTTGTTAAAAGAAAGTTCTTTTAGAGCTAAGTCTCCCCAGCTTAGACCTTGTGTGATGAGATCAGTGTACCGACAGTTTTGGTAGCAAAAAGAAATGAAAGGCAGAAGAAGAGGCCCTGCTGCCTACAGCCAGTAGCCTATGAGATGTCAGCTTATGAAAATAATGGGAAAAATCTTAGTCCTACAGAACTGGGCTGGTTGCTCTTACATCAGCAGGCTGGATCCCTCGGCAGCCTACTGTTTTTTCACCTCTTTAATGCAGGCCAGCTAGCTGTTATCCCTGGCAAAAGAAACAAGAGTTTGGCTGTGTGGCATAAGTAAGATTTTCCATTTCTGTTCATTTTCAACACTCCAGCTGGGCACAGTTCCTACATTCTTGACTTTGCCAGAGACTCTGTTACTTATAGGTGTTGCAATACCAATACCAGAGAGTGGGGCTCCCTGCGCCAGGCACTACGCATGCCCTAAAGTGAAAGCTGACTCCAATTCCCCCCAGGCTATCCTCACCCTATTCTAAGTAAGGCATCATCTGTTGGTGTTTAAGTTCAAGGAGCCAGAACGGCTCTTTTGAGCACCCAGGTCATATTTGTAAGAATTTAGATGTAATTTTAGAACACCCATCTGACTCCCTGAGTTCTCACTCCTTGCTCATTGAGTACCCATCCATAGATGAGCATGTCCATTTGCCAAAAGCAACCCTTTCATTTTGAAACTGCTTTTTCCTCCTTAGACTCTGCTCAGTGCCACCAAGAGGCATGATCTCAAACCTTTGGATGTGAACATGGCATCTCTGCATTGAGAGAAGGATGAAAGTATGAAGTAGCCTAAATTTAACATATATTGGCTTCCCAGTTAACACTGTACCTGGATTTACACCAGACTGAACTTACAAATCGTGTAGACATCACTCACAGGAGGCAAGGCCAATGCTTTAAATTAACCTCGAAGTTACTGGCAGAATGAAGCCTATTTCTCCAACAAAAATGACTTTGCTAAACACGCTTTGTGTTACATGAATTCGGAGACCGTGCATGAAAGTCACAGAGGCCTCTCTCAAGTTTAGACTCCACAAAATGCATTTCTCTTCCTCCTTTGGCTTCAGTATGTAGTTTCCCTTGTGACCTGGCTGGAAAAAGTGTGGTTGCTGGAAATGCTGTTGGATTTCCTGGTAAACGCAAGTCGTTTTTTCTTCTTCCTCCATGGCAGGCACACGAGTGTGAGCGTAGAAAGGAAGATCTGTCGGAAATTTGCAGATACCAGGTTGTATAGGATGGGGTTGATTGCTGAACTGACGTAGAAGAGGACATTGGTCAGCATGTAGAAGTAGTGGTAGAAGTTGAAAAGGAAACTGGAAGAACAGATGAAAGATAGAATTCTAAGAAGAGTGAAGAGAACTGGAATAATTCAAAGTCACAAGTGTGAAGAAAACACGAGCTTTTCTTGTTGCTCACTTTTCTCTGTTAGGAACATGATCTTGCCAGTGGGAGTCAGTGCAGGCGCCCTTTGGTTTCAGCTGAGACTGGGCAAGTGTAGGTCAAATACCTTTACAGAGGTCTTGCCCCAGTCTCTGCCAGTTAGAAACTCATTTATGCCCTGGGACTGCATGAGACATTTGCCTCCTGTTCATTTTTTCTTTGAAAATAGACATGCTTGAAATTGAGAAACCAGATGGAAATTTGCTTCTGTGTAATGCATATATATTAGTCTGACTTTTCTGGCTGCAGTTCTGGTATACAGAGCCTGCAGAAGAGCCAACATCTTGTAACAGATGCAGATATCTCCTCCCCTGGGCAGTGAGAGCTGCATCAACTCATTCAATGGGTCCCTGGGTTGGGATTTGCCTGTACTCTGGGATGACATTCTCAACTCTGGGGGCAAGCTGGTAATAGTATGCTTTTGGAACATATCCTCGCCATCACAAAATGATGTTTTCATCTAGAATGTTCAGCTTTATTTTTTTTTCTTTCTGAAATATGTTTCCTTGGGAAAACTGAGATCATCATCTCTGTGCTGGTAAAGGGTTTATAAACAACACAGATCTCATTTTCAGCAAGATGTTCCCCAGGTTCGTTTATCTCAGTGGAAACCGCAGACCTTTTTGTTAGTCTGAGCGCTGTCTAACGAAAGATAAATAGACGAGTGTTGGAGTACATCACCAGCTCCCCATGGCCCCCTCAGCCGTGCCAAGTATGGTGTGGCCCATCCAGCCCTTACAAGCCAAGTTTCTCAATGTAGTTGTGAAAAATTAACTTAGCAAAGATTTCTTCAGGAGCAGACACTTGCATTTATAGACGATTTTGTTGAGCTGCTGCAAGCTCTTGATTAGCTGCCATACAGATTGTTCACCATTCATAATATGCCTGTAAATTCAACATTTTCCTAAACTCACAGCTTTTGAAAGAAGAAGAAAAAAAGTGAATTCAACTGGAATGCATAAATTCATGCTAACTGCCAGCAGAATTCTCTACCTCTTTGACTCAAAGCACAACCAGCCACTACATAATTGATTGCTGCTTTAAGTGCTTTACATATAGGAAAGCAAATAAGAAACAACAGTTTGCCCCAGTGTGCGCCTAGAGCTCTGTTTTCATGATCAAAGTTTTTGGCTTTTACTATGGATGTATGTATATTTCCATGCAGCAAACTGCTGTATGATAAATTACTATTATATATGCTTGGAGTTTATGAAATTTTAATGTCTCATTGTTGCTCTGCCTTTTGGTATCATAGATCTTTTTTCTTTTCCTGTTCATTGCAGTAAGCAGAGCCAGATCCAGAGAGAACAGGGGCATAATGCTGTGGGATGAGAGAGACATCTTACAGTGAGAACCTTTTATGTTATCTCCCTCTCTTGGGTTACCTGGGTTTAGATCTCTAGGCAGTGTTAGCACTATGCATATTTAAAATGAATAATCAGTTCTGTATCTGCATTGCTTAAGGAACTGGGCCTGATGCAGCAGAAAAGCTGCAAGTAGCTATTTGTGTGCCCTTGCCCATCTATGAACACCAGAGGTGTGCTCAGTGTAGGTGTGCAACTGCATGTATGTATGTATCCCTACACTGTCTGTGAGCCTGGACATTTTCTGATCAGTGAAAACTGGTGTTTAATTTTGTTGCACTCCCTGCAAAACGCAGTGAATGTCCTATCCCAGATTCTGAGCATCCCAGTTATTTTCCCATCTGTGAAATCTCTCCTGTCACTAAGGAAATGTGGCACTGTGCAACTAAATTGGGTGTTGACAGGAGCTGCTCCATCTTAGGGCTGAAGATCAATATCTCTACCATAGAGACAGTTATTCCCTTTGGATGCATAAACCCTTCTGCCAAATGTTGTTTCATCAAGGGCTGTCAGAGGTGAACATCCACTGCCGTTGTCACTGGGGATTGTTCTGTGGTCATAGCCACAGAAAGAAGGGCTGCTGATGCATTCTGGTTCAAACTAATGCTTCCTTCAGCTACATCTGGGGGAGTTAAATGTCAAAGCAACGACTCTTAATTTGGCTGATAATCATGGCAAGAAATCCGTAAGGAAAAACAACAATTAGGAGGTGGAGGTTTTGCCCTCCTTTTCTGTCCGGTCCCCACCCCTATCCCCAGTCTACTGGTGCCCCAAGCTGAGCTCCAGCCTGGCCCCACAACCCAGCATAGGGAGATTTGCTCCCCAGACCACGACTCACTCTGTCCAGTGGTTGGAGGGGACGTAGCAGAACATGAGGCGCCGTATGTGATAAGGGAGCCAACAGACCACGAAGGCAATCACCACCGCACCTGCAAGCCGTGAAAAAAAGCCCATTACTTTTTGTGAGGAGTTTTTCCTCGAGGGTGAAAAGGGACCTGCATCGCTGTAAACTTCGCTCTTAAAGCCCCGCTTTGTTCACATCTTGCTGCTGTGGAAGATATTAATAACCCTGGGGGACAAACAGCCTGAAAATACCTATAAAAACAAGTATAACAGAAATAATAGAAAAAATAGCTATAAGCTGGGGACAGAGAAATTATGAACAAAAGAAGATATAACAGTGATAAGGGACTGCTTATGCCTGGATCAGAAGGAGGCCAAATGAAAACAAACTGTATTTGCACCTATCCTTGCATTTTATGCTGTTAAGGCACTGGGAGTTTTGCCTACAATACCCACAGAGGCAGCTAGTGTGTGTTTTTCATCCAGGTAGACACAGTAATCTCATTAATTTGCTACGTGGAGCCACTGGCCACAGTCCCCTCAGTGCTGGGGATCATTAAACGGCCTCAGGAGCTGCTTTCTGGTGGCAGAGCTTGTCCTTTTATTCTACATTTCTGCAATACCTGAGACAGTGATTACAAGATGCTTGGGTCTGGACGTTATTGTAATAAAAATCGTAAGTTAAAAAGATGATGCATATCTTTTTCCTTTCAGTATTCCAGCCAAGGAATGTCAAACAAAGAAAAACAGAACATTACAACTCTGAAGCATAAAAGCTCTGCTGGTGCTGAGCAATCATCAATCGAAATTAAAAAGCAGATATATCAGGCAATCAAGAGAAAGATTTGTTTCCTTTTGCAATATGTATTTCAACCTCTGTATGAAATGACAACGTTCTGGCAGAATCCCAGCAGGAAATAAAGAAATCTCAGTTAAAACATAACATAATAAAAGCCAAGAAGAAAATCAAGACTAAATAAAATAATTATGTTATTTTTTTTTATTCCAAATTTGCTCTACAGACAGTAAGGGCCTCATCACTCTTGTCCTTTATGTGACCTGTAAGGACTAGGAAGTAGCAATGCGCTCTTGCCGAGCTCCATACCACCAGTGCAATGCGAATTTGGAGGCTGCTTTTCCTTCTGCTTTCTGATTGAAAATATTTAGGCAGCCATGTCCCAAATTCATCAGCTCTCATCCCACAGAGTGGGAGGAGAGGTGCAGATGATGAGCATCTCATAAAAACACAGTCCATGGCAGCTGCACCTCCCCATGACTGTTATGCAGCACAGAGGCAGAGTGAAGGCTCTGGTGAATGGATCCCTTCAATGGGGCAAGAAATTCAATAATTCCTGGTGTCCAGATCTGTACTCACACTTTATTTCAACTGCATGGGTTCTCATTTATTATACACATCACTATCAATGGAGATGGCTAAGTTATTTACTTAGTTATTTAATCAGCCTGTGCGATGCACCAAAGCAGGAACCCTGCAAAAGTCACTTATTCAGTAAAATTTTAAACACTCGAAAGAATATGTTTTGGAAAGCAGGCAAGAAGGGCTGGTTTTATTCTCTCATCTAACTGAATTCGTTATTTCATTCTGAGTGTTTTTTGGCTGCTATATGGTCATTGTGATCGCAGATATAATTTGTCACTATAGGGTCTGCAGCTTTTCAGCAGTCTAAAAGACACCACCAAGTGGATGAATTTGACCTGCATCTCATCCAGATAGTTTGTAGAAACCTTCGTGCACTGACAGGTCCCAGGTGTTGCCTCTGCCTGCAGCTCTTCAGGCACTGCAGGGCCTGGATTCTTTCTCATGCCACCTTTAATGATCCTGCGCATCTGCCCATTAAATCTCCCAACACGTTAATTGAAAGTGTTTTCCTTCTTGTAAAGGAGCTCTGCTTCCGTGGCTCTGAGAGTGTGATGCCAGACAGCACAGAGGCAGGGGTCCATATCAACAAAAACACATGCTGAGAGAAATAACCACTCGACCTCAGCAAACAGATAGTCAATTAAATAATCTGTGGTAATTCTGTAATATCCCAAGCAATCATTCTGCAATTAGAACTGTATTAAACACATGGCTAGGAAGCACTTTAGGGGCTGATTTTGAAATCCTGGCTGGGCAGCGTGCTGTGAGACTCTGTGGAGCGCAGGTGAAGAGGCCCTGACCTGCATTTGTCACTCTTAACCCTGCTGTATCAAGGGCAATGTTGCTGCCAAAATGATTATTTATTACACTTATAGGCTCCTAAAGCCTATTTTCCATCATCTGATGCTTCACATGGATTGGATTTCTTTGGTGTTATAAGATGGGGCAGGACAGCCTGGTGGAGCCGAGCACCACCTGGGAAAGGGTTCAAAACAAGGCACAGTGGGTCTTCGTTTACCTTCTAAATCAAACTCATAATTTAAAAGTGCAAACCTGAATTACTGCATCCTGTGATTTTCTATTTTGTCTTGTGGCTCGATGCCCGGCCTGTTGGAACTGCATCCCAAGGAAGAAGGGCAGGAAGTCCGCAGAGGGAAACAAAAATCTTGAATGACGTCTTCTTCATTGTGCAAGAGAAGATTTAGACTGTGCCAGTCTTGATTTTCAGACTAAACTGGATGTGGAAGCAAGCCGGGAAGCTAAATTTTATTAGATTGCACTGAGTATTTTATTTATCATGAGTATATCCTGTGTTTGGGGCTGGGAGGTGGCCATTTTCCAGGGCCAATGTCTCAAAAATCTGGCAATGTGCGTGTAGCACATCACCTGTACATGGGCCCTGGCAGTGCCTGCTGGACAGACAGAAGAGAGATGCTGCTCAGAGAAGCTCAAATCCAGCCTTCCTCAATAGCTTTGCTCAGTCAATTTTGGCCAATTTCTTTCTTATTCTTTGTGTTTCAAAGGGAGCTGAAAAACAGACAGCATGTCATAAGTTTGGAACAAAGACAGGAGCTGTCTGGGTCTGGGCAGACCGAGCAGAACAAAACCTCTCATCCTTTTCTGAGTTTCAGCATATCAACAGCTGTTCATCTCCAATGCTGCTCAAGGAATGCACGCTCCGGCCGGTATTGAATAAAGTATAAAGCAGAGGAATGGAGCTCATTAATTTGCATTGATGTTGACTTCTAGAGAAGCAGCCCCTGCACATTCAAAGCCCTGGGGGTTTTAGCTTATTTAGCTGATGTCATTACAAGAGAATCTATCACAACGGAGAACAAGTGTTACCGTGTGGTTTGATATGAGAGTTGGAGAAAGTTGGGACAAGTGCAGATGCAGCTGGCAGTGCCTGGCTAAACCTCGAGGCGCTGTTTATGCAAAGTGATGCAGTACCTGACAGGTTATCAGCAATATTTACACCAGCAGGCCCCAAACTAGGGGTTGTGGCACTTACAATGTGAGAAGGAGCCTAGTAAAAGTTAAACTGCTTGTGCTGGTATTTGGGTCACAAGGCTGTAGAACAAAGCATTTCCATAAAAGTCGATAACTACCAGCAGAGAGCGGAGACCACCAGTATGCACCAGTAGTGTCCAGGAGAGTGAAACAAGGAGAAACTGGGAACTGAAGGAGCCCAGGGAGCCCACAGCTCCTTCAGAAGCTGCTGAAGGCACATAGACTTTGCTGGGTGCAATCCTCCTGTTCTCTTGTATATGTTACAGAACAGTGTAATCATTAGTTTTGACTCCTTAATTTACATTCTCTGAAACCGGAGATCTTCTTTTATTATCCTGTATCATTTGCAGACAGCAGAGTGAATAGAAAAACCTTTTCAGCACAAAAAAACCCCCAAAGTATTGTACTCTGACTATATTCTCCAGGCTTGATTTTCAGAGGATTCAGCTGACAGATTTGAAAATGAATGTGAATTCCTGGCTCCGTTCACACAGGGCAATGTGATTAAAACATTCACTGGCACCAGTGAGACCTGGTTTCATCCAAAAGGAGCGAGGCAGAATGAAGGTTAAAAGCCAACCAAAGAATGGGGCTCAGCAAGCAGCGCATCCCTGCCAACACACCGCAAACCAGGGACTCTTCCCAAGTCCCCTTCTAAGATAATTAGTCGTAGATGTGGCTAGATTCAATCTAAGCTTCATTTGTGTCATTACTCCCAAGGATATCAGGGTGTTAGTAGGAGAAGGAAGAAGAAAGAAGAAATTTTCCCCTTGGAAGGATAGATGAGGGCTCTAGTCTTCTCCTCACCCCACTCAATACACTTTCTACTCACTACAACCAGCTATAACCCAAGGTGACATCCTTTGCAGCCCCCTTCTTCATTCTCCTCTTGTTTTGAGTCTTACATATCCTTTATTCCTCCCTGAGCTGTTTCTGCTTGCTGAGGGATTCTGGCACTGTATTTGCTGCATGCTTCTGAAGTCACAGAGGCCTGGCTAGATTTCATGTCTAAAAAATGCATCAGTTAGCTTTTTAAACACTCATACAAGGCAGGACCCAATACCTGGAAAATCTACTTGCCCAGCTTGGCCAGCCCTAGAGTTGTATTCAGAGATGCAGCAGCTGGAGCCTGAATTCCCATAGCCCTAGGAGCCTGAATCCCTGCAGCCATGCCCAGCAGCCGCAGGACTGGCACACAGATCTTCCTCTCCCAACAGGCACAGCTGTGCTGCATTTCTGCTCCTCAGAGGCTGTTTACAGAGTGCTCTGTACAACTCCCTTTATGTCACTTGGCAGGCTGCAAAGTAAACCTACACGTACAAACACCTCCAAGAAACACATACAGCTATTATGTGGCTCATTTATCCTCCTGAATTTTAGTTGACACTTCTATCCGTGCTTCAAGTCATGGGAGACTCGCTGAACTCCACTTGCAGCAGCTCAGATTTTTGCTAGGGTTACAAACTGTCATGAATTTAGTTCCTTTCTTGCAAGCAAAGTGCTTCATGGATAAATCTGATTTCCTTATAGTACAGACTTTCAGACTGCTGTTCTTCTGTGGACCTTTGCAGCTGCAAAGCATTTGTTATTTGTTACTCCTATTTGTGAGATAGTTACACTATAATCTCATAGCATTATTCTCCTCGAATTGGTAGCTCAAACTTGGAACATCTGAAAAGAGAAATGGACAAACTCTTCAGCACATTTTTCTGGAGGGGAATTATTCACACACAAAGTAATGAAACACGTAGGATGCACGGATGCTTCATTAATACTTGGCATTTGCCTGGCATTGCTTGAAGAGGCCCCAGAATCATAATTTTAACATTCTCAAACTTTCAGTTAAAAAATATGGTGTGACTTCATTTCCTAAAAACTATCATACTGAGGCATCAACCAGCCAACTGTGGGAGGCTGAAGGATATTCTTTTAATTCTTTAAACCTCTCTAAAAGCTTTATAATTGCTTCAGTTAAGCAGCTTCTGTAACAGAGCAAATGCTACCTGGGAGAGTTCACGCTTTAATGAGCTTAGATTAGTCCACCAGGGATGCATAATGCCTGCACTCAATGTCCATCAGCTTGCCTTGGTGTTGTTGTCATTACTTGGCTGTGCCCTTCAGTAACTCCTTCCTGTTTGCTGGACATGCAGTTGTGGAGGCAGTTGCTCCAAGAATAGGCATTTCTTTCTGCAGTTGCTGGATAGGCTGCAGGCTGGTGTTTTGATGGAGACAATTAGTCTGTGTCACAGAACTGTCCCCTTTCAAGAAGAAAGGTTGGCCAAGAAGCGCTTCCAGATTGAGCCAAGCTCAAATATGCCCCTAGAAAGACTTACATTGGATGCAGTGTGCAATAGTCTGGGCAGCATGTGTGAGGTTTCATCTGCTGAAAGCGGCTTATTATGAAGGGTGTATATCTGCATGTGTGTTTGAGAGCTAGTGTATAGCTCAGATTTGTTTAGGTAGCTTTCTTCCTTATCTAATGGTTGGTGTGTCAGGATGCATAACCAGCAGATTCACCCTTCTGTGCAGTGCCACGTAATGCCTGAGGGACTTGGCTGAGCAGCACTGCTACAGCGCAACCAAGGAATAAAGGAGTCCTCACAAAGGAGCTGGAAAGCCACCAGTTCCTGAAGCTCTCGGGATGTGGATCCTCACACCTACAGAAAGCTGACAGCAGAGAGGGAATTACAGTCAGAAATCACACGCTTAATGAATTAATGAACTGGCTCACAGGAAGCAGGGCTGACAAGTTCCTCGATCCTGATCTCCCTAATTGTTTTGTACATGACCAGAGTCAAACAGAGCCAAGAAAACACATACAAGCTAGAAAAGAGGAGGAAAGTAATTGGATTGTGGACATTTGCATGAAGCTGCTGGCCTGACAATTTTCGCTCCTATTTTAATGTAATTAAGTACAAACTCAGTAGATGTGGAAGAAGGAAGGAAAGTGTTTGGTACTTTGATCTTATCAAACTCTGCACACCATGAACTGAAAAAACTTGTTTTTTAAGCACTGGTTGTATGTATTCTGAAACATTTCACCATTAAAAACATAACCAAGCTTTTGTACATCAGGCCAAAGTTTACTTTTGGAAATGGAAAATACTTTAATCCTCATAAAGTCTAATTTCATGCCAACAGCTTTATTAGTGTGGACAAGGGCCATTGTTTTCTTTTCCCACTGTCTTCCATAAACTCATCAGTCTGGGTGGGTGATTTTGGCTGCCATGGAGCCCAGCACAAATCATATGCATTGTCGTAGAAAGAAGGGCTGCCATCAGTACCGGGAGTTAACCTGGACTCATTGGTGAGGGATGCTCTTCCACTGTAGGGAGTGGGACTTTTGGTGGGTTCTCTAGGGCCAGGATTTCCTTCCCTATGGAAAAGGGGGTCTTGGCCAAAGCACTGCAGCCACCAAGAGCCTTGCCATAAAAAGCAGCAGCTGGAAGGCTTTCATCTAACCAGCTCTCACATCTCATGTGCATGAGGGCCCTCACAGTGCAAAACCAGAACTGGCATATTTTAATAGACTTTTTTAGGGTGCTATTTTTTAACTGCTTTACTTTATCATCTGTCAGTTTAAGCTACCAGATTCTTTGTTTTTTCTTCAGATTGCTTAATTAAGGCTTCTGGAATTTCACAGCGCCACTTGATTCCTGGCTACTGGATCTTTTACGTAACTTTTGTCTGAACCAAAGCTCTGAGAAAAAAAAAAAAAAAAACAACAAAAAAGGAAGGGAATGAAGCCAGATATTTAAGACCTAAGTTGCTGCTGATGGAATCATTAAAATGCTGAGCCAGTTTTGCTTTTGAACTCATTCAAAAGCTCTTCCTCAGAGAGCCTGTGTGTGAGATCAGGTCTATTCTTTAGCTTTACATATTGGCAAGCAAAGGCAAAAGAAAAGGATTATTTGTTACCACTCTAATTGTGGTTGTTCAGAAGAAGAATAAAATATTGAATCACTTTCTGTCTTCATCCAGGGAGATCACAATTGTACCTCATTTCTCTGATGTTAATTCTCACCCATCAGTTTATAAACTGCCATTTGTGCTCACAGCTATAAATGTTGTCTGAGACACTGCAGTAATTATGAGTACAAAGGTGAACCCTTTATTGCATGTGAAATATGGATAGAGGCATTTTCAATAACTGGGCTTAGGAGTTCATCCAAAATATGTTTGCAGCTGCTTTGAGGCCTGCAAAATTTAATAAAAATCCTCTGAGTAGCTTTTTAAAAAAGATAAAAAAATAAAAAAAATCTATTGCACTCCAATACTCTAATTTGGCTTGGGGTGGAATGCATTTTGTCTTTGCTGCGATATCATGAATAGCTCGGGCAAAGTTTGCAAAACAGCACATGCAAAATCTGGCAGGGAGCAGACAAAATGCAACTCAAGGGGTGTAGATGTGTCCCTTGAGAACCCTGCTGGAGTGACAGTGGGACTTCGGCCCCCAAAAAAGCATATAAATGAGATAAAACCTTCCCCCAGAGCTGTGCACTTGACTTTGGGGGATGCAGAGGCCTCTCCCAGCAGAGCCAGCGGTCAGTAGGGCTTCATATTCAGCCCTGTTTGATATAATCTTCAGAGCAGTGTGTTTATATAGAGCTCCATATGTTGGTTTGGGAGGTCTGGGGGAAAGATTATGCGTCATCTGCTGCTGTAATAAGCAGAGCACCAGGGAAGATTGGCCTGACCCTGGCTGTGTGCGGCACAGGAACAAGGAATGCTCTCTGCAGATGATACAGCGGTCGCCCATCACTGCCCCACTGACTTGCTTCAGGCTTGGATTGTGTGGAAAATATTTTGCTTTTTCATCAACAGAAATAGCGACATTTTAACACTGTTCAGTAATTGAAATTGGAAGTCAAAGTTTTGAAGAGGAAGAACAGCCTGATTTGATTAAGATTTGTTTTTTTTTTTGTTTGGTTTTTTTTTTTTTTTAATCTCAGCTACTCGATTTTTTTTCTGTCAAAAAAAAAAGGAAAATTGAAATCTGAATCAAAGCTGTGACCGTCTGCAAGAAACTCATTTCTATGTGCGTGCCATCAGGGGGAAATCAATTTTCCACACCCCTCTGGCAGAGATCACCAGAGCAGCCCCTACTTTTGCCTGCAGAGAAGGGGGAGGAAATCAATGCCTTGCTTCCAGCAGCTGGAGGGGATCTGCCTGCCTACACGGCCATGAGCAGTGTGCCCACAAGTGACCTGTGCAAGGTGCCCTGTCAGGATGATCTGTTCAAACCCAACCCCACAAAATACCTTTGGTTCTAAAACAACATCAGTTCCCTCACCAAACACAGTGCCCAAAGCCAGCACCATCTGGAAGAGAGGTGTTCAGGTTGGAGGTGGCCAGGGATAGGAAAAGGAGTAGAAGAGCTTTGTATCAGCATGTTCTTTCTGTCTAAGAGAACATAGTTTCTTTCCTTAAATTTGGAATTTTCATGTCTCAACTTCTCCTCCACTGAGAACTATGAATTAAATAATGTTTAAATCCCTCTCTAGCTTCCTTCCTCTATAATGAATTTTTTTTATCCTTTAAGGGAAGATTGATGCAAAGTGTCTCTGGGAGAAAAAGAAAATTAAAGATAAAATTCCCTAAGAAACTCTTGTTATCTCAAAAAAGAAAAAGAGGAAGGAAAGAGACTAGGAGAAGAAATTAACTCACTTTCCAATATGTCGGGCTTTGAGTTGAGAACTGGACAATGGCAAATTTCAAAGCATTTCTCAGGGGTAATCTGGATTTTTTAAAATGTTACTTTTCATTTCAGATGTTTTGAATGAAAGCATTCACCAGTTTCAACCTCGCCCTTCAAATTATATCTACATAGACACTTCTAGCTGCTGCAGTGTCAAAACGCTGCTACTTACGCAGGACCCTGACACCATGTCTCAGGGCTTGCACACGGCCAGGCTCCATGGACATGCTGAGCATCGTCTGCTGCCCACCGATGGTGCAGACCTGGTTTTCCTGGGCAGCTTGCTTGAACATGATCATGAGCTGGTTGGCAATGATGGTGTTGAGCACAGAAATGACGACCATGGGAAACACGAAGGAGATGAACGTGTTGACCTGTGGAGGAGAAACAAGGCATGGTCAAAGCAGGGGAATGGTCAGCAAGGCAGGAGATTGTGATTCATTTCTCACAGCGAGAGTAGCAGCCTGCAGTGGAAATATTTTCCCTTCTCTTGCACTTTGCCTTTGCTTTTGAAGCTTATTGCACAGAGAGAAAGCTCGGACACCATTGTCATGTGTTCATTTAGTGGTGTCAACACTCAAAAAAGGCAAATTCACTCACACCCAATTATGATGTCTTTCCCTTTTCAGGGCAGCTCATTTCCAGAAGTGTCATGACCAAAAGGTATCATTATCTTTTTATCTTGCCAGTGGCAGGATGCTTTGTAGCTTTCATTGTGCGGAGCACGACTCCTAAATAACAGTATGTTATTATATTTTTTCTTTATTATGAGCTCTACTCGGGATATTTCAGCTCTGGCCTTCCCTTGTAGATTTAATGACAGCTTTTTGTTAGCCAGTAATCAAATTGTCCAATAAGCCTTGTGCCTTAAAGGATTAAAATTGATCGGAATAAACAAGTGGAAGTTATAATGGTTTTAGTACAAATTATTTGATTACTACAGTTTTGATAAAATTAAATGGAGGATCAAATTAAGCAGTGATTGAATCAAGTGTAAGTCACTGTTCGTGTCAACTAAAAGCAGAAAGCCTTCGTGAGGGCCTCCGTCTCTGCCTCGAAACTTGCTGGAGCTCAGTTTAGCAATGCAGCCTGGGAAGAAAATGAGCTGTGTGTTCCTGAGACTCATCCTCTCTTCTGGGGAGGAGGCTGATCACATCACTGACATCAGTGGGTGAAAGAGCAAAAGTCCCTAAAAGCTTGGAAGTTTTAAAATTTCAGAACATTAACAAGAATCGAACCGCATGCTACAAACCACTGAGGAAGCAATTTTATTAAAAGCAATAGAACAGCCACATCAACAGAAGGATAAAAACCAAAAAGCAATGGGGACCCTCACCCTGTGGTAGGGTTGTAAGGCATGCTAACTTTTTTCGCCCAGACAGACACATCTCTTGCAGATCAGTGCCTTAAAATACAGAAGTGGCCCCGCACTCTGAGCCAAATCCACGTTCTTCTGCAGGAAACCTCATCAACCAAAGAGTGCTTCGTCTGCTTGGGGGAGAAATCTAGAGAAATCCCTTCTCCAACACAGCAAGATCACCGCACTGTCCAGGTTTCTGTTCTACCCCCAGTATCTAGTTCAGATATATGTTCTCTTTGCTCCGGAAAAATTCAGAAATACAAATGTAAATGGAAAAATGAGGAAAAAATCCCCAGACCTCCGTAATGTAACACAGGTTGCATAAAACAAAGAACTAAGAACATAAGTGTAAGGGGAACAGGTGCACTGACAATCAGAAACAGTTAAGTCTCCATGTTCATAAATTTAAGCAAGATGTAACTCCTCTTTTGGTGAAGACAGGCAGCGCTGTTCTTGCCAGTTTTCTTTTTTAGATCAAGTCTCTGTACAACTCCAGAGCTCGATGCACTTAGCAAAAGTACCAGCTGGGTTTCATCTCCAGCAGTCCATGTTGTGAGAGCATTGACTTTCAGTTTATTCTTGTAATAATAATGGAGCTACACCATGGACAATTTCCGGAGGAAATTCCTAGATATACTTCCCCATTGCAAGCTACTAATGGTCTCTGTTGTTAAATATATACTTTTCCAAGCTCCCCTTGTCTCCTAAAAGTTAGCACATCTCACAGCATCCTGCATACAAAGAAGAGTTATCTTCTATCAAGATGTTAAGATAGATCCTTAAGTGGTAGGCAGCACGTTCACAGCCAGCACAAAATAAGTTTTTCACAGTGGGAGCAATGTGTGCTTGTAAAGAATCTGCTTTATTCAACCTTCACAATGCAGTTGTGCTGAGCTGGCACACACGGGGTGAAAAGCCTTCCTCAGGCTTACAGGTCCTGCAGCCCTACAGTCCCACATGGCTGTTTGTGCTGCTTTAGCTGCTGAATATCCTCTGCCACCACTGAGCAGCATTTGCAAATGAGCAAAATGAAGCGCTTCACTCTGCCACCGAAGATTCAGAGTTTATTGAATTTCACTCAATAGCTTTGCCCAAGCTAAAAATTAGTCTTGCCTAATAGAAACACACAGAAACCAAAAAGTCTGTTCTGAGCTTTCTTTAAAGTTTTGATTCATTCCCAGTACTGTGAAGATTTTAAAGAGCTTGAGAAACTGTCAGGAATAGCATTATGAATTGCTATGGCAGAAGTGTAAAAATTGCATACATTCTATGAAAGGCTCCATTAAAAGATTTCTATCTGGTCCTGATTTGCACCGAAGCCCTTCTGTACCTAACAAAATTCAAAGGGATGGAGAGTTTTAATTTGTGGAAAAAAATCATTTTCAAATACAAACACTCGAAGACAAAAAGAGCCAGAGAAGCAGATCTCTCCCAGCACAGCCCTTGTGCTCGGTGCTGTCCCTGGCTCTCACTGGGCTGTGCACGGGGCATGGCATTGCTGCTGGTGTGCCTCCAACAGCACTTTGAAGCCAGAAGAAGTTTCCTTTCTGAATTGGCAGGAGCTGGTCTGGAATCCCTGGACTATATACTGAACAGTGTTTAGGATCAGAATGACTTGTATGGGTGTTTAATGAGATTTTCATTAGTGCTGACACTCTTCATTATTAGTGGAACTATAGCTGCCAGTGAACACCTATGACTGTTAATTCCTTTGGCTTCTTGCGTACCTTTACAGCCCTGGGAAGGAGGATTTAGACAGTATCCAGCTTCATTTTTGATCTAATAGTCTTAGGCTGTATGCTGGCTTACCACAGAAATGATAGCTTGTGCAATACCACATCCAAACCCTTGTATTCAGGTTGTTTGAATGTAAAAGCAGAGTGCTATGGCCTCATCTCAGCTGCCACCAAGAGTTCATGCTGTTTATCCTCTCCATTAAAACTTACATATATAGATATTTTTTAAAGATAATGCAATACTACAATGTTTGCCACTGGCAGGAATGAATGAAATGCAGAGCCACTTCCACGTTGCTGACTCTCTTGCAGCCAGAGCAGCCCTAAAAGCCACTCAAGCACCAGGCTGGAAGCATTTCTGCAATGGAATTACTGCTCAGGACGAAGTAATCATACAAAGCCTTCATCTCACACAGCACAGAGCCATGGACTTTCTTCCCAGCAGCACTGAGCAGCTCTGCTTGGGATCAGTCAGATGTGTTTCTCCAGGACCCCCAGAGCATGAAGCATTACAACCATGCAGCATTTTGAAGGACTCCAAAGACAGAACAGTTCTGAGGATGAGGCTCCAAGGGCTCATGAGAAGACAAATGGAAATTCATGGAAATAAATTTTCGGAGGATAAAAATGGAGTTATCAGTCCAGTCAGTTATCCAGTCAGCTCAACAAAAATCAGACTTTGTGTTGTTAACTGTTAAAGTCACACAAAGTAAACAAAACTTGAAATGCAGGCAGCAACCAGGGGTCCCAAGGAACAGAACCAGGGCTCCCACCAGCATGGACCTGACTCCAGAGCAGACAAAGGGGCAGCTGATATTTAGGTCAGCATTAGCACTTGTATATGACTCCTGTTTCATGGCAGAGAGCTGAGATGCTCCCCCGCTGCCTGGATTTCTCAGTGCAGAGATCTTCAGCTGTCCCAGAGACTTCTCAAACCCTGAGGACACACAAGGAAAATGGCCCCGAAGGAGCTGGCAAGCATCTCAGATTTGCCTTTCTGGTTTCCTGGCAGTGACGATGGAGAAGCTGAAGATGCAGGGTGTCATGCTTTTGAGCACATCAATTAAACATCGCTGGGATTTAACAAATTAATACATTCTGGTTCACCTCATTTCTAATGGAAATGTAAATTCTCCTCCTCCTGGCTGTGGAGGCTGTACTGTTAGCATATGTCAATCAGAAAAGCACACCCTTCATCATTCGGCTGCCAAACAATCCTATGTGACTACATAGAGTTGAAAAGTCACTAGTTTTCTCACTTGGTGACTGGAATTAGCATTTTTTAACCACTCAGTGAATAACTTCAGCACTAATAATCGCACTGCTCCATTTGTGGGTGCAGCAGTCTGTGGAATACGAAGCTGGACTGGGAGGTGTTCATGATGCTGGCATGCCAAAAGAAACATTTGGCTTTGCCACTTGTGTTTGATGTTCACAGGACATACCTGATTAAATGATCCCATTTTTTTCTCCTGTTGTAAGTAAGTTCCTGTCTAGTTAAATCCTATCTCTGCACAGTTTTCCAAACATCCTTGCCAAGTGTTTAGCAGTGAGCAGCTCTGTGCCATTCCTTGGATACAATGGGGCAAGAGAGACTGTGACTGTAAGTGGTGACAGAGAGCAACAACTGTTCTCATAGCCTCTACCTGGGACAAGAAGGAATGTGAAAGCTGGAAAACAGCCTAGAAAGGGAGTTCAGCTCTACTGAAAAGTTTGGAGGCATTTCAGTAATTTCAGCATGGCTTGGTTCAGAGCATACTATTTAGCATTAGATTTTAGTACAAAGTATTTCCTGTCTTTCTCGTCTTGGATCATTAATTCAATAAATATCTAAATTAAATCTGCAGACTAAAGATGAAGCCTAAAAGTGTATGAAATTGAGAGAACAAAGGAAGGAACCAGAGCTGCTGGAGCAGGTACCTAACACTGAGGTACATGCAGTGCAGCACAGGACTGCTGGTTCTTATCCCAGATAAGTGTATCCTGGCACAGAACCTCAAACAGTAGTTAAACAGGAGCAGGGCTATGTGCTGAATGCTGCGTAGATCTGGAGCTCTAACAGGGCACTTAAGCAGGAGCTTGATCTTTGCACATTTCTCTTTTAACTCGCACAAGCTTGCCTGTCACCTTGTATTTCTGCAATGTGAAACAGCCCTGATACCATCATCACCTGCAGGTGCTTCATCAGCCATGCAAAATGAACCCCCCTTGTCTCATGACCAGACTGAGCATATAAAAATCTGATGTGGATCTGGGTGGTGGGACATTATATCCTATCATCACCATAGCAGATGGCCAAAGATGAGACATGGCCACAGAAACTTCTGGTTATTGTCACACCTTATGCTCTGTACTTCTATTCAGCCACAGGGGTATGGACTCAGTATCTCCTACCCAAGGTGATAGTGTGATTGTGTGATTTGCTCTAATCTTGTCTCAAACTGCTTCACTGTTCACTTTTTTGGACCGCAGGTGTGGAAGCCTTCAAATGTATCCTTCAGGGGAAAAGACAACAGAGGAAAACCTCAAATACAGACGCATCCTGCTCAATCCACTTTTCATTAAATAACTCAGTGGGTTTTGCTGAGCTCGGCTGGCATCAGCTGCAGGAGCTCAAATTGGCCAAACTTCTCTTTTTTAGATCTCTGCAGGGGTCTCTTTCTTCTAGTCAGCTTTCTTCTTGTTTTGGATAAGGTCTGGAAATAGGAGGCTGCAGGTAGTGCTGCTTAAGTGAAGAAAAAGAGCACACAAGCCTGAATACAGTCTGTCAGATGGATCTGACTGATGCTCCCAAGCCATCAGACTGGGTCTTGTCCCCATGACATTACTGCTCTGCACCCATTCATGTCAATGAAACTGAATTAATCGTGTGGCAAGGACATATGAGCCTCAGTTACTGATACATCCATTCACTGGCCTTATTCTATCCACAGAAGTAAAACTACTCCAGGGGTGACATAAAAGACCTGTGTGTGAGCTGTGGCTGCTTGCTCCTATTAAGAAATATTAGGTTTTGTATGGGCAGATATTTTGATCAGAATAAAATGAGTGTTACCACAGGGCTAACAGTTATAGCATGCACTGTTTTCAGTCTACGCTGCATTTCAATCCACCTAAAATCTGTTTTTGTTAGCATCTTGTGCTTGTTCCAGAGCAGTGGTAAAGTGACATGCATTCTCTCCTTGGATCCACGGAAACAACAAGAGAATGACCAGTCAGCGTGGAACAGAACATGAAAAATAATCAACATGTAAGATTTTCAAGCCTGTGTGAGGTCCTGCACTGATGAACTGTAACAGGAATGCAGAGCAGCTAATGATCTTGAGAAGTGAACTTAATCACACACTCTGCGGGAGTTAATCAGATACAGAACAGATGGAAATAAATTGCATACTGACAAAAAATCCATCATATCTCCATGGCAAAAACATTCCTCCAGCTTTTCCATTCATAAATCTCCCTCCATGGAGAAATCACTTGTTCATAAAGAACAACATCTGATGCAGAACAACTTAAAAGTGTCTCTTGCTTATGATGGGGTGGCAAAGATGTCACAACACTGAGTAATGGTGGCATTCCTGAGCTTGACTCGGTACCTGATAAGATCATTTAACCTCATTTCTATGCATTGTTAATAATCCTGTGACCTAAAGTATTTTCAGACTTATCATAAGTAATAGCTGAGAGGTATGATTCACACACAACTGTTTGATACAAGGCTTATTATTCCTAATTGTACACAAGGGTAATATCCAAGTATGAAAGCCCCTGGGGACCTCAGAGCTCCCCATTACCTTGCTAAATGTCAGAAAATCTTCACTGTAAACATTCATAAGAGAAAATTTCCTCCTCTCCTAATCTTTAGGACACCACTCTCAAATCTGAATGGCTCTTGTGGTTCTGGCTCCCAGCGGTAGAGAAAAGCTGTGAAATTTGGGAAATCCTGAAAATAACACACTGGAGAGCTGGACATATGGAAGGTTTTAAAGGTTGCAGAGTGTGATGCAGAATGCCTTATTGTACCATTGACCTCCCTGTAAAACTGAAGGACATTTCTTAAGGAAAAAAAAAAAACAAAACCAAAAAAACCCCAAACCCTCAACCAACCAAAGCGACCTCCCTATGGTGACACTTGATGAAGACGATGAAGATAAGTTTGGGGCCTCGTTCAATCTAGAGATTACTGTCTCTGACTTGAGGGATGTGTGGAAGGTAAGATGTCGAGGTTTTGGCCCAGCATGGCTGCTCCTCCCTCATCCTGCTGAGGAGGAAAGAAGTGAAAGGGCAGCACTGTCAGTCCTCTGTCATCCCATCATTAACCTGAAAGATTCAGATCTTGTTCTCTTCCTCCTTCAGGCCTTCTTATTTTCCTGCCATTGCGTGCACTGAGCTACTAGGTAAATTAATTAAATTTACTCGGTTTTCTTGCAACAATAATAAAGTCAATTTGTCTGCTGTCAGAATGCTTACTGGCCTCGGCTTTGCTTCTCAGATCTAGTTACCCATTACACAATTTAGGGCAATATTTTTGGTTGAACAAAAAGCTCAGTGAATAATGTTCACGATTTTCCCTTTGAATGTGCAGGTCGCTGCTACTGCTTCCCTCTCACCCTCCTCACCAGCTATATCCTACTGAAGGGGAAGTAATACTTCAGCTTCAAATGACAGGTTGGAAATATGCTTTAAATAATTTACCAGTGCATTTGGATTTTGGATCTCGCTGTCTGCTGGTATTTGGGTTCCTACCTGCTTTCGCCAAAGGGACATTGCCCTATAGCACCTATCACAATATCTTTCTTTTCCTCCAGCCTTGCTGCTTGTCAGCCCTCTAAATATTTCAATAAATGCTCGTGTAGTGCCTCATGCTTCTGACATCTGAGTCATAGTAATCCAGATTTTGCCGTTATTTTCTGTCCATCTTCTTGTATAACTTTTCTACAGTACAGTGCACACCAGTGGTGCTCACGTGGTGGATGTTCATCCATGGGAAGTGCCTCCCCAGCATGGTGCTCCCTGTTGGGGATGTCTAATGAAGTCCTTGTCAAAACCAAGAAAATCATCCTCTTTCTCATGCCATGAGTGTAAGCACTCAGTATATGCAAAGCTCCTGCTCCTGCAGTGTAGGTCTTGCAGCTGGGACAGGAGCAGGAACAGCTGCTGCAGACTTAATGAGGGTGCAGACTATGCCTATGTCTTGCTGGTGTATCGCCATGTAAATAAATCACAGCAGCTGTTTTTGCAAGCTTTGCTTCCCTAATGTCTGCTTGTTATTCTGTACTTCTTCAGTTCACACTTGGGATAGTCATTGTAATGAATGAGACTATTATGCTTGGATACTGTCTCACAGAGAGCATGTCAAAAAATAATCAAACCATGGCGACAGTCAATTATCCCCCAACTTTTCTTGTTCTGTCATTTGGTAATATTGAGTCATTTCAGCCCCGATAATCAAAATGGATGGCTTTAAGCTCTGTGTATATTAAATCAATTAAAGGGACCAGGCCAGCTTGGGAATTTCTTGCCAGAGTTTTGGAAGTAAGTAAAAGGCAGAGCATGGTAGCACATGTAAGAGGCAAAGATTTCTAGCTGTAAAATCAGTGAAGAGTTAAATCTAATGGTGGTTTCTTTCTCTCTTCCCACACTCCCGTGGCAATGTATGGCAGATGGATTATGCTAGGGAAACACATGGGACTGTTCTGCTCCCACAGTGGCCACCAGCACGTGGTGTGATCACTGAACAGGGGGGTCTCGCTCTGCGAAGGAGGGGGGGGCAACTCTGCTGCTGGGGGCAAGGTAGGGAAGCGGGGATGCAGCCCACAGTGAATGGATGCAGGCAAAGGTGAAATAAGCGAGGTGACAGGCAGGCACACGCTCAGAGTGGGGGGCAATTAATAAATCATCTCCAGCCCCCCGATGATCCTAAAGATTTGAGGCAGAGGCTTTGCAATAAACCACGCCGACATCCTTCAGCCTGATGCATGAGGCACGCAGGCCACAGAGGGATTCAAAGGAGAGTTAATTTAGAATCAAATGGAAAGAACAAATCATTCTCCTCCTGAAACACATGGGACTTGAGACTGCTTTTACAATCTCTGCCAGGTGAGATGAAGGTAGAAGGGAGTAAGAGATATTATAGATGTCTGAGAGACAAGTGAGGTCATGGCAAGGAATGCTTTGTCGGTTGATTTATGTTTCATGAACGAAATTTCTGAAGCTGTTTGTAATATTTCATGTGTGCTGAAAAGTCGCATTTAAGATAGCTGGTAAAATAACAGCTTGTCTACTTAAAATAATTAGTAGTTGACAAATGGGTTGAATTTTAAATCCACGAGGAGCTTTGGTTAGCACTAATAAATGTTGATTAAGGTAGCAATTAAAATCTAACAATCTCTCTGGGGGTCTGAACTTTAGAAGTTTGGAACATTCCTCAGTTTACTAAGAAAATGTGGCAGTTCCTCCCCAAATTACAATATTAAAATGTGGCAGCACAGATAATTTATCTTTATTTTTTCCAGTTTACACAAATTAACTGCAGATGGGGCACAAACCAACGCCTGATCCACACAAAATCAGATCTTGTCATAGAGATGGCATTTGGCAGTGTGGGTTTTTAGCACTATTGTAACGGCAGGACTTTGCCATGAGGTCTTTCCAGAAGGTTGGGTCACAGCACTGAAGAAATTAAATCTTTTCTGGAGTGGGGTTGGAAAAAGTGATTGGGAAAGGCTGGGATTTGAATCATTACATCCAGCAAAGCACTGGGCTCTCTCTTGAGGGAATTAATGCTGTTAACACCCTCTTGAAGTCCCTATTTCCATGGCAGTCCTTCCCAGGAGGCACTACTCATCCCTATTCTCACTAGGCTTTGAAATGGGATGGAGAGATCTCCATCTCTCCTTCAAGATGTGCTGCTGCCTTGGAAATGTGGTTGACCTCTCAAAACTAAACAAGGTCAAGAAGCACAGAGTGTGTGCAGCTCTCCTGCACCTCCCTGCTGCTCTGAGAGACACAGCTATGCAGCTCTTAATCAGGGTGATTGGATGAGGAAAAAGTGTGGACCAGGTAGTATCATGAAGAAGACTAAATTATCTCCCTCTGCTATGCTTGAACTGCACGACCAAGGCAAATCAAGCAGCACTTTTTTTTTTTCTGCAGGCTTAATTCCCTGATTTGTGATCATGGGACTATTCAAGAAGCTCTCGGGGCTTTTTGATCTTGTTAGACCTGAGAAAATTTCGGTCATTTCTCTGCAGTTTCTATTTTTGAAGGAGGAAAGAGCATTTATATTTCACAGAACACCACTTTCTTGCTGGCCAAATACTTTCTTTTCCCCTTCTTGCTCTCGGTAAAGCCTAAATAGAATACATAACCAGATTTGTCTTCCTTTTCCACACACTGTGTCCTCCATTAATTACATTTCCTCCCCCACATTACAAGCTGAATGCCAACAGAAGAAGAACAGGAATACAGTATGAATTGGGAGCGACTCTGTCATTGGCAAGTCTGCCTTCCTCAGGCAGTCTGAATGACCAGATGTGTCATTTTGTTGTTATATTACAGTCAGTTTTTTGTAGGTCTGTTCCTGCTAGTTTGGGAGCAGCTGAGATAAGGTGTCTTTCCTCCAGAGTACGTACAGTGGCCTCTGTTGAGCAAACAGACCAGCATGGAATTTGTGCACAATGCAGTCGCAGCGTTCAAATCCAGGTGCTGCTCCTGGGGAAGCAGGGAACCAGGACTTTGTTTCCTTCACTCAGTGGGGCTGCTGGCCCTGGCTGCTTTCCTCCTACCCCAGCAGAGGAGATCTTGTCTGCATGGGTATCAGCAGTCTCCATCCTGAACAGCTTCCCATTTTCTGATGACCTGCATGATTTGCAGGTGCATTCTCAGTCCAGCTTGTGTGATCTGAACATGGCTGTTGTTTTTTTTCTACAGCACTGCTTGTTCCTCAGCAAATTTGCAGGGTCCATCCATTGCTAAAGATATTTGCAGCAAGAGAGAGATGGAGAGCTGAGGATGTGAAGTGCTGGAGGAGGAAGTAAAAGAAATCTGTCCAGAGAGAGAGAAAAATCCCATTCACCCTCTATCAATGTGTGTATCACCTTTCTTTTCTTTGTGTGGGTAAATTACATACAGATAGCTCAGATAAAGACAGAAAGGGACAAAAACTCAAAGATAAGCAGAGATGCTCAGAGCTGTATTTTTCAAGGGAACTTTGAGAACTGGGAACAATTGTGCATTTACAATTGAGTGAGCAGGTTGCATGACCGGAGGTCTGAGGTTACTCTCCATGAAGACAGACATAAGGGCTGACCTGGCCAGGAACTGGAGCCATAGCCAGAAACAAGAAATCATTGGGGAGCATTGGCTCAGCATTGCAAATGAAAGGATTTCATGGAAAAGAGCAGCTGCAAGAGGTTCCCAGGTGGATTTAGTCATCTTGGATGTCTCCACCCCAAGCCAATTCCTCCAGGAGCATTAAATCTAGCTGGGAGAGATGCTTGTGATGCAGTGAGGGCATGGGGCTACTGTAGCAATTGTTGCTTTAGGTCTTGAAATGCTGGAAATCATTAAATTCCCTAAGAAAGATGGGGTGACTATTCATGTACAGGCTTACAGACTGCTTTAGAAGGGGCCTACTTGATATTTCTACAGTAATACTGCATGCTCTGCTTTTCTCACTGTAGAATTACGTGCCTCGTGCTGAGGAAGGACAGGGCACGTTTTGCCATTTTGTAGGGGAGATGAAGCAAATGGAGGAGCTGTAGGAGACCTTACAGCTCCATGGATCTCAGGGGATCTGCCACCTCAGAAACTGCAGAAGTAAGCATGGACAGGGTAGAGAATGAAAGTACGTGATGGTTTGAGGGGAGCAAGGGAAGGTGGGAGCAGGGAGAGTAATTGCAAATCTAACGTGTCTGGAGAGGAGAGCAGGTACAGGAGCTTTCCTTTGCTGGTACCAGTGTCTCTGTTGGCAAATTAAAATCGTCTGTACTGAGGAGGTCAGACCCCAGTGTGCCCTAGCTGGCTTCAGAACTGCAGTTGCCAAGCCTCAGTGGGGATCTGCAAGGCCACCAGAACTTCAAATCCTCACAGCTCTTCAGGAAATGATCCCAGAACAGCATGTACCAAGAAGGTCATGGCACTCTGCTGCAAACCATAGCAAAGGCAAGTCCCAGTTGCACATCCATTTCTCAGAACTGATTTTTTTTTTTCTTTAAATAGTATTTAAAGTGCAAAATGAACACGTGGAACTAAATGCTACAGGATAAGACTGCAAATGAGACTAATAGGGCAAATGTCAGATTCGTTTCTGGTGCAGCTGCTGAGGAGTCATTCCTGCGTACAGACTTTATGTAACCTCTGCTTTGAGGCTTAATCCAGCTACCAGATGAGTGGTGGGAGGCAGATATTCTGCCAGTGGGTTGGTTTCTTTGCTGTTCTTAATTTCTTTGAACCTTATCCCAAAGCAGCTGGCTGTAGCCAGTGTTGGGGATTGGCTATAAACCTGATGGATGAGGCCAGTGTGAGTTGCTGGGTCAGTTAACTCCTTGGGGTCTGTGTGGGGCTCAGCTGCCTGTAAAGTTATAAACTGCTCTTCCTTAAATTCAGATTCTGATTGTAGGGTTAGAAAAATCTCCATTTTCCTGTGGCAGCTCAGCCTCCTGCATAGCATTTTGCAGCCTGCTAACAGTAGGAATGTTTTTCACATTTGCCTTTCTCAAAACTAAGAAGGCCCATGGAGGGATGCAAAATATGCTGACCTAGAACTGGAGCAGAAACCAGCTCCTGACGCTCTGACTTCTTCAGTGCAGGAATCAGGAGTGCAATCCCTGCAGATGCCCAGCAGCTCCTGATCCTGCTCAGGCAGCGTGGCTGCAGAAGATGCCAGCAGCCACTTCCCCTGCTTGCAGGGACACTACCATGGACACAGCTTGTGCTGGTCTTTCCTATGTATTAACTAAAAGAATTTCCTTTTTAAATATAAGTAATCACTTGCAAACACTACTGCATTTATCCCTAAGGTAAGTTTCTCAGTCATGAGAAGACTCAGTCTCAAATAGAAACCTTTCTTCCTCAAACAGCTATGGAGGCAGAGCCTGTGCAGTAGGGGAGTTGATTTAGCTAGATGGAATAATCACAGTGTCATGAATGCAACCAGGATTTCCCTGTTAATTACCTAACTGTTTAATTAAGGGGTGATTTTTTTTTTTTTATTATTAAAATTAACTCTCATCTTTGTGAAGCACATGGCTTATGAAGGGATAGCACAGAAGTGTTTATCACTGCTGCCCTAAGATGCTAATTTCCTTATGTTATGACTTGTAATCAAGATAAATTTTCTCTGACTTATCCACCAAAGGTAAGACTTTACACTGGTTTTGACATTTAAATTACCTTAAATTTGCAAGTCCAATATTGTCATAAATATTCATAGCTAACAACTGAGTGTTTAGTCCTTAATTTTTTTTCTAATTTTTAATTCACTCCTTAGATACTGGTTTCAGAACAAGCACAGGGAAATGGAGCACCTGGCTCTGCTGCCAGCAAGCAGGCTGACACACCACATTTCTGTCTGACATTGCTGTGTAACAGACCACATGACAAAGATTTGATGGTGAAATCACCCTTTGACTCTTTTCCTTATGTTTATTTGCAAAAAGCTTCTTACACTCAGTAGTTATTGGACAGTGCTGCCGTAATCCAGTGCCATGTCCACCACTGTAGGAGGTGACAAAGGGTCTGTGCCAGCTGCATATGGACCACCCCAGCTCACCCCTGCCCCAAGGACCCTCCTGCTGCCAGTGGCCCATGGTGTAGCATCCCTTCCTTCCCTGAATCAGCTCTTTGCACAGTGGGGCCATGCTGATCGATGCATGCTGATCTGTTAACGGGCAAGTCACATTCACACTGCTGTCCTGGTGTGGAGCTGAGGTGCCTGCTCTGGGTGAAATAAAAGAACAATCTCCTAGCCCAGGTTTGTGTTTGCTTGCTTGCTGTTCAGTTATCTGTGCTCTGCATCCAAAATCCTGCCTCAAAATGGATTATGGAAGCACTTCTAATATTTTTCTCTTCCTTTTGAAAAGAAATTGCATCTTCAAGTTTTGAGGGTGTGAGGAGGAGCATAGAAGATCTGGGGTTTCAGAAATACTGAGGAATGTAGTTATTTGGTGGGACTGAACTCCCTGTGCTCGGCACCTGGCACCAAATTCAATGTCAGGGCAATAAATTTAAGTCTTTCCAGGTTCACCCGCCATGAGGGACCCTCTTGTTGGTCACAGTAAGGATGAGCACCAGAACATGTGAGGATCAATCTCCACAGCTCTGAGCTGATTTGAGAGGCTTCACTTGAGCAGCAGTGGATAAAGAAGAAATCCCGTACTCTGTTCTCTCAAACAATTCATTGCAATATAGAAAGAGATGCTCCTGTGTCAAACTGGTAGGGGAAAAAAAAAAAAAAATGACAGCAGCCTTAAGCCTCTTGATTTCTGATTCAGTAAAAACTGAGAGTCTTTTAAGTGACAAGTTCTCATAAATAATTCCATCTAATGGAAGACGGTTTGGTAATTGCGATACTTTCATTTATCCTTTAAGTGCAGAGAATTCTCATTAACTCTCAGTATTCGAGTACTGAGATGAATCTTCATGGACAGAATAGAGTAGCACATATAGTGCTGAAATGGTGGAAGGAACTTGAATTTATTCAGCATTTTATGGACAAAACCATTATCCTGTTCACTAAGCAAAACTGTCCATTCCCTTCTGGGTACAAGGAAGATTTTATTATTCCTGTTTTTCAAGTTAATAAACTGAGGCAGAAAACAGTGAGATCTAATTGAAACTACTTCTTCACAAGCGTTTTCACAATGGATCTCTCTGTTTTGTAGCAAAGTTTATTTTAAAATAAAGCCTTAAATTGACCTGAGAAATCTGACTTCCCATTCTTCACTCTAGCTCCCATGTAATATTGCTTTGACTAAAGGCAATAAAAATATGCACAGGGGAGCTGAAATGCCAAACTAGCAGACTGAATACATGGATGTTATAAATGAATAAAGCAGTATATAGATTTTGGGAAAAGAAGCATGCTGCTTCACCAAGGCAGGGAGAAATTGGCCTGCTAACAACATCTGTTGTTTAAATGAATTCTTGGAAGCTTGAAAGAGTGACTCTTCTACTTGTCTTATGTTATGCACTCTGAAACCAAGCTATGGGAATTACACATCTGTGTCCTTTGATTTTTCCACTGGCACTGAAGTTGCTGATGGAGGAGCAGGGATGTTGGAGCAGAGCATGCAAGGATGAAGGCAGATGCTTGTTGCACACTGAAGTCTGATCTCATGGAGTAATGAGCTGTAGTGCAACAGCCAAGCAAGGTTCAGCCAAGGGTATCATAAGCAAAGGAACAAGGGTGAAAGTACACTGCCCTTCTGGTACTCTCCTGTCTACATGGCTTCAAAAAAAGGTGTAACCAAAGATGTGAATGTCACATCCTCAACATTTGATGCGCTCAGATAGAGCTGGCAATGATAAAGCTCTGCAGGTAAGACTTGTGGCAATGGGAAACCCTCCTATGAGTCATCCTTTCTGTTTGGCTTGTATCGAATTTCCAGCTCAGGGAAGCATTACTTGATTTTAAGACAGAAAGTAAACGTTTGCAAGACTCAACTCCCTGCTGGGAGTTGTTTACAATCAACACGTGAGTGATCGCCAGCAAGGAGGACAATTGCCAAAGCAGAGCCAGACGTCAGGCAGCCCAGGGAATTTGCTGAGCATTACTTTATCCCAGCTGCAAATGTTTTTCTTTGGAGGTTTTTCAGGCATGCTGCTTCCTCTTTGCTTGCACAGAGAAGGCACTACAGCTGGTCACCTGCTCAGCTCCCCACCAAGGCATGTTTCTGCCTTCTGTCGCTGCCTTCCTTGATTACCTGCATCTCACTGTGTTGGCTGTTGGCTACCTTAATTTCTCTCTAATCAGCTCTATTTAATAGTATTTTTTGGAATTAGATTTTTTTTTATTTGTTGAATTTGTTTCCATCCCCAGTCCCAAGCACGCTGCCATCTCTTTCCTGTACTTACAGCCTTCATTCATCTGAACTTCTATTTCCTGCACTGCTTAATTTGGAAAAGTGTAGCCCTAATGACACCGATATGCCACCCAAATGGTGTGTCAAAGCATTTCACAGGAGGGGACCTGTGTGGAGCTGGTTGTGAAGTGTGCCAAGTTCTGCTCTGCTGCACAGCTGCTGCTGAGGCAGGGATCACACTGATGGAAAAGGGGATTTCTGGTGTTCAGTGGTGCAGAGTCCCTGCACAACCCTGGAACAACAACAAAAGAATGTAAAATGGGAGAGGTACCACTATTTGATTGCTATTTGGTTTATTATCTTTAGAGCCTATTATAAAGCTTATTAAATACTCTCCCTGGTGTACACCTGGCACAGGCAAGGGAAAACATGGGCATGCAGAGGAGAGATACTTGAAACAAAATGCATCAGGAGAGAATGCCAGGAAGACAGCACCTAACTTCTAGGGGGCAATTTACGCCTTTGTTTACTTATCTATTATGCACTAATTGAAATGCTTCAAAGAAGTGGAACCTGGCACAGTGTCAGATGAAGCCAGACCAGAAATGCTTTGACTCAGTACAGTGAGACTGTAAAAGCTGTGCAAAAAACATAACCAGAAAGATCTGTTTGTGTAATTTAAAAGCTTTGTGCATTTAAAGGTATATTGCACACTGTTGTAAGGCAATGAATGGATCAAGAAAATGGGGGAAATAGTGAACTGGGCCACTGCTTTTAAACACAAATTTGTTTTTGGAAATGCTAACATATTTCTTCTCAACATCTTAAATTAAAAAACCATGCTGACCTTCTCTCTTATTTCAGAGATGTCCTGAGCTAAAAAAGAAGGTGGTTGTAAGCAGAAAGGGAAACAAAGTGTTTCATCTCAACTCAAACTCAGTGCTGTGAATAAAGGTTCACAGAGTGCTGTAGGTCAACCCCAAACTGCTTTGTTTATCTCATCCCTGATAAATTCCTCACCCCTTTTTTTCTCATTTTGGCCCAAGCACATTTTTTGCTTTGGATGTGAACTATTTCACTATGAAACCACAAACCCTGTTGTTCTGCCGAGTGGAGAAGGAACATCTCCAATGGAAAAGAGAGGATGGAGGAGAAGTCGTGGCTCTGTCTGATGGCAGCAGATGCATCTCTGCAGCCTTTGACCCCAGCTTTCCTATGATATGCACTAAGGAATGAGCAAGAGCAGTACTGAGGATTGGGCTGTGCTGCTGCAGCCCCAAGACACCAGAGCAGCATCTGGGGAGCATTGGGATGGAGCTGTTCTACCCTCACTTCACCCCAGAGTGATTTCTGTCTTCTGCAGCAATGCTCTGCTGGATCATCTCATTGGAATTAGGCAAAGACATTTCCAGAAGCACATCTTTGCAATTGACAGCTGACTCCTTGGTAATGACAGATTTGGAGACAATTATGACTGACAATTGTTTAATAAGAACTGGCATTTTCCACAAAAATAATGACAGCAATGAAGCACGAGGACATTTCAGCTTAGGATCTCCGTTGTTCTGGCCAAGCCCTTCTTGCTGGTCATCAGCCCCATCTGCACTACCCTGAGTAACTCATTCAGGACTGCTCATACTTGTGGCAGACGTCGTTTGATGCACCACCAAAATCTAATCCATGAGATCAACCTGACATCCCCATAATCACAAATCCTCAAATCTTCACTGCAGGCAGAAAAATTCACATCAGAATTCAGAACAGCATTGGACATTGCAGGTGGTGTTGAAAGCCTTCGTGGCCGTCTACACTGGCTTCCTTGCAGCTCTTCATGTCTTCTTTCTATGTGGTATGCCACTCAGAGGCATCCACCTGCTCTTCTGCTGCAGGGAGCATTAAATACCTTCATTCTCCAGGTACAAGATTAGTCATTCTCAACGTGGGCATTTTCCAGCTAACAGATTAAGCCTCTCCTACTGGGCACAAAGCACGGGGATGTTGTCTTTTGAGATTTAATGAACAGCTTGATGTTTGCTGTGCACTCAGGCTCCTCTCCTCTTGCAAGGAAGTGCAGCTAAGGGGGATGGGAAGGAAGGGGGGATGCTGTCCTCCTGCCAGCCCTCCTTCTGAGATGGAAGATAGAGCAACATCCACACCAGGTTGTGTGAACACCCAAAGGCTTGTGTAGCCACTGGGAACTGTCACAGCCACTGGTTTATCCAGCAGCCTTCATGCTTTGAAAAATAATTTCCTCTCCCTCCTTTTGGCCAGCACAGTGATTTGCTGCCCGATGGTTTAGACAGTGAAAGAGTGGAATATTTTGGAAAGAGTGAAAAATGTAATAAACTGGGAACATGTCCACTTCCCTCAAATCCTGCTTAGCCTGATTTAAGGTTTTATTATGAAGGCAAAAATGTTGACAGTAAAATTATTGTTCTGTGCTGGGAGTGGTAAAGCAGATTTTTAGGCACAGGGAGAAGGGAGCTGACTGCTCTCATAAATAAGTCAATGTGTTACTCCTGCTAGACTGGAAGTGGAATGACAGCTCTTCCACATACTGATGCTCTATTTCTCTGCGACCTGCACTAAACTGAAACATGCTAAAAATACCCTGCAACAATCCCCTGCAAAGCACATGCTTCAGGGCTGGGGAAACACCTGGAGCAGGGCAGGTTTGGGACCGTCAGCTTGCAGCTCCTTGCCCCCCAAACCCAGCCAAGCTCCCCATTGCACCACCACTCCCATTTCATGTGCTCAACTTGCCACTGAGTTCCAAAGCAGCATGCTATTTGGGGATGAAATTTTCCTCATTCCTCAAAATGCCCAGGGCACATCACCATCCCTCTGGGAGACCCAATGGAGGAAACCAATTAGGTGTCATCCACACCCAGGCTTTTTCTCCCCTTTATCTTCAGTTTAATGCCAGAGATGCGTAAGGAAAGAGAAAGCACGAGCGTGACATGGTGAGTCATGCTTACCTTCACCCATGCAGTGAACCAGTTACCAATCAGTTGCTCTGTCCCTATCCCTTTATTTAAAATGCAAATTGACATAGAATTACAGATTCATTAAGGCTGGAAAAGAGCTCTAAGATCCCCAAGTCCAAACCCAGCCCACCCCACCATACCCACTGCCTACATCCTTCAGTGCCACATGTCTATGATTCCTGAACACCGCCGGGGAGGCTGACCTCACCACCTCCCCAGGCAGCTGTGCCAGTGCCTGACCACTAATGCTTTAAGTAAATGAACACAGAAAAGTTAGAGGACAATGACATTGTTTTGGCAGCCTGAGGTTCCTGAGCCACATGTAATTACTTGGGTGGATGAGGCTCTAAAGGGAGAGCTGAGCAGCAGTTTCCAGGGCACTTTATGCACTGCTCTGTGTCTCTTCTCACTTACAGTGATATAACCCAGGAACAACTCCTTTGGGAAACGACTTTCCTAGCAGTGCAGCAAGCAGATCCCTGTGGGCAGGGATCCACGCTCCTGCCTTCCTGCTGCATCACCTGCCTTGCATTAAAATGGAGAAAAAAAAAGAAAGATAATGCTGTCTGTTAGCCCTGATGCTAACTTGCACCTGAAATCACTGCAAGGCACAGAGTTGTGTGCTGCAGGGCCCAGCTCCTTGCAGTTGCTTTCCCCAGGGCTGCTCCAGCTGCACGCACAGGTTCTGGGGAGGCACAGCGTGGGCCGTTCAGTGCTCTGGGGACACAGCACTCTGCCAACACAAAATGTGTCACTGTGAAAGGCTTGGTTACAGTGCTGCTCCTTCAGTCGTGACCAAAAAAAAAGCAAAAACGTTCTGCTCTGAAAAAGGAAATTCACCGACTCCTTGAGAGAAAAATAAGGGAAAAGTCTGTGCGATTCGTTTATTTGAATAATAAGCATTTCAAAGTTATCTAAACAGCTCTAAAGCCAGGGAAATCTCTGTTTATTTTATCAGTCCGTCTTTGCCACAGGATTGATGCTGGTGCTCCAGGCAAACTTGTCTCCTTCAACTCCAGGCAATTTAAACACAAGACTTTGGCCAGCAGCTGGAAGAGGCTGGGGGGGAGTCTGGGGGAAGGGGGGTCTGCCTGAACAACACCAGTTCTGCTAAATGCTGTAAGCAGGAGAAACTGGAAATGTTTGGTGGTTACATCCTGGAGCAAAGTGCTGTTTTACGGGTGAGTCCCCCTCTTTCCCATCTCTAAGTCTATGCTGGAGCCAGGTTTGTGACAATCTACAGTTAGAATTGCTAATGACAACACCATGCATATTTTCTTCTTCCCCTGGCTAATTTCTCTGCTTTCTTCAGCAGTCTTTACAATCCCTTTTTTTGTGACTGGACACAAAAGCCTGTTTGCTACAGACCACTTCTTTCCAACAAAACTTCACAAGAATACTGAGTGAGGCATGAAAACTCCATTGAAGCAACTCCTGTCCTGGGCTGCAGAGTCACTTTCCAAGGTTTGATGTTTGCTGCCAGTAGTTTCCAGGAGGCTTTCTCCCTGCAAAAGGATTTCCTCCCCATCTCCCTGAGGTGCAGCTCCTTGATTTGTGTCAGCAGGTGAAGTGGTGCAACACTGGGTCCATTTGGGGTCAATGGTGGAAGCAGTGGGCTCATGCAGACACCCAGCTTTGCCTGGCCACCATACCAGCCCCGTGTTGTTGATAAGTGGAGGCAGCCAAGCAGAACCCGTTCTCCACCTGAGTGCTTTCAGATGCAGCTGAGATGCTGCATCTGCAGAGCAAGGACTGGCAGGTAGAGTCGTGGCTCTGTGTGATGTAGCCAAATGTGCTTGCAAAGCCTTGAATCCTCACCCTGCACCACATCAGGGTGAGTTTCCCTAGATCATTCTGCAATAGTTGGCTAAAGGTTGGGCTCGGAATCATAGAATTGGTTAAGTTGGAAGGAACCTTTAAATGTCATCTAGACCAAGTCTCCTGCACTGAAAAGGGAGACATGCACCCCATGGTGCTCACAGCAGAGCCTCAAACAGCTCCTGTGTGACACTCAGGGAGAGACTTCTAGGAGGGAAATAGAGAGGCACACCTTGCTGCACCAAGATATGCCTTCACTGCAAAGCATAGGGCTGCAGATCAGCCTCCCAGAGAGCAAAGACAATCCACAGCTGAAAAGGAATTAGCATCTGGCAAATCTGCAGCTGGGCTTCAATGCTTTATCCACAGCACCCACAGGTTACGAGGCGAAATCATCTCTTCAGATTGATTTGTGTGTCCTTAAAGCAAACTGCCCCTCCTCCAACTGCTCAGGGTTTTCCCCATGCATGGCAAAACAGGGCTGTCCCATCCAGATGCTGCCACCTGCCCCACAGTGAAGGCTGCTGCTGTCCCACCCCATAACACTGTGTAACAGCAGCAGCAGACCTCTGCAACACAGGGGCTGAGAGCCCCAAAGGAATTTTTTTGCCTGGCTAATGCTTGTGGAATGGAATTTAACACAGCAATATAGGATGAGAGAAAACCTCTAGAGTGTGCCTAGTAATTTTCCCTTTCTCAACCAGAATTGTTTCGGAGTAATGAAGGCAGAAGGCAGCTTTTTTCCTGCTGTAACATCCCCGAATGTGAGTGACCTTTCCTGAGAAGTCTCCACTGGTAAAAGGGGAGGAAGGAAGAAGGGAAGAGAAGAACTGATGGAAATAGAAGACTTCCTGCATGGTCTCCTTGTGAGACAGCCATCCCCTGAGGAAGACATCTTTCCAACCCATTCCAGAGCAGCACAGAGCACACAGGCAGTGAGGAGGGGAGACCTTCTTTGCTGGAAGAGATGCTGAGACCAGAGCCAACACCCTCAAGAGCCCCTTTGCATTATTCAGCACCCTGGAGCCCACAGCAGCTTCTCTGCAGAGCTGGAGCACGAGTGTCATCCACAGCAGAGAGCAAAGCAGAACAGATCCCTGCCCTGGCAGCTCTCAGAGGTTTGGCCACATTTCTCCTCTGTGCACAGGAGAATGAGACAAGAATTTGGGAGCAGGATAATCTGATTGCAAAGAGGGAGAAGGAGACATAAGGACTCAGACAGAAGAGCAGACAAAAACCTATTAATAAAGTTCCTAAAAAGCCTACAGCGTTACACCTGACAAATTCATCACATGAATACATAAAGGAATAAAACAGCTCCAGATAATTGCAGGGCATGAGAACATGTTTAATGTCATCTTAAGCTTGGCGAAATTAATTTTCCTGACAGCTTGTTTAAAATGGAAACAGTCTGTGCAATTAAAAGAAATACAACCCATGCAGATGGCATGCTGTGGGGTTCACCTTTACCTTTTTGGGGGCAACTGGGGAGGTGAGGCTGCCAGGCTGCCCTGTGGGTGAAGGCTACAAAACCTAACATTCCCTCATTGGAACTCTGTGCAATGCCCACCTGCTTTTCCGGTGCTGTGCCTTGCAGGTCCCAGCCCTATTTTTCTCCTCCTTTCTTGGATGTCAGTGTTTCCCAGAGGTCTCTATGCTCTGGGCCCTTTCCTCCAGCTGTTGAGATGAGTGCAGGGTGTCAGACACTGATTTTGCAGAATGGCAGCTTTAAGCTCAGGTTCCCTCATTCAACTCTCGTCTATGAAGCACCAGGCACAAATCAGCACTGTATTAATCGGAGCAACAGAAAAGCCAGGCTGTTAATCTTCATAATGTGCCTCTCAGTGGGGATTTCAGTTGAATGTTGTTTGCATTAAATATGATACCAACTGCTGGATATGCAGTTATAAATAAATTAAAGTCCACAGTTAAGTCAAATACTGTCCCACTGCTGAATGCAGACTCCTGTGTGAGCTCTGTTTACAACGAAGAGCACAGATTCAGTCCTGGAGGAAATGGCAGCAGCAAGTTCTGCTCTCAGTGCTCTGCAAAACTCGTTCTGGGGACTCTTAACCCCCTCACGGGCAATGCAGTGTCAGCCCAGCAGAGCCAAGTGCGAGGGCTGAGGCCCAAAGTAGAATTTGAGCAGCAGTGTGTGGGATTCAGACCTGGGACACAGAGATGCTGCCTGCAGAGCTCTGGGGTCAGGGCAGACATCAGCACCGTGCTGTGCCATGTCCTGGTGCCCTCATGGCCGCTGCTGCTAATCCATCCCTAAACCCCTGAGCAGCTTTCAGAGCATGTAAGCTTACTGCTGACCAACCTGCTACAGAAACACCACCTTCAGGCCCTCTGCTTTCCCCATGTTCTGATGGTAGACTTTCCTCATGTGGCCACAAGGCAATGCGTGAACCTCCTTTTGCACGGCGGCACTGTTGGGTCCCAACAACACACCTGGAAAACTCCGTCCCCTTTCAAGGGATCTTCCATTTCTTCAGGCAGCACCGTGGGTTGGTGACTGCAGTCAGATATCTCTGCACTGGTGCAAACCATTCCTCCTGCAGTGCTTTATCACACACTCAGAACTGGAGGATGAGGAAGTGTGACATGTCGTAAGACCGTAACTGACAGTGATAAAAGGAACAAAATGTGGGCTGCGGGGAGGGATATTTCTGTGAGTTTCTCTTTTGAATGAAACAAGTAAATTAAATGTATAAATTGTCCTCTTGAGGATAAAATGCAAGAAGGAATCAATTGAATGATGCAAACAACGAGCTAAACTTTCCCGGTGGCTGCGTGCATTGCATTTTAATGAGACAGCCTTGAAAAAAAAAAAAACAACACAGAAGAGGAGTGAAAAGCAAATTAATATTAAATTGGCATTGAGCACACTCAGATACCTGGGGGCTTACAAAATCCATTCTCTGGGAGAGCAGGGTGCTACAGCCCTAGCACCAACTGAGACCGCATCCATGCGGTTCAGCTCTGCAGACCTGCATTGCTTTTGATTGTGTTGCAATGGCTGGGATGTGGCATCGCAACAACCCCATTAATTAGCTGCTTGAAGCCTTGATCAAAACCAGGGCTCTGCTGAGCTCAACATCGCCCTGCGTCAAAGCGCTCCTGGCTGCTGTGCAGCAGTTCTGTGCTGCAGAGATCTGCTTGGAGAAGATGAGTTGGGAGAGCAGAGCCTGATTATCAAGGCTGAAGGAGGAAGGCAGTGAGATGGTTGAGGGGCGAGCAGCAGAAGTGAGCCCAGCAGGTGAGCATTGCTCAGGGCAGGAGAGGAGCCACTGGGGTTAGGAGGAAAGCAATGTGGTCATCGAGTTGCTCCAAGTGGCTGCAATGAAGGCCCACAGAGAGTTCAGAGTCCTCATCTCCTTCTTTTCAAAGCAGCTTCTGCAATAGAAGAGCTCCCTGAAGGAGGGACCAATCTCCAGGAGCACGATAATAGGTTTGCTTCAGAAGCACAAGTTGGCTATAACAGCAGCGGCCTTAAATTTATTCTTTATTATCTAGAGGGAGTAGTAGTTGGCAGGAAGTACCAGAGGGTATTTGCAAAGAGAAGGGAACACGTCGTTGAAATCAGATTACATCCCCAGCTCTGTCTAGGCTGCCTGTTCCTCTTCTATATATTTAGAAATCTGCTTGGCAAAGAGACAACTTTATAAAGGGAGATTTACAGCACAGGGTGCAGTAAGACGCAAACCTGCAGGCTGGCTGCAAACTGTGGGTGAGGAGCATGGGGTGAGGGCGGGCAGGTGGTACTGCTGCCCACAGGGCACTGCCCCAGCCCAGCAGCTGCTCTGACAGCCCTGAATTATTGAGATCCAAAGGGCTTTTCGCTATTTGTAGCTTCATAATATAGAGATGCTTCTAGGTTCCATTTGTGAGCACTTTGCATAGAAGAGATGCTTTTCTTCCCTCCCATTCAGATATGGAAGACTTTGTGAAAAGTTATTTTTAAAAAATTTTAACTAGAAAATCTCATCGCCTGCCTTCAGCTGACAGTCATCTCCAGCCCCTGAGAAATTAAAAGTCTCAGAGAAACTTATCTTTCTTTCTCAAGCAAGAGTTCAGTTAAAAAGAACTTTGCTCACTGTTATTTTATTTCTTTGGTAGAGATGAGCTGCCATGGAGCCATGCCCAGCAGCACACTTATTGCACTGATGAATGTTGAAGTGGCAAAGCCATAGGAGGGAGGAAGCAAACAGAGCCTGCACACAACTCAGCCATGTCCAGCCCTGCCTCATAGCATCCTCTGCCCCTTAGGAGCAGGAGGGACAGCTTTGTGGTGGCCCAGAATGGAGGAGGCCAGTGCACACACACAGCGCACTCACAGGGACTGAGCACAGGATACAAACATTTCTCACTGCTGTTGCCCTCCCACCCATAGGAAACTCAACAGCTGACACTTTGAATGCAGAGAAACACTGGGAATGAATCAGTGGCTCAGAAATTTCTGCCTCCCAGACAGGGCTGGTACTCCATCACCACCACCTATTTATTCGAAACCAACCCTGGCACTTATTTCTTGAATAACTCATCAGCTCAACTGATTTATTGTCAGTTGTTTTTTTTTTTTTAATCCCACACCTATGATGCTTTGAAATTAGATTGAAGAAATGGCACCCACAGGAGGCAAAGCATGTGGGCTGATGTTATTGAATTTGCCAAATGCATTACTTGGGGAAGGCCAGGTCTTTGTTAAACTCTCTGCTCAGATGTGTCCTTGCGGAGGGAGACAGGGACCAGCAACCAAGGTCACACCAGGCAGGAGACCACAGGATGCTCATGTGTATATGAAGGTAGAAAAATGACTGGGGAAGCTCAGAGCTTGTAATCTGCTTTTCTCTGCCACACCAGTCTGAACGATGAGAGGGATGTGGGGAATGGAGATAAGGGAGTGCAGGCATTGGAAGCACAACCAGCTTCACATGGCGTGAGTGCTTCATGCTGGAGAAAGACCAGGCAGATTGGGAGTGTAATAACAGAGCTTCACCTGCTTTCTGCAATGAAGGAAGGGATGTTAGGACCAGGGCTTGTTGTGTTGGCATCTAACAATGCCTGTTTTAGTGCTCAATCGCCACAGCGCTCAGACCTCATCAGCTCAGGGTCCCACCATGCTCCCAACCTCTCTGGACACTTGCTCAGCTGCTGTCCTCTCCTGACAATGGCATCCACCCCTTTCACAGCTGAGAAATGGGATGGTGACACCAGTGGTTCCCAGAGCCCCTGACCTTGGATGCAGCCATCAGATGTGCTGGGCAGGACACAGGAAGCACAAATGCCATCTGCACATCTCCTGCAGATGCTGCGTGGAGATGATAGAAAAAGCCTTTAAGGGGAAGAAGGGGGAAGCAGGGAGAAGACAATTAAATAGCTGCTTTAAATGATCTGGAAGGAGATTAAAGGCAGCTGCATTATTATTATTTTTTTTTTTCTCTAGGAAGAGGAGCCACTAGAATACCTTTATCTCTTCTGCTTTTACAAAGTGCTGTTAAGAGGAAAATGTAAGAGCTGAATTGATCGGCTACATTTCCTCACTTTTGATTCCCTTCAGCTGACACCTCGAGAAGGGGGTTGGGGAGGGAAAAAAATATCAAGTGAATTAAAATCAATTGAGGGGAAAAAAAGGAGAAGAAATTATGTAAGAACTGGCAGAACACAGCAGACCAAGCGGTTATGTAAGGCAACAAACACAGGAGCTTGCTCGAGTCAGATCCAGCTGTACGATGGACCATGTGTAAATGGCCTGGGACTGGGTGGGCTGAGTTTGCTGGATTAAAGTCCCAAGGACCTGTGCAGTCTGTGGAAAGAGGAAGACTTTTAAAACCTTGCATCGGACACAGCCCTGCCACAAAGGAGCTGACCTGTGCTGCTGCTGAGTGGGCTCTCCTGGTGGGCAGAGACACTGTGCCTCTATCCAAAATAGTTTATCAGCCAGGCTTCAGGGGTAAGATTATTACCGTGTAAGTGACTGAAAACAGCCCTGCTACTAAAAGCCACAGCAGGAATTTGGCTGTGACTTAAGGAAAAGAGACCAGCCTCAGTTCCTCCAGCCAACTTTAGTATAAACGCAGAATTCCTGAACTGAAGCCATCGACTAATCCTGGATACGACATGCAAGCAAATATGGAGAGAATTCAGCCCTTTGGTTTTACTCACTGCTCTTTTTCATGTGCTATGGAGAGACCCTTGCCAGGTTTATTTGCAGGGCCCCATGGACCTGCCAGGCATCCTGCCACATGTCCTCACTGCAGAAGGTGTAAGGGAGTGTTTGCAACACTCTGTGTGGGATGCTGGGCCCCTTGGATAAATGGGGGTTGAATAGATGAACTTGGAAGCGTGCTTAGGGCCAGGGAAGTGTTCAGGCCAGCTGCCTTGTGTGAGAGATCTTGAATACATGAAAGAGCTCCTCCATCCCAGCCCCAGTGTCTGCTCCCTCCTTCACATCCCATCAGATCTGAAGCCCTTCAGCACATTACTTCAATGCAAGAGGAAATAAAGCAGAGTACCTGCTTGGGCACATGGTTGTTTCATGTGTTCTACCATGTCTCATGTACTCTACCATGAGCAGACTTCATAAAACAACAACTAATGGACCTGCAGGGTGGGAGAGCTGCAGCCACACAAGAGTGGGATGATGCACAGCATGGAAAAAGTCCACCCAAACCAGTGAGAGATAAACAGCTGCCAGTGTGCTTCCCAGGAAGATCCCCTAGCAAGTAGTCAGGCTGGAGCCCATGAAGCTGCAATGGTTTATGGAAGCTTGTGGTCTGCTGCCATGTGTTTCAATAAATGGGTTCTCACCAGCTGTCTGCATCAGTAAACCACCAGTTGCATCAGACGCCCTACACAGGCCCTATATAAACAGCAAGGGTTTGGAAAGGGGTAATGTGAACAACCTTACTGAGACCAAGAGGCTGCAGGTGGCTCAGTGAGAGCCTGGGGAATATTCTGCAGCAAGGCCACCAAGTCTGGGCTGTGCCACACCATGGCAGTAAAGGAAAACAGTATTTGCACTGCCATCCAGACAGTAAAATTTAGGTCTTTTTGGAACAGGATGCATGCTGGTGGATGTGGGGCAGTCACTGAGCAGTTTCCTGTTTTGAGAGCAAAACCATGAGCAGCCAAAAGCACAAGTGCTGACCTGCAGGAGAACAGAGCCCACACGTTGCTCTGCTTCGCAGCTCTTTTATCTGGCGGTGCCACAACGAGCAGCTGTTATAACCTCCTCCAGCTGAAGTGGCATGAAAACATTAATTTACTTGTATGGAAATGGCTTTGAGAGGTGCTTAATTTGTATGGGGAAAAAAAAAACCACCATAAAATTGGCTGCAGCTTGTTTTAGAGAATGTGTGCCAGTTAAAGTGTTAACTAGACCTAAATGATGTACTATAATGGACTTACTCCTCCGATCAGATCCCAAAATGATGCCAACATCCAAACCAGACGCCCCTAACAGACAGAAAGAACAGGCAAGCTTGGCACTGGGAAAACATAATAAACCAGCCTGACTTCAGCAGCTGTGAGGCTGCTGATAAACAAAGCTGGGAAGCAATGCTGCTGTAAGGAATTAAATGCCAGAGGTCGCACGGAGTGAGGAGGGATGCTCAGCACCCTGTGGTGCTGATGGGTGACACCCCACAGAACACTCGTGTGCTGCTCTGCCTGCTTAGCAGCGTGTGCTGCATTGAGCAGTCTATAATTACTAGAGGGATGCCAGTAATTACTTTTTAGAGTTGTGCACATTGAGAGGTACATGTTAAGTAATATGAGCAGAAATCGAGTGTGCGGCGTGTTGTTTGAATGGTTAGCTCTTGTTCTCTTTTTGTAAGGAAACCTGGTTGTTCACACAGTGCAGTTCCCTTTGGGAATGTCCATCAGAACTTCAAGACTCCAAGCAAAGAGGGAGGAACTTTGTCAGGAAGAGCCTTCAATGAGGACACCCAATGCTCACCCTGGGGAGGCGGTGGCTCCAGCTCAGGGAGGGGCATCCTCCTGGGCTCTGCAGAGTGAGCGCTGGGCTCTGAGTCTATAAAAGGTTACATTTGCTCTGTTCAGGGCCTGGCTTGCAATTAGTCACCAAATAAAACCTCTTGGAGAACCGATGGTTTCAAAAAATAAAGAAGAATTTTTCAAAAATCCCAATTTACTTTCGGCAGTTGGCCAAACAGGAAGAGTGAAATATGTTGAGTGATTTGGTACGAGAGATTTGCCAGCTCGAGCAAATGTATCATTGCTCTGATTAATTTAAAAGCAGAAAATGAACAAAAGGGATGTAGAGACCTGCTCTGAACCAGCCTCAGCCCTCTGCAGAACTCAAGGGCTCTGGATTTCTGAACTGTGGGACCTCAGCGCATCACTCTCACACATTACCATTGCCCTTTCCTTCACGGGTCTTCCATTATTCGTTGTTTTTTTTTAAAACCCCTGCACAGCTTACAACGTGAGAATGCTCAGTCACATGCTGTGCAATGGTTTCCCTTAATGCACTTCAAACCTGACTTGCAGCTGCTTTGCTTACTCATTCTGCAACCCTCTCTGACCCAGGGCCCTGCTTCAGGTTGGGTGCTGAGGAATGAGCCCCAAGCCATGAAATTAGCTCCTGTCTTAGCAAATCTTCATTTGTAGCCAGGTCCCCAAGAAGGAAAGTATGCTGCTCCCCCGCCTCCCCCACAGCTGCCTCCTTCCTTTTACTTTTTAGTACATTCACAAGTGAAATGATGATAAAAAATGTAAGGAAGAGGCCCCAGGCAAACTTCATACACAATGCATTAATGTCTGCCTGTCTTTTCCTCGGGTAACAGGATAAGGTAGATCCTGAATAACAGCAAGACTGTAAAATATGTTGAGAATTGTTCAATCTCCATAGACATGGCTGGAAATAATCCGCTCTCCTCAGCCCTATCGTGTTAACACAAAGCATGGGTTTAATCTTTAAAGGAAGATAAGTGAAAATAATGCATTCCAGCCACATTGTTCTTAAATCAGACAGCTCACGCCTCCTTAGAGAATAGGGAATTTGGGTTAAGCACACTGGGCTGCCCCTATGAAAAGCTACAAAGCTACAGGGGAAACAGCCTCCATGATCTGAAAGTGAAAGTTAGGTGTGGAGACAAAATTTGGGGGGAATTCAGTGCTTCTGTGGGGGCTGGACTTTGGTCACTGGAGCAGTAGTGCAGTAGGAAACTCAGAGAGACATCCCTTAACATCTGCAGGCTCTGGGCTTACTCCTGTCTGTATCCTCGCCCACTTTTAGTTCTGTTTCCATTTAAGTTCTTTACCTGCAGGAACATTTTGAAAGCTTTAGTCCACTTGCAGTTTTAAACCCTAATAGGCTACAGATTAGACCCACCTGAAATTCATGTTCCAAATAGAAGATTGAAAAGCTATCACATGTAAGCCTGGCGGCAAAGGAGCTATGGAGATTGGTGTCTTGCTCTCTCCTTCCACTTCTCTTGCATTTTTCAAGCCTAATGCTCCAGTGAACAAATGCCTCAACCCCTCAGAGTGCTGTGAGTGGTGATGCTGAAATCCTTTCCACTCACGGAAGTGTTAGATTAAGCAGTGCATGGAGACCAGCAAAGCCTTTCTGAAGTCAGGGAGGGGGCCACTAGTTAAACCAGCTATGGTTTTCCTCAAACAGCCCAAATAGCGGCCGCTAGCTTTGCAGCTGCTGTTCCTGTCGGCTGCCTACGCTGCCCAAAACTTTGTGAGATCAGTCTGTTACTTCACAGATGAAATGAGCTGCAGGTCATCCCAAGAAGCTGGAAGGGGGAGGAGAGCAGAAAGATGGGTTTATTTGCCCTGATGCTGCTGGTCCCTTACCAGCCGAAGGGGAGGGGGTGCAAAGAAAGGCGGAGGATCTCTGCATGCAACTCGCAGGAGTGCGGGACGGAGGGTCCCGCTCCGGGACACGGCGGGCTGCGTGCGAGCAGCAGGAACAGCTGCTCGGAGGGGGCTGCGCCAGCCCGGGGCTGGACTTACCCTGCTGCGGGGTTCACCCGGTGCTCAGCCTGGCGCTGGAGGGGCACGAGCCGTATGGGGGCACAGCAAACACAGCCGACATCCCCCCGCCCCCCAAACCCCGCCGCCCGCCCGCACCCCACGCCGTTCTGTCCCGTCCAGTCGGGGATGCTCTGCTTCCCCGTTTCCCAAAGCTGGCTCCCCAGCCTCGTCTCCCCCACCCACTCCACCCCTCTCTCGACAAAGTTTGGGCTTTTCCAGCACAGGGAATGAGGCGGCCACCCGGCCCCGGCTGCTCGGGGTCCTCACCTGGATGACCGTCTTCAGTGTGGAGGTGTTCACGATGGTGGTGCAGATGATGGAATCCGGATCCTGATCCTTAGCATAAATCTCCCCCATGGTAAAGATCATGGGGATGGCGAGGAGGAAGGAGGCAATCCAGATGCAGCTGATGAACTTCTTGGTGCGGCTGCGGGACATGATGCTCTTGGCTTTGAAGGGGTGGCAGATGGCCATGTAGCGCTCCACGCTGAGGCTGGCGATGTTGAGCGCCGTGGCGTAGGTGCAGGCGTCCCGGAGGAAGTAGTAGCCCTTGCAGACAGCTCCCCCGAAAGCCCAGGGGTGATGGACCCAGATGAAGTTGTAGAGCTCGATGGGCATGCAGAGGAGGAAGATGAGGAGGTCGGAGAAGGCGAGGCTGGCCAGGTGGTAATGCACGGTGCTCTGCAGGTTCTGCAGCGACTTCTTGCGCACCAGCGTGTACGCCGTGATGGAGTTCCCCACGGTGCCGACCAAAAAGAGAGCCAGGTAGATAACGGTCACCATGACTTTGGAGTAGATATCGGTGTTGACGTCCAGATCCTCCTCGTCGGGTCCTTTGGAGAGCAGGTCGGAGCGGTTGGAGGCATTGGAGTGGAGGTGTTGAGAGCCGCCGGGCACGGCCGGGGCCGTGGCGTTGGGATGCATCCCGTGGCCGGGCCGCCCCTCCGGGGCTGCAGCTCGGAGCCGCCGCCCGCCCCGACGTGCCGCTGCCCCCAGCGAGGAAACTTGGCTCGTTTTAATGCGGCGGGGAGGAGGCGCTTGCAGCTGCCGGGCTGCTGTGCGTGTGAGTGTGTGACACACAAACACACACACACCGGAGCAGCCTCGCCGAGCTGTGTGCAGCCCGCAGCTTTGGAATCTCCTCCCTGCAGCTTCCCGGAGCCCAGATGTGCACGGTAGGCTTTCCCTGCACACACACGCACACGCACACCGCAGCCCGCCTCGCACAGCCGTGCCGGCACACGCCGCACCGCCGCCCCCCGAGCTGCCTTCCCCCGGCCCCGGGGAGGCCCCTCCTCTCAGCTTCCCCCTGCCCGAGCCCCGCCGCCAAACGGCTTCGGCAGCCCCAGCCCGGTGCCTGAACTGGAGCCCGTGAGGAGGAGCGGCTGGGCTGGGGAAAGGAGGCTGCAGAACCCCGGGGACTGGGTCCCCCTCCTCCCGTTGGAACCCGCCTTCTCCATCCCATGCGAAGTCAGGCATAGCCGTAAGGTGAGGGCTGGCATGGGATTGGGAAAGTGTCTTAGTCCTATTACCCCTTCAGCTCGATTCTCTCCCCCCCCTCCTCCCACCCCCCAGTCATGAGAGAACACCAGCAGTGCACTCTTGGACATTCCCATGCCCTGTGAGCATCCAAATACTCACAAACTGCTGCTTCTAGGAGGAATGCATTTAGAATGAATTCAAAACACATAAAGATATCTATCTCTGCCCTGAGGCTTCTCAGCCCTACAGCTCAGCAGCATCAGCAGTGAGCTGCTTTGCTTTGATCCCCATATGTCTCTTTTCTCTTAGCTCCACATCCTCCAGTTCTGAGATGAGCGTCCTCTCTGAGCTGCTCTGTTGCAGGGAGTGCGAGGATGCCACGGTGATGCTGAGAGTGATAAAGGAATCCCCTACAGCAAAGGGCTCTCCAGGACAGGGGCTACTGAGGGTTACTTTCTCAGGCTTGGGGTGCTGAGCTGGATGCTGCCTTGTAAAACCTCAGTGAGCTGTTTACTCAATTGCCTTGATGATAAATCTCTTTACTATTGCACAGAGATCTAGGAAATCCCATCCAGGGATTTCCCATCCACTGATTTGGCCAAGGCAACCATAGCTTGTCTGAATTTATATGCTGACAGATGTTGTGTTTCCAAACACCGGTGGACTCTGAGCGCACTGATGCCTTGCAGACCACTTATCTATTTGATGCCAGAAGATATCTAATCCTGCGGTCAATCAAATAATCTCTGCATGCATACAGTGGACTTTACACAGCCGGTCACCAACAACCAACATTCCCCCAAATTTCTCTTATATCCAGCTGACAGCATCACCACAGAAAGCTGACCAAAATCAGATTTATTCAGTCTTATGTAGCCATATAAACATGGAGAGAAATGTTTTCTAGCATTCATCCCACACTGCTTTAAAGAATGACTAATAATCTCTTAGCACCAACGTTCCTTTTACCTACAAGTTTTTGTTATGAGGTCTCTGTCAGCATGGAGGATTTTGTCAGGGCTGGGGCCCCCAGCTTCTCTCACCCCTTGTTCCATGTCCTTGTGCTGCTGTCTGAAGTGCAGCTGCAGTGATGGTGTGCTTCAATTCAGAGATAAAAGCAGATTTTGGATCCCATGAGTTCCTATTCCTTAGCAATAGCTTACAGTCCTGTGATCCAAGCCCAAAGCCCTGCTCCTGCACTAAAGTGCTTCTCCCTGAGGCAGTGAAAGAGTTCCTTTGGGATCCTTGTCCATAACAAAGAGTTATTGTCCCTTCCTGGCCCTGTAACTTCATTTTGGCCTTGTGGAAAGCAATTGCTATGCCCATAAACTAGATACCCATCTGCTGGTCTAATTTTACAGTGTGTATGTGCACGTTTATATCAATAGCTGTCTGTAGAAATGCTCTGTTTTGGATTCTGTTGCCCCGTGTTTCTGCACACAGGCGAGGCAGGCACGGCTGCTGACAAGGAAGATATTACATCTCCTCACTCTGTCCCAACAGCCGTTTCCAAGTGCTCCAGGTACCACCTCTACTTTCCCTCCATGCCAAGTGCTGGCAGAGAATACCCAGAGATATAGCTAACAGAGAATTCTAATTACACTCTGAAATATCATCTACCAGGAATCAATGTAGCTGTTGATTTACAATCAGCACTTCATCAGCCTGGTGCAGTTTGTGTCAACTGCCAAATCTCTGCTTTCATAAAAGTCCCCTGGAAGGGTACCTCTTTTTCAGCTCTTCCTAGCAGATGAGTCTAAATAGCTAGGATGTCAACTCACTGCTCCTCTAGCTAGCTTGCACCTCTTGTAGAGACATCGGAGAGCATGAATGCATGACTAGATGTGAAATCACAATGTGGCTCTCCAATGTACATTGGTGCTGGTACTGGAATGTACTACAATGTACTGGTGCTGGTAAATTTACCACCAGTTTATCCTAGCTGAGCCTGAGTGTGCTGCCTTCTCAAAGTCTGCCTGCTGACATGCAGCCTTGCCATTCCCCATGCAGAAGCACGGGTCACCTTGTAAAGAAGAAAATAAAAGCAAGCCTTAGTGTATCACCAGCTGGAAAAGGGTCAGCCTCTCTCATCTTTATAAGAAGGTCTTGTTCTACCTTCTGCCCTCACATCACTTTTACAGAGCTGGATACCTACCTCTGGTGCAGAGCTGAGCCCTGAAAACCCTTCCCTTGGAATGGGCAGAGCTGTAGTGCCAAGCAGACACCAGCCCACAGAGAACATCTCCCAGCACACCATTAGTGTCCCCATTACTTGTGCATGACCTGAAGGATACGTGCAATCCCTTTCCTTGTATGAGGTATTGAAATGAATGCCAAACCATCTCTTCTTGCCTTCACCTCTGCTCCCTGCAGGGATGTAATCCATATTCTTCTTCAAGCAAAAGCAGAGCCAGAGGTGCACCCTTCTCTCCTTGTGAGCTAAAGCTTCCAGCCTAAATCCCTGCTGTTTGTTTCTGAACTAGCCGACCTTTTAGCTAAGCTGGGCTCGTTTTAATATATTTTGTATGTGTGTGTCTGTGGCTTAGAACAGAAAAGAATCATGGAAACCAACAGGCTCCTGATCTCAAATGTTACTGCAAGGCATTTACTTAAAATCTTGCAGGAAAATATCACCTAAAGACCTTGCCTATTAAAACTTCCTGGACTGTGAGCTGAGGGTCCCACAGTGACCAGCATACAAGGCCCCCAGATTGCCTCACTCCCTTTCATGTTGACCCAAGTGTTTTTCTTCTTTGCTTTTCCCGTTGCAGCTGGGACCACTAGGAATTATTCATGTTAACCCTATTGCAGTCTGATTTCTCCAGGTAGGATTTATCTGAAGGACAAGAAAAGCAGCAAAGAGAAAGCTTTGCAAGAAGCAAATGCTAAAAGACGGTGTCAGCCTTTTCCTTTTTCTGAGGTCACAGCTCCCCACCCTATATATCTGTTAGAGCAGATTCCTGGTTCGAACCTATGGAGTCAGATCCCATTGAAATCACTGGGACAGGTGCTCCCTTCTTCAAGCATCCCTAAAAGTCAGAGGTGTCTAAGGTGGGTTAGTAAGGTTCAATCCTGGGAGGTACAAGGAAGATTTGTTCAAGAAAGAGAGGAAGAAAGGAGTGATAGAAAAGTGGGCATCTATCAGCTTTTTTGACTCTAATATTGACTGCATCATTATTTACAAGCACTGCATTACTCAATGTATTGCAAAATGAAGTATTGCTAGTTGGTGCACGTTACTTACTGTATTTGGCTGAAGTGATTTCAGTATTTTAAATCAAAACTGTTGATACATGGGTTATTTATTGCCTCTGATTTTCATAGCAGAGGAAACTGCTGAGGCTCCTTAGTGTGAGTGCATTGGTGTGTGCATTGGCAAAGCAGAGGGACCATACCCAGCACAGAGCAATGATCACATACCCCAGCACTGTGTCCCTGGACAGATTTAAAAGAAAATAGGAAAGTGGAAAACAGAGCAGACTGGGGTACGATGATGCTGGTAAGAGAATTTCCCTGAAGAAGGATCAATCTCTGAGAATGGACAGCTGGGAAATGAGGTGTCCAGATTCTTCATACAAGTCTTGTCTTCTGTGTGCTGGGTGTTCAGATTCATCCCTTCACTTTAGCAAAATTCCTTTAAAGTTTGCAGATTTTTTGGCTGATAGGCATTGCAATATTTATCTCAGACGGAGCCAGATGTGTTAACTGGACACACACAGAAGATGCCAGCTGCTTCAGTTCAGAGATGAAAGCAGATTTTGGATCCCCTGAGTTGTGACTGCAACAAGCCCAAATCAGATTCCTTGTGGCAACAAACACTTTTTTTTTCCATTTACAATATAAACGTCCAACACATGATGAATTGCGCTCGTGTATTGCCATGCAGTTTCCCTTTGAAAATCCTGTTTTACCCAGGCAGAAATACAATGAAATGAGACAGAGGAATCCAAGGAAACAGTTTGCAATTGCTGCAGCCTCTGAGGCTTCAGCCCGGCTCTGGGTTGGGCTACGGTTATGGTTAGAGTTAGGGTTAGGTCTAGGGTTAGGTTAGAGCAGTGCAGATAAGCAGCCCTACGCCTTGCAGGGATGCCATCTGCCATCCCAGCCCTCCCTCAGTGGTGTGTTGTGAGGGGCTGTCCCCAGAGCCATTCTCATTTTCCTGGGACACCCTACAATGGCTTTGTGTCACTCTGTGCCACTTCAGCAGACATGAAAATTTGGCAGTTTTTGCCTTCCAAAGCACACTGTGACCTGCTGTGAATCTGTTTTGTTTGTACTGTGCAATCTGCCTTGTTCCTGGTATTTTTTCCTCTAAGAGCCCACATCCTCCCATTTTTTTTGGCAGAGTGATGGAGCCAGCGCTGGCACCCCTCTAACTGTACAAGAAGAGGATGCAGAGAGGATGTGACATGCAGAGGAGGTCTGCACCCTCCACAAAGGATGAAACAGTCCCTCCTGGCTGTTACCAGGAATGAGAGGCTGGAGAGGGCATTGCTTCATGAGCTCCATCCCTGCCATTACAGGCAATGCCATTGTGCAGTACCTAGGTGTCCCATTTCTGACCTGCTGCTCCACCTGTAACACTGCTGCAGGTGCAGGACCTGCTGCTTGCTGGTGAGTGTGAGCCTGAAGGAAAGGGTTTATTCCTATACCTGCAGGCCAGCAGACTGTTGGGAACAAATCTCTGCAGACTTCCTGGGGGGATTTCACCCCAAACCATAACACAGAGCAGCCCTGTGACTGCTCTAAACTAAATTGAAGGAGAACAGCCAGAGGAGGCAGACAGGAAGCCGAAAAGAGAAAAACAGCAAACAAATAGCCAGGAAGGCTAATCAGCTCAGCCTGAGTTAGACAGGGAGCTCATTCAGTGCCTTTCAATGTGATACTGGGGCTCAACTGGGGCTGCATTCACTGCCTGAGAGTTTTTGAAAATCTGATCGCAGCTGTCCAGGGAACTGCAGGTACAGGAGAAGTCTGGAAAAAAGGCAACAAATTACATGAAACAAACCTTTGGTTGATTTGGCGAGATGCTTACAGAGCGCAGGAGCTCTCTGGACTATGGCTACTTTTTTTAAACCTTCTCATAAATCACAAACTGTTCTGACTCCAAGGGCAAACATTTTCAAACTGTTTTTTGCACCATACAAAAAGCAATGTCTGCTCTTGCAGCATGTTCTCCTTTTTGTATCTTGAGGGTTCCCTCTTCTGTTGTTTGCTCTGCCTACGCTACCAATATCTTGTCAAATCCTAACACAAAGACAAACAGATGATTCTCTGGTATCTTTCCTATAATTGTCTTATTGCTGTTGGGGCTGAAAGGGGAAGGAAGGTTTCTCACCTGGCAGACCTGAGAAACACTGCAATGAAAATGCAGCGCAAGGTTTTTCTCAGGTTCTTGAATAACTTTTAAAGAAGAAAATCTGCCTCTCATGTTGAAATAAGGACCCCTTCTCTGGTGCAAAGAACATTTAAAATAACAGCTTGTTTCTAGCTCAGATTTCACAGCATCTAAAGATGCTGAAACCAAAATCACTTCTCTTTCAGTGCAGTACACGACTCTGGCAGCGCTCAAAATAGCAAAAGCTGCGCACCAAGCTTTGAATCCAGGGCTGAGTGCTGGAGGAAAAAGTCAGAAAATGATTTGGGTGGAAGGGTGCATTCATACAAGAAATTGCTGAACATCAGCAGAGCCAAACTAATGACAGGGGATGAGAAATAGGTTAGAAAAATTAGATGGAGCCCTTCTCATTCAGTAATGACCATTTCATGAAAGAAAGTCATATTTTACTACATGGTAAACATAGAAGTAACAATGAAGATAACTGCCACTAAAGTAGCTGTGAGATGAACTGGCAGACGGTGGAACAGAGTTCAATTAACAGAAAGATTTCTTGAAATGGTTTGATTCTTCAGAATTTGCTCTGATTCTTCAGCTAATCCTTCAACAAATTCTGCAGCCACCAGTCAGCTCAGCACAGATGTTGTATAAGGCAATGATGCGGAGAAGCAGTCACAGCCTCTGCTTTTCCTGGGGCTACATGGACAAAGAGGAATGGTTTAACCTCGGAGCATGGATAAGTGCTCCTCTGCCAGCCAGAAACAAAGAGAAATAGAATCTGCACAAATCAAGACTTAAAAACCAAAAGCCACTCTGAACTCAGTGAGGCAGGATCTGTCCCCAGTTTTGCTTGCACGAGTTTTAGAATCCAGAAGAACACAGGCCCATTTGCTTCTATCCATAGCATGATGGAGATCTTCACTTTCCAGGATCACCTCCAAGGAGCTCAGAAATACATCAGTGCCCTCAGGTTATCTGCTTTCTTTGATACAAATGCAAACACTTTTTATGATGAGCCTGATACAGCGGATAGAATAAGAAATGGGTCTATTGGAGAACATGCTTGATAAAGGGCAGACATGAGAAATAAGATACACATCCTACTGCAATATATTGGAGGTACTGGGATAAAAGGGTATTTGTAGATATTGAGTTAACTGCATGACATGTCTCTGATCTCCAAGTAGCGTAGAAAGAAAGACTTCCAAAGCATTCTCACTTGAAGGTTTAAAAGGGATTATGTCTGCATATTTAACCCAAACTGGTTTGAACCAGATATTTTTATGGTAGATAAAGGCAGCAAATGTGTGAATCCCACCCTCACTAACCCAATTGCAGCAGTTCTGTCACAGAACTTCTCCTGCTGCCCATGATGAGAATGAATAGAGAATATTTAGCACATAACTCTGCTTTAGCCTCTGTAATGGCAGCTTGCAGCTTTATCTTGTCTTTCCCAACTGCAAGGATTGCTTAAAAGAAAGAGCTAAGGATGAGGAATCCAAGCAGTTACTTTTTGCTTCAGGGATGAATCCTTCTGCTGCTCTGTGGCTTCTGAATTTAATAACGGAGGATTTGGGAGAAAGTGATGCTGCTAATGATCTTTTGCTCACTTACTGAAGAGCTGAATTTCTTCTGGTGCTAACAGTCTATTAGAGAAATTGAAGGAAAACTTCTCTATAGATTCTGCTTTTGCTAATTGCTGACTTCCTTGCAAACACTATGCTGGCAGAAGACTCAAAAATCCAGAAGTTTTTTCAGTCTTCATTTAACTCTTCAAAGGCATTAGCAACTGAGAGGTTGTGGTTAGTGCTGCAAATTCTCCTGTAAAACACTTAGCAGTGAATCACTCTTCACTGTTGAGCCCTGCCCACCCTCCCACCAGCCTCACTGTGTGATAGCCTACTATTACAGCTCCTCCAAGGACTGCTTATTTAGCAGAGCCAACCCTGTTCTTCCTCTCCTATCTGACAGGGTGCTGCCCTGCTCTACTCCATGGCAAACAGCAGCTGTTGGTGGATGTGTCTCTTCCAACCCTCCACATGCTCACAGACGTGGCTTCACCTGTACTCACATCAGAGAGCCATGTTGGATGTGCCTGCTGGCTACAAGGGCAAGTTGGAGACAAAGAAATGTGCTCCTGGATTCCTGGAGCACCATTTTCTCAGTCCCACAGAGAAGATCTGAATGCAATGGTTCTGGATCATGCAAAAAAAGTTTCCCCCTTGAATCCCCCTTGAGTCCCCCTTGCTTTAAGCAGCTCCAAATGGATCAGGAGGACATTCCCGCAGAGTGAAGACATCCCTGCAGGGTTGGGTGGTTCCTCATTGCATCCATGGCTGCCCTGTCTGGGAGAGACTTCACAGAAAGAAAGCAGGAGCAGATCCACACCTACTGCTGCCCCTTGAGCCTCCATCCTGGTAGAAGAATCAATCTGGCCTCACCAACACAGCTAGAATTGTCCAAACAAGACAGTATTGATCATCATTAGATTGTACTGAGGAGGACCTACAAATGACAACAATAATCACCATCATTCTCATTGGATGGCACAGACAAAGCCCAGATGAGCCAATAATATCAGAACTCCCCTTTGAGCATCTTTGATTTTCTCTGCAGGAAATCACAAGTTTTGCTGTTGTTCTTGAAAGGTGTTACATAAAACCCAGTACAAAGCAAGTTAGGTTTCCTTATTGACATTTCTGTGGAAGATAGATAGAAACTGTGCTTTATTGGGTTACTTTTCTTTTATGTATCCCAGACTGGTGGCTGGGCGAACCCCATCCTTCCTCTCTGACCACCCAGACTTACTCTAGAAACCAGGAATTTCTGATTTTTGCCACCTCTCGGCTAACTCTGGGAGCTAACCAACAGGCCGGATTCACATCCCATCACCAACACATTTCAGCCTTCCCACGTCACCACCTAAATCAAATTGAGTGCAGAATGGAGAAACAGCAGGGCCAAAATCAATGACATCCCTTACATAGTCTTCTGGTTTCAGATGTGTTTGCTGGAAACATTGCAACATTTGGTCAAATATGGCTTGAATGGAGTGAAGTGACTTCATGATTACTTACATGAGCTGAAACAGCAAGCATCATTCTGGAATACTATCACTACATTGGCAAGATGTGTGAAGCAAATATTATGTGATCAAGTGCAAAGAAATGCTCTTGCATTGGAATAAAGCAGATGTAGCAGCTCAGTTTGCAATAAAGCTGCAGGTAACTTGCTATTGCTTCTCAGAGCTGCTGTTAGAATTGGGCTCAGCCCCAGCAGTGCAATAAAGTGCATAATTACCTGTCTCTGTGCCCATTCTCTGGTCACAGCCTCCCTAACTGCAGCTGGTCCACATCCAGCCTGAACTGCACTGCCTCGTTATTTTGAAGGTATAATTAAGTCCTCCCGAACATGAAGTTAGCCTTATTTCAACAGGCTGAAAATATGATGTGCACAGTATCTGTAAATACAATACATCATACAATATGGGCAGCATAAATGAATTTTGGTCCATGAGAGAAGTCATAGCCTAAACTTTCTCTTCCCAGTTCTGCCCACTGAGGACTTTTTTCTACGGAAAGAAGCTATAACTCCTTACATTAATAGTCTATTCTGAGCAGGATGTTAGATGCTAAACATCTAAATTAAATACAGCAATGTCTGCTCTTCAGGCAGGAACTCTCTCCCTTGAGATGCCTTTTCGCAGGCCTGTTCAGTGGAACCACGGTCAGATCAGCCAACAGAAATGGTGGGTCCAACAGGCATGACCATGGAGCCCCACACATGGTAACACACAGGTTTTGTTTTGGGGAGCCAGCTCTGCCTGTGCTGATCTCTGTGTGTTCCCAGAATCTCCAAAGCAGTTTCATCGTTTAGGAATTAAATTTTTCTGAAGTACATTGCTGTAATTACAAATGAAATGCTTGAATAATTCCAGAAATTGGTTTGAACTAGAAATTACTTCACCTAAAACAATAATTTGCTAGAAAGTGGAGGGGGAAAAAAAAAAGGAGTTCAAGGAAGAGCAACTAGTTTGAACATAGAGAGTGCTGGTAGAGAGGGGCTTAGTGTGAATATCTATCATCAATAATTTACCTTTATTGATGTTACTCTCACAGATGGGAGAATTCTGAAAATAAAATCTATGACCCTATTGGGTAAATATTCAGCTTGAATTTATGTTCATACTTAAACACATTAAGGAAGATTTAGTGATGCCCCTATGGTACACAAATGCATCAAAGTGGTGGTATATGCATCTTAGGAACATTTAGTTCCTAAGCCCTATTTAGTTTCCATAGCAAATTTTCTGCCTGTGTTAGAGTAACAAATTAAAATAAAGATGAAAAAGGAGTTGCTGGAAAAGGCTGTGATGTCAGAACCACTGACAGGTGTAACATTTTGCTGAAGTCTTTGGTCAATTCTGTGTTTATGGAGCAGAATCCATCCTAGATCACAACTTGGCACTTTGCTGGTGTTAGCTGGGGTCTGACTTATCCACTGCCTCCCTCCCACTCAGAATTCTAGCATGTACTGTCAAATTTGATTGAAATTGGTGAACATATTGGCTATTATGCATACAGGCACAGCTTAGTAAGTTTTGCATCCAATCTAAAAAAGCAAAGCAATCTTAAACAGAAGACTGGAAATGGAATCCATACAATCTTCTCGCATTTGCTCTGGAAGTTGGAACAAAATAGAGGTCCAAGGAGGGAAATGGTGGCTGGAGCAAATCCATGGATTTGTAAAGAATTGCTCTGTTTTTGAATAAAGAAAACAGCCTGAAAGTCTTCAGATAAGAGTTACAGCCTTGAAATGAGGAAGTACAACCTTCAGTTATGGATGCACAGATCTGGTGTAAAGTAAAACAGAGATGGGAATCCAAAATGCTTCTCTTTAACGTGACATGCCCTATAACATCACCAACTCAATGTGGTTTGTGCCTGTTGGTTTCTTCTCATTGCCTTCCCATTATTCTCATTATTGAATGACTGAACCATCGATTCACTGAAATAAACTCTCCCTTCATGCATCTCAGATGTGTAACCACAAGGTTGGGAAGAAAAACAGCACTTCCATATCATCAGGGCACTGAAACGTACTGCAGACACCTTAGGGAAATGTAGATAATGCAATGCCCCCCTGCTTAGATGCAGCTGATATTATTAGGTCTTTTTTGTAAAGTCAATAAACAGTAGCATGGCAGATTCATTGGACTGTCCGTGCTACAAGGACAGAAACAATTGGTAGGAAGGGAAAAGGAATCTACACGGCAGATGGTGCCTCTCTTCTTCTATTTGTGTATCTGTAGAAATACCCCCAGGCTCACAAAATCTCTTGCTTTGCTGCCGACTGACACTTATTTGAAGCTAACATGAGGATTTTGTAACCAGCCTTGAACGGGAGAACAGAGAGAATGATTGAGCGAGCAGAGGGGATGGCATGCCAAATACCTGCAGAACACCTCATCTCTCCCCTTTCTGGGACCTGACAGACAGTTAGAGCCAGATTCAAAGCTCGGAACATATGGGGTCATCTTTTTGCTTCTACAGGTGGCTGAGGGAGCCTCTGGGATGTGTTAGCCCACAGACTGGGAGTGATGGGGTAAGGCAGTGCTGGAAACACAGCCTGGCACGTGGGTCCTGTCCAGCTCTGCTCTGGGATCTGTCCTGGTGTTCCTGGCTCTGCTGCCATCTCAACTGCCCCTCGGGACTGGGAATCAGCTCCTGTGCATAGAGAAAAGATGACAGCCAGCTTCTGAAGCAGGGGCTGCGTTTGCTGTGCGATGATGAGAAGCTACGTGGAGAAGACAGGGAGTAGAAGCTGCGATGAAGCAGTGCTGGCAGTGCTCCACCTTTCCCAGCAGGTGAGCTGTATCTTCCTTGTTCATGATGGGAGATGAGGAGCCCAGGACCAGCCAGTCTCCATTCAGCCAAAGCCTCGGCTTCAACCTGACACATTTCTGTGTTGTTTTATTTGAGGAAATCAAGTGTGATCCAGGCAGGGCTGGAGGCACAGCAGCTGCTAAAAGGCTTGTGGTGTTGAGAGCTGCCCACCAGGGTGTCCTGAAAGGAGATGAAGGTCCAGGAGCAGGAGCTGGCAGCCTGGGGAATGCATGCACAGTAACTCCACAAAAGCAGAGGTACGTTTTCATTTGGTTTTCAGCATTGCTGCGTCTCCAGCAGTCCCTACTGCTAACAGTCTCTGTGCCACAGTAGCAGCACCAGCATTCACCATAGGGACTTGGCCCATCTGAACACTCACCCTAGGCAGGAGGAGTGCATCAGCTGGAGATGGAGCAGGAAAGCAGGATTTGGAGCCACAGATAGTTTTTCATCCAAAATAAGATTTAGATGAATTTAACCCATCTCTGACGTTGCTCCATAAAAGGGGGTCACACTGTTCTGCGTGCTCAGATGGATTCAACATGGCTTAGGGGAACATGCACATCCACCATGGCTTCATCCTCTGTTTCTGGAGATAGGGAGCTGTGACAGCAATCATTCTTGGTCAGTATGCTCAGAGGTTTATTGCTATTTAATTTTCAGCTCTGCAAAAGTGGTTACAAACGTGAAACTTTGTTTTACTCGTGACTAAAAGCAACATATGATTACTATAACATTTGGACAAAAGCATCAGTAAAAAAGAAAAGCAGCATATGAGGCAACATATGGTAAATATGTATTTAGAAGCACAGAAAGTAGGCAAACTCATTTGGGTCAAGATTTAATCAGATAATGTTTGGTTTAGATTCAGCTCTAATGCTACTTAGGAAGCACATTACATTGGAATCGGAATTTTAAACTCGGTTGATAGCAAATGAAAATACAAAGCAAGATAAAAAAGAAAGAATTGGATGATTTATGGCTTGGCAAATTTCTATTTCTTTGACAACCAGAAGACCAAGTCCAATTAAACTGTACACATCAGCTTTCTCCACATTGCTTGCACAAGGCTAGGCAGGGATCATGAGCATGTGTAATGTGGTTAATAACTAATATCATTTAGGTTTATTATAGTCTATTCATTAGTTTTCAGATTTCAGTGAGCTATCATCTTACACTATGAAGATGCCCATGAAATGGAGAAGAGGAAGACCGTGACAATGATGGAACTGCTTCCTTGTGTTAATGGCAGTTCTTATGATTCAGAGGGGTTGGCAGCTCCTGCAGGCTTTTAAGCACATCTTGGTACCAGAGCTGCAACATAAGTTCATCCACCAGCATAGGTTTGCACTCATGCTTTCTATCACCTCCTCTTGGTGGAGTACATGTGTTGTGACTTTTCATGATTCCACCATTTGACCTCTGTTAGAAAGTGATGAAATATTCACAAAATATCTTTCCTGTTTGGTTCTGAACCCATCTCGTACTGGTAGGTATGACTTCATCCATTTGGTGCAAACTTGAGAGCGTAAGGGCATGATACAGATCATGGGAGAGGACACAGAGTGCACGAAAGTAACAGCACAAGACATGGGATTATTAAGCAGGAATTTATTTCCTTGGGAATCAGATTTAATTTAGGATCAGGCACATGACTCCTCTCCCTCTCTTCCAGGGTCAGTGTTTGGTACAGAGTCTTTAAATCTCCTGCATATTCAAGATCTTACACGTGAAGATCTTGTCAATTTGTATCCCTGGAAATGAAATGAGAGTAGTTTGAGGTTTACTGATTTTTTTCACAAAGGCACCAGGTGGCTGGGAGTGCAGCCGTAGTGCCCAATTAGCAGCAAGCAGAGCAGAAGGCTGCGTGTGAAGGAGTGAGCACAGCGCAGCGCTCAGTGAAGGAAGCCAAGCAGATGAAGCTGTGGGATGGAGCCCCTCCAAGTGCAAATCAGAGAAAGAAAGAGGGGGCAAAGTGCTGAGGAAACCCTGGCACTTCTCCCAGGCAGTCACAGGGACCTTACACACCTCTGGTTATAAATGCAAACTCATCCCTTGGCAGGACACATGCTTTGCCTCAGCCTCTGTGTTGTCTTTCCTAATGAGGGCTGTTGTCCACAGGAGAATGACTGCAGTAAACCCTCGGGAACTGTAACCCATTAAAACATATGGCACCGCTCCTTCGCATCTGCTCGGCTGTGGGAGCATCAGTTCTCACACACAATCCTCAGCGAAGCTGGAGCTGGCAGCATGAGCTTGGGGGACCTATAGCTTTTGGGGAAAACAATCTGCTTTCCTGGTTTTTGGGCCATATCTCCTAATTCCATCAGATTATGGAGTTAGTGAGAGTAGGGAGGCTATAAGCTAATGCCTTTCCCTTCAGAGTCGGGGGGATTTTCCCCTCTCCTTCTCCTTATAACACAGAGATGTGATGCAGTTTGGCATGGATTCTGAGAACCAGCCTTTTGTGCAAGGAGCTTCTCCAGAGTCCTGGGAGGAATTAACATGTCCAATCATTTTTAAAAGATGAATGAAAACAACAGACTTCAGAAGGGCTTGGGACTTCTGTTACGATAGTCACCAACAGGTATTAAAAAGTCTGGCTCTACTGCCTGACCAGGTGATCAGGGTAACGAGAAGGGAATATGTCCAATTTTAACCAAACAAAAGAGAGGGCTCAGGTAGAGGATCACAGAGCTCTCAGACACTGCATATTGCCTCTCAGAGTACTGCCAATAGCCACAAGCCAGTAAAAGCAATTACTAGAACATTTTCCCTTTTCTTCTTGCTGGTGATTCAGACGAGTCCCTGCAGCACAAGTGATTGCTTCCATTTGCATTAATAGCAACAAAATTCGAACGTGTTAATCTGAGCATCACCTTTGCTGGTCACAAGAGAAAGTACAAACTTTTCCAAAGAAATAGCAACCCCCACGAGCTCCATAGGGGATCCATAAACTGCATTTAGCTTGTGATTTCTCCTGCTGTGGGGCAGGTCCCATGCCTCCCTCCCTGCACACCCTCCATTCTCCCTGCTGCCAGCTTAGTGGTGATCTTCTGCTTATCTCATGCCCATACATCTGCTGTGCTCCCCCATCAGAGCTGACATCTTGGATGGGGTAATCCTCTTTGGGTGCCTCAGACTTTAATCAAAAGGTCACCTTCAGAATGCATGAAATTCAGCATCTCTCAGCAACGAGGGTAATTAATCAGCGTTTCAGTTTAAAGGACTCTCTCGTTCACCCATGACAGCAGGAGCAAGGCAAAGGAAAACGACTGAGGAGCTGTGACAGATGATCTCAAACTCAGCAGAGTTACTGACAAGAAAAAGAAGCCTTGAAAACAGGTTAGCAGGCAGCCAAATTCTGCTGCCAGCATTAACTGGCACAACCTGAAGGAGTACGGAGTAGGAACAGTCCTTACATTTTACATGCTCCCAAGAGCTGGCTCTGTGTGCGAACACAGCACAGCCCGTGTGTCCTTCAGCAAAATGCCTCCATTTCTCCTCCCCACGTGCCACCACTCACGAGATCCCAAGTGCAGATCCCCAGCCTGAGGCACAGTGATCTGCAAGGAGAGGGGGAAATAAAGCAGAAACAAAACCAGAGTGTCAACAAATGTGGCAAAATGAGGAGCTAAAACCACGGGGACAGCTTCACAGTGCCTCCGGTGATTTGCTGCTGCTTGCTAGAATGTTCCCTCGCTGCCATCTCACAACAGCATCTGATTAAATGTTGCTGTCTGGCATTGAGTCTAAATAATAATTAATAACTTACGAGGAGGCCTCCTAATGACACACACTGTGTTCCCATGGTTCACTCGGTGCAACGCAAGGTGAGCAGGGTGCAGGACCTCTTGGCTCAGGTTTTCCTTCTCTCACCCAGCACAACTTCAGAGCCCATGAGATCAGTCGGGCGATGTGCAGCTCCTCCTCCAGCCTGCAAGGCAGCCCTTTCCTCAATCAAAGTGCTGTGTGTGTGATAAGCACGAGGAGCTGTTTAAGTATCACTTGCCAGCGCCTGCCAAACAAGAAATGGATTTGCTTTCTGCATTCAAGTGAATTTTTATTTTTGTCAATCTTGCCTCTCTTACAATACATTCCCCTGTGAAATGTGTTGAGCAGAGATAACCAAGCATAATATATCCTGGAGGATTTGCAGTGGCAAGAAAACAATCTTGATATTCACGATGAAAAATGTCAAATAGTTTTCTGCCACTTATAGCATCAAATGATGATGCTTTTAGTATTCTTTCCGTGGAGAGTACAATATGAAAAATACCAGACCATGAGAATTTGTGTACGCGTGTTTCTATTTACCACTGATCAGGTAAAAGAAAGCAATGAGGAATCACAAACAAGCCTCATCACGATCCCTGCACACTCTGGGATTTCTTTTCTTTCTTGTGTTTTTTTCCTCTTCTAATTACAGTGATAATGTTACTCAAATCATCAGGTGAGTACACAGATCCTAACACTGCACACAGTCCTTCAGGGAAACCTTGGCAGAGCAGGGTGTAATGGCAGCAGGGGGGCAGGAGGGACTTGCAGGACAAAAGGAATGGGATGTAGGGAATCAGTTCAGTTCTCTGCAGTTAAGAGATCCCCTGAGTATATGTATTTTTTTTCCTTTCTTTATTCTTTCTAGGCCATAGTCTGATCATGGCTTAGAAGAGCCAATTGGCAGGGGTTGGAACTGGATGATATTTAAGGTCTCTTCCAACCCAACCCATCCCACAATTCTGTGATTCTGTGAATAGGGAAGACACAGTGGGAGGAAGCTTTACCCACCCAAGAGGACTGATATAGGAGAAGAGCCGATGATGACCAATGATGATCAGTAGGAATTTAAGGGTGTGAAGGAGCAAAAATGTGACAGCATCTTTTCTATCCCAGCAGCTGGATTCACCATGTTATCTGGCAGCTTCTTTTGTTGGGATAGTGCTTAGAAAACCCAAGCCACTAAAATGAAGCCCGTTTTCCAAACACGTGTTACTGGCCTTGAGGAATGCCCTGCATTAGGTGCATCTCTTTCACACTGCCTTTCTAAGAAGACAAGTACTACTTGCCAGTCCCAGGGATATTTCTGCAGGTGCTGCAATATAGGTGGCATAAGAAATGGGTGTGAGTACTGAGAGTTTTACTTAATATGCTTGGCTCTTGTCACGGAGTTGACCAGATCAATCTATGTCCGTGACAGGGGCGACAGGCCTCTGCCCTCCCCCCCCCACCCCACTCCCACAAAAATGGGGAGGAAGGAAGGGAGGAAAAGAGCAGCGGCAACAATCTATGGAGGAAAACTTATTTTACTATAATATTGGAATACAAGATAACACAATATATACAATTTAATTGAAATTGAGATTAATAAATCAGACAAGATGAGAGAGAGAGAGTTCCCGGAACCGAGTCAAACCTGAAAAGCTTGGAACAGCTAGGAAAGCACCCTCCAGCACCCACTGCCAGGCAGCAAGAGAGCGCCCCCCCACCCGGAAGGGCCAGATCCCGTGACTTCTGTGACGTACAGGGATAGGTACCTGGGATTGGGGCAGTGACACTTTAATGCCCCGTATACTACATGATGTTTTGATGTGGAATACTGAAACCCAGAAACAAAAAACAAAAAAACAAAACAAAAACAAAAACAAAAACATTGAACCATGACATTCCACCCCTTATTCTACATCATTACATCATGCTTGAAATATATACACATATATATACAAACAAACAAAAAATGATTAAAATGCATTACTCACACATGGCTATATATATATATATATACATAGAATTACTGACTGCACTCCCCTGGCATCAAGTTTCCTTGTGGTACACACTGAACATCCCCATTCTTCTGCATCACCCACCAAGTGGATCCTGGTCCCTGGGCAAAAACTGTACCACGGAGAGGTTTGCCCTTTCCAGAAGCTGGAAGAACCCAAACTGCCTTTCCTAACATGTTCTTTACATGTACAACAGGGACTTTATCTCCCTCTACGGTATGTAGGGAACTGGATTGGTTAGGACCATCACGATTGATAGATCCTCTGGTATTGACTAACCAGGTAGCTTCTGCTAAATGCTTCTCCCAGTGCTTAAATGTTCCGCCACCCAGTGCTTTTAGCATCGTTTTTAACAACCCATTGTATCGTTCAATTTTACCAGAGGCTGGTGCATGATAGGGAATATGGTAAATCCACTCAATGCCATGATCTTTGGCCCAAGTATTTACAAGAGAATTTTTGAAATGAGTCCCATTATCTGACTCAATTCTTTCTGGGGTGCCGTGTCGCCACAGGACTTGTTTCTCGAGACCCAGTATGGTGTTTCAGGCAGTAGCATGGGGTACTGCATATGTTTCGAGCCACCCAGTGGTTGCCTCCACCATAGTAAGCACATAATGCTTACCATTGCGAGATCGTGGCAAGGTGATATAATCAACCTGCCATGCCTCCCCATATTTGTACTTTTGCCATCGCCCTTCCTCCCAGAGAGGTTAATAAGAAATGGGTGTGAGTACTGAGAGTTTTACTTAATATGCTTGGCTCTTATGTTACATTAAGACAAAATTTAGCTTTGATCTCACTTCAATCTTTTCCAGAGTTTGGGTGATACCACTCTGAGCCCATTCACTGTCATCACCTGGCTTTTAAGCACGCATTTACCCAGGGGGAGAGCTACTGGGTGGTTTTAGGCTTCCAATTGCCAATGGCTGTGTTAAAACAGGGCTAAGGGCAGCGTCGTGAGATGCATTTACCCACAGAGATGCCAGCAAATGCACTGCCCAAATTTCAGGCCTTTATCTCTCTAGAGAAAAGCCACCCTTCAGAGATGGGGAGTTCTGGAGTGCAGAGGAAGGCAAGGAGAGCTCATAATGATATTGCTGTCAGACCAGAGTGCAGAGAAAAGGTTAACGTGAGTGATTGCTCTCTAGTGTCTTATTAATCCTTGCTTTCAATTATAACCTTCGATTGGCTGCAGGTAGGAGAAGATGTATTTTCACTTCTTCAACAGCTGTTTAGGAATTTTAATTACAACTGGCACATTAAGAGACCCTGTCCCAGATCACTCAGTGTGGGGAATGTGTGCAAAGTTTTGCTCATTTCACACCACATATTGTGCCCAGATTTGTCTACATAAACAGGATGTTACAGAAGCAAGTGTGGTAACGCTCCGTGAGCGCTTCCTGCTTAATCCATTTTAGCATTTGCATGCTCTCAGTTGGTTTCCACAGTAATTACATTTCCATTAGCTTTAATTCATGACTTGATCTTCCATTTGCAACTTTCATTCTTCTTCCATGTTTGTGCATCCACATTCTCGCTCATGTTTCTTGCAACGTGCAACAAAAAGCAAAACTCCAATACCAGAGGTATTTCTGCAGTGTGAAATTCCCAGAAGAGGCTGACACTGGGGGAAGGATTCATGTGCCTGAACTGCACCATGCATTGCTTTGGACCCCATCTGCCACATGGTATCTGAAACATCCCCCGAAGGGCTGGAAGACGTGACAGAACACCTATGGGACCACGGCCCCAGGGCTGGTTTCATGGAGGACACTGCACATTGCTGTCATGGCAGTTATTTCTGAACAAACCCAGGGGTGATGCAGGCCTCCTGTTTGTCTGTTTTCCTGATGGGGCTTTGGAGAGGTGGAAGCGAGCTCTCATTGGCCTGGTGTGTGTGGCAATGCTCCTTGCCCTTGGTGCTTGGGGCTGGAAGCTGCTCAAATCCATTTTTAATCGAGCTATGGGGTCTTTATATGAATTCCATAAAGCCTGGTAACCCATTCTCTGAAAAAGTAGAGGAGCTGCTGTGAACCTGGGTTGGAGAAGCTACAGTAGTGTTACTTTAGAAACTGAAGCTGACACAGATGCAGTGCAGGCAGGAAAACCCAAATCCACAGAAGCTCTGTTTTAGGCTGAAAATACATGAAAAAAAAGAAAAAGAAAAAGATGCACTTGAAAAGAATTGGGCTTTCAGGTCTGGCGTCGCTGTGCTGTTGCAGAGGCATGGAATCATCACGGCTGAAACCAACCATCACTACCGTGTCCACTAAACCACGTCCCTCAAAATGGATATAAGGGGACATACTGTATTTGAGTGAAGCTCATGGTTTGTTCGGTAGGGGTGGTCAAGTGGAGCACTGAGGCCCTGTGCCTTTCTCACCACTTCCCCCTAGAGGCAATGGATGCCAAAAGAATTGCTAAAGTTAATTACTTGAAAATAGTTTTTGGAAGATTTTTTCCCCACTTCAGTGAAACAGAAATAAAATTCAATCAGGTTGCTCCAAAAGTAACGCCTCCTATTTATTTCCATCGAACACGCTTCAAAGATTCATATTATTTTGCCACAGGGAAGGGAAAATCTTTACAATTGCTATGGGGTAGGGGGGAAAATCTTGCTTCATTTTAATACTAATGATATACAAAAAGCAGCAAACCCTCACTTTCCAAGAATCTTTACTTGTTCCATGCTCATGGCTCTTCTCATATCTCTTTGCCACTAAAAAACGTAAAAATGCCGAGCATTTCATAAAGACAGAGATGAGATGTGCCTTCTAGATAACACAGCATATTTGTATCTTCAGGCAAAGAAGCATTCACAGATACGAGGCCCTGCTAATGAGAACAACCCTGTGCTTAGTGGGAATGTTAATCAATTAGACACGCAGAGCATTAATGATGTTTTCTTGCCTAATTAGATTAACGAAACATGAGCACAGATGCTTTTTTCCCCTTGCAGCCATCCCAAGGAGCATCACCCATCTGGCCCCGGGATGCTCCATGGGGAGATGTTTCCCCGGGCACCCCTAGGGCTGGAGGAGGTTCTTCCTGCAGTGAGGACACCCCCAGCACCCAGGGGCTCAGTTCCATTAGTTGGGTAAATCTCAGGGAGGACGTCTTGCTCATTGAGCATTAGTAGGATCCCCAGGCGGAGCTACTGGAACTCCAAGACAGTGATAATAAAAGGGCTGTGAAAAAGAGAGGAGGCTTATCTCTAACAGAGGAGAATCATTTGATTCAGAGTGAGACAAGAAGCAGATAAGGAGCCAGAAACACTCACAAGTCCAGAATAACAGTGACCTACAAAGCATGGGATTCCTGAAAAACACTGATAAACTGCCCTGAGACCTCATCAGCTTTCCTCCCTGTTATCAGATTCACACAAAGGCAGGTAGCACATGCTCAGTGCCTGGCTCCCCGGAGGAGAGAAGAAATGAAGGAAATCTGCTGCACTGTTTTCGTGGAGGGAGAAGTCACAGAGCAGATCCAAGCACAGTGTTAAAAGGATTGCACAAAACCAAATGACCTCAACAGCTGCTGGTAGGGAATTGTGGATTATCATTAAATAAATAAATAAATGTTTTAATATGCAGTTAAATAAAGATTAATCATCCATCATCAAGCCCCAGGTTGGCTTTCTTTACTGAATGGCTGCAGGGGGAGCTGGAGGTATCCAGGAACCCCTAATTGACCCCAACCAGAGGTAAAAAGGGGCAAGCTTAACTGCGCCAGTGATCTTTTGCAAAGTGTCTGAGTGCTTTGGTGTCATGCTCTGCTGTTCCAGGCAATGACAGCCATCAGCTGGCTATGCACAGAGGCTGGCCTGCCTGCCTGCTGCTTTCGGCACCTTGTGCAACCACAGAGCACCCACAGCCCATACTTCAGTTGCCACAGATTCGTTGCGCAGTGAACTAAGTTAATTGCCATTAGCTGTGAGACCACAGGAGGTCAGGGACTCTATAGCAAAGATGACAGCACAAATACACTCTTTTCAGTGCATGCATTAGGATCTGCATTATTGACTTTTTTTCTTTTTCCTTTTTTTTTTTTTCCCAAGCAAACACAAATATTACCCTGAATTTCCTTCCCATGCTCCTGGGCAGATCCACCACATCCCCAGATCACACTGGGCCATGTTGCAGAGTTCTTACTTGCACGCAGAGCTGGCCAACTCCAACTTCTCTTACATGGTCAGATCACAGGAACACTCCAAATTCCCATTGCTGCATCATGTCTGCTCTGGACAATGAAGAACAATTGCAGTGATCTACATCAGCTGAGGATCCACTCAGTACCCACCAGCAGCAAAACATCACAGATTTGCTTCCACCCTTAGGAATGGAGCCATGCAATGATGCAGGTAGGTTAGTTTTCCTGCTGAATGTGTTTTTCATAGTTGTTGCTTATATGGCTGTTAGATTTTATCCATAATGCCTCAAGGTCTGAGGCAGCTCATGGTATTTCATTCTACTTCTGAGGTGGAAGGCTTTATCTGTGCTTTCACAGGTTTTCAAAACTTTACTCTGCTCAGGACAGATTTTGTACTGCTGAGCCAGGTGTACAGTTGAGTAAGAGACTGCTTTTTTTTTAACTTATTTTTTTTGTATTTATTCTGCTCCAAATGACATTATTTTGGCTGAAGGAAATGTCGGCACATTTTGCTCCTTTGAATCCCCACGGATTTGGGATGTAGTGCAGGACCCCACATTGAGGCTTAGGATTTTTACAGGCAATTTCTGCCTGTCTTCATCATAAAGTGAGCTGAAAGGCTCGGACCAATAACGATCACGAGAAAATCACATGGGGAAAATATCAAGGAAGAAACTGCCTTTTGATTGATGCTTCAGCGCTCTCCATCCCTGCCTGGGAAGGAAAGGCTTCGAATACAAATTAATCAGCTTCCATAAAGATAATACAGCTGCTCTGTTTGGACCCCCATGTGCTGCATCACTTCCTGATTCCGAACGATATTTGCTTTCCCTGGATATACCTCTGATTTCCTCTTTTAGATGCCATGTCAATTTGGACATTATTCGGATCTTTTAAAATATATTTAAAATTTTGGTAGTGCCAACCTGGAATCCAGTGCTCTGATCTGTTCCCTGAAGCAGCCAATGTTTGCTGTTACAGCACAGGGATGCGGGCAGCACCGGCGATGCTGAAGCCAACTCCACAGTGCTGCTGTCTCCATTGCCATCTAGCGGCACCCAGAGCTTGCTTTCTTATGCTGAAAACAAACAAACAAACAAACACAAAAAAACCCTGTCAATCCGGTGGGTTCTGCACCACCACCCCATTAAAAAGTGCATTTTAATTATTTGCTGCTCCCACTGACAGAGCCCTGCAAGGTACCACGAGGGATAGGATTTGCCTGACCTCTCTGCGCACTCCAGGATGGGACAAACCAGGGCAGGAAGCACTTCAAATCCATCTCTGAACCGCAGGTACAGCTTTATTCGCTGCTGTTTTAAAACCTCCAGGAAGTTTGCAAACTCTTTGCTGGAGAAGAAAGGCTCATTGACTGCCCGGGTTGTTGCCTACAACAAATAGCGTGCGGCTCTTCCTGCTCAGAGCCCCTTGCGTGCTCCCATTTGTTTTACCTCCCTGTGACATTTCCTGAATACCAACTGCTGTTTGTATTCTTGTGCAGTGTGAATCATCCCTTCAGCAAACGACACAGGACTTTGCCCTCATTTACGTAGCGTGGGTCTGGGAGACGTCATGTGGCTGCAAAGGGTCACTGCGGGTACGGATGTGGCAGCAGAGAATTTTCCCTCTTGGTCCTTCCTCAGCAACCAATTAGCTTATTTTGCCTTCAAAAGCTATTATCCTCCCTAGAAGGAAGTGTACATCACCACAATACTCACACCCTCAGGATCTCAGTGTCACCTGCTGTCCCAACAGTTGGATGGACCCTGTTAGGCTGATGGAAACAAACACAAGCAGCATTGAAATACCCATCACATTTCTAGGCCTTTTATAGCAATATAATACTTCATATGGGTCCAGGAAACATACTCTCAAATATTTTGTTCGAAGTTACCTGTACACCTACATAACTCCTACTAGGAGTGTCCAGTTATTACTTCCTGAAATCCATCCCTCATCAGTGCCACAGCATCAGGATAACCCCCCTCTCCCACTCCACCCCAATGTTTTATTTTGCCCTGGAAACAAGAGGTTCAGCAGATGAGGCTCATTTAATAAGCACAAGGATTGCATTGTGATATCTGCATATATATTTATATATTAAAAAAATTTCTACCTTCATAAATACATCATACATAAAACATGTTCCCAAAATACATTCATGCGTTTTCCCCTTTTGAGATCCCTGCTTGTACCCAAAATATCTGTAAGTTGGGAAAGGCAAAGAGGGAAGAGAAACTCATGGTCTTCAGGTGCCTCAAAAACCAGGCCAGGTTGTGAAGAAGCCTTTGGTGTCTGGGTGATGCTGAGGTCAATTCCTGCATCTACGTGTCCAATCCTGACCCTCTGGGACAGCAGGGCTCTCCTGTATTCTGTACTCGTTGTGCCCTTCATCATCATACTGCACCAGCTGACAATGTTTAAGCAGCCACAGGAAAAAAAAATTGCTCATTACATGTCTGCTTACGAAGGCATAAATATACAAAATATACAAAACAACCACAAACCAATTCCAAGCAGCACCTGGCACAGAGCGGTGCCAGCAATGCAGCTCAGTAACATATGTCCTGTTCAACAGAAGATTCAGTGCAGCACCTCCAGGGCTGCCCACAACCCTCCCCACCCTCCACAGCTGTATCTGAACCTTGAGGCTGTGCAAATGCAGGCAGACGGAGCCTCTGACCCAACGGGGGCTTTGGGGAAGCCAGGGGAACTCCTGCTGGATGCTGAGATTCCCCCCTCTTTACCCCTGATGAGTATTGCAGGTGCACACTCAAAGCCATTTTGGAAACGCTGCCCTCTCTGCCTGAAGCACACACTGGGTATAGGTCAGCATCTCCTTTCCACAAAGCAGTCTGTCATTATGGTGAGCTCTCCCTTAAGCTAGCAGTTGAGAGAAAAATAAATCAATTTTGACTTTTTGCATGTACCCAAAACCAACATCGTACAAGGCAACCGAAGAGAACCATCACATAGCTCCGTATCTCACATCCTCCTGCATCCAACAAACAGCAAGAAACACAATAAAGTGTTGCACAGTACACTGCAAAAAGGCATCACCTCTCAACAACACAACAAAAAAATGAAGTGTCACCACGATGCAAACCCTGCAGGAAACAAGGCAGCGAAGTACAGTGCTCAGCAGCTCCCAGGGATCTCTGCCTGTAGTGTAGTGATGGATTTGTTGGACAAACCTCATTCCAAACCTATCTCCCATTGCACAGGAATACCAGCTTGCATAACCAGATGCTGTGCTTCTAAACACAAAGGTTGGAGGACGCCAGCACGAACTGATGTGAAGCTGTGTGTTGCAGGAAGACAGTGCTGGCTGGGCTGTCTGCTTTGCATCCAGGGGTTTAAGGGCCGGTCATCTTTGCAATGCAGATTGCAGGACAGCAGGTGTCTTTTCAGGCAAGGAAGTCTCATGGGAAGTTTTGCTACAGTTGGCTTGACAACTGAGATATTAGGGACCGGATCCTCTAGTGGCTTCAACCCCACTCACTCCATTGGAGTTACTGGTGTCTGTTTCCACTCATGGAGATCATGGTCCTTGCTTGTCACAGACAGAGAATAAAGCTACGGTAGCCCTTTCTTTAAATAAAATTAAATAACTGCATATTGCATCAGCACGCAACTTGGAATGTGCTTCTGCTGTTAAGAAAATAGCAAGCACACCAGTGATTAATTAAATTATTTCTCTTGAAGTAAAAAAAAAGTGATAATGTTACTAATAATTAAAAACTTTGGGGCTGCATAATGTCTTTTTGTCGTATTTTTGAGACTGAGAAAGTCACTGGCATGTGCACAGCCTCATATATCCTCCTCAGCTGGGAGCGAAGGTTTGTTTTCCTGGAGGTTCCCATTGCCATTTTCTGATGTGTCTGAGCTGCTGGGGGCTGATTCTGTCGGCGGTGGTTTGTACAGCACGCAGGCAATGGTGAAGAAGGTTGTCCCAAGCACCTGCAGCCACCAAGATCACAGAATCATAGAATCACAGAATCATGGAATCATTAAGGTTAGAAAAGACCACTGAGATCATCAAGTGCAACCATCAGCCCATCCCCACCGTGCCCACTAAGCCATGTCATCAGTGCCACATCTGCCGTGTCTGGAACACCTCCAGGGATGGTGACACCTCCACCTCCCAGTGCCAGTGTTTGATTGCTCTTTCTGAGATGAAATCTTTCCTTATATCCCATTACTTCCTGTTCTCCCCATAAACAGATGCCCGGCCCTCAGTGGGTACAAACCAGAAAAGCAGAGCTTCAGTGCGCAAAGGATTTTGAAAGCCACTTTGTCATAATAACTGCTAAACTCTGATCTCTATATCAAGTGCCTACTTGGGAGCAGTTGAAACGACGGCTTTCAGCTAATAAATAGGAATCACACAGCTATGCTCTCATATTTTCTAGCAGTAATCAGGAAATGCTTATTTACAGTGTGCCCACAACAGCATCATTCACTAACACTGCAGTTATATACTTTACTCCATTTTTTAGCAAAAATCATTCAGTAACTGTTCGGTGTTTGGATTTTTCTTATGGTTCAACAGAAGCTGTAATGTAATGGAATGGAATGGGAATTTAAAAGAACAGTGCCTGGAGCACCATTACCTGCTGAGAAGCAGGGGAAACTTTTGCCTTCCCTGAGGATACTTCTTGTCTTAAAGTCTAATTTGGCTTTGGAAGGGGGCAGATGGGCATAGCACAGTTCTGTAAGACTGTCCCCCAGCATGAGCTGCTGCCTCCTGAACACTGCTTGATCAGAGTGTGAAACACCAACCTCACCTTGTAGACCAGCCCGGTGACCAGGGTGTAGCGGCTCATGGCTGAGTTCTGGTACACATAGCAGGAGCCTTGCTCACCACACTGGTCCTGCCAGAGCAGGCAGGATTTGTCGATCATTGACCCAAAGGCAATGGGACCAGGGATACCTCCTGTGGGAAGACAGAACCAATCCTCAGACTGGGTAGAACCTGTGCACCAGCCTTGCAAGACACAAGGTGCTAGCAGAAATGCACCATGCACCGTGTCTACTATGATGCAGCAAACTCATCCCGCAGACATTCAGAGCTGTGCCCAAAGCATACTGAATTTCAAGAAGTGAGAGTCCAGTCAGTTGACTTTTGACCCTGACCTACTACTTGCACCAGTCCCAAGGAGGGCCTTCAATGCCTCTGCTCCTTTTTCTTAAAATAATGACACTGCCAGGACATTCTCCTTTGCTCCATCTGTGCTGCGTTGTGGAATCCCTCATTCATTTTGCAAACACTATGCAAACAAAATTAAGTTTCTTTTCTGAAGGATGGCAAGCAAGGGAAAACAACTTCCACTCAATACCTCATGTCCTACCCCTTCCACTTCCAATCCAACCTCTTTTGGACATGTAACAGTGTAGAGCACGCTCTTCAAAGACAACAGACCACACAGATGTGTTGTGCCACTTTGTACCATACCTAGTGTTCGGACCACGATCCACTGGATCCCAAGTGCAAATGATTTTTGCCTGTCAGAGACGCACCTGGGGAAGAAGAGGGCAGTTCAGCAGCTCCACCAGGCTGCATGGCACCGCCTTTCCCATCGTGCCTTCACTGCGACTTGTGCCAGTGGGGTAAAATAGAGGTGGGATAACTGAGGCTTCTTGCAGAGGACCCTGGGCTTACCGTAGCGTTGCGGTCAGGGCAGGAATGCTGCTCAGGAAGGTGAAGAGGATCACCACGAACATGAAGAAGAGCAGGAGAGTCCTTTTTGCACAAGGGGAAGTGCATTTCCCTGCTTCTGCCTCACCGGGGCCAAGCAGGAGAGTTTTCTCAATGCAGCTACACTCACGGTAGACCTGGGAAAGAAAGGCTGGTGAGCAGATTGCTGGGGAGAGCATGGTGATAGTCAGGACTGGGTTTTAAAAAGAAATGAATTTGGAGAGGGCAGAAAGCAACTGGTTTTGCTCCTGGTGTGGATTGAAAAAGAAATCAGGCTGTGTTCTTGACGAACCTACTTCAAAACAGATTATTAAATAATAGAAATCAACTTTGCCAGGCAGCCCTTCAACACTGAATGTCATCATTACCTATCTTGAGCATTTTCCTATGTCTATAAGCTGTATTCAGAAAGTATGTGGAGGTGCATCATGTGCACTGAACACCCGAAACAACTCTCATAAGCACTGGCTAGGAATTAGGTGCTCACCAAGCTTCCCTCCTTCCCTGGGTGACATCCCATAGATCTCAGTGCAATTTGACCCAGAGTGGGGCAAAATCAAAGTTGGGCACATTGAGGGAAGTAAAGCAGGGTGACCTCCAGGAACCTTTTAACCTCCTTCCAGGTGGTCCCTGAGCACATCCTCCATCTGTTCTGTGCTGTCTCTGCCTTTTACACTAACTTGCAACAAAGCCCAAACCTGAGTATGCTTTTGCAGAGCCAGCCAGAACATTGCAAAGATAGTGTGCTGCTGCCTTATCAATACACAGTGCTGTGGGACATACCTTCTTGCCATTCCGGAGGTTTTCAGACACTTTTCTGCATCCAGCATGACAAGGAGAGTAATACATAACATCATCACTTCCGCAGACAGGGCTGTAGGTCTCCTGCAGGCATCCGCACTCTGCGTTGCACACTGCTGTCAGGTTCAGCTGGCCACCAGGCAAAGTGCTGAAGGAAGCATGGGAACAGTCAGTGGGGAGAGCCAGAACGGTTCTCCAGGATGAAAAACGGTAAAGAATGAGAAGGAGAAGAGGAGAAATAGAAGATGCAAAAGAGCTCTGGAGAATGTAACACCAGGCCTGGGAAGGGTTTCATCTCACTTATCGTAGCCACGAAACGGGAACTGAGCTCTGCAGCTACAAAGGATGCTGTAGTGACCAGATCAAAAGGAGATATCTACTTTTGAACAGGAGATCCCACTTTTAGTCTATACCACATTGTTTATACAGGGGGAGATCTTGTGAAGACCACAGAAGAGTAGACAGACTGAGATGTTGCTGCTGCTGACCCTCTTGCTGGCTTACACTCCCAGTTAAATTCCAAAGTTTGGATACATGTATTCTGGGGATATGGTTCTCACCCTCAGTATCTGCCTCTAAGACTGACTGGACATTACCTTCCATCTCTAACCCTAAGCAATGGCCAACATCAAGACCATGTGTTTGGCACTACATTCCAACTACGGCCACACAGTACAAGACACGGTTATTACCTTCCGTTGTACATCTGGGTTACTCCTGCCATTGGCATGTTAGGGCAGTGAATGAAAAAAATGAAAATAGCTAGCAGACTTGACACTGTGCAAAGTAAACACAATTTGATGATTCCTGAGCAGCGGAGTTTAAATTTATTCACAAGGAATCCACCTAGGAATGTGCCTCCACCTCCAGCCGGAACAACCAGATAGCCTGAAAAAGAGAGACAAAAAGAGCACAAACAGATTTAGAAATATCAGTGAAGAGTTTCTCATTTATCATACATGCAGTGTGTCTGCATGAGAATAACCCTTTGGTTGTTGAGTTGCTTTTTGGTGGGAGTTTAGGAAAATTTGCTACAATAAGTGAACCTCCACAGTTCCTAGGGTAATGTGGCTTGAACCTGGTAAGGCAAATTCTTTTCCCTCTAGATCTTAAAAGAGACAGTTTAAGGAGCACATCGTGAATACTGATGCTTATTTGGAACCCATGGAACTCAGATCAAACTTTCTTGGTCCGGAATGCAAGAGTTAATTGAAGATCTTCCCATTTTCTGATAAAGTATTCTTGTTAGAAGCACTTGTTAACGTTGCCTGGTTATGTCCAAGAAGGTTTTCACCTTTCTCCAGGTAGTGACAGTGGCTACAGGAGTGATGCATTTCTTACTGATGTCAGTAGATAGAGCTCTGAAAACACACTTGGTACAGACTTGCTGATAGGAAATGATCCTCACTGCCTAATAAGTGGAAGACAACTACCTTTCTGTAAATGAATGGCAAAGTGTGTTTGTCTCATTCTACATGAAAACTGAAAAACAGAGCAAAACCAGGTTTCCTTACCAAAAAGGGTAGCAGCTTCAGAGGCACTTAAACTAAACTGAGACTCCAAGAACTTGGGTCCAAACGTGGACATCCCAGCAATGAGAGTGGCTTCTGTCGCTCCTGCTAAGCAGAGGAAGATGAAGGTGGGATTCTTCAGGAGCAGCAATACTGATCTGGGAAGGACAAATACACTGGAATTAAACTGCTGTGGCACATTTCGATTTCAGATATATTCCCTCCACACGTAAGACAGGGAAGCATCACACCATACTGTATCCCATGGAAAAAAGAATCCCAATGGGAGCTTTTAAAAGAGCAGTGACATTCTCCACTTCAACTTACTGAGTTCTACCAGCCAAGGAAGGATGCAGAGGATACCCTGACTTCTCCCCATTCGATTGCGTGGTGAGAATCAAGTTTGCCCTTGAACTCTGCATTATAGGACACCTCTTGCGTGTCTACTGCTGTTGCTACTACAGGGCAGCCAGACTCTGTGTGGTCTTAAATGCCCTCAGTCACAGGTTTACCTTCGCAGCTTTTATAGCCCCACCAACAGATGGATCCAAAGGAATCAGAGAAATGTCAGCCAAATACCTAAAACTGGAGGGGACAATATGGGATTTTTCTCTGTGGACTTCATGAAGGCACCAGATACGTCTACATGAGTATGGATAGGCAAATAAAAGCACTGTGTGTAATGTGATTTGCACTAAGGATGCCCACATGACCACCACTTCTATTTGGGTCTTTTCAGTGGTAATTTACCAACATTTGGGTCCAGGATCCAAAGCATGTAATAACTTCCACTCCTAAATGGCATGATTGTGGAGGGACTCTATTTGACACCAAATCTCAATCACTCCAAGGTTGTAGCAGTCCCTAATGGCAGTCATCCTGGGACTCCTGTGTGAAACATTTATGAGCTGGGAATAAAGCTGTGTTATATACCTACGTACACGTGTTTCTCAAGTGCATACATGTCCTCAAGAGACTAACAATCACTTACAAACATGTTTTTTTTTTTGCAGCTTGTGGGAAATACCAGGCAAGTCTTTCTGTACAGAGGAGGCACCTCTAAAACACCTTATATCTCACAGGAAAACAGAAAGCAATCTTTCTCCCTTAGTCTAAGCATAGTTTTATGTGAAGATTAACATCTAAGTTGAAACAATACATTTTGTTTTTGACCTACTGGGATTTAGTAGACAGCCAGAGATATTCATGAAAAATTGCCACATGTCATTTATATGCAGAAAGATGATCCAGCAATAATTCCATCTCTGAGACACAGAAACACCCTCAGGCACATGGAATGGCCTCAATTATTTCCCACTATCTCGGATATTGGACTAAGAGAGCTGCTTTGGAGGGAGCATTCTGTAACAAGCTTGAAATTCTGCCACATAACTTGCCCCAAGTTTAGCCGTGACCAGTACAGCAAATCGTCTTGTTTTGGGGTATGGCACAGCCTCATCACACTGCAGCAGCAGCAACTGGGACCCAGGAGGATGCTCACTGAACTGAAAGGCACTGTCAGTTAACAGCCAATGCTTGGGAAGAAATGTGAAATGGGAAAAAATCTACTGCAGAACCACCAAGTGTGTGCGGTGCTCAGCATTAGATACGCTAGGAATTCAGGGATTTACCTGGTTTAACCCAAATAAAGTGGACAATTCCATTATGTCAATAGAACAAAGAGGCTGAAAGACATATATATGACACGTTCTTACACCTTGATTTCAGAGGACTCTATAATAACCATTGTCCAGCTATTGGGATTGCCTTAATTTACTAAACTATTTAACAGGAATGGTCTTTTCAACTGTACTTCTTTCAGAAGAAAAAAGCCTAATCTCTTAGCTAGAAAACACTCCTTGTGGGCCTCTTGACTGCTGTAGAAAACATACAATGCCTTCACCATTTACAGTTGAAGAGAAAAGAGGAGAGTGGTTCCCTGGCAAAAGCATTACTTTGTGCCTGTTGGACAAAGGTTGCAGGTAGGAAATTTAAGAGGAACAACCTTCAGCATGATGAATGACCTGCGTCATTTCTTGTTTGCAGACAGAAGAGGTATTTAGGAAATAATGCATATAAAACCTGAACAAAGTCAACACATCTTTTTATCGTTAGCAGCAGGATTTTAGTCACACCCAGAAACCACATAATTTTCAAGAAGTCTTGGCTGCCCTTGGGTTTAGCAGCCAAAGTGATTTCAGAGAGTTCAGCACTCCCAGAAGTATCCTACCGTGTATAAAAGCCTCATCCTACAAATATTTACTCATACAGACACGTGGGCACCCTTTCCTCTTGTAATGGTCCTGTTAAGTGAATGGGGAACGTATCTGAGGAGAAGTGCATGCCCAGGACAGCAAGCTGCCAGACTGTAACACCACATAGCCACGTGCTAGCAGTCAATAGTGATAGATGAGTATTTGTGCAATCTTACATCATGTGAACAGGGATATTTCCAGCACACAGCAATGACATCTGCTGTCACCACCACTACCAAATGGATCAAGGGGAGCATTTATGTCCCAGAGGAATGAAAAACATCCTTTCCTTACCATACTGATGCTGCAGTAAGGCCATGACACATGCCAAAGCCCCATCCTACCTAGTAGCCCAAAGCGAAATACTGGCTGTAGCTTTTTGCCCTGAAGACTGGCAAACCAGTGAGTCAAGCTCCACCTTACTTGCTAGTAAGGAGCAAGTCTTCTGTGCTGCCTTGCTGTGGCTCTATGTGTCTTCTCTTTGAACTCCCCTACATGGACATCAGGGGATGTTCCATGCAGGCAGTCATGCAAGCAGAAGGAAAGTGCTCTTTTATCACGCCTTCTTAGCCCAAAAACTAAGACAGAGGGCAGAAGCTTAAGCTGTCTGGGCTTTGTTCCTGCACGCTCCTGCTTTTAAGGAGCACTGTGAATACAGCAATGCATTAAGCTCTCTTATAAAAGACCTGATGGTGTGGAATAGTATTCTATTTCATCTGTGTTTCTTCTTATCTTTGTGAGACTCTTACTGTCTGTACTGTGAGAAAATCTGTAGCAGCCAATCTGCCATCTAAACAAAAGCAACAGTGTCCTTTGGCCTTGCTCTGTGCACAGGGCCACACGTACCCAAAAGCTGCACACAGATGTGGTTTCCTCTTTAATGGAACTTTCCAGAACAGCAAGCCTTTAAGGCACTTCCCTTTCATTAATCAAAAGCAGGGAACACAAATGTCTGGTGGGTTTTTGCATTCAAAAGAGAAGAAATTTCTGAGGTTTAAAAACAAGAAAAAAGCACGTTAAGAACTGGACTGATCTGAATGGTGTGAGATGAGCCAAGCTGCCTTCAGTGCTCATTCTTAGGGCATTAGGCATGAAGGAAGACAGTCCTCTAACTCCTCACCTTCGTTAGAGGAAGACATCTCTAACTACTGCTAGGACAGTCCTCATTAGGAATAGTAGGAGCTTTGTTCAAGGTAAGCAAGCAAAACACAAAACTCTGAATTCATCCCTCCCTGCTGCCCAGTTTGTGTTGGTTTCAGTCATAACCTTATCGTCATTTAAATGCAGGTTTTGAATTTAATTTCCGTGTGGAGAATAAGTCATGACTTTGGAAAATGGCACCAAGTCAAGTATGCCATTTAATAACAGTATTGAAATCTATTCCATGTAATATTCTTCATGAAACTGCCTTAACCCCTGGTAAACTTCCCATGAGGCCTCCAGGATTTTTAGCTACCCCTCACTGTGTGAGAACCCGCATTACTCAACATGGATGGAGTGCTGCTGATAGCTCCTGCACTGAGCACCTGCCTCAGCCCTCCTCTGCCTGCACAAAGTTCTGAAATAACAGCAGCATGGGTTCTGGCAACAGGTCGCCAACACATGCAGATGCAAACTCCTCCCTAAGAACGGTCCTGGGAGAAATGCAAAAATGAAAAGCCCTTTTATTGATGTCAAGCTCGCCATCCAAAATGAAGCAATGCCCAGATCTCTCTGCAGCACCCACAGCTCCACGCTCAGTTGAAGCCAAGCCAAGTAAACAAAGAAGCATCTCCATTTAAATAAAACTCAAAACAGCAACAACAGAAAATCATAAATGATTTCAAAGATCCAAGACTTGATTTCATTTTGGCCTCTTACTTGTTTTTACCCAAAGTTCCAGGATTCCTTTAAACCATTTTCCTACCAAACCTGTGTGAGCGTGCCCACACGACAAGCCCTGGGATTTCACTTGTTGCTGGATCACTGCTTTGAAAGAGAGCTAAGAGGTAGTAACACATAAATGGGATCAGAAAACACAAAGGCAAAATAAACAAACAAAAAAGCCTGTAAGAGGCAGTGAGGAGGTGACTGTCTCTACTAAAATGGGCCAGCTCTCTGTGCATCACCCTCTGGGGCAGCTTTCTCACCGAGGTAGGTCTTTAACTGTTTTCCCAAAGTCTGGATCTGATGCTTTTTTGTGGCTCCCATCCTTCAGCTGATGAGCCTCCGACACCCTCATAACAATATACCTCTGGGACCCTGCAAACGAGAGGCAAATGGGAACAAGGAATAGGTGAGACATGAGTGTTACCAAAGGGGTGGATTTGCAGCAGGAAAACAGGCATCTGAAGAGCCAAGGGGTGAAATTAATGTATTAATTACAATTAGAACACTAGAAGCTCATTCTCCATGTCCAACCCTGTCTTCCCTGCTACAGAAGGGTGCAGGCACAGCCCAACCCTGCGGGCTGCCTACCTGGGAGGCGCTGGGGGTAGCCCAGGATGGGGATGGAGATGAGGAGTGAGGCTGCTCCAGCCCCCAGGAAGCCGATCCACCATGCCCCCACCCACAGCGTGTTCTCTGGGGAGATGTCAGTCCTGCAAGAGACAAAACCAAAAGGACACAAGGGAGAGAGGCGGTGGTTTGAAACAGAGGGGAAAAGCTGGGCACTGCCCTCACTAAAGCTGGCCGAGGTTGGGGGAATGATGGGGACATCACTGAAGGAAATTGCCTCTCCTGGAGAGTTCTGCCGTGTCCACCATCTGTCCTGCCTGACAGATGCACAGCACTTAGTGAGCCTGAGAAATTACATCATTTATTTCTCTTTTCATCTCTCGCTTGCGTGTTTCACCTCATCCCATTTCATTTCTGCTTTGGGGGTTGCAGTGAGCCTTGTTCCATCCCAGAGCCACCCTTTCAGCAAGACAGCTGGTGGAAATAACCCATTCCTTCCCCAAAAACCCACTCAACCACTGCAGCCCATTCATCTGCCAAAGAGCCTATAGGCTAAGAGGTGATAAAATAAATTAGAAGCAATAAACAGTGAAGAGAGACAGACCAGGCATTGTGGCCAGATAGCCAGGAGGAAAAGCTGCACTGCTGGCAGCCTGGCCTGATGGGGGAACTCATTCAAAAAATTCACCTGCTGCTCCCAGCCTCGTTACAGCAGGCAGTGCAGCATAAGGAAGGATTTAGGCTGACAGGTTCATGAGCAATTCTCTTCCAGTGACAGCATTACTGCAATCAACCATTCCAGCCTCAGTGCCCCCCACAGAAATGCTGCTGAACACAGCGGGCATTTTCCCCCCAGCCACTGAATTATTTTCCTGGATACTTTTTTTACCCCAAAGGAAACATACAGCATAAAGGAAAAGGAACAAGATTATTTTTTAGCCACTTACTCTCTGCCAATTTCAGTATAAATATTTAGAAACATTCCTCCTACCAGATAACCCGCTGCAGGACCAAGGATTGCAGCAGTGTAGAAAACAGCTGAAAGGGAAAACAAACGGTGTTAGAGAACCTGCAGAACTACAGCGGATGGGCTGCTGCTGGGGAGTGCTGATACCCACAATACAACCAGCAGTGCTGACGAATGAACAGCCTGGAGAAGAGAAGGTCTGGGAAGACCTCATAGTGACCTTTCAGCATCTAAAAAGGGGCAACAAGGAAGGTCTGTTCAGACCTTTCAGTCTGGTCTGTCGTGGAACAGGTTGCCCAGACAAGTGGTGGCTGCTCTCTCCTTGGAGACATTTAATGTCAGGCTGGAGCAGGTTCTGAGCACCCTGCTGTAGATGTCCCTGGTCATTGCAGGAGGGTTGGACCAGATGGTATTTACAGGTCCCTTCCAACTCAAATGATTCTACAAATCTATGAACGGAGCATTCTTTCTCAGTGAAGCTGCACTGTATGTTGCACCAGCAGCATCCGAACAAACACCTCCCGTGCTCTGGTACTGAAGGGGCAATGCCTTGCATGGACATGACTGATGGCCAGAGAAGGTAATGCCATGCACATAGGAGAGATTGTCCTCAGCTGACGGCTGTGCCAGGAACACTAGCGCCTCCTGCTCTGCAGGACTGCAGGAGCAAAAATGCCCAGCTGCACTCTCAGCGCCTGCCTGCCAATAACTGGAAGGGGGGAAAAATAATGAAAACCTCCCAGACAGCTGCTTCTCTCTACTTATCATCGTGTCTGTCATCAGGAACAAAAGACTTGGAGCACCTCTTGTGAAAGCGCCCAGGGCTGCCAAGGCAGATGGAGCGGACCTCCCCCCAGCCCCTTTGGCAGCCACTCACCAATGTACACAGGGGAGTAGTTAGTCTTGACGTTTTCATCTAAATAGGTGACGCCAAGCGTGTAGAGCGGCGTGGCTCCCATCCCATGCAGGAACTGCCCCAGCATGAAGACAAACCTGTAGCTGGAGAGCCCGGAAGCAGCCGCAGCGCAGGGCAGGCTCTGGTTGGCGGCACAGATGCCCACCTCAGCCGAGGAGCGCACCTCATAGCGGCCCGTGGTGAAGTGGGGCAAAGCGAAGAGCAGGGAGCCCAGGCCCATCACCAGCACGCCCCAGCCCAGCCAACGTGGCTTGTGGCCGTTCCCCCCGAAATAGCTGACGAAGGTGAGGCAGAGGCAGGCGGCGATGTCGTAGGAGCTGGCGATCAGCCCGCTCTGGTAGCTGCGCAGGTCAAAGCGGCGCTCAATGGAGGTGATGACCGTGTTGATGAAACCGTTCACCGTCATGCCTTGCAGGAAGGAAGCCACGCAGAGGAAGAACAAAACGCCCTTGGAGGTGTTGAAGAGCTGCAAGCAGCCAGGGGTGAACCCTCCCCAGCCGCACGCCAGCTCCTCCTGCTCGGCTGAGATGTATTTAATGCCTTTGGCCTCGCAGAGGGGCAGCCCGCAGGACTCGGTGCCGCTGGGAGTGCCATTGCTCAGAGGCGTGCCGCTTGCCGAATCGAAGGCTGGGCTGTCCTCACCCACAGGGGATGGGCTGGGGAAGACGAGAGGCTGGGAGAAGTGGAAGCCATTCTCTCCCGTTAAGTGATGGGGCTTTGCCATGAACGGCACAGCAGAGTGGGTCCAGTGTTGGCTGCGGCTGGGGCTGCTCTGCGGGGCGGTCAGCGTGTGCCTATTGCGGGGCTGTGAGTTTTGGCACACACATTAGATGGCAGAGGGCTGAGCCAGGATCATTGCAATCTGTGAACAGAGAAGTTTTACATATACTTTTACTATGCTATAACCTATAATTGTATTTCCTTTTGTAGAATGCTTTTTCTCAGTAAGTACCAGCATTTCACTGTGCAGTTTGGCTGCGTTTGCCTTCCACCACAGTGTGCCGGTACCTCAAGTATTGGGGTTCCATTAATAGTACAGAAAAGAAAATTATGTTTATAGAATCACAGAATCATGAAGGCTGGAGAAGACCTCCAGATCACCAATTCCAACCCCAGCCCACCTCACCATCCCACTAACATCTCCCTCAGTGCCACATCTCCATGGCTCCTGAATGCTTCCAGGGACAGTGATCCACCCCACCTCCCTGGGCAGCCTATATCAGTGCATCACCACACGCTGGAGAGTAAATCTTTCCATCCGTCTGGAACCTCCTCTACAGCCACCACCTCTTTTCTTAAAAGATGAGCATTAAAAAGCTACACTGAAGACCAGCTGTCTGATGAAGTCCTTCATCACTTCTCCCTAAAAGTGATCCCAGTTCGATGCTGGACCTTTCCCCTCTTAGACACAGCCTCTTTCCCTTCCCTTTTTCCTGCAGAGAAATTTGTGGAAAGCTACAAGTTTCCCACTGTTAGAAGTCCTTTGGTTTCTCTTTCACACTGTGCTAATAACAGTTTATAATTATCCTGAGAAGTTTCCACAGTTGGATTGATTTTATCCCAGGCCCTGAGATCTGTTTACAACTATTCAGTAAAATCCTTTCTATAACTAATTAGACTACGTGCTGCTGCAGAGCAAGCTGGAGGGCACAGGCAGCTGATGTTAACCTGATTACCAATGCAGACTGTCTTTCAAACAGTTCCTGTGCTGTCCCAGCATCCCAGCACCTCAACATTGCAGAAAAAAAGATAAGAAATTTTTTACAAAAAGAGCATTTTTAGTTAAATGTATTGGCTGAACTATAAATGATGTAAAAAAGAAACTTCTCTTTTGAGTGCAGATCTTAAATACACAACAAATACTGGGCAAGAACTGCTTTGTTGCAGAATATTTTCAAAGCATTCAGCATTGCCCAGCATTTGCTGTCAATATTTATTCAAGAGCCTCCTATAAAAATGTTCCTCTTTAGATTTATCTAAGGGAATGGGAGAAAAGAGGAGGTTGTTGTCCCAATAAAATGAGCCACGTTCAGATTGCTGTAACCTGGAAATGTTGCAGGAATATTCCTGTAAACAGTAGAATTGTTTGACCTCTACCATTGGTTCTTAGAGGCACCAGGGCAGGTAGGCTTGAAGAATTTGATGCTCAGAAGATTATCAAGGTTCTGCTTCCACCCCAAAAGGCCAGAGGATACACCCCATATAAACGGATGTCAGTAGTGCTACAACAGCACTGGTTTAGCAGATGAGATGCACTCATCATTTGCAAATAACTGTCCATTCTGAGGACCAGAGAGCACCGACTACATCTGCGTCCAGGTTTCTGTAGGAATTTGATGATAGTACAGAGGCAGGGTGAATTTCACAGCAAAAGGGCCACTGCCACACCCAGAGCTGTGTCTGTGGGTGCTGTCAGCACAGAAACCTGCACAAGTTACTGCTAACACAGGGAAATGCAAAAACTATCTGCAGGTTTCAAAGTTTAGCTGAAGGGACAGACTTGTGTAATGTGTTGGCATAAAAGGATAATAGTTTGGATGTATGGCTGTAATTTTTCACTTTTTTGTCCCTCTACTGTCCCTATGACTCTTGCGGCTCTAGATCTATTTTTCTCATCTTCGCAATATTGCAAACAATAAATAAACTCAGAAGGGATGACTGGCTGTTGGATCAGGTGTTAGGGAGCAGAATGGGTCACGTATCAAAGTGTAAATCAACAGACTGCAGATGCAGTCCACACATTTGCCATTACATTTGTCTATCCATGAAGAAGGCTGCTTAGCTGGCAACTGTTTTTGCTAGCACCAACTTCAGCAGGTTAAATAAGCCCATCTCATATTGCTAACTTGTAGGATGGAGAGCCAAGAGTTCCCAAAGGGGCACCCAGGGGGAAGTGCTCGTACTGCCTCTATCAGCAGCAGGATGCCTCCATCAGTACATATTTCATGAGTCAGGAAGAGATTAGAGATTAGCATTAAAGTTTTCCCATCTTTAAAGTAGGAGGAAGAGGAGTCTGGCCACCAGCTCCAAGTGACCGCAGCATCCTCCCTTCCGACTTTTGTTACCCTTAATCCTATTGAGTTATCAGTAAACACAGAATGAAGCATTTGAGTGTATCCCTCCCAGGAGCAGCAAATGCCTCCCCCGTGCCCAGCAGCCTCACACTCTGATCCAATCCCTGCACCAGCACAGAAGGGTTGCACCCAGTGCTCCAGGCAGGCAGCCCTATGCTGCACGCTGTGCCTACCTCACAGCCCACTATCTCACCAAGTGTTTCCAAACTGGAACTGACACATTCACTGGGCAGATTAGCTTCCATGTGAGCCATGTGCCACTTTAGAACAACAACAACAACAAAAAAATGCACACACACAATAAAACTTTACTTCATGCACTTCCTAATCATTGTTATTCATCTACTTATTGCTTCTCATCCATCTCTGTTTTTAATGACTCAGCTGGTAAGTTCTTGCTTGCTTTGAACCAGTCCCAATATTATTATGTCAAAGCTATAGATGTCCTCATTTTGCTGCAAGACTTGTTCTCGTTATTGTTATTATTTTTGAAGACATACAATTGATTCCAGGCTGCTAACAGTACCAAATCAACACTATAGCAGTAGCAAGGCAATGAAAGCATGTATCTTATAATGAAATTTGTAAAGATTGCCCTCTCCCCAATATTTACCATTAAATCAATAGCAAAATGGCAAAACTTAGAAGCTTTTCATCAGGTGATCACTTAACAAGTCACAGGACCCATAAAAACGAGCTTTGTCTCTGCTGAGGCCTTTGGTTAATGTCACTAATTAACTCCTAACTGGCATGCGAAATAATCCTATTTGCTGAAGCAAATCTTTCCTTTCACTCTATGATTTTTGAATTTCATGAGGTATTATTGTGGCAAATGTCATCTACTCATCATTTCTGCTTTCCACAGCCGAGCACAGGGCAGATTTAATAATTTCTTCAATCCTATGGCAGCACACTTGCTAAGAGAAAACAAGTGATCAGAAAATGTGTTGCGAACCACGAGGGCAACCGCCCTCCACCCTGATCTACAGGAGAGCCTTCCCTGGCTGCTTGGCCAACCTGCCTTTGGGAAAGCCCACATTCACACATGAGGCTCTGCTATCACTCCACACAGGGATAAATTCATCGAGGTTTGGACCCTTAATTTCTTTCAGTTACAAACAGTGAATTTGTGTTGCACTTGGCTTGGAGGATTATCGGTATTATTCTGCTGCAGCTGATGCACACCATATGGATCAAGCGTAATCCACTCACCGGTTTACCAGGGGAAAGCCTCGCAGAAGTGAGACAAATCCATACCGTGGTCCTGAGAACACGCCTGTCCTCGAGGGCTGCTTCTGCTGAGAGGGAGATAAAAGAAGGCACACGGTGACCGGGCTGTTCTCTGGATGTGCAACACCACAAATTGCTGTCCTGGTAGCTGGGGAACTTTACTCAGGGGATGTGAGGACCTCCTGTTACAGCACAGTTACAAAGCCTCCCTTCAGCTCAGCAATACGGGGGAGGCTGCTGTTGCCAGGAGCAGCCCTTCATCAGCAATTCCAACAGGAACAGCACCATTCTGCACATACACGTTTCAGGAATGAGAAACATGCCCAAAGAGCTCATGGTACCTAATGCTGTGCTCCCCACCAGTGGCAGTGCTGCAGGTGCACCAGAGGTGTGTTGTCAAGAGATCAGTCCCACCAGGGTCTGAAACACAGAACCCAGCAGCAGAAGCTGGCTTTAAATTATCACCGGAACAAGGACACAATTATAATTAAATAACGTCCAGCTAGCAAAGCTTAGCACTCACAAAACCCTTTGTATGTTTTCCAAGCACTCTTCCATTCGCTGGCAAATTAATGCAATAATATGCAAGAAATCAGGAAGGTGGCTTGGATAATTTTCAATTAGCTGCTTGAAAATGCTTTGAAGATAAATCTAGCCAGATTTTCTGAGCTTACTTATTTGTTCCAGCTTATCTGTGCAAACGCAATTGGCTGCAGCTGCCTCAGCCCATCTTCAAAAACTTGCCGTGCCAATACACAGAGCAGATTTAACCAGGCAACAATATTCTGCTGCAGCAAAGATTAGCCAGACAAAAGGTTCCTTTATGCCATAATGCCTAACTCCCTCTCTCTAATGTCACTCTTGCTTTAATGTCTTTTTCCTTCCCCTAAGTTTGATCAATGATGAGAAAGTTTCCATGCCAGCACCGCGGATGCAGCCCCAGTATTTTCCCATGATCTAGATCAACGCACATTATTCTCCAGCATTTGGATTCTTAAGGACATTTAAGGAAGCTCGATATCCAGGACAGTGTTTCTGCATAAACCATGAGTCAGCTTTCCTCCATGATTATCACTTAGTTCCTATACATATCCCTTCTTGCTTCCAAGAAATGATGATTCAGGCAAATTGTGGTTGAGGTGACCAAACTGAATGGGCCAAATTATGAAAACGAAGCAACCATTCTTTGCTGTGTCTAAAGCAATTATATCATGATGTTGACACTACCACCACTTACAGGAACATTTTTTTAAAAACTTCCTGGTTAGATGAGTGCAAAGGTAGGAATGAAAAGAGGAAATGATACCATGAAATTCTGGGGAAGCCCTGCCACAAACAGGTGGATTTGGCATCAGCAAGATGAGGTGTAGATGGTGTATTAACATTATATATTAGTAGTGCAGCCTCTTCATAAATAGAGGGTAACAGTCATTGCTGGAGCAGCAAAGCCTCTGCATGGTTTTCCACATGCTTGTCTGTTGCATCGCTGCTGGAACAGGCTTTTCATTGAGATATCACCATCTGGCTTTTTTTCCCCTGAACAATCAATTCATGCACTACATCAAGCTGCTCTCCCCTTGCAAAGTATCAGGAACTGGGAATTTGGCTTTACTGTAACGCAGCAAGAGCAGAAATGCTGTTGTTCTTGCAGCTATAACTACCCATGCCCTAGCTCAGACCGCTGCCCCTCTTACTACTGTCTCCCATGCAAAAAAGCCCACCCAAACCAATCAGGAGACACATGTACATTTCCGCATTTTTCTTTACTGCTGCAGCATGGGAAGAAAATGACATGAAATCCCAGGCATTATGAATTCCTGCACAGAGGAAGAAGATCTGCCATGGGACAAAGCCTCTACACCACTTTTACATGCTGTAGGCTGTGGGGTAGGATGTCAACATCCAGATTAACTCATGTTTTGCTTCTTCTTGGGAAGAGACTGCTTTCCAGCAGCTCTTTTCTACAGCAGGTGGGCTTTCCAGGGCCAACCCTGCACCGTGAGCCATTTGCTCAACCAATAGAGCACAGGCTGCAGGACATCTGCAGCTCACAGCCTTCTAAGAGACATTCTCCAGCTCTGTGCCTTGTTGGTAGATTAGATTCCTCCCCAGTTCCTGTCCTAACCCAGATAATACAGGGGTAAAGAGAGCACATTAGAAGAGATGAACACATCACAGGAAGAAAAAACACACCACAACACACACCAAAAAAAAAACAACCCACAAATCAACCCATAAGGTGCATCCCCCAACATTCACCATCCTCAGAGAGCACGAGTCCCTGAGACAGGCTGAGAGAAGGGTGGAGAGAGCCAATACAGGAAGGATTCAGCTGAAGGAAGAGTATTACCCACACAAGCTCACTCTTTTTTCCAGATCAGCAAGTAATAGCTTCTCCAAACATCCTCCAGAGCACAAGCTCACTGGTGCACACCGCTTAGCCTGGATCTTGTTTAACATTCAGTGATGCTCTCTAATCCTCCGAGGTATTAGTCTTGAGATTCCTGCCAAGCACAGGAACAGCACAGCACTCCCAGACAGCACTTAAATGAACTTGCTGCTTGAAATGGGCCATTTGGCACTCTACCATAGAACTCCAGCTGTTCCTTTTTTTGGTTAACCTCAGATGAGCACCTAGGAAGGCACTACAGCATGCAAAACACACAGTTAAATAACCCTGATTTCTCTGACTCAGATGATTCCCTGCAATGCATTCTGCATTAAGAATGGGATTTCTCTCTTAATCACTTGTTTAAAAGTTAAATATCTAACTGGAGTTGGACATTCCTATCGTCTCTACTGCCCACTGTGAAAAGATCATCAGGCCCAGCTTGTTTATGGCTCTCCAGCCATGTCTCCACCATCACTACTTTTTGTGTTTCTAAATCACCCATTAGTACAGATATGATCTGGAGCAGGAATGGGCATATAATCATATTTCTGTTGGATTAGCCAAGCATATTATTTTGAATATATTCTGGTCTCCTGTTAGCTACAATAACAGAAACTGTATTTGATCTAGCACAAAGCCAGATGGTGCAAAACGACCCCTTGGGCACAAAGCTGATGTGACACAAGGGTTTTTGGACCAGACCAGTGCTCAGGTCATGTAGCTGTGGGACTTCTGACTCAGTGTGTGCTTCCTTGAAGTCTCATGGCACCAAGTACTCACTATCTGCCCTCCTATGATGAGCTAAACAAAACAGTCGTATTTCATCCTCTTAAAATAAACACCACGTCAGATTGGGGTTCGTTTGCATCTGATCATGCAACACATCATGGTTTGGAGATTTCTTTAAGAAAAACATATCCTTATTATGCAATCAAGAGGAAATGATGATCCCCGTCAAAGGAATCCTCCTTCTCTGACTCAAAATCCCAAACTGGTACCATAACCACAAACTACAGCAGTGATGAAATTTAGGCAGGAACACAGACCCAAAGAGAATGGATCAGAGATTGAGGGCAGCACATGAGCAGTGTGCAGGACTGCTGATCATGCAAATGGGGACAGGCAGAAGCTACGTGGTGAATATTAAGGCCTGAGAACTGCAGGAGGTTTTGAGAAGCCAGCCTGAAGTCACTGCTTCCTTAGAAACCTCCAAAATGCTGAGTCCTCACCAAAGTCTTTGCTGCAATCCTCTATCATGGCTGCAGCCATGACTTAATGCAGAAGGCATAGAATGTCTCAGGGATGGCCACAAAGCACAGCAGGGTGCACGCAGGCAGTTGTGTTATGGCCTGATGCTTCCACGTGGCTGAGTGCAAGGAGTAAAAATCACTGCTGACCAGAAAACATGAAATTACTTTGGGAGATGCTGGTGGAAAAATGCTTGAAGCCATCAGCACTGATGACGTGGTGAGGTGGGCTCATAGGACAGTGAGTGCACAGGTGTGTGTGTGTGCTCTGCCAGCACAAACGCTGCTGGCTTTGCAAAGCTCTTACAGGATGGCACCCCTCTCCTCTCACAAGGCTCAATCAGGCCAGCAATTCATTCCCACTGCCAGGGAACAAATTGCTGCCAAATGGTATTTCTTCCTGAGATAAAGGAATAAACAGGCATATAATGTTCCCATTGTCAACCCAAAACATCTGCTGGAATTCAGAGGGGTTTGCTGTCCCTGCGTTCTGTGGGCACGGCTTCTGCTTTGTACCCTCTGTGCTCTCATGGATGAGAAGCGCAGCCTCAGAGGGCAGCTGTGAGGGGACAGATTTACTCAGAAATCTGAAAACTGCCTTCAAGAGATTCCTGCTCCCATGCAGCAGCACGGCGTGGTTCTTGTTTCTGACTTAGGAGCTGTTTGGTTTGCCTTGCTGAGGACCTGCCTGCCTCTCACAGCCCCTGCAGTCCTGTGTGGCATGAACACAGCCTGGTTACTTACGCTGCACTCATTTTAAATTCAATTCTTCAGCATCTTAAAGTAGTCCCTTCAAGGTTTTCTGCCAAATAAAAGGAACACACGCTAAGAGGCTCATGAGCTCCGTGGGGCAACTCTGTAAAGAAGCCCCACATCTGGCCTGAAGGGTCAGAATCCTCCTCAGCACTGACTCCACTCCAGCAATACAAAGCGTAAAGCTGCTTTGAAAGCACTGACAGGCAATCCCTTTTTTGGGGGAATTCTTATGCTAACGTGAAGCCCTGTGGCATCTGCCTTGGCCTCCATTATACCAAAGCACAGCAGGAGCAGGTCAGTCCCACGAGGAGCCAGGCTTCTGTTTCCTGTGCAGCTTGTGAGGTGAGAGCAAGCTTGAATTAAAAGTTCAAATCTATTTTATTTGGAGGATGGTAGGTCAAAAATATTGATGCAGTTTCATAGAAGAGGATGCAAGGGAACAGAAAACTGAGCAGTGCCCGTGCCCTTCAGATGCTGTGGGGAACTTTATTTCTGTACGGTGGGTTAGGATCACTTAGCAGAACTCTGTCACCTAGATGCATTCTATCTCTTAGTGCCATTTAGAAAATTAACCCCTATCTCAGTGTATCTGAAGCACTCGAGTTCACAAACGTGAAAGCGTATCTACAAAAAAGCCAAAAAGTACTTTTTCTTGGATTATTTTCAGCCAGAGCACTGCAAAGTCAAAGTATCTTTTGGGAAATAAAAGTGTTTGGCCTTGCTTTCTCCACATGAAAAAGACTCCTAAACTCCTTCAAACCACCGAGCAGTGGTTAAAAAAACTTGTCAGCATTTCGTTTTCATGCTTGGAAGACCCAGCCCAAGATCTGAGAATTCAAGTGGCTGAAGACTGCTGACATCACACAGCAATATGTTGTTTATAAATATATATAAAGAAGAGGAATCAAATTTAGTTTCAGTGTAACTACACATAGAATCATAGAATCATGTGAGTCAGAAGGGACCTTTAAAGGTTGTTTTGTCCAGCTCCCCAGCACCACCACAGTGGGAGATCAGCCTAACATCTTTGTTGCTGAACACCCAACAGGGATAACAAGAATAAAGCAGAGATTTCCCACCACTGACATACTCCCATTGCTGGTAAGCCTGGAATGACATTATTTTTGGTACCAGCAATATGCTAGTTGCCCTGATTTATCAGTACTTCTGCCTGAAGAGAGACTTAAAGTTAGAATAACATCGTTCTGCCAATATTAAATACTACACTTACTCATCTTGTCGGTACAAACAAAAAGTCTGATGTAACATCCACTGCTTAGTGGCCCTCTCTGAGCACTCATCTACAATCAGTCATCCCGACTTCTGGGGTGGGATGGGCAGTTCTGCCTGGGTTTCATCAAACAGATGAGTGCTCCCTCAGAGCACTTTCCATGGAAGTGTTTGCAGAATCTCTTTCCTCTTGGATCGCCCAGTTTAGCATCACTGGGATGTTGTTCAGGGCCAAGATGGCACAGAACTAATTATATCATGGGGAGGTCTAGCACTGAATCCATTCTGAAAAGGGAAAGGAGAGTAGTAGCTCCAATAGCAGCTCCTAGGGCAGCTGGGGGAGCTGCTAACATGCTGCGCTTGTGTGTCAAGCATGGGGCAGGAAGAGATGTGGTCAGAGCTGCTGCTGTCCCAGTGCTGTTGTGCTCATCAGCACAGATCAGCCCAGAAGTGGGCCCAGATAACACAGTTTTTGAGTCCTGGGTAAGCAGGACTCATTTCATATCAGGCACTGAAATAAAGACTGGAATATCAATGCACTTCAGAGCATTATCCACCCTGCACCCTGCTGTAACACCAGCGTCCTGTTATCAAGAACAGAACCCAAAGGGGGAAGGGAACCTTCCCCTTGAAACCGTGCCCAGCATCTCACTATCCTGAAACGCCAGCAGCAAGCTATCAGCTCTGCTAAGTGCTGCCATGCACCTTACGAAGCATTTCCACTGCTCATCATTGCATTAATGGGACTGTGCAAGACTTAAACGTCCCAGGGTCTGAGTAATCAATACATGAGCAGCAGCTCAGAGAACAGAACGAAGAAACCCACAAACCCAAATGGCAAAACAGAGTATTTGGCACCTTCACCCATGGGTTGTGACCAAACCGTCAGGGAAAGGCAGGTAGCAGGGCTTGGTGCATTGTGAAGTAAAGGGGAGCTCAGCAGGGAAAGAACAGAATGATCAGCACAAGGCAGAGCCATGAGTCATTTTAGGCTGCTGCAGGGTGTAAAGATCCAAACCAGGAGCAGGACCACAGCATGCTTCAGGCACACGAAAGAGACTAAGGCAGCCTCGATGGGTTGAAACTGGAAATCATGAGGGGGAGAGCGGCTGGATGCTGATATTCCTAAAACAGGGGTTATTTCTTTTGGTAATGGCTGATCCTATCTTCTCTCTTGTCTGTGAATCTCTAATCCCTGTATAGATTTCTAGTAAGCGCTTGCTCAGGTAGCTCCTAAGTTCCCAGAGCCAGGAATAACTACAATGTGCATCGATTGCTGTTGGAATTCCAGTGTTTTGCCATCCCAGGGCAGGATCTCCACGGGGGTAACTGAGGGCAGGATCCACGTAGCACTGTCCTGCACAGCTCCTGGCACACCTGGGCACACTCACACCGCTCAGTGCCAAACACAGGGTAGGAGTTTGCGGGCAGCCCCAAGGCACAGGGCTGTGAGCAGCGCTTCACATCATTTGCGGTAGCCTGCAGGCTGGATCTCTTTGCATAAAAATAGCTTCGCTTTTTTTTTCTTTTTTCTTTTCGTTATTTGACTAACTCCTTCTCCCCGCCCACCCTGTTTCATCCTACTTATCACGTTTACAACAGCTCAAGGCATATGTCTCTAAAGATCCCCTTTGTTTTAGTTCTCCATCAGATGCGATTTCAATGTGTGCTTTCACAACCAAGCGACTCCATGTAGGAGCCTAGAAAAGGGGGAGGATATGGGGGGGGGGGGGGAGTGGAGAAATGGAAGTGGCAGACTGGGATAACTTCACGTTTGTAGTGTGTTGCTCGGTAAAATCAGACTATAGAATGGTTATAAAAGACACATGCAACAAACTCATGTGATGAATGTCATCCAGAAGAGTCTTCTGAGGACTTAAAGCTGAAAAGCACGTTTTTATTACAACACTCCAGATTCGTATCAACTGAGCAAATAGGTTACCAAAAGTAATACAGGTCAAACAATGAGATCACTGCGATTTCAGCCCAGCGTGCTGCCTGTGCCTTCCTTCTCTAACTTAGTTACTATTCCCTTGAAATAAGGATGCTGGTATTGCTCACATCCCTTTCACTTGCTGTAAGCATCGCTGTGCCATGCCTCCACACCAGCTCTTCCTACTTTCCACTCCTTCTCTGCACCTTTCTAATTTCCCGTAGAAATATGGTAACGGGAGGGGTGGGGGAAGGGGAGAAAAAGAAGAAATGATTCAGTCCTGACGAATTTCAGTTACACCGTGGTAAAAAGTATTGTTCTGAAAGCATCGCGCTGAAAGCCCAAATGGAAAGTCTCGATTCGCGTGCGGCTATTTTTTTTTTTCCCTTGAAGCGAGACACGCGTTTCCGCACACGATGACCACAGAACACTCGCATGGCACCATCCGCTCCTCCCCGGACCCCGGTGAAGAATCCCATCCCCGCTCCTCCATCCCCATCCCCGCTCCTCCATCCCCATCCCTGCTCCCCCATCCCCGCTCTCCCGTCCCCATCCCCATGTCCGCTCCCCATCCCCATCGCGGGGCTTTTCTACGGCTCCTCCCGTGCCCATCCCTGTTGCCTCGGGGCTCCCCGAGCGGTGCAGAGCTGTGGGGAAGGGGATCTCATCGGTGGTCCCGCCGCTCCCAGAGCCCACACTGTCCCCGGTTCGGCTGTGCAACCAGAACCCTCCCAGTATCACGGAGCAGCCAGCAGCTCGCGGTACCCACCCTGTGCTCCCCCATCCTTCCTACAGTCCTCCATCCTTTCTACAGCCCTCCATCCCTCCCATGTCCCTGCGATCCCTGTCCCGGTCCCCCCGGCCGGTACCTGCCGCCACTGCCGCCGCTGCCCTCTTGTCGCCGCCCCGCGCTCCGCTGCCCGCATCGAGGGCGCGGGCATCGAGTCCTGATGGACGTGAGCTTCCTCCAATCGGAGGCGGAGCGCGGAGACTGTGCGGCCAATGGCGGGCGGGGACGCGGAGGGTAAAGTGAAAGTGGGAGAGAGGGTCGGGGGGAGAGGAGAGAGATGGTTGGGGGCAGCGGGGGGAGAGGGAGAAGTAGAGGGAAAAGGGGAAAGGAGGAAGGGTGGGAAGGAAAGAGGGAGCAAAAGAGAGTGTCGGCGAAAGAATGGAAAAGGAAGGAAAAGGATGGAAGAGAGACCCTGGCTAGGGAGAGGGCAGGTGTGAGAGAGAGCAGGTGCTTCGTAGGAAAAATGAACTATTGTCCTCTTGCTGGAGGGCACTGCAGCCTTCCTGCCTCCAGGGTGTGCTGGCGGAGCTGTGGGGAATGGCCAGGAGAGACCTCAGGGGAAGCTGTGCTGCCAGGGGATGCAGCTGTGATAGCAGAGCAGGACCTAACCCTGTCCTCTGGCTGCTCCAACAAACCTACCTCACATAAAAGGAGGAAAAAATGGAATGGGAACTGATGCATAAGTATTATTTTGGGACACAAACACAGCTATCGCAGCGTTATCTTTATTGGTGCAGTATAATGCCTAATGTTGTTACTGGGGCAGGTGTGGTAGGGTTAATGATTGCAGGGGAAGCTCTGCTCCAGAGCCTAATCTGCTGAGAGAGCCAAAGCAGTGCTGAGACACTGGGCAAACCCCTTTTCCTGGGCCTGTTCCTACTCTGCTGTGACAGAGCTCAATGTTACAGGCACAGGGCAGACCCACACAGGAGCTCCCCATGCACTCCAGGTCACAAATCCTCAGGGCAGGAAGGATCTCAGCAATCACAACAGATACACATGGGGGGCAGCTCCTGTGCAGCTTTCACAGCCATCTCTGTGTTCCTTATCAGGGTCATTCCATATCACCTGGGAATTTGGCCTGTTTCTTCATGTTAAAGATAAATAATTCAGGCACTGTGTGTTTAGCTCTCCAAAGCACAATCAGTTCTCCATCATCCAGAGTGCACAGGATGAGCTGGGTAATGGAAATCCTCATCTGGTGCTGCACAGCAAGGAGAGCAAAGGAAAGGCAAGCTCCCATCACCCTCTGAGGCAGCAGCTCTGCATGGTCCTGGAAGCTGCTGCCTTTACACCCTTCTTTCAGTGGATTGCATGTGCTGGCGCTTCTGGCAGGTTGTGCTTTCACTGAATGGGCTAAATTGGGAGTTGCTGAATGCAACATTAAAGGTAGGAGAACTGCTGCTTGTGATGTGCTGTGGCTAGGAAAAACAGGAAGTGTTTGCTCCATAGCCACACTCTGATAATTTATTAAACATGAATAATTTCATAAGCTGTGCACTGAAATTAGAGCAGTGCTTTGGCTGGTGCTGTACATCACTGACGAACCTGGCCCTGCTGCAAACCGTTAATATTTTAATTAAACAGGATAGAAAGGGCAGCAGATGTGCGAAGGTGAAATGGTGCGTCAAAAGCACCAGAGCTGGAGAACCTCCCCCCCCACCCCCCAGCTTCCTGCTCTGCCCCATCACCAAGCTGTGCTTGGCCGGTGTTGTGTCCCTGTTCTTCCGCCTCTTCAAAGGTGCAGAAGAAATACTGGGCTCAATTCCAGGCTGTGTTTTTCATACAGCAGCTCCCTACGTTTTACCTTTCAGGTGATTGAGATGTAAATGTATGGATTTGCATGAGCTCATAGTGGCTTTGATGATGTGTCTGAAGAACAAGGTCTGGCAAGGAAGGGCAGTGGTAACCTCGAAGAAATGTGTCCTACAGAAATCTTTGGGAGATGCCTGGCAGTGGCATAACAAGCCAATCTGCCAGCCCTGCTGATCCTCTCACCTCCAGGTGGTAATTGCATTTGTGTTATCACTGACCAACACCGTCGTCATTGTATCCTTACTGCTATATGGCTTGCTATTCCTTGAGTTTGGGAAGCTCTGATCATTTTAGTTCGTTGAAAACCCTGACTTTATGGGTCAAGCTAACACTTGCAGATATCAGTGCAATGACTGTGTGAGCTGCCTGCTCACTTAGCATTTCACACCAGGATGGATTTATGCTGCCTCGTACCTCTGTGGGAGGTGTTCAGACACATACTCCTGGGCTGCTCTCCCTGATCAATCTACTTAAACATTAAAACTCTGGGCTCAATGAATGCAGATGCAGAGCTGCAGGAGGGCTCTCTGAGCTGGAACTGCTCCATTGACTGAAACTGTTGGGAGATGTTTCTTCAGGTTTGGTCCTTTGAGTGAGGTGGGACTTGGGATGATCGCGACAATCTTTGGCCTAAATCTGTGCAGACATAAAACTTACTAATGCTAATCAAATGAAACCATCCTCATATTTCAAAGACACACAGAACTGACTGGGGAAGATGGGGAATTGCAGAACATTCATCAGGCAAAGTCTGGTTCGGGGAACAGGTTCATTTTTAATAAAGTTAAGTGTGCATGCACTTACAAGATTGAGTTAACACAGCCATGAACAGTTTATTTAAAGATGTACTGCCTAACACAGATTTCTGGTGCCTTAATGATCTCTTCCTAATATTGCTGTTATAAATACTTCCATGATTCACATCTCCTGTTGCAGAACAGGCAGCGAATCTCCAGGAAGGAAGTACAGAACTGGATTTTTTTATAATTTTTTTTTTTTCTGCAAGATATTCCTTGGAGTTCTATTATAACTCCAATTTGTGCCAGAAAGTCATTCACAGGAAATGTATAAAAAATAGCCAATAAGAATGGCTTTATTTTTCAAGTGCTGGCAGTGGAAAATGCACCTCTGAAAACCTCCCCTGGGATGTTTCCTGGTCTTTGTGTTGCTGTACTTCTGTGAGACACTGCTGGTGTCACACCAGAGAGCAGCAGCTTCCATCTGTCTCCTCCTGTAGGGCTTTGCCAGCTGTGTTTATCCTTGTGAGTGTAAGGGATCCTCTAAATGAAAGGATCAGATAGGAGGCTGGAAGCAACCTCTTCCCAGCTCCTCATTAATAGCGGCAACCGTTGCCAGAGGACATTGTGGAGCCCGAAAGCATAACCGTGTTCAGAGACGGATTAGACAAATTCCTGAATGGCATTTGCCTGGGCGGCTGTTAAACCTGATAATCTCAATGCAAACCTCCTGTTGGGGATGGCACTGAGCCACGGTTTGCCAGGGACAGGAGAGCACTGAGGATGGAGTGAGTGCTGTGCTGCGTGTTGTGTCCTCGCTGTGTTGTGCCACAGCCTCTGCTGGCCTCGCCAGCCCTGCAGTTCTGGTCGCAGCTCTGCCCTGCCAGGAAATGGCAACAGGAGCCACGCTGCTGAGCACACACAAAGTGTGACGTGTTAACAGCAAGAGAGGGAAAGCTGTGACTTTTCCTTCAGCTGTTCCTTGAAATATTCCTGGAGGAGCTGAGCTCCCTCTTGCCAGGTCGCTTCCATCAGGTGATGTGCAGAATGCTGCCTTGTCCACCTAGAATGGAAAGAAAGAGAAGTGATTTCTTGCACTCCTATTGAGTTTTATTTAAATGGTATTCATTACTGAAGAATCATGGGAAAATCCAAGCTGCATCACTAAAAGAGAAATATCCCTGAATCTCACTGCACAAGCCATCCCATCGAGTACCTGACAACTAACCACACTGATTGAGCACCGAGGTCACTTCAGAAGGAGTTGTGGCTCTGAGATGACAAGGACAGTGTTGTTCCAACTGCAGCCCAGAGCAGCAGTGACCCCGTGCATGCATGTTCTGGTCAGGGAGGAGATGGTACAGAGAAAAGGAGAAAACAAGGAGAAGGAAAGGAAAAGGGGAGGAGAAAGGAACGAGAAAGGAAAGATGCCCTGTTGGGGCCATCAGCAGCTCACAGCTCTCCCTTCTTGGTGCCATACGTGTAGCTCTGTACACCTATGTACAGAAATGTAAATATTTATTAAGAGCAAGAATTGCAATCCAGGTAACCACGTGGGTTAAACTGAGTTCCAAGCTTTGTAAGCATAACTAACCCGCTATATTTTTATTTAGGGGGGATACAAATCCTGGTTTCTGGAGGTGTGCTGAGGCTCACTGCACCTTACCTGCTCCAGATGCTGGATCTGGAGCCCTGGTCCAAATGAGGGTCCCACTGCAGCAGCATGGATCTGCAGGAATGTCCAGCAAGGCAAGTGTCCACCTGGTCCTGTTTTTCCATGGCTCCATTCTCCAGGGGAAACAGTTATGGAGAATAATTAAAGGTAAACATATAAAATGATAGCCAATATTTCATGGTTGCATGACAGCTCAGAATTCATTGCTGTGTGCAGTGCAAGCAGGAACATAGGAAAGTCAACTGCAGTCTTTGCTTCCTACCCACCTGCTGGACTTTTGGCACTGTGTCTGATGGGAATATTTGCTCTCCATGTGGTGACAACATGAATGCCACCATGCCAAGGAAGAGTTCATTGAGCCCCCACAGGTTAGGAGTGGGGCTGCAACGTCTTGCATCCCATCCCATCCCAGCCTTTGTGAGGTTTGGGCTCTGGTTGGAAGTGGTGTGCCATGGTCAACACAGTGTGTACAGCCTGGAAAGATCTTCTCATCAGAGCAACGCCCTTCCTCTTTGTTCATTTATTTTTTAAATTAGATTGCCCCACTGAACCACCCATTGACCCTGCTTCTCTCCAGATGGGAGACCAGAGAGAGGTTATTTTCAGTCACTGTTTTACATTTAAAAAAAAAATCTGATGAAAAAACATTCTACCTCAGGCATGAACTTTTAATGACTTCATTTCATAATCTTTTCAAAGAAAGATTCCTGTTGAACTAACCGAGACTTTCAGCTCTTTTTGTTGCAGGCTTAAATAGTTGGCACTGAATGCTGCTCAGTGCTATTTGCTCTGCTCAGTTCCCCCTGCAGGTTTTGCTAAACGTTACAGTGTGACACAATGCAGACTCTTACTGACAGTGATATCATCTGCATATAAGATCCAGGAGTCATCAGCCTCACATGTATGTGAAGAATATATTCCAGCGTGATATGCAGCATGCTTGGTTGTCTGCACTGGAAAGATTTCCAGATAGCTATTGATTTTCCCATCCTGTAATTAGTTCAGAGATTACCAGCATACAAAATATTGCTCTAGAAATTGATTTCTGTAGTTGTTCATTGCACCAAAACTACAGTATCGCTGCGAAACACGTCACCGTGTTTTCTGCAAAGACTTTGAACTTGGGAGAAATATTGCTACCGTAAACACCAAGGAGAAATCACATGGCTGATGATTTTGCCATCTCAGATTAAGCTAAATCCTGCCAGCTGTCTGATTTTGAAAGTTCATCCTTATAGGTCTTGCAGGATCAAGGTCCAAAGGAGAGACTGGCTCTTATCTTCTAACTGAGAGCACCCGTGAGGCTAAGAGGTCAAGATCCAAGCAAGCATCAGCTGGTGCTACAGTTCTGCCATGCAGGGACCCTGTTGTGCAGGCAGAGGTGCTCACCATGGAGCATTTGTCATTAATCTGTGCCCTGTGCTCCCTGTCACCCTTTGCCCAGTGCCCCTGTGGAGAGATCCCAGATCCATGAAGCATCCTACATCCTCCATGCATCCCAGCATAGGCAGCACTTGGCTGGGAGCTGTGTGCACCCCTGGGGAATGGAAACTCTTCTGACCCCCCAGTCCACGGAACTATCCTTAGTCACCATCACGATGCAGATGCTGCAATGCTAACAGCCAGCTACCAAAGCTCTCAGACTGCAATCTGCAGCAACACGTTTCCTGGCACTTTGCTCATCTGCTTCCCTACCCCGGCCTCAGTGCTGGTGCTTTGCAAGTTTGGAATTTGCACCCTTTCTGCTGCTGCTGGAGTTATGAGTGCAGTAAATGCCAAGCATGCCAGTGCCTTGTCCTGGACTATACCCTACTTATCACAGGTAGCTGAGCACTCCATAGAATGCCCCATCAACCATAGCTCTGAACATGCCCCAAAACTTTTTCTCACCCTTCTCAACCCTACAACTGAGCCCCATGCATCAGGAAGGCAGGCACGATACACCCAGGAGCGTCTCTAACTTGGCAGCAGAAGCCATCCTTGCATGTGCCATTTCCTCCTTATAATTAAAGAGGAACTTAATCAGCTCAACATCTCTTTCTTCATCCCTGATGCTCATTTGCATTTGGCATGTTGGCAGAGAGCAGCAAACTCCACCATCTCCTGTAGTCAGCAAAGAAAGATGTGGCTCCCAGCAGTGTCCTTGTCCCACAGGTCCCTTGCACCCACCACAAGGGTGCACCCCACCACCAGGCTCTTCAGAGCTTATCTCCTCAGCTAGCTCCTTTCCTAGTTTTAATTCCCTTCCAAGGTGGTAAAGGGAGACAATAGGAAGGGGATGGCAAAAAAAAAGCAGAACAGAGTCACAGGAGTGGCCCTGTGTGCGTGGGCTTTCATTTTCCCATTTGCTCACCCAAAACTTTGTGAATGAGGGGCATGGGAAGAAACAGACTGCTGCCCAAGGGCAGAAGCAAACACACAAATCCCCATCCCTTCAAGACATCCCATAGTACATCCGTCCCCATCTCTGTGTCCCTGCACTGCCCCTACCTGGCAGCCAGAAGCTGCCCCACTGAGCATGCCCTGACTCTGCCAGAGCTGGATTTTCTATCACTGTGCTGCTTCTAAGCAAATTTTTTTTTGCAATTACAGCAAATGAAAGAGGTCTGCTCCCTTCTTGGGAAAGCTGGTCCTTCTCAGCATGGTGCCTGGGTGGGTCATGACTCCGTGCTGAGCAATGCAGTGGTGTTACACGCATGGGATGGGGTGACTTGCTTATGGAAAACAGAAGAAATTACACCCAGAAGACATTACAACCCAACTTCCTCTTCCAAAGAGGCTGTTATCTCTCTCTGGCTAGGTAATGGCAGCTGGGAAACCCCTGCAAAGGCAACGAGGACACAGTTACGGAGGGGTGTCAGGATTATTTCATTCAAGGGCACAAATGTCCCCAGCATTAAACAAATCAGTTGAGTCACTTCTTTACAAAGATTGCAAATTAAAGAGATTGGGCAGACAGAAAAGCCCCCAAAGTTGCAGTATTTTCCTATTCTGTCAGAGTCAGAAAAATTGGCAGTACAAATTTTCTTCCAGAATCCGTGAAATCCCAAAAGGAAGAAGTCATGCTCAGTCTTAAAAACCCCAAACCACTTAATAACAAAAAAATAGGCAAATTGGGCAATTTTTGGTTTGGTTGAGAAAGTGTTTCTACTACTTTATAATTCCCAAACACACTCAGTTCCGGTAGAAGCTCAGGCAATGCCTCAGGAGATGGGAAATGCTGCAGTGAAAGTAAATTTAGCAAAGCATGAATGCCACAGGGCATCCTCTGCGTGCAGCTGCCGGTGTCAGATGGGGCCACAAATTCCCCTCCTGCAAGTGCAGCTGTTGCATCAGCACATTTTTAATCTTTGCAGAAAGAAGCGTTACTGCCGTGAGCATTATGATGCAACAATCCTGTAAGAGAAAGGCATTGGAGAAAAGGAGGAGAAAACGGGGTGTGATTCTTTTGCTCCCAAAGTAATGTTGGGGGGAGGGGGGTCAACTGATTCCCTGGGATGCGGATAGCCAAGAAGTGTTTCACCCCAAGAATACACCTTCAGTTGCACAGGGGAGTTCAGTTGGATGTTAGGAAAAATATATTCTCTGAAAGAGCGGTGCTGCAGTGGCACAGCTGGCACACCAGCCAGGGAGTGGTGGAGTCATCGTCCCTGGAGGTGTTCAAGCACTGTGGAGATGTGGCACTGAGAGATGTGGGCAGTGGGCACTGTGGGGTGGGCTGGGGCTGGACTTGGGGATCCTGGAGCTCTATTCCAACCAAAATGACCCTATAATTCTGTGATCTAACCTTTGCGTACCTGATTCCTCCTTGGATGAGGGCAGAGGAGTTGACACTGAGGGAATCCTGCAGCAAGCACTGGTCCTCCACAGCCACGCACTTTTGGGGTTAGCCTGTAACTCGGCTCAACGTGCATTTTTAGGGTTATCCACACCGTTTCCAAGGGCAGAGAACGTGCAGGATGTGCCCTCACACCCAAGAGCTGACTTGAGTGCATTCCTCATTCTTCGTCTCCCTCCCTGTATTCCTGTCAGGATAAAGACGGGCAGATTGTTAGACCAGTCTCACTCTCCCATCTAGTGGAGAAACAAGGAAAGGTCGTCCCATTAAAATAAATAAATAAAAATGCATGTTTCAGTTGCTTTTTGCAGGAAGGGGTGTGGGGAAGGGGAGGGGGGGGGGGGGGGGTGCGTGGTACTGTTCTCACAGTGGGTTCTGTGAATCTGTAAGATTGCCACAGACCTGATGCAGAGGAAAAGGCGTCAAAATGTAAAGAGATCTCTGAATCATTCCTTGGATCTGGCAGGGTGTGGGGGTTCCCTGCTCCGGGATAAGGCACAAAGTAGTGCCCTGCACATCTCTAGATGTGTCCCCACAGAATGCTGGTATCTTGGGATGGAGGCATACACGTCTCCAGCAAAACAGTGCTCTCACCGAGCAGGTGCCAAAAAAAGCTGTGCAGCAGGGCTGCATTCTCACACGAGCAACTTCTGACCTTCAAATAACCCTCACTGCTGCTAAGGCCCTGTGCACTGAACAGCCTGCACGGACCGGACAGGAAACCACAGGCATCCTCTGCGTCCTCCCCTCACGTCCCTGCGTGGTCGGGGCTGCAGAGCCCCAGTTCCCAGCAGCAGGAGAACCTTCTGCTGCCCGAGATGGCTGTGGGAGTGGGGGCTGATCAGAGCTGTGAGGCAGTGCTTTCTTTCAGCCAGAGCAGGGAGGGAAGACTTGCACCCATCCCATTAAAACTGCACAGTTACAGCAATTCAGGTGCAAGAAATCCCATTCTTTCTACAAAGAATGGATGGAAAACAAGCCAGGTCCATGGGCAGCAAGCAGTGCCATGGGACTGCTGTTCCGAAGACAGGACAGGTGTGGAGCTCAGGTGCTAGCCCTGATATGGGATGCTCCCATTGCATTCTGATCTAGCTGAGACCTGAAAACCTGACTGGAACTGATGCACACACGCTGGAGATTTATGTTCTCATGTCAGATCGAAGATTCGTGGTATTTCCTGGAAGGTTACATGATGTTTCATTTTCAGCAAATAAGGTCAAAAGCACAAGGAGAAAAAAAAAAAAGCATCTCTCTAGATCAGCTGTTTGCAAACACCCGCAGCGCAAGCCTGTGTGTTGCTGTTTGTACAGAACTGCTTTCCTGGAGTAGCGTGCTGCTGAACCCACACAGCCTGCAGCAGGAAACAGCCTCAGCTGGAACAGAGCCCTGGGACAGGTGTGCTGCTCACCCACATGTTCAGATTGACAAAGAAGAGGTGCTGGGACATAAGAAATTGGGCAGTCAGTGGCGTGCAGCATGGACCCCCAGACACTTTTCTCCTTCTGCAGCAATGTCACAGCTAGAGGATCCAAGTGGGATGTCCTGGGATTGCATTTCATCCTGCAAATCTTCCCAGTGGGACGGGCCCTGCTCCTACCCTTGAAATCGTGTTTGCAGCTACAGCAAATAAAATAAGGTTAATGAAGAGACACTCTGGTAACACGAAAGCACAGTCAGTGCTACTGCTGTGATGCTTCATCTGAGATGCAGGGAGATAAAGTTCTGCCTCCCACCAGAGCTGTCACCGTGGAAAATTATTTCTTCCTTCTCTAAATGACATGGCATCATTTCTTCTTTTCATTTCCCTGCCAACTTGGTGTCACGGTTTGATTTTTCAGTCATTACCTGACAGTGGTGGTTGCCTCCATCCACTCACCCACCCCCTAAACAGACCTGTAAAAATAGACTCACCTACAAACGAAGAGCAAATAAAGATGGCTCCCAGCACGTGAATAGCTGATGAGGAGCCACTTAGCAGTCTTGGCGGATTCATCAACTTCAGCACATGATCGTTGATTGTGTGTCTGCAGCTCCTTTGTTCTTCTTTGCTCATTATACTCAATGGTATACTCTAAATGGAATGAGCACAAACCCGTGGCAGAAATGATAAGAGCCAATGGAGATGGCCATAACCATGACCCATCCCAACTGGAAAATTACCGGTTAGGATTTTTTACAGCCCATCAAACGGAGCCATTCCATCCAGCAGTGAGAGGTAGGTCACTGCTAATTACGGGGTGAGAGCCAGTTCTGCACATCGCCCTGTGCCTCTCATTAGCAGCCCAGGCTGGAAGACCCTTGCAGAAGTAGGGCAGGGTTTCAGGGTGCTCCTCTCCAGTGCAGACCGATCCTACCTTACAAGTACCCATCTCAAGCAGCTGGGGACTCTGCTGCAGTCTGGGTTAGGGTGGTGTAAGGGCTGCTCTGTTTTCCCTGTCTGATCCGGCCCAGGCACTGCAGTTCTTCCAGGCCCTTCGCTCCCCACTCTTCCTGGCACTGACCCAGTAAACCAGATAGAACAGAGCATCCTTCTCTCTTCACTTCTGGGTCAGAGGAAAATGCTGTTATTAGGCTACCTCTACTTTACGGTCTTTTAATTATTTCCACCTCTGTGATTAGACTAATTAGTTAACTGGTTTGTAATGGCTGCATGGTAGCTCTCATTACGTTTTCATTAATCACAGCATCAGTGAGTCTCATTAAGAGTCCTGTGTTTTTTTTTTCTTTTGCATTATGATTTGAAATTATTCAAAGCAAAAGTAATCTGAAGGGGGAAAAGAAGTCAATAGGAACAGACACAGTGTTCATCAGCATCTTGGCAGAGAGACTCTCTGGTATATTTAGAAATGCTGTGATTTACAAGAGCCCACCAGCCATTTACTTAGCGTCTGGAAGACACGGTGAGTTTGAAGTTTCCAATCACAGCAGTTTAAGGCACCTTCTCACCCTCTTTGATTCAAGACATCTGAGTGACACACTCAGATGGGATCAAAAATAAAAGGACTGACAGCACATCTCCTTCATCCCAAGAGCTGCACCCAGCAACGCCTCAGCATCTCTTCATCACATGGAGAAGTGTGGGACAAAGCAGGAAAGAGATCTAAGAGGAGGTTAAGTTTTTGCTGCTAGAAAAACATTACTCTGACAGCTCCCAAGGCTTTGCTATAAATCTTTATCCACCAAGGCTATTTGATGTGCTAAAAGACTTCTTAAAATAATCAAAATTAAGAACAAGGCAGCCCACACTGGGTAGTTTAAGTATGTGCACAGGGGAACGTTCATCACTGTGGTTATGACAGAAGATAATAATAATAATAATGAGATTTAACACCTACTTAACAGGAGAAACCCAAAAGCCTGTACAAACACCAATCAATTAGCTCTGCCAACCAGCTGTGTGCTGGGCAGGATGGTGGGGGAGAATTGCCCAGAAAGCTGCAGATTGCCAGCAGAGAAGGCAAAACTGTGTTGCTGCTCGCTGCCCTGCAGCTGCAGTGAGAGTGCTGTCAGATATTGCTACTGCTGCCTACCCAAACACTGTGAAATCCTTCAAGGATACGTGTACAGGAGGGCAGAGCTTCTTCCTGACATCCTGAAGATTTTGCAAAGTGTCAGAGACGTAAACCAGGAAGAAACCAAGGTGGACTTTATACATCAGTCCTGTTTTAGCTTCTGAGAGCTGAGAATTGGTCATACTCTTTACAGATGGAGGTGCTATAGATCCCTATTACTGGTCGTTCTTTTTCCTTTTCAACCATCCTCCATCTGATCCTGGTCAGGCTGGATATCAGGAGAAATTTCTACTCAGAAGGAGAAGTCACTGCATTGGCACAGCTGCCCAGGGAGGTGGTGGGGTCACCCTCCCTGGAGGTGTTAAGAAAGTGGTAAATGTGGCACAGAGGGACATTAGTGGTCATGGTGGGATGGATTGGGATTGGACATTATGGCATTAGAGGTCTTTTCTAACCTTAATGATTCTATGAAAACAGTCTCCAGCTCTATAGCATCCTGCAGCCTGCCCTGGGAACAGTGATCCCTGCAGCTGACACTGAGCCAGAGATAGCAGCACCTCAGTGCTCTCCCCCAGGCAGAAAGAACTCTGCACTGCACTTGCTTTTTTGTGACTGTCAGCTGCAGCCTGGGCAGAGCCAGCAGCCAGGTTTCAGGGATGCTCATGTGCCTCCCATCTATCCCATGCCTGGTTGTGGCATTTAAAGAGGGTGAGCACACAGCAGCAAACGTGGTGCTGCAGTGCTGTATAATTTTAGTGGCCGCTAAGTAATACTCATAACTTCTTTAACACAAGGAACAAGAGTTAACAGTGCCATTCATGGAGGGTTGTTGCAATTAATTGGGGCCCTAAATGACCCAAGGCATTTCCTCAACCTTCTGGCACGGTGGGATGGACGGGAGCTGCATCACTGCTGTGCTCACTGCTGGCTCCTGCTTGCAGCAGGGAATGGAGCAGCATTCTGCATTTCCCGAGTACAAGAGGCTGAGGAGTTCCCATGACAAGCAAACTATTAAAAAGAAAAAGGAACAATAATGCCAAGCAAAATATTGCTTCAGGGAAAAATTCTGGCTTGCTTTTAGCACAGATGTTGATATTGCATGCTCAGAAATGGCTCTGAAAAGTGGCAACACTTCTGCAGCGTGCTATGAGATGGTGTACGGAGGCAACGAGCTGTGCTTCAAGGGGAAGAATCGGAGCATTTGAAAATTAAAAGAAATGAAAAGGAGAAGCCTTCTGAAAGAAAAGTTATGAGAAGAGCTTCCACACACTGCAGCCCCCTAAAGTCTGTCTGTGGAGCACTGTCCCATACTTCTCCGTTCCAGCAGCAACGGCTCTGACAGGAGGATGCAAACAACACATGCGTGCTCCTTGGCTCCAGGCGAGGTTCTGCCAGAGCTCCCAAGGGCAAGCTCTTACCCATGGAGAGCAGACACCAGTCCCCTGGATGCCTGTGAACACAGTGAGGCCCATCCAGTGCCCTGAGTGCCTCCACAATACATAAAGAGGTGTTTTTCATATGATAGGTGTCCTCATTTTCAGCCCTAGTGTGCTCAGGAGGGCATCCCAGTGCCTTCGGGATGAGGGAGGTGCAGGTCGTGCTGGGGTACAGTTTTTGGGCATCCAATGGCAGCGTGTGGCAATGCTCGTGCATCGCGCAGAGGTGATTGCTTTGCACTTTGCATATTCCCTCTGTGCACTGCGCTGGGATTTTTCATTGCATCCATAATTCATATCCTGCTGCAGCAGTACTATGGAGGCAGTGCAGGATCTCAGCTCCAGCATTAAGCAGGGAAGGAGATGCTCTCATCACCAGACAGCAAACCGGGGTGCTGGGGTGCCGAAAGCATCTCCGCTCTGCACCAACTGTCCTGCAGGCAGGAATCCAAGCAGGCAGTGAGTTGAGAGTTCCAGGGGTGACTGCAGGATGGGTAGCAGCACAGGGCTGCCTGCTTTTCCAGCCCAGCCCTGTTTTACACATGCATGGCATCATGCAGTGCTGGATGACTGTGCACCACTGGTTTTTGTGGTGATATTGTTTTCCTTCCTGAAGGGTCACATCCTATGCTCACAAAGCCACCCACAATCACTCCTGGGCTGTGATGCCTTCTCCTGCATCCCCACTGTAACACATGCACTGAAAAACACTGTTTGTCAGAAACCAAAGTGTGTCGGGAGATTAAAATGTAAATGTTGCGCTCGGCTTTTCGGAGGGGGGCTGCTGTTTTATTTGTGACGGTGCAGGAAATAGGTTTTTGATAACTGCAGAACTTCTCCCCAGCCACTGCTGCAAACAGCCAAAGCCTCAATAAATAACTCCTACGGTTGAACACCAATGTGCTCGTGGTTTGAAGAAGCATCAGGAATCATAGAATGGCTTGGGTTGGAAGGGACCCCCAAGGATCATCGAGTTCCAACTCCCCTGCCACACGCAGGGCCACTAACATCCAGATCTGACACTAGCAGACCTGTGATTGAGGTTTCCTGCTCTTCCTTAGGCTGGGAGGGGTGCTGCAGAAGGGCCCTTTAGCAGTGCTGACTGTAACCACCATATATTCTGTTTTTATCACTTATTGGCTTGGGAATCTGGGGAAAGGTCTCTGCAGGTGTGATGTGTTGTATGTGCAAGGGTCACTCGTGAGCATCAGAATGAGGCACTGAAAGAGAGCGTGCAAAGGGTTCTCAGGGTTTTGGCATCCCTAGTGGGCACACACTTAGATGTGTGAACCTTGGGATAAGGAGCTCTTGGATCATGGCTCTCACTTTAAAGCTACAGCCAGCTTTAATACCAAAAAGGATGCAAGGCTAAATGAACCTGGCTTCTGTAGTACGTGGAATAACCTGAACACGACTGCTGCGCTCAGGAGCGACCAGTGAGTCAAAAATCTCTCCCAGCATTAATCTGGCAAATTATTTCAAACAACAGAGATGGATATGAGGAAGAACAGACCCCACGCTAACAGAGCCCAGACTGTAAACTTGGCTACTCACTTTGTATCCCTTATGTAAACTCGGAAGAGTAACGTATTTATAGCCTCTTGACGTAAGTATCCCCGGTGAAATATGGGATGCAATAAATATTCTGCCATCTCAGGAAGCCTTTAGGACCAAACAGTACCGAGATGCTGCAAAGACAAACCCTATGCAGCTAACGAGTGTTGGGGAGCTGCCAGCCAGCTGAAAACATCACAAGTGAGAGAAAGCATGGAAACAGCCTTGCTGGTAACGCGGAAAGAGTTTTATTGACACAATCACAATGCAAGGTCACTGAATAATGCCTTCTAGCTCTTCACGGCACCTTAAAACATCCCTTCCACCCATCAGATTGGAGTTTGGTCAGCTTTATCCCAAAGTTTCCTTGTTTGTCAATGATTTCCTTCTGTTCATTTTATTTCATTTTTTTCCTTTATGATGTAAAGATGAGCTCTGGGCCCCTCTCCCTGTCCCATGCTGCCAGCACTGCTTTTTACAGAATTACAGATAACACAGCACTTCCACGTTAAAACAAAATGAGTTCATCACCGTTTTTAAATAAGGATGTCATTTGTAAATGCTTTATTCATATTTAATGGAATTATTGCTGGGTGCAGCCACATTCCTCATCCGTGTACTATAAGATCTGTTGTAGAGTGCATTAGTAAAAAGCTTTATAGATGGGGATATGACAAGCTGACTGCAAAGTATGTTATGGGATGCAATGTAGCATTGTTGTAACAATCTTTATGCAAGATTTTAAGCTATCAGTCAGCTGGGGGCTGATAGTGTAAATGTTAATAATTAATAATAGGATAATGTTGATAACTAATTAATAGTAAATGATGAGTATGGATTTTTTTAGTTAGTATTATGCTAATATGCATTATTCACTGAATCATAAAGTCATGTTAGAGATGAGAAAGTCTCGCTAGCTGTCTCCAGCTGTGTCACTCATGAGTGAATGCTGCTCTTTCTATGCATTTTCCAAATGGCAATTTTCCTCCAGCTTTCTGGCTCAAATCACTTGGCTAAGAGGTATTTAGAAAAAAAAAACCACAACGTCAGAGCTCTGCATATCTGTGCACCAGAGTAATGTGTAGTCATGGCGTTAGGGACGCGCATGCGACAAACCTACCAGCCCTAAGAGTGACCTGCTGCCTCTACAAGGAAATCATTCACAATGAAGGAATGGGCTCTGCAGATTTCTTGCAATCCTTTGTGGCATCCTCCTGCAATTTAAAGCCATTAGGCACGCTTACCTTACACTGAGGGTAAGGGAAGGTCCTTGAGCTGGGGAGAAACACAAGGGTTGTGTGAAGGTGGTGATGCAGCAGAAAGTTTAGCAGGGAGCTTTAAGGATGGCTCCACACCATTTTCCTTTTTTTTTTTTTTTTTCAGATGGCATTATCTCTTTTTCTATGTGCTAGGCAGGATCAAAGCTGGTGTGACATCATGCTGGCTGCTCAGGGGATGGGAAATACCAAGAGCAGCATCAACACTGGGATTTAGAGCCCACTGCGGTTCAACGTCCCCAGGAGGCTCCCAGCAGGGATATCCCCAACTCCAGTCCCATCATGGCCCATTCGTCCCACGCTCAGGTGGGTTTCCGTAGTGCTGAATCCATTGCCTGGCTCATATCTGTCCTCACTGAACCAAATGGGTAATTATCCATCTCCAGTTCCAAAGACTGAGATGCTGGATATCTCCTACCTGGTGCTCAGCTGATTTGTAGATGACCACAGCCAAAGGCATAAAGTATATTGAGCACTCTGGGGTTCTCTTGTCTCGGATGAGGAGGGATGCATTTGAACCTTCTTACAAAATGCTGGTTCTTTAAATCATGCCCATATCCACCCAGGTTCACAACGTCTGACAATGCATGAACATGTCTTAAGGACAAATGCAAGAGCAAACTTTGGCAGACTAACCAGCGATAGGTGATGCTGATGTTCGCTTGTTGAAGGAAGTGATACAAGGAGCATTCGTTAGAAAAATGGGAGTCCTATGAGTTGATCTAGCTTACCTTTCCTACCCCTCTTCCCTTCCCTGCCTCTCAGATCAGGTGTTTGGCTTTTCAGAGCTTTCACTTCAGCCAAATCTGCAAGCACATTTTTGGTGGATGTCACCAGGATCCACTTCCTCTTGGCCCACAGACAGTCTGTCTCTTATCTCACTTACATTAGTATCAATTATTTACAGCAGTAATGTTAAATCATGAAAACAAGGTTGCAGCAAAGCTGTGCCTTGGCTAATACCCCACGCTGCCTACAGCTTCCCGAGCCCATGTGCTGTCTGCATTTAACCTTCCAGAGATGTGATCCTGGATGTATTCCACATCTCATGGCTGCAGGCTAGAGGGGCAAGGCACCCACATCCTCTATGGCATTTTTTTCCTTCCTTCTGCCATTGCCATAGCACTTCTCAAAGTCTATCATTTGGGGGAAAGAAGCTCCCTCTGTGCCCACTCCCATGCTGTGAGGCACACAGTCCCTCACCAACTCCTTCAACAACTGCCTGCATAAGGGATTTTTTTTTGGATGCATAGTATTTAACCATGAATAATTAAAACCTCTGTGAAATAGAGTCATTATACAGCTTAGGACAACCTAAATACAAGCGTCTGGGCTCTGCTCATAACTTTACTTTGGATCCAGGACAGCAGAAGTGCTTTACCTCTGTTGGAAAGTGCACCACTGAGTGAGGTGATGCTCAGTCTCCTGACCTTGAAACACTGCCTACATTTAGATTTCCAGTAAATCAGTATTTTTCATCTAAATCCATGCTTGCACCAGAGGAGTTGTTCTTTTCTAGTTGTGCTTCAACTGCTCACCTGGCACATTCCCATTCTGCTAGCTGCAGCTCTGGGAAGTGAAAAGAAACCTGAGGAGGTAAAAAGAACAGAAGAAAAAAAATGAAATTTGGATGTAGATACTGTGCAGGAAGTGAGGTGACCCCTAAATCGTAGAATCATGAGTCATAGCACCATTAAGATTGGAAGAGAGCTCTGAGATCCCCAAGTCCAACCCCAGCCCGCCCCTCCGTGCCCACTGTCCCTCAGTGCCACATCTCCATGTTCCAGAACACCTCCAGGGACAGTGTCCCTACCACCCCCCTGGGCAGCTGTGCCACTGCATCACTAAACTTTCTGAGAGGAAATTTGTCATAAAATCCAGTCTGTCCCTTCCCTGGTGCAACTTATACAGCTGCCTGCAAGGTTCTGTTGAGCTGAGGCAGAGCTTGCCTTGGCCAGGCCTTTCCCTTTGCTCAGGGCATGCTGAGGCATCGAGTAAGCTCCAAGTTCAGCTGGTGCTCTGCTGTTACTCACCTGTGGGATTTAGGGGAGATGCAGGTACCCCACAAGGGAGGATGGAGAACAGGAAGGCTTTTTAAATGTTGAGCTCCTGTGAGTCACTTCATTAGTCCTGGCTCTGCTTGACCCTTCTGCTGTTATATCAGCCCAACTGTTTATTTTGCTCATAAAGCTAAAACAAGATCGATTGCTTTGTCTCGAGGTCCTTTATGCGTCTTGGCGCCCACTGCAGCCCCGCCGTTAGCAGCAGGCCTAATGCAAATTGAATCTTTGGGAAACGGGCAGTTGGGAGCTGCCCATCTTCCTCCTTTTTCCTGCTTAAATTTCATCTATTGCATTTAAAATAGAAATTTTATCTATTTATTCTAAACATAAATATGCAATTTTCTTGCTCTCTATATGTGCATGGTGTGTCTCTGTAGTAGACACATATATGCGATCAATAACCATCTCTTGCTGGGGATTTAAATATTAGTTTTCCAAATCCAGTCTAGAGCACCAGATTTATTTTTATGAAAATATACCCTTTCTTGCTTAAGGAGGGATATTAATTATAGATGCAAACCCATAAATCTTCCGGATTTAGGTGAGATATTTGCTGGATTATAAATATGAATTGGAGATGAGGGTCTTGCTCTTCCTATTATTACTATTATTATTACTTACTGGTTATTATTTTCGGTGTGATCAGTATCTTCGGGTGGGTCAAATATTGCTGGGGAATGGGGAGCTGAGCCTTCTAAGGGTGCGCATGCTGAATTCATTAAAATGTTTTCTATTCCATCCCTGCTCTCCACTGCGCTTCGCAGCCTGGTGAGTCATTAAACACCCTGTTCAGATCACTTCCCTGTCTCTCCATCCTTCTTTTGGTACCTGTTTTCATTGTGCTGCTTTTGCCAGATCATATCAAGCTCCCTAGTGTTTATTAATAATGTCCCACATGCTATTGACAATCTGCTGTTGTTTCCAAGGGTCTGCTTCAAAACAGGTCTTGGAGAGCGGTGAAACCAGTGGCCATCAGGGACCCCAGAGTCACTCAGGGCTTTGGCACAGGTACCAATATTCTTCTCCTCCATTTATTATGACAAATGTGGGAACAACAGCAGTTTGCCACATGGGCTGATCCCTTCCAACGCAAAACATTCCATGGCTCTGTGATAATTGCACATTTCTTGCTAAGTCAGTGCAAACTGAGATAGGAGTAAGTTTCAGTGATTCTCCCAGGCTTCACCAAGTGCTCCAAAGCCAAGAGGCATTTCTAAATCCCAATTAACAGGAGTTAAATGGAAGACTTCACCAAGAATCTCAGGGCTTTCTTCTTCCCTGCTGATCCCTCAACCATGGGCTGCAAAAGGTGAGATGCTCACAGGCATTAGCAGCAGCAAGAGGCATGGAGCAAGGCTGTTGTGCATCAAGAGAGGTTCCTGCAGGCAGCTCTGGCAGTGCAGCAATATAGAGGGCTGCTGACCAAAGGAAAGCACATGGTGGGATCTCAAGTTGATTTAATGTAACACCCTACCCTGAAATTAATAGGACCTTGCATGCCAGAACTGAAAAGATAGGGCACTGTATAAGGTCTGCTTTTTTAAATTAGAGTCCCCTGCTTAAATAAATTAAGTGAGCTGTCAGTATATTAAATGATTTAATGCCTTCTCTAGTTTTGCAGTGGAATCCTAATGAAAATACTCTTCAATATAAAACGCTGGATAAATTAAATGGTGAAGTGTTTTAATAAATGGTCTGTTGTTATGGTGAACCACATTAAAGTAATGTTTATCTGTATGATAATGATGTTGCCCTAGCTTTAAAACCATTTCTGCTGGTTCAGGCTTCTTCAGATAAAATATAAACTCTGAGTTGTTGTCCAGTTCAAAAGCATCTGCATGGTTCCTGGACCCAACCCTGAAATCAATGCTGGCCAACACAGAGCTGGATTCAGTGGTGCTTGGAGCAGAGGACTCTTGCACGTTTGCTCCATGATGTCAGTAGGGGGATGAAGCAGAGCCTCCAAGCTGCAGAGTTGAGGCCTTATACGTACAGTGGGATGGGTTTAGGTATTAATGAACTACAGTGAAACAGTGAGTAGGCTGTGGAGGAGCTTAAAATCTTTGCTGATCTCATTACAGGTTAAGATAACAAATTATATCTCTTTTATATCCTTTATATAAGGTAAAGGCCTGCTTTTAAAGGTAAAGACATTATGAGAAGATAAAGTCCCTTTTATATAAGTTGGTTATAAAACAATTTTTATTTTCTTGCTTTTGGGTATCAGTTCTTATTTGACCTCTTTCACCCACCACATTTCTTTGGAAGGAAAATTCTCCCCTTATGCTATTTTCAGAGCCTGAAAACCCAGAAATAATGTCTTAGTGCCCAAGTTAATATTACATTAATAATAATAGTATTAATAAAATATACCTGTTTGTTCCCAGCTGCACTGTAAGATGTCATCAGGGCTTGCAAACCAGCCCCAGGAGAAGCCAACGGGTAGTTCTGGAGATGCCCAAGAGGTGTCTGCACCAAGGGCTTTTGTGAGGAATTTCCATGAAAGGAGAAATTCCAGCAGCTCCTGAACCACACAGCCATTCCTCTGCAAAGCTGAGGGGTCTGTGAGAGTCACCACTGGGGTTCATCACAGTCCAAAAGGAGGGAGTCGTCTCACTCAGTGCTCAGGGGTGATGTCTTCAGTACTCATAATTAAGGCCGTTAAGAAATCAAGGCAGGAGAATCCTATTAAGGCTTTGAGGGTCTCTGAGTGCTCATTTAAAGAGTGATCTTTGGTGGATCTGAGATATACATAAAACCAAAACGAAAATAAATCCTCTGTGAATTTGAAATGGTGAAAGATGGCGAAAATACTTGTTGGGAAGTTGTTCTGATGGTAATTCTGTCCATTTAAGAAGTGCACTTGTCCCAGCTCCTGTCCACTGAATTTCGCAGTGTCAGCTCGCAGTCACCGGCTCTTTTTATCGCTCTGTCTGCTCGATTGAAGAGCTTTCCATTTCTGTCTGTCTGAGCACATCTGGATTGTCATTAAACCATCCCTTAACCTCCTCTTTGTTAAGCTAAGCGCATTGGGGTCCTTGAATCTGTCACTATAAGGCATGTCTTGCAACGCTTCAGTCATTCTTGTGTGCCTCCTTGGAGCCCTCTCTCATTCATCAACATCCTTCTCCAGTTGCAGGCACCAGAAATAGCTGCAGGGTCCCAGCAGATGTTACACCAGAAGTATTCCACTTTGCTATTTGTTTGAGCTTCCAGTGTTGTGCTATGGGATCTCTCCTCCCCCCAGATGCCATGAAATTCCACTTCCCAAGTGTGGATTTGCATGCGCGTGTGTTGAACTGCATGGTTTTTGCTTCTATCTGGCTCAGGAGGACACTGATCCCCAGCCCCACCATGATCCAAATCGAACTCATCAGCAAGCTTTGATTGTAATTAGTTTTGATTTTCTACCATTTTGCTAAAAGTGATGAACTGAAACACAGCCACTTGTGATGAGTGTCTGCACGCAGCCGTACATTTAAACATTCGGTGGGGTTTTCATCCGTTTAGTGCCTGCCGTGTTGATTTTACATTGTTTTAGCTTCCTAATAAATGAGACAACATTAAGTCAAACGCCTTGCAGAAGTCAAACGTAACAGTGCTGATGAAATGTACTAAATCAATCAAATCTATAATCACATTCTTGAAAAATTATATCAATTTCGTTTAATAAGATATATTTTCCATTAACTCATGTTGATTGTAATTAATTATTCTCCTTAAATTGTTATTAATCAAGTCCCTTATCAGCTCTTCCATTATTTCTCACAAAATCAACATCAGATAATCAGATTTATAATTACGAGCGACGTTCCTGCGCTGGCACAAAGTCAGCAGCACTCGGGTGTGCTGCACTCTTGGAGTTTGGGGCACGAGTTGGAGCTGGAGATATTTCTCATAGCTCTATGACATTGCTAATTTACTTAGCTTTTCCCCCGAAATTAGAGGAATGAAATGTTTAGTGTCTGCCTTTTATGTATTTCCTTTATATCGTCCACTATTCTGTCTAGACAACTGCACTCAGCCACTGATATCTAAAAACCACATCCCTGCTGCTCTCGGCTCTGCTAGCAGAGGTCTCACCTGCCGGCCTTCTGCTTGCTGTTGGTTAACACATTTTCCCTTTGTGTGAATGTAGACCTCCCCTTCCTCCCCTCCGAGTCGCTGCTTTAACCAGAATAACCTTCTCTCTCTGAGCTCTGAGATTTCATTAGATGCCCTAAAAGCCAGAGTGCTTTTAAACAACGAGTTGCCAAATATCACACACATTTTCTCTTCAAAATGCTCCAAGTGACCTGGCTTACAGTGTTGAAAAGTGTCTGCTATCAGCTCAGGCTTTGTTCTGTCTAAGCCCTGCACATGAGATGGAAATGGCATCCCCTCTATGTTGGCTGTAAGTGGTTTTTAGAGCTGTGATCAGCTCTTCAGCTGTCAAGACCATCCTGCAGAGAATCTTCCTGATTTTGGTTAACAACGACTTCTATAAATTCCCAAAATTGGCAACACAAGCCCTCCAATTCATGTCATTCCAGTTCAGGTTTTCCAGGACAACGTATAGGAATTTTTCTTTAATATTTCTGGTTTCTGGTGAGATTTGAGCAGTGTCATCCATTTACTTCAGGTCACTTTCTCTTGAGCTCCTAGTGACTTGGATGGCAGCAATGTCACTTCTGATATTGATTGTCCCTCCTACACCTTCTTTGCCCAGTCAGTTTTTTGGGTTTTTTTTGCAGATAGGTTCCAACTATTGATTTTAATATTCCAGGCACATGGATTTTCTCCCCAAGTTTAAGTCATGCTCTCCAGATAGAATTTGTACTCATAAATTAGTCGTTCCCACTCTTTTTTATGGCTCAGCCCTCCTGCGCTGCCGTACAGGCAATTAAAGTTCTTCTCGCATCCTTTCGTGTGTTCATTAGCTCTCTCCTCATCATTTTCTTCCTTGAGCCAGAGACGGGGACGGGTGTGGAATGAATTCTGTTTCCTCACTGCTTTCCAGTGCCTGTTTCTCCAACCCAGTCCAAGCATCCCTCCCAACAGAAAAGCTACAGCCCACAGAGCCCTCAGGAGCACCACAGCAGAAGGGAAAACCTCTGCTGATCACAGCACTGACAAGTTTTGGTGGCGATGAGCTGATGGCTGGACTAGATGATCTTAGTGACCTCTTCCAAACCCCACGATTCTATGATTTTGGGGTCATCATGGATGTAGAATGATTCAAAACTCCATTGTGCAACAGTGTCTGATCTCCCAAATTCTTTTGGCAGCCAATTCCCCAGCTCTGCCCTACAGCAACCGCTCCCCAGGCACCCAGAGCCACAAGGAAAAACCATCTGGATTGTGCTCTCTTGCTTTCACGCCTATGGGGGATTTTCTGGGATTTTGCAAACCCCGCGGATTTGGGGGCAAAGCCAACAGAGAGGCAGACCTATGCTTAGGGCACCTGCACAAGCTAGCCTGCAGGCTTACAGCTTCACTGTGGTTTGAGGTTTGAAGGTTTCTTTTCACCTGCTCATCTCCCGCTTTTGTGAACAACAACAACAAAACACACAAAAATATCCGTCAGAAAATCCAACCATTCCTGCTCTTGCAGGTCCTGAACTGTTTGCCTCCAAGGGCAGAACAGAGACTTTGGATGGTTTTAAGAACTCTCCTGTCTGGGTGATTTTATTTATATCTGATGCATTTTAATGCAGAATGGGCAGAGGAGAGCTGCTTTAGAGCAAAATCAAAGCAAAGCAGTTCTGCAGGTCTGGCCCTCACTGGGCTCAGTGGTGGGATGTGCCCATCACCCCCTCTTCAAAATAACCCCCTGCATCTCCTTTCATCCAACAGAACATTTAGGTGCATATCTGCAAGTGAAGAAGTACAAGAGAAGGAAGCATAAGGCTGTAAAATAAACGTGCTACAAAATGCCTCCTGGTTGCTCTAAATTATGCATACTTCCTGTTAGGAGATGTTCAAGGTTGTCTTTTCCTGTGAACAGCACTCCTCCTGGGTCCTCACCTTCATTTGCTGGGATGCCTCTGCTCTGGGCTTGCAGTTACATCTCCTTCCCTTTCGCTGCCTTTACAACCATTTCTTTGCCACCTTTTATAATTCAGAACACGACAAATGAATTCCCATCTCAGCTCAGCACTCAGATGATGGGAAAGGGATAAACGGTCCCTGGTAGCAGCTCAGTGCATGGTGAGCATCACTTGCAGTGCTTTTTCCCTGTGCACATGCAGGACAGATGGGCACAGAAGTGGAGCAATGCTCACAGCCCCGGTCCCTGGTGAAGAGCTGCAAGCATCACTGGAGCAAACCGTGGTCAAAAAGCTCACAGACTCTTCTGGGAAACAGCCCAACTCTCTCATTTCTGAAATGTGTTTGGCACGTCTAGCTTTTGCTTTTTGTTTCTAAAGGATAGTTGCTATTCTTTTTATTAAACCTCTAAATTTCATTAGTTTGCACTTACCAAAATAAACCTGGCATCACTAGTGAGTTCTCCCGCGACTGTGCCATCGATCTGATGCAGCCCCACGTCACACCTGGCACGGTGACAGCCGTATCCCTCCATGCTGAATACAGGCACCTGCTCTGCCTGGGGGCTGAGAAGGGTTTTCATGGAGTTCTGTGATGAGGAACTTTGCTTCAAAGGTTTCAAGGGGGAAAAAAAGAAAAAAAGGAAAAAAAAAAAAAGAAGAGAGAGAGAGAGAAAAAAAAGAGAGGTTGATTGTAAATTTAATTCCTGTATCTTAGTCATTTCTGGGCCATGGGTCATTAGGCACACATCAGTGCTGCTGGGCATTTTTCACAGGGGCTGCACCAGCAGAAAGAAGCTGGGTTTTGCAAAGCCAGGGGTGAGAGATAGATCCATATGCATGGGAAAGCTCAGTCCCACGCTCAGCCCCGCGGTGCTGGGAAGTTCCCCCAAACACTCCCGAGGTCCGTCTGTCCACAGGCGTGACAAACAGCCAGGGGAAGCAGGCTCCTTTAATGGGTTCCAGCATTTTATTTATAGCCCCTACGAATAAGTGCAGCTGATACTTAAGATCGGCGGATTTAATGACAGCGAGCTGGCGAAAGGCCAGGGCTGCAAATAGCGCCGCTAAAAGTCTTCTCCGCTATAAAATTTGTTTAATGCAAGAAATCATCCCGTGCAGGTTTTTTGGCTGGCATTTTTATAATTAGTGGGTGAAATCGCCATTTCGCCCCTACGATCCGCCAGCACTTTATGGGATGGGGCTGGCGGTGCTGCCTTGGAGATGGATTGTTGTGCTGGAAGAGCCGCTGAAGCTTTGTCACTCCGTATCATCCCACATTTCCTCAGGGACTCCCCATGTATGCCCACTCCCAGCACCTTTCCCTTTCCTCCAGGTGTCATCTCCCCAAGGTTTGACCAAGAGCCTGTCGCAGTTAGTGGTAAGGCAGCATGGCTGGAAGCTGGGACCACTGGGATCATGCGCTGAAGCCACCGCACTTGGTTGATGTTTAATAACTTCTCCACTTTTCACTAAGGAGCCCTCAGGTGAGCACCTGCTGTGGGGTTGTAAAGGTGGGGAGATGTCTTTTCTTCCAGCACACAGCCCACCTGGCTCTCAAAGGGCTTTTCAGGGTGTTGTACAGGATAGCTTTCTCTAAGGGAGCAGTGCCATTAAAAACAAAAATAAAAAAATCTATTTGGGATAATAAAAGGCAAACAAAATGCTGGAAAAACTTTGAAGGGTTGGAAATCCTCCTAGGTTTTGCAGTTAAATTTACCGACGCATTCAGGAGTTCTCTATGAACTTCCCTGGCAGTCCAGAGGAGATGGGATTATCCTGAGCATCTTGATGGGATATTTCTTCCTTGCTGTTTGCACCATGTGATAATGTCCTCTGGACCTCTTGCCCTGCAGAGATTTTGGTCCAGCGCCCTCCTGTACAGAGATGAACCATGGGTGAGCCCCGGCCAGCTCTGTGATTTAGATCACAGAACCATCGCCTGGTTGTGAGCTGGGCTGATATTTATGGACATGCTCTGAATCAGAGGTAAAATGCTGCATCTTTCATGGAAGCTGTGAGAGGTAATTAGTATCTGTCCTGTGGGATGGGGCTTAATGTTGAGGCACTTCAGGAGTGCCCTCGGTGTTCAAAGACCGAGCACCTTGCTGAACTGGGATCTGAACTCACAGGATGCATTAAATTATAATTTAAGGATGAAAAAAGGCAGAGGAAAGACGATAATTGGGCGGATTGTGCCCTTGCAAGACACCACATCCCTATTTCCAAGTAATAACTGTGTGTAAGAGAGGCACTGTGCTGGCTGCAGGTGTCTTCAGACCTTGAAGGCTTTTGGAACAAAAATCCAGGAGGGCTGACTCCCATGGGACTGAGACTTGCAGCTTGAGATCCTTCATTTCAGGTCATCGCTGCTTCTGCTCCTCTTAGCGAATATCATAAATACTGATGCTTTGCCCCAAAATTGTATGCACAGAAATTGAGGACTATTTGAGGGCATGAAATAACCTGAGTTTTTCTGGCCCAGATGACTAATTTCACAGTATTCACCCAGTTCTGGTAGAGTATCCATTTTGCTGGACTAAACCCCATCATATAATAACCTCCTAGCCTACTGGGCTCATCTCCAGAGCTCAAAGCTCTTTGGTTTCCTTGCCTCTCTTCTACAACTTATTTATTTCCAAAAAATACTGAAATAAAAGGATTTTTAAACCAGAATAGGACAGAACTTTTTTTTTGCAGTGCACAGTTTGCTGGGTATGGCTGGAGAACCTGAACTATTGTCAAGAATGCCACTCAAATTACAATATAATTGTCTGGGAAAAAAAAAAAAATCTGGCAGCTAATTCTGATTGCAGTGCACATTTCTGTGCCTGTGACAAATGATTTCTAAAGTTAGCCTCAAGGACACTGAGCTTCCAAGAGGTCACCCATCCACACTGTTTATTTTACTTGCCATCCTAAAATAAGTTTTAAAAAGTGAAATTAACAGAGAGGGAAAAGAAGGAAGAAAATTGTAGATGGTGTAGAGAAGATTGAAGTGTTTTGTTTCAAAAGGAGCAATGTTCGGAGCCATAAAGTATGAAATACAGGGGGGGAAGCAGATTTGGGGCTAACCTACAATATCGCATTAGGCTTTAAAGCCGTTCCAACAGACTAAGCATTTGAGAAAGAATTGGAGCTGCTCGTGATAAGTTGCTCCTCTTATCGGCAAACTGTCATCTGTCTTGAGAGAGAACATTTTGTCCACCCTACCAAAACAAGTCAGAAAAATTGGATAAAAACAAAAATATAAATCAGAATAGGAACTGGGAGCCGAACTGAAATGATGGCAATTTCCTGGCAAGAGTCACTGGATGGCTAAATGTCAGACGTGACAGCAGGAATTATCCCTGCGATGCAGGGTCAGGAGCGATGTGTGCGGGTGGTGGGCAGAGCACGGCCACTGTGGGGCACAGCCTTGGGTCGGGAGGGTTGTGCATGGGGTGGCACAGGGGTCTCAGGGGAAGAAAAATGCACAGGACGCACAGGCACAGTGTGGTGGCAGCCCCTTAGAATTTCAACTGAATGGTGAGTTGGGCTGGCCACAACTGCCCGAGCATCGATTGGCAGTGCTGGCGCTGCGCAGAGCTTGGGGTGTCTGCTAAATGAGAAGGGCAGCAGCAGGGCCCTGGGACATTACCATGGGGAAGGTGGGATCCAAACCTGCCAGCCCTGCCCCACAAATGTGTCTGAGTGCTTTTCTCCTTCACTGAATGCCATGTTCCCCCAGCAGCAGCCAGGCTGATATCACCGGAGGCAAGACCTGAATCAGGCGTGGAGAAATCAGCTATTTAAATGCACCAGAGTTGCTGCGTTCCCATTAAACCCCAAGAAACCCAATTGCAGTTTGGAGATGGAGACACAGCGAGAGGAGGCGTGGAACACACTTCTGCACAGTCACCTAATGGGAAAAGACAGAGTCTGGGCAGAAGTGAGTGATAAAGGCATGGCAATGTCCAAGGCTTGCACAGCTCAGTGCTGCAGCAGCATCTACAAGAGCAAGCAAAGAAAGAGATGCTATCTCTGGCAAGGGAGCAGCTGAAGAACTGCTCTCCTGTGCTTTAGTTTTGAAAAGCATATATATTTTTAATTATTAATGTCGCATCAGTTTGATACACATGACACTGAGGCAGCAGAGATGCTCCATCGTTTTGCAGGGGGCTTATGGCTGCTTGTGCAAATCAATATGAACGAGCAACATCTGAGCCTTTACTTCAGCCCAGCTCAAAGCAAAGTGTCCCAACACATAAGGCTGCCTTGCCAGGTACTGACAGCCCTCCTGCATACACACAGCAAGTGCCTTGCTCAGAAATGCTGGAGGAGAGAGAGTGGAATGAGGGTCAGCAATTTGCTCCCTTTTGGAAATATCCCAACAGCAAGGATATCAAAGCTGCCCTTTAAGCAGAAGCTGATGAAAAGCTGTTACAAATTAATCTCTTAACATTTTAATTTAATGCACATTTTGTTCCAAGAACAGGGGTGACCCAGGCAAGGGTTAATCCGAGCTGTACACCTAGCACATCCACACCAGATTTGCAGCAATGTGGGTATATACATGCATTTCTATCACATATACAGATATTTCTTTATCAGAGGCATGTGGGCTGGGCAGCAGACAGGCTCTCCTCTCACCACGATGGGGTGTGGGAAGCCGCACAAATTCCATCAGGGCAACCTGCAGCCTGTCAGCACTGCAGCATCGAAGGGAGCCCCATGGGAGCAGGGACACTTTCCAGCACCACTCAGAGCCACTCCATTGGCTTCTTTATTTTTATTGGTTTTTTTCCATGTTGTAGTGCCCTAACATCATTGTTGGTGGGAAAGAGCTGAACAACAGACAGGCTCTGACCAGCCCCTCTCTGCTATCAGTCTCACAGCAGAACTGAACTGCTTTAGTTGCACTTAGTCATGCTGTTTGTTTGTTTCCATGTTGTTATCAGACAATAAATCCAAAGCAATCACTGTCCAAATTTTTAAAGTTTTCCCGAAGGGAATGTCAATTACCTTTCCCTCTCAGCACCGTCGACCTCTGCCACATACAAATCCCACTTTTATTATGAGAAATGCAGCCACTTGCTCCAATTATTCAGCCTGCACTCTTGAGGTGAGCAAAAAAAGAGTATTCAGTAGGTACGTCTGAAAAGGGCTGGCTTAAATCAGTATGGCTGTGACCCAAAGTATGAAGTACAGCCCCTCACACACAGCCTATGTGTAAAGAAGGTTTGCAGGAGGAGTGGGGCATCATTGCAGACCAATCCCAGAGGCCTCAGTTTGAGTGAAATCTCCACCCAAGGGATTACTTTCATTGCTGATGATTTGCTTGGAGAAAACAGTGCCATGACCTGGATCAGAGGCAGCCTCAGAGCCCATTGAGGGCTGCAGGAGGGATGGTGAAGTGGCTCCCTCAGTTTCCAAAGAGAAAATGTAGTTTGGGACAGGAGGAAAGTGGAGGAGAGAAGGCTTCCTCCTCTCGCTTTCCAAGTCCTGCAGGGCCCAGGGGTCCTCTTTGTGGGGCATGACACAGGGAATTGCCCAGGGAAGGAATGCTTTCAGGTGATGTTCCTCTCAGCAACTGCCCTCCTTGTGCTTCATATCGCTCCATCCCTACCTGGCTCTCTCTGTGGGTTGCCATACTCCTACATTTAGATGCCAGCCCACCTCTATTCCCCAACCATCTCCTTGGCTCAGTCATTCAAGCACAGAGCCCCGTCAGGTGCCAGCAGGTGCAGGTTGGTGAATGGATCGGTAATGGGCTGGAGGGTGGATGCCAGGAATGCCTTTCAGGAGCATCTCCACACGTCTTGCCATCTATTTGTTATCCACAGCAGAAGCTGAGCACTGATCCTACTGTGGCAGCCACAGGTCATAGAATCAAAGGATCACAGAACATCCTGAGTCAGAAGGGACCCATGAGGATCACTGAGTCCAGCTCCATCACCTCTGTATAGAATGCAATGTAGATGACTAAAACAGAAAAGCAAGGCATGGATAGAAGAGCAACATCGCCTTCTCCTCCATTCAGCCAATAATTCCAGCTACACAAAGTGTTCAATTTTTGGTGATGCCATATATTGGTTTGTCCATAAGATGATCTCAAAGCCACCGTGTGCTCTGAATTTTGATGGGAAATCGTGGTGCCATGTGAGGGTGCGCTCCCCAAAGCTCCATAGGGTGTGCAGGAGGGATACAGTCCGATACAGCACGATAATGGTTAAGGGAGAGATTTCAGGAAGGAGAACAGAATAGCAGTGAGTGAACTTTGCAGATAAATTATAGCTAAAGAGGAATGAAACATTATAGTTTCAATTACTGCTGTGCCCAGCCACGCAGGTAGTAATTCAAACAAGAAACAATTGGCGGATTGTCACCCTCAAATCAGACACATACCATTTAATTCCATTTACTGAGGGTTCACTGACTGTATTTTGAATCAAATACAGCCATTAATGTGCAAAGATCTGAAAAATGCATGTGTCCCTTTTACAAATGTGACAATGAGACGCTAATTCCTGTAAAACCCTTTTTTCTTCAGGTTGGACTGTTCCTATTGCCTTTAGTTATGCAGATATTACTTATTAAGAGTTTTAATATGTCAGGCTGGTTCTTTTGAAATGGCTTGTGCCTTTTTGTTCAGAGCGTACGGAAAGCGCAGCGAAATCCATTCTTACATTCCATCATCCAAACTTAGCAAATTGATTCGAATGCAGAAAAAAAAGCTACTTTCATTAAAACAATTAAATCCTTACTATTATTGCTGTATCTGGCTATTATAGCACAAATATAAATCATCGGTTACAGGAGCTAAAAGCTTTCAGCTAGAATTGCTCTACCGTCTGCCCCATGCCTGGGCAGGGAGGAAGGATGACGTGCACCAGGCTTCTCTACGGGTGATGCTGCTGCCTAAATAAAAAAGTCAAGTCCATAAAGTGAATATTATTGTGCTGCCTTGTTTCTCCTCAGCAGTGAAGTAATGCATGCCAATGGGCAGAGCAAATGGGAGGAACAGCAGCTGGTTAGGTTTTCCCTCTCCGTGTGAACTGGGGGATGTTTTGGAAGGGGCACAAAGGTTTTGGGGGCAGTTGAGTGCTTTTGTTTTCCTTTTCTAAACGAACCACGGATCTGCACCGTCACACATTCTCCGTGGGGTCACAAAGTGTGTTGCAGAATAAAAACGGAGCTTTCCGTGATACTGCACTTGCCCTTCAGAGCTGCTTGGATTGCATCAAAGGGCAAATTGTTTAAATATAATTTTCCTGATTACTGAATAGGTCAACCGAACAGGATATGAAATGCAAAGGCTTTTCTCATCTTGCTCTTTGCATCATCGTAGGGCACACCTCGCTACAGGTGCTGCCTGTTGGCTCAAGGACACTTCCAGGCAGCAGAATATCAAAGGAGCAGGGATGGACAGCCCAGTGCATCCTGCACATTTTAAACTGCTTAAAAAGACTCTTTCGCAAAGGGAGTGTGAGGCAGGGACTGAAATCAGTGCTCAGCATGTGGATTAGACAAACAGAGTGGTCATTAGCGCTGATTGTCATTGTCACACAAGCACAGACTGTTAATTCAGCCCAGGAGTCATTAGAAGCAAGCCTGAGTGGGGAGAAGGGTTGGTGTAGATGCTGGATGGCTTGGCAGAACATGAAGAAGATCCCTGAGATCCTACACTACTCTGGTTGTAAATTCCAAATGGAAAGTCCCAGGAATTTGCCAGGAAGAGGATAAGTTACCCATTATTCCCATTTGTGGAAAACTGTTTGAACCCAGCCTTGCTTTTCTCACCCATTCCCAAGCTGAACTCATCAACTTTTCAAGAAGCCACCCTCTCCCAGGTCAATGTCCCTTTCTCCAGCAGGCTTTTGCCCTGGCTCTTCTCCAGGGTCCAATTGGGAAGGTTCCATCTTTGCCCCAATGCTTTTGCCAACGGGTGCCACCATCCAAAGAGACAATCAGCCCCAAGAAGCCCGAAAAGCCCCAAGCAAAGAGCACCCACTGCCTCACCCAGCAGCAGCATTGCAGTCCCACAACTGCAGAGCAGCACCCGTTGTGCTGCCTTGGTGTCCCTTTATTGGAGTTCCTCCCACAACGTGCTTGTAATTTATTTGTATTTCCAGCAGCGATAATTGAGTTATCAATTTTGTGCTCTTTTGGGCCAGAAGCGAAGAGATCAGAGAGCTGTTTTATACACCTAATTATAGATTATTTCCCATAGCTATAAAACCACAGAGGGACAGATCCAGAGAACATCCTTTTCATCTCCACTGACTTCTCCCTTTGCTCTCTCAGACTTCGATCAGAACGGCCTCCAGACAAAACAGTTGTCAAAAGCAAGGTCTCCTTATCTCATCACAGGACAAAACCTCTCCGCATCCCAGCAGAGTCTGTGCATAGTTGCTTAAAGATCAAATTCAACTTACACTTAAGCAATCTGCTTAAGCCTTTAGCACCTCATTGAGTCGTGCTGAGATTTATTCCCTTTCTGCACACTTTGGCTATAATCTGGTTCATGACAATGGCCTGGGGGTCTGCTGAGGATGTAAAAAATTGATTTTCTTTGCCACATGCAGGCTTTGTGGGCTTGCATTTGGCATGGTCTCACATGCCCCTGCTAGTTCCTATGCTCGGCTGCTCCTTCCTCCCGAGGCAGCTCCGAGCATCCTGCAGCATCCGCAGATCCCGCAGAGCTGCAGTGCAGAGCAGGGGTTGAGGTCCAGCATACCCTAATTTTCTATTTATGGAAAGAAATGGGAATTGTCTGTGTGTAGGTATTAAGTTTCTGGTGCTGACACGCAGAGGCCATCCAAGATGTATGACCTAGCAAATGTATTGTAACGCACACATCACATTCGTTCTCTGGGTAAATAGATATTGTCTAGGGTACATTACATCTGTGCCTTCATGTTTAATTTAATGTAAGTGAACTGCCTTAATTTCTCTAAATTGTAGTAATAAACATAACGTTAACAGTGATACTGCTAATAATTTATTTTGCAAGTGATTAATCAACAACAAACTCTTTTAATTACCTGTTCTGAAATGTCAAACTCTAAATTAATTATATGTTATTACATGAATTCATGTATATGTATACACAAATATGAATTCCAAGGGTAATTAAAATGAATAAACTGACAGATTTGGTAAAATTGTGCAGCTGAGAGAAGTTTGCTCTCTGCTGCATTTCTGCCTCTTTGCATTTCAGCCTCGGCACAAAGGGAATTAGATTCCAAGGCTCTAAGCAAGTCATTTGTGCTTCTGCAAAAAATATTACCCACAGAAAGTAGCAAACCCCATGGGACCTATGCTGAGAGCTGCAAGGAGGAGAGGAAAGCAGCTGTGCTGCTCTGCTGGGGGGAATTCAGGGCATGGGGCTCATTTGGGTACTCCCCGTGCAGGGGGTGAAACCAAGCAGGGCAGAAGTGTGTGGTGTACATTTGTTGTCCTCCTCAATAATTGGCAACAATTTTTGGAAGGAGACTGGGGGTGAAATTAACAGATTTGGGGCACAACCAAAGAGTTCTCCATTTTGTGTTCATGTTGCATCTCTCACTGCAGGCACAACACAAGGCTCTTTGCAATACCCTGCTCACCCCTGGGTGAGACTGGGAAGACCCAGAGACTGGGAGGACCACTTCTTTGCACTAGCACTCCAGACATCACGGCCAAGAGTCCCCAGCAATGTGGGGCTATATGCCAGTGGGTCATGGAAGGACGGAGACCACCAGTTTGGAGGATCAGGGAATGAAGCCTTTAATTCAGGGGTGGACACTGTGGCAGTCCCAACAGCTTGCAGCATGGGCTGGAAGAACAGGATGATTAATGAGAGCAATGGCAAGAAGGAGCCAGGAACTAAGTAATGAGACCTTTATTTGATACATAATACAGCCGGGGCCCTCTATAAAGAGAATACCAGGAGTAGGGCTAAGTTTCACAGTTCTGGGAATGTATCAGGAAGGGGGAAAGCTTTGCTGACTTTGCAGCCAAACGCAAGCCAATCTGCAAGTGTTGTTCACAGTGAGCATGGGACATGTTAATTTGTTCATATATCTTCAGATGGTGGCAAGATGCCCTGACTTTTGATTTAGTGTGCTGAGTGGGTCTGTGTGATGTTGTGGGTTTAAAATGAGGTGTCCAGAGTCTGATTCAGTCACAGGATCACTGAATTCCAGCTGGGAGATGAAGAAGTCGTTATACACATACAACAAGAACTTCCAGCCAAAAATTACTTATGGTTTCAATTGAAGGAGAAGAAGTTGCTGATTGTTTAGGTATGGATGTCAGAAACGCAGCAGTTAACAGCGGAGATGAATGAGAGATTGTGAGGTGATAACTTAGATAAATTGGTATCTCATCCATATTAAGGAGACAGCTCATCCTCTGGTGCTGCTGGATGACATGAAGAGTGGAGTGTATATGGATACTAAAAAACATTGGTCTTAAAGTTAAATCCCTGAGAACCATCAGAAATAAGTCTCAGAAGCCAAAGTGAGATCTGATGCATGCTGCAAAAATATGCAGTCTGTCAGGGAACGCTGCTCCCTCCATATAACTTCCACCGTTTGTGGGACAATTATAGAGAAAATGATACTATGATCTGTAAAGCAGTTCCTGCAGTGGTTTTATTCACTAACTCGATGCCACGCATAATCATTGCCAGTAACATCTCCAGAGGTGTGTGCATAATAGAGAGATATCAAGTCAATGAGTCAAAACATCAGAAAATAAAATTCAGATGAACATCACTTGTGGAAATTCTATCATCTGTCATTTAGCTGTTTGAAGACCTCCACATTGAAATAATGCATCGAAACCAGAAGTTACCCCAGGCGGCAGTTCTTAGGACCTGCAAGGACTCAGGGTTCTCTGCAGGTTGAGTTGAGTGCCAAACAAGTTCCCTCATGATCTTTAAACTCAAGCATCCAAAAAACACTGTAGAGGGGAGGGCAAGGTGCAGGGAGGGTCTTTCCTACCGTGTCCCCACCTCAGTGCCTGCCCAGCATCACCCCAACAGCTGCTACTGGGAGCACAGTTGCTCCTGAATCACCCATAGGCTATTTGCAGTTCTTGCTGATGCCCTTTCAATACCCAATCCCGAAATTCTTCATGCGAGGAAGCTTGCAGGATGACAGATTGCACCTTAAAACCAAGAGGTAATAGCTCTTAGGTCCAGATCTGTTCTTGGAACTAAATTCACTGCAGAAGAAGTGTTTCTGCACAACTGCATAATGCCCCAAAGTGGCATTTTACAATCTTTAAATTCCAACACCGATGAAGAATTCTGCTTTAAACTACTGCAGCAGCCCAGCCCCCTTTATTTATGAGTAATAGGCTTTTCATTTAGATTTAACTACAGATTCGAGTAGTTTCCATGTGCCAAGGCTCAGAGTCACACCACTGTCACCTGAGATGGTCGTTTCCACAGAATCACTCAGGATCCCCAATAAATTTGTTTTCATTTATTTATGTCTGTATTATATATATATATATATATATGTATATATATATATATATATATATATACGCATTTCATTTTAAAAAAAAACCAAAGCTTTTATTCCAGGCCTGAATTTCCTTTAAACCACATGAAACCAAAGTTCTAAAGGATGACCCAAAATTGCCAGTTTGACTGTAATTTCCCCCAGATTTTGGGTTGCAGGTACAGAGAGAACTGTGGCTTTGCTTCCCCCTTTCTGCTCATCGTCCCATGCAGTGCTGATGTGCCAGAAGGTATGGGTGAGACCAGGGAGGTTGGTAAGTTTACCACATAAGCAGTGACTGAGAGTGCCTGAAGTTTCATTTTTCAACAGAAAGCTGTAGTGAAACGAGTATTTTGCTACTCATCTCATTATTATTCATCAGCGCTTCCAAGCACCTCTCTGCCCTTTGCTTCTTGGGAAAGGCATGGTGCTTAAATGGGCTGAAAGGTGGATTTTGTGGAAAGCCCAACCCACATCTTTGATCCCAGGGGTTTTGTAAAGCATTCGTTTTGCAGAGAGGGAAAATCTCTGCCCTTCCCACTCCCTCGCCTCCCTCTCTTTCCCCTCCACCTAAGTTACCTCATCTGGATCCGAAGGAATGCTTGCCATCCTTTGAAGAGGTAGTCTCCTCCGAAAAATCAATAGTCAACATTGTCTTTAAATAGTCTGACATTTACCTTTGCAGCAGTTTTCATTTCTTTCCCGGATTGCTCAGACGTTTGTATTACCCACACTACATTCCTGATTTCTCGTCCGGGAGCTTTGCATGGACACAACCCCAGTGCTGCAGAGCGGCCACCAGCAAGGAACTGCAGCACGATAATTAACAGGATAGGAGCTCACTAATAGAAGCATCTTTAACTAATTTATGGAAGACATCAGGTGAGAATAATTACAAGCAGAAGGGTATTGTAAATCCCCGAAGAAAATACACTTGGAATGCAGTTTTCCCAACAAGCAAATCTGAATGCTAGCCCAAAGGTCAGAAATAAAAAGGCTGAGAGCTTCAGCTCCCCAAGCATGCACCTCTCCGATCCCTTCTTGTCAAGAAATTGTCTGGGGGTTCATTTAGAAAGATGCTTGTTCAGGGCAGGGCCATTTGCAATCTGGGAAAGTTAAGCAAATTAGCAGAATTATTAGGTAAGAGGCAATTCTCCACAGCCTGCAAGGCAACTGCTTGTTAAATGAGCTCACACCAGAGAGTTGCAGTGATCGAGCGGTGTTTGCAGAGACGGGGCTGTGCAGGCATTTGCTCTGAAATAATACTGCTGTATTCCCCTGGAAAAATTAAAAATTGGGGATCTGTGCAGGCTGAGCTGGAAGATGCCTTTGTCTTCCATATGCATTCCTGCTTCTCGGCTCCTTCTGCTACAATAAATATCATAATGCTAACGAATGAGGGAAGGAGATAAGCCCAACACCTTTAACCCAGTTACTGCTAAAAATAGGGAGCAGTGTGGTGCCACGAGGCCCCAGAGCAGGTGGCTCTGCACCCGCTGTCCCCTGGGGCTCACAGGGACAGCTGTGAGCTGCAGCCCCACTGCTCCGTGCAGTGTTGGGAGTGGGGTCCAACTCAGGTCCTGCAAGGAGCCCACCCAAGGGTGGCTCACACTGCTCACTTGTTTTTATATGCTCTTTGCCTATTGATTTGATATTTTTATACCTTATACAGTGCACTTAGCGCAGGACAAAAAAAATGGATTAACCAAGTAAATGTGCTTTATTAGCGGATCTCTGATGGAGAATGATGTCGGTTTTCCATTTAAAAGATGCATCGGATTCATCCACTCATGAATCAATTAGTTCATGCTTGAGGACCTCCTAACATGCCACATAAAATATTCCCAAATTGCACGCTGTTATAAGAACCAAAGGTTTCAAATGAAGAAACTGGGATCACTGGGAAACCTTTGGTTCTTCCACCACCACTGGGATGGAAGTGCTCTGCCCGACTCTTAGTGAACACATTCTTTCTGTTCCTTGGTTTCTTAAAATCTTCCTTTTTCAAAGTTTTTATTGACAGCTCCTCCTCCTGCTGTACAATGGAGATGGGCACGTATGGTAAGCCTTTACAATGGTAGCTTTGGGGTCAGGCTGATTGGATTTGAGAAGTGTCAGTTGTTGAATGCTGTCCTGCTTCTGTCTGAGACTAACAACTCTCCCTGCTCAAAGGGTTGGCCCTCTTTCTGTCCTTCTCGAGGTTTAGGGCTCAGTGGTCCATGCTCCACACCATGAAAAGACACCTATACTTTCCCGGTGATTCACATTTCTGCTCAAATAAGAACCAACAGGCTCCATCCCACCCTGCAGCCCCAGGAACTTGTGGAAGGTCACAATGTTTATTTTTGGTCTTGTCCAATTAAAGACAACGACCTAGAGCAGATGAGATGCCAGGGCATGCATTTATATCATAAGCAAAATGCAAGAACAGATAGGCACTAAAGTGGGAATTCTTTCTCACCCGCTTAGATGCATAAAGAAATAATCCACGTGGGGCATTGACAAGATATTTTTTGTTGTAATTTCACCTGTTAAAACCTCTAAATAAAAGGATTTTACTCTTCGAGAGAAAAAGGAAGGGTTGTGCACACCCAGCCTGGTTTGTCACTACAACTCAATGGCAGCAATGCATGAGCACTGAGCTGCTGGGATGGCTGTGTGCACACTGGCTACCCACACTACATAGAGAGCAGAGGGCACTGCTTAAACCTCAGTCAAAGTAACCATGGACAAGGAAGTAAAAACAGATTCGTTTTTTTCTCGTTGTTGCAAAGAACTCAGGCCACTCAAGCACCAGCGCTGTGCAAAGAACAGCTATGTACAACAGAATCCTTCTTCTCTCCCTTGGATGTACAGCAGATGACATCACCCAGACCTTTCTGCTTTTAGAAACCATGTGCAGCACAACTTGCTGCTTATATTTAATCCAAACTGATGTCCTACGGCTGTCATATGCATGATTACGGCAGTCATTTTTAATTAGTGATTATGTCAATAATATTGACATTTTCATCACTTTTGGGGGAAGTAGAGAATATTTTCCAGCAGGTGTAGTCCCCTCTTTGCAGTTCTCTTCCCTTCCAGCTGCACCCACTGGATAAATGAGCCATGCATCTTATTAAAAAAAACACAAGAGCATTAAGTCTATTCTCTGCTTAAGTACATTACAGCAACTTAGGCAAGACAAAACTCAAGAAAGGCAGAAAAGCAAATTCCATCTGTCCTACGGCACGATTTACAATCTTGTTCTGAGTGCAATATTTATTATACGGCTTAACAGAAGCTCTGGCAGGATGGGGGAAATGCTGGAGGCCCCGCGACGAGGAGGAGGCGTTCAATAGCTTGCTGGGAAGTGGAGTCGGACACGAACAGATCAACCAGCCATTACGCTCAGTGATAAACACCCTGCAGGAGCCATCATTCACCCAGGAAGAAAGAGGAAGGCAGATCATTACATTTATTGGTCATAGTTTTTAAAGAGTCAATAAAGACCCACTAGAAAAGACACAGTTAGGAGCAGGAATATATATATGTTTTTTTTCATGTATCTCGAAAATATCTTCAGCTCAGTTTGCCTTCTGTCCAATACGTCAGGGTGAATCTTCCTCCTAGGTGATGGTCCCAGTGTAGATGGTGCTCACATTGTACAGTTTTTAATGTCTTTAACCGTCTTTAGCTTTGTACCCTGATAGCCCCTCCAGGCTATATGTCAATGCCATCTGGGAGTAAAAGAAGAGACTTCTGCTCAAGTGCCGCTGTAATGTAGATCTTTTGACTAAAATTGCACTTCCTTCACTTGACAAACTGTCAGCACAGAACAATTATCTGCCCATTGGTTTGCTTGTCTTTTCTTTTTTCTCCTCTCAGGAAAAAAAAAAAAAAAGAAAAAAAAAAATACAAAGGAAAAGGACCTGCATAGTATAACTGCATGGGCAAAATCCAGCTAATCTGATTGCTGCGCCCAGAGATGCATTGGTGGACCATCAAAGGTAAAAGTGGGTCTAATGCTAAAGGAGAAGGACAATTTCTAGCCCCTTTTTGGGGGGGAAGTTTCAGAGAGGATATTGCTAAATAGGTGATCAGGGAGGAAGAGGCAAGGTTCATTGGCCCCCTCTGCTTTTCTTGAGGTAGAAACCAAACCAGGCTGGAAGAGTCCAAAGCTTGTGTCCTGTTCGGCAAGCTGAAGGAACCATTTGATTTTTCTCTCCTGGTAAGAAAGGATGGGGGTGATGTCTAGGGAAGAGAACCAACCTGATTTTTTGTTAGCCAGCTTGGTGTTAATGGGACCGTGCAGTTTGGTTGCAGAACACCCACAAAGCATGTGTAGAGCCCTAAGAAGTGTAATCTAAATTAGTGGGTAAATTTGTGCACTTTTTTTTTACTGTTTTATTTTCCTTTTTCCCTTCTGTACCACCTCTTTCGCCACCTTCTCTGCCTCACTTGACAGGTGAATGCTTTCAGATCTTTGGGACAGATAATGTGTCTGTTTTTATCCCTTTAAAAAGTCCTGTACAAACTATGGATTTTAGAGTGCAGGTGTATTTCGTCTGGGGTGTTTAGCAGATTTAGGTTATGAATTACTGCTCAAAATAACGTTTGCATTTGCTGACAAAGGTCTTTATTACAGAAGAGGTCAAGAAAAAAAGATTATTCCAGCTAATTATCCACTGCTATTTAATATTTGCACAAAAGGTTTGCAGGACAGAGTCCTCAGCATTGCTTTGTTTGAGAAGCTAATAGGGTTTCTAGGAAACCAGCAGGGTCTGGAGGGCCATCAGATCAGCCTCTTAGAGGCTATGAGGGACAATTAGGCTTGATGGACTTACAGGGTGGTTGGCTAAAGGATGGCAGTCCCTGAGCCAGGGCCTGATTCTGGGGCACTCAGTCAGTGGCAAAACTTCCACTCAGGGCTGTGCTTTATGAGAGAAACCAACTGGAGAGGGTCCAGTTTTCAGACCCTGGGTAGGTCCGTGTCCTGGTTGAAATGGAAGCTCCATTTGCTCCTAAGCAGAGCATCAGAAGGGATCTGAGAGTGAACAGGTTTGAGAGACAAACTGCTGGGAGGAATATTTGCAATTACTTTTTGGCCCTGGTCTTAGGTTTGTCCCTAGATACAAGCAGTCCTTGGAAAGTTCCCCCAAAGTCTAACAGCTGCCTTTGGCTTGGCCCCCACATTTCTTTGTTTAGTCCATGCTAGCCTGTATTGTTCTAGAAATTTCTTGTTAAGTGGATTGAATTTCCCATTCATTAAGATACAGTTAGACAGTAAACATATCTGCAGAAATTTCCAAACATAGGTGTCTGAAGATGAGATCCATATCTAAGCTCCTAAATACACGGCCCGACTTTAAAATCCCCATATATCTCTTCTTGCTTCAAGAGAACTGGAAGCTTCCTACTATTTAGTACCAAAACACCAAAAGACCAAGGTGATGTTTTGGCACACGAGTTTGTAGAGTGACCAGGGTAGTGCAACATCATTGCACAACAACTGCATCAGATGATAAAATATCATGTACTCCCACATAACATGTTGTATGGACACAGTGAGAACCAATGTTCCCGCATATATCCAGAACTCTTCTGGGAGGATTTTTGGGACTACAGATGCTTTCAGTATTGCCTACAGATCTGTGTGGATGCTGACAGCCAAAGCCTGGGAGACCTATTAACAGGAATCACCCTGAGTTGCTGCAGCAGGTGAACCCTTGTCCACCCATGTTTCTTCAGGAGAAAACCTTTTCATTTGCATTCCATGGTTTTGTTCCAGTTGTGATGCCTTCAGCTTCCCCACTCGACATTTTTTAGTAAGTTAATTAACATTCCAAAGGAAGAATTTTAATAAAGGTGTTGTTTACAACCGAGGCAGCCTTGGGGAGTGAGGGAGAATAACCCAGACTGCAGGAGTGGGGAGCATGCTATTTTGGAAACCCAAGCCACAGCCTGCTGGAAGCATCTGGTTCTACTCAACCTGTCCCAATATCACCCACACCCCAAACTGACAGTTTGTGCTGGAGATTCCTTTTCCCTGGTGCTTTCATCCCCATCCTTCCTTGCTTATGAATCTTGAGTTCGGCAGCAAGAGTTTTAGGGTGGCATTTGCACAGTGATTCTGCATGCACATTCATTCCTGTCTTCACTGATGCTTTCACTTGATGCAAAATTAGGGAGTAGGATTGGATAATGCCCAGAAACCAGCGCTGTTGATTGCAAAGCAAACAATTAGCAGGGAAAACAGTGTGTAAAACTGTGTGCCTGCAGCTTGCAGCTGCACTGGCTATTTTGCAAAGTGCTGTGGCTGTAAAGCCACGAGCATCCTTCTTTTGCATGGATTTCACTCCACTCCATGATCTTGCAGGGGTTTATGGGAGCTCATCACTTTCCTCTATTTACAGGCTAAAACATTTGCAACTTCATGTTGCAAGGGCTTGGGCATCTATTAGACCAGGATAAAACCCTTTTGGATGCACTGGTGGGTATTTGTAGAGATATTGTGTTTGTGGAAAAAAAAAAATTAAACATAATTCTTTCTTTCATACATTTCCAGGATGGTGTGAAGGAGAATATCCTTCTCCAATAGCTCATGCACTTCTTCCAGCTTTTGCATTTTTCAGAACAAACACAGCAAATATACTTGATCAGTTCTGATATGACTGCTTCTCCCCGACATATTTACACTAAGAGATTGATGAACCACAGAAAAAGAAAATAACAGAACAAACAACTTATCTTCCCAGAAGCTCCCTAGAAACTTATCTGTCATCACTGCCCAGGCTGCAGCAAGAGGGGATTTCAGCATGGAAGGTATTCTCACTGTGTGCTGTTCACTTTCAGGGAACTTTTGACATCCAAGCATTCTTCTCAGTGTGAGAAGTGACTGCTGCTTCCCAAAGGGGAGAGCTGGAGACCTGAGCCCTCAGTCCTGCATGTGCTCCTCAACCCCAACCTGTTCTCAGGAAAAAATACCAGGTATTTGCCTGATTTAATGGAACACATGAAAAAAAAAAGAAAAACAAACAAACTTAAAGAATTATTAGGATTTCAGTAGGAAATAGATGCTTTGACACTTAAGATGCAGAAAAATGAGCTACAGAGGAAAGCATGGGTTTCCTTTTAGCTGAGGAGGGATGCTCCTGCAGTTCCACCGCTCCTCATGTCATTGTCTTTAAAACCCCTAATGACATAAAAATTAGATGCATGTTAAACCTGAAATCCATCTCTTAAAGCATGTGGACACTCCTGATACTAGTAAGAACTTTTAATCTGTACCTGAGGGACCGGGGACCTGGAGTCAGTCGACCCAGTTTCCTACACACGAAAAGAGAGAAATCTCTGCCTCCTCTAATGCCAGGGGTTATCCTGGGCCAGGTATCCTTAAGAAGTAAAGATATGGACAATCTCATATCAGATTCGTGCATCCAAATGGCTCATTATACCAGCAGCAATAGCTTGTGATAGTCCTATAGATTCACAGTAGTTAGGAAGAGATGATGCCCAACTTCCTTTCCCACCAATCATTATGACATGGAGAAAACCAGTGATTTTCTTCAAGTCCATTAGCATAATATTTGTGCTTATAAGGGCGAGACCAGCAGACACTTCACAGGTCTTTAGGAGCATAAGCCCAACACAATCAAATGGAGACCTTATTTGGAACAAAGCTATTATCTCTCAAACCACCCAACATTGCTGGCCAGTTTGGGGCAGCTGGGAAGCAGCAGGTGCTCCCGCTCCATTCCCTGCCTTAACAGCCTCAGAATTCCCACTTTGGGAGCAGCTCAGCGCATGGAACAAAACACAAGGAGGGAACTTCAGATCAAAATGTTTATTCTTCATTGCAGCAGATGAAACACAAGCACGAGGCTCCCGGGGGGGGCTTGAGCAATCACATGTAAAACGTACAGCATTTGCACTTGAAATACACAGACCTGAATCACAGCCGAGATCAATACAGGAGGACGATAGAGATTATCAATCTTGAGTGGTCTCCGTTACACAGAATTGACTGGCAGCCACATAAAGGCTCGGGCTCAGCCCACCAGTTTAGAGCCTGGGTGACAGATCTGCAGACGCCAGCCATCAGCATCCCTCCTTGGCCAACTCTCACGTGCCCATTTCTTCTGCTGTCCGGGTCAACCTCCGAGGTGCGTCTGAGAGATCAATGCACAGCTACAGCTGGTTGAAGGGGACCAAATCCATTGAACAGTTGATTTGGTTCCATTTTACCAGCTTTAGCAAAGCATTTGGCCTCACACTCTGCAAAGCAAAGAGGGGAACTCCTCAGGGTCTTTTCCTTCACAGTCGCCAGGACCTCTTCTGAACTTGCTGCCTGACGTTGCGCGGGTTCACATGGCTTCGCTTTCAGGCATTCAGGATTTATTTAAGCTTCTTAGCAGCTCTGGCTGAAGAGCGAGTCTGAATTAAAGAGGCAGTTTTAAAAGCAGTGGAACAGTCTGTAGCACTCAACGCCTGCCTGTAGCGTTTTTAAACCCGGTATTTGGTTCTGTTTTGAAGCTGCACTGCTACCACAGTGCAACTGAGTATTGTCCTAATCCAGGTCATTTAATTGTCACCTCCTGTCTTCTTCCTTTCAGATCTATTGTCTGCTATCCCCATCCGTGCCCTGCATTTTGGTGACTCAAGTTTTCTCATCTACCTTTAAAACCAGTGCTTTCCATGGCTTTCTGATCCACTGAAGACAAGCAAGGATTGTATTTACCACCATCGGGAGGGCGCAGAATGGAAGAGAAAGCAGAGCAGTCCCTCATTCTCCCAGCCCATCTGCAAGGGCTCAGCCTGCAGCTCCTGAAGAGCCCCACATCGTGAGCACTCACTGCTCCCAATAACTCAGTAAATCAGATTTTTAATCGCAGCAGCAGGAGCCAATAAAGCCAGACCTTTCCTTCTTAACCCAGCGCCACGTGCAGATATTGCACATCGCCATGCGTGTAACCTATTTAAAGAATTTATATGCATCACGAGGCAAAGGTGACTTTTTCCCCCTCTCCCTCACAGCCCACCGCACACACCACAGGATGAAACCGTGAAAAAAAGCACCTGTGCTGTAAGGCACTGCATGCAGAGATATTGCAGGTTGGCCAGCATCGCTGCTCCCCAAGAAATCTAGGCTTTGTATTATAACAGTAAGTAGTGCAGATCACTTAACTGCCCAGCCTCAGTACTGTAAGCTGCCTATAAATAAATGCAGAGAGAGCGAAAGAGAGAGAGAACATCTTTTTTAAAAAGCTCTACAATTAATTTAATTGAGTTATCTCTAGGTACCTTTTCAAGAGACAGTCAAGCCAAGGAGCTAAATGGAAACTTAGTCAGTGAGGACCTAGAAGTATTAAACTCATCCTTTGGTGAGTTATAGGAGGGAGGGAAGTAATTATTTACCAGAGATCAGGAGGAGGTGGAAGTGCCAGAGGTGACCGATGCTGCACTAAGACTGCAAGCTGAACCCTGACGGGCACTTAGTTTTAGGAGAGAGAGCACTGAACTGCCTGAACATCAGCACAGCGTGCTTCAGGTGCCCTTGTTCTGTCCCCATCCCATTGGTTTTGGCAGCAAGGGTGTTAAAACAACATCTTCTGCTGGAGCTGAGTGCTGTTCTGCTCCCCTCGCTTTGCTTCAGGGGGTGCCCCACAGCACATCCAAAATCAATGCCAGCACGCACTGACATTCCATAACGTTTTGTTTGAATTCTCTGCAGTGAGTTATGAGTGAGGTTTTCCTTTTTTAGAAAATTAGGTTTTCTCTCCTAGATGCCATTAATCACGACTAACGATGGTTCTGGCGGTGAGGCTTTCCCAGAACTGAGGCAGAGCATCCCCACACCTCCGCTGCAGGGCTGCAGCACACAGGGCTCACAGCCCCACACAACTGAGCCTGGCCAGCAGTGCAGCAAGAGGAGCTACAGAGGCTTTGCTGGATGTGTTCAAAGGTGTGAGCTGTGCTGAAACCCAGCCAGGTCGGGCTTTGGTGTCACTTACACTTCCCACTGCCCTCCCAGGTTCAAGCACTGGGCAATCCTGCACCACCAAATGTAGGTTTGCTGTCTGAAGGTCATCCTCATCCAGTTGTTTCTTCCCAGCAGTGCTTGGAATTGGGTTTCACTGGGAAGGTCCTTTCTGGTCACTCTGCCCTTAGGACTCTGTCCATGGGACCGACACCACCCCAGCCAGGAACGGTCACATAGTGGAATGGCACTGGGGAGATAGAGGAACACATCTCTGAAGCAAATCCACAGCAAAATAGCCAAATAAAACAGCGCATCTCATTCCCCTCTCTGCTGATCGCTGTGCAGTGCCTCCCTCCGTTTTGCTTTTGGTTCAAATGTCAGCTTTGCTGTTCATGATTACAGTTCTGAGAGCAGCCAGATCCCTGTGTTATCAAAGTACCGTCATGGCAAGTGGGGCCGAAAGTGGACAACTTTCTGGATAAGAGAACCCGGGGCAGTGAAGATCTTTGTGCTTTAGCTTCAGCATTCTAATAAAGACATTTTATGTAGACAGCGCAGAACAGCCAAAGAATTTATCAACATTTGTCGATATTCCTAATGAAGCAGAAGATTCAACATGCAATAGAATTAGCCTACAAGGAACCCTTGCGTAGGGCCCATCCTTCTGAGTCCAGAAATCTCCTGCTTATTCCAGTCCAATACCCTTTTGAGAAATGAACATCTCTTGAAATCATTATCATTATAAGTTAAAAGGCCAAATGAGACAAAGTACTGTTGCTCTTCATCTGAATAAACAAATCATTTTTAGATCAAATGCATTAACAATTTATCATGCTAAAATCAAATCAAAAGGAAAAAACAACAATACAGAACATTGATTTCCTACAGCTTTATCTTAATGAAGTGCACATTCCCTTTTAATTAGCTTTGGAAGGTTTTTTTCCCTTTCCTCAAGTTAATGTGTTATTTGATTTCCATCCAAATGTCACTAAATCTGAGGAATTTTTCCCAAAATGAAGTGGCTTTTGATAATACAGGAAAATGTCTGCTCTCTCATTTGGCTATTTTTCCCCCAAACAGCCATACTTGTACTGCAGATGATTCAACTTTATTGCATGGTGTCTTTGCAAGCATGTTTAAATCAATGCCACAGTTGCTGTATTCTGCACAATGTGCCATTTGTAAGCCAGAAAATACAACCTCGCTGCTTTTATCCTTTTTTCTTACAGACATAAAACATTAATTTAATTTATATTATTACAGGGGAAAAAGTGGACTGTGTTTTATTAACATTTCTAAAATTATAGGTGTTCAACCCAAAAAATATGCTTCAGCCAAGGCTGGGAAGCCTTCCGCTTGAATTTTATTTGACTTAATTAAAAAGCACTCAGCTCCTATGGGCACTAAAGGAGCTGCTGACAGTGCAGTAGCCACTCAGTCTTTCAAAACTATTACCTGAACTTAATAAAGTGTCTATTTAGTTTATACACCTCCATGATCCCACCTGTCCCCCACCAACACGATGCGGTTCCTGCTAATGGCTGGTGAAGGCAACGGGCACCCCAGGCACAACAATTCCCACCTCCTATTGCCTGCCCTATCTACCTTTAATCATAGGATCATAGAATGGCTTGAGTTGGAATAGACCCTTAAAGCCCATGTGGTCCAACCCCCTGCAATGAGCAGGGACATCACAGCTCCATATCATGGCTCAGAACCCCTCCAGCCTGACCTTGGGTGTCCCCAGTGATGGGGCACCACCACCTCTGGGAGAACGGTGCCAAAGCTTCACCACCCTCAGCATAAAAAACTTCTTCCTTATATGCCACTATCCAAAGCATTCAAATCTCCACCATGCTTGTAATGATCAATGCTAGGAAAGCTTTTCCCCGGCTGCCTCTCTGCTCCTACACTAAATATCTCATTTTAATCTTTTCTTCTTTAAATGATGTTGAACAGAGGACTATTGCTTTCATCCTGCTTCACTGAGTAGTTGCTGAAATGCAATGGCTAATCTGATAGTCCGGTTTTATTTGGATGTCGAGACAGAGAGCAAGATCTATAACAGAGAACATAACCCCAAACTCTACCAATTACTGGCTTATTCCTTAGCTGTACAGGAAACCACAAGTGACCTTATCATAATCTTAGCTCTCAATATGAACATCTCTGTCTTAATCCAAATTTCACCCTGAAGTTGAAGGTCCTGCTTCATACACATCCTAAGAACTGCGGAGCACCCATTGCAGCAGGGAGTCCAACCCTGGGACTGGGCTGCCTGCTGAGAGCTGCAGCTCCTGGAACCAGCAGCAGAAATAGTTTGGAGTTTGGATTTTTAAATTCACATACTCAAAGAGAACAAAGCTGTTCCCTAATACACTTTGTGCATTTTATGGACCGAACAATTAAAGAGGTTTTAAAACATCTGCTGACTGCATAATTCCATACAGGGGAGTGTACTCAGCATTTTTAAACAACAACGGGTACGAGATACCACTTAACAGTACAAAACACCGTCAGTCCCGTTCAAATCAATAGAAAATTAGATGCTATGAAAATGCAATATGTGTCCAATTAGTTATAATTGGAGCAAATGGTGATGCAGATAAACTCCTGGAGTAAGATGCATTTGTCTGGCCCACTCCTTGCCTGCTTTCAGCACAGCATGGTATTGGCAGTGGTAGGCTCTGCTGTACCCCATGGCATGAAGGATGATCCCTCTAATACACGTATGTTAACCGTTATCTAATTATGGAACTGCTCTGAACCTGCAGGACGGCTTCCGTGCCCCACCGTGCGTGGTGAAAAATGATCCTCTGTCACACGGAAACCTCCCTGTTGTACTTGACAAATTATGCCAGCAAACCTGTTTAAGAACTAAAAAATCCTTGGACACGGTGACAGGCCAAGAAATATGTTGTTTGGGGACAGATATTTATTTATTTATCTGGCAGAGGTTAAGAACCACCGCTCGGTTCGCTTCTTCCCTGCCTGTCTCTGTTGTGGCAGCTCAAAACCCGTCTCACCAATTGTTTTGCAGGTTTCTTTCAACTCATAAAAACTCCGTTGCAAGGCAAAACAGGAACTAGGTTATGCGATGCCAGCGCTTTATTTTTAACATCTCTCCTGCAACACGTTGGCCTCCTCTCGGTTTAATCTTACAACCAAAGGAAAAAGAGCGACGGTTCTGCACATCCCCAACTGAGCATCGCTGCCGGCCGCGCTGCCAACCCTCCGTGCCCTTGCAGGGTATGGAAATGTGAAACTACTCACGTCGCTCTCGGTACAACCAGTATTAACTTTGGGGGGTATTTTTTTTTCATATATTTATCTATAAAGTGTCGATTACTTTACACAAACAATTAGCTCAGAGATAAGAAACTATAACTACCCGCAGGGCTCTTATTTTGTTCACGTTTCCTGTTAATATAATTATTCTGATCAGCAGTAAGGACAGATGGGTGCAAAGAAAAGCTCCCGTCTGCCCGCCCCTGAAACCTCCTTGTGTTATTGCTGCTGTTACTTACACTGGAAAGGGAACTGTCTCTTGAGGAAGGGAAAAAAATGGAGGTGGCAGCTTTTATTTGTTAAGCTGACTCAGCTGGACGGTGGAACAAGAAATGTTCAGATCCAATCCATAACTTTTGTGGCCGCTCTAAGGACGTATTCTTCCTCGACACTGATAAAAGTTTAATATGGAGTTGCCCAGGTTTTTAATAAACTTGTCAACAAAAGAGCAAGGCAAATTGATGGGGACCTTCCCAGGAATAAATTCCACTTCAAATAGGCCAAATGAGCGTGGAGGACAGAGAGGGGAAGGCACGCGGGCAGCTTCTGCTGTTCTTTGCAAAAATGGCACAATGGATTTTAGCGGGTACGTATGTGTGTGCGTCTTATTATCTCTGAGACAAGGCATTAGGACACAGCTTAAATTAAAAAATACAACCTGGTGTGGCTCAGAGTCCTGACACGGCAAGGAAGGGAGGGGACAAAGCCCCTGGACTGATTTAGCAGCGAAGCCATTCCCCACTAAAGAACTGCCATCTCACCCTGTGAGTAGTTCCGCATCTCCCGGTGCACCCGAAGGCTCCAGGCATCCCCTACCCAGCCTGTGGTCACTTTGGGACCAACCCCAGCACACTCTGCAACAACCTTTACTCATGTGTTGAGCATCACCTGTGTCCACCCATGCATCCCTTGCCCATCAGCAGACCCTCCAATCTGACCTGTGGTGCCAACAGCTTTTTATCCCACACCCCCCCACTGTACACATCGCATTGCAGCTATTGCCTGCATGTTTATCTCCACTCAATCAAACCAATCCCATCCACTGCTCAATTTTTTCACTTCCATACATCATGAGCTGCCTCCAGGCACCACACTGCCCCTTCCCATGGCACTGACTGCAGGCATGGCAGGAGGAGCACATACTGCATGCTCTGCAAGCTTGGGATGGAAATCTCTGCATGAGATGCATTATTTTCTATTAGCCTCCATCAAGCCAGTGCCTTAAATTATTAAGCTTTGTTGTGGTATTGTTGTTTTTTTTTTTTTTTTTTTTTTTTTTTTTTTTTTTTATTTGTTGACCTGAAGTAAACACAAGTATTAAATCAGATTCCAATAACCTCACTGACAGTAAATTAACTCATTGTGTCCCAGAGAGGGACGCAACTGCATCTCAGCCGCTCTGAGCAACACTTTGCCTCCCCTTCACCGTCCTTGCAGATTTCACATGCATGCCACAGGGTAAAAAGCAGAAGGCCAAATCCTGCCTCCAACCTTGGGCCACATCCCAGATTGGAAGCTCTGCCTGGGTGCCGCAGTGAACTTTATGTCTGATCATTCTTAGGTCACTGGATTCCTGCTCTGGTAGCTTTACCCAACTCCCCAAATGCCAGGGTCGACGTGCCTATGTAAGGGCTTTGCAGGGACAGCTCCTGTCCTCACAGCTGCTTGGGGACTTCTGTGGCTGGTGGTCACGAGCCCCTGGCTGCCCAGATGCCACCTAATCCGGCCCAGCAGAGGGGCAGCTGAGAATGAGCACTATTTATACCAGCTGCTGCTGGCCCCACTGGGCTGCTTGTGGCTTTTTTAGCTAGCAGCTCCCTTCCCAGCACAGGCCATATCTGGGCATGGCGAGGCACCTACAAACAGAGTGCTGTGCTTCGAGAAAAGAGGAAAGAAAATAGGGGAAAAAAATAAAAAGCTGCATCTGTCGGAGGTGTCAGACACCCCGCTTCCATCAAAGCATCCTGAGCACCACCAGTAACTGCTCCAACTGGTGAAAGCTTCACTATAAACTTGCCTCTTATTCAAAGTGTGTCTGTCCTCTAACAACCTTCCACCTGTGCACATAGCTATTGGCCTCTGTTCCTTCATACAGACATCTATGCAAGAAATGCAAGCTCAAACCAAGGGTGCATGCTGACACGGCTTACACCGTACGAGCAGAACCTCCTTTGGAGCATTACAGGGTGTCAGAGGAGGCAGTCAGCTTGGAGCTCTACCTGTTGAACAGGCTGCACAAGACTGTGCATTTTGGCCACTAGGCACTCAGAATGAGCTTGTCCTTGGGTAATTGCACCAAGATATTCTCCAGTCTCATGCCTGCAATGGCTTCAGCATCTCCACGTGAGCAGCCCCCCTCTCTCTGGGGGAAAGAAAGGCAGGGGAGCAGCATGTCTGCCTGCAGCCCAGCAAGCAGGCGGTGCAATGAGCTGCACTTGCCATGACCCTGCATCCCAACAGGGAAGCATCTTGCTGCATGATGGCTTCGGGTCAAGAGCAACTTCAGCAGAAAGCGCTAAACTGAGCATCTTCACTGGGAGGGAATAGCTGAAATCAGCGCATGGCTTTCAGGGGAGGGATGTGAGCTCCGGAGTGAGGATATTTCTCTTGCAAGGAACACACCACCCCCTCGCCCACAGCCACTGCGAAGTGCAAGATGTGGTGAAACTCTTTAAAAATAGATATATTCCCAAGCAATACATGCCGCTCGCATCTGGCAGGGCAAACCTAGCATGGAAGCTCTTGCTTACAGACTAAAAAGCCTCAGAGCAGCTCAAGGCACCTAAAACCTTGGCTCTCTCCTCATTTCTTCAGAGCCCGCTCTTGTTCTTGGCCTAACCCAGTCCTGAGAAGCACAAGGGAAGCCCTGCCCAGCTAGGCTGGTGTCAAAGGCAGGGAAAGATACTGCAGTGCAGTGCTGATCTCTTCTGCAATCGGACGTGCAGACTAGCCCGAATGCTGAGTCAGCACAATTTCTTTTTTGATTGGTTGATCCGAGTAACATACTTTCAATGTATGCTAAAGGGGCAGCAATTAATATGTTTTCCCCCCCGCTCCCCACCTCTCCAAACCTCCTCAAATCAAACACACAAATCTCACCCCCAAAGTCACTCTCTGGCCCTAAATATTCTGAGGCTCTTTCATTTTTAATTTAGAGCATTAAAAAAAAAAAAAAAAATTTGCAATCTAAGCGATGCTCACTTTGATCGACTTGTGCTGCAGCAGCTAAAATATCTGTCCTGCAGGTCAATCTAATCATGCTTAATAGCAGTTTATTCTTCAACGCAACATTTTTCACATTGGGTCGACAGTTTTAAATGAGATTGCTGATGCACCCCTTTACTAATGCTTTCACCAGGGCCAGCACATCCCTTGAAATACTCGTGCAATAAAATGAATGCTTTATTGCTCTTGATGAATGCACTATTAAACTTGAATTGCAAATATAGCCCCCCCTTTTTATTTTTATTTTTTACAAAAAAAAAAAAAAAAAAAAAAAAAAAGAGTGCTGGGATTTATTGGACCACCTGTCTTCCAGTATTAAGTAATAGCAACAAAAGTAATAATAGCTCATCAACATAAACGCATGAAAGTAAAAAATCCAGGGGGAAAAACTCACGGCACAAATTCATCCCTGTGCTCCCATGCGCGCGCGCAAAATTCCCGTTCTGTACCTGACTGTAGTTCCGTTCATATGCGGAAAATTCATCTCAAGAACGGCTGGGTTTTGTGAGGCATAGAATAGGAAAATGTAACTAATTTGGTCCACTGGATTTATGGCTTTTACAGTCCTCAGAGCTCCCGTTTTTGCCGGTGGGACCGTTTGGTGCGCGCTTTGCTGGACGGATGGGCGCAGCCAAGCATTGCGCCTCGCTTCGGCACAGAACCTGTGGCTCCGCTCTAAGGAGAGCGAAGGAGAAGAGGCTCACTTCGAGCTGAGAAACAGAGAGGACTTAGTGTGGAGGAATGGTTGCAGTTTTAATCCAAAAAAAGAGGAAAAGCGCGAAGGAGCTGAAGCAAAGAGTAAGAATGGCGCAAACTGGTGGGCGATGCTAATGGCTAAAGGGCTGCCATGGTATCTATACACAGCATTCCTACTTAATTTTTGGCATTGCCCCACTGCACCAGAGACTGGGGAGGGTCTCAGGATGTGTCCTGCACTCGCACACCTTCACCACGTGGTTACTGCATGGTGAGACAGAGCTGACTTACGGTTTTGAAAATATTTACGTAAAAATAAATCTGAGCACTTAGTGACTTCCTAAAGTTAGCAATTCCGTGTGATTAACAAGCATATTAATTCAGAGAGGGGGGAAGGAGATAAAAATTGCATTACGGATGCAGGTATCTGCTGTAAATCAGACCGCGGGCACCTTCGCTAGAGATCTGCATAGTGGTGTGGAAGGCTCAGTAACACCCACACTGAGAATGCAGAGAAAAGGAACAGAACAAGAAAATGAAAGAGCGAGACAATGAGAAAATCAAAGAAAAGAGGAAAAAAGAAATAGAAAAGAAAAAGAGAAAAACATAAGAGCGAAGTTGAAAGCAAGAAAGCAACCTAGAAATAAAGAGAAAACGAGAAGCACGCAAGTAAGCGGAAGACAAGGAAAGGATGGGGAGGAAAGCAGCGAGGAAAAGGGAAGGGAGAAGAGGTAGTAAAAAAGGGCATTTGGGAAAGGAGGGAAATTATTATTGTGGCCAGAATGGTGAGAATCATCCTCATTTTTTACCCAGCAACTCAAGCTCCCAGCAGTGATGTACAAGTGAGAGAAACTGCATCCCCATTTGGGAGCTCTACTGCTCGGTCTCCATTTTCTGGCACCCTACTCTTTGTATTTAATTGTGGCCCCAAATCGGGGCAGAACACCATCAGTGGCTGGGATCCATCCTTGTCCAGGGGATAATGCCTCTTCCCAAAGCACGTGGCAAAGCAGAGAACCCTCCTCTCCCAGGCAGAGGTTGAGTACTCCATGTGTGCCAACCACTTGTATCATTCTTTTTTTTTTATATTATTTTTAAAGAAAAGATTTATAAAACCTATGGAATACTATGCATAGGAAATCTCCTTAAGAGCCCAGCGCACCTTTCCTAAACTGCAATTGAGAAGTGCTTGCTCTCCAAGTGCTCAAGTGCTTGGTGTACGTGTAACAAGTGGCAGCAGAGCTTGCCATGAATCACACCAAACAGGCTCAGCAAAGGCCTTCAGAGCACAGAGATGTGCTGAAACCACGGGGAATTTGTTCAGAGCAGAACATTGCTGTGCCCTTGGCTACACGGTGGGGTGATGGGGATAAGTTTGGGAGTCGGTAGGTGGGATGGACAAATGAGGTGCCAAATGGCAGGCATCTATCAACCTAGATATGCACATTTTGTAAGGTTGAGGAAAATGGGGGCTGAAAGCTTCACCTGCCCTCCACAGGCAGAAAGTTCTGCTTGTTCACACGGATCGTTAAACCCATCTGTATCACCACATCTCATTCTTGTGGGATGCTGGGAGAATAACCAGGTGTTTTACGATGAGAAAGGTTATAAAGGAAAACCAAAGTGCCAGGAAAGCTTCCCAAATTCAAGGAGCTAATTTTCTTATTTCCCCCTAATAACCAGCACACACTAGGGATGCTTGCTGCCTCTAGCTGTGACCTGGGCACCCAATGGCTGTGTCCGAAGGCTGGCACACACACAGTGAACATCGCTTCCTCTCCAGCATTAAGCACAAAAAGTTTTAACACAGGAAACATCCCCAAAGCCCTTTGCATATTCACATGAAGCCAAAACACTGCACCTCCAAGTCACAACTCCTTCCCTTCTTCTCCCTGCCTCCAACTCCTTTCCTTTTCCCTAGGATTAAGGACCAGCCTCATTTTCAGGAAAAAAGGCCAAGGGGGAAGCAGCAATCTGGAGGGACTGGTCTGCATCCCTGCTGAAAACCAGGAGTGGACAGCCAGCTTTCCCCTGGCATCGCCTTTCAAAGCCCATGCCGCAGTCAGCATATTGAATATTTAATGTCCTGATGAGCATTTCCACCTGCTGACACAGGCAAAGTGACAGAACAATACACGCACTGGAACAAGATCATCAATTGACTCCCCAGCCAGTCTGCCATGTCAGGCATCTCAAAAAAAAAAAGACAAAAATCTGTCTGTCTTTCTCCCCCCTTCACACGGGGTCACACAGTGCTCCTCCGAGAAGAGTTCCCACCTGAAATACATACTTCTTTACATTCCATAGATTGCCAGGTTCATATGGGCATATAAAGAAGTATGTCTCTCAAGCAGGTAGGTTCAATATGCGCATTTATATGCACACGGGAGGAAATAGGGCTGGCGTGCCATTTACTTCCCAGGAGTGAGTTACAGCACAGTTTGAGGCAGCACATGTGCAAAACACACATACACACACACCCTCACTCCCCTTGCTGGTCATCCCGGCTCTGCCCCTGCAGGTTGCTGGGGTTTAAGGCTGGGAAGAAGTAGAGGGCAATGCCCAGAGCGCCTGCAGCACTTTGTCATGGAATGGCACAGAGGAAAAGCCACACTCCTAGCCCACCTACAAAGAGGATGCTTTCACTGAAATTGTAAACTTTCAGTGATTAAAAAGGCTTTAGTAGAAGGAATTTGATTTCTTTGTAAATATATATAAAGACAAATATGCGCATATATATGTGTATACAGGTTTAGACAAAGCCATGTGGGTAGAGGTTAAGTAGATATCAATTCCTAATTGCCTCCATCCTGCAATTTAGAAACAAGAAGCCAATTTGCTTTTAGAAAGCCAAAATCCAGCATAGCACTGATTTACAAAGCAACACCAGCAAGAAGTGCTCCATCTGGCAGAGCAAGAGAACTCACCAGCTACAGACATGCCATCACTTCCAGCACTCAGCAGAGATTAAGGCGTAGGAAGAAGAAAGCATCTTACCTAGAGAATCCAGTGGTTTTTCCTCTGCTGGTCACCGTGAGTGTGACACTACCTTGCAGCAAACAATCCCCAATATACCTTGGGAGGAGGGCGGGGGAGTTCAGGGTATTTAAAAATACATATATAAAAAACAATTTGCTTTTCACAAGTCATCCAGCGGAGCCCCACACCTGGGATAGACACCTGCAGCGATGCAAACTAAAAAGCAGCCCCAGTCCTGTGCTGGTGGCTTAGGCCAAAAAAGTCTTTCAGAGTTCTCCCCATGGGGCTCATCCCCACACGCAGCCATCAGTTCCCGCTGCCTCTGCCCTCCGCCAGCCGCCACGCTGAGCTTTAAAGCTCTGGAACAATGTGGCTGGGTTGAATGCAGGGCGGCATTCCGGAGGTCACGGCGGGCGCTGCCGCTCGCTCAGCACAGCGGGTGCGCGCTCACCTGCGCCCCTCGCCCCGCCGCCGCTCGATTGCAATTTGCAGGCGAAATGCACAACGCCTGCCTCGACGCTAATGAATTTGGCCGTTTCTCACCAGTTTCTAATGAAGCCTTTAAAGAGGGTTTAAGTAAACTTAGCAAGTGGCAAAGTAAGCACTTTGGAATACTTAATTGTATCGATGTGTTTTCTTTTTTTTTTTTTCTTCCCCTGCTGCTTTGTGAAATATCGCTGAGAGAGTGGGAGTAAATATTTCCCTGTGCTGATTGACTTCCACACCATCAGGCTGCAAAGCCCTGCAGAGCCCGGGTGCAAACCCATGGGCTCATCCCAGCCCCTCAGTGCCATGCACCACGCAGCAGAATGGGCGCGAGCCCCATGATGGCTCGGCACTGTGCCCTTCCTCACTGCCACAGGGCTTCTAGCCCCACTAAATGCCATTATCTGTCTCATTTTGAGGTAAATTTCCACTGTTGGTTTGGAGTAAGGGCAAGAGAGATCGAGCTGTGGCACCATGGTACTGCGTGACTGCAGTGAAATTAAAGTGAAGGGAGAGGTGAGGAGCGCGAGGAAACGTCTTGGTGCTCAGATTCTAAAAAGAATTCCTCAAAAGCCCACAAAGAACTGAGTTCAGTTGGGTTTCACATGGCCAAGGCACTTGGCCATGTTGAATTCCCCTTAGATAAACACCAACAGGCCATGCAACGGAACAGGACAGCTGCTTGACATCTTGGACCATCGCACATTTCAACTCATTCCCAATCTGCTTTCCTGAAATCCCCCTTCCATGGACTGTCTTGAACTGTCCCAAACTTCTGCGGATGAGCAGGAGAACGGGATGCCAGCCACTACAGGGAGCTAAAAGATGTCACATAAAATCCTTACAAATGTTGGAGACAATGGAACAACAGCGGCAGCCAGGTTTATCTGTTGGTTGCTCCCAGAAAGGTAGTGATCCTATCACCAATCTGCCTGTGATTGTAGGGTTGGCCCTGCTGGTGGAGGAGCAGACATGCGGCGTGGCAGTGATTTAATGGTGATGCCAGAGGCACTTTGTGGTCCACATCCTGCTGTGAGCACCAGGAGTAATGTTGGAGGGTGAGCATCGCCCAGCATCCTCCACCCACTTCGGCTCACTCAGAGCAGAAAAAGCTGCACAGTAAAATTGTGGTTGCTCTGGGGGGAAAAAATGCATGGGAATGCAGATAGTGCAGAGTGCAAGGAGCAAATAAAAGGGAAGGACGGAGATGGAGGGATGGAGGGGGTGTGAAGGATGGAAGCATGGTGCTGTACAACTGCGCCCTCTGTCCCATTCTGGGGGAGCTCCTCGAGTCCCAGTGGCAAAGTCAGGCTGCAGCTTTGCAGCGCAAAACTTTGGGCACCTGGAAGCAGCCTGGTTTGGGGCTGGGCATGGCCAAGGGAACCCAGCAGGACTGAGCTGCAGTGAATGGACCAGGCTCAGTCCTTTGGGGCGGCAGCATGGCCACCCGCGCCAGGGAACCAGCAATTAAACTGCCAGCCAGATCACAGGGCTCTGCCTCCACAATTACACACGGCTGCTGAGTGCACACTCTCTCCAGCACAGACATATGCAAATGCCATACTCCAAGCACAGACTGAAGGTGCATTGTATTAGGATCATGTGCTACACCTGTTTATATATAGCATTTAATATCTCTGTATAAAGCCATGTAAAATATACATATGCATGCTATAAAATACAGCCCAATTTGTGTGCATGCACGTATATAACACAGTACCCCTCGCACAATACCAATGCATATACATTTATGTGATCAGGTATCACCACTATCATATAAAACATAATGACCACAGCTAACTCTCAGCTGCAAAAGCAATAACAGCCGATTGATGGATGAAGTGTAACCTGAATTCAAACCCCTTGCAGGGAAAACCTAACTTCTTCTTGCATCTCCTTTCTGATTGCCCACAAGCCATGCGTCCACAATTAACGCTCAGTTTTCGGCACTGGAACAGTTAATCACCGCAGCACTGAGATCACTGCAAGTTAGGCTAAGTTTAACCACATTTCACCCTTTTGCTCTGTCTGGTATTAGCTCAGAGCCACTAGTTCGGTGCAAATAAATAAATGAAGCCCCAATCCCCCTAGGTGTCATTAGCCAGCCTGGCTCTGAATTAGGCATTTAAAGGCCAGTTTAACCTTGCAGAACGGCTGCATGTCAAAGTTCTAACATTTCAGTTCAGATTATTATAGTGCACTGCTTGCTCTGCAGTTTGTTGCTTTTTTTTTTCTTTTTTTTTTTTTCCCCCTTTAAATGCACATTATGCCACAGCAGAACAACAACAACAACAACAAGAAAAAAGAATAAAGGTGGGGGGAAGGTCTCCCAACTCATCCATGGATTAGAGGCAGCCGGCACATCCCCACACAGACACACACACACGCAGCACACACACATTTGCCGGATGCAAAAGCAGACATTTGAGTCCCTGGGTAAGTTGGATGGGCACTCAGTCCTGCATCGGTCAGAAAAGTGTTTAAAAACGAGCTGAGCTGGTGCAGTTAGAGGGAAGAAAGGGAGCAGAAGAGGGGAAGGAAAAAAAGAGACATACCAGTTAGGAGCTTCTGTTGCAGCAGAGGACTCACCAGAGCACTAGCTGAAAGCTGAATCAGCTTTCGAGAGTTAGGGATGCATAGAGGAGGGTCATGGAATCACAAGGTAATAATGCGCTTCATGCTGCAGCCGTCAGCCTTCTCCTTATAGCCAATCTCTAATGCAGGAAGGGAAAAAGAGAGCAGGCCCAGTGATGGTATTAGTCCTCACTTGGAGGAAAAAAAAAAAAAATTAAAAAAAAAAAAATCATCAGGCAAACCTCCCCCCCCACCCTTACCTCACCCCCTCCGCCCAGCACCACTACAACTCCATCCCCGCTGCTGCATCGCGGCTGGGCGGTGGGGGGAGGAAGGCGGCAGGCAGCGCGGTACAGCGGAGGCTGAGCAGCGGAGGCTGAGCGGGGGGAGCGGGGCTCCGGGGAGCGCCGGCGGCGGCGGGCGAGGCGGGGGTTAAGGAGAAGGGACCCAACCCGCCCGGATTGCAGCACACCTGGCTGCGGAATGGGGCTGTCCCCTCTCTAGATCCCCTCCTTCCCAAGGGTCAGCCCTGGCTTGGGGTCAGCCACCGGGAGGGGTACGCACACACGCACCCGGGGGGGGGGGGAGACCGAGGGGGGCAAGCGCTGGTCAGGAAGCGGGTCCACCTTTCCAGTGCTTATATACCCAGCGAAGCATCCGAAACATGCACCGCCGGGCGAGCGGCCCCTGCTCGTGCTCTTCCCTCCCTGACCATATTTAGTCAACCATGGCAAAAAATAGCCTGTCAGCTGGAGGCTGCTGAGCAGTATTTGGAGTTCAGTCGCTCCTCTCAGCCCATTGACTACTGGTCCAGCAGGGTCCTGACTCTGCCTTTTTTTACCCTCCGCTATTTTTAGCGAGGCCAAATGAAGAGGGAGCTCATCTTACTACTCTGCTGGGCTGAGGGTTCACGGGGGCCCTGGCTATGTTTGGTAAGCACCAGCACTGGGAGACACGGAGCGGAGACCTTGTCCGTGCTGGAAGACCTTTGTCTCCCTCCTCTATTTATCTTTTTCCTCTCTTCTGACTTCTTTCTTTTGTATTTTTTCCTCCACTGTCAAAAGGTAGCCAGAAGAGAAAGTGGGGAAGAAGGTCAAGGGATCCTAATTTTCACCTTCAAGAGAGAAAACACTGCACACTGGGACTGAGACCTCCACTGTGTTGTTCCAGGCACCCCATCGTCCAGCCACATCTCCCTTCCAGTGTCTCCAAAGGAGCCAGGGCCCAGTGAAGTGTTGACCTTCTACCCTTAGCAGGGAGGGCTGGAAAGCTCCACCATAGTCCAGAGAAACCCTCCTGCCATAGCATGTTGATGGGGGACACCGACATGGAGACACCTCTTGGGCCTTTTGGCCATGGGAGCCTCCAAATCTTCCCCAACAAGGGGCAGTTCTAGAATTCCCTGATTCCTGAGTTTGGAAGGCGATCATAATGGATACTTCCATGTAGAGCATCCACATGGGACTGTCAGACAACATTTAACAGAGGTTGAGCTTGTTGGGAGTTCATAGCATGTCATCTAGGAATGGGAAATGCCTGAAGGAACCACTTCATAGTGCCATGAGCTGTGAAAGGCTCTTAAGAGATTCCAAGGCACCCCAAGGCATGTCAGAATATTCTCAGAGTCACCTTCTCAGTTGGTACACCTGCTCTCCATCCCCTGTGGCTTGTCCTCTTTGTCACAGCCCTTCTGAACTCAAATTGGAATCTGAAGTCTGGGATTTCCCCATCCCCACCAGTCCTGAGCAGAGGCATCTCTGTGTCATCACCATCTGGACACCCAAGACTGGGTGTATGGCACAAAAAACCACAGATTACACAAATGCTGGCATCCCAGAAGTGCCACCTTTGTGGTGGCCACCCCATACAGCAGGTTCAGCCCATTGCCCTGCAAAACAGATGGAAATTTCCTGCAGTGGCATAAACCACATCCACTGCTTTTTAATCCTCTTCCATTATCATTGGGGTACCCAAGCTGCTTCTCTCAGGGGCCAACCAGGACTTTTCATGTTTTCCCATCTCACAGCCTTTCAATTACAGAAGTCATGAAAGCCACCCTACAGTCATCACAAAATCCTTTACCTAAAACACCAGAGTTGTGCATTGCCTGCTCCCCACTTTGGAGCATCCTAGGCTCACAAGAACCCACATGTGAAAAACAAGAAGTTCTCACACTATTTTCAGCCCTATCTGAGAACAGAAAATGGTGGGGGCTCGTGGGGCTGCCTGTGCTTTCCTGCACCAGCCAGGACCCCACGCCGGCAGCAGGGAGCTGCTAACACCGCTCGCTGTCGCAGGCGCAATCATGCCCTGCTTTGGGCTGAGTGAGTTGTTATCACGTCCCTGACAGGTTCCCCAGGGCTGAGAATCTATCCCGACACCGAGATATGTTGGGAACAGGAGCAAACTATAAATGGCGATGAACCGAAAACTGATCTCCTAGATGTGAATTAAGGGATTGTTTAAAACACCATGTTCATGCCGACTCTGCTTTTTGCACACAGATTTCTTCCCTGCACTAATTGATTTGCACCACACTCAGCCTGAGCTTGCAGGGACAAAAATATCCATGTTCCTCTCCAAAATGCATGGCATTTTGGATTGCTCCACGCGCAGATACAGATGGGAGTTTGGTGTGTAGAGGGTGCCAGGAGGGATGGGTCTTCAGTGTGCAACCACCACAGCAAGCCAGACTTTTAATATATGCATGTGTTTGCATACACACATACATATATGCACAAATATGTGTGTGTAGTAATAATGTATGCGTGCATATATGTAATAATTCTGCATTAAAGCTTCCGTAATCAATGAAACCTGTGGAAGATGCACTGCAGAATAGAAAACTAAACCAGTTCAAAATGTTATGTGAGAGATTGCAACACTACAAACAAAATGCAAGATGTTACTTTAAAAGAAGCAGGCTTGGGCTTTTGAATTTATGTAACCTAAACTGATTTTGTCTCTTTGAAATTGTTGTTGCGTGTTGGGAATCTCAAAGAGGCGAGGAGCAAAGCTGCAGACATTTCCTTTGGAGTCCAAGATTACAAGCCCCTTTACTTCCCCTTGCAGCTCCAAAGCTGTTAATGGTTTGCTTCATTTTGTTAACAGCAGACAAGAAAAAAATCCTCCTTGGAGCATGTGTGAGGTGACAAGTTGGATAATAACAGCTCCTTTGGAGGCTTTTATAGTACATTAGGCAAACATAGTGGATGTTTATAGACTTTTAAAAATGCTGATTATATAAAAATGCATTTATAGCCTTCTAAAATACCAAGCTTCTGTAATATAAATATTTCTAATAATTAAAAAAAAAAACCTAAAATTGACTATTACTGACCCAATTGGACCATTTTGTTTGGTGTTGATTTCTGGTTTTCTATAAGCCAAAATCTTCTCTTGATCCAAAAGACTGGGCAGTGTACTGTGATCAAATCAGGTTACTCCAGTGTCCACGTCCTGCAGAAGCCACCTAGGGTTTGGTCTTCTTCAAGTGACCCGAAGTTGTTATTTTTTATTGGTACAGAAGCTCTGTCCCGTGGCGTTGCCTTGTTCCAGGCTGATAAGGTTACTGGGGTTGTGCCTTCTCTCTTTCTGTCTCTCTTATTTTGACCCAAAATTCTATCACTATGTGCAATGTGCAATTCCATTACTAGGTGGAATTAGCTTTTGATAATAGAAGTTGTCTCAACCCAGGTGAATTCTTACTAAAAGTTCAGGTTTTGATAAACTGACACATCTGTACATCAGTGGTGTTTTTTAAATACTGGTGTGGTGAGTTACATGACACAAAAAATGGTGTCTGTGTATTTTCAAATGGTGGTGAAAGGTGGCACCAAGAATTGGATTCGATGGTCATGGAAGCATAGAATCACAGAATCATAGAATCATTTGAGCTGGAAGGGATCTTTAAAAGCCAATTGGCCCAACTTCCCTGCAGTGGACGGAGATACCTACAGCTCCATCAGCTGCTTAGAGCCTCTCAAGCCTGACGTTGGTTGTCTCTAGGGTTGGGGCACCAACCACACCACTGGCAAATGATTCTTATGAGTCCCTTCCAATTTGGGATATTTTATGACTCTATGATTTATAACAGCAAATCTTTTTCTTGGTTTTGCCCTTTATTAGTGACTGAGAAACATCAAATCCAGGCTTTGGGACTGACTGCAAAGTCTCCACAAAACATACCCCGAGCTGTGCGCCCATGGTCTGCACATGCAGCTCCTTCAGATGGTGCTGGGTCCGGCTGAGCCTCCCCAAGAGTGCTCTGTCAGCACAAGTTAAATCACACGGCTGCAGCACCTGCTGTATACTTTGACCTGAAAGAAGGCTGTTCATTTCAACTTCCTTATGGTAATTGTGTTCATTTTGTTAAGTTATGCTTTTTTTTCTTTTTAATAAAAAATACTCTGTACAGGAACCCATCTCTCCTTTTACTGGGCTCCAGGTTTCAAATCACTGGAGAATACCCCAGCCACACTGCAGTAGCATCCCCATAATGATGCTCAAAACCACCTTCCTCCTGATTTCTCCAACTTTTCCCAATACACATGGATAAAACAAGGTTGACACACAATTTTTGAAGATACTATGCAAACGTATTTTTTTTCCCCAGTCTTTTTTATTCATTTCACATTTCTGGCAAGACAAAGAAAACAAAATTATTCTCGAAACTGTCAATAATCAGAAGGGTTTTTCGTGGCCAACCTTTCCTCAAAACAGCCTGACATGGGAGACAGCAGCACGTTGCTCTCCTTGTTTTCCATCGGGAAACTGAGGCAGGAGGAGGGGCTGCTGTGCTGTGTCCTCTGGGGAGCTCAGAACCTTTGGGGCTTATCAGCATCGCACTGTTGGCAGACAAAGCAGTGACATTCCAGATAACTCAGCCAATTACCAAACGGCCGACTTGGGTTCGTTCGTACGGCACAGGCTTTTTGTTCAGCCACATTTATAAGGGCTGCTTTGGGTTTTTCCAGCACTTTTCAGAAGTTGTGAGATGCAGCTGTCCGATGCTATCATAACGATGAAATATGAGTGCTTCGCTCGCTGCCTGGGTGGTTTCCAGCATCTCTGTATGCACATCTATGCAAAACCAGCGTGTAGTTTCTGCAGTTTGTGTGCGTAATGGACTGCTCTTTGCTTTGGAAGATATTTCTCTGAAGACACTAACCGCCTCACCTCCCAACACAAATGTTTTCCAATTATTAGAGGTTTTTCCCTGCATTGTTGGAGCAGTATTAAGAATGGGCAGAAATGCAGCAGAACAAAAGATTTTCATAGCAGTCTATCTGTTTAAGTATTTATAAAGCACCAATCTCTCAGGTGCCTCGCTCTTACTGTGGTTTTAAAATATTATTATGCTATCATACCATAAAGGAAAGAACAAAGGGCCGCTCATAAATTTAAGTGAAAAACGTGTTTTCCAATCTGTGTGATCTTTCTGAAACCTGGGATCTTCTTTTGTGTCAGGGACATTTATGTCTTCTCCGATGTCCTTCCAACAATGAGCATTCCAGCAATGGAGATCGCATTATATACTGCGGTTTTCTTTGTGGCAGAACAAAATTAAATGAGTACATAAATTACTCTGCTCCTGGAATAAAGAAACAGGAGAAAGAACATTTTTTTAAAGTTGCTGGGTTTTTTTTTTTTTTCCTGATAGGATGAGTTAGATTTCCTGAAACCATGTGCAAATTAAAAAGTTCACAGTTCAGGCTTATTGTGAGAGCTAAATCTCGGGCTCATTTGGCGAGGCGGTCTGTTTAGGAAGACACATTTGGATTTGTATGAGGACCTGTAATTGGTTTTCCACATCTTCCTCGAGCAAGAAAGTCTCCTGCTCCCTCCCAGCTCAACATTGTTGGTGCTTAACAGCAAAAAGGATGCTCGCGGCGTGGTGCGCTGCAGAAATATCTCCCAGAGTTAATGGAGCACTGCAGCGTTCCTCTGCAAGGAGCTGCTGCCTCCAATAAATCCCTCCCAAAGTGCAGCTCTGCCCTTTGCACCCTGAATGCAGCCTGCTGCAGGGTGCTGCCTCCTACTGCATTTCGAGGAGCAAGAAGAGCATCCCTGGGGGCTGATGGCTGCGGAAGGGAAACCAGTGGGGGACAAGAAGTACCATTTATTTAGCAGTTGTTTGGAGGAAGAATGAGAGATATTCACTTCCTCAGGACTCCCATTTACCAACACTCACTGCTTATTTCTCCCCCTGCCTTTCTCTCCCCTCTCTGTGCTATCTCCCCATTAGACCATGCTGTGTGGCTTTAGGTTCTCTGAAGCAGACAGGAGTCTCTGGGCTTGAGGGTCACCCCCACCTTTATCTAATCCCTGAGGATTAGATAAAATTTCTGAGTTTCTGACAGTGTTGGAGCCAAGGAAATCCTGCAGAGCTGTGTCAGGAGTGTTAAAAACCAGCAGCCCAATGCAGGCATAAGTCTCACATGCAGCCCCCATCCCACTTCCCAATGCTGTGTTGGGTCGACACCAGATCCCCTCCTTTTGTAGCCCCACTTTCCTTTTGGGATCTGTTTTCCCCTCTCAGACTGCACTGCACGGGGCTTGTGCTGCCAGGTGGCCATCAGCCTCATGCCAAACTTCTCACTCTCTTTTGCCACAATGGAAACAAAGCAATGTCACTTCCAGGTTTGATGCTGATGGTGCAGAGATCAGCTGGGCTTGTCCCCTCAACCCCTCTGCACAATTCCCAAGCAGCCTGTAATTAACAATTCTCCTGCATGTAACTCACTAATACATGTGATTAGAAATTAAGAAAAACATTATTATCTGTCATATGAGATTGCAGAACTATTCACTGCAAGCCTGTGTGTATGGAAGAGGTAGGAAAGGGTCCAGGTTGGCTACAAAAATATCAGTAAGACAATGTCAGGGAGGTTATCAGAGGCAAAAGCATAATGATGGGAGAGGAAGCCAACAAGATGATCCATGAAAGATGATTATGAGCAGTCAGCAGAGTGTACACCATCTTGCATTTACAGGAGAAAATGATTTATCATCAGATATTGGTAAAAGTTTCTTCTGAAAGACTCAGGAATCCTTTGATAAGCCAGGAAGAAAAAGTTAAAGCAATGGGTAAAAATAATTTTTAAAACGCGCTCCATACTCATCCAGCTGATCGGTTCAAAAAAATTCTACTCCTCTTCATCTACAACTCGTGCAAAGCTTTCCACCCTGCTCTGAAATGTCTGAGGATTCTTTAATGCAGCCCTGTGTCTGCAGGCAATGTGGACTGGGTTTTTTTTTTTGGCTTTTTTTTTTTTTTCTGAAGACACTGAGGTTTTCTGCAGCGAGATTCTGATCTCACTGCTGCTGTCCCCATGCAGTAAGGTCTGTGCTTCAAGCAGAAGTTGCTCTGTGCATGGGAATCCCCAGAGGGCCGGTCTCACAGTGTGCTGCACACAGCAGCTCCTGCTTTCTCGCCCCCCCAGGACTGGTCCCAGTGCCCTGCTGGTGGCTGTGGCTGCATGTTTCCTGCTGCTGCAGCTTCCTTTTGGGCCTCCCCTGCCAGACCTTTAACAGCAATTAGGCACCAACCCATGCAGACACAGAGCTGCTTGGCAACAGTTCCAAAAAGGCTAGCAGTGAATTAGCTGCTTACTTACAGCAAAATACTTCTGAAATTTGACAGAACTTCCTTCTTCACCTAAAGACACCCAAATACCCTTGTGCTTTGCAAACCTACTCCTTCCAGGCACACAGCTGCCTCCAGCTCAGCGCCATGAACCTGAGCTAGTTGCAACCAAGCCAGTTCTGGCAGGGCTTTTTCAGAGAAGCCGCAGCAAAGGCTGCTCTCCTTGAAGGACACAAGTTCATAGAATCATAGAATGATAGGATCACTGAATCACTGAGGTTGGAAAAGATCGCTAAGTTCATCAAATCTAACCTTCAACCCATCCCACCATGTCACATTTACCATGTTCCTCTGTGTCACATTTACTTTTTCCTGAACACCTCCAGGGACTGTGACCCCACCACCTCCCTGGGCAGCTGTGCCAGTGCCTGACTGCTCTTTCCAAGAAAAAAATTTTCCTAATATTCAACCTGAGATGGCCATGTTTGACCTAAAAGGATCAGCTGATCAGGAACCCTGCAGGAAATACAGGCTCCGACATGAAGCTTGTGAAACCAACAGTCATTGGAGCCAAACCCAAGCAGGCTGCTCCTTGCTGGAGCACAGCCCTCATGAGCTCAGAGCTCGCCCCAGTACTGACAGACTTCTGCCCATTCCTTTCGGTCATGCTTCTCTATTTATTTAACATTAGCCAATTTATTCAAGTGTAAGTTAAGAACTGGTGAATTATAATAAATATTTATTGAAATTTAACGAATCTGTAGGACCAGTATGTATATTAATCCTCATTATAAGTGCTGTCAATTGCCACTAAACCTACAGTAGCTGTCTTCTAAATTTATTATATTAAATACATATTTGATATGACTAATTTACAGCATTAGCAGAATACGTTTATGTCACATCCCATATTCCTGCCCCTTTGTAGGTTCCTTGTGGAGAATCTCTCAGAAACCAGCCAATGTACCCAAACCTGGCAGTGCAGTGAACCTGGTGAGAGATCCAAGGACCGTGCTGTAAAGCAGGAGTCCTGCTGGAGGTGAACCTAATGCCTGTGTGAGACGCTGATCAAGCTAAAGTTCTCCTTGGGAATTGAAGTGAGGAGCAAACACTGCAGCCTTCTTCCCCATTGGGCCACTGGGAGTCTGTGCTTGTCTTGAACCTGCCTTATTGCAACAGGAGAAACAACCTGCTGCCTGCTCCTCCTCCAATGAACATGGCTGAATTTGGCCTTCAGGATCAAAATTACTGAGAAGCTCATAGATCAGGAATTCTTAATCTCTTTTTCTTTAAAAAACAAGTAAAGAGATCTGAGGTTCCTGATCCAAAACCCACCATGCTCCATGAAAACTCCTTTTGATGCCACCTACACAGACCTGGTTTTTCTAATGAATCATAGAATCATAGAATGGCTTGGGTTGAAAAGTATCTTGACGATCATCTAGTTGCAACCCCCCTGCTGTATGCAGGGTTGCCAGCCACTAGACCAGGCTGCCCAGAGCCACATCCAGCCTGGCCTTGACTCCTTGAGGGATGGGGCATTTACAGCCTCTTTGGGCAACCTGTTCCAGTCCGGCCAAGTAGCAGTACCTGTGCATTTTTTCACACATTTGGCTTGGAGCTGCATTTTTTACAAGTGTTCTCTGGATCACTTCTTGATTTTTGTGCCTGAATCGAGCATGCCCCAAAGTGAGTGTGCAATGAGGTGTGTGCCCATTTGAAGGCAGAGGTGAGGTGTGTTGTGCTGCAGCAACAGCATGGTAACTCCATTAGAAATAATGGTAATTATATTGTGGCTCATCTTTACGCTACCACATTATATCCTAATGACTATTCAGTTAATTCATTTTTATTGGCTGTGTCTTGGAATGGAGGTTTGGAGCATGCTGCTAATATATTGGAATTTAGGAGTGCACACTCACTCACGGGGTGTTTGTATCCAGCTGCATGTTCTGCACCTGCCCATAGCAAAGAGGTTGTGGAATCAAAAGGGAATTTGGGAAGGAATGGGAAATGCAGTCCTACAACAGGGCAAGTGGGAAATGCTCCCTCTGCACTGAGTTCCCTGGAAAACTCAAGCGTGTGTCATCAGACAGAGGAAAGGAAGAGCAGCAAAGCACTCACAGCCTGTTTTGAGATCACGGTGGCTGTGAGACGTGCTGGCAGCACGCACCAGGACAAGCTGCTGGGGCTGCCCATGTCACAGCCCCGTGTGCCTCCTGGGTTAACCTTTGCGTTAATGAGAGATAAACAAGCAGGCTCTTGGCTGCAGCTGGAGCCTTCCCTCCTGCTCTTTTGTTTACAAGGAAAGGGCTCTTTTTGTCTGTTGTCTTTGTGGCTCATTATGACCATAATTTATTTGGGGACAGTGTTTTGCAAGGTGCAAATTATCTCTCTCCGGGGAAGACCTGGCTTTGGAGCAGAGGCTCTGCCATCTCCGTCTGGAGCTCTCCAGCCATCCAGACTGATCACCGCAGGTATTTTTAGAAGGTCATTCCGAAGCAGTAATTTCATCTGGTGATTTTATCTTCTGCCTTTTAGCAAATATTGTTATTTTTCCCCTGCTGTTTCAGATGGTGACAGGTTTTAATGTCAACATCAAATTACCCCATATTTCTCAGCCCAGTTCCTGAGCCAGGACCTCTACTGACACATAGAGTCACACTGGTTGTCATTCTCAGCAGAGGGACCAAGACCGCATGAGCCTTGGAGGATAAATTTCTTTCTTCCCTTTAGAGCTAATCCCTCGAGACCATTTTTTCAGGCAGAGGGAATTTCCACTCCGCAGGACAAACAGTGTCACTCGCAGAAAATATATGCTAATGCCAGGGAGCATCATGCCAGAATCTCTCTGCGTGTGCATCAGCCTCAGCAGCAGTGACAGCACAGCTCCAGCAACAGGCTGCTCAGCCAGCCAGGCTTGGAAGACAGGAAGGAAGAAATCACTGTGTTTCTGTAGACCCCAACTAAATAAAGAACGCTGTTCTTTTTCTGGCAGTCTGGATCTTTTGTTTTCATTTATATTTGATTGCAGGCATGAAACTTACAAGAACGGGGTGTCATTTTCCTCTTTAAAAAATAAAAAATAGACATTTGAGTTTCAAATAACCGTCCTGTTTTATATCAACTATTTTAGGATAAGTCAGACCTGTGGCCCAAAAACCCTTGACAGTGTGCTTTTGATATATTCCATTAGCCAACCAGGGGCTTGATGCAAGCTGACATCCATCTTTTAAAAGAGCAAACCGGATTGCGACAGCTGGTAATCTCATTTTGCTGAAGGACTTCCACCACTTCACTCTAGCTCGAGGCTGAGACCTCCAGCAGGAAGCAGGGACAGCAGCAGGCTGGCGAGGAGCCCTCGTACCACTGTCAAGTGATTTTCTGCAACTAATGGGACACGTACTTTGGTCCCAGAGCCTTTTTCCAGTCCTTGGAGCATTAGTAGTAAATAATTTTGTCCAACGTGTCTTAAAGATATTAGTTATGTGTGTACTGTTCTGCCAAATAGCTGATCCATTCTGGTTTGGCACACAGCATCTCATTCAGGAGAGAAGATAATTGTCTGGCTCAACAGCTGATCCATTTTCTACCCAACGATGGTTTTCCTCTTTGAAAACTGGCGATCGATCAGTTACAGTGAGGATCACCAGGTGCACTATGTTTGCCACCTATTATGCTTCTTTCGGTGTGGGAGGAATGCATTAGGCTTCATAGCATTCAGTGGAGATATTTCTAATGTGAAACTGTGCTGTATTAATGAGGCTACCCATCAAAATGGATGGGCCAAATTAAAATAGAACAAATTGTATGCTACTACCAAAAAGTCACACTGGAACCTTCAGCCCACGTTATCTGCTTACTCAATTCAAACAGAGCCCTTTTTTGGCTCTGACGTGTTTACATTCTTATTGGAAAATATATTAAACAGTATTTAATTATATTCATGTAAAAGGTTGTACAGCTTTTTTGCAAGACGTCACCCAAGACAGCTGAGCCTTGAGCTCAGGGCTTTCGGATGCTGCTGTAATGGAAACACTGATACTATCTCTGCAAGATAGGTCTGGGCATGGGAGCAAAGCCTTTCCTCTTTTCCAAAAGAATCACAGCAACTTAGGAATCCATTCACTTCCCTTTGTTACATTTCAAGTTTTACACTGTATTTTAATAAGTCTGTCATACTGCACAGACAAAAAGGATTTTCAGCTCCTACCATAATTAAAGAAAATCTTTGCAGTGGATAACATCAACTCGGCGGCATTCACGGCCTTGCTTCCACTGCTCCAAACTCCCCTGCCCCTTGTATAGCAAACTGAAACAAAGCCACTCTCCAGGCTGCTGCTCTCGGGAGGATTCATCGCCCCCAACTTCAGCTTCTGAAGATGAACGCTAAGTCAATCATTCAGAATCTCACCGTAGGGTAATTCGTCCCATGCAACTTAGCCACCTGTGTTAAGCCTATTAATTTCCTCTGCACCAGCTCTGGATGCAAACTGGGCAGGAGTCCAACAACACGTCTGCAGCGAAGGAAGAGCTATCACTTTGATGTATCCCAAGAATATCCCACGGGAGCACGGTGTTTTTGGAGCTCCCATTAGCATGCCTGGCTGATATCCAGAATTTCTCCTGGAATTTCAAGCTGCAAACAGCTTGTTAGAGCAGAGCCACTCCTGTCTGCAACCACCATTACCTGGTCAGGGCATCCTCTGCAGATGGGAAGGAAACTTTTGCAGCGTTATATTTCATAGCTTTAAATAGTCTGTGGAGCTCTCCTTTAAGATTTGATTTCTTTCTCTCCCTTGGACAAGTTAGCCATGGACAAAATCACCTACAGTTAAAGTTAGTCTGTCGGAAACCATGAATATTATATTGTTCTTTGTGCAAGAAAGAAATTAAAGAAATGTATTTGGCCTTGATTTATTCATTTGAACTTCTCTGCTTAAGCTGCACTTTTCTATTGCCTCTGTGCCTCTGCCTTCGTTATGTTATTAAAAGAAAAGTAATTTATGATTGCCAGTCTTGCAGTCTCTAATTATTTCTGGCTGTGCATCACAATTATTAACTTGAGTATTCACCCTTTTTCTAACAGGATAAAAGATGCTGAACTGCTTTTGAGTGCATCCACTCTCGCCATCCCCAGTGTCTGGTCAATAATGGTGCTTTCCCATCTATACATGTTGTTTATTCCCAAACCATTGGATTTACAGTGAAGATGAGCCACAGCCAGGTTACACAAAGCTTGGTTTTTAGCATCTGGGTGTACTAAAGCACCTTGCTCAGAACATAATCTTATTCAAGACCGTGCAATAAAGTACCACTCAACTTGAAGTAGAATATCAACGTATCACTGCTGTTCTCCCTTTTTTTCTCCCCTGGATTACACTGGTTTTCCATTTACTTCTGGCAGCTAATGAAGACATCTTTTCCCAGCCCAACAGCTCTCTGCAACTTGCTTTGTGAGAAATGGAGCTGCACTCTTTCAGTAATTTTGATCAACTTAGAAAATACTGTCCTGTTTTTATGGAGGTCAGCAAAGTCATTATATTCAGGACACTTCTATAGAAAGACCCAAGGAATGGACGATGAATGGGAAAATCTCAATTCTGAAATGAGTTCAGATACCCCAGAGATGTGTTACAGATGGATAAGAACTTCTCAAGCAGAAATGCCCTGGCTATGTGCGGTGCTTCAGGGAAGCAGAAAAATTTAAAAAAAAAAAAAAAAAAAAAGGCTTTGGGTTCTACCTTCTGCAACAGAAACCCCAAAGCTGCTAAGGAACCCTTTTTGTGTCATTGACAACGGCTTTCCCAGCCCCTGCAGCCCCTATTATACTTGCAGGGGAAAAAAAAAGCGCCTGGAACGTGCTCTGCCGTGTTCCAAATTTCATCTGTATCAATCATTTCTCCATGTACTAGCACAAAAATATGCTACCTGGCCCAAATACAGCAATCACAGTGCTCTATGCCAAACAGTGCCTCTCGGTGAGGGAAGCCAGGCTGGCCTGCTTTTTGGGTACAGCCTTCCACTTTTCTGCAAAAAGACCATTAGCCTCAGTAAAGAACACTTCTTCTTTATCATCTTCAAGATAGCCTTTATGGGAGGTGTAACTGCATGCAAAGGAAGGAGTGGGGGGAAACCTTTAAGCATTTTGCATTTATTGTTATATGTAGTTTTATTGCAGAGTCAGTAAAATCCCCTCTGATTATGTCATTGCTGAGGCAATCAGGTGCCAAAAGTTATTTTTTTTCTTTTTATTTCATCAGAGCAATGATCATTTTCTGCCCGGTTATTGTTTCTTCCCTTATGTTTTCATTAATTAGAAGGAAGTGGAGAGGTAACAAATGACTCCCTGGATGCTGAAGTGTACATTTTTCACTGTCAGGTTATAAGAGGCAATGGGCAAAGACAATATATCCTGTCAGATGTGAGAGTACTTATTGTCAGCACGGTTTGTAAAAATAGAAAGTGAGGTAGCTTTTCTGGATGGAGTTGAATCTGTCTATGGACAGAGTTTAATCTGACTAATTATAACTAAAGGCTTTGGCAAACAGCATCATGTAGCAGCAAGAACACCGGGTGGTGCCTTTTTTTTCTGCTCGTCAAGTCCATGTGAATGTTAATGTGTGTAAGTATAAAATCGACTTCTATTAAATCTTCTAAATTGCCGTGCACTTCTTCACCCGCAATGCCTCACTTCTTCGTAACTGCACCACGGAGTTACTGGTAAAAGTATTAAAACTCTTTGAAACAGTCATATGTCTTCTGGTTTACAGGAACTGCTTCAAGCGAAGAGAAAAAGGGATGATTTCCGCAGAGCACTTCTCTCTTGCAGCAGAACAGAAAGGAGGAGGCAGCTTCAGCTGCAGCCCAGGGTCTGGCTGGGCTCCATGCTCTGCCCGAGCACCGCTGCAAGGAAACATCCCCTCCCTCTGGGGAAAGATGCTGCCTCCCACCAGAGAGGGCTCAAGGAGCAAACCCTGGGACACGCTGTGCTGGGCATTTTGAGGAACGCAAAGAGCTCTGTCTGCCTCTGCTTTGGCACGATGCAGCCCTTGCTGAGGGCCGGCAAACTGCCAGTGGATGGGAAGAGACAGGGAAACCAAGATGGTTGCTGGCATGCAAATGATCAGTTGAGTTCTAATATTTTTTTTTTCTGCACAGATCTTATCTTAATTGCATCAGGCTGTGTGAGATTTCCAGATGCAGAGAGCTCTGTATATGGATGACCTCTGCAGCTGTGGCCATTCCACCTTCCTTAGCCCAACTATTTTGTGCTTCTCCAAGCACTGTGGTCAAGAAGGATCCTCTTGAGACCCCCCAGTGCTCAGCCCTTGGCAGCAGAGCCTACTGTTACATTGTTTTCTCCTGTAAACCCAGAGTAGCACAGGCATCCAGCAACCTGGGAAGCTGAGCGTCAGCCATGCAAAGCGCCATGCCAGAAATCCAGCCCTGGGCCAGGGGAGAAGGTATAAGGGAGGAAATTGCCATGCACACCACTGTTTGGTGCACGCCTGCTAAGATGCATTTAGTGACGAGTAACAGTGATGAGTAAAATTTGGGATGGGATGGGATGGGATGGGATGGGATGGGATGGGATGGGATGGGATGGGATGGGATGGGATGGGATAGGGTGGGTGGGGTGGGGTGGGATGGGGTGGGGTGGAATAGAACATATTATATATAGCTTTGTATCAGTCTGTATTTTGCAGGTTAAAAATACATCTTCCAGATGTCCATTTCTAAGACACCCTTTTTACGCTTCTAGGAACTGCAGCAATGAATTCCATTCTAGGTGTTCCAAAGAAAGGGTGATGTTTAAGCAACTGAAAAAAGTGACTTCATTTTATTCTGGTGATTCACTTTACTTATCTGAGATAGAGCTGAGGCCCTTTCTTAGTTTCCTAATTGTTAGATATTTAATCACTTAGAAGCAATGGTAGCCTCATATGCAGGAAACAGCAAGTGAATTACAACTGAGATCCGAACTGGTTTAATTTGACATTTCTGCACTGGCTTCTGTCAGGTTAGAAATTAACCCAGCCAAAATCTGGCCCAGCTCCCTTGGAAGTGTCTATCCATAAAAGCTATAGTAATATTTTCAGTGTCATGCAGTGGGAATTTCACAATTTCACATCGCAGGACAACTGTGATGACTTCTGAGAGCATTTGCAGACACGCAAGCTTGACTGCATTGCTGGTGCTTGGATGGCTCTTGGAGATGTGTGCATTTCTAAAGGAAGAATAATAAAAGGAAGAAAGAAAGGTAAGACAGACAGTCAGATGGACTCTAATGGGATGGAGGCTCCTGCTTCCCCCGGAGCAGCTCCTTGATGAGATTGGGATGCTCAGAAACACCTCCCTATTCCCAGTACTGCACTAAAGCTGAGAGGGACCTCTCCTTGTGGTCATACCATAAAGCACACCTTAAAAAGGCAGAAGGAAAAATAGAGAATGGAATAAAACGAGGAAGTGGCACTGTGTGAAATTCAAACTTTTTGCACACATGAGAAAGTCCTCAGAGCCACATTTGCACCTCAAATGATAGATTCTGAAAGGGAAGATGAGGACGAAGCAATCCATGGGCCATAGCAGCCCAAGGACACAGCCCTGCCGCCTCCCACACATGCTGCTGGCAGCTGCCACTCACTGCCAAGAAGGCATTTTGCAGTGAAAACAATATGAGGTTTCTTGCAGTATTCTGTTTTGATTCTCCCCTCCCCCCTATTTCTCTGTGGATGCTGAACATCATGGACAACAAAGGCATTTTTCCAGTGCCTGCTCAGCACTGCAGCTCCCAGAGCTAGAACTGCCTGCAGTAATAATAGGTGATTGTTCCCCAAACCCAAAATCGCCTTCGTTTGGGTCATTCTTTTAATTGACTTCATTAATAAAGGAAAAGCCCTGTTTAAACATAAATTCATCTTTCTGGCAGAATATAAGTAGATGCCATAAAGAAAGCAACACACACTATTTTTAACTCAAAACTTTAATACTAAATTGCATTAACTAATAACATAAAAACACCAACCATCTGGCTTTTTGGTGGGAGGACTCTAATTCCATTAGGACTTTAATAAATGTACTGCACTGTAGAGACATTTTACTTTGATAGCCTGGGCAAAAATGAGTAGCGTTTACAAGATTAGTATAGGCAGTGGCCCGGAATCTGTCCCTTGGAACAGCTCAGCCTGGAGCGAAGGGGACATCACTGAAGGACAGAGATGATGCAAGAAGTTACAGTGTGTTTTTGGGGCTTGCCCTCGCCTCTCTGCAAGATGCCAGCATCTGGGTCTGATGCTGCCCAGGGATGGGAAAGCATCTGCTAGCTATTGCACATCTGCTGGCTATTGCTGCTGCGATTCAAGTGGAGAGTCCAGAGCTCCAGGAGTTGGCAGAATCAAAGAATCATGGAATCATTGAGGTTGGAAAAAGAACGCTATGATCCCCAAATCCAACCCCAGCCCACCCCACCATGCCCCAGTGACCACATCCCTCAGTGCCACAGGTCCCTGGCTTTGGAGCACTCCAGGGACGATGACCCCACCACTCCCTGGGCAGCTGTGCTGCTGCATCACTGCTCTTTCAGAGAAGAAGTTGTTTCTAATATCCAACCTGACCTTGACACAACTTGATGCTCTCATTCTGAGCAGGTCCCACCGCCTTGTCTGAGGCAGCGCATGCTATCTATCTGTCTATCTGCCTGTCTGTCTATCTGCACAAGCCACAGTGCCTGCATTAGCCACTGCTCTTTCCCTCTTTAGGAGAAGAAAACCCGCTCCAAGCATTGTGCCATTAACTGCCTCCAGCCATGCAAACAACTTGTTGATTGCACAAAGGGTGAATCCTGGAACACACTCAGTCACTAGCAAGAAGGATGAGGGAGCTGGGCAAACCCTGGCAGCATCCCCTCCCCTGGCACATCGGAAGGACAAAATATGCTGTGGGCTCTGGCAAAAGCAACCCAACCAACACGGCTGCAGCTGACCCAGGAGCCTGGGACCAGGATGCTGAGGTTGGGTCAGATCGTGGCTATGGATTTCAGCCCATCTTCTCATTGTTTGAATGCTGTTAAAGTGAATTCTCTTGCATATGCTGTGAGATGTAAGGGCAGCTCTGTGTCATTCTGTAGGGCTGATAATTAACCCTGACTAATGCAACAGATTTGTTTTTGGCATGCCAAGCTTCCCTGGATGAGTAATAAATGGAAATCAGTGAGGGGAAACCTAGTGGCTTTATTTTATTCTGAGAATTAACACATAATACAGAATTAAATGTTTTCTACATCAAGAGTATTTTCCTGCAATGCACCCATAGGCAGGTCCTCTCTTGTTGAGGGCCATATAGTTTGGGTCATCCCAATGGCAAAGAACATACACACACCTTATTATTGCCATTTTGGACAGTTTATTAATGGCAGGCATGCTCAGGTTATTTTGAATGATAAGCATTCCAAATCAGCCTTAACACCAGGTGACCTTCATGGCCACTTCATCATAGTAATTACTGGAGATTCTTTAAAAGGCAGCCTGGACCAAAAAATATTTGTGAGTGAAAGCATAATTCCACGTAGGTATCTTTGGAACACGAAGTCAATTTGCAAGGAGCTGCAGTGTCAGAAGCAGCTTTTAAAAAGTTGGAGGTCTTCCAGATTTTAATTTACATGATCATTAATACTGCCTTACTCCAAATATATCAATCAGTTTAAAAAACACTGTAACTCATTCCCAGTTCAGGAAACACTTAACCAGGTGAACACTTAAGCACTTGCATAGTTCCAGGCTTGTGGAAAATCATGCACCTAAACCATGGTGGGCACTGCTCTGCCCCATGCACAAACTCTGCAACCCTCAAGTATGTACCCGAGCCTCCCCAGGGCCACCACAAGCATTTCTGACAGCAGAAGCACTTCAGAGCACATGAGGCTTCTTTTGCCAAATGCTCCTTATTGTCAGCTGAAATAACTCTTCCCCCTCCTGCCAGCATTTGCACAGCACGGAGTTGCAGTCAGCAGGGAAACCCCACAATCCCTCTAACCTGACGGAGGATGAACCTGTTTTCTCAAGTGGTGGAGACTAAAGGAAAGCTATAATAAAGCCATCCAGAAAATGACAGGTTATAGGGCTGTGTGATTTGGAAAGGGTTTCCATTAAACTGCCTCCTCGTGTAGTAGCAGCAAGAGGGATGTTGGTGGGGATCTCCTGCACCCCACCAGGACCCAGCTGGCCTTACAGGATGCTGCTGTGGGACCTCTGTCCTCTCCATCCTAGGACTCCTGGCTGTGCTTGTGCCATTTGATGTAATACATTGTAGGATGAATGTCCTTTGGGTTTTCTACTTAAATTCACAATATAAAAGGGGAGTTGACTTGAACTGCACAGCTGAATTGTTAGAAAATGAATACTTTGGGGGAAAAGAAAAGAAGAAAAGAATTACATTTTTGATCTCTCAGCTTGCCCTAGTGCTTTTTTTTTCTTTAAGAATCTCTTGTGTTTCTCCTCTCCGCACTTTTCTGACAGTACTGACACATGAAATAAAAAATAAATAACTATTTTTAAGCCTTCCCAGCATGTTCGTGGATGGGGTTGGCTCTTGTAAAATCAGACACAACTCACAGAAGATCCCATTCTTCATCTGGTCTATCAGTGGAGGCTTGGGAACCCACTGTGATCCTTGGCCCAGAAGAGAGGGCACAGCAGCTCGGGGGCTGGACGGAACAAAAGCTGAGGGACATTGAAGAAGATTTGGGGCTCTTGGGAGAGGACGGTTTTGTTCTAACTCTGATTCCCTACAGGCAGAGTCCTCCCACTAACACCCCTATTCCTGTGCCTGCACACCAACCAGCTGTGCAGGATGCATTTCACTTTGCAAAGCCACAGCAAACTCAGCACAGGCTGCGTGCAGTGGTGCTGAGAGGCCATTCCAAAGCACTGTGATTTATACACTTGAGAAGACCACTGCGCCCTGGTTCAGCTAGCATCAGGGTAGTAAATTAATTCTGCAAAGGTCCTGTCCAAACTTACATTGATTCTGATTTTGTTGAAAATCATCCATTAGCCAAGAATTACTACCAGTGTTAGTGGAAATGGTGTTGTGTCATTAATTGGAATTAATGGATGGCTAGTTTTTATAGGAGATTTGAATGAAAGCAATATTCCTTTCAAAAAGCATTTTATTAGAAATCTGCTTGCCAGCTGTAAAACGCAACGCCACAACAAGACCTTCCGCAGTGCTTTATCCATGGCTTGATGTGTTTTTAATTAAGGAAAATCAAAACACTTCAAGGTGTTTTTATTTTAAAAAATAGCTGTGGAACAGGTAGCTCTTTATTTACTGCACAGTGGGGAACTCAGACCAGGAGGGGCTGGGACAGGTCATAGCAACAGTGCCCTCTTTATTTACTGGGCTTTGAATATTTTCTCTCTTTTTTCTCTCTTTTTTTTTTCTTTTTGGAATTTGAAAGGACTGCCAGCTAGTTTTGCTGCCTTTTGAGGACTAAGAAAGAGAGTCTCTGCTCTGTGCCTTTTCTAAGGACTGATGATGACCCCAGGGGATTAATATTGGAACCACTGGAGTATTCCTAGTCCTGGTCCCAGTCCAGCTGTGGGTGACCCATTTTCTGTCCTTTCCAAGGGGTATAAAGTATCCGAAGACACAATCTGATGATGCTCCACAGAAGTCAGAGGAGCTCCCCATGGTGCACAGGAGACCTTCTGCCCTGCTCTGCTCATCTCGCAGGGCTGTGAGACATTGTTTAATGTGCTTCCACCATGGCATCAGTGTACCACAGCAGGATCAGACTGGTGTTCTCCCTTTATGTTGGAGGACACAGGCATAGAAGAGGCTAAAGGTTTTGCTCTAGGCCGCAGAACAGGAAGTCAGCAAGTTTACTGCAAAAAATTCACCCTCCCACCAAGAGAATACATGAAAAATCCCTATAGCACTCCCTTCACCTTCAAGGCAAACCCAGAATTATAATTTTTTAACTATTTCAATGCTATCACAGCTGCTGGCTGTCTGCCCTTGCCTGTCTTTCCATCTGGGGCTTATCGATCTGTTCGCATTTCCCATGAAAATCCCCTGCTGGCACAGAGTCAGCATCCTGCACCTGATGCCAACAGCAGCTCACAGGCGTGCTTTGCACAACCTGTATGTGAGCGTGCTTCTTGTGTCTTTCTTTTAAACACGGGGGCACGCAGCTTTGAAATAGAAAAGGGTGAAAGGAGCACAAGCCACGGTGTGAGGTCAGTCCTTGTCAAACCGTGTGTGTATAAATGGGGAAATTGCACGTTAGAACAGTGAAAGGCAGAGGTTTGTTCCTCATTGAGGTGGAAGGACCAGCACATCCTCACGCTGTCACAAACCCTTCGCAGTCGCATTCAAGGACAACTTGCACAGTTGAAAATGATCTTGACTTGAAAGTGATCTGCTTCCATTTCCCTTCCCGCAGAGCTCCGGCTTTGGCATCCAAATGGGGTTGGTTTGCTGGCTTTCCCCTAACCCTGTGCATACACATCCATTTTACATAGCAAATAACAGCATGCCCTTCACCAGAAGAAATCTCCTGCAGGAAATAGGATTGGGGTCAGCTCATGCAAGCACAGCACAGTGCAGGTGTTCCACGTCCTCAGGCAACAAGGGGACAGCAGTGCTGGGACCTCCCTATTGCTGTCCACAACCCCTGTATGGGATCCAAGTGGGTTTCAGAGAGCTGAACGGGAATGAAATGGGACTGTATGATCAGAATCCTAATTAAGGGCAAAATATTGGAAATATGCCATATTAGAAGTGCTATTACGATTAATAGTGACAATACTGCTCCTGGGAAATAGGCAAATTTACACAGTAGCTATACATAAAATTTACTTTAGCATATTCCCCTCTCTACCTTGTTTGCACACTGTGATAACAAATTGCTTGTATACTGTATGATGGTATTCTTCTGAAAACCTAAATATTTGAGCCAATGATTCATTGTGCAGTGAAAGAAAGGCATACAGAGGTCTTGGAGTGATGGAGAAAAGTAAATGATGTTTTGTGATATATTTAGAAAGAGATAATGTGGAAAAAAATCAACTGTGTGTGGCCAGGAAGGCAAACACAGCAAGGGAAAGCTCAGTTTGGGGTTTCCCTAGCAAGAAAGAGGTGTCACAGAGTGTAAGACACAGAGCATGGTCAGCAACACAATCAGTAGGGAAGGGCAGTTGGTGAAGTCTTTGGGTTCTATCTCTTCATCTAACGATGAAAAACATTTCTCAGTGGCAATAATGATAGAAGTATTTACTGTTGCTGTTTCTTGGTAGAGCTCATTGTGCTGTTTGAGTGGATCATTGCTCTGCCAGGCAAGTCATTCAGCAAAGCTCTTGCAAATGTCTGCGTGCGTGTACAGATACTTGTACATACTTTATCTATATACACACATTTGTACACCTATAAAACCTTTTTTATGCATGTCTTCCTCCTTCTCACTTTGCTCCCGTCTCTCTGTCTATACCCTTACATTCCCACAGAGAGGAAGGAGATGTAAAGAAATGACAGCTGAACAGGCATTAGTATGGGATAGCCGTTGAGCTCTCTTCTTTAGTGGGTAATTAAAGACTGCCCTATGTTCTATGTGCTCATTTGCATGCACCCAGTGAGCTGAAGAGCAGCAGGAAGCCCAACCGCGTCCAGCCTTGAGATGTACCAGGAAGGATGCTCAGCCCTACAGCCCACAGTGGGCTGCTTGAAAGGATGGAAGACATTGCACTCCAGCTCTGGCCCACTGCTGGGGCATCATCCCCAGATCCTTCCTGCAGCCCTTAGCAACTCCATGGGCACAGTGCTGCAATCATGCACCAAGCACCTGTCCACGTGTGAATCGATTTTCCCTCTCTCTTGGCTGATTAGGAGATAGCTCCTTGCCAAAACAAAGCCAAAAAAGCATCACGATGTTCACTCTCATTGGGAATGCAGTACAAGTCCCAGTTGTCAGAGCCCCCTGAAGCCTACAAAGGCCTTACCTTTGCATCAACTATAGATTGCCCCAAAGGCTTTCTAACCAACAATTCGCTACACCAGCACAGTGCTATAACTGATCATTCTCAAGACACCCACCTTCTTATTTAATAAAGCCTTTCAAGCCTTTTTGTATTTTATTCATAGGAGCTGTAAAAAATCCAAGGACCCAGTATAAAGAATCATTTCTCCTCTTCTGCATAGCACTATAAATTTACACTGCATTTGCAAACTAAGAGCGCATATCTTCAGGCAAACCAGATATCCAAAGTGGAACAAGAATGGCTTTCAAAAGGCCATCTGTCCCAACTATAGAGGCTGTGTCAAGAGCCAAAATTTATAGCCATGAACCCTGAAAATCAGGAGAAATTAGATAGAGAACTTAGTTTCATTGTTAGAAACAGTCTGGCTTTTTTTTTTCTAAACACCTTTTATTGTTTTGCAAGTACAGAGCTGTTTATGCATTCTTCCATCTAGTGTGTACATGTACAGCAAAAGGCAATGGGGCTAGAAATGCATATATGGGGCAGATGGCTACACCAGCAGGTGAAACCTATTATCTTGCACACCATGCACAGCCATGACACAAGTGCAGCTGGAGCAGCCATGCCCTCCCTGCTGTAAATATACCAGGGTATTTAGCACACTGCCTACCCTTCTCTCCCATCCCAGGGCTGGGCTGCCCTTCTTCTCTACCCACAGCTCTCCTGGAGCTGTGAAATCCCACTGCTCCTGGCTCTCCCCTTGAGCTCATTCAAGTAAGCCTCAGAATGACACAAATCCAATGCTATCAAATATTTTCCCAGCGTTGGGCTTTTCTTTCAAAGGACAAAGAGGAAAGGGTACCTGGTGTGGTATTTATGAGCTTGTCAAGCTCACTGCTCTCACCAGCATGGGCTCTCAGGTTTCCTTCTTTGCTGGAGAGGGACAGAGTGAGTGCTAGGGAAAAGCAACAGCCTCTATGGCATCCCAGCCAACATTTGCAAGATGTCTTCCTTCTGTAGCAGGTGCAAGGACATCACACAGAACCATCCTGGGCTGCCAGCCTGGCCCCAGCATGGGCAGGGCTTGTAGGAGAACTGGGGAAGGTGATGAACAGGATCTCAGGGCTGTTACCAGGGAGTGCCTTGCACCACAAAATGCTTCTATTCCCCCAGATAGCTCATGTCATCCCAGAGAATCACCCATATCCTACAGATGCCTGCTCCTGTCATATGGAAACTGGATCCCTGGGGAGCTGCAGACAGATGCATGTGTCTGCCCACCAATACCCTGCACCCAGCCCTGGCACCCACCCAGCTTTCAGCCAGGCAGCATGGGTCTGAATTCAGACCTTGGTGACTTCCCTTTCCTGCTTTTCTGGAGGACAAGAACATCAGGAAACTCTCCATATTTGCTTTCTTTTTGATTGTGGCATGCCGTATGCACTGAAGAAAATGCAAGCAGAGTGCTTCACTCTCCAGTGTGAAGTTGGTACAGCCTGCACTGCACCTGGATTCATAGCCCAGTGAGTTATGCATGCCCTCAGTATAATTTGACACCCAAAAATCTACCCAGAAGTGGGGAAAAATACTCTTTTGTAGCTTCTCATCTCCATGATCATAGTTTGACATGTTGGTCCTCTGCCGGAAAATGATTGAAGCAAATTAAAAGTGATTTAAAATTCTAGGCCAGATCCTGCAGAGCTGTACATCAACACAACTCCTTTGACTTTCACAGCTGCTTCAAGATGATCGTAATTACAGCCATGTTAGAATGCCCCTTGCCACATCAGAAGGAGGGCTATTGACAGCAAACGAAGACCTGAAAAGCTCTGATAAGAATGAACTGCAGGTCTGGTGCTCCAATGTGATTCCCCACAATCCATGATTTATGAGCCCAAACGAGCTGACTCATCCTCAGGAAGCATTGGCCAAGGTAGCTTTCCTTGAAGAGCAGCGGCCAGGAGGGTGCCAATATCACACGTGTCTCTAAGCAGTATCTGACCTGCCATTGATCTTCTAGTGCCGCAGATGTCCTCTGAAAGATTGCCTTTTGGCTCCAGAAGAGCAGCATCATTTGCTTTCAGGGTGGTTGTCCTGTTTGCTTCCCACAGAGGAAAAGCAACCACTGCATTAGGGCCACTGCCAGGAGATGTTATGGCCCACCAACCCCCTTCCCCAGCCCTTCTGACCCACCAGCTGCTGTCCATACCCTCAGAGAGGGAACAAGGCTTTGAGAAGTCCTGTTGGACACCACTGCTCTGATGCAGGGAGGGAGCTCATGGTTTCTCCTCCCATTTTACTGGTAACATTGAGTTTCCTCTGCCAGTTATAGAGAGCTTCTGAGAAGATCAAATTAACAGTTCTCTAGTTTAAGTGAGAGGGAGGATGGCGAGAGTGTTGTGATGAGTGGTGACCTTGGGCACTGAGGCTCTCCTCTCTTCTCCTCCTGAAGCATCTGAAATGCTTGGCTTTGGGTTACCCCTGAAGGTTTTTCTTTTTACCTCTACTTTAAGAAAAAGAGCAGTCAAGTGTTAGCTCCCACAGGCTAGGAAAATAATAGCTTGTCATTTGACAGAGGTTTATGAGCTGAGATTAGTGACCCTTTCTGTACTGTACATGTGCTTAGGGGGGAAGTCAGGACTTCATGCAATGGCAGCAGAAAGACTCACATTCATTTCAGTGGAGCCAGCACTGAACTGGTAGAAAGAAAAGGCGAAACAAATAAAAGGGACTCTAATCACTTATTCAGCATGTGGCTGAGAAGAGAGTCTCTCGGAAACACAGAAAGCAAAATTCCAAGATTTATTAATGCTATCACGCTTTCCCTAAAAAAATAATCGATGCACCCAAAGTCTCTGAATCAATATTTATCCTTCTCGAAGAGGATACGGTAAAGAATTATTCCTGAAAGCACTCATTTCTGAGATTTTGCTTGTTGCATAACGCTTCAGTCAAACGCACAACGTCTCTGACAGTGGTGATAAATAAGTGCAAAGCCTGCGCTGATCTGTCCCATGGAGGAAGTAAAATAGATATCCTATACACTTCACAGCCTCAAGTAGATTTGACCTCATGATCTCTTAAACATATGGCAAAGACTTTATCCACTAGATTTAGGTTAACAGCTTTGGGAATTTGCAGGTGTTAAATTAACCACAAGAGAGGGTTTCATAAGTGCAGCAGAAACGCGCTGAGCATGATAAGGGATAATAATTAAAAATTGAATTAAAGGACTGTAGAGTTTAAGGAAAATTATGTGTCGTTGCGTGGCAGAGAACTCAGATCCCAGTGACTCTCTAAGCAATACAGTCATCTTCTCACAGTAGGATTTGCTGCATTTCAGGCAAATGCAGCACTTTTACTCCTGCTTTGCTTCTCAGAGTCCCCGTGCAGAGCAGAGCACACATCCTGATTCCTCTTTGCTATTTACTTGTTGGCCTATTGATCAGGTTTCTAGGCTTCCTACATGTATAAGTAAGCAGCTTCTGCTTCAGCCAAAGCACAAATCCTGAAGTACATGAACTCCCAGTCCAAATCATTACTCATTTCTTTCTCTCACCCACACAGCCTTCTGGTTTCCCAGGTGTACCACATCTTACAAGCACACTGACTGTGAGAGATCAGAAACGTATACAATTTTGGCCAAGATCTCAGCCTACAGGTGGTACTCAGTGCTATCAGCTGAGCCTTAAAGATGCCATTAGTTCCATTTCAAGGGTGCTGAGTGAGGTTGGTCAGAGGTTTTCTTGCTCTTAGCTTCTTGCTTGGTTCCTCTAAGGCCACCAGAGTGGGGCACTGACAGGGAGTTGAAGCCAGGGGTGTCAAAGATGGAGTCAAGGATGGACATAAAGGATTCATGCTGTTGAGAAAAATGAGGCACACGTGCAATCAGAACTGTAGGTTAGTTCAACATTTCTCCTCTTGTGGGATGGAATCATCTCCCAGGAGTGATTTTGGAGACTGTCCTTTGAGATGATCAAAACTACACTAGAAAGCTGGAAAATAAACTGGTGAGAATGGTGCTTTGAGCTGCCAGGTTGGTCTCTGTGCTTCACGTGGCCACAGCACACAACACTCTCTGTCCCTGACAGTCACTCAGCAGTATTATTGGAAGTTGCTTACTTATTGAAGCAATAATTACTATATAATTTGCAGCTGTGAAACCTCATAATAAGCCTTTCCCTTGCAGAGAGTAAAAAGTAACCTGGTATTTTGTTTGCCCTGTCAACACATAGAACTTTCCTTATGGTGTAATTACACGGTCAGTATTTATGTGACTCTCTGGCTGGTGGTGTCCTGTAAGCAACAAAGGCATACAAATTCTTCTCGTGGGGTTCCAAGCGTTGCATATAAATTTCAGGGGCTTGAAAGCCTCTTTGGCATGAGCAATACTGCACCCACAGAACCCTGTGTCACATATCTATGCCTGCATTGCACACAGAATTCATTCACGGCCTCTGCCATGGAAAGCTGATGGTCCACCTTGTTTGTCCTACCACTGATGGACACCAGAGTGGCTTCCTCGTGATTCCTCAAGAAATTTGCTTAGCTGGGATAAGTTGTTGAGCTTCTAAGAGCCTAGCCCAGTGTTCTGGCTCCAAATCCAAACTTTTTCTTTATTGCATTGTTCTTTTTGGCAGCTCCTCTCTCCCTGCTTTGGAAATCTGCTTCACAGCACACCTTGGCAACGTGCAGCAGGTGGCAAGAGGAATGCTGAAAAGAATGTGAGAGTTCTCTTGCTTTGTTTATTTGTATGACCTTAAGATGATGTCCATACGTAATGCTGAATGACGGAGAGAAGCTGACAGGGCAGTAAGTTCTGGCTACTGCAGACCAAAAACCAAATTTCATAAAAATATCAATTGTAAAATTACTCAAATCCATTAGCTTAATTAGCACCGTTAATCAAGACAAAACATTTGATACGTCATGTACTTTCACAAGAGACAAATGAGCCTGGATGAACAGCCAGCGACTTGCCCTGGGTCTGGATCTACCTGAGGGTGAGCACTGTGCTCAGAGCGGGGCTCCAGCTCTGCTGGAGGGGGGTTGGCACCAGACAGGGCACAATACCATCAGATCCATCTGCAGTGGTGTCAAAGTGCCTGATGGGATGCACTCCTGTAATGTCGTCCCCTGGTCTTGACCATGCAAGGTTAGCAAGGATATAAGAAGAACATTAATAATTATTACAATTACAACAATAAACGCTTAGACTGTGCTAGCAGTGCTCTACATTGTTTCAGCTGAGGAAGAGAGAGGTTCATTGAGTTCTTGCTTTTGTTTCTTGGGGGAATCTCTGGGGAGGGCAATATTTCTCCATCTGTAACCCTTCCAAGGAGAAACACTAGAGAGATCTTAATAGCACACTACAGCACAACTGCAGGCAACCCAGTCCCAGCATCACGTCTGTCTGGGAGGGTATTTGAGGCTCTCATCTTTCTTTTTCTCTCTAGATTGACATTTTTGTGGTCAGTCAGGTCTCCAGTGTGCAGTTCGGGGAATCTGTGATTACTGCCTGACTTTCTTCCCTCTGCCTCAGGACTCAGTTGTTACTCACTCCCTCTCCCCGCACTGTGGCACATAATTGAATCTTCTCTTAGCCTCCTTGTAACAAGACCCAGCTACAAAGGCTAAATGCTTTATTCCTGAGAAAAGCCTGAGAGATAAGATTCACCAGCTGTGGCAGCACGGCGCAGATCTCAGTAGGAGAAATAAATGTCCCTTCACTCCACGACTGTCTTTCCAGCACTTTATCTGCAATGGGTCCAAATGCAGTCCTCAGCTATTTGTATCGCTAAATATAATAAAAGAGAAGTCAGCAGTTTCTGAGGGATACACTTCCATAAAAAATAGTTTGATGGTATTTTCTGCATTAAACACATTATACAAGAGCTTTTCTCCTCTCTAATATCTAGTTTCCACTGGGTATTCATGTGGCTGAAGCTTCCTTCAACATACAAGACACTCAGGCTACCAGTGAACTGCAAAAACTTATTCCAGTGAAAAGGCAGGAATTGGATTTATTAATCTAATTTGAAGTATATCCTGGATGGTAATTAGCTGCATAGCAATGGGGAAAGGAAGAACTGATGAGAATGTTGCTGGCTAGTTGGTTGATTGCCTTTTTATTTTCCTGACCAGTAGGTTGCATGATGACAATGTGATGGTTCGGCTGGGCATGGCTGAAACCAGAAAGGAGAGCCAGACTGGTGCTGAATAATTCTGTTTCAGCCTTGTAGGCAAAAGACCCATGCACAGTCCTCCCAAAAAGAGGTTTTCTGACCACCCTTTCCTCCCTCCCCAAGCACCAAGTGATCATACCTCTCTTCCATGCTTGCACCTGCACTGGTGGTTTGATGGTGGGTGAGATGGGAGAGAAGGATGCTTGGGGCTAAGTGCCACTTTGAGTGCATGTAGGAGATGTGCACGCACCTCTGCAAAGGTCGTCCCATTGCTGGCAGGGCTGAGCCTGGATCTGCAAACAATTTCTGGGCAAATAGCAGACATCAGCACCCAGAGAGATGGATCCGTTCTGGCCTGTGGTTTGCACATTTATGTAAACACTGAGATGACAAAGTAATCAAAAATGGATATACTTGGTTGTAAACCTTAATTAAGTATTAATTAAATTTTATTAACCCACTAGTAAAACTGACTGTACTGAGCAATGAATAAAAGGGCTGCAGAAAAGCCGTTAGTGTATCACTCATTTTTATATGGAGAGAAGGCTCATCATTTGCTGGAGGTGGCCAATATGTAAGTGTTCCTCCTTGCTAAATCAGTCTGGCCATTTTCCTACCTGCCACTGATAAGGGAGTATTTACAAATTTATTCCTAAATTCAGAGTATACTTCAGTCCTTAATTTACTGTCGTAATTATATCACTGGCTCAATTAGTCCCCAATAAAAATGTTACACCATTGTATCACAGAAATATAGTACCTTTGAAGTAAATGGATTCACTTGCAGAGTAAGAAATCTTCCTTTTTATTGTGTTTTCTCATCTGCTACTTATGGCCACCCTTGTCTTAAACTGCCCCTTTTATTCTGCTTTTTGCGAGATGCTCATGTAGGAGTGAAATACTCCTCTCTAGCCTTGGGGCTGCATTGGAAGCTTGGTGGTAACTTCATCTCTTTACAGCTTCACCAGCCTCATTTGCATGGCGATTTACATGCAGTGCTTCTGCTGTCTGCTCTCTGCTTCACAAAAGCTGCAAGGTCTGAGGGTTTTTTCCTCACTTCCCTGCTTTTCTTCATTCCTCCTTGCTGTTGATGGGGACACGTTATAAGCTTTAAGGAAATATGGTTTTATCTCTTCTCCTATTGATTTTCCCTGACTGCATTCAACAAACACAGGCACTGCCCCTTGCTCTCCCTGCCTTCCCCAAACCAGCTGGCTGGGACTGGCACTACAGTGTATTTCCCACAGTCTCTGAAGAGAAATCCCTTCAGGACTGCAGATTCACCCACCTGCACGGTGCTTGGATCAGGGGATCAAACAATCATAGGGTCATTAGGCTGGGAAAGATCACTAAGGTCATTATGGCCAACCATATGCTCATCCCCTCCGTGCCCACCAGATCACGTCCCTCAGCATCACGTTGCAGAGCTGCAATAGACATGAAGTCCTTCTTTTGGAGTCATCCTCTGAGAGTCAGAGCAGGAATAATGGTCAGATTGGACAAGTGAAGTATCAGAGGGTGAGGTAATAGCACAGCAAGGAGAATTTGGCAGGAAATCTATGAGCTGGCTAGACAGCACAGGACAGAGATCCATCTAAGAAATGGGAACACGTTGCCGGGAGCAGGATTCTTGTGGACACAGAACTCTGAGACATCATTTGGCATCGCTGCCCATCCTCGCCTCTGCAAGCCTCTGGAGGCCTCTGGCTTTGATTTTCAGACTCAGGAACTAAAGAACCTCACAGCCCTTCATCCAGAAAGTTGTCCAATGCATCTTAATTGCCACTGCTCCTGGCTTCTTCTGGATAGGCAACACCAAGCCCCTCCCAGATCAGAACCAAGCTGGAAGTGCAACTGAAAAACAAGAAATATGTGAGAGCGTCCTCCAAACACAGTGCTCTGACTTGGTGACCTTGAAGGGATTTGTCCCAGGGCAGCCACTATCCTGAGATTTGCCACTTTCAGCTTCCAGCAGAAGATTTTCCAGTGAGCCCACTAAAGGATGATATTCAGCTGAAGAACTGCCTCTTCATTCTGATCCTCTGCGCAAGTGCCATCCTTGTGAAGTTCACTAAAAATGGTCCGGACCACACAGGATTCCCTGCTGCTGGTGAAGCACTAATGAGGGAAAAGCCCCGAGTGTGAGTTCATGGCATGTAGGAAAAACAGTTCATTTGCTGCATTGATAAAAATCAACGTATTTGAGATTAACCATCAAAACACGGAATATTTTAAATGCAGGGAATACCCTCCACCTCCTTTTCGTATCTTTAAGGTAGAGGAGATCATTACAGCCTACCATTCTCCCTCACTTCACCTGAAAATATGAAAAAACAAAGTCAAATAAAGTGAAAACCATCAGCAGATACTCTGCTCTTAGCTTTGACTTTACTTCAGCTGACAGTCCGTGCCCAGGCCCATGGCTGCTCTTTGTGTGCAACCTGTATTTATCCAGGTGGCTTTGTGCCTATTAAAAAAGGGAATGTAGCGGAATTAATGTATCTTTTACAGCAGGAGAACTGAATTTATTGGTCTCACCACGGAAATTAATTTAGCACACCCAGCTCTCCCTCTCTGGACAATAAAGACACAAAATGAAGCTGCCACACAGAGTTTTGAAAAAAAAATTCACAGTCATATGTTTAAAAAAAAAAAAAAAAAAAAAAAAGCCCATGGGTAATTTACCATCAAAACTGAATCAGCCATTTATGACACTGATGCACCAATGGTGCCAAGAGGGGAAACAGAAATGTCTCCTCTGGGCGTATAATGGCCGATGGATGGGAGATGCTGTGCTGGTTTCTGCAGGATGGGATGCAGCCCATCCCACACCCCATCCCACTGGTCTCCTCCACTGCAGGAACATAACCTCTCCCTTTTGATGCTCCTCCGCACCAGCAGCAAGGCAGGCAGGCTCCTGGGATGATCCATGGACGTCACCCACCCACCTATAGCTTGTCTCTTGGACTACATGTCCCCACATCCAAGCATGATTTGGAATAACCCCCTTGCTCCTCTGTAAGGACAACAAAAAATGCCGAGTTAGCCTTCTCCCTTCTGCACCACAGGCTGCTCAGGGTATCATCCAGAGACCACACGCCTACCTGGGTGAGTAAATAGAAATGACAGGAAGGCAAACAAACAAACAAACAAGCTCCCAAACAGATTTATCTTAATTTTCTTCTGCTTGGAAAATAAATCTGGGTAATGAAGAGGCAGCCAAAGATGGATGTCTCAGCCCTGCCCTTGGATCCTTTTTTCCTGAGATGGGCATTTAATTGGGCTCTTTTGAGCAGCCCGGCAATCCCACACGAGCAAATCCCATGGGAATGCTGGCACTCGATGCTGCCAGAGCAAGCATTGATAGTGATGCAAAATGTGATTTTTTTTTTCCTCTCTCATTCCTTGAAGGAGAAAAGAAAAAAAAAAAAAGAAAACAGAAAAAAGAAATGCTTGCATTGCAAAAATGAACAGTAGCCAGGCACCAAGACATGTGCAAGGCAGCACTCTTCAGCTTCACAGCATCCTTGGGCTTCCTGCAATCGCTGGCATGTGAACAGCATGCCAGCGAGTGTGTGAAACTAAAAGATGCTGCATGTATTGGTCTAAGAGCAGCAGAAACAACGTCTCAGAGGAAGCAGGCACTGATCTCCTCTCATCCGGTCCCACACCAGGAAGAATTAAGTTGGCACATCCTCCAGAATGATCTATAATTTACAAGTCAGTGCCCACGTATCTGTTTGCACCATTGTTTTAATGTTTCCTAACTATAACAAATCAAATATCTCCTGTAAAAAATAATAATAATAAACACCTCTTTTTTTTTTTTTTTTTTTCTTTTTCATACTGGGGTTGATTGGGCAGAGGGTGGTGAAAGATTTATCTTGGCAGTAAAACTGGAAAAGGGCAATAAACCTGAGCGGAGTGCCTCTGCGCCTGGGTCCGAGGGAGGCTAATTGTTTGTTTGTTCTTCGTGTTTATGGTTTATCTGCGGCTCAGCTGACAGGAAACCTAAACCTGGAGGAAAAAAACACATCAATCGCCATTATCCACCTTCTGGGCAAGCACTGAGAATAAAGCAGGCAAGAGGTGGCTCATGCACCCAGCCCACGGCGGTGCTACCCAGAGCTGCATCGCAACTGCAGGGGAAGGAGGGAGGAAAGAAAAGGAATCCGTCCCCACCTCATCTTCCTCTTGAGCCCATTGCTTCTCAGCCATACAGAAGCAGGATGATGTGTTTTTTTCCTGCAGCGCTGCCTTCCAAGTAGAGGAGATTGATCTTAAAGCAATGTGTGAGTGCCGTGAGCCTGGAGATCCCCTGGGGTTTTTACACCCATGGCTTTTTTTACCAGAAAGGTGCTTGGGTGGTGGAGTGAGATGCATAGGTCAGTGCTTTTAGAGCACTATAGCGCAATCAGAGCAGCACCAATTGCTGTCCTAGGTACATCCCAGACCATCTCTCCTTTCCTTCCTGCCCATCAATGAGCTGTCGTCCATCTGTCAGGAGGTTTTGCACCGTAAGCCCAGCTGGATGAAACCCACCCAAGCAACAGCCACGGGTTTCTCTACTCTATGGGGCAGGCACCCTGTGGAAAGTACCGGGATGTTCCTGCAGTGCTCCTGAACAGGGGGTGGAAGAAGGAAGAATGGAAGTTCTGGGGATGGGAGGATAAATTGGGGGGAACGGCAGAAAAGCCTGACCCAAATGAACCAGAACATAGCTGTGCCACCTGAGTGGCTTTATATCCCTGTCAGTGTCACTCAGTGGTAAAGAACATCAGTCCTGCAGTGCTTTGCAGAGCCCCGTGCCTCTTTCAGGGTTGTGAAGGTGCCATTGGTTTGCTGCCCTCATTCCCTGCTGAGACATTCTGTCAGTGAGGGTGAATATTTTTGCCATGCCATAAACACCCCTTTAGAACCAGCTTCTTGCCTCAGTTTCCTGCTGCTTTCTTTCCTTTCCACACAACAGAGTGGTGAATGATCTGAGCGGGGCTGGTTACTGGAGTGGGGATCTACCCCACATGCTGGAGACCTGCAGCCACTGTAATAATAATAATTATTGATTTTCCAGTTTACTTTATGTTTTGCAGGGTGTTTTGCTGGAAATGATATAAATAGCTGTCTCCATTCCCATCCCAGGGCATGATACAGCAATGTATTTTTTCATAGTCCAAGGAAATAAAATGCAAAGTTCATTTTGGGCTGATGTAAAAGTTACATTAAGGCCAGGTGCTGGATGAAGCAGGGTCAACGTGCTTGTTGCTGGATCACTACAATGCACAGTCACCACACAGTGAGACATTTATCTCTGCTCGTGACTCCAAAATCTCTGTTCAGGTTTATAGCAACTTCATACCCACTGCATGTGTCCCGGAGCAGAAGCCACCCAAATAATGCAACAGAGCTCTCCAAGTGTTGTGCAGCCACAAAGAGAGACCTTTGAGGGAGATCAGTTTCCATTAGGAATGCATTTACTGTACCTGGGCTAAATATAGCAGGCGGGGAGCGTGGTCTCTCACCCCTGCCAGCAGCAGCAGAGAGAATTCATTTGTAATTTGTTGTACCCTCACTCCGGCAGGAATCACTTTACCCAAATGGGATTTAATAAATGATCCATTCATAAGCCTGGCCCCACTCTGCTAGGGGCTTGGGGGAGCAGGGCTGGGGGTGATAAGGACAGGGAGGCTGTAAAACTTCATCCTTATCTTGCAGATAGAGGACCCGATCTTGCTCTTGTTTGTGCTGGTGTAAAGCAAAAATAATTCCATCGGTGCTGCTGGTGTAAAATGCAAGCATGTGAATAGAAGCACGCTTGGGTGCTCGGTGAGTGCTTGCTACTTCTAAATCCATTCATTTCACAAAGGCTTTCCCTCACTGCTGGAACTGCAGATGCAGCCTGCAGGGCTCAGAGAGAAGGGGTGTGAAAGTGGAGCCACGTGCACACCTTTTCTGCATCTTTCGCGTCTCCACCTGCATTGTACTGCTTTGGGTCTCCTAGGGGCCAAACCCAGGCAAGCAAGCACACACAGCCCTGGCATCCTGTACCGAATCCCTGTGCAACATACATGTGCTGTGTGCCAAGGACCAGCGAGGGGCTGGGTGTGCAGCTGCATCTCCCCCTGCATCTCCTGCTCGCCTGCTTTGTGCCAGCTTGGGGACTTTTCCCCCCGCTGACAGGAGGAAAATGGGTCCAGATACGCAAAGGAAAACAAAATAACGTCCTTAACTCAATGCAGGCAATTCTAATTATTAGTCATTGTTGTTATGTTAATTCTTATTACCGTTGCACAAAAGGATTGTAAATAGATAACATCACCTTTTGTTCTGCTCTGTGTAGTGTTTTTCCTCCCGCATTCTGTTGATGGCACCAATTAAGCAACCGCAAGACAAATATTCAAGAATCAGATTGCGGGTGGTAATTTTCTTGACAACGAACACGGCAGAGGCGAGCACACAGCCTGCTGCTCTGCAGGTACCGCGGCTCCGCAGTGCTGACAGCAGTAAAAACTTGTCTCTGACAGCAAACTAAGCATGTATGACCCGGAAGACATAGAGAGCAGATAAGGGCAGTAACACAGACTCCATTTAGTGCTATTAAAATGTTTAAGTAGACTCACGATTGGAGATGCCAGGCTGAAATTTGAGACACTCTGAACGTGAGGAGTGGGAGATGGATGGTCCACAGGCAGCTTACAGCATGGGTTCTGCAGCATAGATTGTTCTGCTGGCCTGGCCCAGGAGTTCTGACTTCTGGGAAGGATATCACATGCTGAGAAACAAGGGGTGGTTGCAAAGCTGTGCTTCTGAGAGCATGAAACAGAAGCGAGAGGCAGCTCCAGCATCACTTAGTGGAACTCTGCATGCCATTGTCGTAAGGGACAGGGCTTTTGCTAAAGAATAAAATACTCTGACATTGAGAGATATTCAGAGGTTTACTCATATCCACCCATGTCCTGCGATCCCATTGCTCAGAGATTGATGCGCAGGAATTTGGATCAGGACACCCAGTTCATAGAATCATAGAACATCTCGTACTGGAAGGGACCAGTAAGGATCACTGGGGTTGGGATGTGGACCCGTGCCCAAGCACAGCACGACAATGCTGCAAAACCACTTGGATATGGTGCTTAAGAGCACAAACACCTCTTGTTTTATTACCATCTATGTGACAAATTGATTTATGGGAGACAGCAACAGAAAGAGCCTGACACAGAAAAAATATTTTTTTTAATCAAGGAATGATCACCATAAAGAATGCACTATATCAGTCAAATATAGCCAGCTGAAAATATCCTATATGGGAGCATTAAGAAGATGTAAACTCTCGGATCTATTATAAACAACTTTTTAAGGTAGCTGAGGCTTGGAAGATTTTTGACATGGGAAAGGATGAGGAGTATCATAATTCCATATGTGTCCAGGCAGTGTGGACTTCTTAATGAAATTTCCTGGGTTTGTGGGAGCTTTTGATATATGCTTGTTTCAGCTGTCAGTAGCAGAACGGGCCTTGAAATATTTACGGCTGCTCATTTCTTGCCCATCTCTTTCTGCCTCCCTCATGCTCCATAACAACGAGTTCCCGACCTGCCAGCCTCCCTCTCCCCATGGAGTGCATCCATGAAAATCCCATGACACACCACACAGTCCCGCCGCTCCTGGACTCCCAGCCACTCCTCACCACCCTCCATGGATGCCCCAAAACTTAGCCGTGCCATTAGGACTTTAACAGAAAGAGCCAATAAGCAAAGGGATGAGGTTTCCCAAAGCTGGGTTTGGACAGTTTCCTTCAATGCAGAGCCATGCCCGCTATCCATCACCTTCCATCCCATCACCAGTGCATGGATCATTTGTTTCTTGTCCTTAAGACATCTCTGGCAGCCATTCCTCATGCTGTTCCCTGATCCCAGCTGGTTGTTCCCCCATCACTCTGTACAATAGCAAAAATACATCGTCCACAACTCCGCTCCTTGTCTTTCATCTTCATCTCCTGAAGGTGTGTTCTTCTTTTAAGTTTCCATGGTTGCATGCATGCAGGTGCCAGAGAAGGTTTGTAGAACAAAGCCAGGCTGCTTTATGTCCAGAGGTTTGCTCAGTTACTGCAGGAAAAAGTCTTCATATCATGCACTTCAGACTGTGCAGCACAGGAGTGAATGAAGCCATCAGCTATCAGCAATGAGCAGTGAGATCAGGAAAGAAGATCAGCACACTCAACCTCCTGCCAGGGCACTTGGGTATCAATTTTTTTTTAGCTTTTCACTCCTCATAATTTGCAGGAGTTTGCATCCAAAACAAAACAGAAATATCCTTTGTAACTCATGGGAACAATTCACATGCACAAATGCCATGGGAAGGCTGCTGGTCTTCTACTCACAAGGGCTTCTTTTTGGTCCTTTCCTTGTTTTGCATTGGGGGGGGGGGGAAAGAAGAAAAAAAAAAAAAAGTGAGTGATAAATATGCAAGAGGAGTGAGAAAGAAAACTGCTTTACTTTTTATTTTTTTTTATTTTTTCTCTCTTTTCCAAAGTTTTTTCAGAGTTTTGGTCCTGTCCCTTCCTGCTGGTACACTTTCCCCATGCCTGGTTGTGTGAGTGCAGGAACAGCCCTGAAAGAGGGAAGAGGCAATGCCCTCCAGACGTTAGCTGGCAAAGGCAGCAGCTGTTTGGGGGACAAACAATGATGAATTGGCTCCAGCCTTTTGCCAAAGCATTAGCTAAGCAGTGGCTGTGTGTGCAGCTCAGCCCTGGCACCCGGGTGAGGTGCTTCCTCCCTTCGTCAGTTGCATTTGTGCCCCTTTGCATCCTAAATGCAATGGTGCCCAAGGTGCCCTTTGCTGGCTGCTCTCTTACGGATGGTGGCATTGGCTTTAAGTGGAAGGGAAAAAGAAAGTGGCACCAGAGCCGGCTGTGCTGCTTGCCTCCAGCTTTGGACCTTTTTCTGCAGTGTCTGTACGTCCTTCGCTCTCTGCAACCTGCACTCAGCCCTGCATTGCAGCACCAGGAGTCCCCTTGTTGGCTCGCTCCCGAGCTCAGCGCACAGCCCAGGGAGAAGAGCAGGAGATTGGGACCCACTGAGCCCTGTGTCCCACCACAGCATTCCCACTGCTCACCTCAGCCCAGCTCTGAAGCCTACCAAAGGGACCGGGGAGCCCCTCTGCACTGCTGCAACCTCCTGGTGCAAAGCAACTCATATGGACTGAAAGAGTCGGTGCTTCGGGATGGATCACCTGTGCTCTGTGCTGCAAAGACAGACAGACATGCATCTGGCAGAGTCACACCAGCAATGCAATCCGAAGCAGACATGATTAAAACTGACATGCCAGACTGGGGCTTTTTCTTTCCGATGTCCTTCTTCCAGGCACAGCCCCCAAATGGGAGAGAGATGCACTCAGCCAAGCCTTTGGCACAGCCTCTCTGGTGTTGCTCAAAGGAGAAAATGGTGGGTGCCAATATTTTTACTGCAGTGTAAATTAAAATGCCTGGACTAAGATGATAGACACATCACGCAGCAATCGGCGCAGCCTCCTGCCTGTTAAGACATATTAGAATAAAGAGCAAATGATTCCCAAGAGCAGGATTTGCTCAAGATTAAAATAAAAAAATTAAATTAAATTAAAATACAATGGGGGGAAATCGGCAGCTTGTGTCAGGGTCTCTCAAATCTTTCTGAAAGCTCAGAGGGGCTGAATGAGCCCGGCAGCTCTTGGGCATGAATCCTGCCCATGCAGACACGCTGCAGATATTTGTCTCTCCAAGTGTGATTATGCTCCACAAAGTGACTTGCCAATCTTGCCCTTGTGGGATTCTGGGCTCATGGGCTCCAGTTCATCTTTCAGGTTAAGAAGAAAGGAAAAAATAAGAAAGAAAGAAAGAAAGAAAGAGAGAAAGAAAGAGAGAAGGAAAGAGAGAAAGAAAGAGAGAAAGAAAGAGAGAAAGAAAGAGAGAAAGAAAGAGACAAAGAAAGAAAGAGAGAGAGAAAGAGAGAGAGAAAGAAAGAAAGAAAGAAAGAAAGAAAGAAAGAAAGAAAGAAAGAAAGAAAGAAAGAAAGAAAGAAAGAAAGAAAGAAAGAAAGAAAGAAAGAAAGAAAGAAAGAAAGAAAGAAAGAAAGAAAGAAAGAAAGAAAGAAAGAAAAGAAGGTTTTTCTTTTCTTTCCGCATGTTGATTTTTTTTTTCCTCTGTTTGCTTGCTTTCTCAGCAAGCTCAGCTGCAGAGGGGCCGCATCGTGTCCCAGCAATGGGACGTGGTGCTGTGAGAGGAGCAGCTCCCATCCCTGCTGTGCTGCGCTAACAGGAGCAAAGCACAGGAAGGGAAGCATTTATCCCTGAAGTCAGCAGATCTGAGCATGAGCAACATCCCTTTGGGGTGAGAAGCTGGTTCTCGCTGCAGGCACATCTGATACGTATCTACGGTTATACGGAAGAGCATCAGTGCATCGTGGAGTAGTGGTGCTGCTTGCCTCATCTCTTTGGTTTCACAGTTGGGTTGCTTAGGACTGTTGCTTGGCCTCCTCCTGCCAGAGGGAATCCCACAGACTCAGGTCAGGTTCTGGAGCCCTTCTTGGTCCCGCAAACTCCATGGAGCTGAGCAGCCCTGCACCAGCAGCTCCAAGCAGCAGCACAGCATCCCCTAAGCTTTCCTTCTGCTCCAGGCACTGCACTGTTGGGAACAAAGTCCTTGCAATGTGCATGCAGACACAATTCAGGATGCTGCAGAAGAGTTTAGCAGGAGCATTTTTCAGCGACAAAGCTGCATGCACCTGTGTATCTTCTTATGCATGCAGCATGCTCATTGCTCACAACGTAAATGCATTTAGCTCACACCTGACTCCCTTATCCTTGCTCTGGGTACATCCCCAGGCACACATCTCTCACAGGGGTCAGCATCCTGGACCAGGAGCATTCCTGCCACTATTTCCTCCAGCACCAATGGTGCTCGCTATTGAGCTTGCAGCCTCACACTCCCAATGAACTGTAAAACCAATTTTAAAAGGACATTTCAGGAATTAATGCAATGTCCACTGCAATCGCACGTTGTTGGGCTGCTGAGGAGGCATATTCCAGCCCAGAATTTGTTACCTGGACAGATTATTCATCACTGTGCAAGAAGCAAAAACTTCCGCTGCTGGTAGCCCCTCTGTGCAAGGACACATTAGAAACACTGACAGCCAAAGGGCAGCTCCTGTCATCCTCTGCCAGGCTGTTTTCCACCCTGCTCCCAGTTCCTTGGCATTGGTACCACACTGCACTTCAGATTAGTAGGTGTTTGGTTTTCTTTTAGCAGTAACTGCAATGCTCAGCCCTAAGGTCCCACTTCTCTCTCACAGCAGGAGATCTCAAAGGCATGCAAATAATGTGGCTGTTGTACCAGGAAACTGAGGCAGGAGCAGCCTGCTGGGTACTGCAGGGCTGGAGCTGCAGTGGTGGCCGGGAGCAACGCTTCACAGAGCTGGGTGTCAGGAGCAATCAGGTGCATAACGAGGCAGGCAGGCAGCCAGTGGGGATGGGAGTGAGGTGCTCTGTGTGCCTAGGAATGTCTGGACATTTCAGCAGGCAGCCAGCTGCAGCTGTAAGCCTTTGCAAAAGCCTGAATGGTTTCACACTGCTGCTGTGGGCTGTGCAAATGTCTGATCTGACCGTGGACATGGGCGGTCAATGAGAGGCAGAAGGGCTGGAGGCACTGTGTATCCAACAGGTGAGCAAAGTCCATCAGCCTCCACTTCCCTGGGGTCCCAAAGCCCAGAGGTGTATCGCTGTGCCTCCTCCACTCCTCCAGCACTGCCTTTGTTGGAGTTTGATAGTTTTTGAGGAAGGTTTTATCACAACCATTTCATATCTGCTCCAATGTGCTCTTATACCTCTAATATCCAGTGTCCCTCTGAGCTCCAGTTCTCCTTCACACGTTCCCTGAGCTCATCGGCTTTATTAGCACTGTGGCCAGCACTTTTTCCACAAGCTCTCCAGAGACCACAGCTGCAGTTTGGTTTGGATAACAAATACTCACAGCTTAGGGGACCAAATAGCTCAGGAAAGTGATACATGGGGGTATTGAATGAATACTCAGATGCTTCCCATTTCCCTTCTACTCCCATATTCCAGCACCAAGCAATGCCTGCACCCTCACTCAGGCTTTGCAAAGGCTCTCCCAGCTTTCTGCCTTCACCATGAACCCCATAGGCAGAGCTTGGACCCTTTCCATAGCATCTCCATGCCTTAGGGCACACTGCTTGCACCATTGAGCTGGGAAGCCAATAATCTGGTAATTTACTATTAAAAGTGATATTTTTAGGTGACTCCCCTAATAGAGAATTTATTCCAATGTTGCTTGGCAAAAGGCAAAAATCACGCCTCCCAGTATATGGTTTATTTTACACATTTGTGGAAAGCAGGCAGAGAAAATGAATGGCTTCAGTAACTGTAGAATAATCCATAAGGCAGACTGCATCTCCTCATCTTCTTTCACAAGGCTTTATTCATCTCAGGATTTCTATATGATACAGTGATGAATGAAATACCAGGGAACAGTACAAAGTGCCTTTATTTATGAAGAATAGTAAAAGAGCATCCCATTTCTTAGCATGCAATTTCAGTAACAGCAGAATTTTGAGATTAAAAAGAGATTTCCCTTAGATCATTCCAATTTATCCCTAACATTTTTTAAAAATCTAGTGCAGAAGTGGTGTTGGCCTGGCCTTCTCAGTGTCACGTCTTTCAAACATTCACCCCTTGTCCAAGGCAGGGAGCTGAAGACCATGAACCCAGACTGGGTACCTCAGCCTCCATCTCCATAGAGCTTTCCTCATAAGCCTTCCTTATCCATAAAGAAATATCCCACTATCAGATGAGACTTTTCACAGAGACATCATAGAATCACTGAGGTTGGAAAAGAGCTCTGAGATCCCCAAGTACAACCCCAGCCCACTCTACTGTGCCCACTGCCCATGTGCCACATCCTCATGATTCCTGAACACCTCCAGGGATGGTGACCTCATCACCTCCCTGGGCAGCTGGGCACTTCATCACTTCTCTTTCAGAAAATTCTTTTTCCTTAATACCCAACCTGACCTTCTCTGGATGCGATATGAGGCCATTCCCTCTCGATCTACTGCAGTTACCTGGGGGCAGAGGCCAACCCTCACTCCAACCTCCTTTCAGAAGCTGTAGGGAGCAATGAGGTTCTGCCCTGAACCTCCTCTTCTCCAGGATGAACCATCCCATTTCCCTCAGCCACTCTCCGTAAGAGCTGTGCTCCAGGCCCATTGCAGTTTCATTATCCTTCTTTGGACACACTCCAGAAGTTCAATGTCTTTCTTAGAGTGAGGAACTAAACTGAACTAGGAACTGTCTTTATCACAGCTTTGATTTGGATAGTCTTGGTTCCTTGATCTCTGCAAATGGCTGCCACAGCTTCAAAGATGATTTGGCCCCTGGCTCCAATCTTGATGCACTCCTAGCACAGTGCTAAACACGTGTCTTGGTATGTTGCTAAATCAGGGCCCCTTTTGGCAGGGTTTTATTTAGAAAATGCCTCACGCTTGCTAAGCTCAGGATGAAAACTTTTTTGTTTGAAATGGTTTGTTTGCTAGTAAATTCACGGTATGGCTGAGATAGCACATTTGTGTTGTTAGGCACAAAGATAATGGAGTATTAAAATGCTGACAAGAGCGCAGAGAGGAAAATGATTTGGTCACCTCTTAGCGATGCAGCAGCAGCTGGAGTGAGCCCTGCATCTGTGGTGCTTCCAGGCAATTACCGCGTCCTCCCAGCACGTCTGACAAATGCTGCTGGGCTCCCGCTTGGAATATTCAGATGCAGAAGTTGTCATGAGAGAGTGTTTTCCCTCCTCTGGCATCTCTTCCAGTTCTCCTCTGATCAGTCCGGAGTACTTCTGCAGGGAAACATCCCAGTGCTTTCATGACAGTAAATCCCAATGGGACACGTGGTGCCTGGGGCTGGGAAGCGCGATGGGCATCACCCCCCGCTGCATTCAGGTGCTTTCAACTTTCACTCATTAAATCCATGCACAACTTTAATAACGTCTTTAATTCAAGAATTTGGCATGTTTGGAGTGAGGTCTGGTTTGCTGGTGTTGCCCCTGGTTTGGATGCAGCTGAAATACCATTACCGGAGGTGAGCAGGGTCCTGCTGGGCCAGCATCACCTCTCCTCTGCCACCTCCACCCCTTGCAAAAACAAACACAGGCTCCCTAAGTGCAATTAGCATCTGAGGAATGCTGAGAGAGGGAGATTAATCATTCATAAACTAAACAAATACTGTTCTGATCCCATTAGCCAACAGACAGCGTCTCCTGTTAATTTACTTCTGTTTGAGGTGTATCTATTAACCCCTTTTAATCAGCTATTATTCCCGTTAAACTCTTAGCTAGCATGGGGACCAGATGAAGGTACCTTCTGACACGAGATCAAATTAAGATTATGGACAACTTGTCAGGAATAAAGAGCCCTGTATTTGTAATTGACTAATAACGCAATTAAAAAAATATGTTTTGCATGCGAGGAGGACCCTCTGAGCACTCCACTCCCTTCACCCGGGTCTCACTGCTGAATTTTGTCAGCCTAAACTCAACCAGACATGTGTCATCATCGGCTGCCTTAATGTGCTCACCCTGTGACACGCCGAGCTTTCCTCTGCATCTCCTTTTGTACCTATGACTGAGTCAGAAATCTAATTTTTTTTTAATGTCAGGGAGGCACATAAAGTTAATAGACTTACCAGTTTGCAACCTTCCACTTACAGTCAATTACCAGTGGTGGATGTGCAATGCCCTGCTGCTGTGGGACAGGCTTGTCTTGTCTCCCCTTTTCGGGAGCTTGCTGTCTAGGGAAAATTTAATATTTTAGCCTCCTGGTAGTGGTGTATTAAATCTCTGGGTTTCTGAGGTCACCTGCAGCAGGCAGCTCTGTGCTGCCCACCTCCCCATGTGCTGGGAGGAGATTTGTGCCCTGTAGATGCTGGCGGTGAGCTGCAGTTTTTTGGCCTGGATGCAAGAGGCCGAAGGGAAAGCTGCCTGTGTGTGCAGGCATTGCACCCCCAGCACCCCAGACTTCAGCTTGTGCATGGACAGCTATTGCCACGCACAGCTGGTTTGGCAGCCATGGGTGGTTTTGCCCCAAAGGAGATAGATGCTGGAGCTGAGTCCACAGGCACAGTGCAGCCACCCAGGCAGAGAGCTGTGGTGGAAATGAGCATTTTGTTCATAAAAATAAAAATAAAAAAATATAGCAAAACAGAACAGCACAAGCACATTTTGGTTTTCCTCTGATTCAGACTGGAATTACAAGGAAAGTTTGCATCTGAAGCTTGAAAACTCTGATGCATATCACATGCACAGCAAGGATCGCTTCCATTACAGTTCTGTGCAATCATCCAAATACAGGAAAAGCAGGACAGTCCTGCTGCCATGTGCACAACCACACCACTACAGTTGCACACACAACCATAGGAGTGCCTGCACAACCACAGCGCTACAGCAGCTCCCGTCCAGAGCAGTGCAATTAGCACAAAGTGAACAACTCTTTTCTCTCTTTTGCTTCTGGCTCTTGATGGCTGATGAGGCTTGTGAGACAAGAGCCCTCCTTTTTTGCTTCGGTGCATAAATACAGCATCTTTGGGGATTCGCTTTGGTTAATTTAGGAGCTGCTTGAACTTTGCTTAAAGGCGCCTGCGTGTTGCTACCCCTTGGAGTCACCCAATGTATTTGTCAGAGCTGAACCCGCAGTTCATTAGAGGTACAGAGTCAGCTAATTGCTCCCAGAAAATGTGGTATAATTTTATGAATTATGCATAAAATATTAACTAATTGTGATGTTCCCAGATATATACATAGAAGGCAGGGCAAAAGCTTCTCCACTGGAGGGCTGTATATAAGCAAAACACACTGCCTCTTTCCAGCAGAGAGGTAGAGGTGAAGCTCTCCCCACTGTTGCCAATGGATCCATGGGTGCATCCTTCTCTCAACCTGCGTGCAGAGAAAGCAGAGGGTTTAATGAAGGGCAAAAGCTCTCTGTGCCCCCATGGCAAGGGCCTCTGTGAGGCTCTGGAGGTGCTGGGGATGCCCCAGCAGAGATACTGCAGCCCACGCTCGATCCATGGCCATTCTCTCTAAAGATGCAAATCAGCAACAGCGGTCTTCCTCCCCTGACAGATATTCATTTCAGAATTCTCCAGTGCGCTCTGGAGACATAAAAATCAATAGAAGAGGGGGGAACAATAAAGTTTCATTGTTCAGTAACGAGGTAGACAGCATCTATCACAAAGTTCCAAAGTGCTGCTCACTGCAGGATTCTTCTCCGCTGTCTCCTGTTGGCGGGAGATAAAGAGGATCTGGCTCTGGACCTCAGATAAATATGAGATTCTGGAAGATAAAGCTCCTTCCATGGCCAGGCCCCGCAGTTTCTTCATCCTGCGTAAGAAGACTACATGAACTGCAAGCATCCCAAGGATTTCAACTAAATATCTCAAGATGTTTGCTGAGTCCCTGATCTTGACCTCCAGAAGCTCTCAGGTTTTGTGTATGAACCCACTCACACCACAGGGATGTCCTCATTGCAGTCCCAGCCTCTGTGCACACCTGGTGCCAAAGGACTGATGTGGTGGGACTGGAGGCTCTCTGCAGAGAAAGGACCATGGAGGAGCCACTTTGGCCCCGAAGATGCTCATGTGAGATATTAAATTGCTAAAAAAAAAAGACAGAGAAATGGGATATGGTACAAAAGGCAACGCTTGAAGATCAGCCATAGAGGAATGAGCCACTGTGCTGCATTCAGGGACGTGCCAGGGGCATGGTGTTTTGCAGGAGTGCACAGTGCAGGCTTTGGGTTCCCGTCTGCCTTCACATCCTCACCAGAGAGATCATCCAGAAAAGCATTTCTTGTCTGTATTCACAGCAGCTTTTAAAAAACAGGATATGCTTCATTTACTGTTATTTTAACCTATTGGTAAAGCACTTGCTTTTTTCCATTTTTTTTTTTTTTTTTTAATGCTGAGTGAGTGGAAACGAGGAGCTGTTGGCTGAGGGGAATAGTTTCTGCTTTATCAAAAAAAACTCCAAAACAACTCCAAGACAAGGCACACGCTGCATTTCCAGGGGAACACGGGCTTGTCCCTTCCTGCTGCCCAGCTCCTCTGTACTGGCACACAAGCAGGTAGAAATATGCAGTCACCTTTGCTGCATGTGCTGGCAGGGTTATTGTCAACTTATTATTTTTTGACTCAAAGCCAAAACTGAAGGGCATTTGCATCTTGCAGTTTTGCTGTTTGCTTGTCTTGCTTATGTTGCTTGAAATGACCTACAAGGAGTCAACAGCAGGCAGCCAGGAGAATGGGGAACGGGGAAGAGATGGAGCTGGAAAGTTTGTAACTCACCCTAAAACATCCCGTATTATTTTGTCATTGAAAAGGGAGCCATTAAAAAGCACAGGGATGTTTCATCTGTAGGTTTTTTTTCCAAATTTGCAAGGGTTTGTGTCGTAAGAGGGCACAAATGGGACTTGGATTTCTCCTTGGGAAAAAAAAATACTCTACCATTAAAATAAATACAGCACCCAGCTGCTAGACCTACACGCAGAGATGGCTCTCATTAACATCCGCGCAGTCGGTGCAGAGGAAGGAGCCACCTTGCTTGCCTTTCCTTTGTTTTACCTTATGCTGTATCTTAACAACATCATTTTGCATCTTAAAGTGTGAGGATACTTTCCTGGAGGGCAGCAGAATTTACATAGACGTGCTAATGAACCTGCGCCAATATAATTTACTGTAACTGGCACAGAATGATCTAACAAAAGGTGAGGATTTGGTTGAAATACTGCCTCACAAGAGAAAAAAAAAAAGTAAAAGTCCTGAGAATAATGTCTTCTTACAGACAGTTTTGTATTATTACACCGTACATCTGACAGGGCTGGAGGATACTTTTTCTCATAGGTGTCAAGGACTCAGCACTGACAGAAGGAGTGGTGCACTCTGCAGTCTGTGGTGCAATGCCTGGTGCATTACGCTCCTCCTGCTTTGGAAATGGTTAATTTCAAAGATAAGAGTTGCTGTACAGCAATCAAATGGAAGCTAATGCACATCTATGATTGCTGGCAGCCGTATCCTGAGCTGCTCACATCACAGTGAAAACAGAAATAAAAGAAATCTGAATTTTTACTACAAGAAGAAAATCCCCTCTGTCCGCAAACCTCTGTGCTCTGATGGCATTAAAACTCTGCACATCTCTGTCCTGGCCCAGACACTTCCTGGCTGATAGGCATCAGAGCACCTGAGAAAGAGAAGGAAGGAAGGAAGGAAGGAAGGAAGGAAGGAAGGAAGGAAGGAAGGAAGGAAGGAAGGAAGGAAGGAAGGAAGGAAGGAAGGAAGGAAGGAAGGAAGGAAGGAAGGAAGGAAGGAAGGAAGGAAGGAAGGAAGGAAGGAAGGAAGGAAGGAAGGAAGGAAGGAAGGAAGGAAGGAAGGAAGGAAGGAAGGAAGGAAGGAAGGAAGGAAGGAAGGAAGGAAGAGGAAAAGAAGTAAAGAAGTGCTGGCTTTGCAAGAAATGAGTCACATTTGCATGACTCTTTCCTGGAAATAGTTGTATCCAAAGCCCTGGAGGTGTTTGCCTGCATGCAGGCAGCAGGGCTTGATGGAGTAGGAGAGCAATAGGGACAGGCAGCCTGCAAATAGCATGTGTGCAGGACAGCTTGAGACCCAGCCCTGACTTGCTGCAAAATTTGAATGCAAGGGGCCAGCAACATGGATGCAGAACTCCTGTAACTTCATTTACTTCACTGGCTGTAGATGCTCATGTGAAAGTAAAAGCAGAATTCAGCAGTGCTGCGAGCACCCAAAGCTCAATTAGCAGCAAACCTCTCCTTGAAATGACTCAGCCCAACCCGTGCTCACTTCCGAGCCGCCCCTCGCACCACGACTGCCACAAAGTGCAGTGAGATCTGTGACCTACACCTCAAGGTCGCAGCCATAAACTTGGCAGGCACGTTTTCTCTTGGTTTTCTTTTAAAGACACTTCTAGGTGCAGTTATTCTTACACTACAGCTGGCTTTTGGGCTTCATCTGGAGGGTATTTCGGGCTGGCTCTCGTGGATGGCATCACCCTGGGTTGCACCACTTCAAAGCTGGTCCCCTCTTCTGTCCCAGGTATGAAAAGAAATGAGAGCAGCACAGTGGGAGGCTGATGAACGAGACTCTCACATGTAACTACCTGCAGGTAAAATAAAACAGCAACAAAAAAATGTTCGTATGCTTATAATTACCAAACACCGCATTCAGAGAACTGCTTGGGTCACCCCAGCCCAACGTGGAGGCTCTGCAGGAAACACAGACAAAGTGTTCTTAGCTCCCTTTTTCTGCGAAGGACTCTCTGTATCCTCCACTTCGTGATTATTTATTCCTGAGGTGAGTAATTATCAACTGTAGGGAAAGCTGCTGCAGTGTGAGGTGCTGCAAACCCGCGGCTGGGAGGAGGGCTGCTCTGCCACACTGCATGCATGCACGTGCCCTGCCAATGTCAACCAATGCCACCGCAGCTGAAGTTCTTCTAAAGGCAGGAGAGCCCCCAAAGGGGACAGGAATGAGGCAGAACAGGAGCACGGTGTGCTTTTCTGTTTTAAATCCAACGGAAGGCTGAAATCACTGTTGTTCTCTATGGGGCAAGGAAAGTCCTTTGGGATGCTGAAGGTCTGTCACACGGCAGGCACAGACACAGCTGCTGACAGCGTGCTCACACATGGCTCCGTTTCACATGCTGTGAATGCCCCTTCCAAAAATAGCAAAGCAGAGGCACAACACGGGGTGCAGCAAAAGCTGCTGGGCACAGGGAGGGCACAGCAGCACGGCAGTGCCTGGCCACCCCACGCTGACTCAGCAGCTTCACTACGACCCAGAGAGGAAACTGACTGCCAAGGAGATCCTACCAACGTGACAGCCCACGAGTGGCTCAACTTCATTTCAGTTGTTTCAAGGCAATTCTGGGAGGGCAGAGAGGAGAGTGGTGGGAGCACAGCCGCCAGCCGGCTCTTAAAGAGCACAGTCACATTTTTCCTGGTGTTTGGGGTTTTTTCTCTCTTTTTCTCCTTCTTCTTCGAGAAAATAATAATAATAATAATTCTGTGTATGAAAAACCTCTCATTTCGCTTTGACTTCTTGGGTTTTTCCCTTTATTATTTTTCCTTTTTTAACACGTGCACGGATGCAGAGTGGGGCAGCGGCTGAGCCAAAGCCAAAGGCCCTGGGTTGCTACAGCAGAGCTCCCCAGTGACACCACCTAGGCTGTTAACTATTGCACTGTCGGCTGCCAAGCGCATTACCTGAATGGCTGCTTGGGCTGTGGGGGAAGCAGATGACGTGCTGTTTGCCAGATATTTTCGTAAGTAAGAGATAAGAGAGGCTGGAGGACAGCGAATCAATGTCTTTTTTTAGATCTATGGTACTTGAGGCATCTGTCAATGCTGGAGAGTAAATATTTACTTTCCAACATAAAGTCCATATAATCACTTTTCTATCAGTCACTTACTGCTTCTGAGTGTTTCTCACTACATTGTTGATATTTGCATTAGCTACTTACTTTGGCCATAAGATTCATACAGTTGTCAGCTGCACTCAGACTTCAGCTGAAAATCCCAGGGTCCTGCACCACAGCTGTTGCAATCGCTAATGAAAATGGAAAAGAGAAAGTGGAGATATTTCCCACAGCAAATAGCAAGCAGAGATAAGGATAGAGCTATGGCATGAAGGTTACAATAATAGGCTCTCTCGTGCTCATTAAATTAAGGGTCCCTTTGGATCCACAGTGTGCAGGTATGGGCAAGACAGGAAGCTAGGCACAGTAAGGAAAAAGGTGAAATTTGGAGAAGGGAGATATTATTGACCCCATTTTGTTGATGAGGGAACTGAGGCATGGATGGAGAAGATGACCTTGTTGAAGGTCAAATTAGAAATTTTCCCATGGGGTCAGGAGCTGAACATAGATCTGGAAACTGCAGGTTCAGGAAAATGCCTTGGGACAATTTTTTGCTCTTTGCACACTTAAAAACAAGTGGGAAATCACAGGTGCAAGTGTGCTCATGGACACGTGGAACTCTGGTGCAGCTGGGGAGAGGGAGCACAGCATAGCTGAGGTCTGGGAAGGGACACTGTGGCACTGCAAGAAGATACCAACCTGAAAGGGCATGATGGCTCAGTGGGCATGGTGGGGATGGGTTGACTGTTGGACCAGATGATCTTAGTGGTCTTTTCACGATTCCATGAAGGCTTCAGAAATGACCCAGAAGGAGCCCTCAAACAGCAGGGCCAGGCACTCAGCAGAGGTGAGCCCATCAATGACAATGGATATGATTAATTTTCAGACATGTGGGACAAAGAAAAAGTAAAACAGGCAAACAAGCAAGCATGGTTTATGGCTTAAAAACACACCAACAACAATCTTTGCCAGGCCATTAATCTCAGCCTGCATCTCTCCCAGCTGCACTCCTGCATATGCCGTGCCATGGGCCAAATTCTGGCAGTTATTCCTGCTCACTCTCACCTTGCTGTACAAGCCCTAATTCAAATTGATGGAGCTCTTCACACAAAAAGCTGCTTCTCAGCGTGCGGGTGGCAGGACATGCCCAGCAGCTCGCCATTCTGTGCCCGCCCGCTGCCTTGCCCTCTTCCTTCCCTCTTCCTTCCTGCAGTGAGTGGTCAGCGTTCTCACCATCCCAGCGTGTTGACATGCCTGAAATTTCTCTGCTTCATTGCCTGTGCTCTTGGAAGCATTTTGCTGCTCTCTCACCTCTCCGTGAGAGAGACACATTCATCTGTCAGCTTATCGGAGGAATTTCCAACAATCCGTGGCAACGCTACAAGTCTCAATCTTGCTTTAAGTACCCAAAGCCAATTAGCAAACAGAGATGTTTCCCACTCACGTAGCACACCGGTGACCTAAGGGCTGCTATTGCCCAGTTATTATTGCTATTATTACTGTTTATGGCGATTATTGCTATAGATGCATACATACACAGCACTTTATGTATTTATTCATTCGTTTTTGCAGGACTGACAGAGGATGCAGAAGCACACAGCAGCACGCAGGTCAAGCAGGCCCCGCCATAGGAACCCCCCGGACCTTTCCGTGCTCCCGTTGCGCTCCGGGTGCCCATCGCGGTGCGGCGGGGCCGGAGCCCGCACCGGGGCTGCTGCTTTCCGCGAGTGCCCTCTCCTGGAAGCTCCTCCCGAGTTCCTCCGGGTACAGAGCTGCTGTATTTCAGCTCGTAGCCAGTACCCGCAATCCTCCCGGAGAGGCTGTTTGCAGCCGCAGCCTGAAGTGTATTTTGGGGCATCGTGCACCCTCGCGGCACGCTGCGCTTCTCCCAAGTGCTATTTCGGCATCGCTGCAGCCGTTCATCTTTCTGGCTTCCTGTGAGCTGGGTGACAGCTTGACCCTGCTGGTACACAGCCTGTGTTCATATGCTGAAGGTATCACTGGGGAATGATTGTTGGGGTGATGCTGGGGTGACACTGGGATGATGTTTGGGGCATTTACCTTCCTGGGTGTTTTTTTCTGAGGTGGATCCATGCATTTCCCAAAGTTTGGATTAAAAGATTGAAAGCTGTTCCAGCAGAGCTGGCTTTGAGAATTGCTGGGGAACAACACTCAGCCCAGCTTGGAGACTGGGCTGGTTCCATGCAGGTGGGCAGCGGCCTGATGTGCCTGAACACACTGGTGCATACTTCTGCACCCCTTCCCTGCAGGCACCTCTCCCTTCCCCACCAGCCAGCCTCCTCCAGCCCAATGAATCCTTCTAAAAAAATGGCTTTTATTTGAAACTGGGGCACAAGCAGCTTTCCCCAGAAGCAATAGTTTTTCTTACAACCAATAAAGCACCCAGCGAGCCGATGGCTGCTTGAAAGGCAAAGGTCATTCTCGCCACGAGATCCCAGCATGATGAACCAGTTAAGAGGAACTCAGGCCAATTTATTTCTTGATAGATAACGATAGGAGTTTTCACCAGGGATCTGTAATTTTCTATTGATGAAAATCTGCCGTTTCTGATTTGCGGAGTTATCTGTCTTTCTAAACTTCAGGGCTCTTGCCAAATTCGCAGGCAGCCCTGTGAAAGCGCCGTGTCCCACAAGAGCCATGTATTTTAATATGAAGTAGTTTTCTTTGCCCTGGATCCAGGAGTGGTTCTCCATGCTGACAACCCATAAAAGACCTAATGACCCATCTGAGGGACGTTAACGGCGCGCTGGCCATTGGAGACGGTGCATTTGTTTGTTTTCAGCCCCCTGCTTGGGACTGTAATTTCTGGAAAGGATCTTTGGGGTTGAGTTGGGTCTTCAGGGCCTTGTAGCGTGGAGTAATTAAAAATCACAATGAAGGGTGGCTTAGGCTTTAATGTTTAAAGCCTAATGTGTCAGGTGCTGGGCAGTCAAGCTTTGCTCACTAGCCTGGGCTGGCAGCTGGTTTCACCCTCCCAACCCTCTGCCCACAGCCCCTGGCCCCATTTTTAAATCCAAGGGTAAATTCCAGCACCTAAACCCCGCTGCACTGAGATGATTCTCAAGGAAGGGGTTTGGTGGGAATCTATGAATTAAATCAGTGCCACTGCAAGTGTCAGCGGGCCCACTGCAACTCAACCTGCCCTCCAAAGGGGCCTTTTCAGGCAAAACCCCATTATTGCTTCCACCTGTGGAAGGGACTGCGAATTTGAAGGAATTCTTGTCTTCTAACTTACTTGGCTCATCATATAATTTAGCACCATATAAAAGGAAACTATATACACCCTGCTGTATATTCATGATCTGTAGCCAGTGTTTGTGTTTAGCTTGGAATTATGATCCAGATCTGTTTGGTCCCTGAGAAGTGCTGGAAACACTGAGACAGAAAAGCAAAATTTTGGGGTGACACACCAAGGTCGAAGCTTTTCTGCTCACAGTATGGGAATGCAACCTTAATGATTCTATGATTCTATTGCACAGAGAGGAGAGAATCTGCATGAGAAGGCCTGCTCCTGGCTACCCCTGCAAGCCCTGAGAGCTCCCCCAGCTCTTCTCTGCCACTCAGACACCTCACCTCATCACCCTCAGCCCACCCAAGGGTGTCTCCATCAAGATACCCTTCCACTGGTGGCCAAAAGCAGACAAGTTGTAGAATCACAGAATCATTACAGTTGGAAACAAGCTGTAAGATGACCAAGTCCAATCACTGACCCATCGCCACCATGCTGGAAGTGCTGAGGTGCTCAGCATCCCACGTCTCACACTGATCCCCCAACATCTTCCCTCACTGGTTCCAAAACATATTTAAAATCTGTTCATTCAGGGGCTTGCGAGTTCTCCAGCCTTCAAGAGTCCTGTTATGCACTGAAGAGCTTCTCTTATTTTTTTTTTTTTTTTTTTTTTTTTTTACCCTTGGAGTGCCCTAATTATACAGAGCATTGATTTTACAATGCATTCATGGATTGATTGTACTGCCACGCTCCTCCCACAGGAAACAGCTTGCACACGAGCACTTTTTGATCTCTCCAAAGTATTCCCTGAGGTGAATCAATGGCTCTTGCATCTTGTCTCTTGCTTTAGTATAGGAGAAGCTGAAGATGTCTTGCTGCTGAAATGAGCATGAAGAAAAATATCTGAAAGGAGGAGAAGAGAAGGAGAATGATTCACTTCTTCCCACAACCCCTCTCCTCCCCCCCCCCAAAAAAAAACTGTCTCATGTGCAGCAAAGTATGTTCTTGTTAACATAATGCTCCCATCCAGCACAGGGACTTCGATATAATTATCTTTAATAAACTAGCCGAGGTGAAAGTGATGATGTCTTAAGAAGCAGAATGAACAGTAATATATATATCTACATAAAAGCATGAAATGACATGCTAAAATGAGGAGAAGGAGGCAATTTACGTATTTTATGGCTTTGGCACCTCTGTAACAGATATCTTGAACACAGCGCCGTTAACCAGACCAAACTTTTTCAAACAGCCCATCTCTGTTAGCCTGAATTGATGGCACCGGCTCCGCTTTCTAGCGATGCGATGTGAAGGGGGTAATGGATTAGAGCCAGATTCAGGCTGAAGGCTCCAATCTGTGTGTCTTAATGACCGCATGCAGCAGCAGCCCCAGCACTGATCCTGCCCCCCCCCCCCCCCCCCCGATGCCAAGGAGAGCCCCCAGAACCCCCATCCCTTCCTGCATCCAGTGCAGATTTAGGTCAGATTCAGCACAAAGCCATGACCTTGACAAAATCTTCCCCAAATACAGATTAATTCCAAGTGAGCCCCTCGCCGGACATAAAAGGGGCGATTCCTGCTGCCAAATGCTGCACACAAAGGGTTTGATTTCCTCTTCGGTTAATTCTGGTGAGTGCACTTCTGTCCATTAGATTGCTCAGTATTCATTTCGATCTGTGCAGAGTTCATTTCTGCATTCTCTGCTGAGAGCCTTGCTGATTGCCGTGTTAATTACCAGCCAGCACAGTGCCAACTTCCAATGATGGGACCCCTCTGCCTGCTGCTCCCCCAGCCCCAGCACTGCTACCAAAGCCCAGCAGAAGTTTGGTGCTTCCCTTTACTCAGCACTTCCCAGAGGAAAAGCCAAAGAAAGAGAAGCAGAAGGGAAGGCAAATCCTTCAGTTCTGCAGCTCAACAGCACCCAGTCTGAAATGGTGGTGGGGAGGGAGGGGGGCAAATTGCAATTTTCAACCTGGGTGTCCCCAAGGTTGTTGCTCTCTGTCCTCTTCTTTGTCGCGTGCTGCTGCTGAACTCTGCATTGCAGCACAACGTTGGGTTTCTCTCTCCGTTTTCAGGCGTGCAAACACCCACCCATAGAGCGCTGCTGTGCAGGTGTGTGGGCGCATGCAGAATGCAGTTGTTTGTGAGAGATATATGCACATGAAATACAAAAGTAGGTTATTTCTTACCTGGTGAGCCCAAGCCTCCGATTGCTGGCTCGCATGAAATATTTAGATCATGCACGAGAGATAACTCAGAAGATATAATGTCAATGTACGAAGGGAAGCTAGCCTTTATTATCACAGGTGTAAATTTTCACACCTCTGTTATCAATTTTGTAATTATAACCGGATTTCCTGGTAAAGTAATTTACTACTCACTACTATATAGGATGAAGAAAATGATCATTTATCCACCTGCAACTCAATTAAATATTCATCGTCCCCCAAAAAAAGGAGGAGAGAAGGTTTAAATCACTTCCAGAGTGTTCTCTAGGTTTTATTTTATGTAAAGAGGAAGAAGTTTGCCTTCTGAACAGCAGAGATTTGAGGACAAAAAAAAAAACCAACAGACAATGGGACCTTGGTAGCTCAGGCAGATGGATCCTATGGAAGGAGCCAAATTTGCGACTGTGAAAAGCCTCAAAGTCCCAGTCAGCGCTAATTACTGAGGAGCCGAGCTCTCAGCACCTTTCTCCTTCTCTCCCATTTGGTTGTCCCCTGCCTCTGCTCTGTCAAAGCCTCTGTCATTAAACCTGTAATGTCCCGTGGCTCCAAACACGCTTCGGCTGTTGGCTAATTCGCAGCGCGACTTTTATTCCAAAGGCTTCTCCAACAGCCTGATTATATAATAACAGCTTGCTCATTGCCCCGAATATAAATAGTTGAAGTATCCCTCGAGAATGGACACAGCTGGTGGAACTACCCATATTAGCACCGCATTAATATTTATGGCAGCGCCGTGTAAGTATGCAAAATATTGGCAGCCCTCCATGCAAAAGTGTACACATCTGTCATGGGCACGCAGCACACGCAGGTGAGGGGGTGGGATGTGACGTCTCCCAGCTCTGTCCCATGTTGTTTGGTCCCCGCTGAGACCCTGTGAATTAGCAGGGAGGGAGGGATGGAGGACACTGCCCCGCCAGTGCCCCGCTGTGATTTATCCGGGTTTGTTTTGGCTTATGCAGTGAGATATTAAAGAACGTGATGAGAAGTGGCTAATTGTACATATAACCTTTAAGATGTCTCGGACAGGATTCCAGTCTTCACCTCGGGTTATAAAGAGAAAGTAATGGGGCCATAAAAACACATTTAAGTATGCCTTTAAAGTTTAAGGGGAGTTTAATTGCGGGTGTTGCGGAGCCTGGGAGCAGAGCCCTGGGGGCTTCTCCCTGGGAGAGGAACAACCAGGCCTCTGCCAGCCCCGTGGGGGTTGGTTTGTGCTAATAAATGTCCTGGCTGCAGGTCAGGTGGCAAATGAAAGTGGTATTTAATGGCGCAGATCCTCACCTGGTGTAAAGCAGCATCCTCCAGTGCACTGTTCAAACCTGGATCCTACTGACCCGCATGCATCTCTATGGGAGATGTTGCAGCTCAGCTCATTGCACAAGTGAGGAGTAGAGCAGACATGAGCCAAGCCGCTTTGTCTTTTCTATTTTATTTATTTTTACATTATTTTCTAGAAACTCAGCTTTTATTGGGGAAAATCATAGAATCGTGGAACATCCTGAGTTAAAAGAGACCCATATGGATCCCTGAGTCCAACCCTTCGCTCCACGTAGGACCACCCAAAAATCAGACTCTATGTCTGAGAGCAGTGTCCATTTGCTTGGGGCTGTTCCTGCTGTTCTGGGCAGCTGTTCCCTGCCCACCACCCTCTGGTGCATAACTTTGGATTATCCAACCTGAAGAAGTAGAGCCCTAGAAAGCAAAACCAAACAAGCAGCATTTCTAACAACCCTTTGTCCATGAAGACCTTTGGGCTTCAGTCCAACACTCACTTGCAGCTTGCAGCTCAGGAACCTCCAAGCTGACAACTGGATGAGGACTGACAATTCCAAATGACACAGAAATAGGGAGCTGGGGGTGTCCAGCTTGCAGAAGACTCTAGGGCGACCTCATTGCATGACCTCATTGCACCCTTCCAGTACTTAAATTGAGCTTATAAACAGGAGGGGACAAGGGGAAGTGACTTTAAACTAAAAGAGGGGAGATTCTGACTGGATGTGAGGAGGAAATTCTTTGCTCAGAGGGCAGTGAGACCTCGGCACTGCTGCCAGAGCTGTGGGTGCCCTATCCCTGGAGATATCTGAGGGGGCGCTGGGGAACCAAATTGGTGGGGGGCAACCAGCCTGCGGCAGGGATGGGGCTGGGTGCTGGGATGTCCCTTCCAATCCAACCAGTCTATGGTTCTATGACTCTGATTCTATAACTCTGTAATTGTGTGACTCTATGACATGCAGACCTTAATAGCAAAGCTAGTGGTGCTGCAGGATGACACCACTGAAGAAATGACCCCGGTGTGGTAGCAGTGCAGTATTTCATTTGTGATCCCAAACTGGTGTCCCACGGGCTGCTCCAAACTCAGCACAACAATTCTGCTGTTGCGCAGGCACTGCTGGCTCTCACCCCACAGCAGGAAACACCCAAGTGCTGGACGTTTACAGCTTACAGAAGAATCAGTTTGGAACAGGCAGCAAACAAGGGCCGACCCGCAGGCAGCTCTGCTCAGGGCTGGCGGCCAGCGTGGTCTGCGCAGCGTCAGGGGACGCAACGTGAGACAGCTTCTTTCCTTCCCAATCAATCCGTCAATCCCGCATTCCCCTCGGAGCCAACGTTGACAGAGCAATAAATAATCGGCTGGCAGCAGCACGGGCAGGGAAGGACTCCTCCGCCTCCTGCCAGGGGTCAGAGCCTGAGCTGCAGGGACTGGGGGAGCGTTTGGGGAGCGTCTCGAGCAGGTTGGCTCTGCACACACTCTGCAAGGATGGCTCAGGGCTGGGAGTGATGCAGGAGCCCAAGTGCTGGCACTGGGCACCCAGGTTCTGCAGGCTGGGGGAGTCAGTAAGGGGTGACCCCACCCCCCTCCGCCCTCCCAAGCACTCCAGGTGAGATTAATTGATAAAACATTATCGCTGTATCAATGCCTTTTTAGCAAAGATGAAGTACGTTTCGAAGCTAATTTGGGCCAGCAGACAAATGGCTTAAAGAAGAGCTACTGTACTGAAAAATGTTCGTGTCATTTTTTCCCCAAATCATAGTTTCAATGCACACAGCCTCAGCCTGACATTCTGAATTATGGCTTTTATTAAACATTAGTAATAGAGTGCACTTAAATCATGGTTTCCCTGTAAAAGAGAGATGTGTTCAACTCAGATCTGCACATTTTAATGCCATATTTCTTCCTTTTACTCTCCCCGCAAGATAAATTTACTTACTCCACAAAAATGTTTTGCTGAAAAGAATAATTCATCCTTCAGTGTCCATCTAATGTACCTTGTGAGTAATGTGAAACGATGCAAAAATTACAATGCACCGGCCATGTCTGGAATGCTTAGATGCCTCCGAGTTAGAGGTTATGCACACACGGTATTGAAATTAGATTTAACAACTATCATCTCTTACTGTGTTGCTTTGATGATTTTTTTTTCTTTTATGGCTTTGATCAGATGCCTCCTGAATACACTGCTGCTTGCAAACCTCAGGATCTGCTGCTCAGCCAACAGCCAGGTTGCCAATATCTGCGTGTTGTGTTTTTTTCTTTTTTTTTTTTTAAGTGAGAATATTTGTAGCCACAATTTGCTCGAGCAGGCAAAATTCACATCTTTTGATTTGTGTCCTGCAGGCCTAAAATCTGCTTTCTCCTCCTCGCGGTGTGACTCTCTGCATGGTTTCAAGGAGATGTGGGCAGGGGGTGGGGGTGGCTGGGAAAGGAGGGTGAGCTGATGGTTCTGTGTCACATCAGAGGGATCCGTGGAGGAGCTGAAAAGTGGGATGGTAACACTACTTTGGTATCAGCTATGGGAACGGCATCCCCTTGGCACCCATTTTTGCTCTGCTGAGCCCCCAGAGGTTCTTGAAAAGTTGGATCCCTGACACCCTCATCATGAGCCATGAGGGCCAAGGGCTCCTGTCACATGACGATGCACAGCAGCTCACTCTTACCCAAATTCCTGGTCCAGACCTTCCAGGTGAACACTCACACACGAGCAGAGCCAGCCCTGCAACGTGACCTTTGTTTAAAGGACGCAACCACAGCGTCGAATCAATGTGCTCTGCATCAGAGCTGCATTGCAGTGTCAGCAATGGGATGCATCCAGCTGCGGCTCTTCCCCCAGTCCCCTGCCACCCCCTGACCCATGGGTACCACTGCTTGCAGAGCGGGTGGGCTTGACATGACCAAGCACCCACAGGGCTGGTGGATTTGCTGAAGGCACTAACACTGTGAACTCAGCATGGAGTTTAAAACCGAAAAAAAGATGCATTTAGTAAGCACTGCCAATTTTTTCTGCTTTGTGTATCAGTAGTGTGGTGCAGACATTAACTAATTGATCCCCCAAGGCTCCTACAGCATCGACAGGGAAAGCAGCAGCCCTTCCTTGCCAGCCCCTGGTCCCAGGGGGGGCCAAAAGCCCCATCCCTGCAGAGCTCCCAGGGACCCCCACCCTTCCCACAGGGTTGGAACTCACACAGAGCACCACAAGGATATTTATCACTTATGGAGTTTCCTTTGCATTGGTACCCGGGAGTCCCAGCAGGGCAATGATCCCATTATAGAAAGCCTGTAGGAAAACCACTCTTGCAGATTGTTTGTAAGAGTGCTATAAAAGTGTGACTAAGGGAAGCAGCGACGCATACAGCGCACGGCAGTTTAGCGACGTGAAATTTCTAATGGCATCTTGGTAGCAATTCCAAGGCTCTCAGAAAAGGCATTTCTGAGCTCACAGCTCTGCAGAAAGAGTCCCCAAAGAGCACAAAACAGGCTCCCCATCTTGACCTGTTGGCTTGTTATTAGGCCTGAAGTGATTGTTGTGCTATCGCCTGAGGGCTGAGAGCAGGAAGAGCACTGGGTCACGGGTGTTGGCATCCATTGCTTGGTGGCTTTGGCTGTCTTCACTACAGTCCCTTCCAGTGAACTTCAGTTCCATTCAAATGTCCTCTCAAAGAGAGTAAATGTTCCAAAATGAGGTAGAAAAACCTTCAGCACATTAGCTAATAGCACATCAGAGGAAGTGCCTGGCTGCAACGGTAACCTCAGCAGGCATCTTTACATGGGAGGACGTAAACTGTCTCTGAATTATTTATTGAACCAAAGACATCAAATTGGACAATTAACCTTGAAAACTTAATTTAAGCACCATAAAAGAAACATCTCCTGGAAAAAAAAAAGAAAAAAAAGAAAAAAAAAAGTGTCCTTAATAAAAGTCAGGAGAACTGGAGCAGGTTCTGCCATGGTCAAGATCTGGGAACTCGTGCATGTTTGTCCCTGCGGAGATATCAGTGCTGCAGGTGATTTGACAGCCAGGAGAGCAGGGCAGAGCATCCCCAGAGCCCTCTGCATGCTCAAAAGATGCTGCATCTTCACTCCCACTGCAGAGGGAACACGGGCAGCCTTAAACCTGCTGTGGTTTCTGAGTGCCTCAGTTTCCCCAGGGAGAACACAGAATCATGAAGGTTGGAAATGACCTCTGAGACCCCCGAGTCCAACCCCAGCCCATCCCACCATGTCCACTGACCATGCCCCTCAGTGCCACATCTCCATGGCTCTGGAACACCTCCATGGACGGTGACCCCACCACCTCCCTGGGTAGTTGTGCCACTTCATTGCTGCTCTGAGAAGAAAAGCTCCTCATGTTTCAGCCTGGAAGACAAGGCAGCTTCTCCCCTCGCTTCCCTCTGCTGTGGATGAGCTGCTGCTCAGTGCAGTGCCACGCTGTGCTCTTCCGACACCGCTAAGTGATGGAAGCTGCAGACGGCTTCAGCAATTTATTCTGTTTAATTTCCTCCACAAAGGTGTTTTATCCTCACTAATAAAACGAGTGGAACTTGATCATTTCTAAAATACTGTCCCTTCTAAATCTTTATGGCTCAAAGTGGACTGAGATCATTAGAAGTTACTTTATGTGCAGCTCAATCAGCTCCAAAGGGCTATCTCAGTCACTCTGTGCTTGCTGAGAGCAGATCCCATTTCCCAGAGGCAAAAGGACAATACTTAATCACTTCCTCGCTTGTTAGGTGTTTTAACAAGTTGTATTAAGCTTCATCAGTTGGAGCTTTCATGCCAGATTAAAAATGATAGTTCACTTCTCCGTTATTACAGGACATCATTTGTTTTCTTTTATTTTGCTGGGCACTTGCATGCCACTGTAATTTCACATGAAAATATATGACTGATGTCACCCAGAAGTAATTAGGTTTTAAAAGCCTTGATTGCAATAGACACGAGCGTTACGGCTTTATGGTGCCAGTGCATGGCCATACATTTTATAGCTGTTGATTCTGCAAGTATTTCATAGATCTGTCAATAGGAATAAGTTAGCTGATGTTGACTGGAACTATTAATCAGAAGGAAACAGAATACGTACTCTTATTTCTGTGCTTAGACCAAATAACTCTCAACTCTTCATTTCTGTTAAAAGTCATGGCAAGAACTATGGAAACTTCTGGTGTGGTGACCAGAGGGAAATAGAGAAATACAGGAAGAGGAGCCCAGTCCTGCCCAAGGGGAGATCTGATAGACAGCCCATCACTGGGTTGGGAGTTGGCTTTTAAAGAGCATTTCTTCCATCCCTTCCTTTTAACACCACCTTACTGCTAAGGCACTCCCAAACACCAGTGCATGCTCACAGCCTGTTGCCATTGCTGCCTCCTGGTTTTTCCAAGCAGAAAACCAAATTCTGCACCAAAACCAGGGTGTGAAAGCAGAGTGATACTGCAGGCTGGAAAAAAGCTCAGCCATAACTTCTTGGGGAAAAGTAGTTTGGCTGAACCAAAGAGTGCTCTGTGCATCCTGCTGCTCTGTGTGAGGGTCATGGTGGGACCCAAGGACGCGATGCTGGGCAGCTGCTGCTGGTCACCACTTTGGGGCCAGATGGAGTGCTTTTTGCCCAACAAGCTGGCCCTGGGAAATGGATGTGCTGGGTCCCATCCCAGTACATCAGATCCTCATTTCTCCTGGTTACAACAACCTTTTAATCAAATCCTGGGCGAGTGTCCCAGGTAGTGAGAGTGGGCTCTGCCCTGCCAAGAACACAGAGTCCCTTCCAGAGCTGGGGGACTTCTCCCATCCAGTTAAATCCAAAACACACCGGGCTGCTACAGCTGGGAAAAAAAAAGAACAACTTTGAGCATTCATTCCCAAGGTGAAATTTTACCCACCAGGCAGAAGTCTGCAGTTCCAGGTACCAGCTTCTGTTCATTACAGAAAGTAGCAGACAGCTGTCTGCTCATCAGTTAGTGGAAAGGGACTTTTCCTGCACCACTGCCTTCATGAAGGGAGTTCTGACATCCCAGTAATTTGTAATAATTTGGTGGTCCCATGGGTTTCATCATGCAGAGAAGGTATCCCCTGGCTTTTCCAACAGAAGTGCTGTGTCTGTCTTTTATCTGCTGATAGCCCCTGGAGAATCTTTTGCTTGATCCTTGATTAAAATCAGGGCTGCCTGATACTTTCCTTTTTCTTACTTCTTTTTTTTTCCCTCCAGAAGAAAATTCTAGACAGCAAACATATGAAGAGAAAAAAGCTGGAATTGCCAGCAGATAAGTACAATTTCACTTGACCCCTGAGCTCTATCAGTCATTCTTAACAATGGGATGTATTCTTATCTCAGCACACCACTTAACACCCATTAATGCTGTGGGGAGTTAGGCCAGCTCTTTAAGATACCCACATAAGGATTTATTTAAAACACTGAGATGAGGGGGATGACTACAGCTGCAGCTTGAAGAGCAGAACTGTTCTGGTCTGCACAGCTTTAACTCATTGGATTAAGGATCTGTAATAACAAAAATCACTTAGAGCAGATTTGCAGCTGGCTTCAGATGGCAAACTCCTCCAGTGCCCACTGGTACCAGACCCATTGCTGGGGGGATCAGCATTGCTGCATTAAGGCAAAGAAGTGGTGGTTTCAGCTCCTTGCTGGGCACTTGTTCTCCCAGGGCCATTGGCTGATGGGTACCTCGGTTTGCATGAGATTTAATTTGGTGTCACTTTGAAGTTCCCATGTTCAGGAGGCTTGGAGGAAGGTTCTGGGATAGCTGAGAAACATCCACAGAAATTTTTCAGCCATTTATGAGTTTGTTTTGTCACTACTGGGCAGAATTTCAGAACTTCAGTGCAAGTTTGAAATGCTGACTTCAAGATAGAAACAACACTTCTATAAAACAGAGCAGTCTTCCCATAACTCTGCCCTATGATTCCCACCACCATTTGGGCAGACTCTGCTGGGGGGAAAGGTGACATTGGTTGTGAAGCTACAGTGCCCCTTAGGAAGCATTCCTGGACTGACATCAGAATTTATTCATCCTTTAGCATTAGGGGAATGGCCAAAGAATTGGCTTGTGCCGCTGGGAGGAAAAAAATAAGCAGTGAGAAGAAAAGGAATCGTTTTCCTTACTGATTCTAAAGGAGTAGGAGAGGCTGAAAATTGCAGAAATGAGCTCACCTCTGCTCTGCCTGCATATGTCCTCAGTGACTGTCACAGCCACGGGGCCCAGCCAAAATTTGGCATAAATGGTTTCCAGTCCCTCTCTGAACACTGACCCCCTTTGTATTTCCAACCAGCCTTAAGTTTCTTGTGGATTTGGATTGAATGAAATGTCCGACTGCAGCAAAGTATATTTTCTTTCTAAAACACTTTGAGGGCTGGTAGGGATAAAATAACCTACGGAATGAAACATGCTGAGGGTGTTGTGCAAACATTTAGGCAAAAAGCAGCTGGAAAATCTCTAATGAATAGCTGTGTGTAATGCTAACGTAACTCACTGCAGAGCTGCCAGAAGGGTCGAATCCACCTCTGCTCCTAACTGCGTGACAACCAGGGATGCTCTGTGCATGGACAACAGAAGGGGTGTGACTGAGCCTTGAGGTGTCCATCAAGCTTTCCCTGCCTGCCCACTCTGAAACAAGAAGGTTGATGCTCATCGTTGTTTTCTGCGATTCAGCTTCTCCTGCTCTGATTTGAGGACAGGCTGTTCACGGAGGGATTCAGGTGAGAGGAAAAACTGATCACCCTCAGCTGATGTCATCAATGTGAGGTACACTCAGGCACTCCCACCCCTCTCCACAGAAGAGATCTTAATAGAATCCCACACACACTTTAAAGAATCCCATTTTCTCCTTTACATTAAGATAATGGTGCACTGATACCGTATTACAAAGCAATTCCCTTGGCTGGATCCATGGCACAATCATTAACATCAAGTGAGTTTGCAATGATTTATGCTATCATGGTGATTTTGCATCATGTTTATTACCTTCCAGAGATCACCTTGCTGTGGTTTTTAAGGTGGCACAGAAATTACCAGGTGAACTGTATTTTCTAATTCAACACAGCTTTTTTTCTGCCTGCTAATAAAGCTCTCTTATGCTTTGCATTGAGCAGGTACTACTTAATGCTTAATTACCATTGAGGGCTGTGGACTAAGCATGGGAGAGTCAGCAGTGTTAATAAAACTCTTGGAGTCAAAATAAATCAGAAGGTGCAATAAGATGGGTGTGAAGGAATGCAATATGGTGTAGTGGGCATGGGAGGTGGGCTGATGGTTGGATTTGGTGATCTTAGTGGTCTTTTCCAACCTTCATGATTCTATGGTTCTATGACTGTGTGCAGCACACACACCTCGAGGAGAATGGGGGCTCGTGTTGGGGTTTTAGGTGTGCTGGTGGTGAGCATCCTGCAGTCTGGGGGCAGAGCAGGGGTACAGCTTGGGTGCCATAGACCCAACAGCTGCTTTTTGGCCAGCAGAGCTGCTGCCAGCCCCAGCAGCCTTTTGCATATCGTGCTTTGCAGCGGTGCTTAACCAAGGCTGAATTACAGCAGAAGCTTTGAAGGTGATTTACCAAAACATGCTGAACTCACAGAAATCCAGCAGTGGCAATAAATACTCAGTGTAATCTTAAAAGCAGGATGCTTAAACATGACCAATACCCAACAAAGAGTGTGCTCTAACTCTTGTCTGATGCCTGTGTTACCTCCACTTCTGAGCAGGTTTATTCTCCTTCCATGGAGGATTTGCATATAAAATAGATCATTTTGGTGTTACTTCATAATACATTCTTATAATTGATACATCGTGCAAATAAAATGAAACATTAATAAAGATGCCTGGCGTTACGTCTGGCTTTAATTTTAATATTTACAGAGAGGAGGGGAGAAAAAAAAAAAAGAAAGAAAGAAAAAACAAACCTCTTGGAATTGATGCTAACAAATTTCCCAAACAAGGCACTAAGGTAATGTTAGTGCTCCAGGAGAAGGTGGCCACATGGCCGATAAATCGTCCTCCTTGAGCCAACTCGTTATTGTCTATAACGCTCATAAAACACTGCTCACAGAAGACCCCTGCTGATGAAATAAGCCATCAATCTCCACTGCATTACTATTCATTTTCCATGTGTGCTGAGAGCAAATGTCATTCAAGGCATTACAGTTCTCTCAAACTATATTAAAATACATAGTGTGATGTTATATCTTTTCGAGCCTTTCTGTTCATAAATTGTCGCTGCTGATTGGAACATAAAACATATTTTATAACGCCATAAAGCCCCAGAAGATACAAGATCACTCATGTTTGTCTTTATGGCTCAATGTGTAGGACTTCGAGAAGCAAAAGCATTGTGTATTTCATAACACAAATGGCCAGGGCCCTGCAGAGAGGAAGTCTCAGACATTTCCATAAAGCATGATCACCATATTCCTTGATGGCTGAAACATCGCTGTGCGCAGAACCCTGAACCCTTAACTTACAGACTGTAAACGGGTGAGTTTTCCTAATAAATCAGCTTTGTTTAGGAGCAGCATTACCCTATCCAGTGCTTGGCTGTAAAAGTTATCTCCAGGTGTCAGTGTAATGATGACTTTTTTCCCTCCTCCGTTTTTCTTTTCTTCCTGATGTGGTTAAGAAAATTTACTTATCCTAGGGATAAGGGCCCTGAGAAATAGGTGAGATGTTTTGACACATTAAGAAATTGGATCAGTGGCTTTGTGTCTCCACCAGACCTAATATTTCTGGGTCCTCTTTGGGGTGCCATGTCTGTCTGTCACCCACCAACACACTGAGCTGCTTCCAAGGAACCAGGTCAATGATCTCAGTCCCACTCTGCCCTTATCTACACCAGTGCTTCAATGCAGAAATGCTTTTCTACACATTTCACCATGCTGAGATGCTCCAGTACTGCCCTGTGCTGTCAGGGTCACAAATCAATCAGTGCTGCACTTTCCATTAACCAAAGGCCCTGGGGTTGGACCACTTGGCTGTTGGCCACCTAGGGGTTCCCTTCATGTCCCTTGTATTTCAAACAGTTACATCTCACCTGCATTTTCCTGTGCCCTCCCTGTGCCAGTGGGACTTCCCACATGTTTGTATGGGATCAACTCCTGCTGCTGTTCAGGTACGATGTCATTGTCATTCAGGGCCACCAGCATCTGACGTGATGCAGTGCTCTTAATGACAGCATTTAGTATTCACAGGGGCACTGCATGTGCTTTCCACAGACTTTCTGCTCATGTTTAGCTTTAATTATTGGACATTTAGACTAATATGTTACTGGAAGTAGCTCCCGCTATATTTAGCATGGTGATTTTATATTTTATTCATCCCTGGCTTTCAGATGAAGGCAAAAGCCAGTGAAATTGGAAATCTATAAGGTTGCTAGCTTGGCTAACCACCATAGGAACCTGAAATCTGCTCCAGTGCCCACTGAAGCCCAAGAGACTGAAGGAAGAAGGGCACTGTGTCCTGGGGGAAGGTGTCCAGCCCAGAGCATGGAAGGGATTGCATTCAGGGTGGAAAAAACAGAAAGACAACAAAAGCAGGGATGGAGGCCCAGGTGGATATCTTTGTCCAATAGATTGATAAACCAAAGCTCCTAACATCTCCACAGAGACACTGAGATGAGAGCAGGGACACAAACTGCTCCTGCTATTGGAAAAGCCTCTTCAGGTCCCCAAAATCTATCTTCACCTCAAATGCAGCATATTCATGTGGTGCTTTACCTGAGCCACATTTCCCTGAGCACCCTCGGTGCCTGTGACCCAGCAAGCTCTGGCAAATGCCTTTATCCCAAGTGCTGCCTGGCTAATGCCTCAGTATTTGTGTGGTTTCCTCTCTGCAGAAAGCCTTGCAGTATTTCCATCCATTTAAAGGTCTATAAGAGGTCTCATCAAAGCCAGGTATAGTTTATATTGCAGATGGCTGCTGACATGATATAATCCACGCTAACAGGCAGGCTGTTAAAGGTCAGAGTCTCACTTCACTTCTATTAGCTTTGATGTTGGGAAGACGCTGAATTCTCTCTGCGTCTTTTTATTTTAGAGGGAGAAAAGACACTATTTACTGTCAGGCTCTTCATCAACATAATTGGTGGCTTCTCTGGAATCGCCCCTTTGCTCTAAGAAGTGCTGTAAATCAGCTGTAGGAAGCCTGGTCTTTGAAAAATCCTCGAGCGGAAGAGCAGCATGAGCCACAGCCTGCAGGATCACATCCATGTCTGTGCCAGATGTGTGCAGCAGGCAGGCACAGCTGAACCCTTTCTCATTCTGCAACCCTGTGCTGGCAAAGCTAGAGGTGACAGGAACTGCAGCTTTCAGACATAAGCATGCCAGCAATGCTTAATGCTGGCTGCACTGGGGAGAGCCCTAAAAGATGCTGGAGCTCCAGTTCCAGGTGGGTTTTTTGACTCCATTTGTTTCTTTCTTCCATAGCAGAGGAGCTCTTCCCAGCATCTGTGTGCCAGGTTGCACATACAGCAGCCACCAGATAACTTGTGCCGCTCCACAGCCTCAGACAAGTCCGGGGAATGGGGATCAACCCAGCCTGGCTGGGTGATGCACACTGGTGAATATTGCTGGGGGCAGCCCAAGGAAAGTGAAGCACAGGATGTCAGGATGTATCTTGTCCATCTCTCCATCATCACTGCATCCCATGCAGCAGAATGGGAGAGGCAGCACAAAGCCCTTTCAGCTCCCATCAGACTGACATATCCCTTAGATCTTGGCCAAGCCACCTACCCAAAGGGCTCCATCACGCCATCGCTGGACCTGGGCTCTTTGATCTCAGCAATATTGAAGCTTTGCCTGAAGATGGCACTAAAGAATGGCTGGGACGAGCGGGCGGCAAGCCCCAGCACGGCTATACTTGCAGTGTGATTAATACAGCATCTCACAGCCAATAATCACGGCTCACATTGCCCATAAAATGCGTGGCTGCTCACATGATGGCTGGGGATGGCTGGGGAGGGGACAGTAGAGGTCACTGTGTGCCTGGCACATGCTCCTGGGGGAGGGCTGACCCTCCTGTCCAGCAAAACAGGGGCTCACCATGGTGAAACTGACCCTATACTTTCCATACTTGTGTGTTTCATCCCTGTTCTGGTGAAACTCCAGAAGTAGTTTTATTCTGTGCATATAAATGTCACTGCATGACTTACTTGGGCTTGGTTAAAGCACTGAACCGGCCATAAACACTGCTGTGTTGGGGCAGCTCTATGGAATAGTTATTCCTCCCCTCTTCTTCTCCTCTATCCCATTTTGCAAATACATTAAAAAAAAAATAAAAATGAACAACAACAACAAAAACGCAACAGAAAGAAGCATTCAAATTGTCCAGGCTCTGCACACACACTGTGTCTCCCACCACAGCACAGGCCCACAGACCACAGCTCATGACAACAAACAGCAAAGCACGCTTCCGTATCACCCTGAAGCCCAAAAAGGCAAAATCCCAGGGCAACCATGCTTACATTTCTAAAGCCACCTGGACAGAAGCATCTTAAAAGCCCTTTCCTGTGGGTCTGCAGTGGGTTCCATGGGCAGTGCAGGCAGAATTCCCAATCCCAGCCCACGGGGTGCAGGCAGAGGTAGCATGCCTAGGCACGGGTGAGAGGAACTTGATGTTATCATATGCTATTGGGGCAGGAATCAACACCTCAGTGCCATGCTGCAGCCTGAGTCTTTGTTTCCAGCCCAGGGGAGATAAAGGGTTGGTGAGGGCTTAAGGCTGGGAGGATTCTGGTTTGAATCTGCACTGGGAGGAGATGTCCTGAGCCCCAACATCCCTGTCATACAGTGAAGGGATTGAGAAGAATAAGGAGATACAATATCTGCTCATATATATATATAGGGAGCCTTTCCCCTTCCTCTCACTGCTGCATGGCACGTGCCATGCCTTCCTCTCCAAACTACTCTGGACTTCTTCCTGTGCCAGTATATTCCCTGAAGTGAAATTGCTCCAGAGCTTTTTACACAAAATAAAACTGGAAACCATGCATGGAGTACAACGTTAGTGAATTCAGCCCCCGACTGATAGAGAAGGGTTCTGTCCTCTTTGACTGTAGCTTTACAGCTCTCTGCCCTTCTTTATGGGGCCTTCTGTGGGAACCAGGTGTTTCTGATGCACTGTAAGAAAAAAGGCAGTTTTACAACAAGAGTAATTGACCGTGATGGGGCTTAGCATAGCTTCAAGCCCATGCACAGGGTCTGTCCAGTAGAAAGAGAGTGTGAGCTATAGCAGAGTGCTTCCCACAGAGGATAAGATATGAAAGGAGAGGATCAGCTGCAATGCCGGAGATCCATGCAGCAGCACAGGGATTGTGCTGGCAGCTGAGCAGAGTTCAGTGCTCCCAGCAGAGTTCAAGGTCCCCCCGGCAGGATCAGACGATGTTGTCCCACATGGCCACAAACCACACATGGCCCGACCTGTGCTCTATGTAGTGCCTCATTCTCCCTGTCTGACCCACGGCCGAGTTATAAAATTCACAGCAAGCCTCTCTGGAGTTCAGCCTCATGGCTTTCCAGAGCCATTTCTACATGAGTTGAGACCATCGCAGCGCGCTGGGGCTGAATTCCAGCCTTTCCCTAAATCATGTCATCTTCCCGAGCATCCTTCACCAGCTTCCTAACATCTCCCATCCGTCTTGGCCATTGGGAACCCTTTGGATCTCCCTTTTGTTTACAATGAGTAATGGGCAGGAGTTAACAGAGGTTCCAGAGGGAAAGGTCAGCGCAGTTCACGCGGCATTAGGAAGACGCTCTCAGACCCTCTTTGATCTGCAGGGGATTGCAGCGGTCAATAAGGCAGCCCTGGAGCAGCAGCCCAAAGCCTCTCCGAGCTCCTTGGAGGTGGCCCAGTTCGTGCGAGCAGAGGGTTTATGGGCGGTGGGGCCGTGAGTCACCGGCCCCGTAACTGGCGGTGCCATGCACGGCCTCGGGCAGCCGCAGCCTCCTGGTGCCTGTAATTGCTGACTGTTTGCTTCTGCCACGTCCATGGCAATACAGTAAAAGTTTACAAAGGGCTAGAGCTTAATTGTGAGCTTGTGAAAACACCGGGCTCCCCCTTCTCTGCGGTTCAAAGTCTGAAGTGTGCCCTGCCGATTTACGCATTTATTTATTTTACTGCCACGCAGTGGATGGGAGCCATTTCACAGAGGTCATCATTCCAAGAAAATGGGGTGAAAGCCCCTAAGCCAGCGGGTGTGGATGGGACTTTTGCTTTTGAACCTTCATTTGCGTTGGGTTGGTGCAGCCTGCTTGGGAATAGACAACTCACAGAGCAGCTCCACTGCTGCAGCTGCGTGGCAGGGCTGAGGGGCTGCTTCTGGACCCAGATTTTAAAAGCTATTTCCATCTCTCCGAGATAGAAAGTCTGCAGCCTGCAGTCACAATATGGATTTTTTTTTTCTCTCTGACATCTTTCCTGCATAAACTTTGGGGTGAATCAAACTGAAAGAGGAGAGATTTAGATTGGATATAAGAAAGAAGTTTTTTATGATGTGGGTGGTAAAGCACTGACACAGGTTGCCCAGAGAGGTGATGGGTTTCCCCCATTCCTGGTGACATTCAGGGTCAGGCTGATGGGGCCTTGAGCACTGATGAAGCTGTGGTGTCCTTGCAGGGTATTGGACTAGACTACCTTTAAGGGTCCCTTCCTACTTGAACAAGTCTATGATTCTTAGATTCTATAAATTTGTGAGTACTCTGTGAATTCTACGAACTTCAGAATAATGCTGTGTGTGGATGTTCCTTTCATACTCCCGATGATCTTTTTTTCAGGTGCTTCTTTAAAATTGTTACAGACAGGTCGCATGGGTTCACCCAGCAGGAGCAGACCTGGCCACTTTCATTGAAACACTGGTGCTACAATTAAGACTTCGCCCCCAGCATACGCACCAGGATCGCAGTGGAAAACCCCCTACCACTTCTTCTTCCTCCCTTTCTCTGCATGTTCACCTTTCCCTCCATGCTCACCTTTCATCTGCTCCCCTATCCACACACCAAAACCCAGCTGCAATCTTTAGCCTCAGGTGCCTTCACTGCCCCAGGTTCATAGAGTCACAGCATCAGTAAGGTTGGAAATGATCTTTAAGATCATTAAGTCCGACAGTTGATTCATCACCACCACGTCCACTAAACCACATCTCTGAGCTCCTTCTCTACATCTCACTCCCCTCCCACCCACCCACCATGTTGGAGGTCTGTCTCTGTTTTCTCTAACTCAGCTCTTGCCTCTAACAGCAGGATGCATTTAGGAGATGGTTTTTACCAAATAAGCCATCCAAATGAATTTGCTCGGTACTGTATGTGTCTCCTGCTGGCTCCCCAGCAGGTTTCCAGACTAGGATAGGAGCAGAGAAATCAAAAGGAACCAGATGCTCCAGGGATTGATTATTCTTGCACAATCCTAAGGATAAATAAAGTGCTTGTAAGGTTTTTAAAACACTTTGAGATGCTGGAATCCTATTTATGAAAAGCAGAGGAGAGAAGTGGATGGGTTCAGGCATCTCAGCTGCGAGGAAATGGGATCAAGCTGGATTTCCATGGAGAAGGATGTCTGGTGGGTGCCCACCGCCCTTGGGCTGTAACATACCAATACGTGCCTCCAACAGATTGTTTTAGGGACTGATCCAAGGCAGGAGCAAACAGAAGCTCTTTCATTTCCTATTGAGTCCCATCCAAAGAACAGCCTCCATATGCCCAGTGCTCAACTGGGCATAAGCACCAACAACAGAGGCTTCCCCTGGAGTCAACACACAACCCCAGCCTCTCCCCAGAGCGCGCTGCCCGACCCAAGGACATGGGGCTGCTGGAGGAGATAAGCACTGGAAAGGTTCATGAGCCAGGGAGGCTGGTGTGTATGCGGTCATAAGACTAATCTAGTAGCAAAAATACAGTAGGGTGACAAGGTAAATATTTCAAGTAGTGTTTACATTAACTTTAAATTCCCTTTTCAGATCTCCATTGTTGGTTTTCTTTTTTTTCTCTTGTACTCAAAATAATTGTTGCCTTTCAGAGAGTTTTCAGTTCTTATCTCAATTCAAAATGTTAAACTCCTTGTGTCAACTGATTCTAATATTTTCGAGTGTTGTTTCAGTGATTTATCAGAGCAATAAGGGTTGCAATAAGGTGTTATTTGTAAAAGTTTGTTTGAAGCACATAAAGGAAAAAGGCATTTCTGAAAACATGAATGAGATTATTTGTTGAAAAAATGCATGCACGGTAAAGGAGCTGGAGTGAAAGAGTGTCATTTTTCTGAAGGAGTTTGACATTAAAAAGCTCTGAAATGAATAACCTTACTGCCCCAAAATAGTACTCCTGCAAATCTTCCCATGCTATTAACAAGCGTTACCGTTTCTGTTATATATGTTAAGTTGTACTAAATGTGTTCCTGCCCTCAGCACCTTCATTTATATGAACCCTTTTATTGTGCTGTCACTTAATAATATATTTTCAATTAAAAATTGAAATATTTTATGTGCTCACATTAAAAATACATATTTAAACAGTCTGTGTCTGATCTCAATGAGAAGACGCTCTGCATTCACTCATGTCTCTCCTCCTGCCTTCTTTGTGCAGGTTTATAACGCCTTCATGCTTCCTCATCCTCCTCTGCAGAAGTTCCTTTTCCCTGTCTTATTTCTGCAGGTATAACTGCCAGGAAGGAGATATTGCTGTTATTTGTTTACAGGGCGCCTATCATGTTTACAGCCCGGGACCAGTGGTTCTCCTGTGGCACAGCTCAGAGACGAGGGCTAATTTTTAGTGCAAAACTCCTATGTGGTTTTATAAAAGAGATATTTCTGATGTGCAGTGTTTGCCTTTCATACCCATGACAGCTCTTGTGACATTGCCCCAAGTCATGCAGCAAGTGTTGGTTTTATTTTTCCTTTCCTCTACTCCAGGAGCCGTTGTGCAGTTCCCTCACAGGCCATTGCAGAACGGTTCTATTTTCCAAAACACAACGAGAAGCGCCTTCCCTGATGAGAAGCAGTGCTTGTCCTGCCAGATTGAGGCACAGCTCCACATCTGATCGAGGACAGGCCAAGGCTCTGCTAATGCCTTCTGCTCCATGGCTGCACACAGGGCTGTGCATCCTGCAGACATTTACCCCTGTGCACCTTACAGCCTGCGCCTATTTATGTGCCAAAGGCTTAACTAAATGAAGTGTTGGATCACACGCTTAACACCAGCTTTTAGGGGGATTTCTGGCTCCTTGCCCAGCTGGGATAAGCTGCACTTTTAGAACCTGCTAGTATAATGTCCCGGAGCAGCGCAGAACACCCCACTGCCCAACCCTGTGCTGAGTGCCACTGCTCCCAGTGTCTGTATTTTTCTTTACCCGAGCTGATCCGATCTGGGAATAAAAACAGAGGGAAACAGATGGCCCATTGTGAGTGCTGCTCCTGCCCTGTGCTCCAGCACAGGCTCCAGAGAGCCCGGCGCTGGGGCCAGCTATTGCTGCTGATTTTCCATGTGTTAAATGCATGCACTAAGAGGAAGCCAGAGCAGGACAGCACCTCAGAATCCTCTGCATCAAGGTGGTTTTCCTGATAGCCCTGATGAAATTTTGGGAAAAAATGATCCCTGGGGCTCCCAGAGCCAGGTATCTTTCTGTTGGTTGTGTTAACTGCCAAATGATGCTCTGAGAGTACGAAAATTCTGAGCGTGACGCATTATTTAGTTAGCATGGTACATCACTGGGAATATTATCTGACATCTCTGGGTTATACCTACCACTGAAAAAGAAAATGTTCACTCAAAAATGAAGAGATTTCTATCCTCAGCCTATAATTTTTATTGTTTTATCCAACTCCAGCTCTACCAAAACCAAGGCAGAGAAGTTTCTGTTGGGATGGCTCCCAAGAGCACCAGGCGCATGCAGCTGGCAGGGCCTTGCCCCGCTCCCATTCCCCAGGCTTTTCGCCTGCCTCAGAAGTGAAAGCAGAAGGCTGACCCCAAGCATGATGAATTCCTGCTGAGCTTTTTCCCATTAACTTCAGTAAGGGCTTAAGCCGGTGGTTTTCAGAAGCTGGGTGGCTGGTGGGGATTTTTGATGGAGGCAGGGGAGAGAAGACAGGGTGTTAACATGTTTTTCTGATTAATTATAGTGTTCTCAAGAGTAAGTGAATAATAGTACTGGTCAGAGCCAGGCATCACACGGGTCTCAGCCTTGCAGGGTAAATGGTGTCTGAATTGTGAGTAATGTTGACCTGGCAGAGGCCAGATAAGATACAGATTTTTCACATCCAGCACTGGACAGAATCTCACCTATTGATAACTAAATGCACCAAAATATAGCAACGTTCAGCACAGCAATCCCCCTCACCCTCTGAAACAGCACTCAGCCATGCCAGGCAGCAGAAGGGCACAATTTAGGCTCCAGCAACTGAGAAGCATTGGTGCTGACTGAAAGTCAGAAAGCAGATGGAACAATGGCACTGCCTCTATCCCACTGTCATTGGTGGCTCCACCATGTGCCATGGCAGCACCTTTTGCCTACAGCTCCCACATTTACCAATTTCAAAGCCATCTCACTGTCTGTTGTAGCTGCTAAAAATTCTTTTTTTTTTTTCCCCCTCAAAAGATAACGATCTGCCTGAAGTAATCTATGCTTGTTCTTTAGCATCTTGAAAACACAGAGGTACCCTCTTGTTATGAAGGTCCTCAGCGGGAATGTAATAAAGCGAATAATTTGCCTTTCTCACTTCTGTTCCGGTGCATTCAAAGCTTTTAATTTTACTCCTAAATGGAGCCATTTTTTTTCTATTATTGTCCTCCTTGGCTGCTTCTCAATGGAAAATGTTCACAATTTCCTATTAATGAGCACTGTTTAGGAGAAGGGTTGACTTTTTGACTGGTTTAAAAAAAAATCTTCTGAATATTTCAACTTTCCTTCAGAAGATGAATGTCATCCTCCAGCCAAGTGTGGCAATGAGGGGTAATTTTGTTCTTAGTCTGGGTTTTCTCACCTATTAATGAAAAATTAAACATATAATAGCATACTCTTGAATCTCCAGTATCTTTTGCAAGATTTAAAGATGGAAACATTGGTTTGACCCTTCTGATGGCAACAGCAGATATGCTGGAAAATGTGTCGTGTTTAACTGCCCTCTGCATTAATGTGTTAAGATTGATGCAAACTTACTTGGTCTGATTTTATAAGAGGCTGATATTTGTCCTAAGGAGCAACCTGATGGATCTGGAGTGGCCCCTGTTCATTGCAGGGGGGTTTAACCAGGTGGTCTTTAAGGGTCCTTTCCAATTCAAATGATTCAGATTCTATAATCCTATTCCAAGTAAATATCTCAGTAAATCCCTTCTTCTTCAAGATGCCACAGTGGGACATTTCTTAAGAAAACGCAAAACTGAGCCAAAAGATCCTGCAGTCACAGAGCTGAGCTCTGCAGATGCTGCGGTGCTGCTGAGCTTCGCACCCCCATCCATCCTGCATCCAGCTGCCCGAGAGCCAAGAATTACAGCAGCTTCCCTGCTGCATTAACAGCTTTCACTGTTTGGTGTTGGATGAATGGGGCAGGTCACATCTCTCCATTCTGTTTGAGACTTTGCAAAGTCAGGAAGGCTGTGTCTATTTAACATTAAATATTATCTCCAGCAAACATGGCTTAGAAGATACTTTAAAAAATGCAGAGGCTTTCCAGCACAGGACAGCAGCGATACGTGGACCCACATCAAATGCTTCTTTTATGAATCACGAAGTAGATGCTGCCTTGCTTACAAGCATGTGTAAATTGGGAGTCGTGACTTAAAGCAGTATTTGACCTCCTGGAATTCCCTGCTGCACGCATCCTGGCATGCCTCATTGAAGATGCCCGTGTTCTGTGCTTTTCCTTGTCACTGAGAGATATGGCGTACAGACGGAACGATCATATTGGCCTCTAAAGGAAAATATTTAACCCAGAGATGTCAATGGAATATAGAAATGATGGTTAAAATCCCAGAAGCCTGCCTTGTTTTTGTCTTTCTCCTTTCATCTAGCACTTTGGGTCGTGCCATCACTTATATGCTTCAGCCCAAACAGGCAATTGCTGAGTTAAGAACCTGGAGTTCAAAGTGAACCATAAACCTTAGTCTATAAGATAAATCATACAAATTACTTTACAGAAATAAATAGAACATTTGGGAGAGAGGTTATCTTCTTGCCTTCAGTTTACATCTCTAATGACTGTAAGTTCACAAATGCATTCTGTCAAGAATATAAACATTGCTTTTATTATACCAAAGACAGATATTTATGATGAACTTTTACAGTACAACCAGCTAGCTTAGAGGAAAACCCTGGAATTTGGGCAAGAATGCAGAAAGTCTGTAAAGATTATTATTAAATCTGTGGACACTTTTTTAAGTGCAGTGAATGCTATTGGGAAACCTCATCACTGGGGTCTGACTGCACAAATTGGTGTTGGAAACTGGTGGATGGGAGTGAGCTTTTTTCTTGTACGAGTGCTGCCATGCAGAAACATGGCATGGTTTCCACACAAACACAGTCATGTGGCATCTTTTTAAAACTCAACTTTCCTGCAGTTCTTGATGAAGATATCATTTTCATCTTGCATAGGTCTGAAGTCCTCACTTCCCCGTCCCTTCTTCCCTTTTTCTGAGGCATGTTATAATTGGAAGAGGAGAAAGTGATTCGATTAATAAAAAGGCTTTTGTTGAAACTGGATGGTAGAGAGGTCAGTGAGATACAGGACCAAGCCCAAAAAGTGCTCAATCTCAGGATCCCAGCATGGAAATGACTCCCAGTTCCTTCCTGACAGGTCAGATATCAGGGAAAGGCTCTGGCCCAGAGGATAATGGGCACGGAGTAGCTGGGCAGGGCAGTGGACACAGCCCTGAGCTGCTGGAGTTCAAGGAGATCACTCTCAGATATTGGGTTTGGGTAATCCTGTGTGGAGCCAGGGGTTGGACTCCATGACCACTGTGGGTCCCTTCCAATGTGGGATATGCTGTGATCTTTTATTGGAACTGCTCTGCCCAGACGGTGCCTTAGCACATGATGGTCACCAAAGAAACAAATCCTTTTGCCATTGCTCTTTGAAAGGTTCCATGGAGGAGCAGGGGTAGGGTTTGGGTGGCTGAGGCTCCCTGCAATCTGGGCTGGATGGGTCAGAAGCTGCTCCTGGTGCCTTGGGAAGCAGTGACGCTGAGAGCTTGCACTGCTGGACGGAATCAGGATGCTGTTGGTAAAAGGAATGATCGATCTGGGTCTGAGAGGATAAGGAGAAAACACTGCCAAGCCCCAGAGGCAGCTCTAGAAGCAGACAAGCAGGGTTTGGGCTCTGCTCCATCTCCTCCCATTTCTCCTTCCAACACGAGTCCCTCTGAGCCAAAGCTAAGGTCAATTAGCAAAGCAAATGTGGGCACGTTTCCATTCTCGGTGCTTGGGCTGCTTTACATACGCCCATGGGTATTTCTCATCCAGATCTGACCACTCAGGAGCCCTCTTCTCTCCCTGTGGTTTGGAGCAGGCTCTCACCAAAAGCATTACACAATGTGTATCGCTGGGCGACATGTGTTCCATGATTCCAGCAGTCATGAATGAGGTATGAGAAATTGGACATGATATTGCATTTCCTGTTCATGCATCTGTTGGATAAGCTGTTTGGAGTCCGCTGTGTCAGCCAGGGATTGCTTCTTTCCTACATCATGGCAGTGTCTGTTGGTTGGGCTATGTTACGTCTGGTGACGGAATGAGGGAAAGAAAAAAGGAGCACATTGAAGGCAGAAGTATTTAAGCCTGGACAGTTCTGTGAGCATATGTGTGACACATTCATGGGCCGGTTTGTCAGAAGCAGGGATGCAAAACGCGAGCCCCCAGCCATGTTGAGCAAATCAAAGGGTGGAAGCGAGAAGGAATTCCACAGCGCATGCAAATCTTGCCCAAATGTTGCTGTTGTGTTGCTTCCCCTCCTGGCAGTGGGGAAATCTGCCATACAGCCCCAATCACCACCGGGTCATGTCTCCAGTGAGCCCCCAGGCTCCCAGCATGGGCTGTGCACTGGGTTTGGTGAAGGCATCCTCCATGCAAACACGAGCAAACTCATCATGGGTCGGGAGGGCTGAGGGCTTCTCACCCCAACACAGAATTGGCACAGGTGGTTCTTGGGGCAAGGAATGAGCAGATATGCAAAAGGGCATTCTTTCCTGGATGGAGGGATGGTGCTGAACCGCCTCCCAGTGATGCAGCAGAGGTGTTGTGATAAACTGATGGTATCTGCAGCTCAAGTGGATATGAGTTTCTGGAGAAAGTCCAGTGATTTTCTGCTCCATTTGACATCTCCCACACAGACTACATCCCTTCTTCCAAAGAGCAGCAGTATTTTCCTTCTCTTCCCTTTTTCTTTTCTGTTTTTTTTCTAAGAGAGACTCAGGAGATGGGATAGGAAATAATGGAACGAAACAAAAGAATCAATAAAAATAATTTTTGTGTTGAATGGAGAGGAAATTCAGAAAAGAAAAAGAAAAGTGATTTAATGTGAAAAATGCATGGGAAAAAAAAAAACAAAAAAAAACCATTTCACTTCATCAGAGGCATTTTGCAGAACCTGTGACTTCCAGCAGCCTGGCTCCTGGTGCCACCTGCTCAGAACCTGGATGCGCAGGCACAGCGGGGTTCAGCCCTCATCTCCATCCCCAAGATCACACTTGTGGATAACTTTCCTGGAAACCTTATTAACCTTATTAATACTATTAGTATAACCTGTATCAATACTGGGCTTGGATTAATATTTCAATGTAAGTTGTGTCCTGACCACTCCCCTGGAGGCATCAATAAACTGCATCTCTCAGCCATGGGTCAGCAATCCCTGCTTTACAGGCACATCCCAGGCACGTTTCCTTGCAGCCCCTTCTTTCTATTGCATGAAAGCCATCCTCTCAAGGGCCCTTTCCAGAGTGGTGCATTCATTATGGCTTGCATTAAAATTAGTACATCTTAATATGAGCTTTGCCATAATCACATAAGAATGAGGTACCTACATTAACACAATGAAAGCTCCTTGAAGCCATTTACCATGCACAGGTACACCAAGATTAGACCAGTCATAATAAACAGCGATTAGGCATGAAACTGAACCAAGGGAACTGTTTTAAGACAATGGTTTATACATGAAGTAGTACCCAAAAATATCTCCCAAGCACGTTACCTGAATGATAAACGAAAACAGAGCCTCAAGTAATAATAACAATGTAAAACAATTTGTGAAGCCTTTTCTAAGCAGCACCCTGGTTAGATTCCAAAGAAAATACATGCAAAAAATATTCAAAATCCCACGCGGTACATTGACTTTGGCTGGCTCCCAGCTCCTGGGTATGAAAGCTTTCTCCCAGTGTTTTGCAAGTAAAACAAGGTCTTTGAATGAGGGCCTGAACCTGCAGGCTGCTGAGCACTTCCTCGCTGATACCAGTGTCTGTGGGACGTGGTTTAGTGGGCACAGTGGGGAGGAGCTGACAGCTGGACCTGATGACCTTAGAGGTCTTTTCCAACCTTAACGATCCTATGATTCTTTATCTATGGTGAGCATGACAGACTACTGCAGAGCTCTTACACAGGCCAACAAATATTTATCCGATAACGAAACCCATCGTAGCAAACGCACACAAAAATGTAGCTTTCAGCATCCGGCCCTGTGTTGTGCAATGCCTTTATGTTGCTTTATTATTTTTTTTTTTAACAGAAAGTAGCAGACCTTCAGACACTTCAGCCCCTGCTGGAAACTGCTCTGGCAGCGGACCCGCTCTCCCCAAGACTGGTGGGAGCTGCTGGAAGCACTCCTTTGCCTCTGAGCACAGAGCAGGATTGGGCTCTGAGCCCTTAATCCCTGCTGTAAGGAGTGGAGCGCTGCACACAAGATGTAGCAACAAAACAGATTTAGTTCAAGGTTAGTCTCAAGAACCCTTATCTGATCACTGACAGTAATTTATCACACAGAACCCATCATTAGTGTCAAGCTGTTTTATTACCCACTAACTTAACACTGTTTTACCAAGAGTCAAGTGTGATGTCACTCATGTTAAAGTAATTTACAGCTAATAGATATGAGGTAGGAGTCGATGCTGAGTTCCTTTCATACTCAGAGTGAGCTACTTTCATTTTGCCCAGTAAGCAAACGAGAGCAGAAGGATGATAACACCAGGGAACCATCCACATGCCTTTGTGCCCATGCACAAACAGGGGATCTTGAGAGTTCACGCAGCATCTTCATACACAAGAACTCAGCTGCAGACGTGAGTTCTGATATCACAAAGTTTAAAGGGCTGGTAAGATTTAAGACACAGTAGCAAATTTGGTTTTGCAGGACTGGAAATGTGTGATGCTTTGGTCACGTGGAAGTTCAGCACATGAGCAGAAGGGAATCCCTGATGGGGTCCAACCGCGTGCCACAAAACCTGACATAGAATCACAGAATCACGGAATCACAGAATCATGAAGGTTGGAAAAGACCTCTATGATCCCCAAATCCAACCCTATCCCACCATGGCCACTGACCACATCCCTCAGTGCTACATCTACCCTTTTCTTGAAAAAGTCTAACATTCTGAATTCTGAGGGGACATTTGGGATGACCTGTTGCTCCCTTTCCAGCAGGCTCAGCCTTCAGGGTGCGAGTTGCCTCCATCTGAACATGGAGAGGAGTTACATCCACCTCGGTAACAACGCTGGTTACAAGAAGTGGTGATGGTATGAACACTGTTTTCCTTCTCTGCTTTCCAGCCAATGCTGCTCAGTCCTGAGGTCAGCCCCAGTGCAGGCTGTGTTTATAAGAGAGTGCATTTCCCATTTCCAAGCACTTGCCGTCTCCTCTAATGAATCCTCCTGCTGACGTCTCCAGGATCCATATTCTTAGCCTGTGGGACTTTCAGAGATAATCCTGACTAATGTGTATATATTCAGAGAGGTTTATTATAGAGAACTGTACGGTTGGGATAAGGGAAAGGGCATCCTATATCAGTTCACCTCTCCAATTTTATATCCATTAAAGAGCATTTTAAATCACTGCATCTGCTATTATTTCTCCTGGAAGTTCCCAAACCTTTGGTTATTTGCATGAAGACTTCAAATGGTCCAGGAGCTGTGACCCTGAAGACATTGTAAAAAAAAAACAGCCAGAGGAGATCTGTCAGGATTAAATTTTAACTGTTGTTGGGGTCTCAGGTAAATATCTTGCTCTGAAAACACACCTGGACTGTAAATCATTGCAGCATCACTTTTGTCAGCCCTGTCAATAACTGTCCCGGTCTGCAAATTCTGTTTGATCAAACAGCCCTTGGAAACACACGCGTTCAGTGGTGACCTTAGCTTCAACCCACGGTGCCCATTGTATGCAGATCAGCTACAACCCTGGAGAGAGGACCCAGTTTTGGCTGTGGAAAAGGCCCAGCTGACCAGCTGTGGAGCTGGAGGTTTGGAAACACTGGGCAATGGCTAAACTCTGTCTAGAGATTGGCCTGCGTGCAGGCAGATGAGATATATGTACTCATCATTTTCTGTCTACAGGGAACCAAATAAAGTCTTGCCAGGACTTCTGCTTCTGCATATCTCAGCTTGCTTCAAGTCATTCCAGTGGCTCCTCGTAACACATGGCTTTGCTCAGTGTGTTTCTGTGCAATCTCAGGAGTGAGCAGGAGATTGCAAGTGGCCCAGTGCCGAGTACTCCCCCATGCACTACTATGAACACGGGACCACAGGGTTTCCACTGTGCAAGGAGAAAGCAGTTGGGCAGCACCAGCTATGGCCCAGATTCTGCCTTGACTTTATATTTGCAAGTCTAGAGAGGTAAGAAGAACCTCTATCTTCCTCCTCACCAAGTCCAGAGCATTAAAACACGGAAGCAGTGGTCCAGATACTGCAAGAGGTGCTTTGCTTCTGCTCTGTCTGTAATGGTCACCTCTCCCTCTTCACACCACCTTCCCAACTAATTGGAGCCATGTTTCCATGCCAAAGTGGATGAAAAATGCAGGCAGTGAGGGCTGAGAGGTTGCTCAGAGGGTGAAAAATGAGGGTAGGGGAGGTCAGGGATGCAGCCAGAGAGGCGGAGAGAAGTGGCAAGGGGATTTGAGGGAGGTGGAGGAGAAGGGTTGCTGGCCAAAACCACAGCAGGTCAGATGTGGTAGAGAAGTTGTGAAAAGAAAAAGCAGCCTGCAAACGTGGTGAATGAAGGCAGAAAAAGCACTGGATGTGGGGGTATTAAAATTAAGCATGGCAAAGCAATGCAGTGAACATTAAGTTTAGTTCTACTAGATAGGAAAGGCTGAACTGTTCATTCGTCACATCCTTTCAGTGCCTTGCTTATGAAAACCCACTGTGCCATTTCTTCCTCAAGGAAGATTATTTTGAAGCACATAAAATAGACGAAGAGAAAGGTGCAAAAAGAAAATTAGCCACAAATGCAAACAGTGCTCCAAATTCATTGCTGGGGCATCTTCATTAACTTCAGTGGAAGATTTCTACAGACATGAATTCAGATCTGCATTTATAAGTGCACATCTGTTCTATGCCAGTGTTTTGAGTCAACAACTCACACCAAAACTGCAGTGGAAAAAATAAATGCTTCTGCTTACAGATACAACATTAAGTGGACAATGAGCATTAATATTGCAGTTGACTTTGGACTGCAAAGCAACATAAAACTCATAAGCAGAATAAGGAGGAAGCATGCTTTAGGACCCAGGTGCCTTCTGGTCTTCAGAATCCAATTTGTACAGAATTCTGACTAAAAAAAGACATTTGCATCTCTTCAGGCCCTGGAAGAGGGCAGCATCTTCTGTACAACCAGGCTCTCAAGTGGCTGGATTACCCAAAGACTTCATAAATTGTCATTTATTTTTAAAGTTCAAAACTCATTATTTCCATCCACTCTGTACACATCTACAAAGGTGTAACACTGGAGATCTGGAGTCAGAGTGGTTCTAAAAGCCCAAGTGGTTTCTTGCACTGAGGTGTAGCTTCCTCCTGGCCTGAAGCTGTGTGCAGAAGCAGACCCACTACCAGCCTCCAAAGCCTTCCCTGTGTCCCTGTGAAAAAACAAGCTGTGAGCAAAGGACCAGAGATGATCTCCAGATGCTGAAGAGGCCCACAGAAGCCATGAGGATGGCAACATCAGCACAGCCCTGCTGCTGGGAGACTCTCTGAGGCTGTGTCTGCTCTGGAAGCTGTGGAAGAGATGTCTCCAAAAAAGAGCCATGCTCAGGAGCCATAGTCTATCCAAAAGCTGTAAACCAAATACTGGGGTCAGTGAGTGCTCTCTTGTTTTCCAAATATGACTTTTAATTTAATACTGAAAAGGTATTCAGCCTTTTCAAGGTTCAAGGCTGTTGGGGCAGTATCTAGCTGGTGAGCAAAGCACTATGTCACACAACTCCTTGGTCTCCACTTTTCTCCTGTGTAGACAAAAATACATTCTACTCCTACACAGCCCAAAGTTCCCAAATTCAGTAGTGCCTCCTAAAAATCATGGCACTCAATGAACCCAAACAATCATGAATCTGGATTTGCTGTTTCAGTTTTCTTTTTTAATCCTGGAGATCTCCCTTTTGTCCCATCTCCTTGGCACCCCACAAAGCCAGACACTTTGCTTATGAGAACACTGGTACTCACATTAAAATCTGAAGTTTCAGGAAAAAACAGCTGGCATCATGGGATTTGAGGTGAAAAAGTGAGCTCATATCCCAGAGTGTCCCACTGGGAGAGACCACTCATCTGTGGGAACACGCTAAAAAGATCTACTGTAGGCTTGGGCACCAGCATCCTATTTCCCAACATTTAGCAGTCAATAGCAGTCCCAATCTCCCTGCACAGCACAGGAAGACCCACTGCAGTCTCTCCCAACCACGCCACACCAACCAGGTTACATCACGACTTTGGTCGCTGAAGCTCCTCGTTCCCTTCCCTCCCCCACCCCAGGAACAATGGCTAACTGTTCTTTTTCCATCTATAAATTTGTCTGAGTTAACAGTTCCCAAGATCTGGCAGCAAGCTGGAGCTGGGAGTGAGCTGAGAGATAGGAGAGTGACAGTCTGAAATGAAACACAGAGCCGCTGGGCCTGCAGCCGTCAGACAGGAGCCTGGCTCCCTCCCTTAAAGATTAGCGAGACTCCTTCTCCGGAGCCCTCCGCATTCCCCAAAATCCTAGCAACAAAGTGCTGTCTCTCAGCCGCCAATGAATCATGTGAATTTAACCTTTCACCTGGCCACAGGGAGGTTAATATACCAAAATAGCCCTTTTTTTTTTCCTTCTTCTTTTTTTCCCTTCTTTTTTTTTTTTTCCCCCTTTCCCCATTTAGTGCCTGGGAAGTGGGGAGCGCAGTGCAAACCCCACATGGCTGGGTGGGCTCTGGAGGTGGTTTCGTGCTGGAGATTTTGCTCGCTGCTCCTCTGCTAGTTGCCATCACCAGTTTGCTCAGAGAAACTCTTTCCATTTTCACAGTATGAAAAATATTATGCAGTACGGATCCAGGTTGGTTGGATCCTCACCTCCACCACGGTGCTGAGCCCTTGCTGGGAACTATGCTGAATGTCCTTGTGCCATGGGGCTGGGGTAAGGTGGAAGCCCACAGAGACCCCTGCCTCTGATAACCCCAGGATGCTCCATTTGCCCATCTGCAAACAAGGAGGTGGTGTGAGCCCTCCTGGGCCGCTCACAGCAGTGGCTTTGCAGCCCCAGCCCACACCTCTGCTCTCATCTGCTGTGGGATCCCAACACTTTATGTTAAATGAAAATAAGGGAAAATGCATTTTAAATAATTGAGGCCAAAATCACACAAGCAAAGGCCACAAGCTCATGCCTAGGTACCCATCTTTAGGGGGCACAAATTGTTGTTTGTGTTTGGTTTGCCTTAAATACCAAAGGAAGTGGGGTGATTTTTGTGACTGCTGTTGACTTGAGAGTGGCTGGAGGAACAGCTGAGACTGCAGCATCCCCGTGTTCAGGGCTGTTAGAGGACAGCAGCCAACATCAGCTCTATGGAACTGCTTTTATTTTTCATGCCAGTTAAACTCTTATGGGCTAAGGAACAAAAAAGGATTGAAGCCGAGAGTAAGAGGGGGAAAGATTCAAAATACTTTCCCTCTCCACTAATGCCCCTCTACCTGAGAGCCACTGCCACATGCATATAGCAGGAGATAAATATTTTTTGGCAGAGCCTACTGTTTGTTTAACCCCTTTGAGCTTCAGCCCTCTGGCCCCCCTCACTCCTACAGGCACAAACCCCCTGTCCCTGCTTGCCTGGCCTGGAGCAGCTCACCCTTTGCCCACAGCCCCTCACTAGCCTTGGAGACAGGATAGGAAGGGGCTCAGGATACAGTGGGCAGGAGGGATGTGGAGCAGGGGATGGGGACCACAGATGCTGATCCAGAGTAGCACAGACCCTACTGGTCCCTTCCCATAGGTCCCTCATTTTCTTAGCTCACCTGAGCCGGGGGAAGCAGCCTCTGGGGACTTCGTCCTCCCCCTGGAGCCATTCATTTGGCAGATGGGTGCGGAACTAGAAAGCTCAGCGCTGCCCATGGGGGCTGCGGGGGCCAAACACTCGATGGGTTCCCCTTCGCAGCAGGACGGAGGGCCACGAGCCGCCTCTGAGCCCCGGGGGAGGATGCTGCGGCCCGGGAGAGGCGGGGGGAGGAGGGGAGCGTATTTAATTAATTGCCACCCTCTCGATGGAACGAGAGGGACTCGGAATTCCCCGCTCAGGGTGCGCCTTGCCTCTTGCCTGCCAGGAGCAGCAGGACTGGGTACGTTCCTACCCTCCCCTCTCCACTTTCCATTTCTTTTTTTTTTTTTTTTTTTCCCTTTTTTCTTCTTTTGTTGTTGGAGGGGGCTAAGGGCCCCCCTCGGGACCTCGCAGCGCGCTCCCGTGCGTCCGCCCCCGCGTAGGGCTCACAAATCAGCCGGAGCGGGATTAGGGCCGAGGGGCCGGGGCGCCGGGCAGTCTGTCCCGGGCCGGGGGAGCCTCACCTGGAGGGGTCAGGCCTCCCCCGGGAGCCGTGCCGAGAAGCACCGGCCCTCCTCGGACCCAGCCTGGACGGGGGGCACCGTCTCTGCCTCTTGCAGAACGCTGGCCTGGAAAAGCAGGGACGGGTCCGACCCAGCCTATCTAACGGCCGCGGTGGCAGAGATCTGTCCTAGGGATGAACTCCGGGTGGGAATGGAGGAGAGGGATTTGGTCTCTCCCAGGAGTCCGAGGAACACTTGCCCCGGTGTTTGTGTCTGGGTTCCTTGTGCACGTCTAAACTTCTTTAGGATCTGGGGGATATGCAGAGAGCTCTGGCACTTCATGCTCGGCTCTGCGCCCACATCGGGTCCCTCTCGAGTCCCACACAGCGCCGGCACCGTGTCCTGCCCGGCATTTGGGGTGGGGGTGGGGGTGAAGGGGCTACCTCGGCGGTGCAGGGAGAGTCACGGAGACCCCGCCCGTTCCTCATCCCACGTCCCGGCCGAGTGAGGGCTGCGGGCGGCACACCGACACGGCTGCGCCGTCCCCTCCATCTCGGCTGCCCTAAAGCATCGTCCGCGGCCGGTTCGAAGGAGGACCCAGGGCTGATCCGTGCACTGAGAGCAACTCGAATTATTCCAAAACCATCCAAATAGCAAAGAAAGGCAGGCTCATTCCGAGCGCCGGGTGCGGCCCCCTACCCCGTGGTCACCCCGAACTCACCGTCTCCCCATCTTCACTATCGGCTGCGGGACTTCACTATCGGCTGGGCTTTGCCCAGCTCGTCCCGCAACACGCAGCCGGTCCAACCGCGGAAAGTTGCGGTAAACTGCTGGGGTTCGTGCCGGAAAGCCCCGGTGCGGGATCACCTGCCCGCAGCCCTGCGTGTCCCCGCGGTTCTGCCCGGGGCGACTGCGGGAGGAGCCACCTCGGAACCCGCCGCTCCGGTTGGCAGCACCGCAGGGCAGAGCTGATGCCACGGCGAGGAAAAATTGGGTTGGAAAAGTGCTAAATCGGAGGGGGCTGAATACACGCACAGGCAACGCGTCTGCGGGCAGGTTTTCGTGAGGCTAGCGAAAATGCCCCCGGATTTCAGCATAGCCTCGTTTCTTTCAGTGTTCCTATTTTTATTTGAACACCACAAGCGATAGGAACGGGCGGTTCGCACGTTTATTATTATTATTATTATTATTATTATTATTATTATTTATTTTTGATCTTTTCAAGACTAAATCACCATTAAATGGCGCTTTGTAATTGCAACGCCTGGGAACTCACGCATCCGCGGGCAACGGCCGAGCCCGACGGCTTCACCCGCTCCCAACCACAGAACCGAAACGAACGGAGCTCCGGCGGTGCTTCAGCCGCGGCTGCCGCGGGTTTGGAGCTGTTTTAACGCGTGAAACGTTTCTTCCCGTTGTTATTTTCTTTCTCTAGTGCACCTTTTTAATATACGTATAACAATTATTTTGTTTCGAGGGACGGTAGTAAACGGCCGCTTTCTCCTGAACGTAGCAAGGAAATAAATACAGATCCCCAGCCTGTTGCCTCGCATTATTCGGAGGGAAATAGCTGGCATTCCTGCCCCGGTTTATTTTGGAGCCGAAATTTCCCACCCTTCCCGCAGCGGTGGTCCCCGCGGAGCCGGGCCGCACTCCCCCGACCGCTCGGAGCTCGGCTGCCGGGAGGGCTCGGGGCCGGATCCCGACAGCCGCTCCCGAAAGCAAATCCTGAGAATGACGAAATTATTTCTTCCCTCCGAAGGAAGGGACCGTGCCGGCGGCCGGTGGGGACCGGTCCCGTTGCCCTGTCTCAGAGAAGAGTTAAATCGACCAAATTACCGGGTCAGGAGGACGCGGGGATTTAAGTGCGCCTTCCCCTCCTGCCGCCCCTTCCTGGGGACGAACAGACGGGGAAAATTGGAGAAAAGGCTTCTGCTGTTTCCCGTCCCGCTGCGGGTCCCTGCTGCGCGGTCAGCTGCAAGGGAGGAGGCCGCGCTACCCCGGGGAGCAGCAGAGCCCCAGGAATGAGGCAGAGCAGAGGGAATGGGGACAGCAGGGCCCCGACGGGGCGGCGAGGGGTCGGAGCCGCCCTGAGACCTGGACATGACTGCGAGCATCGCCCCGGCGTCGGGATCACGCGCCGCTGGGGTTGTGCACGGAGAGGTGGGGGCCCTGCTGGTGAGACTCCCGTCCCCAGTATTCTGGGTTTTGTCGCAGACGAGTGCGGGAGCTCTCGCTCGAAGCAGAAAAGCGCTTCGCCACGTCCTCTGCAACCCGACAGCCCGGTCGGAAAGGTCTCGGTGTGTTCCCCGCTGGTTCCTGCGAGAAACCAGGATCCGGGGGGGGGGCATCGCCTCCCGCTGGGACAGCGGAGAAACCCAGAAAAAATAAAGCCGGGAGCCACCCCCAGCCCGGGGGCGGGCGGACACCTCCATCCCTGCGGCTGGAGGTGGGAAGGGGGGTCGACAGGAAAGGGGGGACGCGGGTCGTCCTCGAGGGCCGCATTCTGCCCCCGTCCTCCCGGCGCCCACGGCCCCGCTCCAGGGGAGAACCGAAGGGCGCGTCCCCCCCGCCGGGAGAGGAGCCGGCGGGACGTATCCCAACCCCCAACACCCCCGCCGGGAGGAGCCCAATCCTCGCCGGGACCGGGGCTACCCCGGCGGCCGTCACGTGGGCCGGGCCGCACCGGGGCCCCCGCCGTAAAGAGCCGCCGCCGCCGCCGCCGCCGCCACTTCCCCGCCGGGCGCAGCCGGGGACGCACCCACGGGAGACGGCGGCGAAGGAAGGGAGGGAGGAACGGGGGAGGGAGCGCCGGCCCCGCACGGCCTGGGCACAGTGGTGGTAGTTTTCATTTTTGTTTGGTGTTGTTTTTTTGTTTTGGTTTGGTTTTTTTCCTATAAACTTTATTCTATTATTATTATTATTATTATTCTGATTTTCCTGGGATTTCCCTGCATGGTCTGAGCGCAGCTTCATGCCCACCCGGCCATGCCCGGCTCCGCTCTCGGCCCGCTGCCATGTGAGTACCGATATGGGATGAGGCACCCGGGGGTGGGATGCTCTTTTGGGGAGTGAGGTCCCCCTGTAACTGCGATGGCTCCATCAGCTCGGGGAGGCCGCGGTAGCGTTATTTCTCTTTTCAACAAGAAAACGGCAGCGTTGGCCGCTGGGGGACATCGGGGCCGCCCCTGGGCCGGAGCCGCTGCCCAAAGCTCCCGGCTCCAGCGCCCCGGGGACCCCGGCACAGCCCGCATCTCCCTTCCACCAGCTCTTCCACCAGGCCCCGGTGCCTGCTCCAGGCCCGGAGCTCAAAAAAAAAAAAAAAAAAAAAAAAAAAAAAAAGACAGGAAAGGAAATACTTTTGTTAAAAAAAAAAAAAAAAAATCTGTTTTTTTCGGATCCTTGGAAATGCCCGAGCAGCTGGGACGGGGCCGGGTGGGACGGAGCCGCGGGCGCTGCTGTTCGTTCAGTGGATTTCTTTGGTCGACCGTATGGGACGGAGCGGACCAGAGGAAAGCTTAAAGGAGAGAGAAATCTCTGCATATACATAAAGCGAAAGCTCCTGCTTTAAGGAAAGCGGCGCTTTCACGAGGGGAAGCAAGAAGGGCCTCGGACCGGGGTCCGCGGGGTCTCCCGCAGACGGAGCTGGGAGCGGGGCGTGGGTCGGGGGCCGGGGGCCGGGAGAGGTGCGGGGTGCTCCGGCCTCGCTCAGCCGCGACTCTCGGCTCTGCCCCTCAGGTGCTTCTGAGTGAGCGCTTCGGCAACGTCGGGGCGCAGCCGGCCGGGCCCTGAGCAGCCGCCGCCGCCGCCGCCGAGGACGGAACATGTATCAGGGCCTGGCCCTCGCCCCCAACCATGGCCAGTCGGCTTATTCCCACGACTCCGGCAATTTCCTGCACTCGTCGACCGGCTCGCCCGTCTACGTGCCCACCACCCGGGTGCCCTCCGTGCTGCAGACGCTCCCCTACCTGCAAAGCTGCGAGCCGCACCAAAGCCACCTCGGCAACCCTCCGGGCTGGGCTCAGAGCAGCGGCGAAACCACCGCCTTCAACGCCGGCAGTCCGCACCCGCCGTCGGGTTTCTCGTATCCCCACAGCCCCCCGGGCAGCAGCCCCCCGGGGCGCGACGGTGCCTACCAGGGGCCCCTGCTGCTGGGCGGCGGGGGCCGGGAGCAGTACGGCAACGCTTTGGTGCGCTCGGTTAACGGGTCCTACTCCAGCCCCTACCCTGCCTACGTGACCCCCGAGCTACCGCCTTCGTGGACGGCCGGACACTTTGAGAGCAGCGTGCTGCACAGCCTGCAGACAAGGCAGGCGGCCCTGCCCGGCCGCAGGTCAACCTTCGGTAGGTCGCCCTCACCGCCGCCTCTGGGCGTTGAGATTCTCTCGGTTCGAGTCGGAGCATCTCCGTGCGCGGTGCTTTGGTGGGGATGAACCGCGCCGCGGGTTTTGTTTCCCGTCGGGAAGATTTTACCCAGGGATGGAAGGATGGTTCGGGTAGAGGGAACGGCGGGCTGACCCTATACGGAGCGTTCTGTGCGTGCGTGTGTATGTTTGTGTTACACGGAGGGCAAAGAACGCGTTTCAAAGGAGAGGACAGAGGAGCAGAGGCCGTCCAGCACCCCTCACCCCCCCGCGAATATCTCCTCTCCACAATATCGACTTTGTGCCTGTACTTCAATACTTACCCTTGTGTTTAAATTAGCGGGGCAGATTTATAGCTCCCACCCTTTTAAGTAATTTATTGTGGTAAATGAGTTTATATTCGGACAGACTCTCGGTCTCCTCATTCGCCTTCACCCAAACAGGTCCGCAGCTGCAGCGCCCCGCGGCCTTTGGAGAGGTTCATGCATTGACCCGTGAGCCCCGCACTGTTCCCCCGCACCCACACCGCAGGCTCTCTTTAAAGCACGACCCAAACAGACGCAATTTTCGGGTCTCGCTGTAGCAATGCTCCCCGGGGTTGTTCCCGCATCCTCGCCCGGCGGCGGCTCGCAAAGCCCTTTCAAAGCCGCTTCAAGACCTCAGCCGCGTTATCATCTTGACTGCGGTGATCCAAATTATCTTATCTTTGCCCCAAGAACAAAGCAAAGCTGGGACGCAGCCCCCTCCCCGCTGGCGTTACCTCCCACCCGGGGATGCTCGGCAGCGCTTCGCTTCCAGGATTTTCTCTTTGTCTCGGAAAATCCGTTGCGTTGTGCGGGGTCGGATCGCCCCGCTCCTACCGAGGGAGGAAATGTCTCCTGCACTTCGAGTTTGCTGCTTTGGGACCCGGAGGAAAGACCGCCGTCCTCTGTGCCGTTTATTTTTGCTCTTGAATAGTGTAAACCGCTCTTAAGTAGCGTAAACTATACATTTTTTTCAGTTAATGAATTATGGCTTGCTTTTTAAATTCTTTTTTAACTTTTTTTTTTCATTATCTCTTTTTTATTTTTTTATTTCCTTCCTTCCCTCCCATCTACACTTTTTTTTTTTTTTAATTTTTATTTTGATTTTTTGCTTTGCCTTTTTTTTTCTTGCAGTCGGATCTTTTTTAAGGCAACCGAAAATGAAGGAGGTGCGGGGGGGGGGGGGGGGAGGGTAGAGTATTTTTCTTTGGAAGAAAACAACGTTCACGTCGAAGGAAATTATTTCTAAAAGAGAGAGGGGAAAGAAAAAAAAAAAAAGAGGAGAAAGTGGGAAAATCCTGCTCTCAAATCGGAGGCTCGCTCCGTTCTCTCCGGGCTGTAGGGTAAAGCGCAGTGCTGGAGCCGGGCCATCGGGAGAGGAGAAATGCCCGGAGGAGCCCCAGTGAGGGGATATTTGGGGCCGGGAGGGCCGTTTGTGGCTGCTGAGCATTGCGTGGGGCCGGCAGTGCTGAACCTCCATGCAGACCCCGCACAGCACGGAGCCCCCGGTGAGCACCGCGCAGTGATGGAAGTCGGGAAAAGCGCCCCGTTTAACCCTGGCTTCATCATTACCGTGGTGATAATTAGGAATATCTTTACAGCCCGAGGAGGGATAACACCATGGATGGACTCTGTTCCCATCCTGGAGGCATCCACAGCCCTTTTGCGATTTTTGAGGTGTGGGTAGATGAAAATCCCCCTTGCCTTAGAGCAAAATATTGAAAGATGAAGTCGTGGAGGGAGAATAAAGGATTTTTTTTTTCCCATGCTCTGCAGGATGGAGGCAAGCTCCTGGTTATCCCTTGCATGGCAGCAGTGGGGCACGGGGGATTAGAGCCCTGCAGTGCCCCATACACGGGTGGCACGTTGCGATGGGGCCGGCTCCTGACCTCGGCTCTCTCTTCCAGAGTATTTGGAGGAGTTTCCTGGGGATGGTCGGGAGTGTGTGAACTGTGGGGCCATGTCCACACCGCTCTGGAGGAAGGATGGCACCGGGCACTACCTGTGCAACGCCTGCGGGCTCTACCACAAAATGAACGGCATCAACCGGCCGCTCAAACCCCAGAAGAGGCTGGTAAGAAGGGGACACTGCTGGACTGCCTGGGGGTGGCTTGGGGGCAGGCTTTGGAGGCTGCTGCTCGTGCACGTTCTGTTGGCATCTCTGTGCTAGGGCCTGCTGGATTCTCAGTCTAATTGTGAATAGATGCTGTTGATGTCAGCCAGAGTGGTTCAGAAGGAGCAAAGCTGCGAAATTACTGCTCCCAAAAGGTCGGAGCTCAGCACCAAGAAGGGGGAGCGGCGAATGGAGGGGTCCCTGCAGTATGGAAACGTATGGGACTCTATAGGCTGCTCCCGACTCTGTTCCCAGCTTGTTCCCAGCGTAGGCTTGTTGCTTTTTTCCTATTACAGTAGTGATGGTGCACTGGTTCTTCATACGGACATGCAGGCAGAGCAGTTGGAAAAGGCAGAGCTGATCCCAGGCGGGTTGCGATGGGAGCGGGATGGGAACAGTTACCAAACCTGGAACCTCCTAAGGGAGAATTTGGGGTTTGGTAGTTCCTTGTTTGTCGGCAGCGTAAAGCATTAATTCCCCACATCATGGTATTGGGCTTCCTCCAATTGGGATCCCATGGTGAGAGAGGAAAGGAGCCTCCTTTTTTTGTGTGCAGTCACTTTGGGATGTTTAAATTTGGTGGTAACAGTTTTGGTTTCAGAGCTTGTCATCAGAAGCAGTCATTACAAACAGGATGTTTGTCTGAGCCGTGCTGGGGAACAGCTGGGAGTTCCTTTTGCTGTTGCTCGGGTGTATTCCCGCAGTTATTTTGTGTGTTGCAAAACAAACTGTTAGCAGTAACCCAACAGTGACAAGTTTCTGTGCAAAGAAACGATAAGAAACAAATCTGGGATTGCATAAAATGCTTCATTTCGCTTTTGATCGTGGAAATGTGGTTCTGTTTGCAAAACGAAACAAGCAGAGGCTCTCTGGAAGATCACTCCGTAATGACAACTCACCAAAATCAGTGCGTTCCTGCGATACATTTTATGTTATCCGGTAGGATTTGCCCATCTCACCAAAATGTGATTATGTTACATATACACCCCAGCACCAGGCTCCAGCCTCTGCTGAGCTGCACATCTCAGAGTAACGCGGGTGATTTCTTTGGAGCAAACACAATCTGTGTATTGAAAGTCGAACTCAAACCCTGCGTTTCAGAGCCTGCCATCAAAACACAACACTGGCTGAATTTCCAGGGCTCTTTGAGCAGCTTTTCCACCCAGGCATTGGGACAGGTCTTGCCATTACCCAATATTTTGTCCATTGCTATTGGCACGGGGCAGTCAGTAGCACTCGTGAGGCTTTTTTTTAGTAACACTGACATAACATTTCAGCAAAGTTTTCTGATTTAAGATTGTTTCGGAGGGACGAGAAGGGAATTATCACAGCATTTCAAGCTGTTTTGTTATGTTGGCTATCAATGCAGTGATAAAGCCCGAGTGAAAGAGCTGATACTCTTATCCATGGGAAACACTTCAGTGAGGCTGAAATACCTGATGGCGTTTTATTGCATGGAAAAGGAAAGAGGCCGTGATTTTGACTTCCCATTCTGACTCGGGAATGACAGACTTCAAAACCGTGGCTGCTCCACCATTTTGCAGTTCCATTTTGCAACAAGGCAGAGGACAGGAGGATCCACTGACGATGGACAAGAGGGTCCTGGGTGTGCTCTGCAAAGCCACCACCCCAGCTGCTCCTTGCTTTCTGGGCTCGGGGTCGTATAATTTCACAGCCTCTCTGCAGCACCCATGGGGGGACGGCTGCCTGTGGTGCAACACGCTGCTGGAGGAGCAATGAGGAACAACGAAATATAGGCACAGAGAGGAAAAAGGGTTTCTTTTGCCCTTTACGTTACGACCTTTGTTCTGTAAGCAGGCGCTGTGCCGCGGTTATTCCAACTTGTGTTTTCACAGAGCAAGGCCCCAGCGAGCACAACGTGGCACATAGAGCACATAGTGCAGATGGTGCCTGCAGCTCATGCAGTCATCCTGTCATTTGCAGTCCATTTTTTCTTTTTTTCTGTGACGATGGCAGCAGGGACAGCTGCTTTTCTTCTGTCTGTATCTGGACACGCAGCATGGTGGCTTTCAGCAGGAAGGATATTTCTGAGAGGAGGAGGGAAGCATCACTTTATTTTAGGCAGGATCTTCCTAGCCAAAGTTTATTGATACGTTTCACAAGATGATACCTTACACTCAGCCCTAAAAGCCAGACCACCTTCACCACACAGGAGCAGCTCCTGGCGCTGGGTGCCTCTGCCCATGAGCATTTCCCAGTGCAGGAGCATGGTAGGAGCAGCACTGGCAACAGACCCAGTCTTGTGCCCGGCAGCTCCCACACCATCCTGACTTAGAATCATAGAATCATTAAGGATAGAAAAGAGCGTTAAGATCATCAAGTCCAACCATCAACCCGTGACCACCGTGCCCACTGACCATGTCCCTCAGTGACTTGGAGTCTTCGCTAGTTCCATGTATCATGTGTGCTGCAGACACTTTCACATTGCCATCAGCTGCCCTCTATCATGCCGTACTTCTGAAAAGCAAGCAAAGCAAAGTCTCCTACAGCTTTGGGCCTCCCTTTGGAGGGACCTGCCCTGCTGGATCTGAATTTTTCAAGCTGTCCAAGCAGCACTTGCGCACAGTTAATGTGATAGGCACCAGCTCATGGTTCCTCGAGCTTATCAGCAGCACTTGGCTGTCAAGCCGGGTCCGTGAAGAGTTTTTGTTTGAGTGTATGGTGCATTTGTATAAATAAACACTGGAGCACAATGTTGAAGTCAACAACTTCCTAGACAAGGTCAGAGTGGTACAAAGGCAGTGGGGTGGAGGCAGGCAGCAATGTGCTTTCTTTTAGGGGAACTGCTGGGAACCAGCAATAATGTATTGTACCGTCGTCCTTCAGTGAGCAAAAGCAGCCTTGACTGTCTTTTTTCTTGCTACACGGGCAAGCTGTGGGGTAGGGACAGATTCTCACAGGGTTCCTGGGTTTTTTGTGTAACGTGTGGCCATGGAGGATGGTGTCTGCTGTGCAGGCGATGCAAACACAGGCAGGCACTGATGCCTCAGCAGATAGCTCAACACCGTGTGACACCAGGACAGTGTGTTCCTCCCTCTCAGGGACCTGCCCAGAAATTTCGGGGCTTTCCAAAGCACTTTGCATTGGCCTTTGTCCATCCGCAGGTGATGATAGATCTCAGCAGCCCATGCCAGGCTCCAAATTCCCCCTCACTCCTGTGGCAGGAGCTGTACCTCAGGGCCTTGCCCTTATAGGAACAGTGTGGGGTGCTGAGCAGGGTGCCCTGAGGAGGGGGCCCTCCTGCTTGCAGAGGTGAATGGCACAACCTTGGTGGCTCTAAGGCTTTAAGAAAGCTCTAAAACAGGTCCAGGATCATGCTGTGACACCATGCCCCATATTACAGACAAAAATATGTTGAGACCTCCTCTGTGCCCAGCTTGTCAGCTCACACCTCAGCGTATTATTATTTTTGCCCAGTTATTTCTTGAAAGGCAAACCATTTTCTGAGCAATACCATTATTTGCAAATAGTTGCTGAGAACACTTTGCAACCACTGATTCAAAGCGTGGGCCCGTCACTGGTGTCTCTTGAAACTCAGTGCTGATCTCTCTTTGACTGCTAACCTTGTGAAAACATTTCATTTTTATTCCTGCTCACCCCACCTCATTTGTCATATTGATTACTTACGATTGCAGGGTATAATGGAAAAATAAACAAACAGGGAATTCTTTATTGCCTGCATCGCCTATCGTGTGCCTTTGAGAGGAATCAGAGTAATTCTTCTCAGGGCTGAATAATGTATTCACACACCTGAATGCAGAGAGGCCGTGATGTTACTGAGATCACTGGGATACTTACTCTTATTAAAATAGTTCCCGTGTGAGGTGCTAAGAGACGTTGAAATGAAACACCTATTAAGCTGACACGTCTGTATATAGAGACCTGTGGATTTTCCAGTGGCTCAGAGTACAGTTGTTAGAAATGATTTTGCTGCTTCTGCCAGAATATTTCCCTTCTTCGTTTGGAAATATTAATGTTGCAGAGCCAGCAATCACAGCACTCACAAAATATGTAATTAGTTAATGTTTGCATGGTGTTTCTGCAGCCTGTGAGGGAACAGATTATCTGTGAGACATGCAGAAAATAACTCTGCTGGTCCACTCATGGGCCAGTTCAGCTCAGCTCTGCTCAGCTCAGCCAATTGATTCCAGTTGTCTTAAACAAGAGATTAATTGGGGTGTTGCTAACTTTAGTGGTAGTTGTGAGTGCAGAGAAACAGAAGTGGAGTTCACTTAAAGCAACAGCAGTTTTTGGCTGTTTGTGAACTGAAAGCCTGCTAGGTATCTTCCTTCTGTCTCCGTCTGAGATATATGCACTGTGCTCTGGATCCTGATCACTCCCAGCACTCGTTGGAGGTTTGTGAAATGGACTGGGAGGATTCTGCCAGGATTCTTGAGCTTAAGCAAAAAACGCTTGCAAATTAGAGTGATCTCATTTGAATGCAATTTCTTTCATCTGAATTTTGCTATCTTCACATTGCGTGTTCCGTGTTTTCCAGGAAATCATTGTAGACGGAGATTTTGTTTTTGTATGAGAGGAAACTTCCCCAGTTTGCCTTTTCTATGTGTGCATTCACGCGTTTGTTTGCTTGCTTTCAAGTCCTCATCGAGACGTGCTGGCCTATGTTGCACTAACTGCCACACAACCAACACCACTCTCTGGAGAAGGAACGCCGAAGGGGAGCCCGTCTGCAACGCCTGCGGCTTGTACATGAAGCTCCATGGGGTGAGGGCAGGGGTGTGCTGGGTTATGGGATCCCTCCTGCTGGGTCTGGGACACTGGTCTGCAGGGAGCAGAGCCTGAAGAGCCATAACTCAGTGCTATGAGACCTCTACCGAGGTTACCCAGAATGAGGTGAAGGGGTAAATGGGAGGTACTTGGGAGGTACACTGATAATACTCGTTTGCAGAGGATGGAAACTTTTAGTACCATGTCTGTCAGCCAAGAGAAGTCTTCATTCCTCCATGCAGATCTCTTCAAGCTTCTGCCATGGAGGTTCGAGTCTCTTTATCCCATGACTGCTCCCTCCGGGTCGTGTGGGCCCCGGCCATCAGTTTAATTTAGTAGTGCACTCTCATAAGGGTCACCAATAAATCAGGAAAAGGAAAATAGGAAATAAAGGAAAAAATAAATTGTGGGAAAGCCTTAGCTGTTAGCCTTATACATCTTCCAGCCAAGGCCTGTTGCAGAGAAAAATAGCATGTAGTGAAGGACAAGGACTTTAGGTGCATTGCATGAGCTGCAGCGTGTAAATAGGAAAGCAATGCGTGTGCGGGAAGGAGCTAAGTAAAACACAATATTAATCATTCCAAACCTTATGAATGTCAAGGTACCAAGACCTCTGGCCATGAAAAAGGAAAGCATCCAGACGAGGAAAAGGAAGCCAAAAAACATTACCAAAGGCAAAACCTCAACAGGTACAGTGCTGCTCCCACCCATCCCAGGGGTTTGGGGCACAGTTCATCTCAGCAGGAAGTTATGCAAAGTAGAAAATCATACTGTGATTTTTCTCGCTGATGATTGCTTTTGCTTTAGGATCTTCATTTAGGCATAGTCCTCGAGTGAGAGGAGGATGTGGGGTAGAAAATCTTGTTGGTATCATGATCCCAGAGGGATTCCTGCTCTGTGAGCACCAGGTTCCAGCCCTACAGTACTGTGTTCAAGCAGATCTGAGCTACAACGGGCAACAGGAAAAAAATTGGGGCTTGGGGTGGTGTGTTTGGGAGTCCAGAAGGGACTGGGACACATTCAGCATCTGCCCTTCTGGGCCATAGAAGGAGTGGCACTGCTGGACTGTGAATAGGTTTTCCTTCCTTCCTCACAAGCATAGAATCATAGAATGGCTTAGGTTGGAGGGGACCTTAAAGGTCTTCTAGTTCCAACCCTTAAGCATTGCTAGTCAAATACAAAGCATTGCCCTGATGGTGGAGAAAGAGAGCAGTGGCGTTGTGCCACGCAGTGCAGAGCTAGCTATTGAAATGCAGATCTCCTTAGGAATAAACCTGTGTCTGTCATGTGCCTTCATTGCTCTGTGCTCCTTTTCTTGCAGGATCCACCACTTCGGCCACGAACTCCCCTTCCTCCATTACGAACTCAGACAGCACGGTCACTTTAAAGTCGGAGCCCAGCACAACCTCGCAGTACCCCGGGCAGGGCATTGTGTCGGTGTCCCAGGTAAGGCACAGGAGCTGTGCCCCACGCGCTTCCTTGTGGCATTGAGAGGCCACCCAGTGACCCAGTGGGATCAACCCTGGGTGGAAAGTTCTATAGCTCCCAAGAAAAGGCCGTATGTTATCTGTGCTTTAGACTCTTACGGATTTGTTTGGTGGGAGAGGTGTTTCATCTTTCTGGAGGAAAAAGTGGCTCAGAGTTAACCTGCAGATGGGCATTTGGTGCCCTGTCCTGTCTTGGTGCAGGGTCTGAGCCCCCTCAAGCTGGACATGCATGCAGGTGAGATTTTTTTTGTCCAAAACAGATAAATCAGATCTGTGTTACACTCTTGAAAAATAGACACGTGCCCAGAGATGTCTAAAGCATGCATGTTGTCAATAAATAAGTGCAGACAGGTGCTGGGATGCTTTCTCCATGCTTGCTGGCCTGGTCACCTCTAATTAGCACAATGGATAACATACTGTGCCCATGACCTATCGGAGCCCTGCCATGACATTAGGATAAGCACGATAACGACTTGCTGTCTAACTACACCTTTCCCTTCCCTCTTGGGGCAGGCGCAGAGCCAGTCAGACGAGGCGCTGGCCGGCGGCGAGTTCAAATTTGAGCCGGAGGACTACCCCTTCTCTCCCAGCAGCATGGCCCCGCAGCCAGGGCTGAGTGTGCCGCTGCGGCAGGACTCGTGGTGCGCCCTGGCGCTCGCATAGAACCCCTCGTGCCCGCAGCCTGGCTCACCGCGGGACGGGCTTCTCTTGGAGGATGTGGGAGGAAGACGCCGGCTGGATGGGGTGCCCAGAAAGCTCCTCCCCATCCGAGGAGACCCAGGGTGGCCTCCCTGAGGCTGTCTTTTTTTCCTCCCGGAAAGCTGTCCTCCTTTGAGATGCAACCAGCAAATAAACGCATCCCAGAATCTATGTTTATTCGCAGTGATTTCTCCCTCCTATGACTCCTCTGTGTGCAATTTATTCCACTTTCCAATAAAGACTGTAATAACGTGGCACCGAATAACTTAATTTTATTAAAATGTAAACTGTGTGGCCTCCCTTCTGTTTTATTGGCCACAACAGGGAGAAGAAAAAAGAAAAAGAAAAGCAACGGTTGTTTTAAACATTTACTGTTTTATATTAAAAACGAACATCTCTATAGAGTGTTAGCTTCTGAAGCATTCAGTGTACCAACACCGAGCTGATGAGTCAGACATGAAATAAACACACCACTCATCCTTTCCCAGCTCCAAACAAGAATTTTTTTTATTATTATTTTAGGCAAACCACATGACAAGAATGATTAAAACCACCCAAATAATAAAAGAGTTCCAAAATGCTGTTTTTCTTTTGTATTTCCTTCATGGTTTTCAACTCCAAGAATTAGAAAATCAGAAATGAGTCTTCCAGAAGTTGAGAGGAAGGCTTGAGGAATGGAAAAACAGAGGCTGTGCTGGAGGTACTTTTTGTTTGCAGCAGCTTTGGGCATGTTTCAGTGAAGAACTTTCAGATTTCAGCCCTCTGGGTCAGAGGTTCCTTTTCACCCCTTTTTTTTTATGGAAAGCCAAGCAGGAATTAATTTCCTGGGGTTGTGCTGCAGCAGATTATGGCCAGCAATACAAAACCTATCTGTGTTTCCATAAGTTGGCACCGGTGCGTGCCTGCAGTGCTGCTGGGGATACTGGGATCACTTCACTCCTCTGGGTTCCTTTATGAGCGATTATTTGGGATTACATCAGAGCAACTATGGGTTCAGAGTGGGTTTTGGGGCTGGAATCCAAGCGGGGCAATGAGAAGATACAGGGCTTGGAGCTGCACGACGGAGGTGGGCAATGGGGAGAGATGCTTTGCTAGGGGTGCTGGGGTGAGGATGGGACTGTGCTGCATGGAGATGGGTGGGAAATGAAGGGGGAATGAGGTCATGAAGTTATGTCTAAGGCCTTCTTTATTTGTTATTGCTAAATAAAACCTCCAGCCTGCCTGGACAGCTATTTATGGCCAGGAAACTGTCAAGCAATAGCTCCTTAATATAGAAATTGACCTGTCTAGGGCTTCCTGGAGCAACTCTTCCTCTTGTCAGGAGAGATGGATCGCTTGACTTTTATTATAAACAACAGCTAAAGATGATCAGGGAGAGTGAAATCTGGCATCATGTCGTGACTCATCTGAGATGGAGGAGAGCAGATGCTCTGGGCACTGAGGAGATCGATCCTTCTGACACCTCCGTATCTCAGCAGTGAGCCCACAGCCAGCCCCTCAATGTGAGGGCATGGGGGGAGTTTCAGCCCATTCTTTTAGCAAAGCCCATTGATGAGAGCTATCTTTGGAGGTTTTCTTCTTGCACCTCCAGAGTTTCATTAGTATCTTCGTAGAGTCATAGAGCCATTGAAGTTGGAAAAGACCACTAAGATCCCCAAGCGCAACCCCAGCCCACTTCACCATGCCCTCTGACCGTGTTCCTCAGTGCCACATCTGCACGGTTCTTGAACACCCCCAGGGACCAGAGCACCAACCTCTTCCCTGGGTTCACTACTACCTTTCCTACCTCTGCGGTGAGAGCTTTGGGCATGTTTCACTCTGAATGTAACCCTCGGGGTTTTCAATGCAGAGCTGAGTCTTTACAAGGTGTGTGACACTGGTCCCAAATCCAGCTCAAATAGTACGCATGAGAGTTGGGAAGATAGTGACATCCTTGTTCATTGCAAGGGAATTGGAACAGATGACCTTTAATGGTCCCTTCCAACTCAATCGATGCTACAGTTCTATGTCCCAGGCTCAAGGGAATGTAGGGTCCCAGCTTGACGTGCTGGGACACAGGAAGGAGGAGCCCCGGGTGCAGCATGAGCAATGCTCCTGGGCACCCTCCCAAATCCCACATTCGCCAGCAGCACAATGCAAGCTGCAACAGAATGATTTCTGCGGGCGAAGGCAAGGGGTCCTCAGTTTCTCATCTACGTGACCCTGAGGGGCAGAGTTATTTTAAAGGCAAACAAGAAGACCCAAACAATGCCAAGATGTTGACACCAGTGGCTCCAGCGGTTTTATTTATTGCCTGTTGGTAACCGTTGGCGGGCCGTTGGGATACTCTGGGGCCTGGTGGCTGACAAAATGGGGCAGGGTGACAAGAAGTGAAACAATTGGGATGTATGTAATTTTTCCTTCCTGCACTCACTGGACGGCATCATCCATGAGGCCGGTTTCATGTTTCTCCACGGTCTCTTCCAGTCTTATGCTCTCATCCCTCAGGCAGGAGCAGTTTTCTGCCCCTAACAGAAAGTCAGCCCTGCCTGTACAGCCCTGTGGGACAGAAAGAACAAAAAACACATGGGAAACTTGGGGTCTTCTCAGCTCACGCTGTGTGCCCAGACCTGCTCCCACTACCCTGCTCAGCCTCTGTAGGAGTTTGAACATTCAGGATGAGCAGACTGGCCCCAAAACCAAGGGCTGAGAGAACAGGACCTGCAGCTGACCTGGTGGTGTTGGGATACCCATGGGACCCCCTGGCAAGGAAGCTGCCCTCTTCTCCCCACCAGGCTGCCACTGCCACGTGCTGTGACCCACCTCATCCCTGCCCACAAAGCTCCAAACAAGGCTGATTAGCAGATTAGTCTGGAGATTGACTTTTATTTCTCCTCCACGAACCTTTCTCCCTCCCGCTGGTGCTCACTCATTCGCAGGCACGTGTGTATTTGCTCTTCTACAGGTTTGGTGGCTTGTGGACAATAATTATCTTTACTGTTGTTGTACAGCTGCCTCGGAGCTATCAATTGCTTTTGTTCAAAGGTCACCTGCCCAGATGATTTTACAACCTGACTACAATGATCTGTTCCATTTTGCACTTTATACCAATGCCACAGTGATTTTTACCAAGTCAGCAAGTGAGTAATGAAGCACTTGAGCCTATGAACACTCCATTCCTGTTTATGATCATATTAATAGCACAATAAAATCAGCACTCACCCAAGCAGTTGCTTTCAAGAAAAAGAAATGGTTTTTTATTTCTGCATGGAAAATTGAAAGTTGTTGTTTAATTTCTAAGGGGAACCCCAAAGCTGTGGACTCTCTGATAAAGCACCACTTCTGTATTGAAGAGAAACATCGCTTTTTTCAACACTGGGCAAAGAAGTTTTCAGCACAACTTGTGTGGTTCTGTCTGAATAACAAACGCTGCTCAGCTGCAGGGAGGTGAGCTCTGGCTGCTCCTCTGCACAACCTGAGGGACACACCTGAGCCCGGGTGCAGACGTGCACCCATCCATGGTTAGGCTGATCTGCACCAGCTGAGGTGTGAGCCCATTAAGGTTATAAGGATGGAGGCACACCTTTCCCCTCTGTGCTGTTGATATTTGGCTGTTTTATGGTGAGCTGTGTGGCTCTAAGAGTGTTTTCCTGGGAAGAAGGTGGAAGCAAGGCTGTAAGCCAGGTACAGCAATGCCTATTGGTGTTGAAGGGGGTTTGGTGTCCTGTGGGTGTTGAGTGCTCTGGGAGCTCTTTGTGGCACAGGAAGATGAATTACTGATGCTTCTCAGTCTTTCTCCCTGTTTTTCTCCCATTCTTTTTATTGCAAAGTTGTGGTGTATAACTCAGGAAAACAGCCTGTGTTGCTCTCCTGGTCCATGTGCTGCAGTAATTAACTATCTGTGCTTCTTGCTTCTACTGCAGTTAACACAGAGCTGAATATTCAATCTCACTATTGTATGCACAATCAAACAGCTCTTCTCCTTTCATCCCCTCAGGTGGTCCTTCTCAGATACGGCTTTGTGGCTAGGGGTGCCAGGAGGCGGTGTTCCCGAAAACCTCTCTTTTTCAGTATGAATTTACATTGAATAACCCAAAAGCCACTTAATGAGGAACAGTGACATCTTCAAAGTGCTTCCAGGAAGCTCCTCCAGGGGAAACTTGGTGAGAAGCACCACATACCAGAAAGGCTTTTGTTACAGGGAGCATATCCCCATAGCCTGATGTCCTCATAGATTGCTGTTTTTTCCAAAACCTCAGCTTTCCAGTAGTAAAACTTCTATCCAACAGTACCACCAGAGGTAACGTGCCATGGAAGTGAACTGTGTTGAGAGGAAAGGAGGGGACCAGTGGTCAACTGTTTCTATGGTCAAAACTGGGGGGAAAAAAAAAAAGGCCCAAGCAGCTCAACCCTCAGTGCCCTAATGATGCTGGGAATATAGGCATTAACCAGCTGTTTTCCTGCTCTTGCAGGCTGTCTTTACTATTATTGGGAAATGCATTGGTATTGGAATTTGAAGAAACTTTTACAGTGAATGGTTCCACTGCATCATTAAATGTGGCTGAGAGAAGACTGTGACTACTGTGTTTGATAGTATCAGGGCTTGAACTGCCTTCAGGGCCATCTCCTTTGCTGGCATTGAATCTTTGTCCCACCTCCATCTCTTACCTTGTTATCAGGATGCTGTTTGCATTTCCTGGTAACTCTGATCCCCCATTCCACCTCTGCTTGCATTTTCCTTAATGTGGGACTGCCTAGAGTCTGAACGAGAGGTGGGCACAGATGGATGCAGTATGGGGCCCTAATGTTGCTATTACTTCAGGTGTTGGTATTATCCTTCCCATCTGTTCACTCTTTGCTTGTAATAAAGGAGAATAGCTCTGACTTGTGGAATGAATGGAAATGATGGGCATTTAGCTGCAGGAGCCTACAGTTAACATCTGGGTGCAGTGCAGTGCTCAGGCTCCTCTTAGTGCTATGGCCCCTGTGAGCAGGGCAGGGAATTGTGTTGGGGAAACCATCCCTGTGTGCTGGAGCAGGACTAAGGGGAGTGGTGAGGTGAAGCTGGCTGTGTTAATCATTTACTTTGAGAGCAATGGAGGCTAGAGTAGAAGTTCTGTGTATATAAAGATCTGCAGGCATAAATGGGAAGCAGGGAAGCTGCTGCTCAAAGGGCACAGTGAAGGGGCCTTTTGGGGAGGGAGTTTACTCAGATTCACCTTTGTTTGCTCTGTGGGAGTGCTCTGTAACCACTATGGGATGGTATGGACTGGGACTGCTGGGTGACTGCCAGTTCTGAGCCTGACCTTGACAGCTTTGACCCAATTAATGATCAGCATTAAGCATGAGTGGAAAGATAATGAGGGTGACGGCTAATGGTGGGTGTTTGGGGATAATAATAGTGTTTATGCGCCCTTCTCTCTCTGTATAAATTCACCAGGAGGGTCAAGATATTCTTTTCTGTGTTTTACGTTGTTTAAAACATACTGTGTCCTCAGAAAAATACATACATACATCATTATGATATCTGTATTGTTACATAAAATACATCTGATAAGGCTGGAGCTTCAGGTCCACTTGGGATTCACTTGGTATTCAGGTATAGCTGAACATATTGGCATTGCCTTCTACTGTTACAAGGGAAAAATACAGGCTGCCACTCCTCCATCAGCAAGTCAATGTCAGCCAATAGCAACTGACACTTCACCACTTTCATTTGGGGTTACTGGTGCTCCAAAGTTAGGGCTTTCTGCAGGAGCAAATCCTTCCTGTGTGCTAAGATGCAGAATCCCATGATAAAAAGAGAAGAGGAAACTGTTCTTGAATCTATTTCTCTTGGTGCATCCCAGAGATTGCTCCAAATCCAGCCTTGTGTCCACATGACAGGTTTGGTGAGCTAAGCCTCACGTGCCAGCTTTGCTCTGTGCTCTACATTCAGAGAAAAGGTACCTTTGGTGTTAAAGACAGCTCTGCAGCATAGAAAAGTCATGTGATATATTGGAGAAGGCTGAGGTCCCAGGAAAGCTGTTCCCAAATTCTCCATCCCTGCAGAAACTTGGTCTGATCAGTATTCCTGTGGTGGGTTTTGCACCATTGCTCCACGCCCAGGAGTGATTGACATTGTCTTGAGCTTTGCTTTTAAATCATGTGGCTATGCCTCATATTACAACATGATTAGAAAGAATTTATCAACTTGAAATATTAATAATGGATAATTCATTTCCAAGCAGCAAGCTTTAATAGCAGCATGCTGCCTTGGACGGGCTCTGCTCTGAGGCTACTGACTTTGACATTGCTCTTGCCCTTATCTTTACATGCAAATGCAGCTCTTGTCCCCAGCTCGTTTTCTTTCTCTGGACACCCTTTTTCTTTTTTTTCTTCTTCTTGTTTTTTTTTTTTTTTTTTTTTTTTTTTTTTTTTTTTTAGTTGGTGTCACTCCAGCAGGGTGAATGGCCATGAGCTCAGGGAGAGAAGAGCCACCTCTGTTCCATCACCTTGAGGTCCTGTGGTTGGGAAAGCACAAGCAGCACTTGGGTGCTAATGGAGGGAGTGCTTGACGTGCTTTGCCTCCTTCCATGGAGGCTCTACTGCATCTGTATCATAAAGGGGAAAGCATTGTGTTTCTGGTTTTGGGCATGGCACCCAGGAAGGCTGGAGGCATCCCTAACTGCTTTGAGATGTCCTCAGCACCTCCAGGTTTTGGAAGGTTTCCTTGCTTGCCTGGAGTGTTCTATCTTGATTTTTCTTTTTGGAGTAGTTGCTTTAAAATGAAGAGACTTCCTGGTTTTTTCCTTTCTGGCTTGCTTTTCCTTTCTGGCTTGGTTTGTGCATCACCAATCATTTGTAGTGTCAATAGGCCTTGTAACATAACCACAAAATCAGTTACATCTGGAGTGTGCTGAGCGAGGTCACTGGGGACAGAGTTTCTTTTTTTAAAGGCAGCCTGAATAAATGGCAATTGAGCCCTACTGCATTTCAGGAGGCAAAAGCCAAAACCATAATAGCATTCATGTTTTCCAATTAAAATAACTGTTCGTCTACTCTTGCATTGAAATTCAGTTTTTATTTTTTTTTCAGAGGAAAACAAGCTGGGGATTGACCCATGCTTTGTAGGAAATTGGTTTGGAATTTGCTTATCTCTTCATCAGAAACCAAATCTAAACAAAACCAGAATCTGATTTGAGGCTTATAAGCTTTTTAGCGGAGTATGTGAATGCTTGAATTTCCCACTGGATCCAATAGTGGATTTATTAATTACTTTTTTTTAACAAAAAAGCCATACCTGATAGTTCCATAGTGCTGCTCAACCAGGAAACCTGGGGACTTCCTTGGGAGGTTTCTCGGAAGACTGACATGCTTTTATATCAACCACCAATGCCTGTTTTTGAGGTGTACAATGGACTGTAGAAAACACCGTGAACATTTAGGTTATTTTTCTACGCTGGGTCAGGCTGCCTAAATGTGTTAATTCATTAAGCATGCTGCGTTCCTGCTAATTGCCAGCTTGGGTTTAGGCTTCGGGCAGTTCTGAGCGTGTCCTCGAAGCGGAGCCTTATCTCGAAGCTTCCTGAGTCTGTGGAATTGAATGAAAGTCTCACCAAGAAAAGTGGTTTGTTTTGCTTTTGGTTTGTTTTGTAAGAAAGCAGAGAGTTTCCCTTCCCAGCCAGGTCTGAGTGACCACAGAAGCTCACACGTTTCAGTGCTTCAATCTTTCAGGCTCTCCAGACTCCTGAAGTTCTAAATTAAAGATAAATAGAAATAAAAAGAATCCAGCCAGACACTTTCAGTCCTCCATTGAGGTCAGGTGTTAATTCAGATGTGATTTGGATAGAGGCTGTGAATGCACAGCCCTTCTCCCAGATCACATTTTTCCCTTCCCTAGGGAAATTTTGTCCAAAATGAGGCACAACGTCAGCATTAAAAATATTTTTTTTAAATATAATATAATTTTTAAAAAATCAACCATCTGGGCAGATCTGGCAGTGGGATGGTTTCATCACACACAGCTGTAAGATAGTTTGGCTGTTTGGTATACCTGGAACCAGGTTCAAAAGTCCCATTTGGGGATTTCTTGCAGAGGAAAAGGTCGAATGATAAACATTTTGGGATGAAGTCATCAGCATTGCAGCTGGAAGTTTCTCCTGTGTTAGGACTTAGGGTTTCATTGTCATATACATAGTGCTGCTGAGTATAAATGCAGAATGACCCAGAAATCCAAAGAAAATAAGGCTGTTTGGCAAGTCTGTGCTATGAAACTGGTAAAATGTTTAATTTCTGACTTCCAGGCTTGGTTCCCTGAGCCTGTGGTGATTTGGATGCTTTTTGGTATACTCCTGATGTGGATGGTCATCTGTCATGTGTGTGTTTTGTTGGTGATGGAGCTGAGCTGCAGTGAGGCAACACGACATGCCAAAGGTCGAATGAGAGGTCAGTGGCAGCAGTGGCCCCAGCTCTTGGTCTCTGGATTTTGTCATGGAGGTAAAGCTTGGCTTGTGTTTCAGAATTGCAACTGGCTGGTGGGGTTGGCCAGCAGGCACAGAATCATAGAACAGAATAGCTCAGGGTGGAAAAGATCTTAAGGATCATTGAGTCCAACTGGAAGGGACATCAGCACGGGGTAGTCTTGCTGATGGAAAACAATCTGCAAACCTGCCCTGCCCCTTCTGTGCTCCCAAAGCAATGGGAACTTCACTTGCTACAGAAGGGCCTGTAGGGTACTGATATCAGAATGGTGGTGCCCAATCTAAAACCTCATTTACATACACATCTGCCTCCATGGGATATTTCTTTTTTTGCACGTAAAACTATTCCCTAACAAGTGGGAATCCAATCCTCTGTACAGTAGTCTTTCTCTCTAAAAGAAGTAATTTAACGAAGGTCCTCCATCTCAGAACAGGATTTAGTTGGGGAGGAAAATAAACTAAATTTGGAAAACAATTAGTAACAATGTTGCCTTAATTTAACAACAGCTTTTATTAGATTGCACTTGTCCAGTGAGATTAATGGACATTTTCCTTTGAAACTCTGGGAGTCTTTCCTAGACACTGGGAATAAGTAGGCTCCTTCAAATGTTCTGCTTCCTACAGGATTTACTGGTGAAAGATTTAATACAATTCAGCACAAACATTTTAACCTTTCCATCTAAAACGCTGAATTCAACCGTTTCCTGAATGTGTATAATTTAAAGGCTTGTGTTTTCCTGTGTCATGCTCTCTGAAGCATTTTATGTCGCCTTGCTCCTATTGACTCTTTTAAGAAAACACTGCGTAAGTATACAGTCACTTTCAGATAACTCAGATGTTTACTTTATGAATGAAGGAGGAAATTGAATACTCAAATAAAGTTATGCATCTAAGTGCCAGAAGCTAACTGCCCTCTTAAATTTGCTTGTCTTCTTGAAAGAGCCTTTAAATACAATTTATGGTGTAAAGAGCTTTTCCGCACTCAGCGCTGAGGAGGAGCTCCACTGACACAGTTATAAATGGATGCTCTCAGCAGGGATCTCCCATACAGGGATGCTCATAGGGCAGGGACTAATGCTTCTTCAGGAGTGTGCATCCTATTGATCTGGTATGGGGCTCATGTCAGGATGCCTGCAGAATTTGGCTACAGCTCTCCTGCAGTCATGTGGCTTGTTCATAAGCTCATCACTTGGCACAGGATTCTCCAGGTCCACCTCTGAGCACAACCTTTTGACAGGTATTGCTTTATTTATGGAAAGAGAAAAGGTCGTGGAGTCCCTTTGGGTCTGTCACGTTGCAAGGTGAGCGAATAGGGCTTACTTTCATATTCAGTGAGACTCAATGAAGGCTTCTGTCCTTTGGCTCCATGTTCAGATACCAAAACTCACTCCTGCCTGGAGGAGAGTGGCTATGAAAAGCCTAGTGCTGCTTTCTGATGTCTGTGTTCAGAAGCAGGGTCTTGGGCCAGGTTCTATGTTAGCCAAGGACTATGGTTATCTGCAGCCTGGGTGGAGGATGGAGGCATTACCCATGGAGGAGTTACTTGGAACTTATGCCCAATCCACTCTGATTTGTTCAACTTTGCTGGATTCTCATAAATTCTTATTGGCCTTGGAATATTTGATTTTTATTTTTTTTTTCTTGGAGATCCAGCTTCTAGTTTTGTTATTGTCTAAACCTGTGCTTCAAAAAGGAATCAGTTGTTTCCATGGCTAAGGGCTTGGATCATGCTTGTCCAGCAACATGAGATGGAGCACCAGGTGACTGCACTGCTGGCTCAGTGTCTTGGATAAAGGCTGTGGGTTTGGAGGGGTGAATCCAGCCATGAATCCAGATGTACTAAAGCAGGATGAGCTCTGAGGTGTGCCTGCAGGGAGAGTTACTGGGCTTCCTGCTCCTTGTTCTGCACCCAAAGAGGAGAGCAGTGAGAGTGCCCTGTTCTCCCAGAGACACTGCTTTGTGCCATGTGGAAGCTGGGATTGGCAGAATAAACTGCAAATAATGGTTATTACAGGAGATACAAAGGTACTGAACTGAAAATGTGAGGTCCCTGAAAACTCAAGCAGGTGTGAGAGCAGAAACCCAGATATGAGTGTGCCAGAAGAGAGGAATGGAACTGAAGAGTGGATGCATGGAAGAAGAGGTGGCCTTCCTGTTATAAGGAAGATTTTAGGGTGTTGAAGAGCCCCAGAGAGCCTCTTCTGAGCACTTTCCACAAGGCAGAGGACAGAGAAGGAGTTTTGGACTCCTCTCAAAATCCCCAATACCTGTGTTGGAGCAGAGGTGTGCTTGGGCCACACAGCAGGTAGAGGCAGCCCTGTGAGCCAGGCAGAGGTCACCCCCAAGGTCCCATCTGTCCCCCAGCACTGCCAGTGGGATCCCTATCGCACGCTAATATTGGATTATGATCGTGAGCCTCCACAATGTCACACTGATAACAACAAGGTTTTTCCCCAGTACGAGCCTGTTTCATTTTGACACGTAGGTATGTCAAGTGAAGGGAATATTTTCCCTTCTGCATCAGACTCCAACTTCACTGAGGTCAGTCACAGGAGCGTGTGTGCAAATGTCAAGGCTGGCAAGGATTGTGGGTGAGGGTAGAGGGCATTTGTGAGGCTGTGGGGAAGGGAAGGTGGTCCTCAGTGTGAGTCAGATAGTGGTGAAGGCAAGGCTGGCATTGAGACCTGCCTGGCTCTGTATTTCAGAAGTTACTGTAAAGGCACCTAAAGCCCAAAGAGTTCCCAGTTTTAGCTACGCAATGCTCCTGGACCAGTCTGGAAGAACAACCTCCCTCTACATTCTAAGGTTCTTCTGACATGATGAAGAGTTTGACATTAGAGGATGTCATGTCTCCATTTATTGTGTCCATCAGTGGCCAATGTGATGAGTTCCAAAGGCAGAACTGAACCAAGAGGTCATGGTGAAAGCAGTTCACTTAGGATGGATGAGAAGGCTCTGCCACAATTCTGTACAAGAACTTCCATCAGAAATTGATGTTGTCTGATCAGAAGTATCCTAGGGACTGGGACTCTGCTTCCATTTGAATGTGACCTGTGTGCATCCAAATCAAGTCTCCTCTGAGGAAGGAGAGAGGTGGCAGTCAACTGAAGGAGAAAACACAGTGATAAGAAAAAAGCAGCTTTGTGTTGGGACCTCTGCTATTCAGAGCTGGTTCCCGTGCAAACATTACAATTACCTTCTTGCTTCCTCTGAGCCCAAGGGTACCTGGGGGAGAAGACAGTGAAGACCAGTGGGACCCTGAGGAAGTGCAGCAGCATCCCTTGGGCTCTAATTCATGCACTGAAATGCACAAATGCATCACAACTTGTGTTGCCTGGTCATTTCCTGCTGAAAAACCTTTGCAAGCCTCTGCAAGATCTATCTATATATGTATGTATGTATACACACATACATATATATGGTATATGTATATCCAAGTCAAGTCAGTACTGCCCACTGAAATGTCAGTGGACAATAGTAACTAAAAATAGGCAAAACCAGGAATTTGTCTGTAATATTTTTAAACTGGGAGGATGGCAAAGCTATATATGTAATCTCAGAATTTGTAAGGGTTGGAGGAAAAAAAAATGGGCCTAGTTTTTTTTCAGTGAGGAGAACAAAGCGCTGTCACTTAGCAATGTATGGGCTTGATGCAGGCATCATTCCAGTGCCCTCCTAGGGTGCTGCATGTTCTGGGGCCACTGTGTAATAGGAGCAAATGCTGTATTATAATGGCACTGACTGCAAGTGGGGATTTTAGACCTTCTCCAGTTTGTTGTTTCACTTAGAAGTGGATGGTGTGGAGGATAAACCTGTGATCAGCGTCACATAGGAAATATCTCGGGCACCAGCTGCTGCTTGGCTTTCTGGTTCACGGCATCACGCAAGTCCTGCCTTTGCCTTCAGCCCTCCAGTTTATGCCGGGCTGGTCTGGAAGCCTCTCCTCAGGCTGCTCCTTGGAGGGCGAAGGAGACTTGAGGCTGCTGCTCCCTCTGCTGACTCTGCCGTGAGCGCTGTGCTCAGCCCCGCACCGGGCGGGAGCGGCGCCCGGCAGGACGAGGGCAGCGGCCCCGGTACCGACGCTGCTGCTTCGGTCGGTGCTCCGAAGAGCGGTTTGCATTACAGCAGTAGGGAGATAAAAAGCAAATAGGAGGTTGAGCGTTTCTTCTTTCTTTATGCGTTTCTGTGACAAAGCATGATTTTTATCCAATAATGTAATAATTTTTAAAAAAAACTCAGTGAGGATCCATTCTTGAACCAATGCAAACTTTGCCTTTGAATTTAACAGGAACGTGCTGCAATCTGCAACTAGAGCCCTTTGCTTTTTCTCCTGTAGATCTCCTTAATCCTTTAGCAACTATGTGCGTTTTCCAAAGAGGTTTTCTATATATCCCAGGGGAACAAAATCACAATGGGAAAGAAGTTCTCCTTATAAACTGTGACCGACTGCAGTCTCCCTCCAGCCCTGCTGGTAACGCCCTGTGGATATTTGCTTCTCAGAGATTAGAGGAACAAAGCGAGAAGAGAGCAGCGTTCCATTATGGTAGAGTATATAATATTGTGATTATTAATCATACCCCTCCAAATAATTAATCATTTTTGGTGTGTTATTTGAAGACAAACAGGGCCTTTAGTTCATTATCGCTTATACATACACAGAACTGGAGTCACATCGGTGCTGTCAGACGTGGTTAATCCCTGCCTGGGTTTTGTACATGTCTGGGTATCTGAATCATGTACATGGCAAATGATCTACTAATATGTTTGCTCCACCAGTTTGTTCATATAGAGCCAAATATATGAAAGCATTTAAGCTCCGGAAAGGGCAGATATGGTCCTAATGGAGTTGACAAAGGCATCTAATGTTAAGGTTGTGGAGAAAAAAAAGGGCTTGCTGATGAAATTCTGCTTTATTATTTGACATGGAGGGACATGGTTAGTGGGTGTGGTGGGGGTGGGTCAGTGATTGGGTTTGGTGATCTTAGTGGTCTTTTCCAGACTTAATGATTCCATGATTTACATTTTATAGTGCTTGATGATTTGAACTGGAAGGCTGGAAAGGCAATCAGGAAAACTCTGAGCTCTATAAAAATAGATTCTGGAGGTAAAAACATTAATTTAAACTAAAGCAGAAGGAAGGAATGATGGCTGAGGTTCAGTGTCTTGTGGTAGCCAAGAATGGGAGGCAGGTGATGAGCTGCAGCTCAGCTGGTTCACAGATCACAGCAGCCACTTGGCTGCCCAGGTACCATCTCATGTTGTCATCCTGCCTGTGTGCCCCATCAGCACAGCTGTCCTCATCCTTCCTCCCAGCACAGTGCTTTGTCAGGCTGAAAACTTGGGCTGTGAATTTTAAGACATCCTTACAAGAACAGAGTCTGTTTTCAGGCTCAGCACTTGGAAGACTTTGCGTGAAGACCGTAACATTTTGATTACAAGTGATATAAAATGCCGTTTGCTTTATTTCCTAATTAATGACAGTACATAAGGCAACAGTAAACTCAATTGCTTCCAACAGCTTTTTATATTCACTCGGAGGCATTTTCAGAAATATGACTTGTGTACCCAGCAAAATCTTTCCTTGACCAGATGTAGAAGGAAAGCACTTTTATTGGCTCCATGATAATATCGCTAAAGAGGAAACAAGCTATAAAAATAAAAATTAAAAAAAAAAAAAAAAAAAGACAGAATTTGAGAGTTGCTAAACTGAAAGATAGAGAAACAAATACAGGAGAGATAAGAAGGCTTTTTACTGATAGTGTGTCCTGTGTAAATAATGCAGACACTGAAAAAGTCCCTCTGCAACGAGACTCATTAGAAACACGTACGCTGGCCCTGAGCAATTACTTTGATTGTTCCCCAGCTGCTTCTCACAACAAATGTCCGCAGACCCACCAAGGTTGCAACCATATTGCTGGCTGCGTGTCCTTGCAGATATATGGCCATACTGAAATCAGATAAGTGCAAGTTTGTTGCTTTACAGGCCAGTTTCGGGAGGAGTGCTAGCCTGGGGCAGTAGGTTAAACAAGCGCCTACAAACAGGTAGAAAATGAAGCGTCCACTTCCATTGGGAATGAGTATGACCCAAGTGTATGCTGACACACATCTGCTGATGTAGATGTCATCTTGGATTTGAGTTGGTGAAGTGTGGGCGCTCTTGACTTGTAGTGAAAACTTGTAGGCCGTGCCTTTCTGGCCTTCAAAGCCCTTCACTAAGAAGCTATAATTAAAAAACAAAACCACACCAGAAGAAACGAACATGGGAGATTGCAGCCTTTGGCACCATGATAGAAGTATAATAACAGTAAGCTAAAAGCCAATCAGAGCAAAAAAATACACATGCTGAGGACATAATTGACTTTGTATTTGTAATGTGAAGGTAAAGAGGTGAGTAAATGATACCAGGCAAGCAGAAAGACTAAAGCTAACTTAAAGTGATAAAATTTCATGGTAGCATGGAGAAAGATGAGCAGTGGGAGTTAAGATGTAACAAGGCAGTCAAAAACATCTGTACGTAAATGCTTCTGAGTTACAGAAACACTCCTTTCCTTTCTCCTGGTATCTCAAAATTCCTTTATTCTCTACACGTTTTCCAGAGGGGTTGGACAGAGTCACCCAAAGCCCTCCTCTGGAGAAGCAGGGCAGCTGTTGCTTCTGCAGACAACATGGTGACTATACTGCTGTGGAAATTAAAAGAGAGACACCTTTGGCAAGGCTGGAAAAAAGGATTCCCAGATAAGGCATAAAAAAACATCTTGAGAAAATGAAAGGGAAAGCAAAGAGGCTGCTAACATTTTCTCAAATCCCCTTTCTTTGCAACAACATAATCCTCACAAATGAATCAGAGCATGTATTTGCTCAAAAGAGTTAATCTTTATTAACAGCCCCAGAATGCCCTTCAGCTCATGTACAACCTGGTTCAAAGGTTTTCAAGAAAAACAACATACCATAAACCAAAGGGCAGCACTAATTGGAAGCAATGTAATGTCTTTGAAAACAGTAATAGCCTCCTGTGGGTTAATAAGCGGAAATTAAATTTCGTGTATGTTAGCATAACCCATCACAAAGTACCAGGTGAAGCAAGGGGCACAGGCAGTAAGGATGGGGTTTGGAGTGCATACAGTCACTATCTTAGAGTAACCCCCGTTCCTTGGACTAAGTTGGGATTTCCAAAGGATTTGTCTTCAGCCTGGTTGAAGGAAATATTTTGCACAACATGGCCCCCATTTCTGCTTCGATGGTGAGATGAGAGTGGAAAATCTTTGAAGAGGAGGAATGTGAATTTGTCAGCCCTTAAAAGCAATCTTGGTGTCACTCTACCTTTGTCCTGCCACGTGGAACCCAAGCAGTGGTGCAGCATTGCTGTGACTTTGACTTGCGCCTGCAGTTTGATGTTGTCTAGCTCTAGTGCTCAGAGCTCACTGGTGACCTTCAGGGCTTGCCTTCTGTGCTGGGTATACAAGTGAAGGACTAGTCCCACAAATGGGTAGTTTCAATGTTAAAATGTCATGAAATAGAGTAGATAGAAATGCACGCTGGGAATGAGTTGGCTAATGATGGCATTGCCTGAAATGGAGACGGCTAATATTTGGACTGCAGGGTGTGTTGTCTCTTACAAGGAAATGGCTTAATCTTGGAAAGGAGGCAGAAATACAAGGTCAGATCCTCACTGCTCTGCCCTCATTTCCTCTTCTGGCTGTGCTGGCTGCTCAGAATCTGCTGAGGAATCAAGAATTGAGCGTCTTTGAGGCTGGTGTCTGAGATGTCTCCCAGTGGGAAATGTTACAGTGCAAACCCAACCCAGGGCACTGACAGCTGTCAGGGCTGTGGGCAGGGATGCTGGAGAACCTCTCGTCAGTGATGTCTTGCGGGTGGTTTCTCTGCCCAATGTAAAGGTCAGTCAAACTCACCACAGGTGATCACAGTGTTTGGTTGGAGGTACGACCACTGACTGTCTGCATGACTGGGAGTTTGGTTTTGAATATGTGGCCTCAGATATTTATTGTGTCTTCAGTAGCACTCCCTGTACCCGGAGGTTCCTTCGTAATAGGGCAGAGAAACGTGCTGTTATTTGCCTTATTTCCAGCTGTTGGTGATTAAGACAAAGGATGGGAAAACCTGAAAGCCCACATATGCTTGGGCAAGAGAAAAGCACCTCATGCACAGCATGGGTTGTGGAAGGATGGGGATGGCCCTGGAGGAGGAATGACTCTTTGTGGCCACAAACCATGAGAAAGCCCTTCCCCAGCTCTCCTCACAGCAAGCTGCTGGTTCTCGGGTTCTATTTTATTTCTGCCTGTCCCTGTGTTTGTGAGACTTCTTGTCTGTAGGCCTCTCCCCCCATGAAACCATCAATCACCAGTGCTGACAGAGGTTCCTGCTGCCCGAAGCGGCCAGGAAGACTTGTTGGAGCCAGAACCCCAGGGGTCAAGTCCAGGTTGTCGTGTCTGAGTGAGGGCTGCTCAGGATATGCGCGGCCTAACGTCGTGTTTGGAAGGCAGCAAAGGACCGAGAGGGAGGAGGAGGAAGGATAGGATGTAATCTTTCATCCTGCGAGTGAGCTTTCAGAATGGGAATACTTCTTTTTGCCTAGGTTTTGAAACAAATGCTGCTGGGTATGGCTCCAGGCAGCTGGAGGAAGGGAGTCCCTAGCCCAGGAAAAATGTAGTCACCAACTCTCCCCTGAGAATCTGCTCAATATGCTGGCTATGGGAGAAATGCTGGGCACATCACCCTGAACTCAATGGTTCTTCTCATGTGGAAGAAGAAACAGAAGATCTAAAGGCCCTGTGACTACTAGGGTCAGTGGTGGCCGTGTGCATGGCCAAATGGTGCAGGCTGAAAGCCCTCCTTCCTGTGCCAATCCTGCCCACTAAATGTCATGTCTGCCCAAGGAAGCTGGTTATGTGCACTGGGAGCATTGCTTCAGTGCTGAGCCCCCAGCACACAGCTGTTCTCATGAGGCTACCCATGATCTCAGTGATCCATGTAGGTCATTTCCAGCTCAGGATATTCTATGATTCCATCCAGCAGGGACAGCAACGTTCCACAGCCCACTTCAGAACTCCTGCTTTATATCAAACCCCATAAAGTGATCTTGCTCACTGAACGCAGCAAGACAGCGGTCCCGTGGCTGGGCACCCACTGAGCATCCCTCAACTAGGTGCTGAGATGCCATCCAGAGCAGTGATGAGTGAAGTTCTAGTCACACCCCATCAGAAGGATGCTCTGCCCCAGCCACACATGGATCTCACCCAGCAGCCATGGCAGAGCCCGAGCCAACTCTCAAAGAGCAGTGAGCACTCGGTCACACTTGCATTGTTTCAACACATTTACATAATTAGTTTATCAAGAAATGTGTTTGGCCTCGTCTGATACTCAGGAAATGCTGTCTGTCATTTGCAGGCATCCTGCGGGGCCCCGGGGAGCTGACAGACCCTGGCTCCTTCCTATCTCTCTTTAACTCCATTTGCTGGGACCATTTCCCATTATTTTCTTTCCATGTAGCACTCCCTCTCCATTTTGGGATTAAAGTAATAGATAACAATATTATGCCTAAAAGAAGGCTGTGACGGGTAGGGGAACAACATGAGTAAGGTCTGGGAAGAGCATCTGGAAAAATGTTAAATGAATAAAAGTGCAGGAACTTGAAATGTTTTTACACCCTTCCAGCCAGATTCTCTGCAGATTGGATCCACTTCATAGAAGTGCCGATAAATGAAAAATTACTAATTATGAATAAAACATTCCTGCCACCAGAAGTTTCTGTTTGCTGGAAAAGTTCCTCTCTAACAAAGCGAGTTTGAATGAGGATGGGCCTGTTCCCACATCTCTGATGAGGACAGACTGCTTACAGGGGTCAGGGTTCAAGTCAGGCAGCCTGAGGCTCAGCTCCCTTCATGCCTAGGGCTCAGTGAGCTGGGGGCAGCCCTGTAATGCTCGCACAACAGCCAGCCCACTGCCTGGCATTGCTGCTTGAGAGCAACGGCCTCTCCTGGGCAAGGTTAGGTAAAGTGGGGCATGGGATGACTTCAACCCCAGATCTCAACTAGGTGGGCTTGTTGCAGATTTGCTTATTTTGAAATTGAATGATTTAAGATGCAGCTTAATTCCTGCGAGTAGCAGAAATATGTAGCATTATGACATTTTCGCTCTCATTAGTCACCCACCTTTCAGTAAAAATAGCTCAACTGGGAAAAAACTCCATTCTGTTTAATGCCTGGATTAGTAACATAGGAGACTTTGATTTCAGAGTCCTGTCAACCATTCCATAATCAATAATGTTTCAATCTCCCTACAGGCTGCAGAACCAAGGCGAGGCAGGAGAGCTCTGCACAAACATACATCTTCAGCACACCTCCTCCAGAACTCCTCTGAGTACTTCTCCTGATCCTGAATGAGTTTTCCTATCTTCAGCACTACTGTTTGGAGCTCAGGTGTGTGGCTGAATCACTTCAGCTGAACAAACTGCATCTGCTGAACAGCGGCGAATATTTGGATGTGCTGTCAGCCCAACACCAGTGCTCAGTGTCTGATTTCTGTGAAAGCAGTGCAAAACATCTAAGTAAGTAGAAACATTTTAGAGAGTATATGTGATCTATTAGAGCCTGCAGCAAAGGGGGTAAAGCTGAGTTCAAGTAGGTCTGACTGGTGATTTAGGATCACAGAATCTTTGGAGTTGGAAGGGACCGTTAAAGGCCATCTGTTCCAACTCCCCTACAATGAACAGGGACATCTACAGCTCAGTCAGTGTGCTCAGAGCACCATCTAGCCTCAATGATGTTGAAGGATGTTGCCGAAGGATGTTGCCATCATCATACGCCTGCCCATCATGAGTGGGCTGAAGTAAAATACATGTTCCGAAATGTTCTTAAAATCTTGGTTATACTGATGGAAAGACAGTGTAGGAACTTGTGTGCCATGACAGCTCTGCCTTCAGTATGTTGAACACCCATGCTCATCAGGAACACGTCATTTTGCTACCCTACTTCCATCGGTGATGTAGAACTGTGGCCTTTCCCCTCTGACCTCAATCAGCCACAGCACTCTGAGGCTCATCCAGCTGGAAAGCGCTGTCTTTCCCTTTGCTGAAGATTGATATCATTCCATTTTTCCCTGCTGGGACTAGGGCTCCCATTATCACAGGGGAGGTAACGTGGGATGGGGCGAGGGCAGGCAGTGCTGAGTGAGCTTTGCCAGGTATCCCACTGGCTCTGCCAAAGTGCTCAGGGCTTTCCTCCAAATACTTCCACCACAGGAGAAATGTGTCTTCTGCTGCCAAGGGTCTGGGAATGCCACTTAACTTGGAGAAAGCATGCACTGCAGCATGACAGCCACTTCACCAGTCAGTACAGGAACGCTTTGTGAAAGCAAAACAGTATGTGCTCCATGCCAGAACTGTCCTCACTAGCAATGGAACACATCAGATGTCTGGTGGGTCCAGGGAGCCTTTCTCAGTAAGAACATGAGGAAATGGGAGCCATGAGTTACACTGTAGAGTCTTCTACAGTTTAAGGCATGTTGGCTAAATATAGGTCACATTCCTGTAGCTCTTCTTACAATAAATGCTGTACAAGCTATATCCAAATCTACTTTCTTTCTTCATAAAGAGCTCCTCCTAGATCCAAAGATATCTGACCCACTCACATCCTGGATCTTTTTGTCTTTCAGCAAATGAATAAAGATGGGTGCCTTTTTTTCCCTCAGATGTCACTTAAAATGACACCATTTTTTTGACCTAGTATCATCGAATCATTGAATCATCAAATGGCCTGGGTTGAAAAGGACCTCAAAGATCATCCAGTTTCAACCCCCCTGCTATGTGCAGGGTCTCCAAGCACTAGACCAGGCTGCCCAGAGCCACATCCAGCCTGGACTCTTCAGTCCTGAAGATCTCCATGGTGTGCATGTGTTGGTGACTTACTGGGTGCTCTTGGACCCCTGTCCTACAGCAATGGCTGCTGAGGTCTGAGGTGGTTGGTAACATCTCTTGTACCTTTTGCATTACCATGCACTGGGACAATACAGATGTACAGCCACATCTTGAGCTGTGTTTGAAGGACTGCCTTCTCTTACTGAGGTCCGTGCCTGTGTGTGTGGTGTCCTCAAGGATCCCTGCCGGCCAAACATCACACAAATGGGGCGTGAGTCGCTTGCCAGCAGTAGCTCTTCATATTGTGCAATACTGGGTGCTGAATGAATGAATGAATGAATAAATGAATGAATGCTGAATGAATAATCCTTCCCCTCAGAAAGGGTTCTAAGCTTTGTTAGGTGGCACAGGAGTTAAGGACAGAGGAACCTTGTCCTCAAGCTGACCCCAAGGCTGTGAGTAAGTGCTTAATTAAGTATGTAGCTAAGTGAAAGAAGTGGCAGCATGGATGTGACACATATATGACTCAGAAATGCAAAGTTCTCACTTATCCCTTCCTATACTCTCTCCAAATGGCTTAGGGACAGCATCTGGGTAGCAGTACTTGCTAGAAACGTAGAAAGATATATCAAGCTCGTTGCCAGGGACAATGAAGGACAGTTAATTAAAACGCTTTGGAGAACCTCATAATCCATTCTGAGATAAAGCCCCTCTCTGCTACCACTGCTGTGACAGAGGAGCTGTTGTTGCTAACTGTATTCCAACTTTCCTGAGGCTGTCATACTGCCAAACGCTGCCATGATCTGAGTCTTTGTTCATAGATAAAGATGTGAACTCCCAGCTCTTGTCAAAGATAACAGCACAAAGCATTGCAATGACAAAGCAAAGACGTAAAGCTCAGCTTCAAACACGCAGCCATTTATTATTGTCCTCAGTGCAGCTGCTGAGCAGCATTGAGGGTTGTTTCTAAGTGGAAATGCTGAGCTGTGAGGATTTGTCCAAATGTTCCCTGATTTCTGATGGCGTTTTGCCCCTCTGCATTGCTGGATATTGCCTCTGTATCTGCCATCACCCACAGTGGGGCTCCGGAGGGTTGGGCTTGGGTTAACGGGAATATCATGCTCCAAAGCCTGATGGAATTGGTGGGAAGGTCACACTGCTTTTTTCACTTGGGTTTTTGTTAGGAAATGAGCGCTGCAGTTCTTTGTGCACTTCAAAAACACAGCAGTTCTCTGCCACAACCCCATGGGATCCTTATGGTCGCAGGTAACTGTGAGCAGTGCATACATGTCACCAGCTGACAAAGCCAGCCTCCAAGCTGCTCCCCTGAAAGTCACGAGTTGAGACCTTATTTTCTTGTCAGAGAGGTCTGACCCATCTCTCAGTGGAAACCTGTAATGCTGGTTCACTTGCTTCACCAAAGCAAAATTCTCCAAAACCTATTACCTGCTTTTACAAAAACAAAAAGCTTGCTCTGAAATAAGTTCTTCAGTGAACACACATCCAGCCTTCCATTTACAATGGCAATGAGGATAATAGTAAATTTTCTTCACAGCTCTGCACAGAGTTAACTACCACCTCTGAAGGTGGTATCTTGTCCTTAAGTGAAGCTGTACCAATTCTGTCAGGTTTGGTACAAGGAACAATTTCTTCTTAGAAAGAGCAGTGATGCAGTGCACAGCTGCCCAGGGAGGTGGTGGGGTCACCATTCCTGGCGGTGTTCAGGAATCATGGAGACGTAGCACTGAGGGATGTGGTCAGAGGACACAGTGGGGTGGGCTGGGGTTGAGCTTGGAGATCTCAAAGTTCTTCTCCAGCCTTGAGGACTCTGCAATCGTACGTTCTGATGTGGGAGCCCTTTGGAGTTACGGATGGTGGGTCCTTATTGCTAGAAAAGTTCTTTGTACCTGCGTGCCTACTAGGAAGCACCCACCAACAGCTTCTCCTCCTGCCACACTGTGAGCGACCTTCCTGCTGGCATGGACGTTGGCACACCGCGCTCTGCAGCAGCCTCGGTGCGGGAGGTTGGTGGGGCCGCACCGGACTCCCATTGTTCCCCGCCCGTGAGACAAAGGGTTAAGTAAATGTTTGGAGAAGATAAGGTGCCCTGTTGACAAGCAGCAGGCTCCAGCGGTCTCGGCAGGATCTCTCGCGGCGGTGATAAATGGGGAAGTTTTCAAAGTGGAATCAGCAGACGCCACGGAGAGGGCGGTTTCTGATGCCGTGATTGGCAGCGAGGAAGGAATCTGAAGGTGTTTAATGATCCCACACTCTGCTACAGTTTTTTTAAAGGCTCTGTGTCTAGCCAGGGGAAAATCCTCTATCAGTCACAGCGGCTTGCACGCCTGGGTCTTTTTTGTTGTTGCTGGGCTTTTTTTTCCACTAAAACATGGGAAACACTGAATGGGATCCTGATAAAGCTCCTCTGGGATTCTTCATCCTCTCACATTGGCTTTGTCCCTTTTAATTTTCTCTTTGAAGTGTCTTGCATATGTTAGGTGAACTGTTTTCTTTGGATAGCTTTAGGCAGGAGCTGCGTTTGGGGGGAAATAGCGTGCTAAACTAACAAGGTTTTTCCCTACGTAGCTGTATTATTCCAATTACTACCATCTCTTTGCTATAGCAAATATACAATCAAATGACACGAAAGGGTAAAGCCCTTGGAAGGAGTTGAACCCCTGTGATGACATTATTGTGCATGCAGGAGGCTAGAAAAGAGTTTCTCCTCCTTTAAATAGATCCCATAAGCTGTTCATCGAGCCAAACTCCAGTGACTTCTTTTTCCCAGAACTCTGCCGTATTTTCTCTCCTAATCTCTGGCCAAAAGCTGTCCCGGGTATGAGGAAGAGCTGCAGTGGGAAATAGGCAACAGTAGTTGGGTCAAGAAAGGAGCTTTGCTGTGTGTTGTATCCCCTTGCTCTCTGCAGAGTGAGGACCAGGTACTGGATGATACCTGGTCTGATTCACACCAGAAGGAGAGGGCAGGGTGGGCAGTTTGCTGGATAAGGGGCATTCAGGCACAAGGCATGGGCCAGTTCTTGGTGCCACACTCATCCTGGAAGGTCTTGGATGAATGAATGGATGGGTGGATGGACAAGTCCAGTTTGGAAAGAAACCTGTCCAGTGGTGCTGCTGTCAGGCTGGAGGAAGCGGCTCTGATGAGCAAAGATGAAAGGGGCAGGGTATAGCCCAGACAAGGGACAAATGAGTTGGGACATGAAAAGCAGTGAAAATATCTGAAGAATGTAAACACCAAGGTGGAAGAGGAATTATTTAGCAGGTTATGAGCTCAACACTGGGTGCGAGGTGATGAGACAACAGGAAAACTTGCACTTGCTAACAGGAAAGCCATGCTGACTGCTAGGGATGAAACTCAAAAGGAAATAAATGGTTTTTAGAGGAGCAGTTCTAGAAAGAGGCTTGTGGGCAACCAGCCCTCATTGCAGAAAGTTGCAAAACTGTCCCTGTGATGCTGGGCACATTTGGGTGTTATGCCTCCAACCACGAGCCGAGTTGATCACGGCAAGAACAAACAGCATTTAGTGGTTGTAAGAGGGAATGTGCAATGCCCAAAGGAATTTTGATTGAGATTTTATAACTTCAAGAAATCTTTTGCAGATAAATCAGGAGGGGCTTTAATAAACAGTTTGAGAGATTAGTGTAGAAACAAATCCCAGTTAAGTCTCAGCGGAGATGCTGGTAATGGAAGCCCACTGCAGCAAAAGGACGTCAGGGGTATTACAGGCACTAAACAGAAGGCTTTCCAAAAATATAAACAATCTGGGGAGGGGGTAGATTGGGAAACCTGTAAAAATAAGCAGAACCACATTAAAAGGCCAAACAGAGGAGCAAAATCAAATATTGAAATACTGAGGGAGCTTCCAGCCATGGTATTGGCCAGCTCTGTTCTGAGGTTACCCCCAGGGGTGTGCATGGATGTGGGGACATGGGGACATTGCTCATGCCACCACAGGATCCCAGCAAGGAGTGACAGCGTGCAGCCAAAGCAATCAGCATCCTCCTCCAGAGATTAGGCATGAGATAAGGGGGAAAATATCCCTTTAATGAGTATCCTAAATGCATCAGACACTAAGCAGATGCCTTCCACCAAAGAAGACGTCTTCCTAATTTCTGAAGTAATAAAAGAAAAACTGCAGATTGAAGACTAAAGCCCTCAAGATCTGCAGAGGAGGGATCCAAGAATAGCCAGAGGATCTGGCAGAGTGGATGTGCAGGTAATTTACATGGGATAAAACCTGGACCAGCAACAACTCACTGCAAATAAACTACAAAAAGAGGAGAGGTCACTGCAGTGATCTCACCCACTGGGACAAAAATCTATCCCATTTCCATTATGGAAATCATACATCAGTCAGTATTGTTCTTAAGAACAGAAGAGGATGATGCCGAGATCTTTCATTTGCAAAACGATGTATCCAAAATGAGCATGTCTCCAGCTCCAGGTCACATCTTCTTTGGGGCATCTTTGGATGAGCTGGAGAACCCAGCCAGGGTGGTGTAAGGAGTCAGGTACTGATACTGATGGCACAAAGAGTTGCCATGGATGATGCTGATGGGTTGATGGTTGGACAAAATGATCTTAGTTGTTTTTTTCCAACCTAATATCTGCACGATTCTACATCCATCCAGACAGCAGCCTCAAAAGCAATGAGTGATGTCCTGTCCTTGGGTGGTATGATCCCTGCTGAGGGGAAACTGAGGCACGGCAGAAGATTACTGCAGAGCTGAAACCTTGAGGAGGTTGTGCCTCTGCCCTGCTTTCCTCCTGCTCTCCACCAATGGCACAGTGACAGTCCCCATAGGTGCTCATCAGGGGACTATTTTTAATCACCTATCCACCAGCTTTTTGCAGTGTCCCATTCACACTTGCTCTGTGGAAAAGGATGTTAGAGCAGATTAACAGCTGGTTCCTGCCTGCTCCGACAGCTCTGACAATGCGTCCCTCCTTCTCAAGGTGACAGGAACATGCAGCTGCCTAATGGGTACAGAAGTGTCTATTCTTTCCCAGTGACATTTATTGTGAAATATCTGAGTGGGACTGAGAGACATGCAAGGCTTTCCCTCCCTTATCAGGCGACCCTGGTCAGTGTCCTGCTGTCAAGGACTGAAGTAATTTATGTCAGAGCCGCGAGTGTTTACTTATCTGCCCCAGCGCCCGCCTGGGTTCGGAGCAGCCAGACTGGCTCCGTGGGGCTCACCAGCCTCTTCCTGCCACTGAGAAAATCCCGGTGGGAGCAGCAGCAGAAAAAGCTCCTGCGGCACAGAGGGGAAAGATGTGATGCTGGCACAAGGGGTAGAGCTGGAATCCTGCAGCACAAGGGACACAGTCCAGCCCCAGCAGCAGCACATGGCATCTGCACAGATGGCACTGGGAAAAGTGTGAATTTAGAGAGGGGTTTGCAAAGCAAAGCGAAGCAGTGCCTTCTTTATACGTTTTCCCTGGGTATCACAGCTGACAGCCTGCAGAAAGCATGAATTCCAGAACCTTCCAGTTTTACCAAGCATCACTGTGATCCCAGCCATCCTCCCTGCACAGCCATCACTCCCCATCCCAACCATGGAGACTACTCTCATCCCGTTGGGCATCACAGCCTTCAGGCAGGGCAGAGAGGAGCCAGAACCTGACTGCTCTGCTCCCGGGGGTTCTTTCTTGTCCTCCCAACACACAGAGGGATTTTGGATCACCACAGCTTCCTTGCCAATGCTCACCAGCTCTTGCTATTGGGAAACCTTTAGCTGGTTGGGACATCACCAACAATAGATTAAAGGAGACAGAACATCTCTTGTTAAATGAGCTGTTACTCTTAAGTTTGCTCCTTCATATCTTTTTTTCCAATCCAGGGAACTCATCAGAAAAAAAAGGAAAAAAAAAGTGTTCCAGTGATGTTTATTGCTGCTGACTTATGTTGTGTGCTGGCCATTCCCCCCAAGCATGATGCTGGATGATGCTAGGTGGATGGAAGAGCCTGGGAGGCAGCAAACAGCTTCACAAAGCACTTTTGCATTTGCAAAATCTGCATCTAGTGGAGAGGGAGCCTGCAGCTAGTGGAGAGGGAGCCTGATGGCTGCTCATCTGTTTTTTTCCCAAATGCTGGGAGATTTCTGAAGTGCAGGCTGATCAACCAATGTGTGACGCCTCATATTTCTCCATCACAGCCCCAAGCACGGCAGACAGCAACACACAGCCCCAATGCTCAGCCCTCTGCTCTCTGACAGAGGTTCCTATGCAAAAGTACAAAAGCGTTGCTTGAAAAAATAAGATATTTATTATGCCTTTGATGTTCCATAAGAACGGTTGTGGCTTCTGCTTAGTCTCCAACATCCGATTGACAATTGTTTATTAGTTTTAAAATAGCTGAAATTCATGTCAAACATTCCGCATGTTAGAAAAATGTTTATGAAGTGTTATCATCGTTTATTTAACTGCGAATGTTTAGGAAACCAGCATAAAATATAATGGACCACACAGGGCTCCGAGCAGTCTGACGGTGGCAGCCTTGTTTCAAGAGCACCGCCATCCCCAGCATCATGCAGGGTTCGGTTCGTACAATGCTCTCCAGGTACTGACAGGAGTTTGTGAGATAAGGGAGCAGGATTTGGGATTGTTTCCTTTTGTTTCAAGGATGTTCCTTCTAAAAAGTTCACCAGAGCAGCGCTCACCATTGCTGCTTGTGGACAATTAGGACCAAGGAGGGAAGGATGGTTCCTTGGCTGATGCGCAACCTGAGTGCCCTGAAAGATCATTCAGATGTGAGGCATTAATATTCATTCATCATGAATATTTACCCTACACACGCATAACGTACTCTGCATTAATATTTATAGTGTCCAAGACACTGTGTATTTGTCCTAAAATTTTGGAGGGAAAAAAAATATCTTTGTGATGGCAACAGGTTTGGATGAAGTTTTAATCCTTGCTTCTCCAGAGCTATAATGTCAAGTCTAAGGGCACGCTGGCAGCCAGCTGTTTGGTGAAACTCCTTGTGTGATCCTTTGCACTCAGCTGGAGCTGGAGGAGAGCAATCTATCTGCAAGGGCGAGGTGCACACCTTGACCCATCAAGCAGCTCCCGTCCTTTTAGGATCATAGAATATCGTGTGTTGGATGGGATCCGTTAGGGCCATTGAGTCCATCTCCTTCAGATCACACCATTCTGCACAGATTACTGCAAGCAGAAGAAGCAGTGCTTTGTCTCAACTGAAGAAAAATATATGGTGGAACAGTCCCTACGGGTGATCACCACCAGCAGCTTCTTGAGATCTACGGATGCACGTGGAAGAATAGATTTTGGGATTCAGCACCAACAGCTCCTGTTTTGGGGAGTTTTCCCTTAATACCTGCAGTGTTAGCAGCAGGACAGGGGAAGGAAATACCAGGTTATCCTTCCCAGCAAATGAGAGAAGTAGAACCATAGGAAAGAATGTTTTAGTCATTGAGTTAAAACGCTTTTTTCCACTCATTACTAGAAATGATCTCATCTGTTTCATTATTATTCTTGTGCCCAGGTCTTTATTCTGTGCCTGGAAGCCACCAGCTCTGCAGAGATGCACTGACATTTTGAGCTCTTCCTGGGACATTCCTCGGGAGCTTCCCTCCAGACACAAGCCATAGGCTTACCCAACAGAGGTAACATGAGGCAATCCATAGAAGCAAAGCTGCAGTGAGCTCTCTCCTAGTGAGGATCCCACCAAGTGCGGTTTTGCTGGGACAGCCTCCTGCTGGATGTGATTCCGTGCAGGATGTTGCAATAGTCGCTCCTAGCCTGGAACCAGAGAGGACCAACCCACACTCCAACTCAACCCCCAGATTAATTGCCTTTTTCTCTAACCCATGGCTGACAGCAAAGCATTGCTTCATTGATTTTATTTTTGTCTGCTGGCACACACATGGGTTTGTTTTCAGCAGCTTTGCTTTCCTGTTGTTTTACAAGGAGACATTGGGTCGTGTCCGTAGCTCTGACCTCTGGGGCCTGACTCAGTTCCCACTAAAACAAGTCTCCCACTGATGTCCGTGGGGGCACTGCATGGTGCAAGGGTCCTCACGGGGCAGAGCCACAGCTGGCTGCACCAATGTGCCCAGCACTGCACTTCTGTGCTCCTTCTGTTCCCATCACCTTCAGCTGAATGCTTTTCCCCCTCCAATCATAAAATTTCCTCTTAATATTTTAAACTTATTTCTCATAAAACCCCCTACTACGAAAATTTCTTTTAAAGAAATACACCATTAATGTATCTTTATGATGTGCAGCTGATGCTCACAGCATGGGCTATGACTTTTTTATGTTCCTTACTTGTTCTTGAGACATTTTACTTTGACATCATATCCTTATATGCTAAATTAAAACAAATTTTTATTATCTACTATATGCCAGCAGACAATGGTCTTAAGCTGTTGAACAGCTCCATGTCCATCCTGGGGCACCTTCCCGTCTTCCTGCCCGCTCCCTCCCTCCACCTCTCCAAAAACCCATGGAGCGAGTTATCCCCACTGACAGCAATTTACAGTCCCCATTAACGGTCATATAAATTCCAGTGGATCAAGGGAGCTTCGAGTCTATGATATTCAGACACAGCTAATAGCTCTGGGATAATTGCCATCTCGTGTTTCTCTGCTCCGAGCCTGACTGTTTATATCTCAAGACAAGCGAGCAGTAAAACAAGTTTCCACGTTCCTCCAGTCACCCAAGGAGCCGCTGGCTCCAATAGCAGGCAGAGGGCTGGAGGTGGCAGTCATTTCCTATAGTTAATGCTCGCTGCTTCTGCTCAGCTCCCCGCTCCCAGAGGGAAGAGGGGTCAGCCCCGAGCCCTTCTGCATGCAGGCATACGGGGAAAAAGCAGCCAGCTTGGTGTTATCACTGTTAGAAACGTGACTGTAGAAGGGTGGCACTGGTCTGTGAAATAATGTGTGGTCTGTAATTTTGGAATCAGTAGTTTGGAAGCTTGATTAATAGGGGTATTTGCTAGAAATCCTTGTTGGCTTTGAATGCTTGGTTAATAGGAATATTTACTGTGAAAGCTGTGCTGATAGATAGACATTTAGTTTAATGGTGGAAGGAGCAATTGGCATGCTGTGGGCAACAGGAAGAGCCATCCCCTTCTTGCCCAGGCCCCTGGCAGGGGTTGTTCATTGTCCCACGATGCAGGTCTGCAGCCAGCATCACCCCTGGGGCTGTGCTGGCAGTCCACAGGCAGTCTGGGAGATGCCATGGATAGCCATGTTTAGGTTCTACAGTGAGGAAACATTCAACAGGTGTGATCTAAATCTCTTCATGAAAACAGTCCAGGTGTGGGGAAGTGCCAGGTTGTCACACGCACTTTCTCTTCGAGTGATGCCAACCAAAAATTCTTCAATCATAGAATCAATAAGGTTGAAAAAGAGCCCCAAGATCACCAAGTCCAACCTCAGCCCACCCCACCGTATCCAGTGACCACGTCCCTTAGTGCCACACCTCCATGGCTGGAACAGCTCCAGGGATGGTGACTCCACCACCTTCCTGGGCAGCTGTGGCACCGCATCCATAACGCCCCATCTGACCCTCCTCTGGTGCAAAATGACACCATCATGTCTCATCCTAACACTGTTACCTGGGAGCAGAGGCCAACCCCCACCTCATTCCAACCTCCTTGCAGGGAGTTGTAGGGAGTGATAATGTCTCCCCTGAGCCTTTATCCTCATTTTCTTTAAGTGCTCCAAAACTCAACATCTCTGTGACTTAAAACCTGCATGTTTGTGTTATTTCACTAGGAATTCCAAGGGGGAAGGATCTTACTTTATTGGAAAGTAAGGTGAGGGTGAGGACTCCCCATGTCCTGATTGCCCCATGGTGCTGGGGCAGTTGGGACAGCACTGCTCCTCCTGCTGCATCCCCCCCACTCCTGCTGTGATTCACTGAGCCCTAATGCCTTCACTCACACTCTTGTTTGCTTGCTCACTTGAAAGCCAAGAAAACCTTTCTTTTTTCATAGGAAATTAAGAGTAATCCTCTTCATTATGCACATTTCCAATAAATTACCGGTGAGTTTGCACCTTTCATGTCAGCAAGGTCTGTCAGAGGTGTTTGCTCGCAATTGATTGACCCCACCCCAACCTGGGGGGATCTGATCACGGCACATTATGCCTGACAGGGTTATCAGATGACCTTCTGAAAAACTGCAAAGGACCTTCCATCTTTTGCAAGACGGGCAGATAAAGACTGGGGGGCTGCTGTGGTGCAAGAGCTGAAAAATGCAGCAGGGATGCGGCTCTGCAGGCAGCCCCAGCTCTTTGCATCACGCTGGCAGCCACTCCCCTATAAATCTGTGGGGCTGGCAGGAGATGCTGGCTCTCTGAAGTGAAATGCCAAGCATCACTCCAGAAGAACTTCATTTGTACAGAGCCCTCTGGAACATGGAGCCACCAGCCAGGCGTTCCCTGGGCACCTCACTGTTTTGTTGGAGGGGCAAAGGGCTGTTGGGGGAACCCAAGTAAAAACTCCACTGTGTAAATGCCGGGGCAGTACCAATGGGATCCTGACTCTGCAGCCTGCATTTGCACCTTGCTCTTGTGGGTCAGAGCATGTTTCAGTGGGGCGCGTGCCAAACCCACTGGTAGTGGGTGGGAGTTCTACCCAACATCCCTGCTGGCCCTGGCTGCTTGCTGATTCACTTGGCAGCTTTCTTCTTCCCAAAATATTTCCTTTGAATCTCTATAAAGGTGACCAAGTGCTCCTTCAATATATATATTTTTTTGTCTGCTACATATCCAGAAACTGTCATCAAGGCTGAAATTCTCTTTACAAGAACTTTTGATGCTTACTGAGAACTGGGACTCTGGGAGTGGTGTGGCGGACCAGGAAGCATTTACAGCATCTACTCACCATGGCCAAACTCTGCCACTTTCCACCAGCTCTGCAAAAACACACACGGGCATTAACTTTGAAAACTTCAGGAATGAAACAGAAAGGAGGATATGCAGGATCTGCTGATGGGCTGAGAGAAGCTCAGCCACAGTGAAGTGACATCACTGCTCTTACTTTTCCACTTCTTTTTTTTTTTTAACCATTCGAATCACACTGTGTTGTTGGGAATGTACAGATGGGCACTTCCCAGCAAGTAACCTGGTTTCACCACAGTGATGTTGGTGAAGATGCGATGCTACCAGCACCGCCGGGAGGAGATCACCAATGCATCCCCATTGCCAATCCCAATGACATCCCCATCCCCATCCCCATCCCCATCCCCATCCCCATCCCCATCCCCATCCCCATCCCCATCCCCATCCCATCCCCATCCCCATCCCCATCCCCATCCCCATCCCCATCCCCATCCCCATCCCCATCCCCATCCCATCTCCACCCCCATCCCCATCCCCATCCCATCCCCATCCCATCCCCATCCCATCCCCATCCCCATCCCCATCCCATCCCCATCCCCATCCCCATCCCCACCCCCATCCCCATCCCCATCCCCACCCCCACCCCCACCCCCATCCCCACCCCCACCCCCATCCCATCCCATCCCATCCCCATCCCCATCCCCATCCCATCCCCATCCCCACCCCCACCCCCATCCCCATCCCCATCCCCATCCCCATCTCCATCCCCATCCCCATCCCCATCTCCATCCCCATCCCCATCCCCATCCCCATCCCATCCCATTCCCATCCCCATCCCATCCCCATCCCCATCCCATCCCCATCCCCATCCCCATCCATCTCCACCCCCATCCCCATCCCCATCCCCATCCCCATCCCCATCCCCATCCCCCTCCCATCTCCATCCCCATCCCCATCCCCATCCCCATCCCCCTCCCATCCCCATCCCCATCCCCATCCCCATCCCCATCCTCATCCCCATCCCCCATCCCCATCCCCATCCCCATCCCCATCCTCATCCCCATCCCCCATCCCATCCCCATCCCCATCCCCATCCCCATCCCCATCCCCATCCCCATCCCCATCCCATCCCCATCCCCATCCCCATCCCCCTCCCATCCCCATCCCCATCCCCATCCCCATCCCCATCCCCATCCCCATCCCCATCCCATCCCCATCCCCATCCCCATCCCCATCCCCATCCCCACCCCCATCCCCATCCCATCTCCATCCCCATCTCCTTCACTATCTCCGTCCCCCAATGCCATCACCATACCCATCACCATCGCCATCCCAACCCCTGTCCCCAGCCACCACTGGCACAAAAGGGACGAGCAGCAAAGCCGTGGATGCAGAATGAATTCAGGTTTTAACTTTTTTGATTTTGCAGTAAACCTAAGTTCAGTAAATTGATTTTTGTAGTAATAAAAGCTGAACACTCATAACCCCCAAGCGATAAACTTTTTACTGCTATTTAGAATTTATATTTTATTTCCAGTCTTTTCCTTGGATGTGCCCTGAGGGGGAGCACTTTATGTGCAGCTCTAGAAATGAACTGAGTGCAAATATTTTTATTTTCCGCTAAGCATCAAAATTTTGATGCATTCTCAAGAGTCCAAATGCACTTCTTAAAAGTACAGGGCAGCCAGCAGAGTGACTTGGCTGCTTGCTTTATTTATTTATTTATTTATTTTCCTGAAGGAAAAGCACTGTTGGTACAAAGTCTGGGCACTGGGTATGGGACGAATAGACTGAATACCGAAAGCACCAAATTCTGATCTTGGCCATCTCTTTTAATGATGTTTAGGTAGAATTAATCATTCTATGATTCTAATTTATTACTACTGTTATTTTTCCTGAGTTTCTGATTCCCTGTAATGCGTTGGCGCAGAGGAGAACCTATTGAAGTTCCTCTAGAATTGTTCATGTCCCTCTTGTTCAACTCTTGCTCGAGGAGTGGGGAAGTCCCAGCATGCTGAAGCTTGAATGACAGCATGGTGATGGATGAGAAGACCATTGCAGGTGCATTTTGGAGATCTTTGAAATGTCTGAACTGTAACACTTCTCTCCTTGCAAGTCCTGCGCAGCCAGATTCACCTGGCTTTTTATGCAAAGGGATAAAAGAAGCAATACATATAAATGGTATTAATGCTCCCTAAAACATCCTGGAAATATTCCTTCTGTAAAATCTGTTTGACAAGTATAGATGACATCTCATAAGGTGACCCAGATGATTCAGCACTTGGCTACACATGAGTAATGTGGCCATCCCCATCTCTGCAGCAGTAACCTCTTTACACCGTGTATTTTCATCCAGGAGATGTACAGGCTTTCTGCACATAGAAAAGAAGGCTGGAGGAGCCGAGTGCCGTATTTCAGCTTTCTTGACTGCTGCAGTATCACAGAAAACTTGGAGGAGTAACAGCAGCTGGAGCTGGAAGCCCCCAGCATCCCTGCCTGAGAGTCAATGGAGGCTCAGTACACGGGGCTGCTGAGTAAATACTGAGAATGGGAAATATTTGAGCATTGGCCTCTCCATACTTTTCTCTTGCTTGCACTGTCAGACATGCCCTATTTAAGTTCTGTTTCCATTTTATTTTATATTAATCATAGAACCATTGAAGTTGGAAAAAACTTCTGTCCTTCACCGGCACAACGTGGGTAGGATGAGCCCTGGAGAAATTTCCTATTGCTTGGCACTAGCTCTGAAATCATCCCATCAATGAAGCCATTGCTTAATGAATCAGAATGTTAATTATCACTCACATCAATTCAACAGCCCTGCCTGGATTATGGCTGCCCCCCTCTACTGCTCTGAATTCCTCCCCCTCATCATCATCACATCTTCTGGCCCTCTGCTTCATTAGTTTTTATCTGATGATTGAATACCACCGTTAGCCAAAAATTATCAGTGCTAGTGTGCATGCACAGCACACTGCAAGAAAGCATTGTAAAACACGAGGTAATTCATGCTACAAAGCTGTCACAAACTAAAGAAATATCTCCCTTGTTTCCTCTGAGACTGAATGAATGAAGCCTCAGCACCACTGCTGTACAACACTCAGCTCCTGTGGAGAGAAAAGCATAATATCCAGGCACAGTGGAAGAAAAAGCAGATTCTTCGTGATTAACATAGGCAATTTGACTGGAAGAATTATAGAATATCCCAAGTTGGAGGATACCCAAAAGGATCATCAATTCCAGCTCCTGGCTCCACACAGACACACAAAAATCAGACCATCTGTCTGGGAAGAGGAGCATCACCCCATGGAACTGACATGCTGGAGACTGTTTTCTTCTTGCTGCATTTTCAGATGAGTTGCAGTGAGTTTGTGCTTTATAAGCCACATCAGGAGCAGGTTCCCACAGTGGAGCCATGTCCAGCCCTGCCAGGCAGGAGGGGAAGGTGCTTTCAGTTCCTTTGCCTTTCTTCATGACATCCCACCTTGAATGCATCTTAAGGCGTCTCTTTGCTCTGTAACGCAGGTAGAATGACACATTAATTTCTAATTAATTAAACTTTGTGGTGGCCCTCAGCACTCTTAATGTTTTTTTGTAACAGTATCCACTGTCGCTCCGTGATGGGCATCTCCATCAAGCCAGAGAATACCATATGGAAATAACCTAAGGATGAACAGAGCCCCGTCCCCAAAATCTTTGCCCAAAAGCAGATCACTCTGAGCCTTGTTTTGCACACAGAAATGATAGGGGTGATATTTTAACATGTTTTCTTCCCAGGAGCTGATGGTCCCAACAAGCATGGGTAGCCACTCTGGACATGCGCCCCAAGGCAACTCTGCCTGCCCGTCACCTCTCACTCAACATGTTTCTAACAGTTTGCATTTGGAGCACCTGGCATCAGTCACCATGCAGAGAAGTGTTTGACACTGGAGCCTCTGGGTGGGCTCAGACATGGTCATTAGGAAAGATTGCAGAAATGATTACGCCGTTTATTTACTGTTGGTGAATGGCATTGGCCAAACTGGAGCACTGATCTGTCACCCTGCATGCTGGGTTCCTGCTGAGCACCAGTGGGCAAGTGCAGAACTGGGATTCCAGTGGACTTTTGGAGAAGGATTGGGCTTCTCGGTCTGCCCATGGAGCTGCTGCACCCATTGCATTTCTTTGGCTGCTCAGCCCAGATGCTAAGCAGAAAGGAATTATGTTCAGTGTCCCAGTCACTGACAGCTCAACATATACACAGCCTAGATAGCTTGCAAACTAGATAAAGGAGTGACAACATCTCCTTGAGAGAAAACACAGGATTTCTCCCTCTGCGATGCTTCATCTCTGCTGTCTCCTGATTTCGATCTCCTGGGGCACACCACTCACAGCTGCCTTCCCGCTGCCCTGGGGTTTGCAGAGCCTCTTGGAGCAGTGTGGAGCCGCCCTCCTGCACACTATTTGCTTATCAAGGTTCCCGATGGGCAGTGTGGGGTGAGGGAAGACTTTAGTTATCTGCTGTCATTGCTGGAGTTGTTGGTTAGCAGTGCCCCAGGCCACCCCCTGCCCCTTTCTCTAAGCAGCTTATTGCACTGCACAGCTCAAAGAGGTTGCAAATGCCTTTTCTGTGGCTTAGGGAGAAGGAGAGAAGAAAATGCTTCTGGATCTGAACCAACTATTCAGACTCTTGCTTTCTGGTATCCAAAGAAATCCCAAGGGTTTGTTTTGCAAAGGAGAAAGTGCTGGACATTAAGAAGAGGTTACCTGTAACATATAGAGGTTACATACAGAGAAAGGTGAACACAAGGTTTAGGGCACCTTAAGAATAATGTTAATTATTTAAGAATGAGAGCACTGAAGGATACATCAGACCAGAATTGGGATGGATTTGCACTGCCCCTGTGCTGCCATTGATTCCTACTTCCAGCCCACTAGTGCTGCCATGTGGCAGTCAGGGCAACTAGAAACCTCTGGCTTTCCTCAAAATGTTTTTCAGTGGCCACAAACTGGGGTCTGTGCAGCCCCTAAGGGACAACCCTGCCTGTGCCCAGCTGCTGAATGCATGAAGAGATTGGTGGATGGGCACCAAATGCTGCACCAATTGCCAAGACCAATCAATGCGGTTTGAGGGTTACACGTGGGCATCCTCAGTCCTAAAACAGCTGTTTGGGGTTGATGCTCACAAGGCTTAAAGTTTCCAAAGGTGCTGATGTGATGCTTTGTCTCAATGCACCATTACCCCATCAAGCAGTGTGCTGCCTTCCTGATCAGGCATCAAGCAGAGAGCAGGAAAATTAATCAGAAAATGCATCACCAGTCTCCCCATGAAGCCAAAACACGTACCCACCGTGAGGCTGTTGGATTCCTGCAGTCTTCCCATGGAAAATGTCTTCACCTCCTGCTGCAGTTGGGCAGTATCTCCAGAGGTGCACGGTGGGAGCTGCTTGTGTTTGGCTGGAGCACTGGGATTTCAATTCAAGATTTTGCTCTGATTTGCATCACTGCCCATGTCCTAGCGGAGTGGCGCTGCCACGAGCAAACAGAACCCACAGCAAGGAGAAGATCATTGAGAAAGGAAAGGGCTCTGCTTAGGCAGCTCTAGGTTAATAAGTGAACTATTCATCTGATAGGGACACGGGAGAAGTTTGCAGGTATTCGGCCCCGCTACAATTCAGCAATACCACTTCTCTTTATCTCTCACCCAAGTAACACAAACATTTATGGAATTACGTTTTAAGGCTTTTAAAGGTGTATTTAGAACGTGTTTTCTTTGAAGCGTTATCTTTGCAAGCTCTCATGTGCTGATAAAGGCCGTGTTTGGCTGCCTCTCGAGGAGCGCTTGTAAGCTGTTGGCTCAGGGAGGTTTCTCCTCGGGGGCTGCAGGACAGCAGTTGTGGCAGTGCTGTGGGTGACAGCCTCAGGGACAGAGCATAAAACAGATGGGAAATAAAGCCCTCGTTCTCAGCGTGAAAGTTGCCATGTCCTCCCAGGGAGAAGGGAAGGAGCGCAGCGAAGCGAATGACCTCACTGCAGGATGGTTCCACTTAGCATCATCAGCCCTCCTCCTGGCCCTGCCCAGCGATGAAGACGTCGTCCCACAGCTCATCACTCACGGCAGCGCATACCCGCGCCTCGTCCCGCAGTCGGGGATTTGACCCGGAGCTCCTCGAAATCAATGGAAAGGCTCCAGTGGATTTCTACGGAGCTTGGAACTGAGCGAATGTTGGCAAACTCCACCAAAGCTAATGGGAACTTTGCTGGCAGTGCAGGCTGACGGGTCAGGAGGAGGGAGAAAATTAATTCGTCAAGAGGAAGATTCATCTTCCAAGTTTCCAAGGAGTTTTCAAGGCGTTTCTTAAAGGAGCACTCACCACCACGCTTTCCTGCAAGGAGAGCAGCTCCAGATTGGCAGTGATGCTATTGCAAATATCTCGGGGGGGTGTGAAGTCCCCCCACTCCCTTTGCCTTGTTTCTGTCCTTCTTCAGCTCAGCTCCTCACCTCCACCCTTGCCTGGAGCCAAAATCTCTGTGCTGGAGCTTAGCCCCTCTCGGCCTCCCCTGTGCTGTTGCTTTCATTCATTTTCTTCTCCCAAAATCGCCAGGCACAACTTGTCTGAACGTATGCCGAACCTGATAAGCCTTTGGCAGCCTCAAGAATAGATTGCTTTCATAAAAATGAAAACCATTTCGTGAGAAGTGGGGGTGGGAGTGGGAAGGGGGAAGCAAAAGCAAATGCGAAAATAATGTGCAGGCGAGGGCCCATGCAATCGCCTGGCAGGAAGAGGCATTCACAAATCAAAGCATAAATCACAGCACTGCGAGCAGCCGGGCCAGGCAGGCGGTGAAGCCCTGCACCTCCAGGCTCTGTTTGCACACTCAGTTCTGCGCGGAGCACGGAATGGGCACATCTTTCACCAGCGTGCAGAAGGGAACTTGTTGAAAGACTCACAAAGGAGAAAGGATCCCCAGGACTAAGATTCAAGAGTGTGTGGGTACAGCAGTTTTGCAGTTATTGGGGCAGGGCAGGGAGATTTGGGGGATTCAGAAAGTCGGAGTTTTGCATCAGCCATTGGTGGGCTCAGCAGAAATATTGGCCCAAAGAAATCACGTTCCCACTTGGAGAGCAAAACTTCACGGAGTTCCCTGAAAATAGAGGAGATGCTTGTGAGGAAGGGACATAAATCACGGCTTTGTACAGCTTGAGCCATTGCACAACGGCACACACTGCAGTTCTACCACGCCAAGCTGTGCAGATTAGCAATGGGGCCTGAGGGCAAATCTGACATGTCCAAAGACATTGGCCCTAGTAGGAGAACACAGTGCTGCCAGCACCAGCTTAGTTCAGCTTAGCAATTTGTATGTGCAAGCACAGTGCTTGCTTAGTTGAGTCCTTTTCTTCACCTTCTGGGTTCTGAGGCTACAGGAATACCCAGTGTCTCTCTTCGCACTCTTTGGTGACAGGCACAGGGTTGGCACCCCCCTGGCTCCTGGTTTCTCATTATGGAGAAGAGAAGATGGAAACAGTGAGAAAAAAAAAGCTTGTGGTGCTTCCAGGCTCCATCTGTTGAGTGTCCATCTGGAAGAGGAGAGCAGTGGAACATCTCTCTTTGCAAGGGTCTGTGCCACAACTGAACTTCAAAATAAGCTTTTTTGTCTTTAAGAAAGATAGTACCAATGGATTAATTACATGGGAATAAATGGCATAGCTGTGTTTTATGAGTAAAGTGTTGAAATCTACCAAACACTAAAGAGCTGTCATCCCTCCCCAGCTCCAGAGAGCAGGAGCCATTCTAATGACAAGTTTTGTTAACGAAGCAGTCGTGAAAAATATTTACTACCAGAGTTCCTTCAATTGACATTTGCATCTCCTGTAATTTGCCAAACTCTCTGTGCAGCTGGAGTTGTTTTCATGGGACCATAATTTACAAGAAGGATTTTTCCTCACTCCTCAGTATCTGCTTAAAAAAAAAACAAAAAAACAAAAAACAACCAAAAGCATCTTTGGTTCTTAGATTCACACTTAATTTTTAATTTTGTTTTGGCCAGAGGAGGAGGGAACGACAAAGGGAAATGGATGTCATAGGAGACAGAGCAGAAATGGAGGAGCATGAGATAGGAGGACTGCTCAGTGCAGTGAGTCATGGCCGCTCACAGGAGAGCCAAGAAGTGTCAGAGCACAGCGGTGCACTCCCCACTTCAGCCAAGCAGGAGCCAGCTGAGAATGGACGCAGTTCCACTCTCCCCAGGGGCGAAAATAAAGATGGATTTGGGGCAGGATCAGCATTTGGATCCAAGAGGAAATGGTTAAAACCATCAGAAGTTATTGGTCATCCTTGATGGTGAGAGTCAGGCACGGGGACCATGATGCCAATGTGCCCTGCAAACCATCCCACAGTTGTTTTTTTTTTTTTTTTCTTAGAGCACCAAATATTCATATGTTGGGCTATTGGGAAAATCTGAGGAACAGTGACAGCAGCAGGTGAATGTAGGTGGGATCGTGAAAACTTACAATGTGTTTCCTGACTCGACACATTGTGCCAAAACTGGGCACGGACAGATGCGTTTCCATCATCGTTTTGTGCTTCATTGAGAACAGCTGCCACCCACTTTCCCACCGTCTTTGTACTCCCCTGCACGTTTGCAGCACCTTGGAAGGCAAATGCTGCTCTCCCCGTGTGTTTGCAACCCAGATGTTGCAGGTTCAAGGAGGTGAAAGAAAACTGAGCCAACATGGGAAGGACTCATCTGCTTCTCCTTCCAACCCAGAGAAATGCCACAGCTAAAGGGCAAAGCAGCACCGATGTGAGGAGGTTGGAGGCACGGGTGCAGCTCTCCAGCCCAGGAAGAAGAAGGAAAGGAGGATTTTTAGCAGGAAATTTGCCCTTCTGTTTCAGTTTGGACAATATATATAGCCATCGTGAGGAGTGAAGGATAAAAATGGACTGTCAGCTGCTGGATGCAGCCCCTCTGATGGAAGGACCTTGCACCCCACAGCTGTGCCAGCCCACCTGGCTCTGGTTTGTAGTGCCACAGGTGAGCTCCATCATCTTGAATTCCCATTTCTCAAACTGGCATCTCCTCCATCCGCGTGTTGAGATGCTGATAGTGCCCACTGCAAAGAGCCAGGAGTTCTGCACCCCTCGTTTGTCAGCTGTCTCTGCTCACTCCAAGTCTCTGTAGCCACACCTCAGGCACTTGGGTTGTTGGATCCATACCAGGAAAGAGAGCACCAGTATCCCCACATGGGACACCCCTACAGAAATGGCCTTTCCCAGGCCTGGCAAGCTCCTTGCTGGTGTGAGGTTTTCAGGTCTGAGGAGTGATGCCCTTTGCTGTGAGTCTGAATGTTTTACTGTTCCAAAAGAGGAAAGTTCATCCCTGTCCCCGTTAAGCATTGTGCTCTGGGTTGCTTACTATGACAGGGACCTCACAAGCTCAAAAGCAGTGAGAGGGCTTGGAGAAGCAAAGTTACACTCTCCAGGAGCAGAAGACAAAAGGAAAACTGGCATAAAACCAGAATTTACTCCATCTGTGTCATCGCTGTAATTGGAGCAGCCATCCTTCTCCCATCCAGCCTGGTTTTGTATCTCTAAGTAACGGAAATAAGAGGTGGGTGATGAGACCCGGGGAGCCTCCTGCTGCTGTAGATGCGCAGGACCGGGTAACATTCGTGCCTCGAGAGCCCAAACTCCGCACGCAGCTCCGCGGGGCTCCACGCACAGCTCTCGGCCGCAGAGGACGCTTTGCAAAGCCGGCAGCAGCCCCTGGCGGAGGCTGCGTGCTACGCGTGCCCTGGAGGCTCCACTGAAGGGACGGGATGTTGCAATCGTCTCGAGCAGAAAACCAGCTCGCTTTGCTGTGTTGCCGTCTTTTTGTCGCAAGGGAAATCTGCCAAAGCCAGGCGCCGGGGGTTAGGCTCGTCCCCATTCGAAGTCCCGAGCAAAGGGGATGTTTGTCTTTTGGCCACTGATGGAACAAGTCAGAGTCCTGAATAGTAAATGGGAAGATTTTCACTGCAGGTGAATATATCCTGCAATTGCCTCTCTTTGTATGGCGTGGACAGCTGCATTCACCACACTGGATGCACCAGGGAAGCTGTGCAGGTGAAGCACATTTGCAGTACCAGTCATCTATCTCAGTCCTGATCTGCTGTCTCCAGGTTGCATGAGTGCTTTCATGTTACTTCTCTTAAAAGACTTCTGGGTTTTTCCTAGAAAAAGTGCATGGCTTTTTTTTTTCTTAACTGATCACTTCTAAAGAAATTTAATTCCTGTCCAGATTTTGCACTTTCCAGCTGGGAAGCACAGCAATCTTTGGCGTAATCATGATTTCTTCAAGCAGTCTGCATGATCTCCAATAGACATTAACAAGACAAGGAGGAGAGTATTTCAAAACACATCACCTCCTGCATCCCAGGAATGCCCCTCACCCATCAGCACAGCCCATCCACCTGTGGCACCAGACCCTCCTGCTCCCCTTCCCAAAGCTGGAGATGATGCCAACAGTGGAGCTGCTGAGCCACTGGAGCAGGCACACGGAGGTACCCCCAAGGCCAGTGCCACTTGTCCCACTGCCACTGCGTGCTGCTGTTTGTCTGTCTGTCCCAGCATGGATCCCTTGTCCATGTGCTTGTCATTAATTCCATCACTGCAAACGTCATCCTGGGATATTGGGCTGCATCGAGAAATCAATCTCTAATTGCTAATCCTTTGTAGAGCAAACAGCCCAAGAGGAAAGAGAGGAGAAGAAAGGAGGCAAACAATTCCTTTTGCCCATTGGCTTGTGCAAAGCACCCCCACAGCCCCACACCATGTCCCTCCTGCAGAGGAACTAGTCAGGAATTCCATGCACAAACTGCCACCACCAAACTGTCCCTACAGGTCGGCCAAGGACCGCGGCTCGCTGAGCAGCTGCTTGTTTACCTGCCACCCATTTCCATGGCGTGGGAGTGCAGCCACATTCCTGTGAGCCCCAGCTGCTCCCCGCCTCTCCGACCCATCCGCGTGCCACCAGGGAAGTGCAGAGCTGATGTTTGACAGGAAACGCTGCCAAGGATGCTCAGCGCCAGGCTGAGCCTGCTGAACCAGCCAGCTCAGCAACAGGGTGTAAACCATGGTGGGGATGGGGCTGAGGGTGGATGGATGCAACCTTACACCATCGTGGGGTCTGGCCTGCTTTTGGGGCTGAGCTTTGGGGGTGCACAGGGGGGCTGTCCAATGGGAAACTCAACCAAGAGGCTCAGCTCGGTGCATCCAGTCCCCCTCCCTACCCAAATGCAAATGCATCTCTTGTGTTCTGCACATTTGTGGCTTCAGCAGAGAGGGAGAAGGCTGCTCCTGCCCAGCTGTGGTGGGAAGCACAAGGCAGCCAGCATTTTTCCGGAGGATGATGTACTTCAAAGGCTCAGGGACATGTCTCCATTGCCTGGGGCTGCACCGGCCCACGGCTGGGTGGAAGCCGCTGTGTCAGCAGCCAGAGCAGGGAGATGAGCCATGCTGAGCAAGGGATGCCAGCTGGGGTCAGCCCCACAGTCCCCACCCAAACTTTGCTCCCCAGAGCATCCCCCACTGCACAGTGCCCCAGGAACCCACCCATGACAGCAGCATTTCTTCCACCTCCCACCTGCAAGTTCCCATATGTGTCATTTGGAGAACATTGCCTCTCCTTTGCCAAGTGTTTTGGGTTTGCTGCATGGCCCACTTGCATGCCCTGTGCTGTGCATTGCACACCATCCCAAGCCCAAACGCAGCCCCTTGTCTGAGCTGCACCACCAAGAAGTGCGCCTCTGTAGAGGCAGCATCCCCTTGAATGAACCTAAGAAATGCATCAGAATTTAACAGGATGCTGATGTCACTTCAATTTTTTTCTTTTTTTTTTTCTTTTTTTTTCTTTTGTGTTTGTTTTGTTTTTTTGCTCTTCCCCTCTGAAGGAGCCACACGTTATGTAAAAAGAAAAACTTCCCACCTTAATGGTGGCTGAATTATTTAAATGGGTCTGTTTGTTAATGTGATTGACTTCAACCAACAGCACAGGTTGAGCTGTAATTATGGGAAAACAATCAAATCTCTATCTTGGGTTCAAACCATACCGGTCCTGCCACTTTTTTCTATTACAGCAGAACCTGTTCAGCAGCTTCAGCTGAGCTGTGCCTCCTTTCTGCTGCTGGGGCAAAGAAATGCAAACCAGTAGAGCAGGTCAGACTGCAAAGAAAAAATTATGGCTTATTGTCTGTGCAAGTTCACCCACACTGCTCACTTCTGTCTCCCGTGTCCCAGATGACTGCGCTCAGATCACAGCTAAACTGAGCCTGAGGAGCCCAAGGAGAAACACAGACCCCCATGTGAGTATTGTACCCATGCTGATTTTTATCTGTCCCTTAGCACCTGGCACAGGGAGCTGGGAGGGAGCTGGGAAATGGCCCCAAAACCGCACATCAGTGCTTTGGGCAGTGCTGTCACTCAATACCGGCAGCCCATGGGCAGTGTCTCAGGTTTGCTTGCTCTGCTGTCACCTTTCTGAGCTCATGGAGGCTACTGGGGCTTTTCCAGCAGCCGGGGAGCCTCAGGCGTGTTGCAAAACACCTCTGCTTCTTTGGGGAGCAGGGAGCCGGACTGCTGGGGACCTGTAACAAAACTCTGCTCTGGCATTGTCCATCCGAACAGGAAAGGCAATGAGGCGTCACTGGGATTGGAAATGCAAAGAAATGGCATTCAGCTGTCGTTCAGGCTGAGTGCGATAGCTGCACAAGGATCAGAGAAGGCTGTGGGCGTTGGGGTGTGTATGTCGGGAGTCCGGTCACGTTTACATCTAAAGAACAGGGACTGAAGGCAGGGAGCATCAAAGCTCTCAGTGAGCAAATACCCAGGGCTGAGGCAGAGCCCTGTCCTCAGTCGCACTGGGATGTGCTGTGGGAGCACGAGGCAATCAGCAGTGCCCATCCCAGGCAGGAGACACTGCTGCCCCCGTGTCAGCACCTGGCTCTTGCAGCTTCACCCCCAGTTCTGTACAGCATCTCATGCGCTCAGAAGTCAATAGCTCCCAAAATCAGATTCGCTTCCTATCCCAATTTTCTTACCCTAAATCAATGGTATTTCTATTGCTGGGAATACAGAGCAGCCCCCATGCTTTTGTGCCCTCTCTTCTCTCCCCTACCTTAACATCCAGATTGAGGGAAGAGATAGGGATATCGGAGGGTGGAGGGGGAGCAAGGTGCTGTATTCATTGCCTGCTGCTCATTCCCTCTCCTGCATTGGTCCCGTGATGGGGAATGCCCTGGGGGTAATGCCCTGATGGGTAATGCTTTCTTAAGGCACTGAAAGCACACATCCTTCTGAGTGCTTTGGTGAGGGACACCAGTTCATGGTATTGCTTCAAAACTCAGCCTGGGCAAAGTGTCCCCATCAGCAATGTGTCACCAAGTATTTGGGAAAAGCAGAGATGCCTCAACCCATAAAAATGCCTGGCTGAGGCTGTCCTGCTTCTAGCCGGCATTGTGTGGGGCTGAGTGGTGAGTAGGGACCTGGCCATAATACCAGAGCTGTGCTGCGAGTCAGAGATTTGTGCCATCATTGCCTTGGAATGACCACGTGGTATACAAAGGGGAATCCAAAGCACAAATTATTCCAAGGCTGTGAGTGTGGTTCATGTAGAGCAGGCCCCTACAGACGGCCTCTTGCAGCCCTCTTTGTCCCAGGTCAGGCAGCCGATTCCCCATCAGAACATCCCCACCAGTAGGAGTTTCTGAGACATTCCCACTTGAGAATCTCCTTTTGGGCATCTCCAGCTGCAGGGGGTCCCAGAGCATCCTCGTAGGGCATCTGCCTTGGGGGAACCCCATCAGCAGGGGCCCCTTGGGCAACCTATTGGGGCATGCCTATTCTCAGGGTTTCCAGAGCCAGACCCAGAACATGAGGCCCCACAAGCTCCTGAGGGCAGAAACCCCTCATCTCCACCAGCACCTGTTTGCAGGTGTTTTCCTTTTATAAACAGCATTGAGGAGAAAAGTGAATTCAGTTAAGAACTTCATTACCTGCATCATGTCCAGCAGAAGGAAATTTACCCTTTTCTTTCACATTGAACTGACTCGGAATGTTCGTGCACACAGGTGCAGAGGTGCCAGTTTATGTGAGTGTGGTTAGGATGGATTTTCATGCCCGAGGTGCTCCGGGTGCCATGCACAACATCCATTCATCTACCCCCAGCCCTTCCCAGGGCTGCTCCCACCTCCTGTGCACAGATGGGGGCTTTGGGCAGGGAGAGGCTGTGAAAGCATTGGACTTTCAGGTGCTATGGGTGCACCTCTGCTCCCGACAGAGCCTTGAGCTATTCCCTGAGCCTCACCACTTCTCAATTAAAACACCTGAAAAACGCAATAATGCTTTATTACCCGTTTCCCAGAGCATTTTGAGGTGTTAATTAAGCGATGTTTATAGAAGCAGTGGTTATCCCGAGATGCACAGGCAGATAAGGGACTCCTTTAAACCATCTTTTGAATCCTTGCTCAGGCTTCCCGAGCTGCCCATGCCTCTGCCCAAATCCCCCCATGCTCCAGGCAACACCATGGCACAGCTGCAGGGCCTGAGCGTGTGTCCAGGTGGGGGATTTGGGGAAATAATAATATAATAGGGGAAAATCCCCAGCACTTTGGTGATTGCCACAGGTGTTAGAGAAAGAAGAAGCATCCCCCAATGGGCCAAGGGCCCTACACATTTTCCATGACTGATGAGGCAGTTTTTCTATTATTAAATAAATTAATTTATTTGTAAAATTAGACTGGAACATAGAGGGTGGCCAAGAAAAAATAGCCTGGCTAATGAAGGAAGTTCTGCCCAGCAGTCTCACAGCAAAAAGTGTATTGCATAAACCCGGGCTGAAGCTGAACCTCTCCAGTACTGCTGATGAGGAAATACCTCATTGTAAATCCATTAAGCTGAGCTGATCTGATATTGTCAGAACTTCAGAGTCTTGAATTTATTTATTTTTGAATGACTTAAGCTCGTTTAGCCAAAGAGCTGCTTCATTCTTCTGAAACAGGCAGTGCTGCTCAAGCCCATCACTTCCCAAACCCCACAGCAGGGCATGAGAAATCATCCCCCCAGCCATGGGTATGGAGAGCAAGCATCAGCCTTGGCTCTCTTTCCAAAGCAGCCAGATATGGGGGCTGGCCCCAACACTGGGCTCTGCAAACAGAGGGCACCCATGGCTCTGAGATACGCGTGGTCCCATGCCAGCAGCGCACCGAGGAGCTGCTCCTGGCCCTGCAGCATCCAGCACCATGTTGTGTAAATTATGGTGACAGTTCTGAGAAGGGCTCAAGGCTGCAAGTGAAAAGCCTGTCACAGGGATTCTATGGTCTAATCTTCAGTGATAAATCTTTCTCAATAAATGCTCCCGAGTGGGTCGGAGGATTGAATGGATGTGGATTCCCACCTGAGCTGGTCCATGTAGTGTAAGAAGGAGGAAAATTGAACTCCTCAAAAACTTGGGGGGTCCGTGGGGCTGATCTGCATGGCAAGAGGCCAAATCCTGGGTACAGAGGAGAGGGGAACAATGCTCATACAGTGTCTCATAGTAACTGTGGTTGCACACAGACCAGAGACCAAAACTCTCCTCCAGGCTTGCTGCAATGGCAGTCCCATTTGCAGGCCCCTTTTGCAGACAGGGATGGATGCTAGCATCTCAAAAAAAGCAGCAAAAATCTCCATAGCTTTTTTCATCCAAAGCCTCAAAATCAAATCCCCAGCAGGCATATCCACTGCTGACTCAGGAGCACTGAGAAAAAGACCAAGACAGAGTCCCAGCCCTGCTGGAGCTGTGTGAGGGGAGCAAGGCTGCTGCCTACACCCCAGCCAAAATTACAGCCCGGATCCTGACCCACCAGGCTCTGCCCACAGCACTGACTCACAGCAGCTGCCTGCTGCCTGCAGCCTGCACTGTTTTTGGGGCTTGGAGCCGGCTCCCCCCACATCCCAACCCATATATCTCCTCCCTGGCACATCCCAGCCTCAGCCCTGAGTGCCATAGATGGGGATGATGACAGTGAGACAGGGCAGTGTGAGTAGGGGCCGATCCAGTGCTGGAAGGCCAGAATGGAGCCCACACCATGGCACATGCTCAGCTTCCAGGTGCAAAGCCATCCCACCCCTCAGCACTTCAAAGTCTTCCCACCGGCACCCTACCAGGCAGCGGTGAACCTCCCCATCTCCCCCTCACCCCAAATTCAGGACTCAGCAACTCCAAGAGGCTGCCAGCTGCACAGATGGTGTCCTTGTTAACATCATTTCATCGGGTTTTTGTCGGAGATGAGCTGGGTATTATTTCACCTGGCTCATTGTTAAGCGGTGGTTTTTGAGGTTGAGCAGAAGAGATCAGCTCCCAATCCCATTTCACGGTGGCTGATCCCGAGCAGCCTGTTGGCTGTGCGAGCTGCAACAAGCTGTGTGTGCTCGGGAGACATCACCCACTGCTGGCACAAGCTGCTTTCTGCCCACAGAAGGGGCAGCAATGTTTTTTCTTACATTTTTATGCTCAAAAGGCAAGGGGAGCTGCTCAGATGTTCATGTTCTAAGAGCGTGGTTTTGCAGCTGAGTTTCTGATCTGTATTTTAGTCTCTGTCACGCTGAGCTGAGCGTGGTGAGAGCACACAAGCCCAGCCTGCTGCTTGTGCTCACTGGCGCGTGCCTAATTTCTTTTTAAAATCAGACCCTTTAGGGGAAAGTTTCTCCTTCCAGCTCTTCATGCCCACATCTTGCATATGCAGGCGATCAGGCACACCTCTGCTCTGCATGCAGATAAAGGCACACAGGTGCCGGCAGGGATGGGGAGCGTGCAGCAGCTGCAGAACTCTTCCCATGCTGCCGTGGGGTTTCTGGATTCTCCCTGTTGTGTGAGGTTTGCTGGCCCAGGGCACACAAATCAGACACCCAAAGCAAGTGGGGGACCCTCTGCAATGCCCCAAGTGACATCTGTATACGTGCTGTTCAACAGCACTGCCTGGCCCAGGAGGGATCACAGCTATCTGGGGGACCACTGTCATGTCCTGATACTGCCCAAGGTTTTGGCTGAGCATCCCCATTTTGGAAGGAGAAAGTTTAGATCAATGTCAGCATCCCTGCTGGCAACATCAGAGCTCATGATCATTGGGGTTAGGGCAGATTTTACAACCTGCCACTTGATTTTCAGATTGATGGCTACCTGGTGCCCTTGGGGTTGGACTGAATGATCTCCAGAGATCCCTTCCAACCCCTACAATCTTGTCATTCACAGCTTACTGAACTGGGGGTACCACGGCTTACTAACGCTGACCCTAACCCCACAGCATCAATGGGGAAACCAAGGCAGAGGCAGGGGGGGCAGAGACCCGAGCCCTCCCCATGGTTCTGTGGGGCCACGGATCTCACTCAGCCTTCTCCTCTCCAAGCATCTGGAAAACAGGAACAGGACTAATGGTTCTGGTTTTGGTGTCTCCCCAGGTGCGAGGAGGCAGCAGGGCAGCCAGGGCGATGGCAGGTGGGCAGTCGAGCGGTGCGTATCAGGCAAGCATTTATAGAGCTATCAGGCTCCAGCCCTGCAGCTACAAAGACTTTTCTCCCAGCAGCATGGGACACGAGTCCTGCTGCCCACATAGAGCCCCACAGTCCCCAAAAGTAGAGGAAAAGCCTGATTTTATCTGTTGTGGTGTTCCCACTATCCAAGCCATCACTATTCTGTCTGTGCTCCCAGCTCTGGACTGATTCAGGGTGCACTGTTGTGAAAACCCCAGTGAACACACCGCTCTTGTTGCATGTGTGGGTGAGCAAATTATTTTACTTCCTACATTTGGGAAGGTATTTCTTTGTCCTCTTTCTAAGGCTTAGCAAAACACCATATCATAAAATTGTAGAACCATTCAAGTTGGAAAAGACCACTAAGATCATGTAGTCCAACCAAATATCCACAAGATGGATTTTTTATTGGACATTTTTTTTCTGTTCTAGGCTAAAATCTGAGTAATCTGAAACAACAGGACATCCTTGCGTGTGACCCAGGAGCACGGCACAGCCCTGAACATGACCACAGAGAGCTTTGCAGAATTCTTGAACAAGCTCAAGGAAATCCATGAAAAAGAAGTTCAAGGTAAGGAGACGTGAGAAGTCTTCTTAACAGCTGGCCAAAGTCCATTCCTTTTTTGTTTGGTTTCAAATAACCCTCTGATGGTGTGTTTCCTCCATCTTATTGGGATACAGCTTGGATACTGAGGGAAAGAGGGAATGGGAAAGACACAGTGTTCTACAAGGAAGAAGCAACAAGAATTCAATGCCGTGTTGTGGAAAACCTTAGATAGTTTATTCCTCCTGGGAATTTCCCAGTCATACATCATTAAAGTAAGAACCGTTCAGTTAAGGAAGCAAATGCCAAATCCAATTGCTTTCCTATTAAAACAATTCCCAGTGTCAGCATTATGAACAAAGCAACAGCGCTTTTGGAAGATTCTGGCTTATGAATTCATTTCAGTCTTTGTGATTTCGGGCCACGGGAGAGTTAGAGGAAACTGTTGAGCAATCTAAACCACATGTTTACATCTATTTTGCATAAAATGGATTTGACAAAACGTAACATCTGCAGATCCATCAATGAAAGTGTTCTTGTTGAGCTGTAAATATTCTCCGAGACGCTTTGCAGCCCCCAGAGCTATAAAATACTGCCCACCTGGGAAATGTCTGCTGTAGCTAAAAGAACCAGAAACAAAACTGTAACAGACTTTTGGGGGAGGAGGGGAAATGCAAATCCATTAAACAGTGGAAATGCAAAACCTGCTCCCATGCTGTACAGCTTTGCCAGTTATGTCAAACTGCGGTGTCGTTTGGTGCAGGATGCGTGCTGGTCTTTCTCAGGTATGTGGTTTGCAAAGCATAGAAGTTCCTTTCAGGCAGAAGTCAGGTGACTGCCTTTTGTTTCTGAGGTCCTGTGGGATTTGCAATTAGCACCCATCTCTCCATTTCTGTTCCTTGTTCCAGGTCTGCAAACAAAGCTAACGGAGCTGACGACAGAGAAGTGCCGGTGAGCAGTGCCTGCGGTGTCGATGTCCCAGCAGGTGGAGGGGATGGGTTTTAAGACTTCCAGGCACTTCTGTGCATCACAGAGGTGCCTACAGCCCTAAGCAGGTGTTTCCCTGTTTTAGAGAGCATCCTTCACCTATTTGGCAGTGCCAAATTTAAGCACCAGCAGTGCAAGCAGTACAGTGGGCTCAGAGCAGAAACCCTTCCCACAGTCTAGGCACTGAGAATGAAGCCATAGGTATTGGGAGAAGCCCAGTAACTCTCTTTTCCTGACTCTTCTCTTGCATTAGCGATGCCCAGAGAATTGAAGAGTTGTTTGCTAAAAACCACCAACTAAGGGAACAACAGAAGGTCCTCAAAGAAAATGTAAAAGTGCTGGAGAACAGGTAGGATTTCATGGTCAGCTATTTGGTGTCACTCACATCTCCTGGTAATGGTGAGGAGTGCACTATACTGCACAGGCATGGTCCCATTTCCCCATATGGATGCATGGTAACAAGCTCCCAACCATGGGTTTTCATCCAGGCTGCGAGCAGGTCTCTGTGACAGATGCATGGTCACCCAGGAGCTGGCAAAAAAGAAGCAGAATGAATATGAAAATTCCCATTTCCAGAGCCTCCAGCACATCTTCATTCTCAGTAGGTACCAAGGTCTGCTGTAAGCTCAGATTTGGCTTATTGGGGCTGTTCTGATACCTGCACAGAGCCACTCAGTGGCTGAACAAGCAGGAGGAGTTTGGTGATGGGGAGGAGGGAGGGAGGGAGTGATGGAAGCATGGAGGTGCTGAGGAATCACGTCTGACAGCTACACATGAAGACTGGAGCTGGGGTTTCAGCCCTCTGTATCTCCAGAAAAAGGAGAGATAAGAGGTCAAGCACCATCCTGCTCCATTCAGCACCCAAAGGCTGTGGCTCTTCTGGTGTCTCTTTGTAGCCAATGAGATGAGCCGCCTGAAGGAGGAGAACAAAACTCTCAAGGAAGAACTGAAGAGGCTCCAGAGTCCAGAGTAAGTGCTCTCTGAATGTCATCCATGGCACAGGGTGCTGGTGTGGCTTTCCTACCACTGAGCAGGGCTACGTCTGGACCTTTGTGTCCACAGGGATAGTTTCCTGTAGGCATTATGACAGCAAAATACTTTTAAAGGTCCAAGTCCTCATTGAGCTTTGCTCATTCCCCTCTTCTCATGCACCCAATAGCTGAGTCTTTGGGAACATGGGGATCCAGTGATAACAAGGGAAAGACCTGCTCCAGCAGGTTAATGCTGAAAGCCAAGGAACCTGCCAGGCAGGCTGATACATACAAATCAGCTCATTCCTCAAGGGCTTAAAGTCCAGAGGAATTAGCACCGAGGGATTAGTTTAGAAATGTGTTTTCATTGGAGCTCAGAAGTGCTGCCTACTTAAAGAGAAATTCACTTCTATCCTCTGATGCTCTTCAAGGTCTGAGCAGTTTGGGAGCTGCTGATCCTGTTGGGTTTGCTAAGCATCGAGCTCTGCTCTTCCCTGGGCTGCTGCATTGGAAGGTTCCAACCAAACACCCATGTCTTGGCATCAAGGTCTGGTCAGGACTTGATTGGTGACCGAAGTGTGGGGCTCAGACTCAAAGCAGCTCCCTCCAAGGGACACACTATCTCAAAATGGTGACAGTGGGAGCTCTGAATCCAGCCCTACACCAGACAGGGATGTACAGATCACAGAGCTTTTGCAACTGCTGCAATGGGGTTTTGTCTTACCCAACTTCGTGGTTCCCCATAACATTACCCATGGGCAGGTGGGGAAATCAGACCTTGAGCTGTCATGCTGGCTCTGTCTCATGCTGCGGACTGCAGCCAAGCCAGTGATAACCTGAAAGGGAAGGAGGTGATGCTGAAGATCCGGTCTATCCACAAGATATATAAATATGTATATTTACACATCAGGTTCTGTAACTCAAAGCTGCTGCTACAGTGGCTCTCAAACTGATGATTCCCTTCTCCCATCCCTTCTCATCCTTCTGTGTCTTTTTGCTCTCTGCAGGGACAGGATCAAGTACCAAGGAGCCATCTCCAGGGAGCACAGCTCCACACCCAGCTCCCCACTGCCATTACTGTCCCCCACTAGCAGGAACACCAGCGCTGACAGAGTGGTTCTTGGAGCAGCAGTGGACTCCCAGCACGGTGTGCCGGGCCTCGAGCTGGGGGAAGGTAGGTGCTGTGGTCCAACCACCCGCCTGGGGTCCTGGAGATGAGACAGAGTGGCTGAGCCATGGGGCAGAACTACTCAAGGAATGGGCCTGGAGAGCATAGTGCAAGCTGCTGGCAGCTCAGATGGATGCTCACACGGAATAGGGACAAATATGCTGCTCTGCTTTGTGCAAACAGTAGCTGGGGGTGTTTGGGTGCTCTTGCTCTAAGACAGGTTCTGTGCAGGCATGCAGCCACCACTCATATGGTGCAGAGACCATATGTTTGCCTTGGTGCCAGTTATGCATGCAATGGAGAGTCCATTCATTCACATACTTGCTAGAACCAGAAGGAATTTTCAGTTCAGTGGGACTGTTCCAGAGGCTGGTTTTGTCTTTTGTTTGCAGAGAAGACCACAGCACAGAGAAGCTCTCCTTGCAGCAGGATTTCCCCAAGCACTATCCTCCAAGAAGCCAGCCTGGCAGAAATGGTGAGTAGACAGAGGGAGCCCAGGGCTGCTCCCTGTTTGCATTGGGTGAGAAAGGGTTGAAACGGATGGAGAATGAGTAGGAAATACTTAAGAGGGTAAAATAACTACCTAGAATTGGGCAGAATGCTGTTGCTAGGGATAAGGAGGAAAACCCAACGATAGGTGCATGCTTTGCAGGAATTGCCACTATCTGCTAGCAAATCCTTTAGATTTTATCATAGGCTTCTGTTCCTTGTTATAGGAGAGTACATCTTCAGTTTGCCCTTCATGACAACACATCTAGCACCCCTGAGTCCCCTCCCCAACACAATGGCTCCTCTCTTGCTGAGAAAATCTTTCTCATGAGGAGATCATCTCAACTCACGTTTTGGTGCAGCTTATTCTAAGTGATAATCAGGAACAAGAGGCTGCAGCACTGTGAACGATGGCAAAGCCTGGAGAGCATGTGAATGGTGGAGATTTTGGATATACAGAATACAAATGCAGCACAGCAGACCTGCCCAAGAGCATCGCGGATATCTCTTCATCTGCAGCATAATGAACAGTGGTGTTTGCAGAGGAACTGGCATTCACTGGTTACCATTTTGTGTGTAGATACAAGCCAGCCATGCCTTTGAAGCACAGAGCATGTATCAGCTGAGGGATGCTGAGTGATATGATGATTTTGGGCACTGGGAAATGAGGCTGCAGGACCTGGAGCCCTGCTCTCGCCATGGGAACCCAAGCCCACGCACACACACCCACACAGCCGCTTCTGTTTTAGCACAGCCTTTGCTTAGCTGAACTGTGCAGAAAACCTGAAGGAGTGGGTGAAGTGAGGTTCTGGTGAGGCTGCCGGCAGGCTGCAAGGATAATTAATGTGGGGATCACAGAAAGGACTGGTGACATCTCTGTTAAGCAGGGAGAAGTCGAGTCAGAACACGTGGTGAGCCTTCCGCAGCAGATGGGATTGCGATGTCCTGGCTTCACTGCTGGGTCTCTGCTGGAAATGCACCCCCAAAGAAATACCAGCAGCATGGAATGAATCCCAGAGTCCTGAGCAATGGTTGGGGAATTTGCAGGGTCTTATCTTGGTTAAGCTGCTGACTTGAGACAAGGGATGTGGTCTCCTTGGCCACAGATCAGTGCAGCCAGAAATTAAAGAATATCGAGGAAAACACAAAGGGAAGCTTTCCTGGGAAAGCCAAAACAATTAAGATTCAGCCACTGATTGGAATTATATCAAATCACTTCTTACCACCTCTGAGGTGGGAGCTGTTGTAAAAGCTGATGGGGTGTCATCGGTACGGAACAGCAGGAGCAGTTTCTGTTACCACTGGTGAGGAGTTGGGTCTGCACCCAGCACAGCTCCCAGAGCCACATGGTGCTCTCAGCGCCCCAGCACACATCCCACTGCCTGACCCCACTTTTCCTTGCAGGCATCCCAGAGAATTGCCAACCAGCTGCACGGCACCATCGCCCTGGTGAGGCACAGCCTGGAGAAAAGTCCTTCGAGGGCTGCAGTGTCTCCACCGGCCAGGAAGACCCCACTGCCAGCAGAGCAGGAACGCAGCCCCAGCCTGGAGCCGTGAGTCCTCTGCTTGTGCCCCTTGCAGGAGCAGGACCCCATTAGGCAGCACCTAAATTGTGATCCCTATTTGTCCACCTTCTTGTCCACACTTCTCACAATGCCCACAGCCTCAGGGAACAGGGGAGGGTCTCCCACTTGAGAAAAATGACTGGAATCCAACTCAACCAGTCCAGTCTCGTGTTACTTCACCTTCAGATAGACCCAGGCGCCTGTCCCCAGCCTGCAGAGTAAGGACCTGGCTGAGCAGGAGGCAGCAGTCCATGCTGCTCCTTATCTATTCTAATGGGCTTTTATGCAGGGCTCAGCGATTCCCAGGGCTTCTCCTCCCCATTGATTTTGGAAGCACAAGAAGCTGTTTGGCTGCAGACTGCCAGCTGCCCACAGTGGGAGGGATCTGCCGTGCATTCCCGACAACTGCTCACACACAGGGCACTTGCCAAGTGAAGAGCAACATCAGGGACTCGGTTTGCATGGGCAGGTTCATGCACAGCGCTGCCTCCTTGGCACTGCTGAGAGATCTGCTCCGGAGTGGGGCTGGGGATCGCTCCTCTGTCATCAGATCCTTCAAGCCACTGGGAGAGTCTGGGGACAGCCATGCTGGGAGGCAAGGAGCCTCTGGATGCACGGTCTGGCTTGGACGGTGGCTTCCAGGACAAGAGGTACTGGCTGTAATTCACTCCAGGAGTAGTCCAGGCTGAATACTAGAAGAAATTTCTTCTCAAAAAAAAAAATTGGTGAGGCACAGGCTGCCCAGGAAATGTTCAGGAACAATGGAGATGTGGCACTGATGGATGTGGTCAGAGGGCATGGTGGGGTAGATTGGGGTTGGACTTGGGAATCTTAGAGCCTTTTCCAACCTTAAGGATTCTGTGATTCTATGATTCTCAGCAGCAGTAAGTGGTCACCACATCCCCACCACCACCTGCAGGAGCTGGAAAATCATGAAGGTTCCCCCCAAAATGTGATTTCTTTCCCATATCTTTTAGTTACTTAACAACAACCAAGCCAATCTCCCCCAAGACTGCTCCATCCTACGAAAGCCTAAAGCTGACTGCCCGCAAAGAGCAGCTCTGCCTCCTCAACAAGCACCTCGCCCTGCACCAGCTGGGGCTGGCAAGTGGTTGTGTTCCACCCGATGGGGACAGCAGCTTCCACAGCCGTTTGCTCAGGGCCACAGATGGTGGTGGCAGGACAAGGCCACGTGATGACTGGGATGACAGAGCTGCCCTGCTGAAGCTCCCTGCAGCTGTGGTGTATGTGAGGGACCAGCACCTGGAGGGGAAGCTGCACCTCCTCAAGCACCGTGAGCGGCTGCAACATCTTGAGCAGCAGCAAAGCCATCGGGTCAGGGTGGATGGGGAGCCCAAAGCTGTGCCCAAGGAGCGGCCACTGTCCCCATGCCTGAGCATCACAGTGGGATGCAAGGAGGAGAGGATGGAGGATGCTGCAGATGGGAAGGTGGAGAGAGTGCTCTGGTTGAGCCGGGATGGCTCTGAGCACCGAGGAAAGGTGGAAGCACTGAAAGACTATGGCATGGATGTCCCACTGGACCTGTCAGACACCGGGCGTGGGAGGGGAATGGGACGGATCAAGCACCAGGAGGCCACCAGTCCATGTCTGAGCCCAGGGGACAGCCCCATGCATGGCTCCTGCAGAAGACATGGGATGGAGAGGGACAGCTCACAGCCTCACAGCTGCTGGCATGATGCTGCCCAGAGACAGGTCACAGAGCAGCCTGGTGCCATTAAGGAGGAGGAGGAGGAGGAGGAAGAGGAAGAGGAGGCAGCTATGGTGAGTACAACTCAGGTTGGCATCACACCAACCCCTTCTCTCCTGTTGGAATTCTGGTGCTCAGTGCCAGTGTCATTACAATCACAATTAACGTCCCATGCTGAAGTGCTCTGGAAACAGGTGGTTTTGTCACCAACAAGTGTTTGGCAATGGTGTTTTCCACTCAGCTCAGAGGAAAGATGTGCATCATTCCCACTGGTTTGGGTAGAGATGATGCTCATCCCAGTGCTTGTCGCAGTCAATGAGATGGGACTGGGGATGGCCCTTTTCTCCCACATTTGAAGGCAGTGGTTCTATTTATGGTACTTATGGGATTTCTGCACTCACTGCCCCTTACAGCTCACTCTCTCCCGGATGCATCCTATAAACAAGTCACCACCAAGCAACACAGAGACTCCTCCAGAGCCCAGGGTGAGACTGGTAGCCAGTGCACAGAAGGAAGAACCAGGTAAAGAGCCTCGGGCAAGCCTGACATCTGAGAAGGCAAATGCCAAAGGTGCGTTTTGGTGTGTGTGTGAAGGCAACCTGCAATGGGAAACAACTTTTGCAAACACCTGCAGTGCCTGCTGACCACAACAGGTGCTCCCCATCCTCCCAAATTGCTCTTGTGCACAGGGGGAGGGATGCTGTTACCTGCATTCTTCCTTTTTCCCCACCCCAACCCCTATAGAGCCTTTTTCCATCCCTCAACTGAGCTGTGCCCTCTGGCTGAGGTGCTCCCTCTCGCTGATGGCTGTGGGGCAGGGCTGGGTTTGCTGGTGGGGGGAAGCAGAAGCCATGGGGAGCACAGTGGGCAACACGTCCATGTGGAGCTGATCCTTACCAGCCCTACTGGCTTGGCCAGAATGTTGAGTTCACCTGGATTAGTTGGTCTGGGCGTGTCGGAGTGGTTTGGGAACACTGGGAGCGGGATTTTGCACAGTGGGGGAAAAAAAAAGAGGGGGGGGGAAGGAGGGAAGCCCTGTGTGATTTACATGTTAAGGAGATATCATCATAGCAGAAGAATTTCAGCTGATTACATTCTGGGTGTGGGAAAACACAGAACTTTCTTCAGTTCTCACCTGAAGGCTGACACAAAGCCCAGGAAGAAGCGCACAAATACTTCCTGTGCTTTCTAGTGGACCTTTAACCCCTGGAAGGACAGCATGAGGATGGGGTTGGGTTCTAGGGATGCTAAAGGTGCTGGGCAGGGATGAGGACGCAGCTCCAACCCTGCTGGTACAAGGGGTGTGCAGATGGGGCAATGCTGGGTTGTGGCCCCATGCAGGAGCTAGGTGTGTGCAGATACATGCCAGGAGTTGTGTGGCCTTGGGGCTGTGTGTGGCAAAACCTCTTTTGCTGAGCAGGGAAGAGGCTACACCACATCTCCTGCTGCCAAAGCTGCCAGCCATGACAGGGTGCAACTTTATTTTAAGAGAGGTAATGGCTGTAAGTTGCACCAAGGGAAGTCCAAGTTGGATGTTAGGAACAGTTTCTTCTTCAAAAGACTGGTGATGCTGTGGCACAGCTGCCCAGGGAGGTGGTGGGGTCACCATCCCTGGAGGTGTTCAGGAACTGTGGAGGTGTTGCACTGAGAGGTGTGGACAGTGGGTACAGTGGGGTTGGCTGGGGTTGGGCTTGGGGATCTTAGAGTTCTTTTCCAATCTCAATGATTCTGTGATTCTATGAATGCAGACACCTCATAATGAAAGCTCTCCAAGCCTGGTCCTGTGGCTCTGTATCATATTCATGTGCTTGTTGCCCCCTGTGCCAACCAAAAACCCTTAATTTTGTGTTTCCTTAGATGATGATGATGGTGATGATGATGAGTCCACAAAGCAGGAATCTGATGAGGCAGATACAACAGACAGCGAGGTTGGTTGGCTTTGGTTTCTTGGGTGAAACAGTGCCTTTGGACCAGGAATTCCTGTTCTGGGAGCACCAGGAGGTGCAGGACGGGTTGTCCCTGCCCAACTCCCTCCAGGAGGTGACAGCTCTTCCTGCATCAGGTGCCAAGACCCATTTCCACTCTGTTACCCAACTGGTTGCTGAGGGGTAGATATGTCACTCTTTGTAGATAGGTTTCTGAACACCAAACCTTGTTACAACTCTGTGGTGATGGTTGCACAGGTCCCTGGCAATTCAGCCAAGCTGTCAGTGCACTGGCAATCAGGTATTTTGTAGATTGATGGTTCTTCTCATTGGTGCAGGTGGCTTCTCCCTATGAACACGACGTCCTGCAAGAAGCCCAGTCAGAAGGGAAATATTTTTGCACCAAAGACAAAGTTCATGCACTGCAGAAGAAGAGAAGAGGACAGGATTCCTGGGCAAAAGGTGAGGAAGGAGTTTCTCATTCTATTTCCTGAGGGGTTCCTTCAATGCAGCACCCGAGGGCTCTGGGCACTTTCCTATTCATGGGTGTTCTGCAAACAAACCCCAGTGTGCACACGTTTGCCCAACGTGGCACAGTAGAGTCTTATGGTTCGCTGCAATAAGCCATACTGGACCATGCTTTTGGCAACAGTATCCCCAGTCAGAGCAGAGCTGTTAATGGAACTGAATGATCTTTAAGGTTCCTTCCAACTTAAGCCATGCTTGTTGGCCAGAGAGCACCCTGAGCACCTAACAGCTCCACGTCCATCCTGTTTGCTCACCACTTGGGAGGAGCTAGCTGGGGACAGCCAAATTCCCAGCAGCAAGCTGTTGACATTCAGATCAAGGATTCTGCCAGCTCTGTTGACTTTCCACTGTGGCCTCAGAGCTTTTCCCTGGCTGACAAAGGAATGCGTTGGGCCCACACTTCCTACAGGTGAATGAGCAGAGAGCTGTTCCTGATAAAGATGAGGATTAGCCAGTGTGGCCATCAAGCCTTACATATGGCCCTGTCACACTCTCTTTTGCTGAGCTTTGCTTTCCCCCTGTGCAGTCCCTGTTTTGGGATTAGACCGCATCGGCCTTGTATGTGCAAATCCATTACTCTGCAGTGAACTCCTGGGCTCATCTTGCTGTTAACAGGCTCCAAGAAGGCAATGAGAGGAAGAAAGAAAGTCAAAGTGGAGCAGTGCTCACTGGGGATGACAGAGAAAGCGGAGAGCTGCTTGGCTTCCCACCATGACCCCTCTGAGGAGAGTTAACTGGGTGGTGCAGAGACACATGGACACTGCAACTGAAGGAGAAGAGCTCAGATCCAGTATTCCACCAACACCAAGAGAGCAACTGCTGTCCACAAGGACCCATAAGAACTACTTCAGGAGCAGGGCACCCTCGAACCCTCCCTGGGTGCTCCTGGGAGAGGCTCAAGCATGGACCTTCACCTTGGTGCCAGGAAGAGGGACCATACTCTTCCTCAGGATTTGGTGCTGGGAGGAGGGACCCCAACCTCACTCCCCATGGCCCAGAACCCAATGCCCACCTGAGCACTGCAGGTCCCTTTGTCCCAATGCATCAATTCAATCCTGACCTGGGTTTCATACAGGTGTGGATCTTGTTTGAGCTGCAAAGCCCATGGATTTCCTTTTGAGCACATGGGCCAAGCAGGTGAGACACATTCCCAGTGAGGGAAGGGACAAGAGCATGAGAAAGGACAGCATGCCTGAGGTGTCCGGTGTCCCCAGCAGAGCCAGGTGTGTGCTCCTGGCTGTGCCCCACGGCACAGCCCCAGCCCAGCAGCTCATGCAGAGAGCTTGTTTTCATATGGATAAACTGTTCTCATGCAATTTTTCTGAATCATGGCCTTCAGCATCGAGTGATGGAGTGCTGCTGCTTGGGATGGGACTGAAGAGCAGGAGTGAGCAGCGCTGCACTATGGCAGGGCTGTTCCTTGCACACGTACAGCAAACAGAGCTGAAACAAAAGTGCCAGAGACAGCACGTGCCCTGTGTGGTTCCTTCCCACAGCCACTTTCTCTGCCTGGCACTGCTCTTATTTTATTGAGGGTTTGTTTGTCCCATTCACATGGGGGGGAAGCATGGCAAGCCAAACCCCCAGCCGGACGCACAACTGACACAGGCATCTTCTCCACATTGTGTTTCCATCTTCTTAGAGCAAGCCAGGTAAAATAAAAATAAATAATAAAAAAGATAAGTATGCGTATATATATTAATAGAGACAATAATGATAACATTAATAATAAAGCAAAAAGACTCACTGCAGCCAAGCAGGGAGAGAGCAGGGCTCCTGGGCCCGGCGCTGAGAGCAGACAGCCGCGGGCGCGCAGTGCCGCCTGCCGGGCAGAGCCGCTCCGCACTGCGCCCCGCAACGCCTCCCCTGGGCTGCTGGGGTAAAGGGATGGGAAGGAAAGGAGAAAGGGATATAAACCTGAAAAAGGTCCCTCTGCAAGAAGACAGCCTTAGACCAGGACAACTGAAGGAGGGAAGGATTTTTTTATGCAACTGCAAAATCATCCCCTCCCTTTGATGATCCCTCGATAAGCAGAAGTGCTGCCAAGAGAAACAAATTCACCAATTTTTTTTTTTCTTTGCAGTACACTGCACAGAATTCACCTTCTCTTATTGGACCTTTATTTATTTATTTATTTGTTTGTTTGTTTGTGTTGCCTCTTGCCTTTTTCCAGTAGACATTCTCAGCTAGTGCCTCCATACCTCCATGCATAGGTGTTCCAGGAGTTTGGAGGTGACACACATTTCGTAGTTAGGACAATCCCATCACTATAAAAACAAACAAACCATGTTGTGTGTGGTTTTTTTTTTCTGAATCAAAGGACACGTAGCAAGTTGCTGGGGGAAAATCATGCTTCGCACACCACAATCCATCCAGCCCTGTAATGCTGCCCTCACCCAGCCCCTGCATGCTGACATCCGCCACCATTCTGCAGGGCCATGGGTAACTGCTGGAGTCCATCAGTGCCTGTAGTTCTGCTGCCAGTCTCTTGCTTGTGTGATTCTTGACAGATAAATGCAAGTATTGGTTTAGTGATGTCCAGGCAGGCTGAGGCTTGAGCTTGTTCTGCTATAAGGAAGGAAGCTCTGAGCACAGCACTGCCTTGTGCAATGACCCAAAATCCACCCATGATGAATGCGTGAGTTATGTCCCTTGGAGCAAAAAAGCAGAAGAGAGGCTGTCCCAAAACCAGCTCAGTCCTTCTGGAGGGCTGGCAGTCCATGTTGGTTTTGTTTGAATAAATCATAGATCTGCTGCCATCCATGTAGATGTGCATGCAGGTAGCGTGCCTGTGCCCATGAGCTCCTTTCCCAGAGAACAAGATTGGGAAAGCAGCTTGGTTGCAATTGGCTGCGCCTGAAATTGTGCAAATCTGAAAGAGCAACAGGGTAAGCATTGCTGTTCTGATTTAGCCATCAGAAACAGCATGGCTGGCTGCCTTGCTGCCTGTCATGCAAAACATTTCCGATCGCAGACCACTCCAAGCTTTTTGCTTGCTGATCCTTAAGCATTTGTAGATGCTGAATCATTCTCCCAGCACTGCTGGCTGCTCTCAGCCCGCAGAGCTGGGGGATGCACAGCAGCCCCTTGTCCTCAATGCATCAGCCTCCCACTGACTCAGCAGCAAAGTGACATTTCCAGCTACCGGTTTGTAAAGTGCTGTAAGAAATATGTTTGCGCAAGCCTCGATGTGAATATAAATCTCCACCTCGGGGGGAAAAAAATACCACCACACAAAGGTTCCTCTGTTGCACTGTAACTGAGCTGCTGCTGTGCAGGGAGGCAGCAACAGAGCTGGGAGTGAACAGGGCCGTGCTGGGATGCAGGAACTAAAAGCACCAAAAATAGAGAAGTGCACACCAGATTTCCTCCTTCCCTTAAAGCTTTCAGCAGTGTCATTCCCTCTACAGCAGGAGGTATTTTGAAGATATCCTAAGGCTGTTTCTTTTTCATGAGGCTGTCTGCCACTTTCTCTGTAGTGAAATCCCTTTAAATGGGATCTGCTCAGTGATGCCCATTTATAGTGCTGGCTTTGGGAACACAGCTTCACCCCTCCGCTCACCGCAGGAACACTCATTCCAGGCATTGCTGCACTCTTGCTTAAGTCCCGTTTGGGGGATATGAGTGGGATGGACATTTGGGTGAGTGCTTCCCAAGGTCAGGCGCACTCTGCAGGCATGGTGCGGGCAGCCACGACCCCACAGCTTGCTGATGTAGGACAGCTGCAGTGTTGGGACAAAGCTTAAGGGCAGGACTTGAAGCCATACTCATTCACATGGGAATGGTACCCTGCAAAAACTTCTGAGGCATAATATATAGGGCTGGAGGAGCTCAGGAGAATGCGTAATCTCAATTGTGGCAGCTGGAATGGATGTGGTGATTGTGACGGTGATCACTTTGACTGGCTGTGATGGTGGTTGGAGAGGATTTCATGAGGATGAGGGGTTCATGGCACAAGACCTTGGGCTGGAGCCTGCTCAGGAGAGGGGAAGAGAATCACAGAACCACTGAGGTTGGAAAAGAGCTTTAAGATCCCCCAAGACAAACCCCAGCCCACCCCCCACACCCACATCCCTCAAAGCCACGTCTCCACGGCTCTGGAACACCTCCAGAGACAGTGACCCCACCACCCCCCTGGGCAGCTGTGCCACTGAATCCCCACTCTTTTGGAGAAACAGTTGTTTCCTAATAGCCAACCTGACCCTCCCATGGCACAGCTTAAGGCCATCACCTCTCATCCTATCAGTGCTAGCTGGGAGCGCAGTCTGACCCCCCACCTCAGCCCAACCTCCTTGCAGGGAATTGTCCTGCCTGATGTCCCCTGGGCTTGGGCTCCACAGTGGGGGCTGTCACAGTGCTGACCAGGCTGCTGCAGGGCCTGACACTGATGGGTGCAGGATGTGCTGCTGTAACCATGGGCTAAGGAGAGTATTTCAGCAACGGCCTATTAGTGCTGTTTTTCAAACCATGCCCCAGTGTTTGGGCTTAGGGACTAAAGCAGCATTTTTCACTGTTTCCCTTTCATTCCCCAGATGGCACAGGCTGGCAGAGGAGAGCACCTGAGCAACGTGAGACTACAGAAGGACTACACTGTGCTCAGGATGGAAAATGTACAAAGATTCCTTGTGCTTCATCTTCGTACGAGCAGCTGCTCCAACTGGAAGGCTGCTCCTCTGGCTTCCTGCCTAAATATATTCCTGACCTGCTTATCTTTGCTTGAGCTCAGGCCATGATTTTGCAAAAACATAACACCCAGCCCACGGATGTACTTTAAATGCTGTCTCATATCAGATGCTCAGGCCAAATCCTGCAGCTCTTGCATGTAGGAAAAAAAAAACTCTCAGTGTCTTTGGTACCTCTGCTGCCCACATAATATTGGAATAAGGGCCAGAACAGGGCCTTATTCCGGCGACTCCTGGCTAAGCAGCCATGTATCCACATTCCTCAGGGCATCCATAAGATCCATCTGTTAGTCCAGGAGCAAAGTGAACTGAGTTATGCACTGGAAAATCAAAATAATGCTTTACATCCAAGAAATGATGCTGCTAGTAATGCAGAACCACCTGCTTTCACCTGGGGCTTGGCAGAAGTTAAGATTCCTGTGTGTTCCAGCTTGGAACTTGGAGCTGTGCAGACACACAGAGACAATCCCAACCCCTTTCCAAAATAGGATCCCTGTGTTCGCAGCATGCTCAGCTAAAGCAGAGCTTTCCCAGCTGCAGCAATTCCCCATCGCAGGGGAGCAGCGAAGAACAGAGATCCCCCTGCCCTGCACCCAGCCCCTGCCTTGTGAGAGCAATGCAGTGAGGCCACCCATCCCTTTTAGCAGCAGATCCATGAAATGCAGCACTGTGCCCACTGCAGCCACACACTGTGAGCCCATCAGATGCAGATGAAAGCTCCCAGCACTGCAATACTCACACCTCTGATTTCAGCTTTGAAGGCAGCAGCCCACCGAGCGATGGAGGCCACCTCCTCTGCTTCACCCCATGCTGACTCCATGGGGGCAATTTGTGTCCTACAGCTGCTTTTGCAAGGATAGATGAAGAAAAAAATTGCCTTTTTTTATGAATGTATTTGAATCTTGAGTTCTAGAGAATTGTTTACAGGAAGCCTAGTGAGGTTTCCATGCCCATTTATCCCTTGGCTTATTTGATTAGCCTGCCAGCAGGAAGGATTTTAGTTCCGCTTTATCCCAAATTATTTTTTTCACAGCTGTGATATGAGATGGTTCTGCCAAGTAATTTTGGCTCAAAATCTGACCTATATGGAATATCATAAGGTACTGAGGATGTTCTCAGGACTTTGAGGGGAGACTTTACACTGTGCTCTCTTATTATAACAGTCTTTAAATGAGTGCCTACAAGAAAAAAATTATATCTTCCATCTTATTGCTGATATTATTAAATGTTATAGATATTATGATAGAAATGCTAATGTACCATTTGTAACTGCAAGCCAAAGTAATCTCATCACACAGTCCTTAGCACCTGCTTGCATCTTTCAGGACAGTTTCAGCATCTAATTTGCTACTTAGGGCACACACATCAGTTCATGTCATTGACCATCGTTTGGGTTGCTGGTGTTTTGCTCCCAGCAAAACTCCCAGAGCACATCTGGGCAGCGCTGCACAATATCAGCAGCACACACTGACATCTTCCAGGGTTGGCACGTGGGGCACAGCCCTTAGGAGTGAGTGCTCGGAGCATCACCTGGGCCAGACGGTGTGCTTATATTATACAGCATAACCACGAGACTGGGAGCAGTGTGCCGTGCGGAGCCGTTCCCTGGAGATAACAGTTTGTGCAGCTGTGCCATCCTTGCTTGCAGGAAGGCCAAAACTGTGGCAGTGTGACACTGAGAGCAGAGATGGAGAAGTTTTAAAAAGTTGTTTTATTTAATAAAAAAAAAGCGATGCGATGAGCGGTTGTGGGGATGTGGGTGTGGAAGAGACGCAGCCAAGAGAGGAGGAGGCTGCCCGAATCGCAGCCTCGAGGGGTGCGGGGCCGTGCGTGGGGCAGCCCCCCGACCAGCGCAGCCCTGCGGCGGCGGCACGGCGGCGCTAGGACCCTGCGGCGCTCTGCCGGCCGGCGGGATGGGCGCGGCCACGCTCCGAGCCAATCAGCTCGGCGTTTCGTCCCGTTTCATTTGCATCCCGCCGGCACTCAGCCAATGAGCGAGCGAGCCGCCGGCGGCGCCGCTCTCCGAGCCGCCCCGCCCGGGCTGCCGAGGCGCTCGCGGCTCATTCGGAGAATGGCCGCGGCCGCTGCGTGCGGCTCCCCGGCCCCCCGGCCGCCCCGCGAGCAGCCGGCACCGCCTCCGCGGAAGCGGGGGGACTCTCGGCGGCGGCAGGCCGCGCTCTTCTTCCTCAACAACATCTCCCTGGACGGCCGCCCGCCTTCCTGCTCGGAGGCTGAGAAACCGCCGCCTCCCCTCGCGGGCCCGGGAGAAGCGGAGGAAGCGGTCGAACCGGCCGGAGCCCCCCCGCGTCTGCTGTCCCCCCCGCGGGCGCCCAACGGGCCCCCTCCCGCTCTGCTGCTGCCGCCGCCGCCGCCGCCCGCCGCATCCCCCGCGGGGCTGAAAGGGGACGCGGAGCCGCCCCGCGGGGGCATCGCGCTGCTGCTGGGCGGCCCCCTCTGCCCGCCCGCCCCCCCCGGACCTCCCGCGTTGCTGGGCGCCGTCAAACCGGGGGCCGCGGGGCTGCTGAGCCCCACGCAGAGCAGCGGCTTAGCGTTGGACGTGCAGCGGCAGAGGTGAGTGAGGAGAGGGCTTCCCGGCTCCTCCCTGCCTCGCGGAGCCCGGCCCCGTTGGGGCGTGGGAAGCCGAGGAGGGAGCGGAGCTTTCCCAGGGCCCTCACCCCGCCCGGTGCCCCCGGGGGATGGGGAGCGAGCGTGGGAAAGCGGCGGCCCCGGGGGAAGAGGGGGGCGTGGGACGCGGAGCCGGGGGAGCACCTGCAGGGGGCGGGCGGGGCAGCCGCGGGGCCGCGCCGATCGGGGGATGCTGCCCTCATCCCTCCGGGGGCGCCTCGCTCGGCCCCGGGGTGCGGAGTTCCCACTGTGTGGCCGGGTGGCTCCTCTCAGCCCCGCTGTGCCGGCGTTCTGCTCGGTGGAAGGCAGCTGGTCCGGCTGGGATCTCGGGGATTTGAGCTGTAAAAGAGCTCCTTTGAGGCCGTTTCTTGCATAAAGAGCTTTGTAAAGTGAGCTGACCCCCAGAGCCTGCCGATAAGGAGGACAAAACCGAAGGCGCCAATTCTCTGTGGTCCATAGAGCTGCTCTCGGGGCTCTGTCCGTGCTGATGTCCGTGCTCCAGAGCTGGGAGCTGCGGTGCAGTTAGCGGTGCTGCCTTTGGGTGCACAGCCGGGTGTGCCGCCGTGATCGCGGGAGGATGAGCAAAGCCAGAGAGCAGCAGCCCTGTGAGTAGGGGTGTGGGGTCCTCCTCCTCCAGGGCTTTAGGGTGCTGAGCTGTTCTTCTCTTGAATTCTCTTTGGTTTAATGTTGTGGATGATGATTTTGAGCTTAGCATCAGGAGCTTGAGAAGTAGAGAGATATCTGTGACGTTATTTGTTCCTTCTCTTTTCCATGCCAAGTCAGTCAGACGCTAAGAAAATACTCTTTAGTACATATTCCTTGGGTCTGCTCTTCTTCGATGTCCTTCCTGCCTCTCTTGGTATCTCATCTCGAGCTGTTGTGCTCCACCAGTGGCTCCAGTCAATCCAGCTGAAAAGAAAGATTGAATTGGGAAATGAAGGTAGAGAGAAGTGTGCAGAGATAACCAGAAAGGGCTTCTTTGTGAGCAGTGACAAAACAGGCCAATATTTCATCTTGGGGAAGAGATGGCTGCAAGAGCATAGGGCATTGCATTCAGCATTTGTCTGCTTGTGTCTCTGATCTGTGTTATGCACCATAACCTATGGGATGTGGTGGGGAGTTCGTGAGATGCTCTATGGCTGTCAGGTCCTTTAGGATGGAAACTTCCAGCAGGAGCTGGGTGTGTGCTGGCAGCACTCCTTGGAGGCATGGTTTAATCTGAATGCTTTGCTTCATTGTGCTGCTTCAGAAACTGAATGACTTAACCTCCCACTTTTGTTTCCCTTCAGGTATCTTCTGTTCATGGCATCTTAAATTACAATGCTGTGTGTGTACTGCTTCCTTACCCGCCTTGTTCTCCTCCCTTCTCCCTTTCCACCTTACTCTGTTCTTTTGTTCTGTCAAAGAACAAGTGGAACAAGGGGCATCAGAAAGGACTGAGTTAATCTAAATCATTTCAAAGTGGGAGTGGGAGTCTGAGCAGCAGTGGTAGCAGCAGTGCTTTGGACTAACTCTGCTTGGAAGCATTGATTGGATGCTGTATTGCTGACATAGGTGTGATCAAATCAGTTCTCTGTGTGCAATAGAAGTGCTCGATCAGGTTTTCCTGCTGGTGATGGCTAATGCAGTGTTTTGTCCTGCTGTCAGCTCTGCAGCTGCTTTCATTTTAAGAAACACTTATTAAAAAGAAGAAAAGCACAAATCCTGTGCTAATACACATTTTTTGGAGACGAATGAAACATAAAGCTGAAAAGCTTTAGCTGTAATTTCTAAACCTTCTGTACAATAGCCTGGGCAGGCATGGTGCTGTTAAGGAAGCAGCAGTACTGATTGGAGGCTGTGAGCTGCGACCTCTGAGCTGTAGCCATGGGCTGCTGTGCTGCTCAGGGCTGAACACAAACACCTCCTGTGCCTGGGCTGTATTTAAAGCTCAGCTGAGGTGTTATGGCTGCACTCTGCTCCCCAGCAGCATTGCTTCAGCAGACTTCTCCCACGCTGTGCCCACAGGTGAATGCATGTGGCCAATAGCAAATGCCTGACAACTCATAGCTGTCTCTGTTATCGATTGCCTGTCCGTTCCCAGCCAGGTACATCCATCAGTCAGCAGCAAGGGGTGTGCCTGGCAGCTGTAATTCTTGACTCTGAAGCCTACAGGATCTCAGCGTGCTGCTTTAAAGCATAGTTTGTTTGGTTTGCAGTCTGGAGTACTTCCCTACATTCCCTTCCTTCTGTCCCCCCTCCACTGGTGCCTCCCATTTGAGCCATAGCACCTGGGTTTTGCAAAGCCCACTCTGAACGGAGCCATACACTGGATTCTGTGTGCACATGAGGGTGAATACTGATGTCTGAGATTCTCAGTGCTTGTATAGCTTTGCTGAGTACAGAAGTCTGCTGCAGTTTAATCACAAGACAGTGCTTTTCCTTTGGATTTGGGTATGGCTTGCTAGGCCTTTTGTTTCAGGAAAAAAAAGAGAAGGAACATTACTTTCACAAATTCTGTATTGTGATGTGCACGCAAGCCATGAAACTTGAGTTTTTCAATGAGGTATTGTTGATAAGGCAGGTGGGTGGTACTAGCAGGGCTGCAGCTGAGTTCTTTGGATACAGAGCTATTAAACTCTTAACCTTTGGTTTATAGATACCATGTATACAGTTTACTGTTTCAACCTGTAAAGATGATGTTACGTGAAGAGCTCTTTGCTTATCTTGGAAGTGCAAGGGAAGGGAAAGAGTCTCCCAAGGCAGTGCCCAGATTTGTGGGAAGCACTGAGATTGTAACACAAGAAGCTTCTGCAGGAGCTGGAGCACCTTGGCTGGAAGCAGCTGCCTTCTGGGAGCGCTGCCCTTGGGTTGCTTGTTGGGTTTTTCCTTTAACTTGGGAGTTTTATTGTGCCAAAGGCTCTTATTTTAGCAAGGCACATGATGAGATGTATCATCTCTCAGGGAAGTACTTGAATATTTCCATAATGTATAATGTCCTCAGTGACGTCTCTTGCATTTCACATGTTTGTTTTGGTCAGCATTTTGGTCATCTTAGCAAACAGAGCATGAAGCACAAGGGGGGACCACACTGGTCCAGCTGGAGATACCCACAGGACATGGCAGAGCCCTGGGGAACAGCATCCTGGCCAGCACCTCCTGCTGGCTTTGAGAGCAGCAGCCCCACAGGGCTCTCCAGAGGTGTAAATGTGCTTTAGGAGCAGTGGGCTCTGGGCACTGCAGCCTTACATCTGCCTGCCTGCCTTGGGGCTCTGTTGCAACAGACTGCTTTCGTAATTCTTGCTGGAAGGCATCGTTTCTCCTTGGATTGTCGAAACACCCTTAGCACCAGAGCAATGCGATATATGGGCACTGCTCCTGATTAGCATTAGGTCTTAATCTTATGTGATTGTGAACCAGCAGTGAGGCAGCAGCTACTGTGACGAAGATCTACAGTCAGTTATTTCCTTGTTAGTACTTAAAATCTTACAGGCTGAGTAAGCTCCCTATTTGATCTGCCTCCACCTCCAGTCCTGCTGCAGTTTCTTGTCTCCTTCTTGTTTGCCCTATGTGCTGCATGCTCCATTCCCTGCATGGGGCTTTGCTGCTCTGTGAGGAGTGCAGGGTTTGCTTGTGAGTTTGGGACCAGCAGAAAAGCCCTGCAGCCCTTCAGTTTCACAAACAAACCTTGAATAAGAGCACAAAGGTCAAAAATTTGGGGCCTCTTTTCTAACCCTGAGGTATGCCACATAGCCCCACTCCATGCTTTGGAGTGTACTTTGTGTACTCGAAATCATGTATTGCACCAAATTTGTGGTGATGACAGTGGTTTGAATGCAGTTTACTATCAGTGTGGTCTAATTTCTATGTAGTTACTGCAGAGGTGTTGCTGCCAGTGAGCTGTGCTCAATCTGCTTTGGAGGAGCAGCAAATGCTTGAGTCACTGACAGCAATGAAGCATGGGGTATGGGAATAGGGGAATTCTCACACACACACACACACTACAGTGCAAGCTTGGAAGCAGGCAAGTGTCTTCCAGGCTGTCTACGTAGTAGCAGTTGAGAAAAATTAAGCTTAAAGGTGGGATCAGATTCCTGTAATCCTCTGATGGCAGTGCTGTTACCCAGCCACAGCAGCACAGTTCATCGTGGGTTGTTGGCTCACCCGTGAGGAAGGGAAAGCCACACTGTGATTGTGCATGGTGTGCCCTGACAAAGCAGATCTGACAGGTGTGTCTCCCTACTACAGGCAAGGTTTGGGATCTATGGGCTCCTTGAGCAGATCACCTTTGGCAGTTGTCAGTAAGCCTGCACGAACCAGTAACTGATTTTTGTCATCATTATGTCAATAATTCAGTCTCTTGACAGCTGTGATTACACTAAGGTATGTGGAACACCTTACAAGGGGGCAGCCATACAAGTAACTTTGGAGAGAGAAATAAGAAACCAAATTCTATTAGCCCTAATTTCACGCAGTAATTAAAAATTCTTGACCTCCTCTGTTCTGTTCATCTATTAGCAGTGTGCGTTGTGAAGCAGCAGCGGAGGATCTGAGCCCACCTGCTGATTTTAGCCAAGTGCCCTTGGGTGTGTGTGTGCACCATAGCATCCTGCCCCCTGGAGAAGGGCGAGGGATGCAGCTCATAGTGTTATGGGATGGAAGGACCCAGATATTATTGAGAAAAAATGTAGGCTGGGTGTGAGTCATTCTTCTTCCTATTCTTATGCCTTTCTTTTTTCTTTTTCTTTGATCATTGGTTTGCTTCCTCTCTTATGGTCTCCTGGGTGTCTGCATGTGGCCAGGCCTGTGGGTGGGTTGGGGGGCCCTGCCCTGAGCCCCCTGAAAGGCCACTGCTCTCCAGTCAGAGGCAGTGACTTGCACAGCTTTTTCCTTTCAGTTTGTAGGAGACTGAGGGATTACCGGTGCTATACATAGAGTGCTCTGAGCTGTGTCCTGTCCTGCTGGGAACACTTAAGAGCTGGGTTAACCTCTGGCCCAGGATCCAAGCGCTGTTTCTGTTTGTTACTTCCCTGTTGATACGAATGTGAGGCTGAAAGAACTGAGAAGTGGGGTTCTTTCAGTGGGAAATCTATCGGAAGGGTAATTAGGGCTGGCTGCTGACTCCCAGGGTGGGAGTGAAAATGAAACTGAGCACACGTGGTTGGGTTTTATCTGTTCTGAAGGTGTCTGGTTGGTGCCTGGTCAGCTCAGAGCAGTGCTGTTGGATTCTGTGTGCACACAGATAACGAGGCCAGGCTTAACCCAGGGTTCCTCATCTTGACCCTTATCTCTGGGCACATGCTCTGTGTGGTGCAGTCCTGGGTGGGTCCTTCTTTATTGACTCAAAACAGTGAGAAAGCACCAAAGGGAGGCCTTGATGGGGGCTGGATGGACAGACAGACACAAACCAACCCTCTGTAGCTTGTCCAGGAGCAAGCTGTGTTGGCTCTCAGGTGGTTTGAACTTCCCTTAGGGTCCTGCTGACATTACAGCCTCCTACAGAGAACTTACCAAAGTTTTAATACTGGCTGCTTTGATTTCTAATTGCCAGGTAGATTGTCAGTGAGGTAAGATAACCAAGTTATGATTTTGGCTTTCTGCTGTTGTATTGAGGTCACATTTGGCAGCAGGTGCTCTGTGTAAATGACTTCAAGTCTTTTGAACTCAGCAGATCAGAACAAGGGGTGTTATCTTGGGTGACTGCTTAGCACAGGGTGCATGACTCTGCTGTTCTTCATTGGGCAGGAGCAGGGCTGCTGCATGACTGTGCTTCCTGTAAGTATGAACTGACTGTGTGAGAAGAGCACTGAAACTAAGACAGGTTGCAAGCTAAGTGCGGACAACTCAAAAAAAGCCTTAGTTTGCAGCATACTGCACTGTGTAATAAAGAAGGGCTGCTGTTATCACCACTCCAACAAGGCTTTGGTGCTGCAAAACGTTTGCTTGAGCATGCAGTGTGCTCTGAACCAGTGAGACCTCTGAGATTGGAGGAGAGCATCCTGCTTTGCCTGGTGCGTTGAATTTCTCCGGGCTGACAGCTTCACATGAGGACAGAAAATCTCAGCTGAAGTGCAGCTAAAAATGAAGTTTCCTGTTGGCACAGCAGGGATGAGTCACTGTGGCTCTGAGCAAAGGGGCGAGATCCTTTCACTGCAATAGCACTCGATGAGATGTGCTCTCGCAGCGCCATGGGATCAGGTGCTTTGTGCTCTCATCCCTGTTGTCATTGGCTTTGGGTTTGCTTTTCCTGGTTGGAATTTTGGGTGGTCCTGTGTGGAGCCAGGAGTTGGACTCCTGGTCTTTGGGGTCCTTCCAGCTCAGGATCTGTGGTTCCATGACAGCAGTGGAGTCACTGAGAGCTGTGTTCGTGCCATAACATTTGAGATAGAAAACATTTTCATTAAATGTGTAGGCCTGTTGGTTTTTTTTTTTTTTGAATTACAGGATAAATGCCAAAGTAGATTAAAGCACATGTATATGAAAGCATTGAACTTTACAGGAAAGCTTTCACTGGCTAGCAAAAATATTTTAAAACTGAAGCCTGGATGAAAGGTGTTTGGATGCTTATGTCATTTATAAAGAGGAACAAGATCATATTCACATCCATAATGTCACTGGGTCTCCTGTGTAGCAACAAAGCTGTGCGTTTGGGTTGCTTATCCAACTTTGCTGTAAAAACTCATCCATAGCTGATAACAATTAAGAAATCTCATGTTGTCTGCCCTCCTTGCCCATAGCTCCCCACACCTACCTCAGGTGCATGCTTTTGGTCTAGGGCTGGATGTTAACTTTGAAGCTTTAGGCCTTGGTTAATCCAGCATCCTACATGTCTGTCCTGTAAGTTTCTCCCAGGTTGGCTTCCATGGTGATTTTTTTTGTCTGTCAGTTGAGTTATGGTGTCGCTTTGTCACTGTCACTGGAATACACGTGGTTTGTGCTAAAAGCACAGCACAATGCATGCTTAGAGTGGAAAACATAGAGTTTGACAGTTGTGGTGTTGGTTGTGGTGCTTTGGTGATGTTGTTTGAATCCAAGGACCTTGTTCCTATAGAAATTGAAGCCAGTTTCTTTGTAGAACTCTGTCAATAAACTTAACTGTCACACTAACTCACAAGGTTCCTACTGTTAGTCTCTTTGTATCTTCCATCTGGGGATTTCAGATGGACCCCGAGTACTCTGCTTCCTCTAACAGCCCTCCCTGCTGTTCTTGAGAGCTCTGTCCGTGTTACTGAGCTCACGTCCCAGACTCATGGTCTGCTACTGGAGCAGCACTGTGTTCTGGGGCAGGAGTAGAGCTACAGATGTTCTGTCATCATAGAGATGTGTGTGTTGATGTGTTTTGGTAGGCTTATATAAAATGCCTTGGTATGTGTAGGGAACTTTTTGTAATATTTCTGATAAGACTTCAAATGTGTTTCTGGAAACTTTTTAGGTGTTTAGCTTAGAGGTAGGTGTTCCTTTGTGTTGAGTGGTCTTGTTAACGAAGCCAATATAAATATGTACCCAAAGACTTCAAAGTTCCTAGCAGGGAAAGCAAGTTCTTGGCCTTTTTAGGAATGTGGAACTCGTTGGAAGAGCGCTTACCTACAAAACAAATCCAAGAAAAGCTGCCATTTGTCCTAAGAGCTCATACATCTGTTGCAGTTCATAAACTCAGGCCATGAACTAATATTGTTCACTCTTCGTGGTGTTGTACATTTTACAGAAGGCGTTTTATCTCCCAGCGCTGCTCTCTAGACTTTTTAGAAGACATAGTGGAATATGCCAGTGTACAAAGGTACTTTTTTCAAAAGCAGCATTAACCTTGACTCGTTGCATGCAGTCCTCTCCTCCCTCCACCCTCTTCCACGCCAGTATCTGAGGTCCTGCATGCTAGTGCTGCCATCTGATCATAAATCTGGCACGGTTTTTCCTTTTTTTTGTGTCGTTTTTCAGAGCACTTAAGTGTTTGGGTTTTGTCTTATAATTGCAGAACGAAGCATATCTCTGGGTCTCCGAGGCACAAAAACTTGAAGAAGATGCACTTCATCAAGAACATGAGGCAGTATGACACGAAGAACAGCAGGTAACAGCTGGAGATCAGCTGTACCCTCGTACTTGTGTGAAATGGGATGTGCCCATAAACAAGTTCTAGTTGTGGTTAGCTGGTTAACGTCAGTGGGAATAATGCACTGTCTCTGTAGTCTTCCTAATTTTAAACATGTTTTATGTCAATGGCAGTGGGTATTTGTATCTGCTACATCTGCAGCAATCTGCTGATGGTTCTGCCACTCCATGAGGAGAAAGGGAGGAGATTAAGCCATTCTGCCCTAACACTGTCCTCCTTTCTAGCACAAAGAAGAGTCCCTTGTTTGTGTTTCATAGAAAGCTGCTTTGTAACTTCTGGACCATAATTCTTACCCTGATCTTCTCCTATCTGTTTACAGGATTGTATTAATCTGTGCTAAACGAACACTGTGTGTGGCTTTTTCTATCCTACCTTATGGGGAGAGTTTACGTATCAGGTGAGTTGCCTTTAACTGTGCTACTGTTTGTGAAAGGTTTTAAGTGAGTACATCTGCTATAGGTCTGCAGCTTTCTTTACTGGGAAGCCTTCAAGGTTCTATAGTGAAGCTATAAATGAGGTTTGAGATGCTCTTCTATTTTTTTTCACCTCTCTGAAGCTGTGAATGTCACTGTCCACAGTCTAGGCCAAATAGAAGCAGTTAAGCCTGACTGATACTCTTTTAACAGCTGTACTCCATTTTTTTGCATGGAACTGTAAATAGGATCAAATATGAGAAACAAGTCCTGCTAATTAGATTTCCACACAGCTTTGCTCAGGTTCTCGTGAACTGTTGGTTCTGTGAAGGTCTGACCTACAAGTACACTATAGAAAATCATTTTATTTTAATCCACTTCTGCCAAAACAATTGTGTTGTCACTTCTGTCCTGTACGTAACATACGGCAGAAGGAAACGGATGTTTAGTGGTGGGAATTGTATTGTATTCAAATACACTTGCTGTAAAAATAGTTGATGGGAAAACATTTTCCCATTGAATGGAAAAGCAGCAAGGTTGCTGGTGTTATTTTAGGGCACTTGTGAGCTCAGTGTTATTCTGCTTGTGTGGAAGCTGGCAATGCAGTTATTCAACTGAATACTGGAATATAGGTGACAATGCTGCATGCTGCCATCACTGAAGCAGAGTTCTGGTGGCAGCCCTAATTCCTAGTGTGAGCTTGTGTGCTCAGTGGCTGGAAAACGGCAACTGAAAGGCCAGCTTCTCTTCCTGGAAAACTAGTCATATAAATCATGCTTGCTGCTGAGTGAGCATTTCTGTCTTACCAATGGTTTGTCTTAGGCAGAAGGACTGTACCTAAAAATAGTAGTGCCCCTTTTTTGATGGGCACGTTGCTGCAGATTTGACTTTTAGAATGAGATGAAGCGCAGTTCTTGATTTAATGAACATCTCCATGTTTTGAAAAGAGTAGTGAAAAATTAGCGCTGACTTGGAGATGAGGTTGGTGGACAGTCCAGTTCATGCATAGTGAGCTCTGACCCTGTGGTGCTGGTGGAGGCACAGGGCAGGCCCTGGGATTCACCTTAAAGGCAGCTGAGTTCATGCTGTGTTTTCCAACAGCGCGTTTTCTTGTCTGCATTTAGTGATCTGAAGATGGATGGACAGAAGCAGCGCCATCCTTCTGGGGGCGTTTCAGTCTCCACTGAGATGGTCCTTGGAATGGAAGGAGTAGAGCTGGGGGCGGATGGCAAGGTAAGAAAATCCTTTTTTCTCCTGGTCTGTAATGCTGATGCCTGGTGTGGGGTGATGGGTGGTCAGCTGGCTGCTTTCACCTCTGTGACTGTTTGATCCAGGGGCAAATCACTTGCTTTATGTAGCACTTCTATAAACTGCGAACTGTAACTTATCAGAGCACTGGAAGTCTGCTTAGATCCTTAAAGTTTTGAATGTTTGATTTGTGATAGTGCTTCTGAGGAGGCTGTCAGTCTCTGGTCATTTCTGCCTCTGTTTCTGGAGAATTGTCTTCACTGTCATCTCAGACATTATGTGAATAACTTTTTTAATATAAGTTTTTTTTAAAGGATGAAATGCATACCTCTTCAGTTATATTTGTATATTGCCAGAATTTTATTGATGCAATTCTCCCCTTTTCCTACATCCTCAACAACTCTTTCATACTGAAGACCACAAAAGCAAAGTATTCTCAAGTACAGGCTTTTCCTCCCGTCCCCCAATTTCAAGGTCCTCACTCTCACTGCGGTTCTCTGGGTTGTAGGATCCTGTATGTCTGGAAATAAGCTTCCAGTATTCTTTTTTTTCCCCCATAACTACTACAACTTTCTTTTCTTGAAGGTTGTGTCCTATGCAAAATTCCTGTACCCAACCAATGCCTTGGTTGTTCGCAAGGCTGACAGCCATAGTGCTGTCCCTTCCTGCAGAGCTGGTGCTTCACGGAGTCTTCCTGGGTCGAGATATAAACCTGTGACTGCAAAAATGATACCAGCAGGAACAGAGATTGGTAAGGATGGCTGCCAGCGTGCTCACTGCTTCTGCACAGAGCAGAAAGGTGGGAAAGGACTGTTAGTCTGAAACAATTGCAAGTGGTGAAGTGTTTGGAAGGAGACCGCTTAGAGCTGAGCAGGGGAGGTTTGTTAGTGAAGTATAAAGGACGAGCCTTAGGACTGAGAGACTTGTATGCATTCCTTGCATCCTCTGTATACCTGGCATAGCTGGTGCAATTCAAGGACTGCAAAGCATTTCCTTGGCAATGTGAAGCTTAATATTGCTCAGCAAGAAACATCTGGTGTGCATGGGTACAGATGGCCTTCCTTGCCTTCTAGCAGCGTAACAATGCACAAATCAAAGGTTTATGTTAAACTGTGTAAAAGAGCAAACCTGACAATGCTATCATCTGCTAGATTTGAGCAGCAAACCACGTTTGTGCAGTTCTCTGTGCATACTTGTGGAAGACAAACTGTTAGTTTGCACTGTCTAAAATGGTGTTGGGCATATGTTGGAGACAGCTTGTTTGCTTTGTATATCTATTGCCTGACACATACAGAATGCAAATGGATGACCCTAGCTGCAGCTTGCCTGTCTGTAGGGTTTGTGAAGACTTCTAGTGTTTGCTGTTTGAACGCTGTATTAAAAAGGAAACAGGAAATTTGAAGCTCTGTGGCTCAATGTTGTGCTTTCCTCATTCCTTCAGGAAACGAAGCTGGGGAAGTGGCAGAGTATGATCCTAATCTTCTGGATGATCCTCAGTGGCCCTGTGGAAAACATAAACGGGTTCTCATCTTTGCCTCTTACATGGTGAGTGGTTGTGTACCTGAGCAGAGAGAGTGCCTGAGAGATCCTCCTGTAAACAACTTCCCTGGGGAGAAAAAATCCTTGAGGAAGCAGTTGTGGCTTTTTAAGAGCTGACTGGGAGATGCACAAGTGGTTGAGTTCGTATGCTGAGCTTGTCAAGGACCAACTTGTCATATCTCCGTGTTGGCATTTATTTATGGTAACTGCTTACTCGTTTGGTTTTTTTTTCTGTGGCTGAGACTCAATCTGGGCTATTACCTAGATATTAGAGAATTATAAAATAAAACTTGTTTTTGCCTTTGTATTAAAGTGCCCTTGACAGGCTTGCTCAGCTGTCAGTGCTGTTCACAGGACAAATAATTTTTCTTCCTGTGTTTCAGACAACAGTCATAGAATACGTGAAACCCTCAGACCTTAAAAAGGATATGAATGAAACCTTCAGAGAGAAGTTTCCTCATATCAAGCTGACACTGAGCAAAATTAGGAGGTAAGGAACAAGCAGTGATTGAGATCATCATCTACACAGTGCAAGGCTGCTTTTATCTGTCACTTGTATAGAGCAAATACTAGATCTATTTATAGTATATATGATTAAATGCTAATCTCTTGTTGCTGGTTGAGCTGGCTGTAGGATGACAGGAATGCTTAGGTTGCTGGGAAGGAGTAACAGTTGGTTTTCGTCTTTCAGCCTAGATGAGTTTTGCTTCATCAACACTAATAGCCAATTAACAGTGAAGTAATATCAGCTTTGAAACAAATACTTGTAACTTGGTTGATTGGTTTTCATGCAGTCCTGCTCTTATCCAGCTCGACTCTCTGGCTGTTTTCACCTTTCAATTACAAGATTTGCTGATGAATGCAGTCTCAACAGTATTCTAGAATAAAAAAAAAAACCACTCTGTTCTGGGAACACTTGGTAAAGTATTTTTTGAAGACACAGAATTCCTGACCATCCAGGAAATGTCTGACTGTTCACCAACGAGGTGTACTGTTATGCCTTCTGAGAGCTGTAATCCTGCTGGTATTACACCAGTTAATGCAATTAGGGCCTTCTGAAATAGCCAGCTTAGAACATGATACTGCTGAATCACTAGCACTGCAGTTCCCAGCTGAGGACAGGGTTTGCTCATTCAAAGTCTGGCAGTGTCCTGTATGCTCCTCTTTGTAGTTGTTTCAAGCAGGGATTTTTGCAGAGAGCTCTGTAGCATGTTGATAGCAGTGAGAGGGAGCATCCTGCATAACGTTCACCTTCATGCAGAAGTGAAGGGCCATCTGCTGTGGGGGGGATGAAGCAGTTTGCCTTCCCCCTCAGACCTGATTCTTCTCTGAGGTGTGTGGGAGACAGGCCTCTCTGTGCACAGCATTGATGTGATGGTGTGTAGGTCAGGGCAGTTGGGTCTTATGAATCATGAACCTGTTTGGGACCTCAGAGGGATCCATGCAGCAACAGCCTGTGCTTCAGTGAGGGAGCTGAACTCATAGTGTTCATGGTCAGATAAGGAACTGTGCTTCCACAGTCAGCCCGGTGAAATCAGTTCATGGATCAGCTCCAGCTTGCTGCCAACTGGGCTGCTCCAGTCTGGGGTAATACCAGCCCTGGTTTTCCAAATGAGAGTCTTGAATGTGTGCTCTTCTGAGTTTCCACAGTGAAACTCACACTGTTGGTGTGCACGCACTGAAGTGTACCTACAGCATTTTCTAAAAGCTGTTTGTCTCAGAGGGTGTTTTTTCTTTTTTCCTCCCTGTTCTTAGTTTGAAGAGAGAGATGCGGAATCTGAGTGAAGAATGCAATCTGGAGCCAGTTACTGTGTCCATGGCTTATGTGTACTTTGAGAAGCTTGTTCTCCAAGGCAAACTCAACAAACAGAACCGCAAACTGTGTGCTGGTGCTTGCGTTCTGCTTGCAGCCAAGATCAGCAGTGATCTCAGGAAACATGAAGTTAAACATCTTATAGATGTAAGTACTATGAGGCATGTTTTGGGTGGGGTCAAAACCTTCCTTTTCCATAGAACAAAGCAAAGATAAAAAGAAACAAGAATTTCAGCACTGCATGTTGCATTCAAGACTGACTTTCAGTTAGTTTCAAGCTTCATCCAGGGCTCTTCCTTCTGGATGCTTTCTCTAATTTATGAAAAGCTGACTGATACAGTAAATGTCCTACTGATCTTACAGTGAGGTTTTTTTGTGTTCAGTGGTTGCCTGGAAAACAGTAACTGTTGTGTGGGTGTGACAGCTGTGCTGATCTACATGTTTGATCTGTGGCAGTACTTCTCTCTGGTCTTGCATCACTTATTCCTCTTTTGTGTTGACTTGATCTGAAAGTGCACTGAGAAATTCTGGATAACTGATTGTTTCTCTCCCTCTGCTTTTTTTTTTTTTTTTTTTTTTAATTTCTTACTATCATAGAAACTAGAAGAGAGATTCAGATTCAACAGAAGAGATCTTATTGGTTTTGAATTCACTGTCCTTGTAGCTTTGGAACTGGCTCTCTATCTTCCTGAAAACCAAGTGTTACCTCACTACAGACGGCTCACACAACAATCTTAACCAAAGCTCCACTCCAGCTGGTAGCTGGCAGCGCTGGGATAGCATCGCTGAGCCTTGCTGCTGACTTGCCATTGGCCTCTGTGCCCTGGGAGCATCCTGCCAGCTCTGGCTCTCAAGTCTGCAGTGTGTTTTCAAACTGTCGAGGTTTGCATTATGGAGACACATGCGAAGTCTGGGAGATGGTACGAGAAGAGATGTTGAACTTCATTTTGTTTTGGACATTTAAAGCACAAGTGTTCACCAGTCAGCTGTCATGGCTGCTGATTATTCCTTATTTATCTTTGCAGTTTTAAAACTGTTTTGTTTTTAAAACTGTTCTTCCATATGAAGAATCCTATGGTATTGTTTCTTTTTTTTTTTTTTTTTTTTAAGCTTTTATTTTATTCCTTGAAACTAAAGGAAGCATCACTTCCATTCCAGTGCACCATAAAGTCCAGATGTTTCCAAGAGTCTTCTTGCATTTTTACATTAATGGAACACATACTTTATTTTTTTTAAAGATGTGCCTAAGACTGGCTGGTCTGGTACCAGTACTTTTTAAGTTAGTTATGTTATTTCATAGAGAATCCTGAATTTATATAGACATTTATTCTTTACCTGCATTGGCCTTGTGTATAAATAAAACAATTCCAGTATATCTGCACTAGTGATACGCAGGGCATCTGTCCCATACCATAGCTAGACTGAAGTTGCTGTTTCAATTTAGTTAACTATAATATCTTAAGAACATACACTTTATTTAAAGATTGTTTTGAAGTCTGTCATGAAACACCACCTGTTGAACAAGGTAGCTGCAGCAAGGTGATTACCAGCCCAGTTCACTCTCAAATGAAAGATGAGTGGTTTTGACCAAGAGCAACTTGGTCTAAAATATATAATTTCTTATACTGATTTGTTTCTGTGTTCTGTAGTCTGAACTAAGCACCTTTTTCAGTAGGACTGTATTATATATGGTCTTACATGCTCTGAGCAAGTACTTAAGTCAGTAATGCTGTTTCTGCCAAACCAAGCCAATGACACAAAGCATGCTTGATATTGAAAATGCTACTTTTTTTACTCCGTTCTTCCAAGCATTGCATCACTGTGACAGTCCTCATAATACTAGCATTTGTTGCACATCTGAACAGCTACTTACCAGCCGGTGCCAGGCAGCACCCCACTGCTCACACAGAGGTTAATAAGTTCTTTGACCATTGACTATTCCTTCATTTGTTCTTAAAATATCCAGGTTGGGAATGAGCTCTGATTACGTGTGGAACCTTCTGTGATATTGGCTCTTGGTTTTATTTTCTGAAGCAATATTGTGATACAGGTAGCTGTGTCCATTTGCAAGAAGCAAAGCTGATGCTTAGCTATTAAGACTGAGAAATTTGTAATTTGTTTGACTTCTAAATGGGAATGCTAAACCTTGTATTGAGGTATGGGTACCTGCTATCTAATATGTAAAGTAATGTAAATTTCTGTTCTTTGTATTAGATGTTGTGGGCAAAAACAAAGCTGAATCTTTGTTCCTCAGCCATGTTTGGCCTGAAGCTAATTTTGCTTCATTAGAGTTGGAGCAAACTGTCTTGGAGCTCCTTCCTCTTTATGTAGGGCTCAAATTCTATTTTTCATATGTAATAACTACACTGACTATTGACTCCTTTGTAACTGTTCAGCTGTATGTAGCTTCAAGTTATTTGTGTAAATTTAATGTGCTTCTGGCTTCTCTTTAACACAGAAGGACTTTCCAATCTCTGTAAGTGAGATGGTAGGTAATAAGTTAGGCTAGCCAATTATCTAACAGAAGGGTTTTAAAATTGCCTACTGGTTCAACTTTCTACTGAATGTAACTGTCCTTGCATGCAATTAATAACAAAGTGCTAAACATATATAGTGAGCCTTGGAATTAGTGAACAGATGTGAGCACAACTGAAGTGGTCCACTGCTCCCTGTGTTCATTGGGTAAGGAGGAAGAACTGAAATTGAGCAAAGAAATTTTTCAGGTGGTATGTCCAGCAATTCATAACCACTTTGCTTAGTGAGAATGAAGTTGGAGAATGTCTCTGGTGATTTCCTTCTAGTTAGCATACGAAGAGTTTTCTTTAACAATTAACTTTCTCCCCATGTAGGGGAAAAAACGCATTTATTTTTGGAACAGTTCAGTCTGTATTCAGTGGAAGTTTGTCTGGTTGCAGTGGGTGTTTGGGCTGGAGCTCCCCTTGCAAAATGGGAGCTATTGTTTACCATCATAAATGGGTAAGGTTTTGGTTATATTTTGGTGTGGTTTGTTTTTCTGTTTTTTTATTTTTTGTTTGTTTGTTTTCTTCAGAAGAACAGATTAGGATTAGGAGTATTAAATGACAGAATGCTGTTTAAAAGTAACTGTAAGCATTGGCTGAGGCCCATGCAGTGGTGCTGAGCCTGGAGGCTGTGTGGGGTGCAGGCAGATGCGACAGCCCAGGGGAGGCAGTGATGTTGGAAAGGAGCACGAGCAGTGCTTTGGGCCAACAGCAGCCAGATGCAGCTTGTAAATGAGTACCTCTTTTGTGTTGTCTCTGCAGGATCAGTCCTGGAGCGATACAGTAGCTATGTATGTGTGTTTATTTTTCTGTTTCCAGTGCGTAACTTCCAGCCCCATTCAGTTCTTCCTTTGTAGCAATATTTATCATTTCACCTAAAAGCTGCCACCGTGTGGCGAAGGACTATTACTGCGTTACCTATTAATAAAGCGGGACCCGAACCTTCATCAGCTTCATCTGTACCCAGAGCCCTCATGGGGCAGGGGCGGCCGAATGCTGTGCACCTGTGAGTGCGGTGCTGCTCTTGCGATTCTCGACAAGAGGCTGTAGGTTCTCGTGTATGGAAGGAAAAGGAAAAGAAAAAAAAAAAAAGCTGTGTTATGGGTTTTTTTTGTCTATGTTATTTAAGAATCTGGCTTAGACCGTTCCATGTACTTTTTTTTTTCCCCCCGTCAACTTGTGCGTTTAAGATGCTGTGAAATAAAACTGTTTTGATACGTGTTTTGTAACCAAACGTCGCGTTCCGGTATGGTGCTTGTGCTGCTGGGGGCGGGCGGGGGAGGCCTGACAGCGCAGCCCGCGCCGCCTCTGAGGGAGCCTAACGCCACCTGCAATGTCGTGGCGCCACGCCGGAAGTCGACGCTACGCCGGAAGTCCTCCCCCTCCCGCGCTCTCATTTCCGCTTCCGGCGAGCAGCCTTTCCTTTCCGCCGCGGTGCGTGTGTGAGGTATGGCGGCGGCGCGCGGCTGCTCTGAGGGCAGGGCTCGGTGAGGGGGGGGGCACCGGCGCAGAGGGGCTGCGAGAGCCGGGGAGGTCCTGGGGGCCGGAAGGCGGGAGGGAGGATGACCGTAGCTTCGTTCCCAGCGTGTCGTGAGGCTGGGTGGGGGGAGCTGTAGGGCCCGGGCCTCGTGGGACGGCGCTGAGCTCTGCCTCGCTCGTTCCAGATCTCAGCGCTCGGTGCCCGGCTCCACCCCCACGCGATGCAGAACGACGCCGGCGAGTTCGTGGACCTCTACGTGCCTCGGAAATGGTGAGCGGAGCTGTGGTGGTTCCCGGGTAGAGAAAGGGAACACAGGCTGATGTTTGGCTTATTATGTTTAATTGGAGGGAGGAGAATCTTATTTCCGTATTTCTACTTATCTGCTATAATTTTTTTTCAGCGAAGAGTCTATTTGAAGAGAATTCTCTATCTTAGGTTGCACAGCAGCCGCCCGTACAGTGGCTGTGGCAGATCGTTTAGGGCTGCTTTTAAAGGAAACGTGTTTGTAGTATAATACCATTTCTGCACTGCAGGCTGCTGCAGAAAACGTGTTAGATGATTGTTATCTCAGGCACGAATCGTAAAGACAGTGTTGAGTCTGTAGAAAATGGACAGTTTCTACAGAGAAGGTTTTTTTTTAATATCTCATAAAATGCACGTAAATGGTTTATTTTGGGGTGTTTTTTTTTTTTTTTATTAGATGTTTTTGAAGCCAGTAATTTCTGAGCAGACTGAACAACATGAATGTTTTTTGATAGCTTTTATGGCTTCTAGTGAATAAAGGTATAGGAAATACATTTTTGAAGGATTTAAATGACCAATGGTTTTTGCACGTTAGAAAAGTCAAATTTAGTACAACGTTTCAAAGGTCTGTGCTTGTGGCTGCACTGTATAGGAATAAACTGAGCATGCCAAACTGTAGGGATCGTTGGCAGCTGAGAATGACTAAAGTGAAAGTCTCCATCAAACATTCTTAAAACTGAATTCTGACTTTTTTGTGCACTGCAGTGTCTGAGCCTCGTGTTGTCACTATGAACATGTGCAGTTCTTGTTTTCATGTAAGTCTAGCTTTGACAGTGTTTAAGTATGCCTCGTTGTTTACTCCCCAGCTCTGCCAGCAACCGAATAATTGGTGCTAAGGACCATGCTTCCATTCAGATAAATATTTCTGAGGTAAGTTTCTTCACAGAAGGGTTTGATAAGAAAGCAGTGCCTTTCAGTTCTGATAGAAGTTAGTAAATACAAACACTTGTTGTAAGCTTCAATAATTGTACAAGTGTAGAGCTGGAGAGCTTTTGTACTTACTAAGATACTACTGTGTCACTCCTGGTTATTTTTCAACCTTTTGAAAGGTTGAAAATGACTTATTCCTGACCATTTAACTGTGTGACTAAATCAAACAGCCAACTTTAGATAGAGTTAAAATTAGGGGATTTCTTTTCCCGAAGGAAATAGAAAGAAGTGCTTAATTTTACCTGCCCAAGAAAGCACGTTTCTTCAGCGTGCTCTTCTCCAACCCTCTGCCACACGCAGGGCCACCAACCTCCCCATTTAATAGCAGACCAGGCTGCCCAGGGCCCCATCCAACCTGGCCTTGAACCCCTCCAGGGTTGGAGCATCCACAGCCTCTCTGGGCAGCTTGACTTAATTAATTACCTTGACTTAATTAAAAGAAACTTGAAAAAAAAAAACTAAACAGGCAGTAATGTTTACCATTTTCTGTTGCGTTTTGTAATGCTGTGTGATCCATTAGATGTTACAGCTATGTTATGTCATAAACTATATGCTTGCTTTGAATGTATACCTTGTAGATTCTAACAGAAATGTTTGCCTTGGGGTTTTGCAGAAAAGCAAAGAATATTTGTTAGTGAGCTTTTGGCAAGCATGATGTAAAACTTGGTAAGAATTCTGTAAGAATCCATGCAGTAATTTGCTTGTAATTACAGGTCGACAAGGTAACAGGCAGAGTCAATGGGCAGTTCAAAACATATGCCATCTGTGGAGCAATTCGTAGGATGGTGGGTATTTTCTTGGAACAATCTGACTGTGGTCCTGTTTATACTGACCAGTGATATTTCAGTTTTGTTTGGTCCTGGAAAATGAAGTAAATATGAATATATGAAGAAAATATGCTTTCAGCATATTTTGGAGGAAAAGCTTTTGTTGGGATAATAAAGACAGAGTGAAGACGTGAGCTAATTGACTTTAAGAGTCAATTTGTTATGTTTTTTCCTCAATTCTTTGATTGGGGATCAGTTATGTTTGTATTTTTTAAAAGTCACTAGAAGATGCAAATGAATTTTTTTTCTTCCAAGAATGCACCAAGCAGCTGATACCTGGCTTTTTATCATTTTATCATCAGTTTATCATTATTAGATATGATACTGCCTGGAATTTGTTAAAGAAGCATTTTGTGAAGCTTCCTAGAGTTCATCAGCAGTTCATTTGCTCAGAAATATGTCTTGTTAATGCAAGTGTGTATTTTATCAAGCTCTGTTTCTTATTCTGAAGAATGCAAACTTAACAGCTTGTTTTAAAAACAATAATCTGTGGCAATGAAATGCAACGATCTGTTTTGGAAAAAAAAATAAATAAACAACCTTGTGCATTTCACTGCCATCAGTAAGTGCTGCTGCTGCCTCTTTCCAGCCTGTGTCAGCAATCATTCACTCACCTAAGAATTGCTGTTTCTCTTACAGGGGGAATCAGATGACTCCATTCTGCGTCTGGCGAAAAACGATGGAATTGTTTCCAAGTACGTGTGCTTATCTTTCCATAATAACATTTGCAGAGGTAACGTTCAGTCCCAACCCAGATTTCAGGATGAAAATGCACGCACTGTATTTTTAGGATGCTTGTTGCACGGTTGATCTGCAATACGTAGTGGAGCTGTTGAGGTGCAACAGCTTGTAATGTCTTTGTTTGATTTTCTTCTAGGAACTTCTAACGACTGAAACTGGTGTGGATACATCGGATGTAAAATAAACAGTTCCAACCTATGCTGTGCTGTGTCTTTTGTGCAAGCAGTGAGCAGCAATGGTTTCATTGTGGTTTATCTTAAAAGTACATAGAAATGTGTATCAATGAGGGGTGCGTGATACAGATTCTGATTTCGACTTCAGAGCCGGCTGTAAATCAAGAATTTCCACTTCACTCTTTGTCCACTACAATCTTTCTAGTTATAACAAACAAGCTTTGCAACTGTAGCTCATCTCTTTTCATTTCTGCTGGAACAGTTTGCAATGGAACAATCTCATCCTGCTTGCTGATTTTTCACTGGCCAAACCAAAGGCTTTGTTTTGGTTGTGCTATCAAAATTTATCTTTTTTCCTGCTGATAAAAGGCTCCCAATATTTGTTCTGCCTTTGACACGTGTTCTGTAGGTGCATTACAAACAATGAAGCTCATAGAAAACTTAAAAAGTAATAATAATAGTTTGTGGTGTGCTTGCAGCCTGATTTCAACATGAGAGAGACTCAGAGTTTTAACCCCTTAAGTATGGCCTTGATGCTGAGAAGTGAGGAAGTGATTTAAGGAGAAATAACTCTTAGTATCTGGCAATATTTTGGTAGCTGACTTAATAGTCTTTCAGTGGCTAGATAAACTTGCTGCTTGCTGCTGTGTTATTTCTTAGTTATCTTACTTGCAGAGTCCAGGCAGTTTGCAAGCAGTGTCAGTTAACATCTGCTGACTTTGCATTTCTTCTCTGCCTTTCCTTCTCTCTGGCCATTTTCTATCATTTCATGCTTTTGATGTAACATGCAAAGAAATGTTTATGATTTAATTTGAAAAAGTTGATTCGTGATTTTGCCTGCTGTACTTCAGGTATTTATTTTTAACTGTTTCTGGAGTGCTGAAAAAGCTTATGAAGTGGTCATTGGGAAAGAAAGTACTGTGTGTTGCAAGAAAGAAATATTGTGTCCTGATTGTATGATGTTAATTCCTCTAGGACAATGTTTGCAATTGTCTTTGCTCTGTCAGATTCAGTTTTCTCAAGAGATACATTTTGTGTTGCTTTCCTGCTCATGCTATAAATTGTCTGCACGTGGAACTGGTGTGGGGAAACTTCAACCTCAGTCTTCTCTTGAGAGTGTGAAATAGTGGCACTGTCTAACCAAGGAGGATCATTTATCTCACGTTTTGTATCCTTCCATTATCTGTGTTTTGTCCTCTTGATGCTTCAAGCTGCAACATGCATCTTTGCAATACCTGCTGAAGCGAGGCACAGTAGATCAGCCCATGTTAAAGTGTAGTTGCAGAGTAAAGTAGACCTTTGTTTCTGAAGCAAATTCCACAGAGAGGGCTAGAATCAGCTGTTAGCCTTTGTCAGAATAGTCGTAAGGTAAAACACCTTTGCTTGTACGTTCTGCATTCCCACTGATGGCACTTGAATTTACTCCTCTTCCAGCATGACAGAACCTTTGCATTTCAACCAAGCAGGAGTTCATTTGAAAAGACTGAAACAAAAGCTTTGCGTTGAATTCACGTTCACTTTTTGAATGCCATTCTTCATTCTGGAGTTATTTTCTGGCATCAGTGTCAGCCATGAGAGAGACCTCAAAAAAAAAAAAAAACACCAAAAAAGCTTTTAGTTGTAATTCTGCTGTGTTTCCAGCAGATAAATCTCCGAAAGCGCTTTCTGGAAACACAAATACAGTATCCAAAAGGGAGAAATTTTGGCTTGGCTGATGTCCAATTCTCATTATTTTCTTTTGTACACAGAAGAAGGAAATAAGTTTTAATTGGATTTCATGTTTCTGACGTATCTTCAATTAGCTGCTTCTGCCTTGGCGTTAGGGAAGAGCTCTAAATAAACCAGTGTCTGTTTACTGCTGATAAATGCCTGGTTTACCAAAGAGTAAATATTGTTGACTTCCATCTAATCCTCTGGGACTTCACTCATCCATGTGGATTTCAGTGGAATTCCCCCATTAAGAGAAAGTGGACTGACAGCTTAGAAGTTCAAAATGAAGTTGAGGTTTCTTTAAATGATAAAAATCCATTAGAACATAAACAGACCGAATGAAATTTGCACCCAGTATGAATTATATATTTAAGAATTAGAATTCAGAACTTTCCCTGCTATCCATACTGTCTGCTGCTTTGTGTTGTTTGTTTTTTTTTTTTAATTCTGAAATACGAAGAGCAACAAACGTCACTTTCTCGTTAATTTCTTGTAAAATAAACAGATGAAATGCTATGATGCCATATCCTAAATGTAGTTCAGTTGGGAGGGGATTAATGCTGCCCTAAATGCTTTGTGAAATTCCCACTGCCATCGGTGGTGTCCAGCATGAGGTGTTGCAGACTGCAGAACTGCAGAGCACTAACAAGGAAAGGTATGTGGCTCTTTAAAATGAATTTTGAGTTACATTTTCTAGTATTGTGGTGTAAAATGTTCTTTGTTTTCATGTGACAGGAATAGTTCGGATCTTCTAGAGCCAAGAAAGGGAATGAACTGTACTTGTGCTATACAAGATGGACAGAGTTGCCCTTACATGGTTACACTGCACCAAGTCATGAAATTCTTCTCTGTTACTTACAAGGACTTGGCAGTGGCATCCTAGACATCTGATTTAGCTGGGGCTATTTCGGTGTATTTGGCCAAAATGTTGCTGCTCGGACAGTCTGTTCCTTAGAACACCTTGCTTTTGGTTGGGAGCTTGTAGATGTCTCCTACTGATCTGGTTTCTTTAAAGCCTTGTCATTCTTTTCACGAGCTGCATGGTGTTGAAAAGCTGCTTCAGGCAGTCTCAGCTGTGCGTTCTGACAGAGGTCTGGGGTTAGGAGGCTGCTGTAACTCCTGTTGCTGGGAGCATAGAATTGGATGCTTTGATGGTATCAGCTTTGCTTGCAAGGTGCCAAGCAGGCAAAGCTCTGCCAAGGCTGGGAGGAGACACCAGGCAAAATGCCTCCCTGGCATCTTTGTGCTTTACTCAGAAAAGGAGCGCTGTGTCTCAGAGGAGGAATACAAAGGGTCAAGTTATCTTTTGCCTTCGTGTGTGTCCATTACCACTGCTCTGTGCTGACTGCTTCCATCTCCCCAGGAGCACAGGCTGCTCAGGATAGCTTCCTGCAGGAAGGAAGCTGCGATAGCTTTGGGAGCGTTGCTGTTTGTTTTCCTGAAACAAGCAAAGGCTCGAAGCTGCAGTGATGTGAAGCTGCTGAAAGCCTGGCTAAAGCTAAGCTGTTCATCAGATTTGGCAGCATTTTTGGTTTTCATTCATGTTTTGAGGATGACTGTTCCCACCCCTGTCTGTCCACTTGCTGTCACTCTTGGTGACGGACAGAGACAAAACACTTCCCTGGTGCAAATGCTGAATAGGTTAAGGATGCTTTTGTTTTGGATTAATTCACTGATGATGGTTTGTGTTTAAGCATTCTGGGGGAACAGCTTCCCTACGTGTTCGTAGGAATAGTTAGCCGTGAAAGAAACAGAAAACTAATGAGGTGTTTTTTTCCTGCTGGGAAATACGCTACTGTCTAATATGAGGCAGGAGTTCCTCTTGGCTAAATCCTCAGTAGGAGCTGTAGGTACCAGGAGTTTAAGAACTGAGAGCTGCATCCAGGCTCTTGAAATCAGTATGCCAGTGTTGGTTCTGTTGGTGGCCCCCTCAAACATGGAGAAATCTCCAGGCAGTCTGACCAAAATCTGCACATCCAGGGAGCAGGAGCCTTTGCAGATGGCAGCATCCCTGCCTGCAGTGACACTGTGCCCAGTGCTCACTTCTGATCTTAGCTATGAAATGGTTGGTATCAGATCTGCTTTCATTTTAAGGCCACAGATGTGAGGTTTCTTTCCAAAACTTTTTTGTCACAGGCATCTCCACGGGTTTTCCGTTTCAAGCCTATCTGAAACTGGACAACAGAGCCAATTCTCAGCTCAGCTGGAATTGCTGCTGATTCTGCTGTAAGTCTAATTCCCTCCAAAATAAATATTTGGGATATTCATATATATAAAACAGCTTTCCACGGTCATGTAAAAATGTCAAGCTGTCACTCCATCAGATATCTTGTGGCTACCGTCCGTCCTAATACTCGACTCCCACTGATTCTGGTGCTTTTAAATGTACATGTATATATGTATATATGCTGCTGGTTTCTGCTGAGCAGAGAGTTGACTCTGGTGTAAATCAGAAAAATTGGAGCTCTGTCCCCAAGGCTCAGGAGCTCATCACAGAATCATTTGGTTTGTGCTTCTGACAGCGATGTTGGGTTACGTACAACCTTTCCTCTGCTACACCCCATGCTGTAGTTTACCCATCTCTGAATGAAGCAGGCGACTTCAAAATGATTTGCAGAATGATCAGAAGATGTGATGTGAAGTGGCAGTGTTGATTCAATAACCGCTGTGCATGGTGAATATACTTTAAAGGCAATCTGTAGGAGACTCGGTGGAGGTGAAGCAGACATGTCTTAACCACTGCGTGATGTTATCCTCTGTTCAGCAGGGAAGTGTCACACAGCTTGTGAGTAACCAGATATCTTTTGTTCTCCTCTTGTATCCTGAGCCGTTTACAAGGGTGAGATGGCTGAGGGTTTTTCTTCCCGTAGGGCATGGGTGGGGAGGGGGAGGGCCGTATCAAAGCTGACTGCCGGGAAGGGCCCCGCTGATTTATGGTGCTCTGCAGCTTGAGATAACGCCTCGGGGACTTTGGGATTCCAAAATGCAAATAGTGCTCCTGGAGTCTGCTCCCAGTCACCCAGATCTCTTGGATCTAGGAGCTGTGAATGACACCAGGACTGAGCGCTGTACAACACACTGCTGCTCTGCGATGCACAACTGTGTCAGCTACCGACTGAGCGGCTGCTGCCGCTCAGCTTATTAGACCTCTGAGACCAATGGAGCTTTAAAAGTTCACAAGGTGCCATCAGACCTTGATTTCCACCTTTTTGAATGTGCACGATGACAAATCTACAGCAGGATCCTTCCAGAGGTGCTCAGAGCTGGGAACAGCAAACCGAGAGAAATTCCAGCGAAGGGGCAGAGACTGATGCTGCAGATAGCAGTTATCAGAGGAGCTCATAAATCCACCCAACCTAAACACAGTGTCAGGCAGCAGCCCTTCTGCATCGGATGTCGCCTCCGGGGATGTACAGCTGCTTGTTCTGATCAGCAGTTTCCATTCTGTCTTTCAGGTTCCCAGAAGACACTGTTTCTGGGAAATGTCTTTGTGGTGCTGGTTCTGAGTGCATGCGTGGCCTCAGGGAGGAGCAGAGCTTGACGCTGTTCGGATGCACAGCCCCAAACTGCTGTTAGGCTGCCGTGGGATGGCTGGGAAATGTGCAAATGGGTAAAATAACGTATATTGGTGAAACCAGCTTGCTGGGATTACAGAGCTTGTTTAATCATGGAGTCATAGAATGGCTGGAGATGGAGGGGACCTCAAAGATCAGCTAGTTCTGATCCCCTGAAAATTCTGTGTTAAGAAATTACCAGCTTCTCTCCTGGGACTTGTAATTAGTCACTTAGTAGCCCCGTGCTCTTTAACTCAACGATTCTCTAGCAACATCACTGCAGCTGCAGTCGCCCCCCTCCTCTGCAGATAGAAATTACTTGAGGTGAGATGGAGAGGAACAGAGAGATGAAGATCAGGGAAGCCACAAGCCTGTATCTGATGTCACCAGAGAGATGCACTGAGTGTCAGGAGTGGGTCTGCTATCTGCCATGCCCAGGCTGCTCTGCAGGTGAGGGATGAGGCAGGGCAGTGTAGCAGCACTGAGCACAGTGGGGCCAGAGGGGCCGGTGAGCGGCTGCTGAGGATGAGAGGTGTGCTGTGGTTGTGGCTTGGGGGAAACCTCAAAGGTGCACTGAAATCTGGAGATGTGAATCGTGTGGCTGGAGCCCTTTTGATGAAGTCCAAGGCACAAGGCAGCTTCCCATGCTGAGCTTCTTAAGGGCTGGCTCCTTTAGGGCAGGACCGTCCCATTCCCATTGGAGTTGTTCTGGTTGGCTTTAGTTGAACATCTGGATTAATGGTAGGGAAATTCCTGGGGTCGGCATTGGAACTGGGAAGAAAAATGAGTTTTTCTGGATCCTTTAATCACAGTTTCTTCATTAGTTGTCAGAAATGCCGGCGTTATTTAATCGTCTGTTAAATCCCAATCACATGAGCACTTTCCCTGAGTGCAATGTCCTGTGATAATTGCCCGGTGCTCGTGTCAGAGCCGTGTTCTGATCTCCAGCCCACGCTAGGCTGAGTGCCCTGTGACTGCTGCTGATCTCTGGACAGGGAGGAGAGGAATGGAATGCGTTTTCAGTGTAAATTGATTTAAAAGACCTTCGACGCCAAATTTGCACAAAGACACCATCGCCTTTCTGTTGCCTTGAGGCTATTTAATGTAGCTATTTTCTTCCCATACTCTTTACAAACAGGGTCTGCGTTGTTTCAGAGGAATCACAAAAGCATTAGTTTGGAAAGACCTCGAAGCTCATCAAGTCCAACCCATCCCCACCACGTCCACCAAACCATGTCCAATTTAAAGCTATGGCAAATCATACAAAGAAATAAAACTAGAAATCACTGCATTCAAATGCCATTTCCTTCCACAATATAAATATTCCCAAATAATCCAACATTGCCCAATATCAGTGCCTGAGTACCAGTACCAAAGGAATGTTTTGTAATATCTCTTCTTCTCCTTTGCCCTCTTTGAGCCAATCTCTCAAGGATTGGCTATCCTTGCCAATCTACAAAAAATGATTTGTACTTCCTTCTGACCCCAAAGGCAGTCAAAAACAAATGTATTGACATGAAAGTGAGTACTTTAATCAGCAAAATTTGTGTTCTGTTGTGTTTTTGTTGTTGTTTTTAATAATAATTACGGGAGCCCAAAGGGAGAGAGAGAGACTGAGAAAGGAAGAGCAAATAAAGAGAAAGGCGATGTATGTTCTGGCGGGGAGCCAGAGGCCCTCTGGGCCAGGTTTGGATAAATCAGGGCTTAATTCGTGGTGTGAGAAACCACTAGAGTGAGTCTGCAGCAAACAAAGGGCGATTCAAAAAGGGACGCGGTCAGGGGTGGGTGGGACGGGGCGCCCTGCCAGGGCTGCCTGCTCCTGGGCCCTCAGCATGTCCTGCAGCGCCCCATGAGCTGCTCCAGGCTTCCTTTTCTGCTGACATTTTTCAAAGTGCATTTATTCTCACAAAGGGGGGGGGGGAGACAAACACCTTGAAATGTACCCCGTGGTCCAGAAAACAAAAGGCAGATGGGAAACGCCAGAGTTCATTAAACTGATGAAAATTAAAATTAAATTGAGATTCTGCAGTGAGATTTGAGAGGGAGGGGAGATTTCTTCTTTTAATATTTGGGCTGGGCTCTGTGAAATGCTTTCCTGGACCATGGACAGTTGTTTACATTTGAAAGGCAGTGCTGTGTCAGCAGCCCTGGGCTCCCTGCTCAGAGCCAGCCCTTGTGCATGGGTCCCCCCAGAAGCACCAGCGCTCAGCTCTGCCCTCCTCCAGACCCCAAAATGCTCTCCTCTGTGCATTAGAGATGACATCCATGCCTACTGTGGTAACAAATCTGCCAGGGAATTTTCTCCACAATGGGAATCTTGCCTGATTCTTAGGAGAGCTTCACTCCGCTCTTTCCCTTGAGACTCTTCCAAAGAGCACGAACCCACACCTGGGGTGTTTCCATCGCAGCCCACAGTATGGGTGGCACCAACAAATTGTGCCCACATCCCATTGCGTTCTCCGGTTCTTCCCACTGTGTGGGGCGGAGGGAATAGCTGCAAATCTAAAGCTGCTTGATCAGTTCTGCACTGTATTTAATGGCTACCAATTAAACCCTTGGCTGGCGGAATATCCTCTTTTAATTGCTCGGTTCTGTGCGGTGTGTTCAGTTGTTAGCACTCAGGAGGCACGTACTGCACTTTGAGAAACTAAAAGCAAGGTCTGCAATATGCACAATGCACACAACCTCTGGGTCTCTCTCAAGCAGGCTGTTGGGGACACAGCACATAGGTTCTCCCTATGTTTTCCCATCACATTATCTGATTCGTGAAGCTGGCTGTGGAATTCTGCCTACACACATTTCTTCTTGCTGTTGGAGGTCCCAAGACGACAGCGGGTCGGCCCACACAGGGCAGCCTGTGGTCATTTACCAGTCCAGGCCAACACTGGTTGATTTCTAGTATTTTATTTTGGAAAATGATGGGAGCATAGGGAATTGATCTTTTGGGTCTCCAAGTTCACTTTTGGGTCTTGGGTTTTCCCATGAGCTGAACCAAAGGAAGTGTAAGCTGTGTCTATGGAACACATTGGGCTTTTGTCCCAACAGAGGCCAGAAAAATCCTTGAGTTGCTGCCACTCAAGCAGGCCGAATCCATTGAAGTTTCCAGGAGCAGACACGGAGACACAAAGACATTGTGATGTAGTTGGTAGAGTTTGCATCAAGTCCCATCGCAAAAGAAGGGAGGCAATAAATGCAGGGAGAAGTGAGGAATGAAATTATTTAATTTCATGGAGATTTAGGTTGGTTGTTAGGTGGAAATTCTTTATTCACAGGGTGGTGAGGCCCCAGCACTGCTGCCAGAGCGGTGGGTGCCCCATCCCTGGAGGTCACCTGAGGCCATGGATGGACCCTGTGTGGCCCAATCTGGTGTGGGATTGCAACCGATGATCTTTAAGGTCCCTTTCAACCCAACCCACTTCTATAATTCTATGATTCCATGTTCCTGTCTCTCCATGTTTCTATGATCCCATTATTCTGTGTTTCTGTGGTTCTATGAAGATGCTAATGACTGGGAGAAGGCTACCAGCCATGCTGGCACTGTGCATAGCTGTCCCTCACTGGAAAAGGAGACACAGCCACTGGGTTCTCAGCCACGTGCCACCATCCTCAGCCTGCCTGTGCCCAGGCACAACACTGGGACCCCATCTTGGTGCATAGAGGTGGGCAGGTGAAGGCTTTCCACTGCATTGCTCAGGGTTGGTGTGACTAATGGAAGGGCAAGAAGTAATGTTTGACCCTCGGTAGTGTCACAAATGGAAACGATGCCCACCCTCTGTCTGAATAGTCCTTTCCACTGGCAGGGCTCTGACAAAGAAGGCTGTGTTCTGTTTGTGTATGATTAACTAAATCTTGTGTTTGATGTAACGGGCTGAACGGCAGCTGAGGACACCGCAGAGAGCAGGGAGATGCAATGGTAGTGGCAGCAGCTGTGCCTCTGCAGCAGTGAGGTTTGGGTGGAGAGAGGCTGGGTGCTGCTCCCACCCTGTTTGTGGCCGTGGTGTGCATACCTGAAATCTGAAAAAATCCCTTTGTTTGGCCTCGCTAGGGCTTCCCACGTGGAAAAACTGTTTGTGTGGACAGGAGCGTGCAGGGCCGAGAACACCGAGTGCTTCCTGCTGCATCATCGCCCACTGGGGCAGTGGGGAAGGAAACGCCGTGTGTCTGCGTGAGGAGAACTGCTTGGTTAATTGAGGCTCGGGAAGCCCCGCAGGGATCTCTTATCTCCTCCTTCCCTGCCCCCAGTGTTTCCCACTGTTCAGACATGGACTTGCTCACAGCACTTTTTTCCCCACTGTTCCTACTTGCCTGTCTTGAACCAAGACCACATCTATAAAAACCCCACGAGGGTCAGCTCCTTGCAGACAGGGAGATACAGATAAATCCCCAAGATTTTTCATGCTTATTCATTTCAGCATCACCTGTCCCTGCTGCTCATCGTCTAACACTGTTTTCATTACTCTTAATTGCAATGCTTTTGAAGATTGACAGGAACAACACTGAAATTGTTGCATTCCAGCATGAGCATGTCTTTCACATCAGCAATTGGGACAAAAATGATATATCATTTTGGTGTTCCAGGTTTAATTTCACCTACAGCATCTGTACATTATATGGTAGCAGCCATTAGGATGAATGATGCCAAAACTAGACAGAGCCTGTGCTCTTAATTGCAGGGACCATTTGCTGTACTGATGACAGACAGTGACTGCCTGTGTATGCTGCTTTCACCCCATTCACTTCTTCCTACTTTTTTGCTGCAGCGTTTGGTATGAAGGCAGATAACATCATACTTTTTGCACCATTTGTGGCTGTTTTTGTGGGGGGTTTTGTCTGCTTGGTTTTTTTGCAAAGCGAAGCATTGCCACATTTGGTTTCCTATGAACACCTTCGCTTCTGGATATCCTTTGGTAATCCTAAGGAAAGCCTTCCTGACAGCTCTGACCGATTGTCCCCATTCATAAAAGTGTGTCTCAAAATCCACTTCTTACCCCCAGCACCAGCCAGGCAGCTTCATTGTTAAGAAGGTCAAACAATTATTTCATTGTAATACTGATGTCTAATTCTTGTTAGACCAGAGCCCCCCAGTAATGGAAGGTGCCAGGATGCAGATGTTGCACTCTCTGAAACTCACGTTTCATGGCCAATCTGCTTAAAGGTCTGTGAAATAATCACTGCTTCATTCTTTATCTCTGTCTCTGTGCCCCCTCCCCCAGTCCCAGCTCACTGAGCTGTAAATCAGAAATGAAAGTGGAGCATCTTTTGTTTTGCTGTCACAACTTTTATCTCCCGCTGCAGTCACAAGCTAGAACTGGAGTTGGTCTGGGGCTATTTACAGCATGAGGGTTTCAATAGCAGGCACTCACTGCAGACTCCAGGAGCAGTCCCCAGACATGGACAATTTAAACTCTTTGCTACTGTGCCATGTACTAAGACCAACTTTTTCCCATGGATCAGTATCAGGCAGACATGATCTAACTGAGCTGTGTTTCGAGCCAGATTTCTGGAAGAGCGGGCTGCTTGTTTTTACATCGTTAGGAGGTTTTTCATGACAAGTCATTTGGATTTTCAATCACCTTGGGGTTTTATTGAACCTACATTAAAAGGTGCGATTACACCCCGACATATGTTTTAAATTACACCATTTGGGCTGTCGGGAGTCTAATGTAGAACAGATTTAAGTAGCTTGAGTTACAGTCAAAGAGCCCCACGAGATTGAGCTTGGCCAGCTGAACGCTTGCTAAGGGATGACTCATTTAATCTTTGTCAGCATGGTAGATGATGCATGTTAAACCACGCGAGCGGACGCATCTAACAGTGGAGCTTTGTGCTGTGGGAGCTCACAGGCTCCGTGCAGTTGCCTGGTTTTGTGTGTGAGGGATGGCAGCAGCAGCCTGAGCTGTGGGGAGCTGTGTTAGGCTGGAGTTTGTTGTGTCTCTTGCTGGAAGCACTGAGTGAGAGGTCTGGAGAGTCAGCGTGGCCTGGGGAAAGTGATTCAACATAGATACGAGGGCCCAAGGAAATGCCCTGATTAGCTGAGATTTGTGAGCCAGCGAGGGCCATGTCACTTGAAAGTGCTAAAATGGGGGATGGGACCTGGCCCTTCCTGGACGCTGTAGAAAGCTGCAGGCTGTGCTTTCCCATCTTTTTGTGTCTGTCTGTTCCTGGTGTCCATGTGCTTGTATCCACATTATTGGTGTCCATGTGCTTTTGTCCATGTCCCTGGTGTCCATGTACTTGACGTCCATGCTACGACACCTCTGCTATTTCTGCACTCATTAGCTTCACATGTTTAGGCTCTTCCTTTGGGTTCCTTGCCTGGCCTACCTTCTTTTAGTGAAAAGAACTCTGCAGCCTTGGTCATCTTTACATCTGCAGTGTAAAAGATATTTTCTCTACACAGACTTGGAATTTTCTGCAGATCTTGTACTGAGCAGGTGAGGTTGGGACAGGAAATGTGAGAGCCCACTGGTGCTGTGCAGGACACACACGACAACGGCAGTGCCCTGCAGGATCCAGCTCTCAGAGCTGCAGCGTGGGCAGCAGGGGGGTCTCTGGCTTTGCTCCAGAGCTGCTGATGTAACTGAAGTTTCCTGATATTTTGTCTGTGGCAGAGTGGGACTTTCCAACTGCAAAGGGCCTCTCAAGGGTTATATTTTAGCAATGAGCCTCCTCTTCTCCGGACTGAATCATCCCACTTCCCCCAGACCTGTGCTCCAGACCCTTCACAGCTCTCTTGCCTTTCTCTGGACACGTTCTGGAGTCTCCATGTCTTTCTTGCAGTCAGAGGCCCAGAGGAGGGGATCTTGAGGGATCTCAAAGAAGAGATCTCCTGGTACCTTTTATCTTACGGAAAAAAATGACCTGAAGGGGTCAGGAATGGCAGCCAGGCAGGGGTTGACTTCAGAGGAAAAAAATGCCAGTGAACCTTGGCACTCCTTGGGGCATGGAAGCTGCCAGCCACACTGGAGCATGTCATCCATCAGCTGTCATCGGGGCTGGGAGTGCTGCGGGGGCACGGGAACACCTGTAACCTTTGCCTTGTGGAGCTGCCTGCACTGTCCCTGGGGTTTGATTTTGATCTGCACTGCAAATGCAGCAGCAGGCTGCAGGGCAGCAGGAGGGGCTGCAGGTTCAGGTAGGAGCTTATAGCTGTGGGGGGAGAGAGGAGCATGGAGTATGCATGGCCACCTCTGCACGTGGGGTCCTGCGTTACCCAAATCCATGAATGCTTCATTGGATGCTTCCCCAGGGGAGGGGTCCCTGGGGCTGGATTTGGTGAGGCAGTATCACTGATACCCACATGGTGTATGCAGCACCCCCAGACCTGATCTGCTGCATGCAGGTTGGCTGCAGGTTGGGTGCCAGATTTTTCTTCCAAGGAAGTATAGAGGGGGTGAGCTTCAAATGAGGGTAAAGGCCTCCCAGCCCCACTCTCCTTGGTTATTGTATAATTTATACAGTACTTAAAGGCACTCTGCAAACCAGCACTTGAGAACCCTCTCCTCAAGGCCTGTAGTATGACCTTACAAGCATTAAGTCCCCGACCTCCCAAACTGGAACCTTTTCCAGCTCCAAAATGTCTTCCAAGGTCCCTTTCCCTTCATCAGCTGCTTTGTTCTAACATCCAACTTCCTCCACCAGAGCAGGCTCTGTTCTTCCTGAATTTAAGAAGATGCTGTTACACACCAATGAATCAATTTCCTTTTTTAGTTGCTGAATATTTACAAGCATTTTAATGCTTTTTTAAGACCCTACTTTTTTAATGTCTTTTTTTTTTTCTTTTCCTTCTGACATTCTGTCTCTGAGGGAATTGGAAGTGAGGAAATACCACTCGTAACTTCAAAAACAGAGCTTAAAGTATTTTTGATAGCAGGGCTGTAATGTTTGCTGAGGATCAAAGGAACTTTCCCAAACTTCACTGTTTACCCTTAAGAGGTGACAGCTGCATCCTAAATAACCAACCAACCCACAGCAAACCAGCCAGTAACCAACCAACCCATAACCAACCAGCCAATAACCACTCAACCCATAACCAACTAGACAATAATCAATCAGCCAATAACCAACCAACACATAACCAACAACCAATAATCAATCAGCCCATAAGCAACTAACCCTTCTCCAAGAGAGCAGGCAGTGCTGGTCAAGCTGCCCTCATCTCAGCAATGTGAATAGGAGCTTTTTTTTTTATTCTGGTCCCTTTGGGCAGCCCAGTACTTGTAGCCAAGCTTTGGCCCCAGGGGATGGTTTGAACTTCAGGATGGATTTAGCTCAGCGCTGTGATTTTCCTAAATTCTGCCTGCCAGAGGTCTGCAGGTCACTGGGCTCTTTCGTCAGCAGTGTGGGAGAAGGGATGCAATTCCTGATGCCAATCACAAAAAAAGTTGGATGTAAAGTGGGTGTAAAAATGACACAAGCTCTGGGCGCGTGCTTGCTATTGGAGACTGCTGTGTATTGAAGAAGTGCTGCTCCCACATGTGCATCCAGATGCGTGTGTCCCACACTGAGCACTTCTGCCACTGTGGAAATGGTTAAAGGAGTGCTGCTCTTCTTGCTTAGATAAACAGTCCTGTGCGGAGAGCTTGGTCATAATCCCCTTCTGATCTCTGGTTCTAAAAGTGATATATGGAATGTAAACACCATAAAGATTAGAAATCACACACACAAAAAAAAAGTATTGGGAAGAATTGTGGAGTTGTTCTGCATTCCTGAGGAATGCTGCAGGAATTCCTTTCCTGGTGCTGCTCCCCAGTTCACCTCCTTCAGACAGCTGAGTGGTTTGCAGAGGGATTTTAAAGAAATCTGGCATGGACTGAGCGTGACCCCAAGTAAACAACGTGGCTGTTTGCCTCCCTTTCTGAAGCTGCAAGGCAAAGTAACAGGATGCAGCTACTTGTCAAGGAATTTGGGGATTTACCTACTGCTGGGCTCTCAGGACGGAGAGTGTCAGCTGTGTGTCATTGTCACATGGGGAACAGCCCTCTGTCACTGTATATTTCAGAGTATTCGTGCGGGATCCTCCTCTGACCCTCTGCATGCAGGGCAGCACTGCTGAGCAAAGCGAATCGTGTTGGGTGTTGGTGAAACAAGTTTGGTTTTCAGAAGGTTGCTGTTTACCTTAAAATCTACTGACGTTAAGGTGCGCCAGTTTCTGCTGTGAGGTGGGGTGGGTTCAGTGGGCATGGTGGGGTTGGATTCGTTGGGCATGGTGGGGGATTGGGGCTGGACTTAGTGATCTGAAAGGTCTTTTGAAATCTCACTGATCCTGTGATGTATCTCCCAAAAAACCCTTGGTCCTGGAGTTCACCTTGTGAAATACCTGAAGTTAAAAGGTGTGAAGGCAGCTCTCTCCCAAAAAAAACCTGAATACATGGGGCTGAGCTGTGACAGCTGCAGCCTTTGAAGAGCCCAGCTCTTTGCATGTGGGGGATTTCCCATATTTGAGATAGGCTCCTACCAACTGGTGATAGTGATGTGGTTTGGGATGCTTTCACATTCTGCTGAGTGTTCCACTCTGCGAGTTGTGGTATTTTGGGTCTTGAGCTCTGTCTGTAGCAAGATGCTTGGGGATCCATGGAAGATGGGAGGAGGTCTGTGATGGATTGCCTGTTCTCTGCAGCACTGAGACAGAGGAACTGAGCCTGCGGGCAGCTCCTGCTCACTGGGTGCAGTGCATGGACCTGGGCAACCCTCCAGCAGCAATTTACAGAGCTGGAGAGTACCTGAAATTCTGAACCCGGTGCAGAGCCTTGTCTGAGTGAGGGCTCGAGGGGAAGCATGAGGTAGTTTCACTGCAGTTTCTGCAGGGTGTTTCTATGCACCTCCCAGAGCCCTTGGGTTGCATGCAGAGCTGCTGTCAGGCTAAGCAGGATGCTCAGGTGGGCTCTCATTGAGTAGAAGGTGTTTGCAGTGCATTGCCAAGGCTGTTTGGCTTCTATTATATGAGCTGTGTCAGACACCACCCAGAGCTTTCCCTGAGAACAGACTGCGCTCCCAAATTGCTGCCATTGCCATCCCATACTTGCTGAGGTTCAAAGCGCCCGTCCCCTGCCTGTGCCGTGTGCCATTCTGTGGGTTTGTCTCTTTGGGCATCCTCTGTCTCCTACTTTCACACCCAGCTCCTTCCCCACTTTGTCTGTACTTGCACTGTGTTTCAGCTGGGAGTTGTGGCTGGCTTGTTGTTCTTCCAAGACCACATAGGAAACTCATGAGAATAAAAAGGGACTCAGAGCAGCTCCCGTTGAGAACTTCAAATATTTTTTGGCTTTTCTCTTTTTGCTGTTGATTTATCTTCTTATTTATGAGATGAGCTGTGCTACTCACACTGCAAATCTGGGTTTGGCTGGAGGCTGCTTCAGATGAACATTTGGGATTTTGCCGTAACAAGAATCCAGCTGAAACAGCACAGCATGGATGGAACAAAAACCTCCTCCACAGTGCATTGAGCTGCCTTCTCTCCTCTAAAATGGATGGATCCGTTTCGGTTCGGGCACAGTGCCATTCCAGTTGGCTTTCCATCATTACTGCTCACACTGGGAGCTGCTGATTTAAACCAACGTGAGTCGGATGCCCCTCTCTCAACAATTCCTAACACTCACCTGTTCTGTCAGCCCTGTACAGAAATAGCTGTGCTCCTGATGACTGACCTGTGTAGCCTCATGGGGAGAGCATTCCTTAAATGGCTTAAGATAGCTTAAAAAAAAATAAGCTGTAAAAAAATGTATTTACATTCTTTTTATACCTGGGTCATCTCCCTGTGCTGGTTCACAGCACAGTCCCACAAATGGCGGTGTTGGCACGGCCACAGGGGGAAGGAGAGCAGCAGAGATTAGGGGATGCTGGTGCCAAGGACAACATGTGTGTGGGGAGCAGCTCTGCTCTGTTTTCCCCAGCCCCAAACATGGCCAGCACTACAAAAGAGAACCTTTCTCTTCCTCTCCAACACGCAGTGAGTGCCTGCAATAATGCAGATCTGATAAACACCCCGAAGCACTTCATCAGGACTTGTCCAGAGAAAGTGTAGGTACCCTAATTAGCATGCAAATCACATTCTCCCTCTATTACACTGTCTCTGCATCCCTCCAGAGCAGCTCAATGGCAGCAGGCAGAAACTAATTAAATTCCTTTTATTCATTCCTCATGCAGAAGTGTGGAGCTCAAGGCAGGAATGCCAGTGGGCACAAACCAATCCCTCTGTTTCCAGCTCTTGGGATGCCTCATTAGGGAAGGGATAAATCCCTCGCACCAAGCCAGGGGCATCAGGTTCCATCAGCATGAATCTCATTAGGAGTTCCAAGAGCTTTCATCCTGAGAGTCCTTAACATTCAGAGCTGTGGTTCAGCCTGCAGTGGGTTCCTTTCATCAGTGATTCCTCACCTGAAGCTCTCTAATAATGCAGCTCCTTTAAATGAAATCCTGAACACCCAGCCTGGCTGCAACAGCAGCATACCCTCAAGTGATGACTTTAATTGCTGTAAAATTACCAGATAGCACATCTGTAATTTTAATCTCCTGATCCACAAAGCACATTTTCCCTTCGGTGTTTTTAAAGAAGGTAAAACAGCCTTTGGTTTCCGTGCCAGTTCTTCTGGGATCTTTGGAGAGAACACTCCCATAAAAGCCCTGCTGTGGCTCTGAGGTTCCTTTTTCCTTACTGAAAATATCACCATTTTTGGAATGAAATTTGGAAGCAAGAAAAGGATCCATCGTGATCCATCCCAGCTAATCAACCAGGTTAGAAAGGTTTCTTTGCTCACCTGGATGGCTGCACAAAAGTTATACACAATGCAAACCTTAAAGCACTGAGGAAATTGCAGATTATTGCAAGCCTCAATTTTCCTATTTGCTCTTTTTTTCTACTGGGGGGAATTATTTTTAAGTTTAAAGCAGCAAGGTGTTCCTATCCAGCTACCAGAGGAATAATCTGCATGGAAAAAGCTCAGAGGCTTTCCCAAATAGGAAGCAATTTAGATTTCAGATTAATGCCTGTGACAATAGAAATATGTGCAGTCTTTTCCTGTGATGGAGCCCCAGGCATGGCTTGCTCTTATCTGTAGTGCACACGGGTGTGAAAACCCAATCACACTGCACAACGAAAAGGCAGAGATCCCACACATGGCATTGCACACCCAGATGTGCTGTGCTTCTGAAGGTGAGGATTGCTGGGACTGGTGGTGGCTGAAGAGAGGGCAGCATTATGTTTTCATGTATCTCCTTTAAACTGACTCTTAGAAGATCCCTGCAGAGGACACAGCTGTGGCTTGGAGATGCCCCAGTGCCCCGCTTGGAGATGAAAGCCCTTGGGCAGGTGCAGAGAATCAAATTATCTCAGAGCTGCAGCAGGGCATAGCCCAGGGATTGCCCTGTAGGAGCCACAGGTGTGAGCTGAGCTCTCCTCTGCCTTGCAGTTCTGATTTTCAGGCAGCTTCTCCCTGTCCTCCTTTACTGAAGAAGGAACACCAAGTGCGCCTTGGCACCCAATGCTCTCCCTCCCACTCATGGGATTGGATCACTGAGCTCATCCTCCTGACAGCAAAGTGCCAATTACAGAGGGTTGGGGCACTGAATTCTCTATTCTGGCAACGAATGGAGCTCTGCAACAGGAAAGCTATGGGCTATTGGACATCTTGATGGAGGAGGTCTGTGCAAGAGGTGAGCCCACGTCTTCAGTGCCAATAGTTCTCTGCTGCTGGTGGCTGCAGTTTGCAAAGGGATCACTGAGGTGTCCTCTGCTGTCGCTGCCCTACATGTGAGATGGTCCTGGACTTCAGGAGGCTGCAGAACTGCAGCCTGGGGCTGTCTATCTCGGCAGGTCCCCATTCAAAAGACAAACTCTGTGCAAGCCTTCAGGTTTACATGGCTAATTCACATTGCACCCAGCAGAAGGGCACTGGTGTGGAGTCTGGGCAGCAATGGGAGGAGATGGCTCATTCAGGGCAGGTGGGCTCTCTACAGTGCCTTTCCCATGTCCCAGTTTTCTCTTACAGCAGTGGTTTTGGCTGCTGAAAACTTGAAATGTTGCTGAGGACTGTGCAGTGCTTCTCACTTTGCATTGCGTGAGGGCCCTCCACATTCCTCACCTGTTCTGCTCACTGATAAGGTTAACAGGGGAAGGAACGTGTTGCCAAACTCATTTTAACAGATGAGGGCCATTTGCACCCAGCTGTTGAGCTGATGGCTTTTCTGACTTAGGAAATGCAGAATGGGAAACATGAGTGTAAGGAGCGAGATGAAAGAGATGAAATTGCAAAGTGCAGCCCTGCAAATTTCTCCTGCACTCGGTCAAGCTGCAAAATAATCAGATTAAGCTGTAAGTGTATAAATGGAGTTGGAGCATGTTTGCTCTGCTGACTCGGTGGTGCATTCAGGGCACTCGAAGCGCTGTAACTGTAGCCCCGGAGGTATTAGTCACGCTGGGAGGGCTTCAGTGAATGTAAGAGGGCTTCATCTGGGCAGTTACCAAGGCAACTCTCGCTAATATTTCATCACAATGCTTTCACCCTCTCCAAGTCCCATGGATTAGGAGTGGGAATCTTGGAGAGAAGAGTTTATTGTCAATATTGTGCTTGGACTGAGTGCATCCCTCCCTCTCCTCTCCCCCCTCCCCTCAAAAAATGCAAGCGTTCTCCATGGACAGAACTCACAATGAGCAGCTGGAGCTGAGTTCTGCCATTCAGCACTGCCTTATGCCCTGTGGAAGGTCTTGTGTAGTAACCAATCTCCTTTCCAGCTCTGAAACAAGTGGAGGTGCAGCGTGAGCCCATCTCCATCTGCAATGAGATGACGCTCAGACCCCACAGAGTTATACCAAACTCATCACACTGGTGCCACTCACTGGGATGGCCATTCCAATTCTTGGGATCAGGGAATGATGTTATTTCCCACGTTCAAAAACTGCTTTGTAAGGAACGAGGGCAGAAATCCTTCATTTTTATTTTTTATTTTTTATTTTTTTTTTCAGACTTTGCATCTAACTTCTTTAGCAGCTGGCACTGTTTATAAGACCCACTGCTCTCATTTCGTCTAGGAAAAAACATGAAACATATGCAGCACAATTAGAAAAGCTGTTGGGGAGGAGAAAATAGCAGAGCCTTATAGCCAGAATGTGGCTTCGCTGCTTCCTTCAGTTCCTTCCCATGGGGTGAGCTTGGTGCTTGTAATGCTGCTGGGATCTGTTGCTTGTTCCTAACTTTCATTAACCACCTATTATTTCTCATTAAAGAAATGGGACTTAATAGGAAAATGACAATACTGTGATCCAGTATGGCAGAGAAAGTCTCTTCATCAAGTCTATGTACTGGAACTTGATGTTGGTAGGGCTTTAAGGTATAATACAGGTCTCCCCCTGGTGCAGCTATGTTTGCATGAGCACTGCATTCCCTGCAGTGTGCTGGTTTGGGAGCACTAATGGAGTCAGGGCATCCTCAGAGCTGAGCACACATGCAGCTTTCAGGCTGGATGGACACACAGCTCAGGGCAGAGGCAGTGCAGCAATCACTGCTGTCTTGCTTTGCAGATCCAGATTAGTTCTTCTTCAGTGTTAGCTGCTGACTTTGGGGCCTGTTGTTTTCAGAGTTATTTGTGACACCAGCAGCTCTCTTGAAGGGAAATACAGTGGATTGCAGTCAAGCAATTCTTGTGGCTGTCGAGCTGAACAAGCACAGGAGGGTGAACGTCCAGGCATTCCAATAAGCTGGAGTGGCACAGTAGGACAAATCCTATTCTCTGAGTCAGGCTGGAGCCAGACTCCAGTTAGCAGTGCTGGATGTGTCCCACCTCTGGGTGTGCTCTCTGCCTGCACCCTGCTGCCCTCTCACACATGAGTGCATGCATCAGCACTGCCCTCATTTCCATCCTGAGCGCATTTGCTCATCCCCCACTCTCTCCGTGTCTGTTGTGTGACACAGCTCCATGTCCTCCTGCAAGGATCTGCTCATGCTGCTGCCTGAGCTGCTGGCTGCTGACACCACGGGGTCCTCTGCAGCCTTTGGGCTGCAAGGAGAGCTGTGGTGTATATCTGAGCACTATGTGGCCCTGGGGCCACATCTGGGGCCCTGGGCAGCTTGATCTGGTATTAAATATGGAGGTTGGTGGCCCTGCATGTGACAAGAGGGTTGGAGATTCACGATCCTTGAGATCCCTTCCAACCCTGGCCATTCTGTGATTCTGTGGCCATTAACATTAAAGCAGCTATGTTCTCATTTGATCTGTGCAAAGAAAAACATGTTGCTGATGGCGACTGAGCCTGGAGCATGGGGACAGCATGTGTGTGTTCAGTGCTCTCCGGAGCAACACGGAGCTCAGGCTGTTAAAGAAAAAGCGTTTGGGTCCCTGCCAGCTAGACAGGCAGCATGAATGGAACACCTGTTCTGGCTTTGGGGGGTTTGAAACCATCTGATGGCAGGGAAGGTACAGACTGACCTGAACGTGGGTTGAATTCTCTGGTGTAGAGTAACTCATCCTGCTGGGCCATGGGACTGTGTGATCTCTTGTGGAAGTGTCCCTGCAGACAGAAGGCAGATGTGCTGTTGGAGTCTAAAAAGTGCTGCCTGGGCACAGCAAAACCAGCAGCCATGGGTCAGAGCAGACTATTCCAAATCTGAGAAGGTGTGACACTGTAAAGGAAGTACAGACAAGATACATAAAAGCAATTCTACAAAGGGAAAAAAATAACAATCCCAGATGTCTCCTAATCCTATTCTTGCTAATGCTTACTTGGAGTTGGTAGGCTTTGGGATTTTGCATTTTGCCTCATGTAGTTTAGTTCTGAGAAGACCCCTTCCTGGAGCTGCTCCGCGCTGCTGCACCCCATCACTCTGCTTTGGTCTGAACCATTTTTATCTTTATGTCTTTTAAAACACTGCAAAAAACTGAAAGCAGAGCTGTGCTTGAAGCTGACAGCTGAGCACTGAAGGTGACGGCTGTAGTGGTGTGAGCAGCCCTCCCCTCTGTGCACTCCAAGGAACAAAGCTGAGCAAGCAAAGCAGACCCTGGGTAAACCCCGTGCTTTCCAGAGAACTCTTCAGTCGTTTCTCACTGCAGATGCAAACAGTGCCCTGTCCCCATATGCAGGAGGGTTCACTGCTCTGATTGAGCCGTCAGTGTGAAGCACAAACAGGGAGATGCACTCTGAGTCTCGGTGCTGTTTGCAGAGCTGTCTGTGTGTGGATGGGATGTGCAAGCACACACACTCCTGTCTAGGAGACGGGAGACCTAAAACCTGCTTGTGGTTTTGTTTTGCTTTGTATTATTTTGCAGATCTCAGGTACAGCCTGCAAAGTGTGTACAATTATAAAGCTGGAGATGAAGGCTGCTGCTTGTTCCTGCAGCTTGTGTTGGTTCCATTCCAGCTCAGGTGGGATCAATTCTGAGCACCCAGTAGCTGCTCTCGTGTCCTGCCCTGTGTCAGGAAGTGTACATGGAAATGGTGATCTCCGGGCAATGCTCTTAGGTCAGCACAGAGGAAACACATTCCTTCACACTGCTTGCAGCAGAGCAGCAGAAAAGTAATTAAATCTTCCTTAAGATAACGAGTCCCTGACCCCACATAATGCGTGGTACAGAAACCATATGCTCTGCTGTTTCTCTAGTCTCAGACACTGACAGCTCTGAATGCAGAGGTACCTTGCTGGGAAACACCACAAGTAAGGCACAGCTCCTCTTCCATTGGACATGTATTGTTTTTCCCAGAGCGAAGAGCATCTGATTTCATTTCTCTATGTAATAAGCAATATAAAGCCGGGTAATTCCTTGGTATTACTGCTGAATTACTCAGCAGGCTTCCACTTTGTGGCACAGGTTAAGAGGGGATGTGGGTATGGGAAATGTTTTGCTTGTAATTTGCTGAATCTTTGCTCAGGTTTAAATGTTGGGTTCCCTAATTGAGGTAAGGTTTAGGAGAAAGAGCCTGCTGTGTTTCCAATGGGGGCTTCTGGCAAGCTCCTTGTGGTCCTGCAACCTGTACGGACGCAAAAATAACGACTTCAGTAAATCCTGGATGCTGCAGCGGCTGCGACAGCATGCTCAGTATCTGAGCAGCATCACCAGAAGCTGAACTGTTCCTGTTCTGCCTACGTTTGATGGTAGTGGGCCGGATTGGAATGGCAAAGTCTTTTCTGCTTCAGCACCTCCGGTGTGAGTGTGGGACTGTGGGCAGCAGCTCTGTGGAGCCCAGCGCAGGAGCGCTGACGCCACCCCTGCAGCCCCAATGTGCTCTCAGCCCTCTGCTCCCAGCGGCTGTGCGGTGCCCAGGGCTGTGGGGCGGCCTTTGATTCTGCTCCTGTGGCTGAATCCGTGCCACAAAGCCCACGTGCTCGCAGTGATCTCACTCTGGATGGATGGTTCACTTTCCTTAATTGCATTTTGGAAGGGTGATTAATTACGTGCCACAGCGTTACCACTAGAGGGATTACGGATATTAGAGCGGCCCCAGTGTTTTGCTTTGAAACTCTCTCGTGGGGGTGGGAGAAAATGATTTCCCTAATCTGTGCCCTGCTTTCCTGGTTAACTCTTCTGGTGTTTTCACAGATGCCACGGGGGATAAGCAGCTAATTAATATGGTGTTTGATAAAGTTGAAGGAAGTTTAATCCCAGCTCACTGAAGTGCTGGTTTCCTGTTCATAACCATGTTGGTTAACGATTACTGCACTCAGAGGCGGCTGTTCCACTCTCCCCAGAGCAAGCTGACCATTGCAACATCCACTTTAAAGGGCAGAGACCGCCCATACTTTCTAAAAGAATTTATTTTCAAGGGTTCTGTTTAGCCTTTTAATTGTGTACTCATCTGCTGCATATTAAGACCTTGCATAAAGTGAGTAAATGGGAAAAATCTCCCAAGAGACAGACAGCAGGAAGGGGTTAAAGGAGCCTGGATGCCGGTGGGGAGCCTTCCTGCCCCAATGGCTTTGGCAGCTGTGCTCGGTGCCTCACACCATGCTGTGTGCACTGGTATGACACCAGGGCCACCACGTGCCATGGTGGCACAGCTGGCACAGCTGGATGCGGGCTGCAGCCCTGCACCTCCCGCACTGCTGCTGGCATTTGGGTTCCTGCAATCTGACATTATATCACTGAGTGTTCATCCATGAGCTGCCTTCCCCAAGCAGTACAGGAGCACAGTGCTGGCAGTGCTCCTTATGAGCCTTGGGGACACGAGGGATATTGGGAGCAGAGCGATGGGGAAGGGCGGGTCAGTAGTGCTCCTTTCCTCTTAGCTAAGGAGGCAGAGCCAGTCCCCAAGGGGCCGGCCTGCCTCCCTGCCTGCCTTTGGGGCAAAGAAGGGCGATTTTTCACTGTCCACATTAAACAAACAGCAAACCTTGAGGAGAGTGAATGGGACTTGGGGGCCTTTTAACGTTCTGTTAATTAGTAATAGAGCTTTTCCCGGAGATAAACCAATCCATTGGTTAATGGAGTTTATTAATGCACTACAACACCGGCGAGCAGGAGGAGGGCAGCGCAGCCCCGCGGCTACAATAGACACATTGTTTCCGCGAAGATCCCGTCCCTTTCATTTTTTTTTTCTCTTTCTTTCTTAGGGGAAAAAAAAAAAAAAAAAAAAAAAAAGGGGAAAAAAAATCCCTTCACCCCATTTAGCCTCTCCTCCCCACATCTCGGGGCGGTTCGCAGGGCGAGGCCGGTTTCGGGTTTGGGGAGGGGGGGGATGGACGGGACCGGGGCCCCCGGAGGCGGTGCGGGGCGGGCGGCTCCTCCCCGCCGCTGGGGCTGAAGTAGCGCGGGCGCGACGACGCGGAGCGCAGTGCGGGACGGGAGCGGGGAGAGACGCTGCTGCCTTCCCCCCCCCAACCCCCCGCTACGAGGGCGGCTCGGGGAAGATGGCGAGGGCTGCGGAGCGGGGGCTGCGGCTCCTGGTGCTGCTGCTGGGACTCGGAGCGGGGCTGCCCACCGCCGCTCGCCCGCCCGCCTCCTTCCCCGGCGACGTGAACGGGCACAGCCTCCACCCGCCCTACTTCAACCTGGCCGAAGGCACCCGCATCTCCGCCTCCGCCACCTGCGGCGAGGAAGCGGCGGGGACGGCCGGCAGCCGCCGTGCCGTGGAGGATCTGTACTGCAAGCTGGTGGGGGGGCCGCTGGCGGGGGGGGACCCCAACCAGACCATCCAGGTAGGGGCCGAGGCCGGGGATGGTCGCGGGGCTGAGGGCCGGGTCCCTTAGGTATCCTCTCCGGGTCGGTTTTGTGCTCCGTGCCCCCCGAGCCGTTCACGTGCTCCCCGCTGCCGGGCTGTGCACGTGAACGAGGCTCGCCGAGTTCCCATGGCGTGATTTATAAAGGACTCGGAGCTTCGCGTCGGTGCGATGCCGGGCGAGGCTCCCCGGCCCTCTGCCTGCACGAGGATCGCTGGGGCGCGCGTGGGGGGCGGATGGCCTCGTGGGTCCGAGTTCTGCTCCTTGGGGTCGGTGTGGGATTGCGATGAGCAGAAGGTGAAGAAGGCGCGTTTATCAGGTGGCTGATCTCAGGGATCCCGTTTCAAGCAGAGCAGAGGGAGCTCGCAGCCAGGAACGGGGAGGGCAAAAGGTGCTGTACAGCTCCGGTCCTCTTCTAAGGAAAGTAGAACCGTAAACCAGTTGTAGACCACGAGCAGGGACTCCAGACCTGCTGCTGCCTCTTCCCTTGGAAAAGCTGCTGAGTTCCCACGTGCAGCCTGCAGCCTAACCACCAGCCCTGCCGCGTGTTGCTGTGAGACTCCGGGTGCCTGGCACCTGTTGCAGTGCAGCAGCACAGTGTGATGGTGATGAAGAGCAAAGATCTGCCGGCTTCTTAAGCAGAGCCTTTCTTGGTCCTTTTGTTAGGGCTGCCTTTGTTGTGGGATGAGCTCTTGAAGCATTTTTGTCATTCTGACTGCATTCTCCTGAGTCAGTGCTCTGCTAGGAATTTTCCTGCTGTTGTGTTTACAACGTGGGATTTTGTCCTTTTTGTCATAGAAATTGTTGAAGTTGTTACTGGAAGGCAAACGCTGGCATAGTCTCCTCTGAGCCTTGCTGCTTTTTAAACTGATCTGTTTCTGCTGTACTGTAAATTAGTGCAGCTTGAGCTCTGTTGGGAGACAGTAGGGACCTGAAATAATCCCCAGGAAAGTGAAATAGTTGTGCATATACATCATGCACGTGAGTTTTCATACTGGAAGGCAGTAAGGAAAAGTAAAGGATAACTGCTTCTATGTGCAGTTGAAAGAAAAAAAGTGAATAATGTGCCAATCAAAACTAGGAGGGTAAGATAAAGCTGGTAGATGTGAGTATGCATTTGTTGCTGTGCTGCTGTCCACCTGTGCTGCAGCAACCTTTGCTGCCCAGCATGGCACTGGGGATGGATGCTGATGCTGGGATGCAGCACATGGGTTGCTCCACCCAGGAGCTGCAGCTCCTCCTGAGCACAGTCCATCCCTTGGTACCGTGGGGGTCACATCCTCCTGCCTTCTGCCACCCAATGGGGCTCCTTGGCCACAGATCTGTTCCAGCCGCCTTTTCTGTCCCTAATGCAGCTCTGCACAAGTCCCTTTGATCCAGTGCTGCTCCCCAGGCTGAGGCTCTGGTTGGGCTGAGGGCTTTAGAAATATCCCTTTGTGGCAGCTTTCCGTGAGCACAGACAGACCTAGCTGGGAGGAGAGGAAGCAGGTGGCTGAAGCAGAGGTCAGAGCTCCTCATTCAACCACCTTAGGGAGCTCAGCACTCCTTGGTGACCAAAGCAATGGGGGTGTGGGAGGGAAGTGTTCTATTCAGGCAGGCTGAGGTGGCAGTAATGAGCTCTGTGTGCATGTCCTTGGTGCTTGCTTGTCCCACCGATCCCTTCCCTTACCCACCTGCCTGCCCTGCTGTCTGGGCATGGTGTGATTGTGATAAAAATGGACTCTCCATCAAGAAGAATGCCTCGTGGGACACCCCAAGAGTCTGCCTGTTACTGTGGAGAAGGGGCATTTGCTTGAGTGAGGACCCAGTGTAGCATTATTGCTACATCGGTTCAGTCCATCCTGTGTTCTGCTTGTTGTCGCTTGACACTGCAGTAGACTTCCAGGAAAGAGTTTTCATTGACTTGAAAGCCTAATATTCTAAAAATGTCGATAATCAAACTTTCTGAAGTAATACTGCCCTAAAGGCACTTGCAGTGTTTTTGGCACAGCTTGTGGGAAGGCTCTGAACCTTTTCAGGGAGTTTCCTTTGCTTTATTCGGGGCTCTCTGGCAGAAGACAGCAGCTCTAGCTGCAGGAGGCTTTTCAGGCTGTGAGGGTGTGATGAAGAACGCTGCTGAGGTGTGCTGAGAGGAACTGTGTGGAGCTTTGCTGCCCTCATCCCAGTCACTGATCAGCATGGGCAATCCCACCTTAATGCAGAGTGAAGATGGGACAAAGAGGAGATATTATAGGCTCGTTATCCCCACGGAGCTTTGCTGAGGGTGCCTGTAAGCTGTCTGTTCCAGGGTAGAGACAGTTCTCCTGCTTCCAGCAAATCAGGCTTATGGATGGTGGCTTGGTTTCACCTTAATACAACAATAAGGCAGTTATTAACATTAATTGAGGCAATTACATACCTTAAAACTTAAAAACCTTGCTCATTTAAATCAATACTTCTGCCTTCCTTTGCAACTCATCTTCCCTCAAACCCTGCTGCTGCAAAGGACTCCTTTGCTTCTTAAGTCATACAACAGAGCTGCACCTGCCTGAGCAACACACTGCTTACAGGAGGTCCTATCCAGGTGTTACAGCAGCTGAGATCTGGATCTCCTCAGTACCAACCTGCTCAGTACTGGGGTGGCTCCTGGTGGCAGTGCTCCTGGCCATGCTGTGCTCGCCCGCAGGCAGTGTCTGTCTAGCCCCATCTTTCTGCATTCCATGCACAGCAGAGGGAGATGGCTCAGCCCGGGGGTCTCTGCAGGTTGGAGGGCTGGCTGCTGTGGAGCCTCTGAGAGTCTCTTCTGTGCTTGTGTTTGAAAGGACTGGAGCTTTTTGGTCTAACTGCAGCTGGGTAATTGCCCGTGAAAGAGACAGCAGATGAGACAGCACCTGCTTGGCTGTGTGAGCTGTGTTGCTTGTCAGTAAAGATAGCCCTGGGAGCAGCTTGTGAACATACACTTTTATCTGGAATAGCACCTTCTGCTTCCCGTTTCCTGCCCCATGTCTTTGCCCCAGCAGCTCTGTGATCACATCCCCGTGGTTTTGGGATGAGGCTGAGGCAGGGCTGTACCCCAGCACAAAGCTCTCCTGGGGGCAAGCATGCCTGCAGAGCACCAGGCAGCCTTTGTGTGTAAGGGAAATAGCTCCTATTGATGTGAGGGGAATGGGATCAGGCTTTGCAGGGCCCTGGAAGCTGCCCTTTATTCAGATGTTCCTCCTTATCTCCCTCCAGTTACAGTTTGCTTTGATAGTGGATGCCCTCTGAGCTGCCTTGCAGCCTCCTGGCATTGCTGGAGCTCTTTCCCTCACGTACCTTGGTGATGTCTATGCCCCTGCTGCTCCATGAGCCTGCTGTCCCCCCTGAGCCTGCAGCTCACAATTTCTTTTTAATTAAAATCCTCTGCTGATGTCAGACACTCTCATCTCCCCGTAGAGACCTGGCATGCTGTGCAGGAGCGTGAGCTGCTTTAAAGTACAAATAGCTAGGAATGATTCACATGAGGATTAGGTCTGGGTCTAACAAAATAGCTAATGAGCAAGTGGTGCAGCAGAGGGGCCAGTGATGCTTTTATCAGCAAACCTGGCTCAGCTGCTGACACGTTACCCATGGGCAGCTAACCCTGCAGGCTGCCCAGCATGGGGAGGGATAACATCAGCATTACAAATGCATAACAGCTGATCCTAATTTTTAGTCCCCTCTTTGCTAAGCTCGAGTTGGCTGTCACCTGTCCATGTGAACTTTGGGTTCAAAATGGCTTTCACATCTGTGGCAAGAATTTAAAGTATGAAAACACTTTATTTTTTGTTATTTATCCTCATTTTGTAACCTTGCCTTGCTTCTCCCCCCACCTTACTGTGCAGTAGAAATTTCCACACAACCTGTTGCACCGGTTCCCCTTAAAGGTTTGTGCTTCACAGTGGGTCAGTTTTATCTGGTCTGCATTCCCTCCTCCTTCCCTGCGTCCTGCAGCAGAGCTCCCCTCTGTACATCATGGCCACCTGGTGCTTCCATCTGCCCCATTCTTTGCCCTGGCACTTCTCCATTTGCTATTTTCATGTTTCCAGAAGAATTAATTAAAAGGCATGTTTATTTGACACAATTTGCATTGCATAATTGCCCGCAAATAGCATGGCTGTGGGGAAGAATGTGGGGAATTCTCCGTTTTTTGTGCAGTGCAATTCCTGCAGAGGTTGGGGCAGCTGGAGGATCACAGCCCCATGGCTCTGCCTTGCCTCTGCCTTGGCAGGGGGCAGGCAGGAAGGAGCCTAACTGCCTTGAGAACTTGTACTGGATGTAATATTAAAGCAGGCAGCAGCTGGGAGAGGCAGCTTGCATGCCTGGGAATAGCTGCACCTTTTGAAGGAAGACTGCCTGGAACAGTTCCCTTCCGGGCTGTCTGTGGCAGCAATTCAAGCGACAGAAGTGATGCTCCATGAACCAAGTAACTCCCTGATGTACAGGGCTTCTTGCAGGGTTCCTTAAGAGTGAGTCAGATTCAGCTGCCTGTTCAAGGGGAAAGAAAGTCTTGCCCTGAGCAGCTCAGGGCTTTGTTTGATGCAGCTCAGCAGGGGCTGCTCAGGTTGTGGAGCTGTTTTCTCTGGCAGTGTGTCCAGGGGGCTGACAGCCACCACGCTGCCAAAGCAAGACAAGAGGGTCTGTGAGTGCAATGGCAGTCAGGTCCCTGGCTGGGTGACAGCATGGGCTGTCCCTTCCTGGCCTTGCATTGTGGCATCACCAGCGTGAGGGTCTTGGCTGCCACACTATTAAGCTTGAAAATGGAGCTGAAAGACTATACTTGTGAAATGAATAGGTTGACAAGCAGCAGATTGCAGGGAGCTGGGCAGAAGAACTGGCAGCCTGGGTTCATAGTGACTGAATGGTGTGGGTTGGGATCTCTGGGTATTGCCAAGGCTGTGAGTGGCAGTTCAGCAGAGCAGCCCTTGTGGCACTGGAGCTCAGAATGGCAATGCACAGTGCTTATGTGAAATACAGAAAGGGTGCTTATTAGGGCAGTCAGAACTGTACACTGAGTTATTGTGGGTTTTCAGAGCTTTCTTACGTTCATTTTTCAGTCCCTGCTCTAAATTGGTGCATACCAAAAGTTTATACATTGATTCACACTGTATTCTGAACTGTTCTGGTACCTGCCTGCTTTGTGCCATGCTTTCCTGGCCACGGTTAAATGTTTGTTGTTTTATTTTTTGTGCTTTCCCTCAGGGCCAGTACTGTGACATCTGCTCCTCAGCAAACAGCAACAAGGCACATCCCATAACTAACGCCATCGATGGGACGGAGCGCTGGTGGCAGAGTCCCCCACTCTCCCGTGGGCTGGAGTTCAACCAGGTCAACGTCACTCTGGACCTTGGACAGGTAACCCAAGTCCTTCTCAGTCATGTTGTAGGTTGTGCTTTGCTGGCAAGGACCTGTCCTCCCATTCTTCTCAGGTTCATCAGTGGATGGGTGGAAGCTGGAAGGGTGAGATGTAACCTTATCTAATCCAGGGCAGGAGGCTTTGTTAAAACTGTAAAGTTATTTGAAAACATTAAGTCCAGGCTGAAAATCTTTCCCTAAAAGACAAAGAATGACAGTGGATGCTTGGTCTCTAATTCTGGCAAGTCAGAGGGAATTAACATTGTAATGGCGATGGCTGCCAGCCCACAGCCCTCCTTTGCTGCTCCCATTCAGTCACAGAAGCATTCCTCTGGAAATGGGTTATTCTCTCAGACCTTCCTTGGCTTAGGAAAGATGTCAGCATCTGATGCTGCAGGAACTGGAGGGGTCACAGACCGGGGGCGCAAAGGTCTGAGGGATGAGGGCTGCTTGCTGCTATGTGGCATTACTACAGAGGGGGTGTTCTCTTCCCCAAGCATCTCTGCGGGGGCTGTCCTGTTTGGAGGGAGACAGCAGTAGGGAAGAGGGGAGGAATGGGCTGTGTCATATGCAGACCTGTGCTTTGAATAACAACCTTGTTTCAAATCACAGGATCACCCTACAGTCAGGAGTTGAACTCAGTGATCCTTATGTGTCCTTTCCAACTTGGGACATTCTGTATTAAATGGACCTAACAGTTGTGCTGCTTGGGATGGTTCAGCTCTGGGATGGGTAATGTGGCTGCTGTAATCGCTCAGGGACTGAGTGCCCCTTAGTATAGGAACTTGCACTGATTGTGGTAATTTCAAGTCTTGTCAGGCACTGAAGCTTTGCACTGACCTTGCAGACAGCTTTCGACCAGTTGAATGGAATGAAAGCTCATTTGTCATCATTCTCTGTCAGAGGTCTGACTCCAGCTCTGCAGCTGTCTGGAGCTGAGCTATACATGGCACCACCAAATGTCCTCTGGTGCCTGGGGCACTGTGTGTCACACAAGAGCTGGGTGGGCACAGCTTTCCCAGGCAGCACACAGCATGCCAATCCTCTTAGCCAATGTAGCATCTTGGCAGCATCTCAGGTGGCTTCCAGCAGGCAGGGAGTGCTGAGGGTGTGCTTGCAGTCTCTGCACTCTGTACCCTGGGATGGAGTTGCATGATTACTCCTATGAGGTTGGTAGCACAGCTTGCATCTGGTGGGGAGTTCCTCTGGGGCTACAGCTCACTCAGTGACACTTCTGCCTTTGCAAAATGAGCACTTGTTGCAGCAGGAGTATGAACCTAAAGGATCCGTGTTCAGTGGCTTTCTCTTAATGTATGCCCGTGTTGCACATAATTGCTGTAATAGCCCGTTTGTACTCCTAGGGAGAATCAGTTCTTTGCTTTTCCCTCCTTTGTTTTGGTGGGTCAGGCAACAGAAACGAAATGCTAGTAAATCACTAATTTCCTCTTCTTGAAATTGAGACTGATGAAAAGAGAGGAAAAGAGGAATTTTTGGGACCCAGCAAGGTCTGCAGGGCGAGAGCTGGAGCAGACTGCCTGGCAGCCAGGTTAGCAAATTCCTCAGATACCTGTGAAACAGTGCAGGTAACACCCTCACAGGCACGGCTGAATGCAGGCTTTTTTTTTTTTTTTTTTGGCTGACAAACAAGTCCTCCCCTTGCTCCATATAACCCTCTGGGGATCTCTTGGACCAATTAAGATTTAATTTAAGGAACTGATGGCTATGGAAACTTTTTTGTCCCTTTGGGGAATTGCTAGTGCCCAGAGTGCACACAGCATAGAGCTTCAATGGAGCATGGTGGGAGATGATGGTGTCAGCCCCCTCCCTTCCCTGTGTCCCTGCTCTTTGTCCCTCCTGTGCCATAAGTGCTTAATTACCGGTTGGAATCAAGTTTCTGCAGCGTTTGGCAAGGCTGTGGCAAGTAGGAGAGGGGCTGTTAATTAAGCAGCCTGTTGGGCTCTGCTTTTGCTGGCTGGGAACTTGTTCTCCTCACAGGGATGTTAAAATCAGATCAGAGCTCCTGCCACAACAAGGGGAGGTTGTGCCTGGTTATCTGCTGAGGGGCTGGGGTCTGATTTGCTTCTGGTGCTGTGTCTGTGCTGTTGTGGGGAGGGGTGATTTATCTTTGTAGGGTGAAAAGCTGAAAGAGAAGTCAGTGATGGTTCCTACGTCAGGCCTGACTGGGAATCAGAAATAACACAGACTGCTCCAAGGAGCAAAGTGAAATGGGTTTTAGGAGCTACTGGGGGTAGAAGCTTGAATAGGGAATACTTGTTTTATTTTCCTGCTTTTAATCGTGAGCTCATGCTTTGCGCTTTAATATGGTTAGGATGAATGGTCGGGTGACTGCATGGGTTTGTATGCAGCCAAATTCAGCACTGCAGCACCATGGTGGAGCACGGTTCTGGTTTCACGGGCTGGAACAATTGGAGGATGCCATGCTCAGGGAGAACACCATTGTACATTGTGGTACTGCTGTGCTCACAGAGGGACAAGAGATGGTGACTCACGGTCACTGTGGAGATGGTCCCCTGTGATCCTGCAGTGGGTGGAGGGGAGGAAAGGGTGTGATGGAAACTTATTTTTTTTTTTCTTCCCCCCAAGTAGGTCGCTTGAGTCAGAGCTGACAGAAATCAGGAGGCTCGCAGAGCCATGAATGGCTGGCGTCCTGCCAGGGCTGACATCTTCCTTGCGTGAAGGTGAACCCAGGCCAGCCCTTCCCTGAGATGTTTATGGATAGCCGGTGCTTTATGGTAAACTCCGGGGAGAGGAATGCTTGCGGTCGTGCAAGAGCAGGAGCTTCGTGCCAGTGCTTGCTGGAGGTTAATTACTGCCGTGAGACAGTGATGGGATTGCAGCCCCCACCCCCAGAGCCTGGTGACACTGGGGAACAGCAGAGCCTCCGACTGAAGCTTTGCAGGGAGTTTTGATTTACACGCCTCAAGCTATTTAACGCTTGTTGTAGTCAGGAATGAGATTTATGTCTGAAAGCCTCGATGTCAGGGGTAAGCTTCTGGCAGGGCCCTGCTCCCCGGCAAGGAGCATCTGAAATGAAGGAAGGAAATGGCCCGGTGTCTCATTAATGAATATTAAGTTCTGGACTGGGTGAAAATGTCAATTGGCCTAATGCTGGAGGAACACTGCTGAATGAGAGCACAGCACCTGGCGTGTCGTAGCACTATAAAATCTTCTCTTTAGTTTCTGTCTTCCTGTGGCTGTTCCGTTCAGATGAAAATAAAGCAGGGCTACTCCAGGCTGCCTCTGGGATGGCAGCTGGAGGAAAGGGCTGAGCTGTCCTACCTGTCCCCAGCGAAAGCCTTCAGCACAGAGATGAATCTGTTTATTACTTGGCTTAGTTAATTCAGAACTTCTTGATGAATAAACTTGTTAAATCTCAGGAGAGAGCTCGTGGTTATTATAGCATGGAGCATTCCCTAAGCCTGGGGTGGGATGGTATGATGGCCATCGGAGAAGGTATTTCAGCTTAAAAACCTCTCTGTTCTCTCACCTTCTTCCATTTGCACCCGTATTTCAGTTGCTGTGAGATTTCTTATTGCAGCTGGGTGATATCACTGATGTCTGTTGCCCTCCATGGTATCCTGTTCTTTCTTGCTAGACGCAGAGAGAAACTTAAAATGAATCTCTCCCTTTCCTTCCCCTTAGTGGGGATGTCTTCTGCATTCCTGTTGTCAGCACACACCTCCAGCAAATGCACAACTTCCTCTTGTCCCAGGACCATGCACTGCTGTATCTGCCTGGCATGTATTTCTCAGAAAGTGTTGCAAAAATGGGGCGATATTTGAGGATTTTTGTGTGTAGTTCTCACTTAAAAAAAAAAAAAAAAAAAAAATTCAACGACAATTAACTGTAAGGACGCCTAGTTCATCACTGTGTTGGGGCACTGCTGTGGGAAAGGGGTAGGAGGGCTTAGCAGCATTTATGGTGGGGTTTTGCACCTTAAGTAAGGAGCTGGGGCATAAAATCTCAAACAAAGGCCTTTTTTTCTCCAAACAGTTCTTTGTGTCTTGGAGCAAAAGCAGTATTAAAAATAAAGCATGTTAAACAGGCTGAGCAGAAATCCTTCTTGCTTTCAACAGCTGAAGCAACAGCCTCTTCTCCTGTGTAGAGTCCTCTGCAGTTGCCTGATCTCCAAAAGGAGACTGAAATCTCTATTCGCTTAGTGGCTTCTAAACTGCAGCTCCCCACCTGGAAGAGCTTGTGGCTCCCTTAGGAGCCTGCTGAGCACTGCTGTTCCCACATGCGCCCCGCTTGATGCTCGTGTTAGTGCTGCTTCCCTGGGGAAAGCTGGGAAGGTGTGAGTGTGAGAGCAGCGCTGGGGCTGGCGCTGAGCCCGCCTGCGTTGTTCTTCTCCCACTGTATTTCCTCCTTTATTGTTTTAAATACTTGCTTGTGAAGGCTGTTTTTCCAAAGTTCCAGTTCCCCTGACCCAGACCCAGCAGCTTCCCCCCCCCGATCCCCCCCCCCCCCCCTCCCCCCCCCGAGTGAGGGAGATTTTTGCCTTTTCTCAGCCCTTCCTGTGCTCGCTGCCAGCTCCCACAGGATTCCTGGCTCCAGTGGCTGTGCGAGAGCCACTCAGGTGAGCAGGGAGTGCCTGGCTGTTAGCCAAGCAGGGTGCTGTGCTCCAGCAGCAAGAGCAAACCCATCCTCGTCCCATTCATCACCCTTGCCAAGTCAGATGCCAAGTTCCCATTTCCAGGATCCAGAGCAGCCAAGACTCAGATCAGTTGTTTTTTTTTTTTTTTTTCCTTTTCTTCTTTGTTACTGCTGTTGCTGTAGGGGAGCAGATGTGCAGAATATCACTTTGAGGTAAATCATGGGTGGTATGAGTTAGAATTCTGTGTTATGCTTACTTCAGTTGTGAAGCAGTACTGCTTAAAATCACTTTTCCACATCTGAGTAATTGGTATTTCATTTGGGCTATTTGACTTCCCCAAAAACTGCTGTTGCCTGGCACATCTGCCATGCTGCTGGCGCTGAGAATAGGGCAGCTGGTGGGGCAGGAGGCTCTGAGCACATCACTCAGCGTTGTGGCACCTTTTGTGCTCTACAAGGAGGCTATTTCTGCCTGTGCTTTTTACATCTTGCACAAACGACCCTTGTGCTTCTACTGCTTAATCTTCCCAAGGCTCTGCCCAGACCTGAACTAGCTATGGGGAACTCACGTGTTAAAATCCAGCCTCAGCCTACCCCCCTCTCCCCCCCCCAGCTCCAGGTAGCAACTGATGAAAAGATAATTACTGTTTCTAAAGAAAAGAAACTCGTGCAATTCTTCCAGTGTAATTTCTTCCTAGGTATTGTTGCTTATTTTTAATTTCTTTGTGATGAGAAGCAAGGTGGCTCGTGCTCCCCTCCTGGCTGGGCTGCCTGTTCCTGCCCCGCTCCCTGGGATTCCTCAAAGATTAGGAGAAAGCCTCCAGGCGAGCTGGGGAGAGGTCAGGCAAGCTGTGAGCTGGCATATGGGAGGCTTTGCTTTGTAATGAATAGCTGGAAGGCAAGCCTTGTAATTTCTTGCTGTTCTCCTGGAAAGTGCCTGCTTGGCTGGCCTGGTAAACAAGCGTGTGCCTTGGGTCGGGTGTGAGTGTGCTCTGAGGTTGGCTTTGTCTGCCCTGTTTGTGATTGCACCCGGCAAGTTAAAACCAACCAGAGCCATCTAGGTCAGCCTCTGATTACTGGAGAGCTGTGTTTTTCTGCTTCAGACAGGGTACACAGTGGTCAGGGTACACAGTGGAAGCAGAGCTTCACTGCTTTGACACGGAGTGCAATGATGTCCAAGCACTTGGCTTTGTGTTTTCTGTAATTTTGCTTGTCCTATCTCCAAAAACAGGAACAATGCATTTATCTCTGCCACTCTGTGTGCAGCCTGTCACCAACCTGGAGCCTGCAAAGCTCCAGACTGATGGGTACAAAGCTATTTGCTGAACACCCTCTTGGGTCCGTGCTGTGGCTGAGGCCTATGAATGCAGCCCAGACGTGGGCTGGGAAACGCACTCATCTTGTGGCATCACACGCTTGATACCACTTGATCCAGACCACAATGAGAAGTCTCTCAAGTGAGCAGTTGCTGCTTCCTAGGAAAGCTTTCTGGTAGCTGTTCCTGCCCTCCATAGCTCCATCATAGTCCTGATCTCTCTCAGACCCCACTGGCTAGTGTGGAAGCTGCTAAGTATGCATCTGCCCAGCCAACTCCTGCTCTTCCAAAGCTGTTTTGTTTACCTTGCCCCACACCTCTCTTTCCATGCTCCATCACGCCTGGCTCAGCCCTGCTTTCATCTCTGCCTCATCCTTTTATTACAGTCATAAACATGGGCCCCCAGGCTATGCCCAGCCTTGATCCTTCGTTTCCTGTTTTCTGGATTCTGTACTCCTCAAATTCCAGATCTCCCTTCCCCTGTGTGGTGCCAAGCAGTGCAATAAATAGTGCATTGTTGATGGGTGACAAAAGAGAGACCAGCAGGAAGGCACGAGGTGAGAGGCAGTGCCTGGCTGATGGGGCAGGAGAGTCCTTCTGAAGGCTTCTGAGCGGGCTGAGGACAAGCAGTAGCTAACTGGGGAGTTGTGGTCTAATCACAGAGAGCTGGTAATTGAGTAGGTGCTTCTTGAGGAATGCTGAGGGGATGGATAGAGAGAAGAGGTAGGAAGAGGGATGTGTGATATGGGGAGATCCAGAGAGGAGGACAGGACCTGGCACATGGGTGACTGCACAGGGCAAGGGCAGTTTGGTGGCTTGGAGCTCCCTTGGATGAGATCACCAGAGACTTACACGAGGCCAGCAGGAATTACTTTGTTTTGAGCTCCATAGAAGGGGTTGCCAAGTGTGACTATAAAAAGGCTTTTGTTACTATGAGGTCACTGGTAATGGAAGGTGGGTCTGCGTGATGCCAGCTTCTGTTGTGCGGCACAGGAAGCTAGGAAACTTCCTCTGAGAGCTCTGGTCTTGCTTCACCAAGCCTGAAAGACAGCCATCCGCAGATAGGGAAAGCAGTGAGGGGCTGTCAGTGTCATTTAGGGACTCTGCATCCCCTTCTCTGTCCTCTTCGAGACCTCAGAGATGTGAGGATGGTAATTTGATTGTCCTGTCCTTCCCTCCAGTGACTAGCAGAGTGGAGGAGATGTTTGGCTTGGGGGGAACATGGTTGTGGGAAAGGTGAGTGGCTCATGGATGTGGCAGGAAGCATCGTGCCTCTTGTTCCAGCTGTGTCTACCTCAAGAAACTGCGTCTGTGCCAGCTGGGTTAAGTTAGCCAAGCTCTGGTTGCAGAGATGCATTTGTCTGTGTTGAATGGTGTGCAGTTGGAATAGTTTGTCAAAACAAGGTGCCTTTATCCTGGAAGAGTTGCATACATTGATGGTTTTTACGTTGTGCCTCTGTATGCTGAGAACGGTATCTCTGACGGAGCAGATTTACTGGCAGAGCTTTTATGTAAGAACTCAGCTCTACTTGGTGTCCTCTGCATGAGGATAAACTTTGCATCTTCTGCTTGGCATGCTGACTCTTTTTAGCAATTGTTTGCCTGACTCATGCAGTGACAAGCAAACAGCCAAACCCTGGGAGCTGCCACATTTTTCACACATGTTTTTAGCTGCTTTCTCTCGTTTCTTTCTTTTCCTGCTTGGATAAAGAGCACTGCTGAGCTCTCACACACGCAAATGCTCAGCTGAGCTCTATTTATGGGTTCCTATGAGTTTTCATCATTGTGGATTGAAGCGTGCCCTGTGACCAAAAAACTGTTAGCATGATGCTGCAGGCATCTCTTGGATCCAGTTAAATGCATATGATGCCAAGCCCTGATAGGAAGGAAAAAGAATGGCTTTCTGGTATTTGAACACAGTTGTACGTCTGTGTTTATGGTTTGCAACTGCAAACAAATCCTTACCGCTGTCTTCATTGTGGCTTTGCTGTTGTTGTCCTGCCTGTTTGCTAAAGCTGCTGCTTAATCCTTTTTCAGTCTGTTGCAAAGTCTGCATCCACCCAGATACAGAGTGGGCATGAAGATTGTGGCTGAACTCCAGGATAGGGGTTTTTTTTGTTCTTTATTTAACAGTAATTGCTTTCTGCCTTGACATTAGCTTACTTCAACTTTCAGTAAATGATGCTGCAGATACAAGGAGGTTCTTGGGGTGTGTGTGAGCACAAAGCCCACATTCTGATGAGCTTCGTATGTCCAAACAGCAGCAAGAACCGCTGTGCAAACGCTGTAGCTGCAGATCTCTGCTGGTGTTAGTGGCATTGGGAATGTTAATCCTGCTGTGGCCCTGGTATGTGCTGCTATTGGGTCAGCTAACCTGGCTCTGAATGGCAGTATCATGGTGAGGAAACTTGCTGACAAATGCTAACATGGTGCATGGCTCTAATGCAGATTTTTAAAAGAATAAGCTTGCTTGCACGTGTCAGGTTTGACGTTGTTGAAATCTGCTAACAATTGAAGCTTTAAACACAGTGTTGCTGGGGCTTGCAGGAACCGTGCAGAGGAATTACAAAAAATGCAGCCACTGATACTGCTGAAATGTCTGGAAGCTTGATTTAGTCTAGGCTTGGTGCACAGAGCTCATCCATGGTGCAAGGAGTCAGTTTCTCTGAGACTTTATTAGCAAATCCCCATGGTCCAACCTGGGAGCCAGAGCTCTGGGGTGTAATCCCTGCCAGGATTCCTATTCTGGAGGGAGGATGGAAAAACTGCTGAGGCAATGTGATCTGTGATGGCAAGGCTGTGTGCTCGGAGGGACCCTGTGGAGCCAGGTTTTCTACCTTTGCAGGACCTAGAGCTGCTGTGCCGGTGGCACTGAAAAGGACCTTCCAAAGTCACTGCCTGGCCCTGAAAATGGGCAGAAAGGAAATTGCTTTTGTGTCCTCACAGGGCTGGGATCGTAAAGAGGCAGAAGTCCAATGTCAGAGCTGGAGCATCCGTATTCTCCTCCAAATCTAGCAGAGGAAAGATTTAGGTATATCACTCTTAGCTGCCAGCAAGTTGGAACTCTTCTGAAGTTTGTGTGAGCCTTCAGCATTTGGCTGTTTAAAACAGAATCAGTGTCTTTAGTGGCATGCTGAGACCTCTCACTTGGTGCCAATTTTTAGCTTATCCATCATTTTCCCTTTCCTTCCCCTCCTTACCCTTCCCAAGTGCTCAGGTTTGTGACAGGATATCCACTTCATTCAAGAGAGTGGGGGAAATATTTGCTTGTAGCGTGGCCAGTTGCCAAGGCTGCTTTGTTCTCCCAGTTGCTGAAAGGACAGCCCAAGGAAACGTGCAGAGCTGGAGCTGGCATGCGACTTGGAGTGGATTTCCTGCAGCTCTGGAAGCATAAAGTGTGACACTGGAATTTTTCTTTTTTTTTTTTTGATCCCATAAATGCAAGGAAAGAGAAGGCTTGGGTGGGCTGCAGACAGGCTGGGTCTGAAATCCTCTTTGATGTGAAATTGCTGTGTCATAACTACACAAGTTGTGCCTTGCCAAGGTTAAATCAGGCTTTTTTTTTTTCTTATTTATTGCTGAGCTTGTGGCAGTCCAGTTTTCAGCTGTGTGGGTAGGAAGATGGTTACTCCTGAACCATTTGCCACACTACAGCTGGGTGGCATCCAAGCCCTGCTGTGAGTGCAGAAAGCCTCTTTTGTAACAAATTCAGACCTGCAGTGGTGATGCCAAGAAAAGCAGCAAACTGCAGGGGCTGAGTTTTGGCTCCTTGGTGTGGTCCAAGTGCTAATGTCCATGGCTCTGAGTGTACAGCAGTGGGCTGCACAGGGAGGATGAGAGCTCTCACATAGTGAAACAGGTGCCTGGCTATTGGGGCAGGCTAGAATCATGAGCAGATCCCAGAGACAAGTATTCTTTTGTCTGGCTTCTCCATTTTGGTTGTGCTCATAAGAACACTGACACTGTCTTGAGCAATGAATCTGCATTGCTGTTACTTACTGTAACTTAACCAGCATGTAGAAGATACAGTCAGGAACACGTTTGCTCTGGATGCTGGGAATGTCCTCTTGAAAATGCGCTGTGCTTTGGTAAGTGTAATAGAGGGTTTTTTTCCACCCTTCCCCCTTCCAGGTTTCTGAAGGCCAAAGTCTTGAAACAACTTAGAAAGGCTGCTAAAGCTGTGCTGATAAGATAGGCAGCAAATGTGCTGGAGAGCCTAACACAGGGACTGAAACATTTAAACTGTTTGCTTTTCCTTTAACAGTGTGAAAAATGAGTGTCTCATTGAGAAACCTGGGGAATTGTGTACTTGGGGTAAGGGCTGCACCAAAGTGTTGTCCCTGCTTTATGTTGTCACTGGGGCTGGCAGCTGGTGTGCTTGGTTTGGGTATACTGGGTAGGAGGCTGGAGTTGGTTTGGGCTCCGTGACCCCCGTTATGATGGGCCCATTTACAGCAGTCTCTGTCCAGCCCTTTGAAGTATGGCACAGACAGGGCTGCTTGGACATCACAAGCATCTGCACAGCACCTCTCTATGGAATGTGCTGGCTGGATGTGTGCCATTAGTCTGGGGTGCCATGAGAATAGCAATGCCATTGCTTAAAGGTTTGTTTTTAACCTGCCAGATGAAGGATTAGTTGTGTGATGTTCCCACCCTGGAAACGTGCTGCTCACGTGCCCATGCGCAGCCTTCATTTGCTGGTGGTCGGTTCTTTCAGCACTTTGTGCTTACACACCCAGGCCTTTTATCTCTGCTAAATCATAGCTTTCTTAAGCCCTTGTGGTTTCTCTAGCACTCCCTTATCTCTGTTCCTTTCCAGGGCTGGGCAGTGGGAGCAGGGAAGCAGGAGGGGCTGAGCAAGCTGTAAATGTGTTTGCACTGCAGTGATGCTACATGACTTACCAAGAAAGGCAAGGCTGAGTGTGGTAGAGCACCCATAGGGTTTGTGGGTTTTTCTGGCCTGCTGGGCAGCTGAAGTTCTGCAAGGCAATTCTTGGTTTTAGGATTTGAGGAAGTAGGGTTTGGAGCAGGTCCCTGCAGCAGAAGGCTGATGTGAGTTGAGCTGAAAATTGGCTTGAAGGCTGCTGTCAAGTGACAGTATGGCTTTACTCCTGCTATCATGTCCTTCTGGCCAATCATCAGAATAAGGATGCTGTGAAGTTTGGGAACAGCACTTTGGTATTCACAGGCAGACTGGGACCTGGTAAGCATCTGCACTTGTGGTCTTTTGATGGGATGGAGCTCTGCTGGCCATTCAGTTGGCGACTCCAAGCACTGTCTGTAAGGTGGGTGCACCTGCTCTCATGAAGTCATGGTTTCTGATTAGAAGTGTTGTGGTTGTTGCTTTTGTTTTCTTTCCCTTTCCTACTGTAGGCATTCAGCAGAAGCTTTGCAGTGTGTGGTTACCTGGCAGCCCCTTGTTCTGGATCTCTGTGCCTATGGATGTGCATATGGTGTTGCCCTGCGGTGGTTGAACCTGCAGGGGTGGGAAAAACAAAGGATTTTACTGCTGCTCCTTGCTATATTTCCTGACTGCTGGAGTGAGGGAGCACAGAGGCTGAGCTTTGCTTCCTAAGAGTGCATATTTGCTGTAGAGAATCGTCACCATCCACAGTGACAGGCTGCAGCTCCACAGCTCACTACACCTTTGCCTTATTTTACATCCAGAATGGAAGGTTTGGGGCATGGTGCATCTTTGCACACTGTTGTACACTGTGCAACAACCTGTGTTTGGATGCAATATGACACCTGCTGTGATGCAGGCAGCAGCATGGATGTGGATGTCCTTTAAATAACATGCAGATAGTTGTCTAGCAGTGTTGGTTTTGCACAGTTTATAAGGCATCTGACCTTTCTTTTGCTGAGCCTTTCAACAAGCCAATTTACAGCCTTGGAAGAGACCACCCAGTGTCTGCTTTCATGGGCAGCCGAGGGGGAAGGGAGCGAGCTCTTCAAAGAGCAGAGGAGGTGAAATCTCTACCACGGCCTGTATATTGATTTCATGAACTGTCAGGCTCGGAGTCAGATGCCAGCCTGCTTTGCTCTGATCTTAGCAGAATGTCACCCCATCCCTCAGCAGCAGAGGCTCGCAGCGTTCGCATTTCCATGGGCAGATCTGATTTCTAGAGGCTGCCAGGCAGTGCTCCCTGGGAGCAGTGCTGGGAGCAATGCAGGGACTGCACCTGGCAGCCACATCATTGGGTACCGCTGCCCACTGCGTGGCTTTGGAGATGGGTGCCAAACAGCACAGATAGCTTGTAGCTACCCTGCTTGCATGGATGGTTTGCCTCCCTCCTTTGAAGATGATGACTCCTTGAAAGCAGGAGATCAGGACTCGTGTCTGGGATAAGTTGAAAGATGTTGTTTACAAGTGTTTATCCTGGAAAATATTTATAAATCTCCCCCTGGGAGCAGAACTTTGCAGCGCAGCCCCTTGGCCTGTCAATACAGCGATGTAATGCCTGTGAGCCAAACCCTCTTGGGGCAGCATGCATCCTGCTGCGTGCTGCCGCTCGTCCCCATAGCCACTTATTGTCCCCACAGTGCTTATATTGCTGTTACATGCAGTGAATGCTAAATTATATTCCCTGCTTTTAGGAGATCTGCAAGCATTCAGCAGAGAATGGAAGTTAAATGGCTGCTGTCTGCAGCTGCTGTAGAAATGTTTTGGGATATTCACACCAGGTCATTAAAAGCTTCTTGTTAATCTCATAGAAGCATGACATGTTACAACAGTGCTACTGCTGCTTCCAAAATAACAGCCTGGCTCCTTTGCTCCAGCTGTGTGGCTCAGAGGAGCGGTGTGGATGCGGTTGCTTTCTGTAGCAGTGCTGTGTATTCCCATCCCCACCTGCATCTGGGTGCTGCCCATTCCCATCCTGACAGCAGATCTGGGCAGGGAGGCTATGTGTCTGGCTATTGGAGGCACACTGATTGTATAACCTGCATTTATGCTGGGCCCACAAATGTTGCTTGAATTGCCATTTTTCTTGTGTTGAGAGTATGGTAAATCTCCTCCCCAGTGATGCTATTCTCCAGGCAGAGTGGGGTTAGAGGCTTGGGTTTCTATTCTGGCGGGACAGATCTCCTTCCACTTACAACACCACCAGGAAGGAAGAAATGTGAGATTGCTGCTGGGATGCTGCTTGTGATACCAGCTTTGGGGTTTATTTTACCTACATCCTAACGTCTGCATCTCACGTCAGCAGTGAAACCTGGTGTGGCTCAGCGTTCCCATCCCATGTGGCTCGGCGTCCCTGGGGCTGGGACAGGACGTGGGCACATTCACAGCATAGCTGCCCTGGGGTCAGGTTGCTGAAAGGGAGAGGGGAACAGGTGCAGTGCTGGGCACACGGCCGGCATGGCACAGTGAATAGGAACTGCCAGGATCTGAATCTGGGTCATAAGCAGGTCCCCAAGCACACTGCTGTTCTGAGTGTTGGGGCTGGGGGAGGTTGGGCTGTGCCTCTTCCTCTGGTGCTGAGTACTGTCTGAGCAGAAGCACTAACAAGAGTAATGTTCCTTCTAGTTGGCCTCTTTCTATGCTGATACATTTCTGAGCAGGATAGCTGGAGATGCATTGAAAGCATCAGCTAAGCAAAGCTGTTGCATTTGTACTGGACTTGTCAGCAGCTGGAGGTGCTGTCTGCAGTGAAAGGACCTGCAGGGCAGCCCTGGGGTGGGGTGGAGGAAAGCAAAGCTCTGCATGGAGCAAGGTGGTGTCTGCAGGTGGCTGAGCTGTAGGAGTGGAGTGACTGCACGCGTCCACAACGTGCTTCATCTTAATGCATTGTTTATTTGATGTCCTGTTTGTTCTGGCACAGCCTGGTTGCCTGCTGAGATTGATAACTGAATGCTGGAAAACAGCATGAGTGAATTCTGCTTCCAAAAAAAAAAAACAAAAAACAAACCCTTCCATTTGCTTTTCTCCAAGTGGCTGGTAAGTTGCAGGCAGTGATGCAGTAAGGGAAGGGAGGCTTTTCACCCATCCCCAAGGCAGGGGAGATGGCACAGTTCATTTTGGAAGCGCCTTTGGGGTCTTGGGTAGATAGGAGGCCTGAACAAAGGCTTTAAACTCGAGTTTCCTCACAGCTGCAGGAGATGGGGAGTTATAGGATGTGGCACAGGGGAAGGCTTTGCCCTGACTGTGCCCTCCCTCTTTCCTTTAGAGTTGGGCCCTCAGAGAAGTGCCTGGGGGCTGCTGAAAGCACAGCATAGGGCTGTGTTGGGGACAGTCAGCAGCCTGGCCCAGAGGGACTGCTGCAATCCCACCACATAGCGAGCCACCGATTTCCTGTTATTAGTTAAAATAACACAGCACATATTTAAAGAAAAACAACCCCGCGTTAGTCCTCCCTCTGAAAGAATTCGAACCTGTCATGAAATTTAGGAGAGGAACATTTTCCCAGGCAGCCCAGCAGAAGCAGAACAGTTCTGCCCTGGTCAGCTGCTCGCGCTTCTGGGAAAAGCAGGCATTGCATCTGGGAGCAGAGCTGCTCTGGGAGCACAAGGAGCAGGACCTGCTGCAGCCTCCGGGCAGAGCTGCCTCCAGCAGAGCCCCGTTTGGGCGGCCTGGCAGCAGCTTCAATGCGCTGTGGTTTGGAAATGATCAGCTCCAGGCCTCGGGGTGCATTTAAGGAGTAAAAAGCAATAGGGAGACAACGTGTTTGGGATTTGGTTGAGATGTTTGGGCAGCTGGTGAGATATGGGGTAGGAATTAGAGTTCTCTGATACTTTAGTGGCTGACAGAAATAGTGCTGAAAATGTCTGCCTGGGGGAGTTGCTGGATTTCATTGAATGCAAGCAGCCTCTTTTCGCCCTACTGGAGCTGAGCTGCTGGGGGCAGTCCGAAAACACGCGGTTGGTATCGTGCTGATGATGCCATCTTATCAGCTCCTGCCTCTGAATTGTGCCCGGGTTTAACTGACACTTTCCCTGGGTCAATCTGTGAGCGTTTCTCTTCCCCAGCAAACAAGTTTTCCAGATGCTTACTTTAAAGGGAAAAAAAAAAGTAATAGGGATTTTCTTTGGCTACCTCTCCAGCTTCCAGCTGTTAAGTACTGGAAATGTGTTCCTCGTTATGTCCAAGAGAGAAATGCTTTTTTCTTCCGATTGGGGTGGCAGTAAATAATTCAAAACATAATGTGCTGCAGACAAGTGAGTTAGCAGCGTTTGTTTTCCGCTCAGCAGCGGGTTGGGAGCAGACACAGAGCAACAAACGGGGCTGGGAGTTGCTGAGCTCTTGTCGCAGTGCATCAGCTGTCCTTGGGCTGCATGCTGCCTGTGTTTGGCTATAGGTTTGATAACCAAGTGTCTGGTTCTCTGCATTAATAAAAAAATAAATACCCAAGGCAGAACTAATAGGCAATAGGATTTCCTTTGCCTTAACCTCTGAGCACTGCTGCTTTTGGGATATGCCTCTTGTTGCTGCCTGCATGGCACATCCAGCCCATGGCACTGCTCTCCTTGTCTGACCCTGCAGTGAGCTCCATGCAGCGTGGCTATTTTGGATGAGGAGGAGGAGGGGTAAATTCCAGCTTTGTTGGACTATTGCCTCCTCTGCCAGCTTTGGCTTTGCTCATAGTGTGGATGCTCCAGCTTGTGTGCTTCCAGTGGTGTTGGCCAGGCCAGTGCAGCCAGAGCACTCCCGCTAATAGGAGGTCCCATGATATCATACAAGTTTTTCTCCTAATTATAGGTAGTTGAGTCCCCAGAGTTCAGTGCATTGTTTCCCTCTATGGTCAAGGTGCCAGGGGCTGTGACAGCAGTGTCTGAGAGCACCAGATGCAGAAAAGTCATCAGTGCTTAAGTTGGCTCAGCTGAAAGTGATGTTGTAATTGGGATGTGAATGAGCCCTCAGAGCAGAACAGGGGAACACCAATGTGTTGCTGTGGATGATACTTCGACATAAGAGGAAAAAATACTGACGTTTTGATCCGAGCTAACTGAAATTCAAGGGAATGTGAGTCAGAATAAGTCCCAACTGGGAGATGAGGTCACTGAAACAGAAGGGCAGAGCTGGAAAATGCCACTGGAATATTTTTCAGTCAGGAAAGGATGAAATAGCCCAATAGGGTGGGAAGCTGGCCCCTGAGCTGGGGTCTCTCCCGGCTCTCTTTTAAGACATCTCTGTTCTTGTCTCCCATTTTTCCTTAGCATAGCCCAAAGCTAATGGCTGTGAGAGGACTTCTCAGATGTCCAGGATCTTCATTCCCAATATGGGAAATACTTTAAAATATCTATTTTGTCCACAAGGACTGTAGTGTATGTTTCCCTTTAAAATAATACTTAGTAAGAATATTTTTAAAAGCTGAGGTAGCAATAAAAGCAGGAGGGCATAAGCCAAACGTTAAGAAAAAAACCCTTGAGGATAGAATGAGTTGGTGAGCAATTGAGTCTTGAACTCTGTGGGAATTGGATTAAATCTGTGAAGCCTTCGCAGATCTCTCTACGTCATTTGAAGCCCTGAAAACAACACAGGGCTTGAATAGCCCCAGTGACCCCAAAGCTGTTTTGTTAGAGACTTGAACACTTTGCTCTCAGACAGGCTTCAGAAACCCCCAAGGAGGGGATTGCTAATTGGTGGTTGTTCTTCATTAACATCAGGCTTTGAGGGATGAGTTTGCTTCCACGAGGACAGCTGCCTCCTTTCCAAGGGCTCTGCGGAGGAGATGCGAGTGCATGCACAAAGGTCCTGACAGCGGAGGTCCGGCCTGAAACAAAGCAGCCAATTTCCTTTCACCACAGACAAACCTTATCTGAGGAGATTACGTTTGTCTCGAATGGAGCCTCTGGTGTCATAACTGTGCTCTTCCTGGGCGGATGGAGGCTTGGGCAAAATTCCTGTGCGGGAGCCTGGGCTCCGATTGTGGCTGTGACTCACGAGCCTGGGCTGATGTGGGGACAGCTGGCACAGGGAGCTTGGGGCTTATTTTATTATGCACCTTAGCCAGTTTTATTTCTTTTTTTATTATTATTATTTTCAAGCCAGCAGAGGAGAGGAGCTGTGGGCTTGTTCTCCCACTGCAGCGCTCAATGGGGCAGCACAGTTCTCCAGCCCCATTCAGGGCCACCACTCTGCCGTGAATGGATGCTGTCCTTATAAATGATCTTCTGCAGGAAATGGTCTCCTTGGACAGAGGGAGGAGGTTGTTCTCTTTAGCTCATAGGGAAACATTTTTACAACGTATTTTCAAAAATATAACTCTATGAATCAACTGCAGTTGCTGCCCAAAAAGGGTTGGAACACAGGCTGCAGACAGGCTGCTTAATTAGTTCACCGTACCCAAGAGCAGATTGCTTTTTATCATCCTGGTGCAATGTAGCTGAGATACTGACCTTTCTCTTCTCCTCCTGCCAATCCTCCTGTGTTGCCTAGCGTGAGGTCAGTGGGGGCCTACAGGTGGAAGATCCCTTGTTCTGGTTCATGGTGAGTTCACACTTTGCCAAGAGGCTCCGAAGGCATTGGAGGAATTCTGCAGTTATCCTGTCCCTGTTGGTCAGGGGAGGCTGCTGCTCCTTTTCCATGCATCCAAAATCCCATCTCTGCAAGTGTTCTGCTGAATAGCCAGATTGCCAAAGAGTTTGGATTGGGGCCCGTGTGTATAAATATAAATATGTATATTTAACTCATTTGTGCTCCTCTGTGATGTGAAATGTTCTTTAGGCTGGGGCAGGAAAGCAGCTGGTGATAAGGGAATAAAAGGCTGTGGAGTAAATTCTGCAGGCAGAGATAATGCAGTGAGCAACACCAGAAGTTCAAGGAAACTCAGATTGCCCTGCACAACCAGCTTGGCTTGTGACATACCTGAACCAGCTTCTAGGTTAATTTGCATTGTTGTTAGAGATGAGTTTGTGTTCAAAGCTGTGTGACATCATCTGTGTTGTTTCACTTCAGTGGTCCGTACCATTTCCATACAGGAATCGTGCAAAAATAGAAGGCAGTGGTGTACAGCATTGCTTTTTGGTTACGGAGCAGAAGAACTGAAGCAGTATGAAAGGTCAAACTAGATTTCTGAGCAAGGAGCTGTTTGCTGTTTGGAGAAAATTGAGGAATTTTGGCCCAGTGCAAGCTGAAATTCCTGCTTGGTTGTGTGGGAGCCTTTGGCTCAGGGGGAGGCAGCTCCACTTGCAGATCTTTTGAGGCTTTGCTTTGAATTTACTTGCAAGGACACACTTTGCATCGTAGAGGCCATATCATGGATGGCCTGAACTGACTGCAGTTTGCAAGAGCAGAAATAGAATCATGCAGAAGCACCCCAGTGCTGTCCCACAGCTCCAGCAAGGTTGCACAGGGAGCCAGGGGGATGCAGCCCTGCTGGATGGAGGCTCAGGGCTCTGCCCTGCTGGGCTGGGGACCTGGGCTTCCTCACAGCTGTGCCTGTGCTTCTGGAGCTGGAATGTGCCATGTTTAATGACTTCTAGCACGGTTGCTGCCAAAGTCATGGTCTCCTTCTATATGTTTTAAAAAGCAAAACAATCCGTGACTGTGGACGGTTTATTCTCAGCATCCTGGCACGCATGCAGCTGGGTGAACAGTTAACTGAATTAACCAAGAGCTGTTAAATTAAAGTCAGAGGAAATTGAGAGAGACTGGGAGCAGTGCTGAGCTCTGACTGATAAACTTGAAGCCTTTTCATGGGGATGATGTCTTTAGCTGGTAGAGGGATGAACAAGGTCTGTAATGGGATTTTCTTTTCCTTGTGCTCAAGATCGTACTTTCTATCCTATTATTCTGTATGTTGATAAACAGGAGGTACGAGGCAGGGCCGTGGTTGTTAAAGGAAAACAGCTCTTGTCTTGAAGCCCATTTTTTCCTCTGTGTTAGGACTGGATGCTTTGAGAGGTCCATGCATGCTGTGTGTACAGCTCCTAGGATAGTATGGCAATAGATGGGGGCTGGGCTGGGCCCTGCTCCAAGCAGTGCAGAGAAGTCAGTCACTAGAGGAGAAAAGAGGGACATGGTTTTTGTTAAAATTAGACCTTCTCCCTCCCCCACGGCCCTTTGAAAAATGCAAGAAAAATGCCTGTTTTGTCTCACTATACATCCCATGACTGCTTATGCCAAGGCTGCTTCTGTCAGTTGTGTTGAGGATGGCTGAACTGTCCCATAGCTCAGGAAGGCTGTTGTAGGATTACTGTCATAATCTCATCTTGAACAAGCCGTTGACAAGCTCATCTAATGTAAAAAGTGATGGATTGGGTGTTGTAGACATGTAGGCAGAGGTTGGGGCAAAATACTGTGCAATTCTCCCCTTAATTACATGTCTTCCTTCCTACATTAAGCAGTTGATGTTCTTGGTGCAAGATTGTTCCCTGAGCACAGGTGACGTTTGGGAGCTCATCCGTGGAGATGAGGGCACTGCAGAGCAAACACATGAAGTGGGTTTGCTGGGTTTATTTGCAGGGCAGTGCTGTGCTGGGGTTGCTGGGAGGCACTGAGTCCTTTGCTCACCGTGTCCTTCCAGATCAGGGATATGCTCAGCATCAGAATTTGCTGCAGCAAGGTGGGACATTAAAGAAGGTTTTGTTCCCGAAGTCCATCTGGCATTAAAAGCTGAGATACGTGGGGCACAAACAAAACTGCATCTGCCCGTGGGGTTCTGCAGTGTCTCTCTTTGCTTTGATTATAAACTGGTTTTGTCTTCCTGCTGTTGCCATCAGACAACCAGCAGTCTCTTCTATTAATAACCATTTTGAAGTAATAGCTCTAAAAAAACCCTTTCCTGTGGAGATCTCATCTTCTAGTGGGTTGTTTTCATTCATTTAATGCTTTGTGTTATGCAAAGTAAATGCCCTGAATGGAGGAGGTAACTTTATGTGCACAATGCTCTTTTGGAAACATGCTGAAATTCATAAAGAAAACTTCAAAGAATAACATCATAAAGAGAGAAAATAGCTCTGCAGTGTTAGCAAAGGAAAAAATAATGCTCTCTCTGCATGAGGGCTGACAGCTCCCTGAAGGTGCTGCTCTCAAGTAACTGCTATCATATCGCATCCCTCAACTCATGCGGCTGCTTAGCAGCTCCAGAGTCAGGATGCAAGCTCTCCAGTTAGTGCTAGCAAGCAAGAACTACCTGAGTTTTCTAGTCATGGAAAAGAGCTTTTTTTCCCACGTGTTTTTTGATGAGTTTTCTAGCATAGTTTTCTTTTTGCTGAAATCAGTAGCAAACTTGTGTTATTCCAAGGGGGCAGAATTAAGGCGATGCACAAAGAGCCTTTGAAAAAATCAGCCCTGGGAACAATGTGGTGTTTTTTCTCAAAGCCATCCCTGTGTAGGTGGCTGGCTTGGTTCAGCTGTCTGCATTTGGGTGACTTCCAGTTACATTCCTCTGCAGTCCTGGGGCACCTGCTCCTTGCCCACCTCTCTGCACTGAGCTGCTTGCACATCAGGCAGTGCTGCACGAGCACACGCTGCTTGCAGCTGGGGTGATGTCTGCTCATTCTGGTGTGCCCAGAAACCAATGTTTTCCTCTTTTCCAATCAGTCATTATTTCCTTCTCAAGTAATGCCATACTTTACTGGGAGGAACAGAACCCTCTGGAAGACCTCAGTGCAAATTGCCACTGATCCTGTCAGCAGCTAATTACAATGCAGATACTTTCCCAGAACACCTGATTCTAAAAAATAACCCATTCCCAGAAGCTTCCTAGAAGCATTTAGCAAAGACAGTTAACACCTCAAGGTAAGCAGCCTGAGAACCTGAAATGCCGCATATAGCTACTGTCTTATCTCTGAATGATTAGGAAGGTTTAAGAGCATCTTTGCTGCTGTGCTGGGCTTGCAGTGGTGTTTGCAAGGGGATTAAAGCAGCAGGGAGGGTTTCAGCCCCTGTGCTTGGGGCACCCACTCCTCTCCACGCCCCATGGGCTGGCGGCTCTCTTGTTCAAGATGCCCAAGGACATCTGCTCACTTAGCCCTTCCCCAGTGTTTGTGAGTTCAAGTTTGGGCTAAAAGGCAAATATTTGTCTTGTCTCTAAGGAGTGACTTTACACTTTTCCCCACATTGTAAAGGCCATTTCAGCTGAGTGCTGCTATCTCCTAATGCACAGTGAAAACCAAGTGTGGGCAAAGCCCTTATCTGTGAGTGAAGGCTCATCTGGAGGAATTCCAGCCATCTCCCTCTGCCCTGAGTGCACTGTGCTCCACTGTGATGCCTTTGGCTACCCACGCTCGCCCTCAGCACATCTGGCTTCACTAAGGGATGCTCAGGTGGTTTCTGGGCAAGCACAGATGGGACATTTGTGAGCTGATGCATCAGTATTCCTGAAACACTGCAGGTGTAACAGCATTGCACATGGTATTTGCAGCTCTAGTGCCTGGCTGGGATTATCCCTGCATCCTACCCGAGCTCCTCCAAGCCCCATCCTTCGCATCATGCAGCTGAAGCACTGCACATCGGGCTCCTTTCCTGCCAGAAGTTATTTCCAAACTCAGCCATACAACCTTCAGTTCAGCATGGTGCAGGCTGCCAAACCGTGGCACTGCTTTGTCTTGGCTTATGCCTGGTGCTGTCAATTGGGTCCCCAGAGGGCTTTTGGCAGGAGGCTGCATGGTGCTGGCCAGGGAGGGACAGAGTGCATGGGAGGATGTGGCAGAGAAAAAGCAGTGCTGTGTGTGAACTTAGCCAACAAGCCAAATCCTTCTCAGAAGTGGCGTCTGAAGAAAAAATCCTTTGTGAAAAGTGCTCTATCAGCTGTTCACCTAAGCCAAGCCACTTAGAAAGGGAACAGGCACTGTTTAGAAAACAGCATCATAAAACATAGGGTTGCTGTTAACAGTGACAGCGAGCAAGTTTCATGTTGGCTGGTGTTTGCTGGTCTGCAGTTCCCGGGAAGAGTGTTTTCTTTGGTCTCTCAATAAAACTTGAAAGTTTTAAGTGAGAAACTTGGAAACGGGTTGGTGCAGAGCTCTTTCCCTTTCTTCTCCCTAGCAGTGTTCAAATACCCACAACTTTGTATCAGGGCTTCTGCATGTTGTTAAATATGAGTGAGATAATAAGCTGTGCCTGCTTGGAAGGGAAGTACCTTTTTGCTGTCTGGAAGGGTTGAAATTGTTCTTGCCTGATCAGAAAGTAGGCACATACCTACCAGCAGCTGGATGGGAGGTAGTTTAATGAAGAGTTCTGAAGTCAGAGTGAGGAAGAAGTAATGCTGCTGTGGGACGGCTGGAGCTTGGTGTGGGTCAGCCGGGCAGTTAATGTGTAAATCTGCTGCTTCGGTGAGAATAAGTGAGTACAGGCAAAAGATCCCAAAGGGACAGGTAGCTGGCTTAGAGAAATTCAAAGGTAAGTTAGAAGCTCTTTGGTTTTCCAGGGCTTCTTCACCTTCCATGTACTTGTTTGCATGGAGAGCACTGATGGCTAAGTAGCTATAGCTTCTGCTGCTGCAGGAAAGGGCAAGGCACAGTGCTGGCCTTGCCAGATGTTCCCATGCTCCTGAAGGCATGGAAGCAGAGGGGTTTGGAGGCAGCTGAAGCATTGATTGCTTCTGAAAGCACCCTAAAAAAAAATCCCACAAGAACGCCTCACTTCTGTAGTCACGCTGCTGTGATGCATCTCTGAATTGTTTTGGCTTTTTTCTGCTTCAGTTTGTGTTCTGGGGATGTCTGGAGCTGCTGCCCAGTGCTCCATGGGGCCCTGTGTGCCCCAGCAGAGAGGGACTTGGTGGCATGCAGTGCGCACACCTGCTCGCCTGCTCCATCCGATACTTCCAGGAAATCCCAGGCAGAGACACAGCAGTAATGCTATCCACACACGTGCTCTGCAGGGATACTTTGCAGCAGTTAGGAAGAGACGGATTGTTTTGCTTTTACTTGGTGCTATTTTAATAAGTCAACGCCAGAGGTAGTAAATCTGTCCTGTGGAGAGAGAGAGAGCCATTTGCCGTATAAATGCAGCAGCCAGTACAGCCTGCTCCTTCCTTCTTGTCACAGCACCAAAAATGGGTCTCTCTTGCTGTTTCTCAGCATGTAGCCAGGACTACAGCAATGGGAAGGTTTGCTTTACTTATTAAATGTTGCTGCATGATGTTGTGGCACCTTGGAGGGAAATTAGTGAGACCTTGCCAAAGAAACTCGGGATGTGTCTGCTTCTAGTTTGCTGCCTTGGATCAGCATCATATTTCCATGGCATTTTGGTGCTCAGCAAAGCTGTCCAATGTCCAAACATGCAAAGAGACAGGGTGGGATGGAAATGGAGGAAAAGCCCTCACCTCCATCCTCCCCTGCTGCCTCCGTCCCTCCTGGCAGTGGAACAGCTTCAGGTGATTGTTAGTAAGGAAATATGCTCCAGAACCACTGACACCATGGAGATGGTGTTATTTTCAGTGAAAGTTGGTTGCTAATTAAAGTGCCCATTTGAATTTCCTGGCTGAAGTCTGGCTACATGTAGTGAAGGGAGTTAAGCTGGTGTACTTTGAGAGTGGCTGAGAACAAGGGACCTGCTTGCCATGGTGTCCCACATCCCTCCTCCATGGAGAAGGCAAAAAAAAATTGCCCAAGAGTCTGGGAGCATGGAGGTTTTTATTCATCTGACCGATTATAGGAGCTAAATAAAGGCTTTGGAAGAAAACCAACCATTTTTCTTGTACTATTGGTTGGGCAGAACTGTACTGGAACTAAACACGGAATGAAAAGTCTGGCTTTTTTGCCAGCTCTATTTTTAGAGCCTCTGCTCCATCTTTGTGAGTTTTCTCAGCATATGTACTTGAAGCAGGCAATCTGCCTTTATTTTTTCCGCCAGGCTGTCATCCTCTGCAAGATAAGGACGTGGGATGGGGAGGCAAGGGACTTACCAGATTTGACTAGAAATCCCTCTGAATACCAGGATGTGTGTCCCATTCCAGGATGAGGTTCAGTGCGGTCACAGGCTCCCGAATGCTTTCTGTGCTCTAGTCAGGAATGTTCCTAACTCTTCAGTGCTGGAAAGAAACGTGTGTGCACCTTTGGCTGGCTTCTTTGTGTCCTCAAACCGCGGAATGAAAACCAGCCTAACGTTGTAGTACTAACAGCAGTTTGGGGAGTGGGACGGAGGAGCAGTGTTTGGCTTTGTGAGTGGAAGCAGGATAAGGATACCTGACTTGAGATCTGGTGGCTGTGCCACCCAGGAGCCAGAGGTTCCTGTTAGTGTTACCCTTCTCACACCAAGCTGTGAGCAGTTCGTTGGCTCTCCCAGTGCCTGAGACCACAGCACCTGCAGGCACGCTGGAGCTGCAGCCAAGTCCATCCAGTGAAAGGCTCTGCCAGAATCCAGCAGGAGCAGGAGCATTGATTTACTCCCCATCGAATAAAGCTGGAGGAGGATTTTAGTGGAGGGAAGGTGTAACTGTGCTGGTTGGTGCTCAGCCCTGCTCCTGCGCCAAGAGGCAGATGTGGAGCTGTGAGAACTGGTCCAGCAGAGAAGGCAGCAGCCTGAGCCGAATCCTCTTGGGCTTCTCTAATAAAGAACGGCTCCAATGGGAGGGTGAGTGGGCAGAAAAAGCTTCGTCTCATACACCTTGACAGTACGAAAGCAGCAGAGGGGAATTTAAGGCAACGTTTAGGTCTGTTTATCTTCATTTTTTAGCAAGTTGACAGAGATGTCTCATTCCTCTTTCTTGGGCTCATCAGGCTTTTGGCAGCCAGGAGCTGTGCTGGGTAACCACTTTGATTTCTTCGTTCTGGGTCACAGCAGTCTTTACAGTCCCTGAAAGTAGCAAGAAATCAGTGGATTTAAATGCCGCCTCCTCACCTCTTTTTTTTTTCCCCTTAAAAATCTCCTGTGTTCAGTCAGGGCTATTTTGGAGGCTCGCTGTTATTAGTACTGGCCCTCTGTCTTGGTGATGTGTGAGGCTCCTGCACATGGTCAAAGGGATGGGCACAAAGCCGGCCTTTTCTGTCCCTTGCAGAGGTGTCCCTTAGGGCACCTGCTAATCTCAGGGGGGTTCACACTCATACACTACCAGCTTTGTTTGAGGAGGGACTACTGAGCTGTAAATCTCTGCTTTTCAGGCACTTAAACTCCCTTTTGGGTTGGTTTTGATGTCAGGAATTTTCTCTGATAAGAGAACTTTATTTGCCTTTAAATATCACTTTGTGACAGGATGATGGAGTGGAGATTCTTGGAGCGAGCCTGTGTCAGCCGGGGAAGGGAGATTCTGCTGGGGCTTTTGTTTTTCTCTAGCGCTGACATTTTAGCTCTTTAAAGAGTACATTTATTTTATTCTTGGCAAGGGTGTGTGTGCACACATCGGCATCCAGACAGATGGGTGCAGCCTGGGATTAGAGCTGTGCTGAAGCCAAGTGCGTCTCCTGCTCTCCTGTGGCTGTGGCACCTGGGAGAGAGGAGCTGTGCTGGGCCTTTTTCATAGTCAGCTTCAAAATGTGGGTTGTGTGCATGAAGCAGGGCTGCAAGAGCCTATAGATAAACAAATCTGTGGCGTGATGTGCATGGTGCACAGAGGATGATGCTGGGCTTCTGGCATGTGTTAAAAGTTCAGTGCCAGTTGTTACCCCAAGAACAGCCTGAAAGCCTCCAGAACAGCTTTGCAGCACTTAGCATCTTTTTGTGACCACAGTGCAAAGCTTAGTGGGGGCCAGGCCTTTGCCTTGTCAAGCCAGGATGGGTTCCCCTCTCAGAGCATTGAGTTTGTAGAGCTGAGGCTAAGCCTGAGGAGCCGCCCAGCCTCTGAGCAGGGCCTGCAGCCACAGAGTCTGTGCTTTGTTTGCATTCAGACCTGTGGGAGCTGAGCTCTGCAATCTGCTTCTCTCCAGCAGCCTGCCCATATCTCAGTCCATTTAGATAGGGAGGATTTTACTCCACAGGCTGCTTGCAAGCAGCAGGCTCTGCAGAGCAGCAGCTCCTTCCCTTGGCTCAGACCCCTATCAGCAATCCTTGGTGTTTTCCCAAAGCTTCCTGAAAGTGGCGTTTCATCTAACTCCATATTCCTGTCTTTCAGCTCTTCCACGTGGCATACGTCCTGATCAAATTTGCAAATTCCCCTCGTCCTGACCTCTGGGTGCTGGAACGATCTACTGACTTTGGCCTCACCTATGAGCCCTGGCAGTACTTTGCCTGTGAGTATGGCCTGAGCTGAAGCTCAGCTGGGGGAAGTCATTGTGTTCCTCAGGGCAGGAGAACTATTTTGCTCTCCAGGTCTGCATGTATTTATTAAAGCACTGTCATCAGTGCCCACCCAAATCCCTGTGGATGCCAAAGCTGGCAGCATCATCACTGGTTGGGCATTACTGGTCTCTCCTCTTTGCTGTCCCCTCTCTCTTTGCCCTTTACCATATTGAGTGTTTCAGCTTCTCCAGAAACAAACCAGCAGCTCACAGGCAGTTGGTTGCTGTAACATGAAATCTGGAGGCACAAAGCAGTCCTCTTCCCCTCACCAGAGATGAGGGACAGCCCAGGCAGGGGGAAAGCTGCTGTCCTACTGCTGTGCAGGGTGGGAAGAGAGGATGCCAAAACCCAGTCTGTGAAATTCCTTCTTCCCAGTTCTCTGATTAAAACCTTCAGAACCAGCTGGTTCTCTGACTCTTCTGTCCCAGGGGTCTATAAGACAGCCAGATTCTGCTACTGCTCCCCTCCCCAAACCAGCAGAACTAATTGGGAGAAGTTAAGATCTACAACCAGCATTTAAAACCTGGCATGGAAGGAACTGGAAGTGCTCAGAGGCTGCCCCTCAGGGCTTGTATTTCTGACTTCTCTGTCAGCATGTGCTTCAGCTTCGCTGGAGTTTTCCCATGCAGGAAAGAGCTGCAGGCATTTTATGCACTGCACTGCCTTATGGAAGTTTTCTCTTCTGCAGTGTGCTAGTGGGGGCTGCTGTCAAGTTGCCTGCTTTGCTTTTTTCTTCTGTACTGTGAATTTTCTTTTGTTCCTCCCCTGGGGCTTGCTATAGTTATGTTAGTGCATGATCTGGAGCAGAGCAGGGAGCTCTTGTCCTGCATGCTCATTCTTGCTTGTAGAGGCACCACTGCAGCATCTGGAGCTCTTCCCTCCTGCAGCATTGAGCCCTGCCTAAGCCAGCCTCCCTTGGGAAGAGACATACAGTGACAGCTTGGTGGAAAATCCCTCTTGAAATAAGAAGGTGACTGGTCCAATCCTTACCAGGTTCACTAGCACAGCAAGTCCTTTGCAGGGGTCTATTTTTGGTTTGGAGAATTCTGTAGGTAGTCTAAGAAAAACACTGGGATGGTTATGAGCAGTAACAGGAATGTAGTGCTCCCAATAGCTGCCTGTGAGCTGTGGCCCAAGTGCCACCAGCTCTGTGCTGCCTTAAGCCATGATCGTGGGGGGGGGGCTTCAGCTCCCTGGCCATCGTGCCCCTGCCAGCTGGGAGCTCGGGCTGAGCTCTGCCTGGGGAGGGAAGGAATGACTGTCATCAGAAATGTCTGCCAGAGCAGCTGATGGGACCGTGGCAATGTAAATTCTCCATGTCAGGGAAGCACTGTGCCTTCCATGGCCACCAAAGGAGAAATCGAAAGGGATTTATGGGAGTGTTTGTCTGCTTGAAGGGTTCCCTGTGGAGCATTACAAACGGGGACAGGTCAAGAACTGTGCCCGTTCTGGCACAGCCCTCCCTGCCCTAGCTCAGCATGCTGTGTGGGATCAGCACGTTTCATCTCACAGTGCTGGGCAGTGCCCTCATGGAGGGGGAAGGCTCTGACCTCACCTCCACTTGGGATGGGCTTCCCCAGTCTGCTGTTTCCTCAAAGGAGCGCTGCCTTGGGGGCCAGACACCAGCACTGAAACATTCCCACGTTGCCTTCCTATGGGGATGGCTCAGCTCCTGTGTGGCCGAAGCAGCGTTTATGGAGCGGAGCTGCAATGCTGGGGATGAAGTCAAGGCAGAAGAGCCTTTGTTCCAGACTCTTCTGAAGATGCTTATTACTTTTAGAGTGCCTCCCTGCTTTCTTAGGACGTGTGTTAGCAATGAGAGTTGATACAAAGCAGTCTTAACCTAGTAAATGCTTAATAAAGAATATATACCCATCTCTCTTGTTGGCCAGCATGGAGAAATCAATACAAGGCTCTGAATTGTTCCTTTTGTCTTACTGCTTTCATCTCTGGTTGATAAACAGCTTCAAAGAGGGACTGCATTGAAAAGTTTGGACTGCAGACCGTGGATCGCATCACCAAGGATGACCATGCTATCTGCACTACAGAGTACTCCCGAATTGTGCCCTTAGAAAATGGGGAGGTGAGCCGTTGCATTTTTCATCCTCTGGGGCTCCCAGGATTTCTGTGGCTGGAAATAATAATTAAAAAAAAGAGCTGTTTAGAAGACCGGGCATTCAGAAGAGTCTCTTGAAAGACAGTGGGCGATTCTTCCCTGTATTCGTGCTTGGGTGGGCTGTGGCTGTGCCTCCTGTTGCTTGTTTCCTTTCATACTTAGGTTTAAGTGGGGCATTGCCCTCAGCACAGCTAACCCAGAGGAGCTCCGGATAATGTCAGTGACCCATAAGCATTTCTCCTTAATGTAAGAAATGTAAGTCATGTGGGAGGTTTATGAGGAGAACAGCAAAGAGGAGGAGGAAATAGAAAGGGCTCAATAATATAAACTTTCAAACCGGGGAGAGCTGCAGTTAAAATCCATTCTCCTATGTAAGAGCAGGTAATAAGCAGGAACAGAAAGATGAGGGCAGGTGCTTGCATTGGACAGAGTTTAGAAATGCCCAGTGTTTCAGGGGGAGGGGAGCAGGCTCTGTATGAGCAATGACGTGAGGGTCAGAGCCGTGCTATGTTCCATGCTGGAAGTTTGCTTAGGGAACAGACTTCTGGGCTGACTTTTTGGCCACTGTTTTGATGTTTAAGAGGGCAACAGACTTCTAGTTTTGTTATTTTTTCAGTAACTGAAGGTGCTCTCATTGTATGGTTCCCTCTTGACTTTTGGATGCTGCTTAAACTGCTCAGTTTTGAAACGAATAAGGCTGGCAGGGAATTGATTCAGTTGTTTTGAAAGAGAGTAAAGGTTGGGCTCAGATGAGGGAGATACGATTTTCCTTCCTGTCAGAGGATGATGCTGATTTGTCTCCTCTCCTCGCATTCTCAGATTGTTGTCTCTCTGGTAAATGGGCGCCCAGGAGCCATGAACTTCTCCTACTCTCCTCTCCTACGGAATTTCACAAAGGCCACCAACATCAGACTGCGCTTCCTGCAGACAAACACTCTGCTTGGGCACCTGATGGGCAAAGCTTTGAGGGACCCTACAGTGACCAGGAGGGTAAGGCAGGCCTTAATAGTTCATAATGAGCTAGAAGTATTGGAGGGCTAACGCATTACTGTAGTGAATAAAGTCCTGATGAATCTTGAGTAGGGCAGTCGTGGAGCTTACTTGTAATGGTACTAATGGACAACTTCTCTTGTGCTCACCAGTATTACTACAGCATCAAAGATATCAGCATTGGAGGGCGCTGTGTCTGCCATGGCCATGCAGATGTCTGCGATGCTAAAGACCCCAGTGACCCTTACAGGTATGTTTTTCAAAATACCAGCTCTGTATAAAAGCATTTGAATTGTTGTGCTAAGAATGGAACATACCAGTATGAGTTGAGTCCTATCCTGAGCTCCTAATTGTGCCAGTACTGTTGCTCTTGGCTCTGCCCTGGGAACAAACTAGAAACTAGTTCAGCCAAAATAGCAAAACTGAAACCTGTTTTGTCAGGCTATCTTTCAAACAGATCAGTTCCCTGGTGTGGTTTCCCTGTACACAACTCGTGCCTTCCCCACAGGGAAAGAGTGCTGCAATGGGAAGGTGGGCACACAAAGTCGGTGCTGTTGTTGAACCCATGTTCTTCAAAGCTCAGGACTGATTTCTGAACTTGTTCTGAGGAGTTTCTTGCTCCCCGTGTGGCTTCTTAAGAAGTGGGGCAACGCTCCATAAATGAGTGGTCTCCCAGGAAACCAGAGACTGCTGTCCAGTTCTTCTCATAAAAACCATAGATGGGTTATGTATGTAACTGAACAAATACTCTTTGCAAAAGAACAAGAGCATGCAAAACAGTTTTATATTTTGGCTCATGGGATTCTCCCCATCCGCCTCAGCAATTTGAAATACTGAAGAGCTACTTCAGACCATGAAAGTGTTGTTTCTTAGCCATCTGTTTGCATCCTGAATGTTGCCTTTATGAAAGGGATGGGTAGATTCAGCTGGACGAGAGAAGCTTGTATTACTTTCTCATAAGGATCACGTAGAGCTTTTGGATCTTCTAAAATAAAGTTTGCTGATGAATCCCAGCCAAGATTAAAAGCTACTAAGTGTTAAAACAAATATGTATTGAGAAGCAAGTCTGTGTGAGTGTGCTTAACTCCTTGACAAAGGAATTTCATAAATATTTGAGTGCACAGTTCTTGTTTTTCTTTTAGACTTTGGTGTGGGCAGCTGCGCTGTGTGCTCATGTACCAGCAAAAGGACTTTGTGGTGCAAAGTGATTTTTTTAGCCTAGAAATGCCCTAATGTTGATGCCTTCCAGGAAGGGAAGAGAAATTTGTTGGGAGCCTTTTCAGTGCCACTTGTGCTGATGACTCTCTGTGCCTCCCAGCATCTCCTCCACTTGGATCCATTTGGCATCTTCACTCTTGACCCCAAACTGTGCTGTAAAGTTGTAGCACATGTTTGTAAGCAGCTGTTGCATTTCACCCAGAGCAGATTGCATTTGCCTAGAGGAGAAAGCATCTCCTCGGGTGCTTTGTACAGTCAGCGTATAATATCTGTAAGGCCTTTTGGGAGACATCAGGACAAAGATGCTGGTTAAACAGAAAAACTTCTCATGATGTTACTGCGACCTGTTAGCAAGACCAGAAGCACAGAGCCGTCAGTGGAAATGTGTGACAGCTGCCATAACCCTGCATGATGAGGCATTGCAGAGGCAGCTGGGGCTCGGGACACACCGTCCCTTTGTGTTACTGACTTCAGCTGTCAGGACTGCGTCAGTCCTCCAGAACTCAGTGCAACCTGTCTGAGCAGGAGGTGCCACGTGTCCCCCCACATGCGTCCTGCCCCGTGAGACACGGTCATTACAGTAAAAGGACAAGGAAATGCAGAGGAAGACAAGGAATGTGAGTTGGCCCTGCACTGTTAAAAACCCCAGTTGTGTCTCAGTCTGTTTGGGAGGTCTCTGCCTCATTTTAACTTTACCCTTCAGCACATGCCTGGTTTTTGTGTTGCCCAGAGAAGCAGGATGAGCACTTTGGTGGAGGTGAGGTGAGTTAGAAATCTTGGCAAAGATTTTGGGACATGATGGAGCACGTTCGTGAGCTGACTTCCTAGCCATAAATGATAATGTTTATCCAGCTTCTCTGAAGTGCCAAATTACGGAGGCTGTGCTTCCAGATGTTTTGTGTTGGCAGCACGTCTGGTCCCAGTGTGTGTGTGTGCGTGTATGTGCAAGTACCAACGCTGTGGGGACAGCCAAAGACTCCTCTTAAGTCCTTTGTGCTTTTCACAGACATCTCTGCACTGAGCTCACATGGGCTGAGTTTAGCAGAGGGAAGTCAGGTTCTCTTGGGTTGAAGGTGAACACCCGCAGGATTGGGCACAGACCTTTCTGCTGGCAAACTGTGAGCAGTGAGATAAGCATCAGCAAGGACTTGGCGTGTTGCAGGGAGCCCAGGCAGGAGTTGTGTGTTAGCATGCGGCTGCTTTGGGAGTGCTTTCCCCCTATGGATCCTGAAGCTACAAAAATACTGGAAAGAGCAGTTTCCCATTTTGAAAGGGAAGCACCGGGTGTGCTGGCACCTTTGTGTAGCCTGCGGGTCCCTTTGCAGATGGCAGGTACAATCAGAAGCATTTTTTCCTCATTGCACTATTCTGATGTCCTGGCCAAGTCCAGATCCTGCAGCACTCGTGCCACTCTTAGCTGTGACACAGTTACTAGAAAACGGTTTATACTGTCTGCTATTGAGCATCAATCCCAGGGGAAGACTGTGGTTTTATATTTATGGCAGGATGGCCAGGAAATACGTGTGCTATGTGAATGCAGCCGCTCCCTCTTCTTCCTTGTATATATTCCATCAATGAAACATGTAAATATTGTAGCTCGTGAACATTTGTCCATAATTCATTAGCAGCATGGACTCAGCACAAGGTGCAGTAAAGCTGCTGTGATAGATGAGCTCTCTGAGAGGTCATTGCTAACTTTGAACAGAAGAGACTAAATAAATGGTTCCTTCTGCATCTGAAGTGTGCACAGTCACTGAGGGCCATCTTTGTGCATTCTGGGAACTGAACCAATGCTTTTCAAACATCTCAGATGTTAAAGAGCTGGGGCGTGTGGCTGTAGCCATGTCTTCCAGCCGGGGAGATTAGTGCCGTCTTTTTTAACACGTATGTACTGTGGGCTTATTCGTCATCTCCAGCTGCTGCCATGGGGAAAAAAAAAAAAGCAAAACAACAAAACATAAGAAAAAGTTTCACTGGAGGTGTTGGGCTGTGGTCAGCCCAGTGAGGGGTGTGCGAGGGTTTTGTTACAGAGGCATGGCCAAGGTTGGTCTTCCAGTGAGGCTCCTTGCAAAACAAGGGAAGAAGAAAGTGAATGCTTCGGAACTCATTTATACCACATAGGCTCCAGCCAGCTCCCCAGGGTCTTGATTTGCAGCCTGGGCTCTCCTGGCTGCAGTGCAGTGTATGGATGTGGGTAAGGATGGGGCATCGTGAGACTGCAGCTGCACGTTTCATGGCATCTGCATGGGGAGGTCTGCCTGCAGGGCTGGGAGCAGAGCCAGGACCTCCTGCCTCAGCCTCTCAGGCTGAAGCAAATGTGCTGGAGTGTGGGTGCTGCCCACGTTTCCCAAATTTTCTTGTCATTCCATATTTCATCAAAATGAATTCATTTGTCCTGTGCCTCTGTCTAGCTGTTCACTGTATGCACACTTGCAGGTCTCAGTTCTTAAAAACACACGTAGAAAACAAGTCACTGCAGCCATCAAGAAGTGTGTCTGCACCTCTGCGTTTCACCCAGAATGACTGCTCTGTTTGTGTCTAATGTTTAAAAAAAAAATACTTTTATTTTTAAATGCTGCTTTTGAATTAGAGGAGGGAGAGATGGGAGTGGCAGGCAAGCCCGGAGGGGAAATGAGTAATTGCACAGATAAAAGCTGGAACATGCTGTATTATCCATAAGTCTAATACAACAGAAAGCATTTGTCTTGGATGGGGATTGCCTTCTGCTAAGTGGAAGTTTTTTGGATGATGTCACTGATGTTAATGAATCACCGCTGTGGTCGAGCAGGATGGGATCCATCGCTGTGCTGCTGCAGTTTCTCACCGGGCACCAGGGGAGCCACTGTTTGTCCTGCACAGCCCTACCCACACTGCCCAGAGAGCAGGAGGTGCAGCTCACAGCAAATGTGCTAAAAGCCCCAATGCACATTTTATGGGGGCCTTCCTCTCTTGCAAGCACAAGTACGCTTGGAGGAGCAGACAGGTTGCACATGGCCCTGTGTCCCTCTGCAGCTCAGGGCTGTTGTTTATCCCTTTCCCACCAGCCCTGCATGGTGGCGCGGACATCTCTCTGTCCCTGCACCACGCAGCTCCCTCATGTGCTGGTTTGCTTTAGCTCAGGTTCTTCCTGCCACTCCTCCAGCTGCCCCATGTTTGTCTATAGAGCAGATTCAGCAGTGGCACTCTGATTTGTTCTACTCCTCATCTACTACATAAAAGTGAAGCAATAAGGGAGGAGGTGGTGACACTGGAAGAGAAGTGGTGTTTGCTCAGGTGAAAAGAAAAAGAAAAAAAAAAGAAAATTAGGTAAGATGTTTTAGAAGCCTTTATTTCCAGAATGTTTGGAGAACAAACCCCGTGCCTTGTTCCTCTCCCCTGCAGGCTGCAGTGTGACTGCCAGCACAACACCTGTGGCGGGTCCTGTGACCGCTGCTGCCCTGGCTTCAACCAGTTCCCGTGGAAGCCTGCCACTGCCGACAGTGCCAACGAATGCCAGCGTAAGTCAGGCTTGGGTTCGGCCGCCTTCTTGCCAGCTGTTTCACAGAGCACAGGCTGACCACACTTGACGTGCAGTGCAGTGAAGTCTTTCACCCAAGCGGCGTGCTGAGCGGTGCGCAGCGCCGGGTGACGTGCAGCTCATTGGCACAGCTGCAGCACAGCTTACACGGTGGTTAATTTTGTTTAGTCGAGGCTCGCCCTCAGATCTGTACAGGGCTATGATTCTAATCACGTTTCGGTTCCTCCTGCGTGTCTGAGGGTTCACACAGGCGAGTCCTGTTGCTCAATTCTGTCTCCAAGATGAATTGCACTTGGGTCTGTTTACATACAGGACATCTTTATTTGTCCGGAGAAGCCTTTGGTAAATGCCGACGCTGGAATTTGTGCTGCTGTGGGAGTGCAGAGCACGGAGCATAGCTGCACTGCACCACCTCATAGAAAGGCAGGGCAGCACGGCAGGGCTGGGTCCGGCTGTACAGACAGCACCCCCACTTTGTGATGAAGCTCACAGGTGGGATAAAAGAAGCAAGAATGTTGCCCTCTAAACCAAACTACTGGAGGCCCCAAAGCTGGGTAATTTCTCTTTCTCGTCTCTACATGCCTGCACATACTTTTGTCCTGGTTTTGTGCCTGCTATGTTTTTTTCAGTTTTAAACACAGCCTTGTGGCAGAGTTGTTTCTTGTGTTCTTTCGGGCTCCAAAGCTTGGGTGATTCCCCCAGATACGTGGAGGCAACCTTCCTCATTGAAACCTAACCCATCTGGTATCAAACCCACCAGGAGGAGTTAATATCTTGAGATCCAGGACCCCCACTGGCTGGTGACTTAGCTAAAACCTGTGTTTTCAGCTTGCAATTGCAATGGCCATGCCTACGACTGCTACTACGACCCAGAAGTGGATCGTCACAAAGCCAGCAAAAGTCGCGAGGACAAGTATGAAGGAGGAGGTGTTTGCATTGACTGTCAGGTAGGACAGTGCTGGCAAAGGCTGCTGCAGATCCTTGTGATTGTTTCTGTAGTCACACCAGGAGTTCAGCTTCACTGGCAGCTCTGTGCCCCCGCCCTCTGTTATCATAATTAGGGTCTCTCCCTGGAAATTTGGTCTGTTTGCCATAGGTGAAAGGAGTATACTCTGGTAATAAGAAGAGCACACCTGGGCAGTAACATTTTAGCTGTACCATCTTGCTGGAGAAAGCTCATCACTCCCATTCTCCTAGCCCAAAGCTGTCAGGATGTTTTACCGACTGAAGCAAGTAGAATGGGCTTGAGATCAGATAGGAGCCTGGAACTCAAGCTGGAGTTATGCAAGGACTCAGAGATTACACAGGAAACGCTTTGCTTTCAAATCAGTGTATGGAATTTTGATCAGATTTAGGTCTTCTGTGTGCTCCCAAGTCGCTCCCTCTGGACCCTGTTAGGAAATCTGACAGATGAGCATGAACCCATTCCTGCAGGCAGAGGAACTCATGCCCCTCTCGCTGTCTTTCAGCATCACACCACTGGCGTTAACTGTGAGAGATGTATCCCAGGATACTACCGCTCCCCTGACCACCCGATCGACTCTCCATACATTTGCTATCGTGAGTGTGATTTCCTCTGCAGTTTATAGACACCCTCCTGTGCTTGGTGACCCTGGGATGGATGTCTGTGATCTCCAGGCAGCAGTGGGTTATGTCTGTCCCGCTGGGGAGCCCAGCTTGGTCTGGTGGCTGTGACTGGTGTGACATCCTTCCCCTGAGCCTTCCACTGCCACCACTGCCTCTCCAGGGAACGTGGGGATGCCTGCAACAGCAAGTCAGGTTGTGCTGCTTTCCTTGGGACTGCACAGTGTGACGGGGACAGTGGTAGCAATTCCTCTAAGTCAGATTCGTTCTGAAGAGGCAAAATCACACTTATTATTTTTGGAGAGAATTTGCAGAATTTGTGGAGCCTCTTTTGGAAACTGCGTCGTAGCAGCGCCCCTTTTGTGCTTGTGATGACACTGCTGTCCCCTCTGTAGGCTGCAACTGCAAATCCGACTTCACCGATGGCACTTGTGAGGACCTCACTGGCCGCTGTTACTGCAAACCCAATTACACTGGGGAGCACTGCGATGCCTGCGCTGAGGGGTACCTGGACTTCCCCCACTGCTACCGTGAGTACACAGAGAGAGGCCATGCGTGGCCAAGTCCAGGATCTCTTAGACTCAACAGGTGTAGGAAGGGTCAGGGCCCTCTGTTAGGGGCTGCTCTCTCTCTTTATCCCATGCCACATTGGTACTCCTGTCCATCTGTTCCACAGATGTAAATTGGGCTGGACTTGATGTGGGTTGAGATGGAGACAGAGGGTCAGTGGGAACTTCCTATTTGTCCAATGTTTGATCTCCCAATTTCTGTGCAGGAGGAAAAAGCATCATTCAGGAGCCTGCGTTAAGAGTGGCTGTAATTGATTTTTGGTATGGTATGATGACCTGTGCAATGTCTCTTTCTCCACACAGCTGTTCCAGCCTTTGCTTATAACGATACTGGAGAACAAGTTCTCCCTGCAGGACAGATAATAAGTAAGAACTGCAATTTTCCTTGTCTTTGGCAATCACCCTGCTATTATCATGTCCTCTCAAGCAAGATCAGGTCTTCAGCTTACAGAGCTTGTAGGTTGTAAGAGACAAGCCTGACACACAGTGGTTCCGAGAAAGCAGGCAGCTGAGGGGTAGGAGAAAGTGAGCTTTATGATCCCGTTATCGTAGATAGGGAAACTCAGAGCATGACTGTGTGTTTTCTTCTGAGGTTCAAACCATGAGGGAATGGCCTTTCTGGCCTCCCTATAAGCAGCACCCTAAGACCATGGAGGGGCTGTGGCTGAGCTGGAATTCAAGCTGTATTCTCCCTGATCTCAGCCTTTGGGTTTTGATACAGACCTGTCCTGCCATGCATGCTGTCGCTCTCTGTAGGCTGGAAGGCACGGTGGGTCTGTGCTGACAGCCCCTCTGCACAAAGCCAGAGCAGCACTGCTGCAAGTGTCTGGGAAGCGTGTGCGGACAGCTGCTTTCTCTGTTTGTTTGGAATTCTCAGCCATGCCCCCCTGCACCTCCCTCCTCTCTGACAATCACCCCTCTCAGCTGATCTCTTCCTTTGTCCTTTTTCTTCTCTTTTCCCACTATATCCTCCCCTGTCTCATGCTCCCCACTGTGCTGCAGATAACCTTTTCCTTCCTTCTGATACTCTAAACTCTGTATCTTCCAGGCAGGCTTTTCTTTTCTGAGATGGAATTTCTCACTTCCCTTCTCATTTCCCTGCCTCCCCCTGCCTCTGCTTGCTAGGCAAGTTTTGCACTTCCCTCCCTCAGCCCATCACCCATACTGTTGCTGAGTTGGATGAGGGCCCTAACAGGGAGAAGGGCTTGAATTCAGCAGGGAAGGAGCCAATGCCCCACCCTTAGTAGCTGAAATCCATGGTAATTTGTGCACAGCTCTTTGACAGTGCTTCGCCAAATCAGCCCTGAGTGACCTGTGCAGGCAGCATTAGTCTGCTCTGTACATTGCCCTGCTGCCAGACCAGCACCTTGCACACTGTGTGATGAAGAGATTTCCCAGCCATGCTGTGACCCCACAAGCCAGCTGTGCTGCTCACCTAAGCAGGCTTTGGTTAAAACATTTGCATCTGATACGAAGGTTATTAGGGGAAAACCTTGTGAGCTGTTGTCTTGCATTGCATCCCCTTCTCTGTCCTTATGGACCTCTGCCAAGCAACAGAGATCTCATCTTTTGTCCTCTTCATGTTGCCTGTTGTGCCCCCCTGCAGACTGTGACTGCTATGCCGGTGGGACAGAAGGCAATGCGTGCCGCAAGGACCCTCGGGTGGGGATGTGTGTGTGCAAACCCAACTTCCAGGGGACACACTGTGACCAGTGCACTCCAGGCCACTATGGACCCCTCTGCCAGCGTGAGTGACTCAGGGTTAGCAGCCCCGTGCCTTCCCCTGCTCACCTCCCTGCTTCTTCCCACCCTCCACTCACTCTGCAGAAAGGAATTCTCCAGCCTCACTTCCAAGTGACAAATTCCCAGGACTTTTGCTGGTATTTTCCACCCAACCGTGACCCTCTAGTGTCCTCCCAGCCCTGGGGTGCTGTTGAGAAATTCCATATGGATGTGAGCTCTGGGCTGGGCATATTTGCTGTCAGCTCTGTCCCCTGTGGTTTCTCCAGTTTCCAGCCCAGAGGAAACAGGAGTTTGGTTCCTTTCTTAGGAGGGGAAAACACTTAAGAAGCTGTTTATTAACTAGTGCCCTTTTTGCTTTCCAGCCTGCCAGTGCTCTGGCCCGGGTCAGTACGATGGCACCTGTGACAGTGAGACAGGACAGTGCCTGTGTCGAACAGGATTTGAAGGTCACTCGTGTGATCAGTGCGCCCCTGGCTACTTCAACTACCCACTGTGCCAGCGTGAGTATCTGTGCTCCCCAGGCCTGGGTGGGTTCCATGAATGGACCGGTGTGCAGCAGATACCCTGAGGTGATCTCTGCCTTGCTTACTACAGATGCTTTACTGGAGAAAAGACGCCCAAAAATGAGCACAAGACAAGGGTGGCACAGAGGCAGTCAGTGTGAGAACAGCAGTTTGCCTTTGCCAGCTGTAGGGTAGATATTACAGCAAAGCCAGCGTCTTCTGGTAGGATTTTGGAGGAAGACTAGAAAGTGGTTGTGTGGGCATTTTGGAGGACATGGAAAAATGGGCAGAGATCAAACAGCTTGAATGCTTACGTGGCTGTTCGAGAGCCTCAGAAAATGCCCTGTTGTGCCACAGGCTTTGCTCCTGGAAATCAGAAGGTGTTTTCCCTCTGTTGCAGTGTGTGGCTGCAGTGCTGTTGGGACGCTGCCGGGAGGCTGCGACTCCTCTGGGAGATGTTTCTGCAAGGCTGAGTTCACAGGGCCACGGTGTGAGCAATGCAGCTCTGGGCACCACTCCTACCCCCACTGCTATGGTAAGGACCTGCGGCAGCAGCAAAGGGATGGGAATGGCCTCGAGTCAGGGCACTCTGTCTCCCCAAAACATCTGTCAGGGGAGCTGTTTGCTCCAACTGAAGGAGAACGAGCTGGGGCTGTGCTGGCAAGGCAGCTGAGGACCACATCTGGTGGTTTCCTTGTGAGGATGTGCAGCTGAATGCGGAGCAGAGAAGCCCACCCAGCTCCCTGCTCAAAATGCATCAGCTATAAAAATTGCTAGAGTGTGCCTCAAGTTTGGGTTATTCACATGGGACATTTAAATGAGCATTAACACTCAGTTCCAGCTGGTCTGTCACGTTCCCCTTTCTTTGGAAATGAAAAAACATGCCTTTCTTTGGAGAATGTTGATGCTTCTCAACATCACCCGTGTAATTTGCAGTAAGAATTTGGCGGGCTTGTTCTGGAGGTCATGGATCATGCCAAAGCCTGGAGGAGGAGCAATTGTTATTAGTCACACTTCCTCATCACAACCCAGCTGTGACCAAATGTCCCAGCTTACACCTTCTTGTCTCTCTTTAGTTCATGGGTCTCCAACCTTTTGGCTTGCCTGGGCTGCACTGGGTGAAGAGTAATTGCATGGGACCATATATAATACATACAACATAGTTAATGTATATAAGTAGCAATTTTAATATATATATATTTTTAATTAAAATGTTAAAAAAGAGGGCAACAAAAACATTAAACTGATGGGTTGGACACATGCTTTTGTGCATTAACTTGCTAAAAGGTGCATTGAATAGGCTGTAAAAACAAATTCACCACCTCTCAGGGTCATTTTCCTGGTATGGCTGTGATCTGGATGAAGGTATTCCCCATGTCTCTGCGGAATTAAGAAATGAACTCTTTTTATATAAATAACTAATCTGTGTGGGAGCAACTGACAATTGAGAGCTGCAGTGCTTGGCCATGGTTCAGGCGTTTCATCAGAGTCCTGTTCTTCCAGCTTGCTCCTGTGACTCCCGGGGTGCTGTGGACAACAACTGCAGCCCAGCCGGCCAATGTCGATGCCATGTGAATTTTGCAGGGCACACCTGCAACCAGTGTGCCCTGGGCTTCTATGGGTACCCCAGCTGCACACGTGAGTAACCACCCTTGTGAGCAGATCTTAGGGGAGGGAAGGGAATAGCTGCCGTTACTGGCTCAGTAATGGTTTCCCTTTCTGAAATGCAGCTCCAAGGGTTATATATGAATAAAACCGGCTCTTGCAGCAGGAATCAATTTTCTTGTGCACAGTTCACCTGGCTATCTCATCTGATAGGCATGCTATGTAATGAGGAAACATCTCTAAGGAATGCTTCCCCAGAGGCTGTGCAGTTCTGTCTCTCCAAGCTCGTTGTCACTAACAGCAAGAGCTCAGGTCTGTCTGGTTGGTTGGAAATAAAATTCAGTCTGGATATATGGCCTCTGAAACAGACCTACAGATAATGAATATGTTCAGGCTCCCTCTCTGAAAGATCAGAATTTGGAGTTTCATGTCAGCCCCAGATTCAAGGAGAGAGCTTTCCAGTGACTTCTCTGGGCACTGCATCACTCCTGCTGGTGCCAGGGCTGAGTTCTGGTTACTCTGAATGGCCCTCTCCAGCTCTGGGCAGTGTCCCCATCTCCCTCCTGTTGGCAGCCTGACTGGAAGCCAGATGTATTCTTCTGTCTCCCAGCAAGAATTTACTGCTCATTAAAAAAATAATCTGTGATACCATTTCCCTGAAGCTACAAAAGAGCATCGTCACCCTCTTGCACCATACTAAATGTAGATGCCTGAGCTGCAGCCAGCTGGCAGAGCACTCCTTGCAACTGCTGATGCCGGCAATATGCCTTTGAAGAGGCTGAAGGCATGGCTGAAATGGTCTCATAGGAATTCAGTAGTCTTTTTTTTTTTTTCTTCTCTTCTAAAGCAGTATCCAGATTGCAGAGGAGTAGAGGAATCATGGCAGGGAAAGAAGAGGAAAACCTGGCTTTTAAAAATTCTGTTGTTTAATTAACAGTGCTTTGCTGTACCATATCCCCCTTGGCATCAGAGCAGGGAAGGGAATTGAGGAGTGCTGGCTGTGCCAGGAGGGCAGGGGCAGCTCCCCAGCAGCTCGCTGACCTTTCATGTGATATGGCAGCAGGATTGCTGTGTGGTTTGCAGGAGGTTGTGCAGGAAGCACAGAGCCATCACTCTGCCCTCGCCCCCAGCAGAGCCATGGCTGTTCGTGGTCCTGTGCCGTGGACCTGCTGCCCACATGCATCATGGCTGAGCATTGCGCTTTGGAGCCTGGGTGCAAATGAGCTTTTGCAGATCTGTCGTTGCTTGCTGATCGTTTTGGAATGAGATCACACGTTCCCTTTTTTTTAACCAAAACTTCTCTCCCCGCCACTGAAAAACACATAGATGTACGTGAATGGCTCTGATAAAAAATGTGAAAACATTGTTTTCCTTAAAAGATTTATTCTTTTTTTTTTACTAGATGAAAGAATGAGTGCATTTGTTATTTATAACCTGTTTTTGACTACTTCAGTGATGGTGAAGGTCAGGCAGACAAAAGAGGTTGCTGGAGGGAGGCCTTGAATGCAGGAGTCTTTGTGCCCTGCAAGCCCAGCAGTTCCTCTCCCCTCTTTTGCAGCATGCCAGTGCTCCAGGGAGGGCTCTCTGCACAGCACGTGTGACCAGGAGACGGGGCAGTGCAGCTGCCGGCCCAAAGTGACGGGGCTGCGCTGTGACAGCTGCGTGCTGGGCGCCTATGGATTTCCACACTGTGAAGGTAGGAGCTCCTTTCTCCTCCTGGGACAGGGACCCTGGGGTCCTGGACATGGTGTGGTGCTGGTAAATGGGATGTCGTTCCCTAACAGTTATGTCAGTGAAGAAATGACTGCTTTGAAGAGCAATCAGGATGTGAGTTGTCTCTTTATAAATCCCTCCTCGTGCCTCTCTTTTCTAGTGGGCTCCTGTAACCCAGCTGGGTTAGTGACTGCAGATCCCTCGCTGGCCCCAGTGAGTATCATCAGATGAACCTGCCCAACCTCTGCAGGCCATTTCATTCATTTATTTATTTGTTTGTTTGTTTAGCATGATCCCTCTTTTTCTCACTTGGGCCAAATCATTCCTAAAGCACAGTTCTAGAAGCAGCCATTGCTCACTGTAGGGTAGCAGACACAATGTTCAGCCACTGTTACGTAAATTCTCACCTGCTCTTTTCTCCTCCATTTCTCCAGGGCTCCTGTGCATGTCGGGCATATGTTGAAGGCCCAGCTTGTGACAGATGCAAGCCCTTGTACTGGAACCTGACTCCAGATAACCCTTATGGCTGCACAAGTAAGGAAATGGCAACGCACAACCCCAAGAAGTCCTTTCCACATTGTAATGATACAAGATTCAAACCCAAGCCAGTGGGGGCCACCACTTTTGGATGGAAGTGATACCTTTCCTTCCTTCTTACCATGAGATATGTCAGTGTTGGAGGTACCTGGGGCACCTCTTTGAGAGGGAAAAGGCTAGAGCCTTTGCTTGGAGTGGAACACAGAGCTCGTGCAATGAGTTCTTGGCCCCCCGCTGAAGACCTTGCACACTTAGACTTTCATGGCCCATTGTGAAGAAAAGTCAAATGTCTTTGACAGTTGTATCTGTAATGATAACTGTCCAAAATGAAAAGTGAGCCCATGTGCAATGCTACCCTCTACTTGACCAGCTCCCAGGTCCTGTTATCCCAGGCAGCGTCCTCTGGTATGGTGGGCAATGATTACCCATCAGGTTTCTTCTCAGGTGCTGAATGCTCTTCTGAATTTCTTGTTCCTCTTCCCCTCTTCAGGCTGCAAGTGTGAGACCAAGGGCACCATCAGTGGAATTGCAGAGTGCCAGCAGGTGGGTTTGCTTTTCTGTGCCTCCAGGCACATCTGAAACTGTGCTGTCTTGGGTGTGTTTCAGCTCTCCCAGCAGCTGCTGGAGACTCCCATCCTGATGCTGAACTCTCAAAGGTCACACCACAATCTGTGCTTGCATGACAATGTAGGATTAAGACCTGTCATAAATTAGGCACCTAAATATTTCTGGGTCTGGCCCAGGATGCCTGGATTTTTGTTTGCCTGAATTTTTGGGCAGTTGCACTTATCTGGCCCTTATCTGGCCCACCCACACACAGGAAGCATGAAACTCACAATGTTCCTCCAGCACCTCTGACTAGAACCCATGTAGCTGAGTAACGGCTCAGCCATGAGGAACAATGAGAGGGAATCAGCTCCCACCCCTGCTCTGTCCTAGGGCAATGGGCAGTGTTTCTGCAAACCGAACACCTGTGGCCAGTTGTGCTCAACGTGCAAAGATGGCTTCTTCAGTATGGAGAACGCAAATTACTTTGGCTGCCAAGGTGAGTTCCCTTCTGACATGTCTGGTGAAGGAGGGGGGCACACGGGATGAACCTGGAGCAAGCGTCTGCATACCTCAACTGATTGGTGGCCTTGGAGAGAAGGAGCAGACGTCCCACCTCTTTCTTTTTGGCATACTGTGACCTAGAACATGTGCTGGATCTTACTGGGTATCTGGAAACCCAAATTCATGCTTTTACCACTGGTTGAGGTCCTTAAGGTTAGGGATGGGAGCCCGGTGGTCGTGTCCTCGCAGCTGTCCCCCTTCCTCCCGTTGGGAGCAGGTGGACCTGGACACGTGGGGTTGGCTGCTTTCCATCGTGACCATGGGAAGAGGAGAAGGAGGAGATCCGGCCGCCGTCGGCTGGCCCACACAGTCCCGGAAGGGTTGGGAAGAGGGAACAAGGCCGCTGTGCTGCGGTGCCTGGCTGTGAGGGCTTGCAGACCTTGTTCCTCCCGCAGCCGTTGGATATCTGCAAATAGCTCGGCGCTGAGGTGGAAGAGGAGCTGATCCAAGCGGGGCCAGGGCCAATATGAAAACGGATACAATGGAATAAAAATAGTGGCCCCGGCCTCCCCACCCGCTGGGGTGCGCCTTTGATTAGGGACCAGCAGCTCGTTAGCGTGGCGGGAATGTAAACAGGCGCTTCCTGCCCACAGGCTGCCGTTGCGACGTCGGTGGGTCGCTGGGGCCGTCCTGCGAGGAGCGGAGCGGAGCCTGCCGCTGCCGGCACAACACGCGTGGGCCCACCTGCACTCAGTAAGCTGCACCTCGGGGCCCTGCCTCGTGCCCATCCCTTGGGGCTGGTGTGTCCTGCGTGGGGACCTGGTCGCCTGGATGGCAGCCACGCGTTGGCTGAGGTGTCCTCCTGCCTGCAGCGAAGGCGTGAAGCGTCTGAAACTAGCAGCTCAAGAGGCGAAAGGGGCTGGGGGTGAGCTGGGTGAGTCCAGAGCCTTTCCCTGCTGATAAAAGTCACGGTGCTCCTTCTCTTCCCCAGACCTGTGCGGGATCATTATTTCCCTGACCTTCACCACCTGAAATTTGAGCTGGAGGAAGGGACGACGCCGGACGGCCGGGCTGTGCGCTTCGGCTACAACCCGCTGGAGTTTGAGGGCTTCAGTTGGCGCGGATATGCACAGATGTCCTCCATCCAGGTACACTGGTCCCAGCCCAGCTCCCCCTGGGGAGGATGCAGCCAGCAGAAAGCTGACGTGTTTTTGGCACACATCTGTTACTCCAAGCGCCTCTCAGAGCCACGTGGCAGCCAACATAAACAGCACAGTGTATATATAGCCTGTTTGTGGAGATATTTCCTGTAGTTCTGGGGACGGCATAGACTGATGAGGGGAAAGATCCTAAACTGGGAGTCCCCTGACATCCTAATCCGGTTAGACAGAGGTGGTCGCTTGGTGATTGCTTACAGGGATGTCTATAAACACTGTCTCGGGATTTCCTTGTGGCTGTTTCCTCTGACTCTGCTCTTTCTTGCATCTTTCCGCATAACCTTCTCACATTTTTCCGAAAATAAAGCAGATTCTTTGCTTCCATATTCAGCTCAGACCTCAGCTTCGGCTCTTGCTGACAGACGGTTTGCCATAAATATGATTTACACTAACCTGGAATTGTCTAAGCCCCAGAGATTAAGCTGTTTCATCTCTTGACTCTCTTATTCTCATTGGATTCTTCTTCTGCATGGCACCTGCTGAAGTGTCACCTGTGTGTGTGTTTGGGGATAGAGTGCAGGGCAGTTGTTCTCCTACAGTCTTGTCCCATTTAAGGTTCCTTATGCTGGTGTGTGTACTTTCAGTTTTCTTTACTATTTTTCACACTTAAGTGAAATAACAGAGAGGCCAGAGGTGTTGACTCTTTTCCATTGAATTTGTACCTAGGAGCTGGGCAGCAACTACTGTAGGTTCCCTTGAGAAAATTCTAGCCTTTAAAGTTTAAGGATGATGCTCATGCTCAAGCTCTTGGCTTTGTTTTGCATCCAGTGTTGGCACCGAGATAGAAATAGGCCTTGATAGAAGGGCAAACTCATGGCTATCTGCTGGCAGTTCTCTCCTGTAGTTTGCGTTCTAAAAGGTCTTTCCAGTTTGCTCTCCTGTGGGTGTATAACTGCAGCTCCCAGGAACACAACGCTCCTTAGGAGTCTCCCCAGGCATGGCCCCTGCTTTCCACCATAAGCAGAAGGGCTATTCAAGCAGGTGTTTAGGCCTCTTCAAAGTGAGTGTTACCTAAGGCATCTGTTTAAATTAGGACTTCCCAAGCAGTATCCAGATAGGCAGAGGACTGATGCACGCTCAGTGACGCATTTCCTTGGCACCGGTGGTTCTCAGCCTTGCATTTTCCTGGGGATGAGGAATGAACTCCATTTGCAGTCTTCTCTGTTGGCATCTTGTCAGAGATGTGGAAGCACAAGAGCAGTGGCTTCAGCATTTGCTACCTGCTGGCTGGTTGTGTCACAAAGCCAAAAAGCATTATGTGCATAAGAAAAGCAAGGATTTCTTAAAACCTCTCCTCTGACTTGGCACGTGTACCAGGCTAGCTGAACAACCCCGCTGTGCCTGAGAACTTTCCAGACGCGGTCAGAGGCTTCCCACCCCTTTCCACTGTCAGCTCGCGTGCTCTGCAGGCAGCCCTGCAGGGGATGTCGTCGTGAGGTGCCCGTGCTGGGGCTGTAGGGCCAGGTGCTTGTCTTCTCCTTGCGCTGTGGCATGTCGCTTTGGGAGCAGTGAGCCAAGCGGCTGCGCTTGGGCTGGTGGCTGTCAGCGGTGGAGGTAATTGAAGGTGTGCTCTGCTTCTCTCCCCTTTCTCTCTCCCACCAGCCCAAGGTAGTGGTGACTCTCAATGTGACCTCCCCCGACCTCTTCCGCCTCGTCTTCCGCTACGTCAGCCGGGGGTCCGCCAGTGTTGAAGGGAGGGTCTCGGTCGTTGAGGAAGGAAAGTTTAATATTTGTGGCAACTGTAAGTGCATTTTTCACTTCTAGACTAACTCAGAGCATTCCACGCTGCGACACTGCTCCTCTGCCCCTTCTCCTGTCTGAGGTGTGACTGTCCCACGTGTGCCCATCCTGAGTGTGCCCATCCCAGGTGGCTGGCCAGTGCTGTGCCATGGGATGGTGGGGAGGGGGAAGAGAGGCAGGCAGGCAGGCAGGTAGGCAGGTGGGTGAGGCTCCCCTGCAGAGCAGGTGAGTGGCCAGGAGCTGGCCTCCCAGTGACGTGTGCCCCATGTGCTTTTTTGCTTTTTGCAGAATAAAATCAGAGTCACTGTAAACGTGAAGGAGGCAGAGCTCTATCTGTTCCATGTCATCCTGAGGTATATTAATTCAGGAGGGGCCACTGTATATGGCAAAATTACAGCTTATCAGCCACGAAGGAGAGGTAAGGATCCCAGACTGCTCTGCTTTCCTGCACCATCGCCACCTCCTCCCCATTCCAGGCAACCTTCTTCATCATCCTTTGCAGAAGACACTTCCATATGGCTTTACCTGTTAGATCTGCCCTTCCAACTCAAAGGCTGATTTGAGCCTATAGCCTCCTTTATTTAACACAGCATTAGAAAGCTGGTCTCCAGTTGTGGAGCTACTCATTGAGGACTGTTATCAGTCAGACTGTTGGTGGATAAGGCTGTTGTACAACTAGATACAGTCTCTCCAGCAAGGGGCAGAGTCACCACAGTGCCCCAGGCAGAACTGAGCTGAGTTTCCACAAAACCAGAATCTGCCAAGTGCTGGCAGTGGGATCCAAACTTTGGTAGCTGGACATAGTCTTAGCAGCTACTCTGATGTGTGCAAGCTTGTCCTTGCTTTGTGCATCTCCTAAAACATGCTGCTGGCATCACAGTCTTTGGAAGTCTTTGACTTGAAATTGCATGTTACACAGGCAGTGCACTCCAGTGATTAGCTTCTTACCAAGACACAAGCTGCTGAAGAGGAAGAAGAGCCACAATAAGGTGGCTGAGCAAGCCTAGAGACCTGGGCATCAGTTATTTTGGGAGCAGAATTGTGTGGGTACAGACCTGAAGCCCTGCAAGTACCCTAGGGCACAGCTGGCTGATTGATTTTGCCTCTCTGTGAAGTGTACAGCCACATTATCCTGCTGTACTTGCACAGTACAAGGTTGCTGACATCAGCAAATTAATTTATTTGTATGTGAAGTTCTGTCCTCTTTCTTGAGTTGACATAGAAGATGTTTTGCCTTTGATCTGATATACAAAGTTTGAAATGCCAAGATATTATTCTTTTTCTTTTTTTTTTTTTTTTTTGGAGGGGAAAAATTGCTGGTAATTTTAAGGCCAGCCATATTACACAGCAGAAAGCCGAGAGGAGCATGAATGAAGCTCATGCTTGAGGATCCCACTGAAAGTCAGGAAGTATTTGAACTTTCCTGTCCAGCAGCAGAGCTTATTTGCCCCATGATGTGCTTCTCTCCTTGCTCAGAAGCAGCGTTTGATTTTTTTATAGTGTTGAAAGGCAAACTGCTGGACTGCTACACCAACAAAGGGATCCAGGAGAGCAGCTTCCTTCATAGACCAAATTGGCCTGAGAAATACTGGGCCACCTTCTGCCTGGGTGGAGTGGGCAAGTGGTAAAAGACAGAGCAGCTGGAAAAGAAGATAAAAGGTCTTATTTGACCATTTAATCTCTCTGCTTGAAGAAGATGAGCAAGATGTGGCTTGTGAAAAGGGAAGCCTTTTCCAAGCATATGGTCTACTGGCCAGTTCTTCCCTCTCCACCTCCACAACCCATCTCAGTTTGAGTTGTGTAAGCTCTCAAAGGAGTCCTCTCAAAGTTCAGCTCGTCAAGAAATCTGCCACATGACCTATTCAGGGAAGTCTCTTCATTCCTCACATCCTCACCTTTGCTTCCCATCTGTGAAAGTGAGAGTTTGGCCCCAGCTGAAGCCAGGCTGCTGCAGCTCTAGCACACACGAGGAGAGGCTGACTCATCCCAGCAGCAGCAAAAGCCCTTGCTTTAGTTTCTGACCCTCTGCAATTTGCCTTGATGTCCATGTACAATACCAAGACAGTCAGCGTGTGGCATTCTCCACTTCTTCATGTCATCTGCTCCATATTCAGTGAATCCCCCTTAACCGTGTGCTTAAAAACCCTCCTGAAACTGCTGGGCAGGCGGTCTGCTTCTAGGTGCTCTGCTATTTTTTCGTCCAAAGTTAATGAATAGAATGGTTACAGGAATGTGTCAGCTGAGCCAAGGAGCTATTCAGCTGCACTCCTGCAGGTTAAAATCATTATCTAAATCTCAGTCCATGGCAGACAAGGAGGACGGGAGCACAGACTGGGAGTCTGAGAGTTTGCGAGAAGACGGTTAACTTGCCGGTGGACTTGGGATCAGAATATCCCTAAGGAAGAACGTATCTGGGCAATTCTTTTTGTCTGTCTCAGAATAAATTCTTCACAAATGAGTTCCTTCTCTAGCAGGAAGAATGCTCTTTGGTGTGGATACTCTGCGCTTTGCAGTCCAGGTATGCAGAGCACACTGTGAGAGCTGTGGATTAGCATTAAGGATTACAGTGATTTTAATATTTTTTTTCCTGTGAAGCTACTGAGTAGATTCAGAGCAGATGTCTCTGTTATGGGTCAACGTGGGATTGTGGGGCATCTTACAGCAGCACCAAGAGAGCAGCAGCCCAGGGCTCCCTGCTGCACTACAGAGCTGCTCTCCTGAGCGCAGCCTCTGATTTGCAGCCCCAGACTTTCTATCCCCTCCCCAGTGCCTTCAAAGCCTCTTGTCCCTCCCACTCCAGGTACAGAGCAGAGCAAGCAGATTGTCTTTGCTCCCAGCACGGAGCCAGCGTTTGTCACTGTCCCCCAGAACAGCTTTGGGGAGCCCTTCGTACTCAACCCCAACACCTGGTCTCTGATTGTCGAAGCAGAGGGTGTGCTGCTGGTAAGGACCAGCCCCTGTGTTCCATCTACCATGAAGAGCTTCAGCAGCTCTACACGGACAGGTATCCTACATGGAACTCACTCTCCTTTTTCTCTGCCTAGGACTATCTGGTCTTGCTACCCAGCTCATACTATGAAGCTCCAATATTGCAGCTAAAGGTCACAGATCCGTGTACATACCAGCCAGCCCCAGAACAAGCCACCCAGAAGTAAGAATCTCTGTATTTTTGTGCCATGTGGGACTCAGCTCTTGGTCTGGAGTTTAGAAAAATAGTGTACATCTGATGAGAGTCTGGATGCAGTAAAATTGTTTTGTGGAGTGCTTGCCATAGTTGATAAAGTCTGGTGAGCCTGCACTGGCCTAGAAGTCCAATGCACAGGTCGCCTCATCCATGGCACAGTCAGTCTGTGTTCTTACAGGCCCTGGAGATCCAACACAGTAAGACCATAGCCCTTTCCTGTGCTGGGATACATTCCCAGTGTCGTATATGTCAGTTAGTAGTGCTGGAAAATGGCTACAAGTTAGTGCTTGCTGGACTATTTAAAATGAATGGGCAGAGTCTGGTCAGTGCTTAGAGCATCACAGTACATCTGCTTGTGCTGCCCAGGACCCCTCTGTCCATGCAGGTAGGGAGGCTGGGTGGGTTCTGGACATCACCTATCTTCTCCACTATAGCAGCACTCCTCAGCATAAAGCACAACTCGAAGGGGAGAAGTTTTTTGTTCTGACTGTTCTTGCTGGTCCTGTAACAAATGGTCTTGCACCACAATTACTCGAGATGCTTCTTTGGGCAGGGCAGTCTTCATATGTGTCCTTGGCTCTTACAATTGTTACATAACAAAAGCTCTTTTCAAATTCTTATGCTTTTAGTTGCCTCTTGTATAAGTACCTGTCTCTGGATGGCTTCCCTGCTGTGGCAGGGGTGGATGCGGTGTGCAGGCTGGACAACAGGTTACCCAGAGGCTGTCCCATGGAGCAGCTCACCCCTTCCCATCCCTGGATGGCAATGTGCAGTGGCAATGATGTGAGTAGCACTTCTGCTTCATCTCTTGCATGGTGGCAGTCATCTCTGCACTGTCCGGTGCTTTGCATACACTTGGGCAGGTTATCAAAAGGATGTTGCACCCAAGTGCACCTCAGTTGCTCCATCAGTGTTGGGGCTGTGCTTGCATGCCCTGTTCCTCAAGACCAAAAGCAGTGTCTTGCATACAAACAACTTACAAAGGTTGCATGGTATTTGCATGGTACGTGGTAAGGGCTGTCGCATCCTCTCAGTCCCCTGCAGTCCTGGCTTGTACCCCTAGAGTGTTCTCTGAGAGTCTACAGTATGCAGGTAACAGAGGTGAAGACACTCTGCAGGCAGCTGGACACAGGGGCACAAACCTGAGGGTGTAAAGCTGAAACAGATCACCCCAAGCAAACAAGTAGCATGTGCTTCTGAGTATGGCTTGTTCTGCCCTGATTCACTCAGCAACAATTGCTGCACAGGGACAAGGGGGAGATTGATTTGAGGACCAGAGCTGTGAACACCTTTTAATTCATGATCACTTGGAATGCCACAAATGCCATTGTGTGTCTTTTCCCGTGAGGGGCGCAAGCAGCAGTGGGGTGCAAACTCCAGTGTTTGCTGCAGAGGATTTGTAACATGGGCATCACATGTCCTCGCTATGGGAGGTGGGACAGGGCCCCCTCCTCCAGCTGTGTCTCTGTTCTCCAGGTGGAAGTCCAGCTGTCGCTGCCTGTTGCCCAACCTGGAAAATACATGTTGGTGGTGGAGTATGCCAACCCCAATGCTTTGCATCCGGTGGGTGTTGCCATCAGCTCACCGCACTTAGCCATGCAGCAGGGCACGTTCACCTTCTACCCGTGTGTCTACAGGTATGGTGAGCTCTGAGATACTAAGTTCAGTCTTCCTGTGACCTGGCTAGGGCAGACTTCCTTGATTGAGCTTGTTCTGCCTTATGGCATAAGGAAAGCAATGCTGCAATGTTGTATATCTAAGCTGCATGTGTCCAAACTGATTCTAACTGGATGTGGATTTTACTGACTGGCTGACCCTGGGAACTGCGTGGCATCCCTGGCACATTATCGTGCCAGCAGGGTCCTGTAATACCTCTGCCAAGTGGCCTATTGCTCCTATTTGCAACTGGGTACATTGGTAGGGGCCCTGGTTTGGGGAATGGCCTACAGGCAGATTTATTGGAGCCAGTGGTGAAGGTCAAACTATGCCCCTTACTATAGAAGTGTCTGACTTCAGGCTGCAAACTGTGCAGTGGGAAACAAATGTCTGAGGTGTCCTTGGGAAACCTGCCAGAAAAGGCATCAAAAGATTTACAGGGATTTTGTCTAAATGCCTCTGGGACATATAGCTGGCAAGACAAGAAATGTGTCACGACCCTGCTCAAAATCTATTTTTGTCTCACAGTTTCCTTTGTCGAGGGGTTGCTGTGGATTCCCAGAGCAGATTGGCAACTTTTGAACTTACTTCAGAGGCCACGATTCGGTTCATCGCTGACCTGGCTGACTTCTTCCTGGTGAGGCTCCCTCTCACAAGTTGCTGTTAACAGATTGCAAGGAGAGGTGGGAGCAGTACCTGGCTCTGGTTGGGCTGGATGCTAGATCTCCATCTATGTCATGTGCAGTCCGAGGTGGAGAGAGTGTACAGCAGCATGTTTGGAAATAGATCACAGGACTTGGATGTGGGAGAAGATGCTGACAGGAAGCTGCTCTTTGCAGGAGCTGTGCAGCAACATGACAGTACTTCTTCCCACTTTACCTGGAGACATTCATAGTTGCTTAGATGGAGATAGAAGTGGAGCTCCTAAACACCTTAGGAGCTCCTAAACACCAGGGAAGAAGAGGCAGGAAATAGGTGTGGTCTGCTGTATGTTAGCCAGAGTCTGATGAGGGGATGTTTGGTGCTCTGATGGTGGACTCAGAAGCTGCTGTAGGCTCCCAGAGGCTGTTGTGTAACTGGGTGTCTCCTTTTCATGTGTGGCAGCACAAAGTGCACCTTGTTCCTGCTGAGCAGTTCACCATGGAGTTCGTCGAGCCGAAGGTGCATTGCATCAGTGTCCATGGCATGTTCTCATCCAATAGGTAAGAGTCTGAAGACCCTCAGGATTTTAGTGTGAATGTGGCTGGAACTCAAAAGAGTTGCTTCCCCATTTCCCTCAGCTTTGCAGCTTCTTAAGTTTTTGACATAGCTAAAAGAAATCGGTGGCATAGGAGGCTGAGGTGAAGCACCTTGTCACCCACTAAGCAGGTGGTGCTGGAACAAGGGCTGGAAGCCAGGTGGCTGGCCCTGTCCCTGGGCTCCACACTGCCTCCTGTGTCAGGTACTGAGCAGTCACCATGAATAAGCTTGCTTTCTTGTCCTTGCTTGCATGCAGCAAGAGATACTTGCTGAATTCTTGACATATATGTATAATATATGCACAGAAATAAGCCTTTGCAAGGTTTTTGTTCTTACTGCTAAGCGTGTATCACAGAGCTGCAGGTCCCAGTAAGAAGCTCTCCCTGATCAGTCATGCTTCATCATCCACCATGCCAAGGCTGTGCTTTTCCTGCCAGGATCCCCAAATCCTCTCTTTACATCCCATTGTCTCCTTTTGCAGCAGCTCCTGCATTCCCTCAAGATTCCTCAAGCTTTCCCAGTCAGTTGTTTTGGAGGGGGCCCAGGCTCTGCCTCTTGCCCCTGATGTCCCCCTGGCTCAAGCTGTCCTTGTGGCTCCAGCTGGAGTCCCACTGGAGCCTGCACCTCGGCCTCCCACAGCAATGGACTCCACCACAGAGCTCATCCTCTTGCAGCCACCACAGGTAGCAGCATCAACATAGGGTGGGCTGGATTTTTCCTTCTTTCTTCTGTAGCTTTACCAATTCAGCAATGAGTAGTTTTGGAATTTAACGGGGACTTTAACCTTGTGCCTGAAGCTTTAATTCCCATGGGCTCCTCTGTCTTACCTCCATTCTACCCTGCTTGGTTCTCTGGGCTTCCAGGAGCAGCTTTGCAGGTGGTGCCATTAAGGGGGAAGAGTGGAGAGCTGGGAGGTGGATTCACCGAAAGTCTGACTGATATGAGACAGTTGGGTAATTGGGGCAGAAATCACCGATGTGGTTTTTTTTGACTCTGTTCTTGTGTTTGGGGCCAGGCTGCTGTTGTGTTTAACAGCCGGATTCAGAACTTGGGGCGCTACGCTTTTGTTCTGCACTACTACCAACCCAACCATCCCACCTTCCCTGTGGAAGTGTTGATCAGCGGTGGGCGAATCTGGCAAGGTGAGATGGGCAAGGTTCCAGGGAAAAGCTGCTGGGCAGAAGCCCTCAAAGAGGAGTCCCAGAAAGTTTTTCATGCCAAAAGCTAATAGTGGGTTCTCCAAGGATTGCAAATGTGAAGAAAGACTGACTCATCTCTTTGAAACCAGAACGGGGTGATGAGGATTCCAAGGGAAATGTGGGACCAATAGATTTGTTGTTTTTTTCAGGTCAGACCAATGCTACTTTCTGCCCACATGGCTATGGGTGCCGGAGCCTGGTAGTTGCTGAGGACCAGATTGTCCTGGATGTTACTGACAATGACCTGATGGTGGTTGTTCGAGTGCCAGAAGGCAAACAGCTGTGGCTGGTGAGCATTTCTCTGGGCAGCTCCTGGGGCATGCTGGACCAGGCTCCAGCCACACGGCTCCAGCAGTGCTGGTCTTTGGGTTCCTTGGGGATTTCTGTGGCTGTGTCACCATAAGAACATTTCCCATCATCACTCAGTTCTGAACCAGCTTGGAAAGGTGCAGTCTTCAATATTAGTGTTGTAGAACTGAGGGCAGGATCCACAGAAGCCGGACCAGTATGTGACAGTTATCCTTCGCTGTGTGGTTTTGACACCAAAGCAAGGCAGAAACCTTGGGCAGCAGGGCTGCACTGACCAAAATCTGGGTAAATAGCTGAAAGGCAGAACAGAAAACCAGACATTTTCATGTCTGGGAGTTTAAGATGACATCAGGTGCCTGCTTTGTGTTGAAGCACAGCCAGTGCTCCCCTTTTAGGGTACTCTGCCAGTGCATTTGAGTCACTCCTCATGTGGAGCATTAGAGTAGAGGAAGCCTTATGGATAGATCACACCAGAGAGTCGGCCCCCGCTCTTTCTAGTACTCAGGCACCTTTGTGTGTTATATTATGTCCCATGAGGGATGAACTGATGAGAAATGAAAAGTGTAATTGGACTTTTGAGTGAGCTCCTTTTGGATTGCATCTGTCAGCTCAGCTAAAGAGCCTGGCTCACCCATATTGTCCTTTGCAGGATTACATCCTTGTGGTGCCAGAGGACAGCTACAGCTCTCAGTACCTGCAGGAGGAACCCCTGGACAAGTCCTATGACTTCATCAGCAGCTGCGGCTTTAACAGCTTCTACATCAAGTGAGGCACTTGGCTTTGGATGGGTGCTGTGTTGAATGGGGGCTGCACACTCCTCAGGGAGCAAAAACATGTTCCCTTTATAGGGATTGTGGGGAGGTCTCTGTTTAATACTTCCTTATGTAGTGACCAAACCTGAGGGGGTTTGGGCATGCTCACCATCCCACCAATTTAGCACACGTTTATATAAGAAATCCTGCTGGATTTTGGGGTGGTGGGGAGGCTGCATGACGATTCCTCCTGTCTTCCTCTGCAGTCCCAGCACGTCGTCGAGGTTTTGCCGTGACTCCGCCATCTCGCTGTCCCTCTTCTACAACAACGGGGCACAGCCCTGCCAGTGCCACGAGGCGGGGGCGCGGGGCAGCCAGTGCGAGCCCTTTGGTGGGCAGTGTCCCTGCAAGTCCAATGTCATCGGGCGGGAGTGCTCCCGCTGCGCCACCGGCTACTGGGGCTTCCCCAACTGCAGGCGTAAGTTGTCCTGTCTCCTGCCCCGCTTTGTGCAGCACTGACTACTTGGCCCCTTTGGGGGCAAAGACAGAGTTGGAAACAGTTGCATTTTCTAGCCTTGAAACAGCTTCAGGAAAGCAGCCCAGCTCTCTGCAGAGCTGCTGAGCTCTGCCTCCGTTGGCCTGTGCCTTCCTTGGGCTGCGTGGCTCTTGCTTTTCCAAACACACCTCCTTTTTGTGTCTTGCAGCCTGTGACTGTGGGACACGTCTCTGCGATGAGGTGACGGGGCAGTGCATCTGCCCTCCTCACACCCTGAAGCCAGAATGTGTTGTCTGTGAGCCCCAGACCTTTGGTTGCCATCCCCTCGTCGGCTGTGAGGACTGCAATTGCTCTCAGCCTGGAGTGCAGGAGCTGACAGAGCTTGGCTGCGATGTGGACAGCGGGCAGTGCAAGTGAGGAAGCCCTGTCCCTGTGCAGGACACAGCTGGCAGTATCTCTGAATGCTGCTGGGGTGATTGGAAACACTGGAAGGGTGCAGGGAGGAAACATGCAGGATAGAGAAATCTTTCTCAGCACCGTGTGCTTCCCAGCATGGATGAAGCTTTGCAAATACAGCAGCATAAAGCATAGGTTTCTAATGCTGCATCTTTTGCATCCTGCCCAGGTGCAAGCCCAATATAATTGGGCGACGGTGTGACCTCTGTGCCCCTGGCTACTACCACTACCCCAGCTGTCGGCGGTGTGACTGCCATCCTGATGGCACTGAAGCGAGCGTGTGCGACCCGGTGACAGGGCAGTGTCACTGCAAGGTCAGTCCTCCAATGCCTTCATGTGATGCATTTATGCTTGGTTCAAGTCTCCTTGCTCTGGCTGTACAGCTGGTTTAGCCCTGGGGCTGTGGGTGTTTGATTCCTGCTGGGTTGTGCGATTCAGAACACCCTGACAGGCTTCTCCCCATCTTTCCTGGCTGCCAGGACTCACTCACCAGGCTGTCCGTGGGCAGTCAGGCAGCCTGAACTCTGAGCCCTGTTGTCAGAGAATGATGCAGGTGAAGCTGTCAGCCCACTCGCTCCTGCTCCTATGTGAGCAGAGTAACTCAAACTGCTGTTCAGCTGCCTTCTCCTGCTGCTTTGCAGGGCTTGAAGTGCTTAGTTCAAGAGAATTCAATGTTTGCTGTGTGGTGTGGTGGCAAACTTGTTTGGGGACTGCTTAATTGTCTTTCAGTGTCACAGTGATGAGCCTTGTTGGGCTTGATCACTCCTAGAGCCATCTCTGCTCTCTGCTAAGACCCAGCAAGGAGCCTCTGACAATATTGAGCTTTGCATATCTTCCAGGAAAATGTGGAAGGCCCAAGGTGTGACCAGTGCCGCCTGGGGACGTTTTCTTTGGATGCCAGCAACCCCAAGGGGTGCACCAAGTGTTTCTGCTTTGGTGCCACCAATCGCTGCCGCAGTGCTGTGAAGTACCGAGCTGAGGTGAGGGACCAGCAGGACAGCTGAGCTGCTGTCTTGGGTCTTCATTGTACACTTGTCTTACCCTGGTAGAAGAGAAGGTGTGAGGAGTGTTATCCTTGTCCTGCTATGCCCATCTCCCATTTTCAGACCCTTTTCCTGGTCTCTGGAGTCTGATAGGGTAGAAAGTCATGGATGGCATTTGGGGATTATGTCAGGCAAGAGTGCTCAGTTTTCCAATGGCTTCATCAGGATGTGTGTGAGGTTGTGACCCTGTTGGCATCTTTTCAGCCAAACTGAGAATTGCTCTTCTAAGCATCAGCATCCAAATGCCTTCTGTAGCTCCTCCAGGGCACAAGGGGAGAAACACGTATGCTTGATCTTCCCCTACAGTTCATTGACATGAATGGCTGGCTCTTGATGAGCAGTGATCGCCAGGAGGTGCCAACAGCCCTGAGCCTGCGGGAGCAGCTCCTCCGTGCTGATCTCAGGAACCTCCTGGATGCCTATCAGGAGCTCTACTGGGTTGCACCCAGCTCCTACCTTGGGGACCGGGTAAGAGCACAGTGGCAGCTGGACCAGCAGTCTTGCACATCCCTGACCCCACTCTCTGGGCCATGCACAGCTCTGACTCAGGTTGCAGGTAGCAGCTGATGCAACTTGGCTCTTCCTTAGGTTTCCTCCTATGGTGGCCACCTGCGCTACGAGCTTCACTCTGACCCACGGAGGGGTGATGTCTTCATTCCCATGGAGTCCCGTCCAGATGTGATCCTGAAGGTGCAGCCCGAGCAATTCACCAGTGCCTCCTGCTAACGTGTGCAGGATGAGGTGATGACCAATGCCATCCTTGCTTTTCTCAGGGAAATCAGATGAGCATCATGTTTCTGGAAGGCTCCTACCCTTCCCCGGGGGAGGTACATGAAGGCCGGCTGCAGTTGGTGGAGGTGAGTTAGCACACTGTATGTACCAAGTGCTCAGATGCTACTGAAAGGAAATGACTAGCTTGTAGGCAGAAGAGAGCGTTGCTTTGAGCTCAGTATTTTTTGGATGGTCCTGTGTGGAGGCAGGAGTTGGATTTGATGATCTTTATGGGTCCCTTCCAACTTGGGAAATTCTGTGATTTTTGATGGTGTCTTTTGCAGCAGAACTGGCTGTGAAAATCCAAGAACTGCTTTACCTGTGAAAAGGGAGCTGAAGGTTGGACTGGATGCCATAAAATAAGGGTTTGTTCTTCTTGTCAGTAACGTCAGTTCTTTTCCCTGCAGAGTAACTTCAGGCACACGGAAACACACAACCCTGTATCGAGAGAGGAGCTCATGATGGTGCTGGCAAACCTGGAGCAGCTGCAGATCCGGGCACTCTTCTCCCAGCTCTCCTCCTCTGTGTCCCTGCGTCATGTGGTCCTGGAGATTGCAACAGATGCAGCTACAGGTGTCCCTGCCAGCAACGTGGAGTTGTGCCTTTGCCCAGCTAACTACCTGGGTGACTCCTGCCAGGTAGGAGCAAGAGGAGCTTGCACTATTCTAGGCAGAGAGTGGTTGAACAGCTGCAGACAGACACCCCTCGTGCTTGGTGCAGGTGGCAGTCTGTGGGGTTAGGATCTCTGTGCAGAGCAGTGGTGCTGCACAGTCTGCTTCCAGGCCAACCCCTGAGGGTTTTAGCTTTGATTACAGATTAGGCTGTGCCTGAAGAAGGAACAGCATCTCCCAAATTCCCCCACACTGACCTGCTCACGGCTTTCCTCCTGCCAAAGCACAGCACACCTGGGGGATGTGTGCTGGCTGCATCTGGCCTCTTGGTAGGGACATGCTAGGAAAATTTGTTGAAGACCTAAATCAAGTTCATGCAGTACCTTGGAGGAGATCCTCTGCCTGGCCAGTTGTCTCTTACCAATGAGGAATAGAAGATCTTCCTTGTTGCTTTTAATCTCTTCTCCTTCAATACAGTCCAGTGGGAATTCTGTCATGGAAATTAAATGGGTCTGTTTGCTTTGCCTGAATGTTTTTCACATCTCCTTCTGCTCTGTCCTCAGGAATGCGCTCCAGGTTACTACAGGGACACCAAGGGGTTATTTTTGGGGAAATGCATCCCATGTCATTGCAATGGCCACTCAGACCAGTGCCTGCCAGGATCTGGGATATGCCTTGTAAGTAAACAGTGAGACAGCATGGCCTTTTGGAGCTGGAAAGCTGGAGTTTGGAATCTGTAGTTCGGGATTTAGAAAGCTCTTCACGTGCGAACTGTGCCAGTGGGACCATGCTTGAATTAGAGCTTTAGCTGCATGTGAGATTTTGGGGGTGTTCCCCACTCAGGGTCAGGTGGAAGATAGTTCTGGGAAAGAAAAGGGAGTGCAGCATCCAGATACCTGGTGGGGGGATTTCCTGCTGGCGGAGCTGAGCTTGCAGCATGACTTGTCCTTGCAGAACTGCCAGCACAACACAGAGGGAGATCACTGTGAGCAGTGCAAGGATGGCTATGTGGGCAGCCACAATGCTGACGGGAGCCTGCAGTGTGTCGGATGTCCGTGTCCTCTTTCCGTTGCCTCCAACAAGTGAGCACCCTAGAATGGGATTGTCCCCACATCAGGGCACTGGTTCGGCCCTGGGGATGCTCCAGTGCCAGCCTTGTCCCTGGACACACACCTGCTCCCTAGCAGCCCACACCATGGGGTCAGTGCCTTGGCACCACCTCAGGTGATAGCTGCACTTTCCCATTCACCCCTTCTCATTTCAGTTTTGCCATTGGTTGTGTGCACAAGGGCTCCGGCACACAGTGCCTCTGCAAGCCTGGCTACGCTGGACCCAACTGCGAGCGGTAAGGAGGATGGCACCTCTGTTTCTTGAGCCATGGCCCCATGCTAGTCCCATGCAGCCACTGCTGTAGCAGAAGAGATGTCCTCATAGAGACTGCCTAGGAAATAGCTGGCTTTGCCTTGAGTGTGCTCTGCTTGAGCAGGATCTCTTTCAGTCCCTTTCACATGCACATACTCCATTGCTGTCTCCACTGCTGATTTATTTTGTTAGTGTGGTTGCATTGCTTAGCCATGCTTTGCCTTGACTTGCAGTCTATGATAAAGGCATCTTTCTGGGGTATCACAGTGCCAAACACAAAGTGCTTTGAAATCTCAGAGTGTTGTATCAATTACAATCCTCTTGGATGCCCTCAGTGCTGTAATTGCTCAAGACACAGGGGTGGTGCAGCTCTGGGATCCCCCAGAGCCCTGGCTGTGTTTTAACTCGCTGTGTTTTTCCAGGTGTGCCCCAGGATACTACGGCAATCCCCTGGTGATTGGCAGCTCGTGCCAGCCCTGCGACTGCAGCGGGAACACAGATCCCAACATGCTGTTCAGCAGCTGTGACTCCCTAACAGGCACCTGCACGGGTTGCATGCATCACACAGCCGGTGCGCGGTGCGAGGTCTGCGCCCCTGGCTTCTATGGGGATGCAGTGGCAGCCAAGAACTGCACACGTGAGTGGGACCAGCAGCAAGCACTGGGGGAATAAGGACAGACTGACCGGGGACATGTCAAGAGTTTTAGCAAGGTTGTACAGCATTCATTGGGCTGTGCATTGCACGGGTGAGTCATGCACTCAGTTGCATGCATGCCAGGACAGGCAGCCTCTGAAGATGATAATAGGAAAGAAAGCATCTCCAAAAACCTGCCCTCCAGCATCACAACTGCAGAGCTTCTGATCCAGCCCTGTTTGCAAGCTGCCAAGCCACACCTGGGTTGGAATGGCCTTGCTCCAAGCAGCTCCTGCAGCAGCGGTGCTGGCACTCCCTGGGAGCGTGGGTGTGCACAGCCCACTGCCAGCACTGCTCCTGTGTGTCTGAGGAACAGCCAAACTGCAGCTCACCAAAGGGGAACTGCCCTGGGCAACCGTAATGGAAATAAATTGCCAGCAGGAGCAAATCCAACCAGAGAAAAGTTCTGTATATGCTGTGATTGTGATAAGACAGGGGAGAAATGGGATTCCTTGTCAGGAGTAAGGAGGTCTGGCGTGGCTGATGGGTCTTTTGAATTCAACCTGTAACCGTGTGTTTTCCCTGGCAGAGTGCAACTGTTCACCCTGTGGGACTGATTCATGCCATCCACAAACCGGGCAGTGCTTCTGCAAGGCTGGAGTGACGGGGCAGCACTGTGACCACTGCGAGGTGAGGCTGCCTGTGTACCGTGCTGGTGCCTTTGCTTGTCGTGGGTGCTCAGCTGCAGCCTCAGCAGTGATGCAGTACCCTATGGGAAGCTGCAGCAAACCTCATTTCCCTGCATGTATCCAGCATGATAAGGGCTGGTTTGCCCTAAACAGTGCCCACACTGACCCACTTTTCCCTAGGAGGGGTACTACGGCTTCGAGGGATGCTCTGGCTGCCGGAGGTGTGACTGTGATGTTGGTGCCATGGGGAGCAGCTGCCAAGCACAGACAGGCCAATGCCACTGCCTGCCCGGCGTCAGCGGATTGCACTGCCAGCAGTGTGCTCCGGGCTACTGGGGCTTCAGTGAGAGGGGCTGCAGAAGTGAGTCCAGCTTCCCAGCCATCGGGTCCCTCCCATGAAGGAGTGGGACATGGTTTTGGTGGCACATGTGTTAGTCAAATGGCTAGAGAAGGAAAACAACCAACCCTTGTTTGGGGTCCTGTGCGTGTTGCCGGTTTGCACAGAGAAACTCCCAGCAGTGCTTGTAAATGGGCAGAGATGCAATTGCACAGCTGGAGTAAAGCCACACATTCCCTTCCCTTCAGTGTGGCAAAATGATGACGTGGCTGTTTCCTTGTTATTGAACTTGGCAGAGTGTGAGTGCAGAGGGGGCTCTTGTGACCCACGCACCGGGGAGTGCACCTGCTCCAACGGGCTGACAGGGAAGCAATGCGACGTCTGCATGCACAACTATGAGATCCCCGTGGCAAACGGCCCAGACAGCATGAGGTGTGAAGGTGTGTATGCTGCAGTCCTGGGGAAGGAGGTGAGGGAAGCTCTGGCAAAGGGCTCTGCTGACTGTTCCATTCTCTGGGCAGTGTGTGACAGCTGCGTCCTGCTCCTGCTGGAGGATCTGCAGAGCATTGAGATGTCCTTCCCCTCCATCCGGAGCCAGCTGGTCAACCTCAGCGCCAGCTCCATCGCCTGGGCTCGCCTCCATAGTCTCAACAGCACTATGGCAACTGTTGCTGTGCGTGGCAGGTTTGGTGCTGCTTTTTGCCTGTTTGTCCTGGCCTGCTGGCTTGATTTCAGCTCTCTTCTTTTCCAGAACCAACTGCGTGAGTACCACAGAGCCATGAACAAGGTCAGGCAAAGGGCTGATGAGCTGGAGGATGAGAACACGGACCTCACGCAGGATTTGAATGCGCTGCAGCACAGGGTAGGATATTTCTTCATCTTCCCATTGCCAGAGCAAGAGCTCCCCTTTTATCTAAATTGAGGGCTTTGAAGGCTGTGAGAAACCCAGCTCAGTCAGGCTGCGTCTCCTGCTCAGCCCAGCACTGGGCTGTGGGTGCAGACATGTCTTACATGGCCAAGCTCTGTGAGCTGCATTGCTCCCTTGGAGGACTGTTAAACATGTCATAACATCAAGATGCCTGGAAAAATGTCTGTATGTACATATATCCATGTTTTCAACAGCCCGACTGCAGAATGGTCGCGTAAAACATGAACTTATGCTTCAGGTAATAAATAGTTCTGTGTGTTTTAGATTATGATGACTCACAGAAAAGCAAGCCATTTAGAGCAGCATACAAGGGAGACTTACCAGAGAGGAGAGCAACTTCTGCTAATTATTCAGAGTATTCAGAAAAGCACTGGAGGTGAGTGAAGAGTCTCTGCTTTGTGGGTTTCTCCTGCTGGGAATGCCATGTTGTCACTTTGCAAACAGCACAGAGCACTGCATCGCTTAGAAAGGGCCATGGAAAAAAGAAGGGGAAATAAAATTGTGATGGAGATCCACACAGACTTGTGACTGTATAGGTAGACGAGGGGATATTGAACCTCTGAGGAGGTTCCAGTTGGATATTAGGAAACATTTCTTCTCCAAAAGAGCAGTGATGCAGTGGCACAGCTGCCCAGGGAGGTTGGGGGGGGTCACCATCCCTGGAGGTGTTCCAGAGCTGTGGAGATGTGGCGCTGAGGGACTTGGGCAGTGGGCACAGTGGGGTGGTCTGGGGTTGAACTTGGAGATCCTACAGGTCTTTTCCAACGTCAGTGATTCTGTGATTATGAGTCCCAGCTGTTAAGCTGAACACAGTGTTTGGAAAAATATGTCAACGTGGCACAAATATTATTAAAAAGCATAAAACTCATCTTTCAGGAGAGATTTAGTAAAACAGAAAGGGACTTGGATCTAGGAGAGGAGGCAAAGCCACAGGAACGTGCTTGGGATGTAGCACACATTCCTGGTGAGGGCTCAGGGAACAGAAATGTGGCAGGGCCCTCAAGTGATGTCTCAGGCTGGGTGTCCAAGCACTGCACAGAGGCTGCCTGCATTTTGGTGAGAGAAAGAGATGGAAGGTCTCAGTTGCAAAGGGTCTGGTTTGAGGATGCTAATGAGACCTGCATTTCCCTGCAGACCTGGTGCGGCAGATGGCCACGTTTGGGGCAGCAAATGCCAGCACCACCTCCACTGAGGAGTTTCGGCAGAAGATGGCAGAGGTGGAGAGGATGCTGAGGGAGATGAAGGAGCGGAGCCTGGGTGGCCAGGAGGAGCTGGCAAGGCGTGAGCACAAAGAAGCTCAAAAGTGTGAGTGCGGGTTAGCAGCACGGGGCAGAGCTGTGCTGGCCCTGCTTGGTCTGAATAAGTCACCCTGTGTTTCTTCATATTCATTGTCACGTGAGAGGGCACTATTATTCAGAATAATAGGGCTTCAGATAAGGGTTCTTTGTATAGAGCCTTTCAGGTGCGGCTGGGCATCTTTCTGAAAGAGATCCCATCCTTGTCACTAGAGGTTTATAGACAATATTGTATGAGATCCTGTGTTATCTAGACTGAAAGAGGAAGGGATACCTGGAAAGTGAGACGAGAATTAGGCATTTCCACAGCCAAGCACAGAAAGATGAACACCAGTTCTCAACTCATCCACCCCCAGTGTTGCACCAGGTGAAGAGTGAGCTTCATGCCCACTGGGAGTCCAACCAGGCACTGATGAACAGCATCCAGGACTGGCTGGCACAGCACAGCTCCCAGCTGATGGATCTCCGTGATGCCCTCAATGAGGCTGTCAACAAAACCAGGCAGACAGAAGACTTGAACAGTTTGAACCGCAACAACCTGGAGGAGAGTCAGGTAGACCTGCACCAGATGAACCCGTACTGCCATGCAGTGAGGGGGAACCTGCCCTGACCCCACTGGTTCCTAACTCCATGTCTTTGTGTCTAGCAAAAGAGCCGTGAACTCCAAAAGCAGTATGGGCTGGTGCAAGAGACCCTGAGGATGGCTGAGAATGCCCTGGCCAAGGTCTCCAACTTCCTACAGAAGATGGAGAGTGCAAAGGAGGTGTGTGATGGAGTTGCTTTGACATGGGCAGAGCACAGTGGGGCGACCATTGGGGGTGACACATGTCCTTGCAGGCATATGAGAAGCTGGCAGCCCTTCTGGATGGGGCAAAGCTGCCTCTGACAGAACGAGTGAAGAAGTTCTCTCCAGCCAGCAGTAAAATCCCCATTGTGGAGCAGGCTGAGGAGCACGCCCGGCTCCTGGATGAGCTGGCAAGGAACTTGTCCAGGTGAGGCTTCTGCCCAGCTCCCTGGTTCTGTCATCCTGCTGGGGTTAGGGATGGGATGCCACAGCCCCAGCACTGCAGCAGATTTGCAGCAGGGTGTTTTCTCCAAGGCTTGAGGAACCTGAGGAAGCCGAGGTGTTTGTCCTTGGGGACAGGAGCCCAGCATGAGTGGTCTCTATGGCCCTGACTGCTTTGTCTTCCAACACAGCATTATCCAGGGCACAAACCAAGATGGCTTTATCCAGAGGGCGATCGATGCCTCCAACGTCTACGCCAGCATCATTGAAGCAGTGGGAAAAGCCGAGCGAGCTGCCCATGATGCCGACGAGGCTGCTGGCGAGGCTTTGATGGTATGTGCTGTGCAAATGAGAGAAAGCAAAATTCCATCTGCAGCTGTGCAGCTTTTCACACCCGCACACAGTGGTCTGCTGCCCCTTCCCTTTGAGTCTGCAGCACTTTGTGCTGGAGAACGGAGCAACTGGTGAGGCTAGGGCTGGGCTTGGAAGCTTCAGGTCACCCCATCGCACCCCTGCAGCCAACCCCACTGCAGTTGCCCATTGAGTATCTTTGTGTGGGCCAGGGACTTGAATTCCTTTTCCAGGCTCTGAGGCAGCACAGCAAATGTTTGTTTTACAGAATGTCATGTCAGAAAATCTTGGGGCAATCTCTAAAGAGCTGAAGAGGAACAGCAGCAACCTTGAGGAGGGCGTGAGGAGAGAGCAGACAAAACTCAATGGGGGTGAGAGGGGCTCCATCACAGGCTGGTGGCTTTGGGCTGGACAGAGACCCAACGCACAGAATACGTGTTGTTTTTGTTTTTTTAATTGCAGCTATTAAGGGCACTCTGCAGGCAGCAAAGGAGAAGCTGGCTGACCTCCGCAGGAAGAAGGAGCAGCTCTTGAGCCAGCTGCAGTCTGTGCAGGATACGCTGGGCAGGGACCAAGGTTTGTTCTGGGTGTTCTCTGCCCCCATCCTCACATCCAACTTGTGACCCAAGTCTGCTTCCTCCCCTCTCCTGACCATTTCGGGGATTTTCATCCTGTCTTTCCAGAGGACACTAAGGAGACAATTCAGAATGCCAAAGCAGCTGCCATAGAGGCCAACGAGACAGCTGCGAGAGTGGAAGATACCCTGAGCACCATGAAGAAGAATCTGGATGAGTGGAAAGACAAGTATGGAGGCCTTCGAAATGAAGACCTGAACCAGGCAGTCCAAGATGCCAGGAAATCTGGTGAGTGCTGATCCTGCTCAGCCTCCGGGGCTGAGAACTGTGCTTTCAGAAGCTGTGCTTTGCAGCTCCGAGTCAGGAGCGCAGGGAAGTGAGAGAGCCAACTCTGGGTGCTCCAAATCCTGTCCCTTTATTTTAAATCTCAGTCTGCAGTATGTATATCACCCATGGCTTTATTGCAAGAGGTTGCATGTGCTGGAGCATTTTCAAAACCCCGTATCGAGGCTGCTGTGCATGGGGAAATGGTTGTGTGATTCAGCTTCCACTGCTTTTGACTTGCATGTCTCAGACCTGCCTGAGCTTCATGTCTCCCTCACTAGTGCTTAAAACAACTGCCTCTCTCTCATGCCAGTGTCCAGCCTGGAAAGCACCATCCCGCTGCTGCTGGGGAAGCTGAGCAGCCTGGAGAACAGGAGGAATAAGAATGCCACTGTGTCAGAGAACATTGTGCGCATCCGACAGCTCATCACGCAGGCGAGGAACGCTGCCAGCAAGGTGGGATTGTGGGTGTCAGGGGTGTGGGGTGAATGGGGGCTTACTTGGGGGTGCTTTGTGACTGGGAGAGGTATCTGGAATAGCTCTGGGACTACCAAGCAGGGTTGCTTTCTCATGGGAAAACTCCCAAAAGTGCACTTGGAAGAGCTGTCGGGCACGTGAGGTGGCAGCAGTGGATTTCAGCTCTTTAGAGTTGGATTTCTTTCCCTCCAGGTGAAAGTCCCCATGAAGTTCAATGGCAGCTCAGGAGTGCAGGTCCGGATGCCGAGCAACCTGCAGGATTTGGCAGCCTACACATCCCTTAAATTCTACATCCAAAACCCTGAGCCCAGGAGCCAGCAGGATGGGGCAGAGGAGGGGCGGTTCATTCTGTACCTGGGCAGCCGTGAGGTGAGTTTGGGACAGGAGGGAAGCTGTAGGTAGCTGCTCCCCAGCTCTGGTGCACCAGGGAGAGCAGTGCTGGGTGCTCTTGCCCTTTCTAATGTCAGTGTCCTGGCCCTGTCTCTCCTCCACGTTCAGGCCACTGGAGACTACCTGGGTATTGTACTGAAGGACCGCAAAGTGCAGTGGGTGTACAAACTGGGCAACGAGGAGCCAGCTTCCCTGACCATCGATGAGGAGATTGGAGAGCAGTTTGCTGCCATCAACATCAATAGGTTGGAGATGGGTGTGATACATTCTGAGGCAGCTTGCTGGGAGCCTGTCCCTGCAGTGCATGTGGGTAGTGCTGGGTCCAAAAGATCAGCACCGAAACACCTCAAAAAATTGTCAGGGAAATGGTCTCACCACATCGTGGAGGGTCTGGGGGTTGCCTTCAGGTTGAAAGATGATGCTCTTTGGCAGAGCTGTGTGGGGAGGCCTTTTACTCAAGGAGAGCAAGGTTGGCTCTTCTTTGGGCATCTCTACTTCACTTGACCATCCCTCCCTGCTACAGGATCCTGCAGTACGGGCAGATGTCAGTGATAGTGGAAAGGCAGACGGTGCATGAGACCAAAGGAGACAGCGTGGCCAAGGGGGAGCAGGGGCTGCTCAACCTCGACCCACACAACGTGGTCTTCTATGTGGGCGGCTACCCACCCAGCTTCATGGTGAGATGGGTTTCCTAGGAGGTATCAGCAATATCTTTGAACCATATTGGCAGGAGAGGCCGTGATGTTTTCATGACAAAGCCAAAATCAAACTGTTTGGTTACGTTCCCAGCCCCCTCCCACTCTGCGTTATCCCAACTACCGCGGATGCCTGGAGCTGGACACGCTGAATGAGGAGGTGGTGAGTCTGTACAACTTCCAGCACACCTTCCAGTTGGATACCACCGCTGAGAAGCCCTGTGCAAGGTAAGGCCATGCAGTCAAGCAAGGCAGCACCTTTGTCTGCCCCGTTTGGGGGCAGTTGGCTTTGGAGTGATGTCTCTTGTCTCTTCTTGTGTGTCTCAGGTCTAAGTCCACAGGAGATCCCTGGCTGACCGACGGCTCCTACTTTGATGGTACTGGTTATGCGGAGATCAAGTTTGAGAGTCAGTTTGGCACAACCAAGCGCTTTGAGCAAGAGATCCGGATTGTCTCTTACAATGGCATCCTCTTCTTTCTGGAGAATCAGGCAGGTGCCACTTCTGGGGAGCCTTCACCCTTTAGTCAGTGTGATGGGGGCAATCTCAGCCCTACCTGCAGGTATTCTCCATTCAGGGTTGTGAGGAGAAGATGGCTTTGGAGATTATAGTGCTGTTTAAAGCAGTACATCTGCACTATTGTTAAAAGCCACCAGAGGGCTGGACAAAGCCCTGTCAGCCAGGGCAATCACTAGGCTGGTGCCAGAAGGACTGTCCTAAACTCCAGCACTCATGCACAGAGCTTTGAGCTGGACCAGGGTTCACCGTGGCAGTGAGTGCTGCCTTGAACCTTTCCATTGCCCCCAACACAGGGTTGCTGCTCACACATGGGTCCCTCGTTGCTGTCAGTGACAGGTTGAGGCGTCAGCTGCAGGATCTGCTTCTGCCAGTGCTGAGCCCTGATGTTGAGCATCCAACCTGCCTCCCACAGGGACAGTTCCTGTGCCTGGCCATCCGGGATGGGAAGCTGGTGCTTTACTATGACTTCAACACGGGCCTGGAGATGGCAAAGCCCAGCAGCAACTCTTCCTCCATCAGCAGTGCCACGAACAAAGCGGTAAGGGGGGAGTGGGTGTCCACACTGGGGCTGGCTCTTCATCCAGAGTCTGGAGTCTAGTTTTGGGGCAAGGTTTAACGCCTGCAGGCTCTGGGCCTCCTTTTTGAGTATGCTTTGCTTGGAGATGTGAATTGGACATTTCACGCTCTGCTCTCTAATGGATCCAGTTGCTCATTTTTCTTATCTGTTCGCAGATCCAGATCTTCCTCCTCAAAATGAATAACAAGAAGCGCATCCTGGTGCGTCTGGAGCGCCTCACCATCTTCATGGTGGAGCAGGAGAACTCCTTGGAGAATGCTGTCTCCTACTACCTGGGCGGTGTGCCTCCAGCAGTGCTGCCCCCCAGGTGGGTCTGGCCCACATCTACATCTTCATCTTTGGGGCCCCCAGGCCTGGCTCTTCCTCAACCACATTCAGGACTGCTCGAACTCGGGGGGAGGCTTCCTCTTGCTGCCCATCACTGTGGGCTTGAGGATGGGACATCTCCAGGGTGGGGTGAGGTGCTAGTGGGTGTTGCTGAGCCTCCTTAGCTAAGCTGGGTGCTGTGAAGCAGTGAAGCAGTGACCACACCTGGTCATTGTGTGTCCTTCCCAAGTGCTCTGTCTGGGGGCTGCAGGGCCGGATCCTCAGAGGGGTTGTCCTGTTAACACTGCCTGTTTCTCCTGCAGCCTGAAGGCACTCTTCCCCACGGGTGGGCCCATTCGGGGCTGCATGAAGGGCTTGAAGGCTCTTGGCAAATATGTTGACCTGAAGCGCATGAACACTGTTGGTGTGAGCTACGGATGTACTTCAGACCTTCTGGTAAGTGCAGTGCTTCAGCAGCTGGGGATGGGGTCCAGCAGGGAAAGCAGCAGGGGACCCTAGGACAAATTCAATCTCCTCTTTGTGCAGAAGTATAAACCCCACAGCTCCTCAGTGCTGGGGGTCATGGTGAGGTGCCCCCCATGGTTGGCCATAGCACTGGCCAGACCAAATGAGATTCTGGATGCCTACAACACCGGGGCTGATTCTCACCTTGCTTCCATGGTGCCTCCTTACAGGTGGCTCGCTCCATCAGTGTCCATGGCTATGGTTACCTGACCCTGGCCCTCAAGGATGTGCCTGCGCTGCAGGACTTCTACAGTGGCTTCAGCTTCCAGACGAGCCAACGTGAGGGGCTGCTGTACTACCACAGTACACAGGTGGGCACCCACAGTCCCCCCCAATTGTCCCGGTAGTGGGACAACCATCAGTTTGTGCAGGAGAATCAGGTGAGGCTCCTGCTTGGGAAGGAGAGGGATTTTGTTGAAATGTGAGCAGGGATAAAAGGGTAAATCCAGTGAAATCTGGATAACGTGGGTAAATGGGCCCTACCTTGGGACTTGGTTGCCCAACAACGGCACGATGCTTTCTGCAGGAGGGGACGTGCCAGGTGTCCCTACAGAGGGGCCAGCTGGCCTTGAACCTGCTGGAAACCAAAGTCACCACTGAAAATACCTATGCAGATGACAGGACCCACTACGTGGCCTTCTACAGTGATGCCCAGGGGTATGTGTCTTGGTGATGCACAGGTGCTGAGGGGCCAGCAGCCCTAGGGCCCTGCTCATCCTGCCCCTCTCCTACCCCATAGGGTGCGGCTCTATGTGGATGATGAGCTGCAGGACACTGCAGCTGGGGCCAGGGCCAGTTGGAGGCAACGGAGGCAGCAGGATGACCGGGCACTCTTCCAGCTTGGAGGCTCACCAGAGCCCGGTGCCCTCAGCAACCTCACTGGCTGCATCGGGAACGTCTTCGTCAAGCGGTGAGCATCACTGTGCTGCTTCCCGGTGAGCAGGACTCAGCCCCATGCTGCCTTTCGCCTGGCTCGGTTATGGGAACCTCTTCCCCCTGTGTGTAGGAGGTCAGAGCCACAGATGGTGGTGGACCTGCAGCAGAATGTGGAGAGCATCAATGTCACCATGAGCTGTCCTTGGGGCGAGCGGCCGCAGCAACTCAGAGTTGCTCTGAAGAAGGACAGGAGGAAACCCAAGGTATCCCTGCTGACAGATCTCCCATCTTCTCCAGCCACCACCATAGCCCCACAGTGGGGGACCCTCCTTTCACTCTCTTCCTACTCCATGTAGGTGTCCAGCAGGCCCAGCTCCAAGGACCGCCGCCACGACCAGACTGGGCTCTGCCGGCCGCAGCCCCGCACAGCCAGGGACACCTTCCGCTTTGGGGGATCCCCGAGCAGCCGCTGGGAGTTTGAGGAGATCCCAGCCTCCTTCAGCCAGAGGTGAGGCTCACTGTGCCCAAGCCATGTGGGCTCAGCCCTAGAAACCATCGCTTGCCCCTTGCAGTGATGGGAGGCAGGGTGCTCCTGTCATCCCCTGTCCCCGCAGGTTCCATTTCTCCCTGGAGGTGAGGCTGAACTCCTCTAACGGGCTGCTCTTCTACGTGGCGGGGAAGCGAAGCACCTTCATGGCTCTTTTTGTCTCCCACGGGCGCTTCATCTTCCTGGTGGCCATCGGTGGGCGGCGGCTGCGAGTTCGCAGCAAAGAAAAGTACCGTGACCAGCGGTGGCACACGGTGAGCAGAGCACTGGGGCTCAGCGAGGCCTCGCAGAGCCACTTTGCTCTTCCTTCTGGCTTCTCCCACTACACAAAGCCCATGGCCCTGCCACCCATCTTTGGTCCTTGCAGGTCTTCTTCAGCAGAGACCAGAGCCGAGTCCAGCTGGTCATCGATGGGCTGCGAGCCCAGAGTGCTACAGTGGCCACCGCAGAGCTCTTTGTAGCCCGGACCCCCTTGTACATTGGGGGTGTCCCAGATGGAAGAGCCAAGGCTCACATGCTGGTAAGGACTTGTGGGGGTCCCCTGGCATCACCCCATCTCTACTGACTCCTGGTCCCACACCACTGCCCCATGCCCCTCTACGCTCACTCCCAGGGCCTATCTCTGCAGGGCACATCGGTCTCCAGCTTTGACGGCTGCCTGAGGAACCCACAGCTGGATGGGAAGCCCCTTGGTACCCCCTCACACACCTTTGGGGTGACGCCGTGTTATGAGGGTGCTCTGGAGCATGGGATTTTCTTCGCTGCAGACGGCGGGTCCGTCACCCTAGGTACCCCACAGCAGCCCGGGCTGGTTCCCATGGTCCTGGGACTGGAAAGGATGTGTCTGGTGGGAGGTCCCTTGTTCCCTTCTCACCAGTGGCACTTCATTTCCAGCTGATACACTGGCAACTGAGCAGGACTTGGAGGTGACACTGGACGTCCGTCCCCACAGTGCCTCTGGGCTCATCTTCCACATCGGGACAAGGAGAAGCCCCCATCTCGTGCTGTACATGGAGGAGACAAAGGTAGCAGGAGGGATGTCTTTCCCATAGCCCCATTAGAGGCCATCTCCTGCCCACCATGCTCAGCTCAGCGAGTTCTGATGTTTGTCTCTGTGCTAGGTCACCATGAGAGCCAACACTGGGGCTGATGAGTTCTCCGCGTCGGTGACGTGCCCATCTCTCTGTGACGGGCAGTGGCACTCCATCACAGGTGAGGGGACAGCACTTTGTCCCTGGGTATATTGCTCAGCCCACATTTACTGGGGGCAGTCCACTGCCCTTCCTCAGATATTTAAACCCCAGCTCCCACCTGTTTGCATTTAATTTGGGAGATTGCAGCTGCCATTAAGTCATTTACTAATTAGAGTCCTCACCTAATCTTGTTAGTGCTGTCAGACCTGGCAAGCTGGATGTATGGGGTGGCTGCCAGGTCATGGAGCCACTAGCAAGGCTAGGGCTGCCCTGTGCTGCTGCTGGACTTCTGCAAGCAGCACAGTCTGACTCTTGATTTCTTTCTAAGCTATCAAAAGGAAGAACATAATCCAGGTTGAAGTGGACACAGAAAGAAACTATGCAGTGGGACCCAGCCTGCCTCCTGCACCCAGTGCAAAGGCAATGTTCTACCTAGGAGGGCTGCCAGGTGAGTTGAGAAAGATGCACTTCAGCTCAAAACACCCCAAAGCAAGAGTTGTTATTGCTGTTGCAAGTAAGATATGCTTAATCCCTTACTCTGTTATTAGTCCAACACTTGTTTTTCTTTGTTCCTTTTGCAGAAGCAGACGAGGCCAGTACAGTGTCAGCACTACCTCCCCTCCCTCATTATGTAGGCTGCATAAGGAATCTGCTGGTTAACCAGAGCTATGTGAACCTGCTGCAAACAAGGACTGTCAGGGGCTCTGTTGGCCTGCAGGGTTGTCCCGTGCTGTGAGTGCACCTCGGAGTACAGCCTGACACCAGGAAACTGCACTGCTCCCTGGATCCCAGCCATCAGCTGCGAGCTGTGGTCAGCCTGGCCATCTCCAGTGCCTTGCAGCACGAGTCTGTAGCACATGGCTGGGGCCAACATCAGGGAGGGGCCACAAATCCACGGGGAAGGAGAGCAGGGGAGGAAGGGGGGGGAGAAGGGAGCACTTCAGGGGCATCTTTTCACAAATATAACCAAAAAGTTGGAGGAGGCTGTGGAAACAGGTCTGCCTCCTTCCCCAGTGGTCAAGCGTCTGCAGCGGGCCTCATGCTGGCACACAGCTTGTAGTATGGGCTGGAGCACACAGCAGCTGTGCCTCACATCCCAAATCCTGTTCCCTTTACCCCACGCTTACAATGCACGTAGGTTTAGTTCACTGAACACTTCAGGCTGTTAATGACAGTCGCAGACTGCCTTCTGCTAAAGGCAGTAGGCAGTTTGCTTTATAATGCAGTTAGGACAAACTGGATTAGTTCCATCACTTTGGGGTTTTTATATGCAAGGATGCATTTGACCCTTCCCCCTAAGGTCGGTCTCTGTTCACCTGCTGCTGCTGTGCAAGTACAGAGCTGTGCAAGGGGGGCCTTGGACAAAATTCTGCTCGCAGAATTAGCATCTGCCAATCAGATTAATTTATAAGAAGCTGATAATTAAAAAGGAATCAAGAACGCTGGAAGAACTGCTGAGGGAAAGCAGAAGGTCATCGCAATGCCACTCTGCACTCTGTAGTTGCATTCAGCATAGATAGATACACTGATACAAGTCCTGCTGTACGAAGCAAGAAACTGTTGCTTGAAAGGGAAGAAATAAAGGTTACCTCTGGCCAGATTTGCAGTGTCACTGCAGTCACCTGCCCTGCCCCCAGCTGCCTTCTGCCTGGCCCAGCTCACCCCTGCTGACAGTGCAGCCTTCACTTGAAAGACAAAAAACCCAACACATTCTGCTCCCGAAACACCTAGCTCACTTGTGCACTTACACATCATATATATATTTGTGTGTATATATATCTAGCCACGTGGGGACAAAATCTTGCTTCCGAAATGGACTTATAACTTATATATTGTTTTTTATGAGGGGTAAATATTGTAAAGTGGGTTTTTAACATGTCCATCTTCAGTGTAATTATGACCTGTTTTTAAGTTGTAGTATTAAAGATGGTCTTTGTAAATCACTGGTACATACTTTGGAGTCAAATAAAGCTTTATGTTATTCTCTTTCGCTGTAGTGGTGAAGAGCAAATCTGAGACAGTTTTTAATCCTCTGGCCTTTTATCACAAATTAGACTGAATAATGGAGTTAGCTGCTATCAAAAGCATCAAAACCCAACTGCACTGACCAGGAAGAGCAAGTACTGCTTAGGTTTATGTTGAATAGACTGAGAAAAAAACAGTATGGCAGATAAAGAAAATTCCTTTATTTGTAGATTTATATAAGCATAATATGAAGTTAGTAATCCTACTGCAGTTGCTTAAGTTAGTATCTAGGATATCTGTAAGGAAGAGCAAATAATTTAATCTAAACTCATATCTTCCTCTTCATCTTTCTTGTCCTTAGAGTCTCCTTCCTTTTGGTCTGACTTCACACTGTTCTGCATTGCTTTGGCAAATGCTTCTACATCTAAAAGTTAAAGAAATTAGTTATTTGAGTAAAAATTTCGCAATTTCTGGGACAGAATGTATTGTGCATGAGGCTGTGTCACCAGTTGGAAAGCAAACAGTTGTTTCAGTAAGAACCTATTAGCAAAGAAGAAAATCTTGACGCTCATTCACTAGACAGCATTTGGATTTGTGCAGTTTCACCTTGTGCACAGCCAGCCTCAACACTGAATTGCTTTAATAATGGAACAGATTCCAAATGTCCATCAGGGATAACTGCTACCTTCCCCCTCTGCCAGGTAAGGCCAAAGCTGTGCACTCCTTTCAGCTGAACAGCTGATGACTAACAGTGAAAAGCATTCTGAACAAGGTGTCCAGCACCTCCACTCATTTGTAACTCCAACAAATCAACCACAAGGCTGCTCAGCACATCTCTGCAGACCCTCCAATTCTCTAAATGCAATCCTGACACCAGTAGTGCAGGGTGGCTCCTGAGCCACTTGCCTTTTCATTTTAAAAAGAGCAGCACTAGAGTCACCTTTTGGCAGGTACTCACAAACTAATCATTGCCTTCTCCATTCAATGGCTATGTGCAGCGCCAAGAGAAACAAAACAAGCCAACAAAAAGACCAGAAGAACAACCACAGCAACAACTCAAACAGCAAATCCCACCAGTTCATCACGTTCCAACAGCACTGGTACATACCTCCTTTATTTGCTGCATCTATGGCCTCTGCAGGTAAGCCAAACTGACTCATTAGTGGGCCAAGCTGTCCTGAAGCTAAGGCAGCACTGAACATGCTCAATGCCTGTGAATTGGAGTCAAGAGTGTCAAAAACAAAACAGTGTGCATTGGGTTTCTCCAGCACCACGTGGCTACAGTGCAATAACAACATGAGACAGCAGTTTGGGGATGCTTCCACACCCTGTTGCAGCACGCTGACCACGCGGCCTACCTGGAAGCAGCCTCTATCCCTTAAAGGGCACAGACAGTACTGCACTTGGGCCAGGCTCAGACATGCTTCTACACCACAGGCACTGTGTTTTGTAATAAGGAAGTGTTTGCTCTTCATCAGCTGCCTGCCAGTGAGCACGAGGCAATAAGCTGTGCTACACTAAGCAACACAGCGTCACCTCCTGCCAACTACAAACATTCTTCTTAGCCAATGGGATTTTGCATATTGGGAAATTTCAGTCAGTATTAGTTGAAGTTGGCCCAACAGATTTAATCTGACAAAGCGTGTCCAAATGGACAGGTCTGGAATTAAGTACTGGGTTTTACAGAATTAAAAAGGAACACAGTGCTATAAACATTAGCATCTCTTCCCTTTTGTGTGTTCACTTTAGTAACTCAACTTTAAGGAGACTGCTCACAGTCCATTCTTTGACAGGCAGTAATGAATTTGCTGCTACTCTGCTGCCAATTGCCACAAAGTGTTTTAAATAACGAGAAAGGTAAAGTCCAAATCCAAAAGTGGAAGTAAAACAACCTTTCTGGTCTGCCCTTGGCTGACCACTGCAAGGAAGAACTGGTGTTCCATGAACTCATGTCCCTCCTTCCCACTTCTAAGGATCAACTTCCTAGTCTGAGCAGGGGAGGGAATCTGAGAAAACAGGGCCATGTGAATCACGACACGTGGGGAAGGAGAGCAGCACTTTAGGATAGTGGGTAACTACCTGCTGGAACTGAGGAGACGTCAGGGTGTTCTGAATCTCTTCTGCAGTTTGTGGCAGAGACTCCCCTGAGGGAAGGTAAGGCATCAACCGCTCCTGAACTTCAGAGTTGGCCAGAATGGGAGCCATTATCTCGGGAGTCAGAACAGTTGCCAGGTCAACTAGGAAGATGAACAAATGGGTGGCTGTTAGACTATGCACAATAACCCACATTTTGTCATGTAAATGAAGCGTTCTAGTCAGTGGAGCACTGAATCATATTTAGCACTCTGCTGGCATCCTTTCTCCCCTTCTCAGTTTTGCAGCAAGAGTTAAGATTCTCAAATCAGCCAAGCAAAGCAGCACATAAATGGACATAAATAAATAAATAACATTTTAGGACATCTCTCAAATTGGAGCAGGACAGGACAGCACAACAATTCCAAAGGACCCTCCCAGATCCAACTGCTGTCTGGTCAGAATAGTGTTACCTTGCTGTCCTCCTGCTCCAGATGGCACGTTCATAGTAGCTAAAATGTTCTGGAGGTCACTCAGTTGGATGGGCTGGGTTGGGCTGGTGGCTGAGCTGGTTCCGTTACCCGAACTGGGCACAGGGCTCGGGCTGGTCACAGATGCAGCTGCAGGAACAGCTGGGGCAGGCGTGACACGGGTAGAAGAGGTTGTGGAAGATGGAGTCACAGCAGCTGACTGGCTGCGAGAGCTGGAAAGACATCGAGGGAATTAATTCAAAAGGCGAGAAGCTTTGCCTCTTCTTTCTAAGAAGTTTCTTTACAAGCCCTTACAAAACAAAGGGCTAATAACCTCCTCTTAGAGAAGCACCAAGCAGCCTTAATTCCCATTAAATTTTCTGTACAGTAGGCTATCATTCCTCCCATCTACGTGGCAACTTCACACTAGAAAAATAAAGCAGACTTGGACCAAATGGGTGCCCTACCTGGATGATGAACTGCTGGTCGGGGGTCCCCCGCTCCCAAGTAGGCTGGCCAAGCCAGGACCCGTCAGTGCACCCAGCCCACCTTCCATAAACATAAAAGAAGAACAGGTTTAGAAATGCATTCTTTTTCAGGTTTCCTGCACCTCCCTGGTCGAGAGAGGTCACTCTTGTACCTGAAAGGTTTTATTTGCTAAAACAAAGGAGGAGGGGGGTCAAAAGAGCCCAGACCAACCCTCCCCATCCCTCTCTGTAAATATACAGCTCTCATTGCCTGATTTCACATCCCTATTACAGAACTGTCTGAGAAGATAGCTGCACATTTTGGAAATACTCGATTTCCAGATGTGCACAAGGATGAAATTACTTTGGTTCATGCTGTACTCACATGATCAGTGCAACAGAGCCCTTTCCCTTCATCTGCTAGTTTCCAAAACTCCAACTCTTCTCTAAAACCTAAAGCCAAGGCCCTCAGCAGAAGGGTGCAGGGGCAGCCTCTGAACCACACTCATAGATCTGCATTAATTGCAGCTTCACATCTAATGCAGAGATGTAGCAGAAACAAGTGAGCCTTAAGCATGTCACAGACAGAACAAAGACCAAGACCAACCCTGCACAGAACCAAAGCGCCGCAGGGAGAACAGTGATCAAGAAACACAGCAGGAAACCAACACCTGGTCTTCCAGCAAACTGAAACAAACAAAAGAAATGAGATCAGAGCCTCCTTCATCCCCACTGCTATTTCTGGCCACCGAGAATTACTGCAGCATGGAGAACACCAGCTAAAAAGAACTGGGGAAAGGTTTGGCTCCTTGGTGTGCTGGAGCTGGCAGTGACTGATTGTCCCCCTACGACTCCTTTGAGCCACATTTGCCAGATGCTCCATTTACCACACGCTTCCTACTCAGTACTTTCTTTACTACATCTGATTAAACACACTTTCCAACCCAAGCATCTGTATTTATCATCCACCTTTTGGGAACTGATCTGCAGAGGACAGAAGCGCGCCATTAACAAACACAATTAAAAACTGTACAACACTGGAGTCAGAGAAGCACCAGCCATCTGCCCAGGACTCTCCTCTCTATAGGACCCAGTTGTGCAGTATGAAATCATGCCTGCAATACTGCTCATCCATCACAGAGCTTTCACAGCAGCAGGATGAAGCTAACCAGGCTGCATCGCGTGCTACTTTATTCAGTTTGTCCTGGCTAGGAAAAGTTTACCCAGGAGCTGCAATAAAAGCAAAGACCTGAAAGAGAAGTAAACCAGACGTAAAAGAATCAGATGCTACTCGGGGAAGAGATCCACAAGGATTCATCACAACCCATTTGCTGAGGCAAGCAGATGAGTTATTTGGCTTTACATATCAAGCCATCTTATAGCTAGATGTAAAGGCAAAGAAAGAAGAGCTGATGAACACTGTGCTCAGAGCATGAGGAAGCAAGTTTCAGGAGTCCTGAGAAGCTTCAAGAAGGAAGCAAGAAGGTCTTTACCAAACACATGTTAAGCTGGAATCTTCCATCTGCACATCCCAACATCAAATCTGCACATGAAGCTTACAGAGACGCTACTGCTAGATCAGTGAAAATGGACTTTAGTCACTGCCACCTGCTAAGAATTCTTTTGCCTACTTCCACACCAAGGTCTGACATCTCAGTAAATGCTCTACTGGCCTTGGAGCACAGACAGCAATAAGAACAGACTGCTGCAGTGACTCCAACACAGCTCACGTTCCCTTTAGAAAAAGCAGGGCAGTACTTCAAGCTCTCCCCAGTGTTGCCCAGAAGAGGAAGCCCTCACCTGAGCTTTCTTCTACTGACTACAGGTTTCTGCAGGGCAGGTGCACTCCAACCTTCCTCTTGAACTCCACTTTGCACACAAATAGTCACTGGATCAGAAATAGCATGAAAGTATCCCCAGCTTCACAGCTGGGACATCTACCTGGGAACCCTTGGTTTCCTGCTCCAGTGAATATTTAGGAGGAAGAGGAGGGGACTTATTAGGAAAAAAAAAAAGAAAAAAAAAAAAAGGCCAATATTCCTTGCAGCCTGTGCTGTAAGATGAGTGTCATGTAGAACCTGGTACCCATTTCCTGCCTTTTTTTTTTTTCTTCTTTTTTTTTGGGCCCCTTAACTCATCTCTGAGGCAGAGCCTTGCTTTCTCACGTGACAGAAGTGCTATTCAAATCAATAGCACTACTTGGAAATATTGTCAGGTAGGATTTAACCTGGCAGGAGAAAATACCACTTTGGCATAAAGATATTAAAGCATTTTACCAAGTCCTCCTAAGCCCGTTGGTCCGATCAGCTGCATGAGCTGGTTATGGCTCATGTTTCCAAGAAGGCTTTGCAAGCCACCCTCACCTAAAAACAAAAACATTCTGAAACACAACATATTCACATAGGTTTTTTTTTTTTCACAGCACTCCAGCTCAAACAGCAGGAGATTAATTGGCATCACATTCTGTATGGAAAAAACAGTTGCAAGTGTTTACTGATTCACGATGCTCATAAAAGATAAATGCAACTTGGCTTCATAAAAGGTAAGACTCCAGAGAATCTACTGAAAATATACTTCATCTGACAGTCTTAGCTTTCAGTCTGCACCTATTAGCACAACACAGTTTATCTTGCTAAAGGCATGTTTACACTTTTCTGGTATTAACACTGTCCCCAACTCACCCTCCAAAGTCATCAGGAATTGCTCCCTAAGGAACTACAAGTGCTCACTCTAACACAAGGTCTCTCACGTGAAGGAGCAGAGAATGGACTGTACCTCCTAATGCTGAGAGCTCGTGGCCTCCACTCGCATTTCCACCCAAAGCACCAGGCATTGGGGGGTTGTTGAGATACTCATTCACTTTACGGCAATGTTCTTCATCCTTGTCTGTCTTTGGCTCCTGCAAGAAAGTTCTTCTTGGTACAAGGAGAACTGCAAGTCATTTATTCCAACGCTTTTCTTATTTACTTCCCACAAACCTGCATCCAGAAGAAGAGTCGTTTTGATCCTGCCTTGAACTTCAATACATACACACGGCCAGTAGTACACTGAGGAACCCTTTTGAATTCACAATCGTCAGGAAAAATAATCAAATCCTGGAAAACAAGACAGAACAAACAGATATTTCAGGAAAAACGTGAACATTACTGTTAGTCTCCCAGAGACCTCTGGTCCCCTCCCAACCATCTGTTCCAAAGGGGATTTAGAAGGGTAAGTCTGTCGAGTCATTGTAGCATTCACGTTCTAAACCACCTCAGAGCTCTTCCAGCAGGGCAGCAAACAAGGCCAGGGTGACACAGTGCCTCAACACCTCAGCACTGAAACACAAAGCTGTACTCACATCTTCAACACTGCCTGAGGTCCTGTCCTTCCAGCAGAAATGGATGAGGGAATCATCGGTCTGCTGGATGTAAACAAGGCCTTTCCTCTTGTCCGGGGTCACAGTGCTGCCCTTCAGCGACATCTTTCCTGCCCGGAATTCCACCAGGTATTTACTCGAAGAGCCGCGGGAGCCTGGCACCAGGCTCGGAAAGAGCGCGCCTGAAGACATCCTGGGGACAGAAGGATGGGCTGACACGACGAAAAAGCTCTCACGTGCGCTGTTCTCAGCGTGACACCACGCAACGAGGCCCTCAGCTCCAGAACCGAGGGCGCTGCGTTAAAGCTAAACACAGAGCGGGGCGAAAGCAGGACGCTGTGTGCGGCCCCGTTCTCTACACGGAGCACAGCTGCCGAATGAACTACATGGGATGAGATCGCATCCCCGCAGTTTCCCTTTTGGGCTGGCACCACGGCTCGGCAAGGCCGCTGGGCCGAGCAGCCCCCACCCGGCCGGCCCTGCCCCGCGCCCTCAGCCCGGCCCGGCCGCCTTCCCAACGGCAGACCGCCATCTGCAGCCCGTCCCACGAGGCCGCCGGTTACGGCTCCCCTCTGGGCCCCGCCTCCAGGCCGCCCAGCTGCCTCCGCGGAGCACAGCAGCCCCGCACGGAACCGCGTGCCGGACCCGGGCCGGGCCACTCCCTCCCCCGCCGGTACCTGCCGCCTCGCCGCCCGCAGGCCCTGCGCTGCTCCCGCTTCCTGCCCCGCGCCCCGGAAGTCCGCCCGCCGCGGGGCGGGGCGAGCGCCCCCTCGGCCCTCCGCGATTGGGCGACGCAGTTGTCATTCGGTGGCAGAGCCCGCCCCCCCGCCCTGCTGTGTCATCACGGCGGAAAGATGGCGGCGCCCCCATCCCCCCTCCGCCAAGCAGAGGTCGCGACCCCCTCTCTTCTTCAAAATGAGCTTTATTCGGATTTACAGCTTTACAGTGTAACATTGACGTCCGCAGACCTGTACAGACTTCTCTAAAAAGCCAAAGACGGTTGTTAATAGAGACGGGCATCGACAGTTATTAAATATTACAAAAATAAATGCATTTCACTCAGCGGTTCGGCAGGGCCGGGCCTCATCGCAGGGCCGGGCCTCGCCGCCCCTTCCCCTCTCTCCCTCCGACCCCGCTCAGGTGCACGACACGAGCAGCGGTGCCGCAGGGCAGAGCCACGCTGAGCCCTTTGTGACCATTTTGGGGGAAAGCTGTGGAGATTCTGGGAGCGCTTCAGCCAAAGAATTTCCACCGCTTGGTCTCAATTCACTGAGAAACGATTTTTAGTCATTACACAGCTGCAAATGCAGCCGTTTGGTTCTGTTTTGTTTTTTGTTGTTGTTTTTTAATCTGACCAATTCAGGGCACACTCCTGTCCTTGTCGATCAGCACCAGCCATCCCACAAGCACCACTGAGGCAGCTGCCCCCAGCCCTCAGGCACAAAGCGCCCAGCGCCCACACAGCGCCCTCCCACAGAGCTCTCAGCAGCCACTCCATCCCTCCACCAAGGCATCATTTTCACCTCACGCCCACCCCCCTTTTCCCCCCGGCACTCAGAGCTCGGATTTAAATCACTTTTTGCACAACAAACACCGTGGTGACCATAAGCGACCTGGCCACCTCCAGCCGTGTCCTCACACAGCTGCCCCTGCCTCCCTGTACACAAACCTCTCTCACCACCTAGAGGCCCGAAGGGAATTAAGCATTTATTATAATTTTCTTTCTAGATGGTTTCTCTACAGTATTAACATATACTAACACAGTTATCTTATATACAGTGCTTAATCAAGTTATAAAAGTGACATTCTTTTAAAAGGTGCAAAGTTATGTTTTGACATGTAAACTACTGAGGCGAGATCTGCATTTAAAATATATTTTTTCCACTTCCAGAGCGATCACCATGTGCCATCGGGCATCCCGTGGCTCGCCAGGCAGAGACTTTTCAGCAGCAATGAGAAAATATTTTGTAAATGTTTTCAGTGAAGAACAATAAATTAAAAGAACAGAGTTGGAACCCATTTGACATTTCCCTAAAAACCATTACACTAAAGAGAGAACGGGCTAAAGACGGAGCTAACTCTTACTTTAGGAAGCTTGCCAATTTATTTTTAAATTACATGAAATTCCTCAACTGAAGTTTCAAATAAACATGGTATAATTCTGTGTTTGCATAATGAAAACGGTGTTTAAATTAAAATTCTAATCCAAGAGAAGAGAGATGCTAACCTGTCCATTCCTTCTTAAAAACATAGTATTTACCAATTACTCTGCATTTTTTCCATTCTATTCATATGCTTTTAAAGAGCACTGACTCCAACCTTAATTATAATTTAGCTTAAGCAAGTTTTAATCTCCTGTGGGATGTTAAACTGGCTTAGCCTGTGAATCTTTCCAATCCTCATCCAGTAAGAATGGTTCCACAGCGGGCAGAAAATCTGCAAGGAGCATTCCAATGCCTGGAACAGCAATTCAATTTGATTTTTACACAAAGACTCAGAAGTATTTTTATGCTATCCCATACTGACCAGCAGGGTCTTTTTAAAAGTCAAGCATCTGAGCGTTTATTAGAAACAAAATATAAATTTGTTCTCTGAGCCACATTACCACATTTAGTTTGTGTGTAGAGAACATCAGAAAGTGTGATTTCTGGCAACAGAACAACGTTGCCATGAGCACATTTCAGGTTAGGCCTTTTTATTGCCTTGAATTTTTACCATTTGTCTCAGTTTTCCAACAAAGAAGACAACTAAATCCCCCAAATTAAAGTCAGTCCAATCACGTGGTGCATAATTCGATACAAAAATGTTTCTCCATGATTATGTTACCTTTTGCTTTCTAATCCTATCACTGGGATAGAAGCACAACCTGCTCTTCAGATGAAACCATGGATGTGTTTCGGCATCAGCTGGATCAATTCTTCCACAAATTCCTCAAGGTGCTGCTGTTTGCACCAGTGATCTCTGAACCACTGTAAGCCTAAATGCAATGCAGCCATTTTCCTTTTTTGCCCAGTTCCTCAAAAGTTTTCATTAAAAAACAAATAAAAAAACCAAGCAACCTCAGGATTAGTTTTACTTACTAGGCCTAATTTTTCCAGACTCCTTTCCTCTCTCCTCACCAGAAGTGTATCACTTGGAAAGAAAATTAAGGGATCAGTCCAGTAATTGATCTGTAGTTCAATTATTTCCATTATATGGCTTTGACGTTTCAATATGGAACAAAAAAATTCCACTTTTATGACATCACATGCTCACAGAAAACATGTAATAGGTAACTATGCCACAGCTTGAAATTGATTCTGCTCTTTTACAACATACAAAACAGACGTGACCTAATAATGAAAAACATGCAAACAAAAACATCCCAGAAATATGAGATCTGTGTGGATATACATACCAAGTGCTTCCAAATAAAACTTTAGTCTAGAAGCATATTTAGTGCCAAAGCTGCCAAAAGTAGTGCAGAAGATCTAAGCCTCCAAGTGGTAGCAAGCAATATATTTTACACTGTAACCACCTCTGCATTCCTGCAATTGCTCCTGAAGTTCCTCATACTTTAAGAGCAGCATCTGACTTCAGAAAAAGCAGGCATCGTTTAATGCACCTTGCTCTTAACGTGTGTTTTATGTAGTTTTATCACAGGTATATAGTTTAATGCTCACAGTGACCAGAAATTGTGAAGACTTTGTAACAGATGACTACAGTTTGAGAAGCTAAAGTTGTTTTCTTGTTTCTCAATGTCTTTGAATTACTGAATCATATTGAGAGGGGGGCCAGCAGCTCCAGTCCCCACATAGTGCTACATACTGTATGAAAGTTTCACATGCATCTCTTCATGGGAAATAGCCACAGTACTAGATTTGATCATGTTCGTACCTTGTGAACTTTTCATCCCTGCTCCAAGTTCTGAAAACTTAGATTCCTCACTACTCTAAGTAAAGATGGTATTACCTCTATTTTCTTAACGTTACATAGTTTTCAAGGATGTTATGAGCTCTACCAGATACAGCATACCTTCCTGACAAAAAACTAGGGAAAAAATGGAGAACCAAAGGTCCCTTTAAAAATTAGTGAAAATATGATGATTTCAGGTGTAGCCTTATGAAAAGAATGCAACAGTGTTTAAATATTTGGCAATCCAACATTAGTGACCATTAAATCCTTGATTGCTCACTGATAGATGTTTTGTTAGGATTTACTTAGAAAAGCTGAATTTCGTTATTCACAAAACCAGACTAACTGGCTTACAATGAAATCTAGTAACTAGATGTCCAGATGAGATGAGCTATTGGTTCCATTATTTCAATATATGTCCGGACAGTCTGAGAAATTTCTATCAAAATAGCCACCTGAGTACAGCCAATCTGAAGTCCCGGTGTGTGGGTTAGTGCCTTGATGAAACCACCTGAGAACAGAAAAAAACAGGTAGTTAGGAGGGGGAACAAAAAGCCCAGAACTTTGCTTCTTTCCCAAGAACATTATTGAAAGACACTGATATTTCTCACTGGAGGAGGAGAGCCTCTGCCACTATTCTGAGCACGAAAAACAAGGCATTAAGCTTCCTGCACAGTGGTCACTGCCTGACCATTCATTCTTTTTTGCATGAAGTCAGGAAGGAGTACAAAATGGATTTTCAAATTGCTGTCTTATTCCAAATAATAGACACTGATATTGTTGATCATATATTGATAACATACCATTATTTTTTACTTTATAAGAGTTTTTAAAAGCAGTTTCTGAAGTAACCATCCAAAAAGTCCTAGAAGTTTGAAAGTAAGAGGCCTTAAAGGGCCACAACATGCTACTCAACTGCCAAAAGTTAGACTGGAATTGGCTATGGCACAAAATGGGACTTAATGTTTTATTCAGTCTATGAAAAAGATGAGTTCTGAGAGCTTAAAAAAAAAATCAAAAGAACAGCATTACCAGTTATTTATGACAGGTTTCAGCATTTACTATAAAATAATTTCCTAGCACAAAATTATCAGCAATTTGGTTTTCCAGCTCCGTTATTTAAGAGATGACCAGCAAATTACCACAAAATAATACAAATTGTGCTGTCATGCAGGAAATCAAACACACGCTGTCTTCACTAAAAGCATTTCAGGCAGTAAACCAGCAGCATTCAAAGCATTACACAACTGCCCAGCTTGCTGCTCCTTACCGTGTCTGCCACTCCACTTCGTCTCTCGCACGCTCCTTGCGAGCAGCTCTTTGTTTCTCCTCTAGTCTCTCTTTTTCTTTACTAGCCACATCTAGCAAACATTTCAATGAGAACAGTTGTTAAGCAAAATGGAAACAAAAAGGCAGAAAACAGGGAAAAGACTGCAAAGAAATAAAACATAGTTCATTCGAATGAGAGAAAGTGTTTGCTGGACACAATCTGCTCAACAATGACAACTGCAGGTGACAAAACTAAAACTGTCGTATCAGAAATGTTGTGACTACAAACAAAGTACATGGTAAAATTACAGAGCATTATCCACCCAGACAGTGGGAAAGAATTTAGATTGAGTATAACAGTGTTTTTTTCCCCCCCCTACTATCTGATAAACACCAGAGCAAGAGAAGATGCCTGCCAGCATCCCCCAACAAACATGCAATGTCCTCCAACACAGGATAGCAGTCTTGAGATCCACCTGGGACACACTTGCTCTCCCAGGCTATTCAAGGAGAAAACAGACATTGTACTGTACAAAAGCATGATCATGATGAAATGATGTTAACATTGCTTTGAGAATAAGAAACTGAAGATATCATTCCACAGCAAACAACCCCCATTCAGTCACCCCTCTCAGATGTTACCAATGTGAAAACATGTTCTTCAAACACATACCCATGTTTCCATTTTCCATGTTTCTGATATCTGGCCGTAGCCGACAGTCAGTGGGAGCTAATATTGCTTCCATGCCCTTCTCCAGCTCATTGAGACTCACAGCAAAACTGGTGAAATTGTACATCTTGAAGGCAAATTGTAGACAACACACACGTTATTTTGGCAAAGCAGCAATAGGCTTCCTGTACTGAATGGCTACAACAAAGCTTCTAAGAGAAATTACTGAGTCAAACCCTATTCCATCGGCCACCTTGAAAGCAAGACAGGTTCATTCCAAACTGACTTTTTTTAAAGAGGAGGGAGGAGCAGTATGGAGATCACAACAGTCTTTGCTTCAGAAAATAGAAACATATTTCCTCTATATCTGATGTTAAACACCATGATTTTTCTTTATGAAGAAAAAAGGAAACATCTAAAACTAAGAAAACAAGTCATTTGTCCCAGGAAAGCATGCACGTTTTCATTCATTAATTTCAGAGAACATTAACTTAGGTTAATATCCAGATGCCCAGTTACTGCATTTTTGGAAGCCTGCCTTCCAACAGCAGGGTGAGCAGTGGGGAGCACACATCCATATTTCAGCCACTCCCTGCACAAAGATCTCACAGATCACTCAGTGGAGCAGCTGCAGTCAGATCACACATTCTACCAACTCTGCAGCTTTCAGCACAGGAATGAAGCAGACAGCTTGCTTCAGTTTAATTTTGCTGCTGAAGCAAGAACTGCCAGAACCTGCCAAGAAGCACGCTAAGGACAGACACTTTCAATAGGGCTTCCTTTAAACATTACTCACGTTCCCTAAGATGTCACTAGTGACAGGAACACACACATTGATTGAAACAGTTACCTGTGATGAGTTGGGTGGCCTACAATTTATTCTCCAAAGCAATTTACTGCCTGGTATAAACTGCACGGTGTCTTGAACTTCCGGCATATCGTCAGCCTCGTCATTTTCCGATTTTATAACATCCTCACTCTGAAACAAAGACAACACCATTACTCCCTCAGGTTCAAATGAGTCAAGACTGCAGTTCAAACTAGTTTCTGTAATGGCAGAAGAAGGATAAATAGCACACGCTCGCCTTTTGGATCCCGACTGCTTTGCTTGCAAAAGTACCTTGTTTATTTAATTAATAAGGAATGAATTAGTGTATGAGTTCATCAATTTTACTTTAACTAAAACATGCCACCTTTTCACAGTGAGAATCAAGCTCCACATCAGTTTACATACATTAATGCACGTTCTGTCTAAGTTGCAGTAAGAATTCAACAACTACTCTTAGAAGAAACTAGTATTTCCCATTCCCAGAGAAGGCTCTGGCCTGCACTCCCACTCTCAATGCCGTGGTATGTGCTAGCAGTGGCAATCTCACAGAGCTGGACTATCATTTCTGAATTCTACCTGAGGGCGGAAAACAGGATGAAGATTTTTATTTCATCACCTCACTATTTTTATTCCACCGTTCACAGACCTCAATCACTTTTGTTCTGGCTATCTATTCTAGGAATAAAATACAATCTGGTTCTGCAAGCAGTTAGAGGAAAGAAAGAGGCTGCACACAGCACAAACAGCAGAAAACAACATCTTCCTCATACGACTGAAAGGCAAGCAGAGCACAAACATATCAAGCATTATCTCTACACAGGATCAGGCCAAACAACACCAGCTATAGTGTTTAATCCACTTGAGCTGCACAGACCCAGATCCCCTGACAGATTCCCTTGACTACCTGAAGACCTGCTTTTGCATGCTTGGTCCCTATCATCAGGCTGAACCACAGGAGAATGTGTCTCAGAACACAGCTGCACTGTAAAAGTTCAGAGGATCTCAACATGAGAAATCATCTGAAAGCACAGCCATCAGAATGGAAGAGGCAATATCATTCTACTGTTAGAGTGTCACAGTTCTCCTATTTGCCTTCTGCCTCCTCTGATGTGTCTCATTTGTTCTCTTCAAAACAGTTCCTCCTCTGAGTATAAATTCCACAGGAAGGAAGGAAGGAAGGAGTTGACTTTCTTAGGGTGAACAAAATCTTATTATTTAGAAATAAGTCAAAATACAAGCCTGCACCATGACAGAATCCAGAGGCAAAAAACAAGGCCTATTCTTGCTCTGGATTCCCGTCATGTGAGCATTTAAAAGACAGACTGAGTCTCCCAAGCAGAAGCTAATCACTCTCAACGTTAGCTCATCATTTTCATTTCGTACAAGCAACCAGCAAGAGCCCATGAGACTTTTGTTGACACTGGAAAACACAACAGTCCTCTGCATCACACTACATTTTGCATTTTCCATATAACCCTGAGGCTTTGGCAGTAACTCATCTGATCCGGACACGTGATGAAAAAAATCCACAAATTCCCAGACCCTTCTGCTTTAAAGGCTGTCTGCACCAGAAATTCAAAAAGGCTGCATCACCCAAAAAGGCATAAATGACTTAAATGTGGTACTTAAGGAATTTTCTTTTTAAATGCCTACATTCAGATATTTTCACATCTAGCAGCAGCAGTACAGACACTTTCTTTGTTGAAGAAAAGGCTTGGGAGCTGATAAATGATGACAACTCTGACAAGTCTCTAGCAATCACCATTTCTGTAAGTTCTCAAACACCAGCAGCTCTCACAAAGCCAACACAATTCCAAAGCGCAACGCCTTCTCACAACGCTGCATCCCTCAGACCCCTACCACAAGATGAACAATTATAACCCTCCACGTACCACCAACCCAACCATTTCTGAAAAGAGGATGATTTCCTCTCATTTTATATATTTTGGTATTTTTACTCCCTATAGGATCCTTAATCTTACCGGCTTCAATTTCTTTTGCTCACCACCTCTCTTCTCATTCTTTTTGTAAGTCTCATACGTGGTGGGATCAGTACACCACAAGCATTCTGTCCACTTGCCATAGATGATGCACAGCTTCTTTCTGCTGCAGAGAGAGCAAAGGAGAGTTAGCTTTTGCTTCCCATAAGGCCTTCTAAGCCAAGTCGTACAGATCCTGGTCTGCATTAAGCACACAGCTTCCTACCCTGCTGTACTTTTTTTCTTTGCAGATTTCTTAGAATCCAGATACTAGATTAATGCAAAGAAAATGATTCACCTTCAACTAGACCTTTTGGCATTCAGTCCTGCAGAACACATCCTCATGACTTAGTCACACACCTTTTGCTATTGTTAAATGAGTGTGGGTGCAGCGAAGCCAGCAGCTTGCAGTACAGACCCCAAGAGTCACACAACAGCCTTGGGCTTGATTAAATACTTTCAATAACTTCATTCTCATTATTTTAAGCTAAAGAATGAAACTGCAACTGTGCAACAGTGAAATCAGCTTCAACTACTCTGTGCTTTCCCTGGATACCTTCATTCCAAGTGGCCAGACTGGAGAGTTCCCTAATACTGCTGGAAATCCTCATCCCAACTGAGGAATCTTAATCCCAACACTGAGAATGCAAAAGGTTATAAACTGCATTGCTAACAACTCTGCACTCACAGCAGTCAAGGTCACCACGTCAGCACTAAAGCAGTATCTATCACAGTGCACAGAAACAGAGAGGCCAACAGACATAGCACTTACTTTTTGTCCTGGATGTATCCCTCTACTCTGTGAAGCTCTTTTCCAAACAGCCCACACGGTTTAAAATTAAGGACACATTTATCTCCAGTACTGCAGAGAAAATTTCAAGTACACACTTCAGGAAGCAAGCCCCTAAACACATTAACAAGACCATTTCCCTCTAACCCCTCCCACCTGCACTTTATTTTAGCTTTTTTTCTTGTCAGTAATGAGAGGTAATTATTGATATCATAATTTAACTCACTCAGATAATAAACCATAGTTATCACAGTGAGGTATGTGGCCAAGTTTCTATATTAAGCACAGAGAGACCCATCTTGGGTTGCAGATGTGAATTTAAGAGACAACTGCAGATTTGATGAGGTGGAAGTACCAGCACAGCAGCCTGTTGGAATAAAGCTTCAATCTATTCACACAAAAAACAGGTGCTGTATTACAGGTGCTGCATTCTTCTGGATTAAAGAAGTTTTCCAAAAAAATCTCCTATTTTACAGGAGATTATTCTCTCCTTCATTTTATGTAAAGTCAAAAGCTTCTTTATAGGCAGTTGGCAGAGCAATTGACATGCTCTATGTTCACATTATACTACTACTCTACAGTCATTTATCTGTGCTGTACTCTTAATTGAATACATTTTCTATTATCAAAATTAAAAGAGAGCCAAATGAAAATCAAGCTGATGGAGGTCTACAGCACGCTTCCAGCAATTATTCCATTTAATGGCTCTGGAGTTATATTTAATTTCTGTTCTCTGTCAGTAAGGCTGAATTTGAATAGGTAACTCACAAATGCAAAAGCTTTGTAGCCCATAAGCCATCTATCTATTCATTTGCCTTTTCATTTACATTATGATGATACAAAGCTCAGCCCAATGAATAGTTTGCATTTGTGAGAATGGGTGAGAGTGGGGAAAAAAACCACTCTGGGCCTACAAATACTGAAGCTGTGTATCCCAGGGCAGTACCTGCTTTGTAACACAAGTGAAAAGGACCACGCACCAGCCCCCAGGATTGGCATTACCTGTGATTCACGATTTCCACTGTTCCATATTGTTCTAGCCACAGTTTACCAATAATTACATTATGTACACAACAGGTTGGATTTGTCCATGTGTAAGCTTCACTATGTCTGCAAAGAAAACAGAAAAATAAATCCGTTTCTTGAGCTTGCAGTGGAATGTAAGCCTGTTGGAGCTCTATTTGCAGCAGGGCAAAATATTTACTGCTCCCACGAACAGCCAGCAGCTAACTTCAAAACAGAGAAGAAGCAGACTTTTCTTTGTAAGCCAACGACATGCTGCGTGTAAACACGAGGGCGAGTTAACAGTGCAATATGCCCTCTCCTTTTCTTCCTTATTAAAGAGTTGAATTAGCAAGTTTTACAGTTGCTGTGCTTTTGAATACAGATTCCAGCTCAATAAAGTGAGCTTTTAAAGTTGCCTGTGATAGAAAATAACGCTCGGATGAGAACTGGACTGACAAGGCCTAACACTGCCTTCTACTCAGCTGCTGCAGCAGCACTGCAGACTTCTTCCTAAAGCACTTTCTTGTAAACCTGTATCATAGCCCAGAGAGTTTGGTTAGGTTTTCTTATAACTCAAAGTGGTCCTCTGAGTTTTCCAGCAAAAGTTAGCCCCCATCAGATTAGCAATCAATCTGGTTAGCAATCAATCCATGTTAGAAAAGCATGCAAACCCTACTTTAATACAAAAAAAAAAAAATTAAAAAAGCAGAAATAAGCAGCATGCTCTGTAACAAATGCCTTGGGCTCCTAGTTCCATTAAGCATGGAGCAAACAAACATACTTAATATTTCCAACTGTCAGAGAAAGAAAACAGATCAACAAAGTCTGACAGTCTTCCACAGCAAACTATATTCAGGTGTACTTCAGAATAACGACTACTCTTCAAGTGGGGGAAAAACAAAATCATCCCCCCCAGCCTTAGTGTATGCTTTTATTCATGAACTTATTGACAGCAAAATCCATGGAGCATGAAATATAACAGAAAACATTCATGCCCTGTGAAGATGAATTGAGACGTTTATTTGTGCTGGAAAAGTGGGGAAGAATCGTGCTTTGTAACACAGAAAACACAGTCAGAGTCAACATAAACACAGTGCTTCAGCCTGATTGATGATGTTCCCTAAACTTAAGTCTGGCCCAGAATAACTTCAGGCTTCTCAAACCAACAGACTGGTATGAATCACAACATTAAGGAGCTCAAAATCTGAGCTCAGCTTCTGCTGCTAACTTGATGCAAATATTTAAACCGAATGCTTTAGACATTTACACTGCAATTTAAATCTGTACGGTGATTTGATTAGGCAGAACAAGAATCCTAATTCTACATTAAGGCTCTCTCCCCACCAGCACACATTTTTGTCAAATCTGCATTCTACTCTACTGTTCACAGTCATTTCTACATCCAGAGGAGATCTCCTCTATTTACATCAACATTTATATCCAAGACCAAGTTTTGGAAGATCAGATGCCAGCAGCTTGACAAACAAAAGAACTTTCAAAAGAAACTACAGGAAGAGTCAATGCTTTGTATGGCAGTCAAGTTGCCTCTTTATTAAGACCAAATGTCTACTTCCTTTCTACGTGAATGCCTATCTTCAGAAGATATTTTAAAGCAACCTCAAAGTTAGGCCTGAGGAAAGCTTTTGGAAAAGCATTTTTAAGTATTCGATTGCAGAATGCCCGGCACAAACCAGCATGTGGACAGCCACATGATTTGAGGCATAACTGATCAGGAGTAATAGGGAAAGGCACTGATGATTTCACTGGAAGCTGACAGAAATCCTGACGAGCTTCTTGCACTCTGCCATCACACAAGGCGGTTACTCTGAAGCAGCAGCACTTTTCACACACACACACACACACACACACACACACACACACACACACAAGGTTAAAGGCATTTGCTTCTCATACTCACTTTAGAAGCTCCAAAGTAATCGTTCCCCGTGGCTCCGCTTCTATGCTCTTTCCCCAGAATTTCAATTTGGGGTAGATTGAGCCGTGAAAAATAAAGTCCTTATTGAGGCCTTCAGAATAAAATGCACTAATAGGTGGGTGGTGGCTGACTTGCTCAGATATAAACCTAAATCCTAAATCCTCCCTGTCAACACAAGAAAGAGCATTACACACTTAGTCAACGTATGGGAAAAGAAAACATAACCTGATACTTCCATTTTTTTTTAAAAAGGCTTTTTAAATTACTCTGAAGGTGATGCTTCCCAGCCCTGTGACACATTTGAAATTAATAAAATGAAAGCAATAATCTTCTGAATACTTTCTAAACTGCTGTTTATACCCAGAAACAATCCCCACTGAAATACCCAAGTGACTTTCTACCTAGAAAAGCACCTGAAGAAGTTGGACTGGAATAACTCTCGAAAACTCTGCAATTCCTTGGGCAGCAGTAGGAGGTCTGACTGGAGGTTTTTCTCTATAACTTATGTATCTCCCATTTCAGCAAGCTGAAAGCCTCTCAAACTAACTTATCTGATAGCAATAAGCACAACACTCTTTAAAATTAGTTAATATTCTCTGTTCAGGTGTCTTCAGCAGAACTTCAACTATTTATTCTCTGAACAATTCTAAGAATACCCTGCATTAACACAGAAATAAGACTACTTCTATAAAAACCTCTCAAATATTTTGTATTAGTTGGGGAAAATAATTTTAGCTAAACTCAGAAAAGTATTAAACATATTTTAATAGTTTTTTATTTACTTTGGTGAATAAACAACCAAGCCAGTGTGACTGCCTGCTCACACAGCCAGCCTCAGATCCCAATTCAATTATTACCTTGTTAATTCATAGGTTTCTCCTAACAGGGGGTTAAATGGTTTGCCAGTTCTCTCCCACTGAGAAGCTACAGCAGAAACTGCAAAAGCAGCTACAGCCTGTAAGGAAATAAGAACACAGTTATATTAACAGTTCATTAAAACTGTTTTTTTGTTTGTTTGTTTTTGTTTCTTTGTTTTTGGCATAGTACAATATTTTATTATTCTTCCAAAAAGAAAGATCTGTATGTTGCTTAAGGCCAAAATGCTGGCAATCCATGGGATATAATATAGAAGTAGGGAAATAGAAGCAGTTAACAAGCCTATCATTCCAAAAGGAGTCATTTGCTGTAGTACATTTTGCCAGGTTGTACTCTGTTCCATGCTCCTCTCTTACCTCTAGAAATCATGGAGCCATTCAACAATTCAAATTAATGCTTGTGACCTATTTTGGAAAGCTCAGGAGCCTTTGTGTCACCAGGGCACAATACAACTTCATTTTAAGGTGATTTAAAGCCAAGATCTCATCTTTATAACACATAAATACCAAAGAGTCACAGCTAAAACAGTCCTGAACAGGCTGAGGGCCTTGGGAAGGGTCATTTGTTGCACTGCCCTGCTGAAGACCTTTGTGCAAAGTATCAAGTAGGAAAGCATCACACATAACTCATGTCAACCACTATAAAACAGGAAATTGCTCTAGACAGACAAACACGGGTATTCTTACAACAGCACTGGAGAAGGAGATGCACTCAAAAGAAGGGTTGTATTAATACAAAAGACCCTTGAGAAAGAGAAACCACTTCTGAACTAACAACAAGCTGGTAGCTGGGACTTGCCTGCATTCTTTCCAAGGGATCTGCATGACTACAAGCCTTATTAATGAGGTATATGTGTTCCATATATTCAGTTATCCGCTGAAGGAAACTCAATGGCTCATTGAAGACAATGGGCATCGTAATCTTAGACAACTCCTAGGTAACAAAAGGACAAGTTAATTTCTTAGAGCATTACGTTATCAACTGACAACACTAAGAATACTGAAAGTAAGCTGTGGGTTACTTGAGTCGTCAAGTGTGTTTGCAAGAACACTACAAGTTCAGCAGCAGAACTGGAACTGTTAGAGCTGAAAGGGAGTAGAAGCACTGCAGAACTCTACTAGAGATCAGAAAGAATGAAAAAAACTTTAGAAGTTGATCCAACTAACCCAGTAAATTCAAGAAAAATGTTACCTTCTACCTTCTTGTGTATGTTCTACACAAAAGAGGTTAAGATTTCTGTAGCTAGTGGAAATGATGCACCACCCAGCTCATTACAGGTATTCAGGTACCACACACTTCTTTGAAAACCTCACATATCTGTACGCATAAAATCTAACTATTCTACTGCAGGAATCACAAATTATTTGTTAGGAGGAACAGTTACATAACAAATACTACCTGAATTGCTCTAACATATTTTAGTGGCTTTATTAAAACTATCTGTTATTTCCATCAGTATGTCTCTCATTTCCCATGTGGATATAAGACACACAAAGCTCACACAGATTTCCAGCTCCCCAGGTCTTTTACTATTTGCCATCAAATCTAGATGTTTATTAAAACAGCTGCACTAATACTGGGCACTTCCATCTTTTACATGCTTACAATTTAGTGGAGCAGAAAATGCCATCAGATAGTTAACACAACAGTTGCTTTCCATTGTCACAGGCAGTAAGGAAAAGTCACTCCTGGCTAACCTGATTTGGTCAGGCAAATCGTTTCTGATAGAATGTCATCCATCCCAACCAAAGGAGTTTTGATGGTACATTTCTCTCTCCTAGATGACATAAGCTAAGCTGGCAAAGCAACTCACTGACTTGCCTGTTGCATTCACTAAGTACTGTGCTGGCAGATCTAGAGTAGATACGAATGTCTAAAACCAGCAGCAAAAAAAAAAACAATAACAAAGAAGAGAATGTTGTGTTAATCAAAGCATAATTAACTACATTGTTAAGGACTTTAGCATAGCTCTTACAGGACTGTGTAAGAGCACCAACTTATGTGCTCCAACGGCTAAAGTGAGAAAGGCAGCAGAGTTGGCAGTTTAAGATTATGTTCCTTGCAGGAAAAATACAAAATGCAGCAGGTATATTCTGCATGCAGGTTTTAAGGAATACAATTGATGAGTCAAAGTCAGAAAACTTAATATCAGCATACTTAATCTAGGCTAACTTACCAGTCCAATGCATTTTTTTAATATGCTCCACACACTAAAATCACTTCTAGAAAACATTGGGGCAGGCAATGATGTCCTATAATTGGAAAAAAAAGAACAGCAACACGTCTGTCACTACAAGTTCCTTAAAAAAAAAAAAATAAATTAATTAATTTACAGGTACTAAAGTACTTAATAAAGGAAATGAAGCATTAATTACCACTTGACATTGGAAGCAGACAAGTGGAATGCGTTTCAGTTTCAGAGAAATAACCTCTTTCTTGGTGAGAACAGTAATACCCCAAAAAATCACGATCCAGCACGGTCATTTCTCATTTCCTGCACAGTGCTGTGCATTTACCTGTGCCTCTTAATTCCATTTTCCTGAATCTCCGTCTCTCCGTTATGCTTTCCAGTCCTATTGCTTTGGTGTGGATCTAGATCAAGCATTTCTGCAACTTTATGATTTGCTTCTGAAAACTCTCCTGAAGAATTGTCAGAATCAAAGCCTGTATGGAAAAAACACACAAAGCAATAACTTTTTGAGGGACCTTATGATGCCACAGAGCATCTCTCACATTTTACAACTCTCACAGCATAAGCACACTTACACAGGGTCATTTTATTCTAAAAAACATCAGAGGGAAGAACTTTTATCAAGTGACCAAATTCCCAAGAATTTAGAGCCAAGTGTTGCATTAGAATCAGGCATTCTCATCTGTTTTTTTTCATGCTGCCAAATATAAAACCAATTTAGAATCTTACAAGCTCTTCAATAGCTCCTAATCAGCTCCATTGACTCTTCATCAGAGCTGTGATGTGATTATAATAATTTTGTTTAGCTACGTAGTTTTCCTTAAAGACCTTAGAAAAAATTAATTTAGCCTACTCACACTATCAGATACAGAGCAGTTAAGGAGGAAAAAAAGCCCATTTCACAACCTAGTGGCAAATATCCATATTACTCCAGCAACAGAAATATAGGATACCTAACTTTTTTGCCATCCCTGTGTGCAAACTTCACACATAAGAACCCAAACACATCAGAACAAATTCTTCAACTGCTGAACCTGCAGTGCTGAAGCACACAAAACATACAGGCATCACTCCAGACAAAAACAACGTGGTAAGATGACAGCATTAGGTCATAGCTACTCCTCCCCTGATCTCCCTTTAAAACTACTGAAAGCCTACACTGTAAGAAAGGCTGCATGCAATTCAACCTCATCCTTTAAGAGATTAATGTGAGATTAGGTAAGGACAACATCACCAAAAACAGAGCAGAACAGACTTCCCTTCTGGTTCTGCAGTCAGCAGAGCTACTTGGAGGAAAGTTCTGCAAAGATTTCAATACGTGTAAGGACAAACAGAAGCCTCAAAGTAGTTTGAACATTCCATAGAAGTGTTAGAAAAACAAAACACTGGTGAGGGATTGGTCTAGAAAGGAGAAAAACGCCAAAATATTTTGAGGGAGATGTTTTTTTAGACTTGGAGATTAATGAAGGATTTTTTAATTATTTTTCCATTTATGTTTGTATTCCTTTCATTCCAGTTATCACAATCCAGGCAAGCACTTTCCTGTGCTGACAGTCACTATCACAACTAGGTGCAGCCAATTCTGAAGCCCAGCTGTGGATGTAGAAAGAATCCCAGGTGTTACAAAGCATGTAAGCACCCTAATAGAGTAAGGAAATTAGTTTTGACCAAGATTATTTCAGTTTCAGAGTAAGAAAAACAATGATTTTGGGGCATTAACTTCATTAAAAATGCAGACGTAAAGGGTGATGTCGCATATTAAACCCTCTCCTACATTTTGATGTTACAAGTGTGTAATTATACAGCAATAATGACACCTCAGCAGCTCTTAGTACTTAACTGGAAAATGCGATAGTTGTATGTAACCAGGCAATGGAAATGAAGATTAATCTGAAACACCTGCCTTCAAAGAAAAGCAACACCTGTCCATCTTCAGTCAACCCACAACAGAACAATAGTTGTCATTTTTAAAGGGCATTCCAAATCGCAAGGAGATGGAGAAAGCAAATACCATAGAGTATAAGGAAATAGCTTTGACTAATGAAGTGGGGAAAAACATGTGGGCTTGCAGGCAAACGTGCCCTCAGCCAGAAAGCTGATCAGGCCCACACAGCATATGGACCATCATCACATTTAATGGGCATTTTGATCAGTTAAAGCACAGGCTTTCCACTATGCTTTCCATCTTCTGTAACAGCTGGCTCGTCTGCTCCAAGCCCAAACAGAAGTTTTAAAAGCTGCTTCTCAATGAAATTCCAAATGTTATAGTTCTGAGGAGAACTATCAGACAATGTTCTTCACAGAGGAAATACTGACTGGAATATTTACTGAAATGCTCTGTTACAGTTTTTCTAAGTTCCAAGTCTTTCAAGCTACCATTAAAGCCTTGAACTTGCAAAACTGAGTATCTGAGCTCCAATACAGGCCAGCTTTTGTACTGAAATAAAGCTTCAAAAACTAACAGAGTCAAAAATAAACTTAATCAAAAAGTCCCAACCTCTACGTGTCAAGGGTAAACCCAAGCTTTTAAAGTCTTCAGTTATCAAAGTCAGATTAACTGGTTACCAGTGCTAATCCATTTCAAGAACTTAAAGAAAAAGTACTTGCCAGCAGCTCTAGTTCTCACAGTCCTCTTCTTCCCCATCCTGCAGATGAAACAAGCCCACTAAGCCATGTTACACATCCAGCTACGAGGGAGCAGAGTGGCACAGCGCTGCGTACACTGCACACACCAGGACACAAGACTGCCCTTTCATACACTCAGCAGCTTCCTCAAATACTAATTAAGGTTTGTCACTCAAGACAGAAAGAGAATCAAAATAGCAAAGTGGTGAGAACCTTCATACCTAAAAAGGTTCCATCAAATTGGATAAAAATGCTGTAAGTGCGCACAGTGAGTAAAATAAGAGGCCACTTTTTCTCAGCCAGAAATTACTGTTTCTCCCCCTTCCAAACAAGTCAGTCTCACACTGCACGGCCGTATTGTGCTGCTTCCAACAGGAGGCAGGCTGGGCTTTCACAACATCCACAGTACTTCAATTCTGGGGCACAATCTGCTGATTGAATCCAAACACGATGGAAATAAATACATCTGGCAGCAGGTAGCACACTTGCTCCTCCCTAGGAGGAAGCAACAGTTTACAGCAAACAAGAGCCAAGCAGTAGGAACAACAGGGCAACCTGCTCTCAAACACACTGCACCAGATTGACCTCACAGATGCTGAGCAGGCTTCCATGGAACCGCAGGTTAATATGTAAAAAAAAGTACCACAAAAGCTACTCAAGCTTATCAAAAATAAATTATTACCCTGTGACTAACTTACTGTAGTAAGCATTCTGCTGTTCTGTGCCAATCCTTCCACAAACCACTTTGGCAAAAAGACACCTTACAGAATTAATGAAAGATAAGGTCTGACACAACAAAAGTCAACAGCACAGCCTTTAACAAATTCAAAATGAGGTTAATAATGCCAAGGTGATGCAGGCCGGAGCGAAGTGATCAAAGCCATGTGCTGACGTAAGATTTTGAAGAATCTGAATTCATCAATGAATTTACCAGCTTTCTTGATCCAATCTCAGAGAAGTCTTCCTCCTGCATTTGAGAAAAATCAAATGCTGCACTGCCAAGAAATGACAGGCATTACACACAACATCTCTGAGATGCTCACAGTAATACTCAGTCCTGAAGTAAGGATGTCATGTGTCCAGCTAATCAGCAGTGATAATCACCTCTGAACACAAAGCAACTTCACTCTGGAAACTCTTCCCCAGACAAACTGACTCATCAGCTACACAGCACAGTCCATCCTGGACATTTACAGGTGTACTCATCATCAAACATCATTGGGTCAAACCACCTGCCAGGAGGATGACTCCCAACCACACAGCATGCAATGCCATCACATGAACATGACTTCTGGATGTGATGGGGACAGTGTCAGAAGCAGGAAACTTCACAACCTAAGAGATTAAATCCATCACAACAAAACCCAGGGGTCCACAGGGCAGATCTCTATTTGAGAAGTGGATGTTATCAAGTAATAACTACGGAAATGTTGAGGCCTTCTCAAGGAGTGATCTCACATTTTATAAGGGAGAACACACCACACAGGCTAAGATTGCTGCAGAATTCTAAAGCACAACTTCCCAAGGAGTTTCACTCTCCTGCTAAGCTTTGTTTGCAATTTGTAGGGCAGAAACAACAGCATCCAAACTACTAAAATCAGGGAAACTGTGGGAACACACTGCAAGCCCCACCGAGGAATGCAGAGCCCAGGACAACTGGGGAAGCAAGTGGAAAAGAGCATGGGGTACATACTGCGTTCATATCAGCAGGGAAATGAGACACAGCTGGAGAATGAGCTTGTTCCTGGTAGCCACATCCCAGTCACAGACTTAAGGGAAAACCAGCACGTGTCTCAAGTTGGCTTCTGCCCATCTACTGCTCCGACTGAAGGAATGGAGAGTATGCTCAGAAAAAACAAGCTGAGCAGTCAGTCTGCCAAGGGCAATTTGCTTTTTTAATCAAAATTGAGAATCCCGAATCCTGAAGTTCTTAGTGTGGAATGCAAAAGCTTACTATGACTCAGAAAGGACCTCAATTCTGAGCTTAATCTCCTGGGGATACAGAGCACACACCTGGCTGCTTCAGGAACCAGCAGAAGAATGCAGACAGACCTATTAATAATTGTTCTTAGCATCACATTTATGTACGACCTGAAGAAGTCATAGATACAAAGAACCAGGTCTAGACTTTACTAGGCTTGTGCAAGTAATCCAACAAATGGACAGTAAGGTCTAAAGCACCCAGCTGGAACAAGAAATGGAACATCAGCCTTTAGAGGTACTCTCAAGGGAGAAAGACTCTGAAACAACTGTGACAAGTCCTGCACAGTCTGCTGTCAGTCACACTGTTCCAAACAGCTCTGTTTGTTCCTCACAGGAATCTCCAACCATGTCTAAGTCCATCTCACCCACCTGCATCTACCACACTACTTCCATTCTTTGGCTTCCATGATTGCCATCATTCTCCTTCATTCCCTTGATTTCACATCAAGTACCCTACACTCACCATTGCCAGTATTTCTCATTTCACCTCGAATTTCTAAGGAAAAATTTACATGCAAAACTCTGAACTACTTTGGGATTTTTGAAACTACTTCTTGTTTTTCTTTTTTTTTTTTTCTTTTTTTTTTTTCTTTTTTTTTTTTCTTTTTAATGAAAATACTTCAAAGTATTTCATTTTGTCACTAAAACCACATAAGGATCTTAGCAGTAATCACTCATCTTTATTACTTCAGAGAAATGCACTATTTGATGCACTGCTCCAGGGCGATTGAATTCCTGTTTGCTCTTCTAGAAGCAGCACTGGATTGCCAAACCTTTCAGTTCCTTATCCAGAAAGCATGCTTTCACAGCAATTTGTACAGATATAGAGGAATATTTCTCTATTTCCATTTTTTGGAATAAGTTTTCCGTCAAAATAAATAGAATAACAGTGAAAATAACCTACAGGAGATATTTTCACCTTTCAAAGGGCCTTAAAAGCATTACTTCTCAAGCTGCTATAAAATTACCTGCATCTCATGGAAAAACGAGAGCAAGACTGGCCCTAAAGAACAACTACAGTGGTAAAATAATAGCCAGCACTGAGCTTTAAAGAATAAAAATAATATGAAACAAATACATATTTCCAAGCCCAAACGTTTCTTCTTTTCAGAACACGGCACTACAAGTTTCACAAGCACCTTTCATTCTTTGTTCCTTAGCAGTAATACATCTCTTGTACCTTACAGACACAATGCAGTTCAGAGCTGCTTTTTTCCCCTCCTCCTTTTTAGCACTGCCCCCCACTCACCCGTAACGGCATCATAGAACTCTTCTTCACTGTTCATCCTTCAGCGTGAAATCTCCGTACAGCCAGCTCAGCTTCCTCTAATGCATCATTCAACTTGATTTAGAGCTTAAGTGTCTGTACGCTTTTGAAGTCGTCTTTTGCAAGTTCCCAGCCGCTTTAGATGATCTATTTGACAAGACAGGGAAGAAGAATTAGCAACTCCCAAACTTCTTGCAAGCACAAACACACACACTTGACAGACACTCATTTTCCTATTTCTTCCCATGACAAAAGAAAGCCTTGGATTCTTGCATTCATGAAACAGTCACTATGACTCTGAAGTCCTCCTGAAGATCAGTGCTGCTTACCACAAGAGCAACCAGGATATTATGTCACACTTGTTCTCTCTACATAAAAACATTACGTACACTATTATAAAATATACTCTACTTACTGCAAGTTACATTTCAGACAAGGACAGCGAGAAGGAGAAGGAAGAAAAAGACAGCTGGCAAAACAGAAATCCCTTCTCAGCCAAAAGATAAACCTTACTGCATTCTTAACCAAGAAAGCTGGGAACAAGTAAAAGAACTTTACCTCATTGTTACATAAAAATGCAGGGCCTTGCTGCACATTGTGCACTCAGCAACTATTAGGTAAGTTCTGTCAGCTACTGCTCTGAACGTTTGAACGCACAACAGGAGGTTGTGCTCTCCAGATAGAAAATGTAAAGAAACAAACCTTTTTCTCACTAAAGCCAAACACACTACAAATCACTTACAGATTCATGAAGCATTCCAGCTCTGCTTTATGGACAGACTACATTAGATTTATTCCAGATGGTTGGCAATGATGTAACATAAACATTTTACTTCACTCATCTTTAGTCAAAGCAAAAGAATCAGAAAATTTCAATTCCACCCCTGCTAACCCTCACCAGGTACCAGTGCTGAGCCAGGCACACAGCAATGCTCCAGCTCCCCCAAAACAACCTCAATGTGTCAGCCTCAATTTTTTTCTGATCCTTGAAGATCCCACTGCTTTTGTGAGAGTGGCTTTTCCAGAGTAATTATAACATGCACAGTTCCATTCCAATTAAGGGAAACAAAGCCAGAAGCACACTCTATTCCTAGTAGAGGAGCTTGCCATGTTTAGAGCCAGTTCCCTCTCTCCTCTCTGCAAGACACCAAACTGCACGATGCCCCCTGAACTTCAACTGTTTTCACCTCACTGCTCAGCACAAAGCTATGTGAACGCCTCACACACTGTCCTTCCAACTCTCTGTTCAGAAGGAGCAGCTGAAATGGCCTATTTTACAGCTCCTTGCAGTTAATGAACACAGTGTTGAAGCATCACACTTCTCAATGCCAGGTTCCTGACTGTCACCTTTTCTCTGGGAATAACCTCTTTTGCCCACCATCACAAGATTTTCATCAATCTCTGTATCATTAACATCTCAGCTTCCATATAATCTTCAGCAGCTTTTCCTTTACAAGTCCTCACCTCCGTAAGGACAGAACTTCACGCAGCTGCTTCTTTTGTGTGTTGCTACACTCCTGTTGCAATTGCTTTCAGCTGAACAGTTTCCTTCCCTCTTCCTCGTGCTCCAGTCACAGAGCTTGAAGCAAGAAAGCTGAAAAAGGCTTATCAGCAACAGATTTCTGACTCAGGTTAGTCAAACTGCCTCGATCTCCCAGGGAAGGATACAAGAGCTCAAAATACTGACACACTACAGACAGGGATGAATGAAGACTTCCAGTGCAAGGCTACCCCCCAGGGCTACCAGCAAGTGCCCTGCTTGCAGAAGGGAAAGGAGCAGCAGCTTTGCTTCAAAAAGATGCAGTGCAGACTGCTGGCAGACAACCAGAAAAAGGCAGAAACCCTTTAGTAACTGGTTCAAAAGCAGCAGCTAGCCCAGATTTCAGGGTGAACCGAACAGGATGCTGTGCTTCTTCTCTAAACAGCAGCAGAATTAATTACACTGCTCTAAATGTCTACCTCTAACACGAAATGCACTGCCACAGCTCACAGCAGACAGCAGGGGAAGCTGTGCTCCAGCACAGGTCTGGCTGTTACCTGGCCTAGCAGAAGGCAGGTGCTGACTGCAGGAGATGCTCACACTGAAGCTGCAGTCAGAGTCCCTGTGAGCCTTCCAGCCCCACCAGTGAAGTATCTCTTGCAGGTCTCCAGCTCTATCATACCTCTAATGAAAACCTGTTCTTGAGGACGTAACTGCGTACACTTTTCAGCCTGGGAGGGAGGAGAAGAGGGAAAGCACTAGTTTTCTTAGGATTCAACTGCCTACAAGTGCTGCACCCTTCTAGAAAACCAGCAGCCAATATTTCCAAAAAGAGATGTGCATGTGCCCAGCATGCAGCTGTCTCATGACAAGCACTAAAATTCCTGAGTTTTCTCCATGCATTCCCTCATGTCCCATCTCCCAGCCTTTGCTTTTCATCCAAGCTCTGGCAGCAGGACTCCCCCCACCACTGCATACAGCTCATAGTAGGATTCTGTTCCAAAGCAGTTCTACCCACCTGCAGCATACGTAAACCAGCTGCCAACCCACCTCTGTTTAATTATCACACCAAGAGCACACTCCCCCTCTCCAAACACATCCTGGCAGGAATGCCAGCATGCCACAGTCACTAAGGAATAAGAACTCTGAATTACTGATAATAAAGGCACTGACTACAAAGCTAATGAAGCTTTTCTATGAAAACAACCACCAAATAGAAGTGCGGCGACTGCAGGGAAAGACCTGAATGAACCAGAAGCCCACATTACACTCTGTCCTTGTGCACCTCACACCCCACCCCGAGCTGATCCTCATTTGAGAATGAGGGTTTGGTCATACGCTGTAAGTTATAGACAAGTACTGCAGCTCTCACCTAAAGAACAAAATATTCATGGAAGTTACTTTAAGTAATAGTCACAAATTGTTTTAAGGCATTAGGAGAATTTTAAAACGGCTAAAGCAATGTATTTTGCACCAGAGTCACACCAGGAATAACTTAGCACTCATATTACTTCTTGTAAATTCAGTTATTTAACTTAGCAGAGATTAACATGAATTTGCACACACACGAACACAGGATGGTATCAGCATTTAGCTCTCGTGAGTCAAGAAGCAAAGACTGCTAAAAGCAACAGCAGAAAGTTACTCTCAACCAGGCTGAAGACAAAAACATCCTGTTTGCTTCATGTTCAGCATTTGTAATCTGTATTTCCTCCACACTGCTCATTTCCACACCAAGAACTGCAGTCAGCAGCTTCCATCCAAAGTGCAGCAGAGCTGTACAAGGAAAGGTGCCACACACAGGGAGACCCATCGAGGCTTAGGTCTGATTCCAATCCCAGCAAATCTTTCATAAAGCACGAACATCATGTTCACCTTGTTGTACTGAACGTAGGTGAAATACAAAGCGTGTGCTTATATATGAAACCAGAGGTGTGAGACCCACGGCCAGGTGAGATGCACTGCCTGCTCTCTGCCGTTTGCACGCTCCAAAGCTACACTATAGGGAAGGAAAAAAAAACAACCACTGACCGAAAACCAACAGATCCACCAATGACTGTCTCATTAAGACCTAAGGTTTGGATTCTAACCACCTGTATACAGATTAAGAGCAACAACAAAAAAAAGCACAACAAAATACCAGGACCTGTCCAAAAATAAACCTGCAAGATCTAAACATGCCATCACTGTGATTTTGCTCACCTCACAGAACTAGTTACTCCATACTAACTCGTTCTTCTAGGTCAGCCTTCCACAAAGCCCCTGCTGGTTGACCAGAAGTTACTCCTCCTTAAAGAAACATTTACATTGCTGTAGGAAGTTGAGCTTCCACTGCTGGAGCAGCTCATGCTGCTGGAATGCTGCTCAGCAAGCAGGAGGCTGGCTGGTGCAGGGCTGCACCTGCGCTGTCCTGCTCCTCCTGGCCTGACATCTAAGTCTCACATCGTGCAGCACTCCTGGAAAGCAAATGTGTTGCTGACACCACTCTGCCTCCTTTACAAATCCTGCTTTTTCTCTCCAATAGCACACGTTTAACACTGTGAGAAGCACAGCACCAGGTCGCAGCCATCACCCAGCCACCCCATCCACCAGCAGAGCCAGGAGCGCTTAAGCAAAACCACACATGGAAACAGTGAGCAGTTCTGAAAACAAACCGAGGCTGGCCAGCGTGAGGCTGGGCGTTGAGTTCAGCCCACTGGCATTAGAGAGCCACCAAAGAATTAATGAAGCAGCACATTCACGAGTTTTTTCACATGTCTAGCAAGGTTTTGTTGGATGTGTGCTTCCGTAGCAAATTTTAAAACAAATTAAGTTTATTAACTTGAAAGGAGAATACTTGTAAGCAATATGGGGGGAAAAAAAGTTAAAAAGCGTGAAAAAGGAAAAATCAAGCGAGGCTTTCATCGCAAAAAAGTAATGATAATTTTCTATCAAGTCTCACAATGAAAACACCACACAAATACTGCCTGAGGGGTGGAACAGAAGAGGCAAAAACCTGCGAGCTCTGAAAGGACCCCCTGTTTTCAGATGTTTGCATGTCTTTAATGGGTCAGAAGGACACAAGCTCAACTTAATAGAAACCAGCTTGGTCAGAATGTAAAGTCAGCTTGGTGCAAAGGAAAATTAATTCCATGGCCTGTTTAATCCATCTAACAACATACGTAAATAAAAAGCAGCATTTCCATTAGCACATCTCCTGAGCTCGGGATGCAGCTTCTGTCCAGCAAGCCTAAGGAGCCACTGGCAGATCAAATACACACAGCCGTCACACCGACGCTACAAACAAACAAGCTCACAACCCTCCCAAAACATGACTGGTGAAGTAAGAGCTGAGCCCACCTCTTCTCAAGTTGCCAGCTGAAATAAAACATAGCTGCTGTACTTCAAGGGACAGAAATAAATAGCTTGAACCAGAAGATAAATATTCATGTGCTTTTGCTCCGTATATATCTCCCGAAAGCATCAGACTGCAGTGTTTCATCTCTGAATGAAAGCTTCAGCAAGGATGAATCTTAATTGACTCGTGAAATTAGGTTACCGACAACAGTGGATCTAAAACATCTACAAAAAATTGCCAAGAAGTTGTTTTAATTGGCAATTTAGATGCCTGCTGTAATTATTATGCACTTGAGATCTCTTCAACCAGCAAACAGCTACACAGATGGCAGAATCCAGAAGTGGATTTTATTTACCAAGCTAGAATTGTTTTTTACTTCAATGTAATGCAATAGCAACTTCCACCAAGGGGTCCTGGCCTAATGAGACTCACCCAGCATCCCTGCTAAGAGGAGGGCAGCTTGCTTCTCAGCTCTGTGCAACGCTGAGCAGAGGGGCTTGGGGTGAGGGAAAGCCTGGCCTGCTGCCCCTGCACAGCTTCTTTGCAGACTGCAGCTGTTTCTGCTGTGGGCCTTAATGCAGCTGGGAGCTATTAAATGTCCCGAGGACAGATGTGTACCTGTGCCAGCTCTGATGGGATGGAGCTCATTTTGTTCGTAGCAGCCGTTATTGCACTATGGTTCGGCTCTGCTACTGGAATCTCCATGCTGTGAGCACCTGCAGTTAGAGAAGAGGTTGGGAAGGAACACTGCTAATCCAAATTAATTCCATGCTCAGCTTTAATAAAGAATCCACGTTGCTATCTGCTAGGTGACATTAACCCTCTTAGATAGCAAGAAGGTTGCACAGCACTCAGAACTACGTTCAAGACAAAATAAAGCAGCGTGTATGCAGTTATTTGTACCTCTACTATAAATAAAGTATTTCTTTTACTATTAAGCATCTCTCAACAGCTTTATTAATGTTCTGCAAAGCCTAGCAAGCACATGTACATGGGGAAGAAGCTCTGCTCTAACAAACCTAGCAAACAAGCACGCTGCTGAGCTGACTGTTACGAAGGGGCTGGTGAGCTAAGCTCTCAGTAGCTTTAGAGCATGCAAGTTTTTTAATTGGGAGTTATTAAAAGGATTCTGGTTCTCACTTGGTCGCACTGGCACACTGCAGGGAGCAGAGCCCCTGTCGCCTCACGGCCAGAGCACACACACATCCCAGCATTCACACGCTTGCCTTTGTTACACTCCCATACTATAATTAGTTCTGACCTATCATGAGTACCAAAGCACAGTGTGCCATACTAACAGATTTTGGAAGCCCTAAAAACCAACTTAAGAGGATGCCACTGAGATGCAATGAAGTCACCAGTCCACGAGCATGCAGACACCTCAAAGCTTCACAACATCCCAACAGCCCTTATCTAAAGCTGTGCAACAGAGCAGAGAAACTGCAGTGGGACAGGAGCCCCACAGCTCCAGGCTCACACTAAATCCCATGCTAAGCATGGATGTACTCATCCAGCAGTTTGGGACCATAAGACCAAGAGGTTCAGATGCAGTTCTGCAGCTGCAGGAATAATTTGTCCCCTGTGCACACTCCTGTCAGATTTACAGATAATTACAGGAAGAAAACATTATCCAGCCCCCTGCATTTTCTGAATGGAGGGCAGCTGTAATTCACTGAAAATCTGTCTGATTCAATTATGTGCATAATAAGATGTACTGACAGAATCTGAAGGATCTGTCTAGACAAGCAAATGAATTTCCAATTGTAACTGTATACATTAAAAAAGGCAAATTTAAGTAAACTTAGTCTATTCTTATATCTTATTGATCCTGAAAATTAAGACATCTTTGTGCACTGAAGATAGTTTGAGAAGAATAGAACTGAAAGCAATGCAAGTCACATTTGACACATTCTAATTGCTTACTCCTTCCATGCACGGAGGCTTTAAGACTGCAAAGTAAATAATTACATCATCATTCATCTTTCACACAGTACATTGCTAGGAAATAGAGGTCTGAGATCAAGTATTCTTAATTGCACATTACATAGTCGTCAATTCCATGAACTAAAAAACATAAAGGAATCCGTATCCCATGTAACCTCTATTTTTTACAACAGGAAGCATATGAACATCGCCTTATCTTTCAAAGCAGCAGATAAACATTGCCCAACTTTCTCATGGGTCTCACTTCCCCATTTATTCAGCTAGATGTTGCCCCTGTGAGCAGCTGGATTCAAACTCAGCTAAAACATTCACACTGAGCACTGCATATTTAACACACATTCTTTGTGGGCTTGATTTGCTTCCCCCCCCCAAAAAAAGAACATCTTAGATATTTCACAGCAAACAGACTAACCAGGAAGCATTTAGGAACATCACGTTCTTGACAAGGACAGACAGTTCTTTTCAGGTGTCTTTGTGACTCAAGCGACAGTATTGGATGCTGAGTGAAGGACCACAAGAAAGCCAACTTGTAAATGGGAGCCCTGGTTACAAGCAGTCTGATGCAACATCGCACTGTCCAAGAACACGTTATTTCAAATAGCGAAGATAATTAATTATCTGCTTCAAAACAAAACAAATCCATGTACTTGCACGCGAATCTCACTTTTAAACAAAAAAAATTGCCTGGTTGGCACTGCAAACAGTTATTTAAAAATACAGTTTTATCAAAGCAGAAAAGCCTGCTGGTCTATTTTCCAGCCAACATGAAAATAACAGAAAGCTAAGCTTTCCACCTTTGTTCTAGGTCAGCGTGTGTGAAGTTCACACAGTAGAATTCACAAGAAGAAAGACTCAAAGCATTAACAGTTTCAATCATAAGATCTGTCAGCTTAAGCAGGAGCGTATCATAGAAATCCCTAACAGTTTTAAAGCTGATTTAAAGAAAACACCCAACAGTGAAAATTACCCTCCGTGAGCAGCTACCAAACCAAAACACTTACACAGATGTTAGCAAACAACTACTTGTACCTCACTCAATGCCTTTAACCCATTACGTCTTCAACTGCTTTTCAAGCTATTTAAACATCATTTTCTCTCTTGAACTTTCGTCTTCTGTTTGCACTGACGTGGCCAAAGAGTTTGTTTTGGAAAAAACAGCATATTTATTCCTGGACAGCAGATGTCTCAGTGCTTCCTTCTGAGCACTCCCTGACGTTACGAGTTCACTAAGAGGTACAGTTGGTTCAGGAAAGCAGCATCAAGGACTGCTCCCAGTCTCATCCCAGACTGCCTTCAACTTTCTGTCACGTGGTCATCTGCACGCCTTGACAAGTATTTTAAGACAAGCTGTGTTTACAGTAACTGAAACCCAGGGGATTACTGAGGGATAAATCTCTGCTCAGAACGTCTTGCTTCCGTGCTAGTTTAGCCAGTTCTCCTGCTTCCAACCCATAGTGCAGGGCTGTAGGTTTGGAAGTTACACAAGTGACTGCTTCCAGAAATTGCCCTGAGGTTTTAGGAGTTCCGAAGTGTACTGATATAGAGTTTGTAGGACCACTTATCTGTGGTTGTACACTGCTGTCAACATGAGTGCAGAGTTACTGAATTTTTGAAGGATAAGTCGGAATTGAATGGAATCAACTCAAAAAAAAGACTATGAGAGAAATAGCGTGGTGCTGCTAACTCACACTGCAGATCCTGTCTCTTTCTTTTTGAAAGTTTAAGTGAAGGCCACGTATTTTAACTGAGAAAATTCATGGCAAATGAAGATTTCTGCTCTCATTGAACGTGCTTTGGTGGGAAATGCAAGACTGTGGCCAACAAAAACCAGAGGACGATTTCAAACACAGGTTCTGGCCCGCGAGCGGAACAGAGCTGTTTCAGAAAGGAGCCCCGAGTCCGAACACACAAACGGCACACCACCACTCACACCCAAATCAAATCCCAAATCAAAGTGGCAACGTAATTAATGTATACCTCTGTCACCATGCAGAAGTTCTGGTGGCATGTTATTTAAAGGGAGGTCTTTTCTCCGTCTGTTTTGCTCATCTTGCTCTCTCGTCTCCCTCTCAGGAGCTCTGTAAGAGAAACACGGAGCCGGGATCTGCAGCACACAACTCCAGCAAAGCTCCCGCTGCGTCGTACGGCCCCGGGGCTCCCGAACGGCACGGAGGCCGAGCCCGGCGCTGGGAACGGAGCCGCAGGGCCGCGCGCTGCCCGGATCCCAAAGCCGCGGAATAAAGCGGCGCGCAGCGCTCCCCGCGCAGGAGCTGAGCCCGGCCGGGCGCTGCCCTTCAGCCCCTTCCCCGCCGCCGCTCGGGTCGGCCGAGCTCCGCCAGCTTCGTTTAACACAGAAATAACGAAGGCGCCGTCACCGCTCCCGCCGGCTGCGCGGCCCGCGGCTTCGTGACGGGGAAGGCGGGGCCGGGCCGTCCGCGCTCCGACACCCGCGGCCTCCGCTCCCCACGGACAGGACGGCCTCGGGCCGGGCTGACGGCCCCGCAGGGCAGCAGGCACGGCTCGCCCCGCCACAGGGAGGCACAGGGAGGCGCGGGGCGGCAGGGGGGAGCTGGGCCCGCGGCAGAGCCGCCGGCATTACCTGGCACCGCGCTCCCGCGACGGCCCCGGCGCAGCACCCCCCGCTCCGCACCGCTGACACCCAGGCGGAAGTGCGGCCCTCGAAGCGGCGGAGTGACGAAGCGCTCCGCCAATCGCGACGCGAGGCCGCGCCCCGCCGGAGGAGGACAAACGAATCGGCGGCCTCGCCCTCCCGTCAGGAGGCGGGGAGAATGCTAATCAGGCGCCGAGCTCCGCGGCCCCAGGCTGCGCCGCAGCGCTGGGGAGACAGCTAGCCAATGGCAGGTGAGAGGGTGGAGGTATGTAAATGAGGACGGCTTCCATGAGGCCCCGCGGCGCTGAGCCGCCTCCTGGGGCGCGTTGCGGACGGACTGTGACGCCTCCGAGCGCCGTGGTGCTGCGGCGAGTTCGGCTGTATGTGATGTGTGGGGCACTTATTGTCGGCCTTCTCGAGGGCAAGTTTTGGTCGCCATCACCCCAAAATCTCCTTTTTAAGGAATGAAGGAGGGAGTTCACAGGGGCGTTGGGTTTTGTTATGGGGCTGGTTTGACTGGTTGGTGCCTCATGCATTCCGTTCTAAGCGCTGTGTGGGTGCACGCAGTGTGCACGTTTCGGTTTAGCAGGCACAAATAGCAGTTACAATGTCTATGTCCCCGGTTCCGTACAGCATTAGGGTGCTGCTGCTCATGCTTGCTGGGCGCTTGTGTGCATTTCTCTTAGATGGCACCACGCTGCTTTTCTTTGCCTTCCCGTTCCCAAGTCTGCAAGGTGCTTTGCCTTTGTGTGCTCTTGAATTTCCTCTGGGATCAAAGTGACTCAAAACTTTTCTTCCCAGCTGGTATCATTCCAAATCCTTTAATAACATCTTCCTAATTGGCCCTGGATTTCCAGGTCCATTCAGCGATCTGTCAGCCTTTGGGCTCAGTGCTCAGTACGTAACAATCCCTACTGCAACCTTGAAGCCGGGACACACGGCGGTAAAGCATGAACTGAAATCACCTCCTGACCGAGCTGGCCATGCTCACGAGCGAGCAGCTGATCAGGAAGAGCCTCCAAAACCAGCATGGAAGGAGAAACCTGCCAAGAGATGATTAAAGGGCACTGATTTCTTTGTAGCTTTTCCGATCTTAATTAAATATACATTCTAAGCTTACCACAAAAAAGTCCCTCTCCCAGGCACTTTGTGGGCTTTGGAGTTAGGTGCCCATGCCTAGCAAAAGCACAACTAATGGCGCATTACTTCTGTTGTTCAATACTGAGGGGTTGGTCTCTAGCAGTCTAGGATCACTGATAGTAATAGGAGGGGGACAAGACTCCAGATCCTTTCTGGATCTGGAGATCCAGTAAGGGGAGAGAATAATTACCTTATAAAGGAGATGGCACGGAACATTTTGCCTTGTTGCCAGAAGTTTTGCAATGTTAGAATTAATCAAAATGGGGTTTTTCAGTGGAAAGTATTGAGCAACTGCCTCGTACATCAGTGTAGCTGTCAGCTCCACCTGCAATCAAGCCAACTGTTCACCTATGATGGAGCAACACAATCCGCTTAAAAACTGTTCCAAGAAAATCTCATCACTGCAGCAGGGTTACAGATCAGGAATTGCAACAGAATAAGGGAAGGCAAAATGGAAAAACTAAACACATTGATGGAGAGATTTAGAGATATTCCCTCTCTGGTGGGAACGCTGTCTTTCAACAGTGGCGTGTGAGCAGACACAAACACCTCTCCTCTCCTCCTTCCAAGGGAGCCCGTCTGCAAAGGCATCACCTCAGTGATGTGTGCGGGCAAGTGCTCACGTCTGCACCGTGCCTGGCTCTGTGCAGTCGTGTTGGATGTTAATTGTGACTCTTTGGGCAATAACGTGGCACACCTGTATCACACTGTGCTGGAGGCTGTGCAAGCATGGAAGAAATGTTCTGCTACCCACAGCTTGCAGCTGAAGGTGCTGCCACGTCCTGAAGGACAGAGGGCTGCAGCGGGCACGAGTGAGGCAGACATGACTTTGCTGAGTGTGGAACATCCGAATGTTTCCCAATCTGAAGAATAAAGGTTTTCTCATACAGCTTGTCCCCATCTGGCAAGACAGGTATTATAAATCCTATTCACTGCAATACTGTATTTCATGCTGCTGGCACTAAAAAAAGGAAGGTATTGTGACAAACATAGCGTCACGTTGTTTGATATAGAAAAGACATAAAAAAGGCAGACATTGGTAATACTGATAAGGTTTAATGAAAGACACGGTAATGCTGAAACCACATGAATTTTAACCAGAATCTCAAAGCAATTTAAGAGAAAAAGGAACCCATCAATAATGAGGGACGTGGCAAAAGCTGAATAAGTAGAAATAACCGGTCTGGTATAAAGCTGAATGAGCATTTTCTCTGCTATCGGAGGGGAAGGAAAGGCATGGCAACCTGCATCCTTCACTCCAGTGGTAACATCACTGGGAGCTGCATGTTCAGCTGAGGGCAGCATGGGATCAGAGCCACTTCTCATCACTATGAACTGCAGTCTGGAAAATCCGCACAGGCTGAGTTATGAAAGCTCAAAGGCCAAGTGCTGAGTGCACAGGGGCTTTCTGCAGCCAGAAGTTTGCTAAGATACATGCTTTCTCACGATGTCCCAGGGTTACCCTGCCGAATCCTGAACTCTTCTCACTCCACAGACAACTTTTGGCACTGGAAACTTCCACTTCCAGAGCTGAGCAGAGCCAAGCAGGGGCCGTGCTTGGAATTAAAGCAGCTGCGCGCAACAAGGTCAGCTCCACGTCCCGGCTCACCTTCTGGGGATGAGGCTCCATGCTTTTTTGGCACCACCCCAGAAGGGATCACTGGGACAGATCACGTTGACTCCCAGCTTTACTCACCCCACGTTGGTACGGCCTTTGTGAAGCACCACAACAACCTCTGCAGTGCTGGACTTTGGGAAACCCACTCCAACGTGCTCCTGCTCTTTCTGTTCCAGCAGCAAATCCGGGCCAGCTCCATTTTCCCAGAGCCCGTGTGCCATCACGATGCCTCCAGGTTATCTGCCAGCAATCAGTGGTGCTTTATGTCCTAATAGAGGTTTATTTGTCAAACTTGTCCACAAGAGTGCCTTATTTCGATTTAATTACAGGGTCTGCTTTTAGCTACATGCTCAGCAGCATGGCAAGCCATCGCTGTACTCTCCGCACCAAATTTCTATTGATGGATGGCAGTGCTTGCATCAGAGATTAATTCAACAATATGATGCTTTCTTTCTGGAAATTTAAGTCAATGGAAGCTAATTATACCTATTGATGCAATACCAGAATTGACGTGTGAGTAATATCCAACCTGACTGAGTGCTGCTGTGGTAACTTCTCTCTGTCCCCAGGATCTCCTCCATCACAAGTGGCCGATGGAGAGGTTTGCACACAGCAGGGCAAAGGGATGCAGCCCACAGCTAAAGGGGTGCTTTCCTGGGGGCACCAGCAAACAGAAAAAAAAAAAGAAAATGTGGATATTGGAGAACTCAAGCTTTTCTATTGGCAAAGCCATAGGCCGTTCCAAATCAGTTCAGTGTGTAATTTTCTTTATTTTTGTAAGATTACCATTGCTGATCCAGCATATAACCTGGATATGTTCAGCCTGGGGAAGAGAAGACCGAGGGGGGATCTGATTCATGTTTATAAATATCTAAATGGAGGTGGGAGGCAAATGGATGAGGCCAGGCTCTTCTTGTTGGTGTGTAGCAGTAGGACAAGGAGTACTGGCCTGAACTTGAACATAGGAAGTCCCATACAAATGTGCAGAACTTCTTTACGGTAATGGTGATGGAGCACTGGAACAGGTTGTCCAGGGAGGGGGTGGAGTCTCCTTCTGTGGGGATATTCATGACCCACATGGACACCAACCTGTGCGACCTGTTGTAGGGCTCCTGCTTTAGCAGGGGGTTGGACTCGAGGACTTCTTAAGATCCTTCCAACGCCTGCAATTCTGACTGTGTGATTACTTGCTGGGACAGTTTTTGTACTGAATGGAATAAAGTCCTGCTCACTGGTCCCTAGGCAACTACTAGAACAAATCACTAACCACTAATTCACACACATCCATCAAAATAAGATCCACATTCATGTTATCCTTCAGTATCTTTTGTGCTTGAAGATCAGCACCTTCACTTTCCAGAAACAAATGATATGAATCTGCAGATTTGTTTAAAAAAGACAAGTGTTAAAAGGGTTTCGTTATAAAATTCCACAAAAGCAAGCAGTAAAATAGGTGGAATTTGAGCATGAGCAACAAAGAAAACAGCTGCTGTCCCCAGTGGAGTTGGAAAGCTGGGCTACAGATTAAGCTGTGCTGTAGCAGTGATCATGACAGGTCAGCACTGTGCCTCCCCCATCAGCTCCCATGTCAGCCACTGCTGGCTGCCTGCTTTTAGCCCAGAGCAGGAACTGGGAGCAGAAGGAAAAGAAAAACCTTCATTGATATTCACAATGATGTCTTACATGTTCAGCATTGTTTTTGTCTGAGGGAGCTCTTTTAGAAAATGTGAGAAAACAAGTTATTAGGTGGAAGAATGGTCATCAGAAGTGAAGAAAGGGTTCTGCTGGGAAGGAAGGGACTGTACTGCTCTGTGTATTGAAGTACCATGAATGCTTTTGATTATCATTTTGATTACTGTGTGCGTGTATTCGGTAAGACGGATTCAGATTGGGAACTGTAGAAAAAAACAAATTCATGACCTTAACTAAGCTAAACACCAGATTAGAAGCCTCTAATGATCAAGGCACATGAGTTGAATTTGCAGTTGACAAGTAATTGTTCCCTTGCACTGCTGGCATCAGAATGGTAGCATCCCTCCTTGTCCCCATTGCCTTGCAGCAGCATCCTGAATCCAGCGCCAGACCCAGCGCCGTCCCAGGGCTGTGCTGCCAGTGGGGACCTTCAGCTGGGGACCCGGCACCTGCTGGGCTCTGCAGGAGCACCACCAGAGTCCTGCCTGTTGGTTCCCAAGCACAGAGCACAAACCCCATTTTCCAGCCATCCGGCCCCAGTGCGGAGCAGGCAGGAAGGAGCCTTGCCAGCTGGCTGCTAGCTGAGGGCTCCAGCAGGGAGAAGCCTGGACAAGGAGTCCTGCACACTGCCAGCATCGCTGCCCAGGGCTCATTTCACTTTTGGAATGGTTCCTGGCCTCCAGCTCCACTCAGGGCAGGAGCCGGCTGCAGGCAGGAGGAGAAGCTGCCCACCTCTGCCAGCTCTCCTCAGCCCAGGCACTGTGTTTGCAGAGCACACTGACAGTTTTCAGTCCCTGCCATTTGGAATCAGATCTTGCAGGTACTGTCGCCTCACACGCACGAAGGAAAGGTTTTGGTTCAAAGCACAGCATTAATACTGGCATGAGTCAAACCCAAAAAGTTTCTCAGGAAACTTCTCATTGACCGAGATGTGATTTGCTACCAGGTTTGCACAGTGCATTAAAACAGCATTACAAAAAAAACCACCCAACCACTGAACCCGCAGGCAAGCAAATGCCCCAGTAACTCTGCCATGCTGGTGGGTGCTGAGTTGGGCTCTGCCCATGGTGCCTTCAAGCAGGTCTTCACACGGACCAGAAATAGCCCTGATCCAGGAGACCAGGAGCTGAAGTAATGCAGGGACAGAGGGAGAAGGAAGGAAATGGATCCAGTAGCCTCTCATTTCCTCAGTGTTTTGGTTGTCATGAACACAGACCATCCATTCCAGAAGTGCAGAGGAGAGATCAGGGAGGATTTCAAGCAACAAACAGATGGACCTTAAAGGAAACCCCAACTCCTGCTTGCAAACTAAAGGCTGAAGCAAGGCTTGCCATCACCGACTGCCATCTCTGCCTTCTCCAGCTGGTCAACTCAGCTGCAACATGCATTGCTTTCCCAAAGCAGGGGAGAGCACCAAGAGGACCAGAAGCATTAGAGAGCAAAGCTCTGTGCTCCCACCCCTGTCCTCCCCTGCACACATCTCCTGTGTAGAAGGAGCCTAGGTTGGCTCTGTGTGTCCTCTCTGCACAGCCCCATCCTTGTCCTGTATGTTGGAGCAGCATCCCAGCCCTTCCTGCTGGGCCCTGAGCTCAGCTCCAGCCTCATCCCACAGCCACTTTGGGTCTGGGGCTCTCCAGCAGCTGCAGCCCAACCCATGCCAGCACTGCTTCACTCATCAGCTCAGAGCAGCAGCCTTAGTGGAGAGAAGTCCCCATGGAGAAACCTTTGCTGCTTCACTCTAGATGGTTCCATAAGCAAGAAAACCATTCTGAAGAACAAGAGCAAGTGTTCAGCTGTGCCATACACGGGCCACCTGATGAAGCTGAACCCTCTGTCCAATCCCTTTGTAGAGGATCAGGGAAGGGACACTTCCAGGCAGAGGGATGCTGTGACATTGGGTTTCCTGGATTGGAAGACGCTGAGGTGACAAAATGCAATAGGTGGAAATGAGACAAATAGCAGCACCCTGTTTTCCAGTGAGAAATACAAATTGTGTGCTCACAACTGCAGCCTTGGACAGCACATGTTCTCACTGCTTCAGGTGAATAGGACTAGAAGAGCTTTTTCCTGCCTTTTGTATGCGCAGCTGCTATTTAATGTAAATGAACTTACCAGAAATTGAATAACTCCCACACAGGTAATTTTACACCCATCCAGCATTTAAATTCTGAATGCAATAATTTGCAGCAAGGCTAGAATTCCCAAAGCAAGTGGTCTATTTTTAAACCTTTCAAGCTCCCTTTTTTTTTTTTTTTTATGAGGTGTAGAAATTTACTTCCTTCTGTTGTTTCAGAGTTGATTTGCATTGAAAGTTTCAGGGATGTTTCAGTCTGTTGGGGGCCACCTGGTCAAACAGCAGCAGAACAAAGCTGCTCTCTGCTGCCCATCATGTACAAGGAGGAGCCTGCAGCCTGCCCACGATCCTGCTGCTGGTGCCTGGCTCACCTCTGCCTGATGGGGTTGCTCTGAGAGCATGAGGAAATGCAGAAACGCCTTGTTTCCCTGATGCCATCCTCCAGCTGGGATGCGATGCAGCTCCAAGCTGTGTGCCTGGCTCAATAAGGAGCTGTGCAAACTCTCGCTGAGTTGTTCCAGTGTCGGTCAGCATTACCAACAGCAGTTGTACAGTGCTGCAGAGAGATGCTCGTGGCTCTCCTTTGCAAACAGTGTTTAAATTCATGGCTTATTTTCTTCTCTGTGTTTTGATGGCTTGGACTCAATGTTTTACTTGCCAGTCTTTTTCTGTGTGTGATAAGAGACCCAAACACAGCACAAACCTCTGCTTGTGCGTTGCAGAAAATAAAGGAGAGAAAGAAAAGGGTCTGAGACACCACAAAACCCAGAAGACCTTTTTCTGGTCCCTGCAAGGTGTCTGTGTCATCCAGAGCATGGAACAGCTCTGGAACGGGCAGCTGGAGGGGGGATCACTTTGCTTTGCAGAAAGCCTGTTGTCTTGGAAGAGGCAGCAGCAGGGCTGGTGGTAATCGGCCACTGAGATGCAATGCCCTTCCCAAATGAGGACTGCCAAGAAATATCTCCTACACAAATCTTGGTTTGGAATTTCAGTGGAGTGAGAAATCTGAGCCTTGGCCCTATCACTGCATGAATCACTTTGTCACCACTTCTGAATCAAATGCTTCCAAAGCAGGAATGCTGGTATTGCAGTGCCCAGCGCTGTGCTGGCCAGCCCCAAACACAGCCGTGGCAAGAGCTGAGCATCATTCCTGAGCACCTGAATGTCACGCATGGAGCGTGCACAAAAACAGAAGTCAGGTCAGTGTGGGAGCCTGGGCTGCCCAGTACACCACAACAGGCTCTGGCAGAGGAGGCAGACCCAAACTTCTTTCCCTCTGCAGTGAGATGCACTGCTTCCCTCATGCTGTTGGGCTTTGCCTCCACTTGGGAAAGAAAGAAAGAAAAAAAAAACGTTTGTGGCAAATGGAGTTGCAATTATTTTAAAACGTTGCTTTTTCTGAGATGTAGCAGCAACAAAAATTACACACAGATCAAAGAGGAAGGAGGCTGTGTTCAGGGACAACTCAAAAATAATACGGGGCAGTTGCTGAGCAACTTTCCAGTGCAAAGTCTTGTTTTTTTCTGGGTTCCTCCCCCATCTGTACGAGAGGGATGGTGTCTCGTGTTAGTCAAAGGAAAGTCTGTGTGATTGCCTGAGTACAATTAGATCTAAGGTCTTTGCAAACAGCTCCCGTCAATCAACCCCGAGCCATTGATCTTACATCTCAAGCACTTGTTGAAAAATAAATTATGCTTTTTTGATCTAATCAACTAGTAAGGATCCTTTTCTTCCTTTTAGAGGCTGAGTAAATAAAATTCTTCCGTCAGAACTTGCTTAATAATTATTCTGGACACACGGTGGACAGAATCCTGAGTGCAAAGCGCAGCTATGACTCAGAAACCAAAGGCTGATTTCTTTTTCCTCCGGTCCTCTGTTTTGTTGGAGTATCTATTCTTCCAACAGGCGTTCACACAATTTGGTGCACAATGCTAAATGCAGTCCCATAATCAGGGCATTGTTTGTTATCTGCACGTGTGCTGTGGGGATCTGCGTGCTCCAAAATGGTGCCCAAGGATTTCACCTTCCTCTCCTGCTGCAGTTTGTCCCTCTCCTGCTTTTGTGCCACATCCGTCACAGATGCAAAAATGCTTTTGTGCTCTGAGGAGGGACAGTGAGCTTCCATCCATGGAGATCCTCCGGCATCAGGAGTGCAGTAACACTGGCTGCTGGCAGGGCTGTGGAGGCAGCTGCCATGATAAATACAGGGCTGGGATGAGCCAGTGTGAGCAGGACACTGGTCAGGTGGTTGCCATCCAGCTGGGGTCCCTGAGGAGGAGATGTTTAGATTCCTGATAGCCATAAAAATGGGATGCTTCCTTTCGTTTTGTCACGGAGGTGAATAAACTTGGCACTCCAAAAAGAGAATTTAGCAGGCCTGCCTTGGGGCTGGTGCAGGTGAGATGGGCAGGGAAGATGGTCTGTGTGTTCAGCTGTCTGCCAAAGCACATCTGAGCACAGCACAGTGACCCTGCAGCCCCTGTGTCATACCTGGAGGGACACGGGACACAGAGCCCACAGTTCCATTGCTCTGCCCCAGCCTGCAGACATGGGGAACCCTGTTTTGCAGTGGGATGGGATGGAGAAGCAGTGCTCGGGAAGGGTCCCTGTGAGCACACTCAGAGCAGTGTCACACACCGGATCAGAGACTGCTCAGCACCTCCAGTGGGCCAAACCTGAGGCAGAACTGATGCCTGACCCACACCGGCACTGACACAGCACGGCTTGCCCTGATATTTTCCAGCATTCCTCAAAAATGCCCCTTGAAAAGCAGCAGAGCTGGCACAGCTCTGCCTCTTGGATGCTGGCACGCTGCCATCCTTTAATTAAGTCTGCTGCTCTGTCTGATGTTGACGGCAGCGCTTCAGGTCGGCGGCAGGCAGGCTGTGGGAAGCACACAGTGATCAGGAGGCTGCAGGGCTCCTGTGGGATGGCTGAGGTGTTCAAGCTAACATGCCAGAGTAATCGCGTCAGTATTACCACACTCATTGATCAGATTAATGGAGAGCACAGACCCAGTCAGGGCACGGCTGCAGGGAAGAGGTTGGCTGGGAGCAGAGAGCAATCGTTTGAAACCCAAATCCTCACTTGATGGCACAAGCCATGGAGAAACTGCTGCCATGAGGCTCTCTGACATCCCCGGCTCCAAAGTGCAAGATGAACCATTTCTAGTACAGGTTTCCAGCAGCCACTGGCAGTACCTGTGGTCAGCTGCATCCTGCAGATAGCCTAAAACTTGAATTGGGTACTTTGGAAAATCAGTCTGTCATTGCAAAGTGCTTTGGGATCTTGACCAGGAAGTGAGACTGCCTCCATCAAGTGATGAGCAGAAAGAAGAGAATACCTGCTTGGGGCTGCCCTTCTGCCAGTGCAGACCATGGTGGGCAGCAGTGATTTGGATTCTGCCTCTCGATTTTCATCAGCTGTACCCTGCTGCCCCAGAGAAGCTAATCTCTGCCTCACCCCCACAGGGCAGCCTGATTTAGTCTTCTCTGCTTGCAGATAGTGCCATATACAGAACAGCATTGCAATTAAACATTTTCTCTGCTCTATGCTAATGAGAAACAGAAAGAGCTAACAGAACACACAATGGCAGATAATTACAGCCAAGCAATTACTGACACAATCCTCCCTCCTTGTCTTCATGTTGCTTTTTCCACTGCTCAGCGCTTGCCATGAGCCTGACATGGTGAGCAGAGCTGTGACCGTGGTGAGCAGGGCCATGGAGAGGCCATTGGAAGCACGACCCTAAAGGAGCACATAAACACATTTGTATACATGCAAGCTCAGACAGAATCACTTCAAAACAATGCCATCGTATTCTCATATGCAGAGTGTCACATGAAATGTTACCCACAGCGCCCTCCTCTCACTCCCAACCCACTCGCATACAAGCAGGGTCTGCAAAGCCCCTCTCTGGGCACTGCAAACAGCACTGGCTGTGTGTGATGCATTGTTAACTAGTGGAATTATGAACTCAATTTCAGAAAAATCTGCCTAGAACCGACCCCACGGCCTCTGCACACCATTATTAACAAAACAATGGCGATTGGAGTTGGACAGTTCATCTCTTACCTGAGCAAACACCATTTATTTATCGCTGTGCTCTGCATCACCTCCCTTTTTCCATCTCACACCACGCTGTTAGACCATGCAGAAATACAGCACACAACAAAGAATAGGAGAATACAGCATGTGATATTATGGGTGATACTTCCCTGCAAACTGCTGAACTCACAGAGCTGGTGCTCCTCCCCGAGCTGCAGGTCTGCAGCACTTAGAAAGTATGTTGTTCTTGTCTGTTTACCAAGCAAAGTGCCAAGGAATCCTTCACTTGCTGAGCAGTAAGACAGCCTGCATTAGCTAACAGTACCTGCTCAAATGGCACACCACAGACTTTGGTCTGTTTGACAGTAATTTTCAAGCTCTCCAGTGTCTCTTGTGTCCTGTGAAAGAAAGGACAGGAAAGCAAGAGAGCCAAGTAGGGAATTATCTCTCACTTCTCGCTTCCTGCTGGTAGGCAATATTCCACAGCCTCAGCTCACTGAGACGTGCGGAAGTGACAGAGCTAACAGGCTTTCTGTGGCTTGGGATAATCAAGTATGGGGTTCTCAGGCAGTCATAAAGGAGAGCTGACTTCAAGTATCCCTAAATTCTGTCTTGTATAGCATGCAGGAAAGTAACTGACTGATTGCCATCCGCTGGAGGCACAGGTATCAGCTCAGTGACCTGTGCTTTACTGGCCAGGCTGAGACAGAGAATGACAAGGACAGAAGTGCTCCTGATGGAAAACCTGGCTCCCACAGTGCAGCTTCTTACCTCTCGTGTGATTCACTTCCTTAGTTTACACTGGAGGTACCTAACTTTATTTCTCATCCTTGGCTTCTCCCAGTTCACGGCATCCTACTTGCAGAGCAGCTTCACCCTGCCTGGGGGGGTCAGCACTGCAGACCCGATTTCTTATTGAGGACAGGAAAATGTTCAGTCTTTCAGTTTTGCTTTTTTCCCCACGTTCCAGCATGTTCTGAACTCAGTGACATCTCAGTGACTATTGTGTTCAGCAGCAGCTTTGTCACACTGGAGTTCTCTGAGATGGCTGAGCTGAATGGTTTCACAAGAAGAGGAGCATCATAACTGCAAAGGAAAATGAGGATCCTGTTACGGACTGCAGCAGCAAACTCCCTGTTGTTGCAGAGGAACGGATGTAGCAAACAGGCCAGAAACCTTGGCATGCACCAGGCTGGCTGGTAGAGCAGCTCTTGTTGCTGAAATGCCATTCATTGCAAGCTAACCCCATAAATGGAACTGCTTCAGGTTACAGCTCCTCTCAGGACCCAGGGGAGCCCTAGTTTCTTTGTCCTCTACTATTTCTCTGTACCAGTCTGACTCCAGATTACCAGCTTGTCTGGAAGCCAAAGCAGCCCAGGAATGCGTATTTTTTCCTGTAAGAGGGAGGACAGGTAAAAACATCCTGGGCATTGTTGTTACTTCTCCTACAGAGAGCTGATGCTTCCTAAACGCTTTACTTTCCTCCCATCACTGAAACCCTTTTAATCCCCCCTCACCATGCGTTTATACTCCGATGCCTGACATATTCCCTATTAGTCTCTGCTGATTCGTAGCAGACATCAAAAGGAAGCCTGAAAAAATGAGGAATCAGAGACCAGTGAAGCATAGTTCAGAGTCTGGGAGGAAACAGGGAGGCAGATGAGGAGCTTCTGGCCATCTTCTGGCCTGTTCAAGACAGAAAGGGAGGGCAGAGGAGCCAAGGATGACCATGACTCACGAGGGTGGGCCAAGGAATCCAGCAGAGCTGATGAGGGCTAAAAGGACAGATGGCCGTATTCTCCTCTAGCCTGAAGGGCAATCTTCCTTTGAAAGAAAAGTGCTTTGATAACTGACTACAGTGCTGCTGGACTTTACAGTGCAATGCCTTTCACAGATTGCCCTTGAAAAGATGCTTAAAGTTCCTGCAGACCTGCTAGGAACAATATCAGCAGCATCTCCAGTGACTTCTGCCTGCTCCTCATCCTCAAGAGATGGGTGTGTGGGCTGAGCCCTTCTGATGAAGCTGTCAGTCACCACCCAGGACTGTATGTTGACATTTCAGACAGTGGGTGTGAAGGCAGCCTCAGTCCAGCCAAGCCAATTCTGTCTGCATCTTCACTTGCACCTTGCTGGCATCTCCTTCTGGTCCTCCTGGGCAGCAGAGTGGAAGTTTTGATGCGAAAGAATCACAGAATGGCTCAGACCTTAAAGCTCATACAATTCCAGACCCCCGCGATGGGCTGGCTGCACCCCCAGCTCACACTGCCCAGGGCCCCATCCCAAAAGGCCTTGAACACCTCATCCTGTCCTCTCCTCATAAGAGATCCACACACTTCAGATAAAGTCTTCATCCACCATGGAGGTCTCTGGTGACAAGCCAGCTTTGTGTTTCTGCTTGGAAAGCAGAAGAAAGGGAGCTACCCTTTCCTTGCTGTTGCACCCAATGAACCAATATGGTTATATCTTCATAAGAGAGAATTGGGCCTACATTGAGTGGCAGTAATGAATTAAACCGAATTAAACTTTGATACATATGAGAGATATGTTAGTTACTATATAAAGTATTATAATTAATTGGTCCAGGAAATCTCTTAAATATTACATAAGGTCACCAATGAGTTTCCTGCCTGTGGGCCCCCACAGACCAGCAGGGAGCTGACATTTGCAGATCTTCTCCCTCAAGAACCTCATGGCAGCTCTGAGGAAAACCATGGGCGCCATAAGTGGGCTTAAACTCCGCTCCTCTAATTGCTTAGAGCCATTAAGTTTTACAAAATTTGATTAAGCATTAAGCAGCTCACTGCTCTGCAGCTTGCACCAAAGCCCAGAGAAGCCCAGATAGTTTCTCTACAGCTGCTCCATTTTTATGCCCACCTGAGAAGAACATCAGCATCAACTAGGAACTGTTGGAACGTCCTGCTCAGCTCCACACCTGCACTACTTACTGCCATCAGAAGTGTTTGGAGTGAAGTCCAGCCCAGCTTTTTTAAAGCCATCTCCTAACAGAGCACCAAATTTAATTGATATTTTTTCCAACAGAACTGTAATGTTTGCTCTTCCACATGGCAAAACGCTTCCACCACTGATTACAGCTGCTTATGGATATCATGTCTCATTAATCAGACCCTGCTGTCTCTCTCTGAAAACATCTATGGGCTTTAACAGCTGCTGCCAATTGAGTCCAAGCTGACAGATGCAGGATGACTTTAGGTTTTATTCCCCTTGTGCTCTGAAATTTTCATTTCAAAACGCAATATTGAATTGGCCTTGACAAGAACCAGGTGCTAATTCTGATCAGTTACTGCATTACTCATTGTGCTGTACCTGTTTCCCTCCCCCACAGCAGCAAAACTCGGCATTTTGACGCTCACAGCAGTGCTGTTGGTTCCATAGAACTAGAAATGGGGCTCATATCCAACTCAAAGCTTGCTCTGTTCAGTCTCTTGCAGTGTGACACTGCCACCAGTAGAAATCATTTTGCCACCTGCCTTAGCAGCCCAGCTGCTCATTTCATGATGTTCCATCCAGGTTCAGCTTGCCATGCTGTTTTTCAGTCCTAACAGCTCCCCAGGTTTGACAGACAAGTTGTTGCTGGTCTCTACTGTGGGAAATGGCATTTTCTGTATCTCATCTTCTGACGCTACCTATACGAAACTCCTGTTAGAGTCTGGCTTCCCTGTTTGTGCATCAGCTGGGCTCTGGCAAAGCAGGAGCTCAAAGTCTCCTCTGGAAATTTCATCCTCAGCCACTCTGGGCTCTCTTCTCTGCACTGTGCCGTCCTTATCCTCACCAGGCACTGCTACCTCGTGAGGAGATCTCAGAAAAGGAAATTTTCCAAACTGAATAAACATTTCCTACGATGAAAGACAGAAGAAAAAGAAGTGAAACAAAGGGATGGGCTTCATAGCACAGATACTTGTGTGAATGCCAGAGCACTTTCAACCCTCATCAGTAAAGGCATGAATACAAAGCGGTTATTAAATCATCTCTTTAAAGTTTGTTCCACAGACAAGCTGGCTCCACGGGGCAGAAATAAGCAGAGGAAGAAAAGGCAATCATGCAGAGCAGTAACAGCATCTGGCAGAGGTTTGGGGCTTGCTGTGCCCCAGCCTGCACTTCTCCCTTCTCTGGGGAAGAGCAGAGCCCTCGCTGTGAAACTCTCACTTGTGAGAGCACAAAGCCAGGCATGCATCAAAGTGAAGGTGTCATGACAGCTCTCATTTCCCCTTCAAGCATTCCTGGTATTGTCTCTTCTGACGTCCTTATCTCTCCCGTTTCAGGACACAGCTGTCCTTTTACTTTGTAATTGCAATGATACCTATCTGAACCTGCACTGAAGTGCAATTCTTCTACGGGAGTCTGACCAGCATCCCGGGGACATCTATCCATGTGGATTAAGAATAACTCCTTCATCATTAGCACCTTATACACTGGCTTTTGTTGGGTCTGTTCCAGGAAAAATGGGAGCTTCCATCTCTCCCCTTCACGAAGCATCCAGCAGGAGCAGCACACAGACTGCACAGGCCTGTGCTCCTGCACAGCTGAGCTCATAAGATGGTGGGGTATTTTGCCCCACAACAGAGGCACTTGTACTGATGTAAAAGCACAGTGTGGCTCTGGAGCTGCAGCCAAGAAGGTCAGAGCAAGCACTGGAAGATAGCTGTGCCCGAAATAGAGAAGCAGTGAATTTGTGAACCTTTCCAGCACCAGCTGCTGCACGGAGGTGGTGGTTATTTGTATGTAGAATGGGGCTGTCACCACCTCTACTGGTTTTGACTGGGAAACGTGTGGAAGATTTCAGGTCATGTATACTCCATGGCAAATCGAGAGACAGCGCATTTTTGTTTTAGTGATTTGGTCCTGATTATCACTTTGTCATTTGTAAAAGGTCACAGTCCCTAAAGGTGGGAGATGTTATCAATTACATGATTAAGCAGCCAGCTGCAAAGGAATATCCTCCCAGCTCCAGGTTTATTACACTGGGAAGTTATCTATGGGCCAAGATGGTTAACAAACACTTCAGTATACACCTCAGAGCTACAAAGGCACTTCAGAGAATCAAACCTAAGTGATAAAAGGTAACAATGCCAAAGTAAGCCAACAGAGTTGGCTTCACAGACATATTGACAGGCATCCCAGAGAAGGGAACAATCCAATCCTCACATCTGGATTTCGTGGTTCATTAGATGCCAAGCATCCAAGAAGATCTAAGACAAGAACAAGCATCTAACAAAATAGCACCATCTCTACAACTCTTCTAAAGCAACTGAGAACAGATTTTGTAGCATGGATGATCTTGAAGGTCATTTCCAACCTTGGAAGTTCTCTGATTCTGAGTCTAACTGTGCATTCAACAAAACCACAATAGTTTTATATGAAAGGGATTACAGGAATTTAATAAAACTAGAGAAGTAGAAACAAGAATTATGCCTGGCCTGCAGAGGAAGGCGCTGCACTGAGAAGAACAGATCCCAGCTCTGCGTCTTTAGCACTCAGCACAGCCTCACATGGAAGCTCCAGTTGTTTGCACACAAGTTCTTGGGAAGGCAGAACTTCTCCGTATCTCTCTGTGTGGCTCATAAATCTCTGTGCAATTCTGCAAGTCACGAGAGACAAGGTAAATGAGATGCTGAACAGGGGAAATAGAACTGAACAAAAGCAACTCCAAATTGGTCCCTGTAGGACGGCCAAACTAAAATAATAAGCAAGGGAAAGAGAAGCCAATGTCACCAAGCCAGATGCATACAAAGCACATCCACAACAGTCCCCGAGTGCTTCCCATTGTAAGCAGCAGTGAGCAGAGCAAGCTGGGCCAGCCAGGCTCAGCCAAAGATCCTGGGGCACCACTCTGAGATGTGGCAGCGCTCAACTCTGCAGTGCCAAAGTTCAGATAGACCCCACTCTAGAATTACACCCGAAGATTTCTGAACACCAGAAAGCTGCAGAAGTTATTTGTCTCTTAGTCTGAAGGTTTCATGTTGCAGAGAAACTGCCTAGAACAGCCATCTTTACAAGATCATTCACTTCTTATTCACTCAGTGCTTGAATCTGAAAGAATGCTCAAGTGCAGGCATTGCTTTCAGTATAAAGTTGCTACAAGATAGACACATATTGCCCTTGTTTGTTTTAAAAGGCATAGAACACCTGTGGAACTCATGTCCAGGCTCAACGCTTTTTAAAAATGAAATGGGGAAGGAAGGAAGCAGAGGAGACTTGAGCTCCCAGGACTGGAACTGCTTACCAACAGCAGCAGCAGGGCTGCCCCCACGCTCCTCACTTCTGCCCTTACCTGAAAGCATCCAGCACAGCTGCACCACAAGCTCATAAAGCATTATTTGAGCACACTGGCTGCTCTCTGAGGCTCCTCAGTTGCCTCATCACACTCAGCTGAGACATCCCAGAAGCCTTTAGGAATTGGGTTGAATAGGGAGCTCTGGGCTGGGATCTCTGCACTGGCTATCCACTTTTGTATCTGCCTGAGGACTAAGTGGTGCAGAGCTCTGAGGCCAAGAAGAGAACCCTGGCAGGTGACAACAGACTAACTGATAACCCCAGTGAACACATATAAGCACTTATGAGCACATGACATCTACATATGTACTGCATAAGCCAGGTCAAAACATTAGCCATCGTACCGTCTGACCACATATCCACGTGTAATCTGCTAATCAGCCCTTCTAGGCTGGGTGATTTCCTTTGTTTCATTAACAACACGATTCCAGAAATACATTAGATAGATAGATGTCCTCCTGAAGCAAAAAAGAAACATTCAGGGCAGGAAAACTCTATTCTGATCAGCTCTGCTGTCCCTTATTGGCTCAAGGTGCCAGGCAAATCACTCTGGTTAAATACTGATTGAGAGCTGTGCACGTAACATGTTGAAATCCCTTTGTAAATTATCTTCAGTCCAAAGCGTGATTTCTGCTTTCTGTTCTGATGGAGCAAACTGAATAATGACTGACAGCTAACGAACAGCTCGCAGTGATAGTGCCGCCGTATGCACGCAGTCATTCGGAATTCATAGACGTCTTAATGAATACTAACGACTGGCTGAATAGCTTAAGATTACAAACCACACGAGATCGCAAACAGCCGCGGGATGAAAGTGTTGGCTGTTAGAAATCGCCCCACCAACAACTCGACGCAAAGCCCCGCTCTCTGTCCCCGGCAGCGCTGCCGTGTGCGGCTCCGCGGGCGCACAGTGACCTCCTCTGTTGGGACGCGGCGGCGGTGCGGACAGAGCCGCGGTTCCGTGCGGGCGCAGCGATTCCTGCCAGCCCGGACCGAAAGCGGAGAGATGGAACGAGGCGCCACCGAATGCCATCCCTGCACGGAAATGCTGCCTGCTGCTGCTGGCTGCCGCGATGCTGGAGCTTCTGCAGCCTCTGCTCGAGCCTCTGATAGCTCCTGGTGTGAAGATGGCTTCTGAAGTAATGAGGAAGAGGCACAGCTCCCCGGGCTTCGGCTTCATGGTGTTTCTGGGCTTGCAAAATTTCATTGCTTAGTTTTTTGTTCGCTGTTCTTCAAAGACGGACAAAACGCATCAGACTTCTCCAGATTAAAAAAAAAAAAGGCTCTGGGGCAGATTCTGCAGCCCTGGTTTCCGGTGCTGCCCTGCACACCCCACACCTTCCTCCCTCACTCCCAGGTGAGCTGATGGGACCCGGAAGGCATTTTCACTGCTGCATGCAGAGCATGCACTGCATACCGTGGTGGGTTTTACCGTGGCCTGAGCTTCGTCCTGGAGTACTGCCGGCAGAAAAGTACGTTCAGGCAAAAGTTATTCCCTTCACTATGAAAAGCCAAGTAAGAGGAGGGAGGAGAAGGCATGAATCGATTCCCTGCAGCTAGAAGTGGAGGGCAGTGAGTCGCCGGTTTGCAGGTCGTGGGTTGGACAGGGTGAGATCTGCAGCAGGGCAGCTCCCGGGCAGCTGTTCCTTTCCCCTGCTGCCCGTGAGGGGCGTGGGCATCGCTGCCTTCCTCCACCAGCCCGGGGGCTCTCGGGGCTGACTTCTAGTTGGGCGTTTACCTCCACGTCTTGACACTGGGGCAGAGACCGTCAGCGCTCCCCACGGCCTCTGTCTCTGGGGAGATGCTTTGGGGGAGATGCAGAGACGTTCCTAGCGGGACACGTGGGGATACTCCGGAGGAATCGAGGGACTGAGGGGAAAAGGGAACGAGTGGATGGCAGCATCCTGTGCGAGCGGTGCGGGACGCACCGAGGCTCGGAGCGGCGGCGGCGGGGAGCGCGGGGCTGCAGAGCAGCGGGGCGGGAGGCGGGGCCGGACCGGGAGGGGAGGGGAGGGAAGGACCGGCAGCCCCGCGGCTGCGGAGAGGCGCGGGCCATGGAGAGCGGCGGGGCGCTGAACGGCTCCGCCGCCGCCTCCGGGCGCTTCGCAGCCGTCGGCACCGCGGCGCTGGGCGCCCTCATGGCTTTGCTGATCGCCGTCACCGTGGCCGGCAACGCGCTGGTGATGCTGGCTTTCGTGGCGGACTCCAGCTTGCGCACCCAGAACAACTTCTTCCTCCTCAACCTGGCCATCTCGGATTTCCTAGTAGGTAAAGTGCCGCCCGTCGCGGAGCAACGCGCCCGAAACTTCGTGGCGAGGGCAGCGTCGTGCCGCTCTCCCGGCCGCAGCCCCGGGGTTCCGTCCCGCAGCGCGCCGCCTCTCCCCGACCCCACAGCCCCGCAGCGCCCGCCCGCATCCCGCGCCCGGCGCAGCAGAGCCCTGCGGAGCGCAAGGGCGGCGGCGCTGCTGCAGGTCACGGCCTCGCGTGTCCGAACAAACGGAGCCCTCTGGTTGCAGGTGCCTTCTGCATTCCTTTGTACGTGCCCTACGTGCTGACAGGGAGATGGATCTTCGGGAGAAGCCTCTGCAAACTCTGGCTGGTAGTTGATTACCTGCTCTGCACCTCTTCGGTCTTCAACATCGTGCTGATTAGCTATGACAGATTTCTCTCGGTGACAAGAGCGGTGAGTCCTGGCACGGCAGCTGAATGGGGAATAACTCCTGCTTTGTTTTTTGTTAATTAAAAGCTTTCTGAATCGTCCACAAAATTGTTAATCGTTCAGCCCGGTGATTGGAAAGAAATAATTATCCACAAATACCTAATTCAGTTGTGGCTTCCGATGAGTGTTTCTGGCGTACTTAACCAGACCCCACTGTGCAGATGTTCCTTTGCAGATGACAGGAAGGCAGACCCGCAATGAATTGCAGAGATCTGTCATCTCCGGGGCAGACAAGCAGATTGCAGACCCAAAGCTAGGGAGATTTCAGTGCCACTCAGGTCTGTGGGCACTGTGAGGTGTGGTGAAAACAGCCTTGCCCAGGCTGATCAGAGCCACAGCTGCCTGATTTCTCCTTGACTCCAACTACAAACATGGGTCAGCTGCACGGCACCCGGGTTCAGAGCAAGGCAGTGCTGAATGCCTGGTGTGTGATGCATGCCTGTCCCCAGGAGGTACAGCATAGCCAGGGGCAGCTCGGGCATGTGGCTGGGAGCAGCAAACTGCTGGGCTTGAACCAAGGCTGTTCATTTCCACTGAGCAGAACTCACGTCTCTTTCTGGTGAGGTACAAGATGAGGGTTCTGTCTTCTTGGCAGGTGTGTGATATATCCAGCAATTGCTCGTGCTGCCTGCGACATGTGAATTTGTTACTGCTGTGATATTGCCTCGCAGCTTTACCAGAAATGCCGACAGTGTGTTTGTGAAGTGCCTCAACCAGCTGGTGTGTGTGGCCGTGCTTACGGGAAGGTTTCCTCACTGCAGGTCTCCTACAGAGCCCAGCAAGGCAACACCAGGCGAGCAGTGCTGAAGATGGTGATGGTGTGGGTATTAGCATTCCTGCTTTATGGACCTGCCATTATCAGCTGGGAGTACATCTCGGGGGAGAGTATCATACCCACTGGGGAATGCTATGCTGAGTTTTTCTACAACTGGTACTTTCTCATGACAGCTTCCACGCTGGAGTTTTTCACCCCTTTTATCAGCGTAATGTTTTTCAACCTGAGCATTTACCTGAACATACAAAAGCGTACCAAATTACGCCTGGATGTTTTCCACGAAGTGCACAACCAGCCCTTTGCTGAAGAGATGGAAATGAGCCCAGAAACAAAGTTTGCTTCGAAATGCTGCAAGTGGGAGCAGAAGGAGCCAGCTGAAACCCTCGGCCTCTCTAAGAGTGAAGCACAAGCAGCAGCTTCCACCGGTGCAAAAGACCTGCTGACAGCCAGCTCGGGGAGATCCCAGTGCTGCAACAAAAAGGGCTGTAAGAATTCAGCATCCGCGCTGTCCTTAGAGAAAAGGATGAAGATAGTCTCCCAGGGCATGACCCAACGCTTCAGGCTCTCCCGGGACAAGAAAGTAGCCAAATCGCTGGCAATCATTGTGGGCGTTTTTGGCATTTGCTGGGCGCCGTACACCCTCCTTATGATTATCCGTGCTGGCTGCCACGGCCACTGCATCTCTGACTACTGGTACGAGACTTCCTTTTGGCTGCTGTGGATCAACTCAGCTGTCAACCCCGTCCTATATCCTCTCTGTCACTACAGCTTCAGAAGAGCTTTTATTAAACTCCTCTGTCCGAAGAAGCTGAAGATTCAACCTCAAGATCCCCTGCAGAACTGCTGGAAATGAAGCAATCCTTGGGTGTGGGAAAGCCTTTGTAACAGGCGTAGCATTACTTCTCCAGAAGCTGGGATCACTGCTCTGCAGCACACGAGAAAGGCAGCTGGGAGACCACTGTTCACTTATGCCAGTTCATCACCGACAAACCCAAGCAGAACAGAGGAGGGAGGAGGTTGGGTTTTTTCCATTTTAACGTTACCCATAGGCAGTGATGTGTCCTCCACCTGCACAGCAGAGCTTTGCTGCCACCTAGTCAGCCTGAGCAGCACCAACATTTTGTTGAAATAAGAAACCCAGAAAATAAATGCCTACCCCAAACCCACCGGACTAAACTCATGTTTAAATCATTAAACTAAAGGTTACGTGATTGCAAACCTGATTTTTACTGAGAATGGGTTTTGTTTTGTTCTCTTTGCACTTAAGTTATTACGAGATGATACAGCAAGAATGAACCACAGAAAGAAGGAATGCCTCATTTATCATTACTTTTACAGCAGCTACAGCCATAATGTAGATCCTCATTGCATATGGTGCAAGGTATGTCCTTCCCACTCTCCAAGAAGGGGCACATCTCTGCCCCAAGCAGTCTACAGCCAGACTGAGCTTACAGCCAGGCTTCCTTTTAAAGCAGGAGACCTTGGTCAAGCTGATCTAAGCAACACAATTATCATTTTTTAATTGTCTTTTTTAAGCAATCAGACAGCTTCTTCCACAGACAGAACATCAGATTCAAGAGACCAGGGCTCTAACCTAGCATGAGATATTGGGCATTTTATTTCTGCTTCCCATCTCATTCTTTGTCATACTTGCCCACGTAGACTCAATAAGCTCTTTGGGAACAGGCAGCATGGCCACAAAGAAAAGACCAACTCCCATCTCTGCTGGCACTGCTCACTGCTGTAGTAATACAAATACATCATCAGTTGCCATGGCAAGCACTCGTGTTTAACAGTATTGCAAAGGAAGCTTGAGATCATAAGTCTGAAGACTACATTTATAAATGGAAACCCAGTTGCTGTGAAGTTGTACCCACAAGCTTGTGATGCTGTGATTGCCAATTACACTTAGCTGTCGTAAACAGTTTCTTGGCTGTTGCTAGGAATAAACAAAAATGCCATCCTACTTTATTCCAGTGATGTTTGTTGAGTAGACCAATATTGTCATCTGAAGTCAGGTTTAAATGATGTCTTGTTCTGTGTATATGATATTGCAGTCTTGTGACAAGTTCCATCAGGCCATAAAATATGAACTCAGATACATGTTTTGAAGTGTACTGAGAAGTGCCAGTATGCACTGCTGAGCCTCGTGTACTTTCCTGTGTCCACTACCTTCTGAGAACGCCAGTAAAGTACTTTTATACAAATAATTCATGGTAAGCAGGACGTTGTTAGAAATTATGAAATCCAACATGTATGAATTATGAAAGCAAAACCTGTATCTATTTGTCTGAGGAGACAATGGAAGCCAATAAAGAAAAGGCTCCTGAAAAAGCTGCATTTCTTTTACTGCTGATTAAATGGGGTCTGGATGTCACACAAAGTTGGTGAGAGCGGGGCACTTAATTCTTTCTGGCTGTAGTTCTTTTCCAGAGCATGCTACGTGCAGCCTGCATCTGAAAAGCTTACCTTAAACCTTTGTGACTCATGAAATCCACTCAACTGCCTAAAAAAAGATAAAATCATAATCACAGAATCATAGGGGCTGGAAAGAACCTCTGGAGACCAGCTAGTCCAACCCTGTGCTAAAGCAAGTTCCCTGCAGTGGGTGATGTGAATGAGGGCCCAATTCCCAGCTGTATTTCTTCTCATTTGCTCATAAAGACAGAGAGGGCTACAAGATCCAGCCTGATAAAAGAAAAGTTATGTTACACCTACAGAAAAGGGTGGAGGAGTTGTTGGTTCTGTCATACCTGGTATTAAAACGAGGCTTTCATGTTTTCATCCTCTTATCTATCTTTTACCAGGTAACTTACCTATCATTTTACCAGAAAGGAAATTTAACAGAAAATATTAATCTGAAAGAACTCTTTCTATTCTGTGGCTAACAGGTAGATCTCTGACAAATTAGATGTGAGAATCCTTTCCTCACGATGGTTTGTTTCTTACTGACCAAATGAATTCACAGATGAAGAATGTACCAGTCTTTCCTATATGAGACATTTGCCTGAGTAAGGATGGACTGGTAATTGAGCTTCATAATAGAATAAAGCAGGGAGATGTCACAGGTGCTGTTTTTCCTTCTTCCTCCACATTGCAATACACATAAAACAGATTATTATATGACCAGACCAGACAGTACCCACAGACCAGAGCTAAGAAACAGGGAGCATATGGTGAGTTACCAGGTTCTTTTTCCTCTTTCTGTAAAATTGTTCCTTTCTAGAGTATAAATTCACTGTATCACACTGAAAAAGAAAGAAGAGTTGCCACTTCTAGCTGGTTTTCCTGCAGGTGATGAGCTGAGCAAGAAGGCATTTAAAAAGGAAGTTGCAACTGTTTGTCTGAATTCTGGAAACTGTTGTTTCCATTCTCAAATTCTTAGCTTATAATTAAATATTTGCACCCTGCAGACGAGCAGATTTTCTCCTACGTCCATGGTAGTAATTCTATTCAAAAGCAATGAGACCTATTTTAATTTTGGAGTTGACTTTGCAGAGACATGGGCTGGGATTTCTTTTTCTCTGCATATTTGCTCAGTCAAACAGCTAAAGCTGTAAGCAACACAGCGTTAAGAGGCCGATAAAACGCACAGTACTTGTAGAGCTGATGGAGATTGCTCTTGCTCCCTGTCATCCATAAGGCCACACTGTACCTACACTGAAGTCCATGTGCCATCTCTGCAAGTGCCACGAATCCCCGAGTCCCACTAGTGACATCAGTGTATTTCTGTATCATTTAGAACCCCAGTGCCACTTTCCTCTGGGCTGTCAGAATGGACCAAGTATTTTGGTCTTAAAGTCCCTTCCTACAGAGTAAAGAAATGGACAGGTTTCATCGTAAAGCTTTTGCACGGTATTTCCATGCTCTCTGACTGCTGTATGTGCAGGAGATGCTCAACACATTTTCAGATAACAACTGGGGGAACTGCAGCCATACATCCATCCTAAAAGAACACTGGCTTCTCCCGTTTCCCTTTCCATATCTCTCTGGATTTCAGTAACGTTTCCATCACACCAATAATGTTTTAATTGCAATAAAGTGATATCAAGATGAGCAAAAAACAGCCCCCAAGTCAACAGAAGTTATTTAATGAGATAGGAGCAGTGCATCATTTTGCTAAAGTAGTTCCTGGGAAAATATGATTTGGGAATCTTGTAGAATTCTTCATGGTCATTATCTCTTCTTATAGGAGAGACTGCACGCGCCTGTGCTTGTACCAACATGTGCACAGATGATTGGAAATAAACCTGTGCCTCAGTGATTAAACACATTCATGCTTCTTTAATTCCTGTGAAGGAGGACAACGTGGGTTTGTGGGTTTGCAAAGAGCAGGGCTTGGATTTTCAACATTATGAAGAATTTGAAGTGTAAAGGAATGGTTCGAGATATGCTGCAGCCGTTAGCAAAGAGAAAGAGAAGTGCTGTGAAGGTCGGCTGTGCACGTGTAGCTTCAGCTCACACAACACATCACATTTGTCTTTGCAGCCCTGAAAGGCCAGGCTCCCACACAACCCTACTCAGTACACAGGCACTGTATGGACCAAAAGGTTGAGATAAGGACTGAAATGTCAACTGTTCAGCAAATGAAGTTTTCCTTGACTGTTATGGAGAGGTTATACCTTCAGCCATCATTTTCACAACCCCTCTCCGTATCCTGTGGTTCTAAGAAATGAATTCTGAGAATCAGCTTAACTTAGCTGAAGTTATTTTAGCTCCTGACAGATTTTTCTGACAAGATACTTGCATTCCTTTCTGGAACTAACGCTCCTGCCTTGCCAAATACAAAGGAAAACCAAGGACTTATGCCCATATATGAACTCACACCCAAGCCTGGTGTTCCAACTGAAGCCTTCTAAGCTGGTTTGAACTTTCAGCGCAGCTGATGACTAATTCAAACACTGCTAAAGGAACATGTGAATTCCACCGATGATCAGTGCTCAGATTATAAGCGTCCATGTGCACTTGGCCTAAGGAGCCTCCAGGCATTATCAAAAATGAACTGTGAAAACAACAGAGCCATAGACAATGCAGGGCTTCTCATCAACTATCCTAGCAAAGCACTTGGATACTTTTGCTACCAAGCCTGTAAAACAGTTGCCCTATTGCTACTGTCTGACAGAAACCAAGCAGATTGGATCTGTTTTCAATAAAAAACAGGAAGGATGACCAACTGTAATTATAATATGCGTCAAGTGTATGTGGAAGTACATAGGCATAGAGGAAAAAGAAATACAGCTATTTCCAGAGAGAAATACCCAATTTATGCCTGCAGTGTTAGTAAATACTATTCACGCAGTTGTAAATTGTCCCCAGTTGTGTTCTTTTTTTTAAGAAGCAGGCTAGGTGACCTGCTGTAAGACCTGCTGGGAGGTGATGCCAATGCTCTTAATACAAACCTACACTCCATTAACCACAGGATGTAAAGGCAAAAAGAAAACAAGGCCTGAGCTCCCTTCCCAGAGCACTGTTTGCATATCAATAAGCTATCAAAGAATATTTTTCAGCACAGCTACTTTCTGTGTAGCTCCGTACTGCTTCTACCCCAATCACCAACAGTGAAATATTTCTTAACGCAGACAGAAGACCCTGCTCCCACAGCCTCTCTTCAGAGCCCCTCCTTAGTTACAGTTTCTTATTCGTTCTCCCCAACCTGTAGTTCCATAAATGGCTTCATTGTTCCAGAGACACGGCTGAAGCTTCATTAGCCAGCATGGGAGGCTACAGGAGAAGAGAGAACGCAAGAAGGAGCTTTTGATGAAAAGCACCTACCTGGGATAATTAATGAGATTTGCCAAGAGGGAAACTGGGAAGATGTAATCAGTACTTGTTCAAATCGGAATATAATGGTTTCCTTCCGTGTTCATAAGTGAAAGGGCATTCTTATGGCAAAACTAGGATGGAAAGACACTCAATTAGCAGCCTTGCAAGAGAGAAGTTTAGCAACGCGGCTTCTGAGAGTGGGGATTCGTTTTTCACAGCCCCAGCCCTGGTGCAGTGATACCACCACAACTTTAAGCACAGACCCAGTCTTGAAAGAGGCCATCTCCACTCTAAATGACATACTCTACAAATAGATGGAGCCAAATGAGGAGTAGTATTACTTTTATTTCCAATGTAGGAATTGCAGGCAAGAATAAAAACAGTTTGCTAGCCAGCCTGGATGAGTGCCAAAAAGGGAAAGCTTTTATTTGTAGTCCAGGACGCGTGGCTCTTGCTTATTACTGGGTATTTGCAAACCACAGTTTTACTCCCTAATTTACAAGCCACTCACACAGACTGAGTATAAAAGACAACCAATATTTAATCCAATTACCAAACATTATAGGCAGTGCTAAGCGTGCACATTTGTGAGGGAAGAACAGGACTATTATTTTTCCATTTGTAAAATTCTACAGCCCTGTACAATGTAAAATGTGACTCAGATGCACCAAGCAGGACTTCTTGGTGTGTTCTACAAGCTTTTCTTATACAATAGAAACCTGTCAATAATTCCAAGGCCCCCCACCATAACATGCAATGATTGTGTATCAGGGATGGCAAGGACAGAGCATGAGAGGAGGAGCGATGGTGCATAGGGTCACAACCACCACAAGTTGTGCACATCCTGTGCACCTCAATGTAAAGCTCATGACAACAGTGGAATTTTTACAGGCAGGCTGGGCCCACAACATGCCATCGGTCCTTTTAGGCATAAAAAAGCAGCTGTGATGTAGTATGGACTCTTGAATTCTTTTATCACCATGTGCTATGGTTTAACAGCACAATTAACACTAAGGAAACCTGCCTGCCCTGCAGCTGATCATCTCATTCAGGACTCCTCAGCACTCACAAACAACAAGCTCTCTTCTAGAAGGGCAACAACAGTTCTGGCAAACACTTTAGCTGTTAAGTAACAGCTCACACACAGCTTCTGTCATTAGAAGCTGTTTATTGAATAACAAACAATGATAGGAGTTGCACAGAGAATTCCTTGAATGTTAAGCTGCACACAGACCCTGCAGTGTTCCTGAGCTGATGATAGATTGACAAAGCAGAGTTATTACCCTCTATTGTGAAAATAATTTACTCCCTAAAAAGCACAAATTCAATGCACCATTGCAGCTAAAACACTGCTTAATATCTGATACAGCTTGCATTCAAAATATATGTGGATACAATGATACGTAAAATACTGGCACGCAGCCTAAGTTAAGCACTCTCATGACTTGGAATTAAGCTGTTATTCCAGAGCTTTCATGAAAGTAACAAGTGGGAAAATTCTTTGTTGATGCTGCTAATACTTTTAATCTATACCAGGGTTGCAAACTATTCTATAGAACCATACGCACAGAAGAATGCTGATGCTTATTCCAGAGTAAGGTAAAGACTGAGGTTGAACATACAAGGACAGAGCAGAAAGGCAGATCAGAACTCAGCAGAGGATCGAAATGCCCACCATACCCTTTCTGAGGTTCTCATTGGGAAGAAGTCATGCAGACAGAAGCGTGCAGAACAATTCATTAAGAGCTGAAATCTCTCAGAAATTCCCACTGGAAATCCCACATGTTCCCAAGCTGTTTCAAAATGACCATCTCAAAAATGCTTTCTGGTAACAGTTCACTCAGTAATTTGCCTGGAACAAACAAGAAAAACAATCCTCTTTCATTCATCCATTGAGAGCTAGCCCCAGTTCAGTGATCGAAAGACTAAGAACAGGAAAATCAACTATTTAAGGTCTTCATATCAAGTCACTTGAATAACTGTTCTCATCTCAGCAATTAATTCACCTAGCACTCACTTAATAGAGGGCCATTCAATGGCAATTTCTGATCAATATTGATCACTCACAAATGTGGCATGAGGAGACATCAAGACAGCAAGTAATGCAACAGAACTGCCTCCCCCACACCAAAGCGGGCTGAAGCACGGGCATCATGAGCCTAAATGCAAGCTACACGATGGCCAAGGAGGTATTTGTTCTGACAGGATCCACCAAATTGCACCAGAAAAATGGATACATTAATCATCAGGAAGAAGAGCAAGCACAGAACACGGAACGAGTTTATTCTTCGTTCCATTACATCTGTGACGCTCGTCAATTATTTTTTCCATTAATACATAAATACTGGGGCTGTATTAAGGTAAAAGCAGGCAGAGCTCCATTTTTAGCTTGAATACTCACTAAAAGCAAATTTCAACTTTTGTTGGTGAAGTAACCTAGCAGTTACGTGTAATATTGGTTTTGTTCCAGACTAAACACATTAAGAAATTAACTCCTGTAGCTCTAACTCCATTTAGTCTTAATACAGAATTGTAGAACTGTTCTACGCTAACGAGTTTCACGAGCCATTTGAATGTATTTAGTGAGCATTAAAACAAGTCGCTACCTTTGGAACACTTAATGATAATGACATGAATGAAGAGTACCAGTTAATAAACTGGACGTGCTGATGTGGCAACTCCTGTTTTGTATAATGTGGGAAAAAACCTGAAAGCCCGCAGATGTGAAGCAGGGCACAGACAAATATTTTCTAAAACAATCCAGTAAAAACGCCAATTTCAGGCAGTGACCTTCTAGAGGTTATTTTTCACAGGTGATAAATGTGTGTCCTGTCTGGACAAAGCAAACTAGCTGCCCAAACTCATCTCCCTCATTCCTAACAGCAGAAAACAGCAGGAAATGAATAGCCACCCAACAGTATGATTGCATGAATAAGATAATCAAAATATGGCTAGCCCATCTGTACCATCACAGATATCATCTTGACAATCAGCACATAAGCAATTACACTGCCTCATACAAATATTTTTCTTCATAAGCATTTTCCATTTGTAGTGGAAGATTAATTTATCTAGATGTGGACAGTGAATAGCCAACTCCTATCACTGGTTGATGAGCGTGCACACAAAGGACGCACTGGGTGGGAATTCACACATCCTTGGGAGAACAGCCACGCTCCTTCCTCAATGGAAATTAAGCAGTGAGGAAGCGAGCGTCAAGATTCAAATAAAAAGAGACACACTGTTGTGAGTTTTTCCATGTGGTGGTAAAATCCAGAGAAACCCTTGCCGTTTCCTAAGATATCGACTGTTAGCACCCATCTGTGCAGCGTGCACTCCTCTGCTTACAGAGAGAAAGAGGATTTGAACAACAGAAGATAATTTGTTCTGCGATTGGTGTTTAGTCTCACTTTGTAACCAGCATTAATATGTCTGGATCTAAGTGCATTACTCATTTTAAAAGGTGATTCAGGCCTTATAGAACATTTTAAGCATATATGAATAAGTACAAAGCTTCTCATGTTTTGTGTGTCTTATTTTACCCAGTATCCAAGACATAAAATCTGAATGTGCTGCAATGCTCCATTTCAGTTAAAAAAAACCCAACAGTCTGGACCAAGGTCACCAATGCATTATGCCAGAGTGACTCCAATTAAAATTAATGGCATGTTACCAGAAAAAAATGGATTGTAACAAAGTTACCCATTTCCTCTTACTGAAAATGAGCATGCAGAGATGAGCAAGTTTTTAAACAGTAATTATATGGTCCAGTAATATGACTGGCCTGGTGTCTTGGCCACATGAACACTTCTATCTTGGTGATGTAACAGCATAGCAAAAACCAGCCCAGCCAAGGAATGCTCACTCCAAGGATTCAAAGCAGTACTTCATATCAACAAGGACAGAGGAAGAACAACCAACCAAACAACAACAAAAAAACCTACCAGAAATCAAACACTGCTAAGGCTGCCTTGGACAATTCTATTACAGCAAAGAAAGAGGAGATGAAAAACTACTCTCAGTGGGAAAACAAAGGACAAACACAAGCTCAGCATTAAAAGCTTGATAAAAATCTCTGCCTTTTTTCTACCAGCTGTATGTCAGAAAAAAATGGGCACATCCCACATAATAACCCTCAGAACTGCCTAGAAAAAAATCAGGAGTGCAGCCTGAAGGTGAATTTGTTCTATTGTCAAGGTTGCCAAATCATCCCTTATCATTACTGGCACACATATATAACCTGCCCCACAAACATGAATAACTTCAGTCCTTCCAAACCTTTATAGCACAAGAACAACCAACCCCTGTTTAAAAAGCTGGGGAAACTTAATGGAAGAAAGTTGGAAACTGCACTATGGAAGACAAAAGACAACAAAGCTGTGCTTTAAAGGCCAGGCACACTGCAATACTGGGAACAAGTCAAGCAGAATCAGGAGCAGTTTTAATTTATACCACGTGCACAAAGATATCACACTTCCTTAGCAACGGAAGGGATCTAAATCACCATTCAGGGAAATGACAGGGCTGTGGGTGGATGGAAGTGCCAAGCAGAACACTCACCTACTCTCCCTACATGCATCACACAGTGGGTCCAGTAAAAGATACTATGAGGGCTGCTTCAAAAGTAATGCCTCCTATTTCACTGGGTTGTCCCACAGCCTCAGAGGTGGATGTTGGTGGTAGGGCAGTAGAGACTGAACCTTCCTGGCAATATTCTTTTTATCATAGAATGGCCTGGGTTGAAAAGAACCACAATGCTCATCCAGTTCCAACCCCTGCTGTGTGCAGGTCGCCAACCAGCAGCCCAGGCTGCCCAGAGCCACATCCAGCCTGGCCTTGAATGCCTGCAGGGATGGAGCATCCACAGCCTCCTTGGGCAACCTGTGCCAGTGCCTCACCACCCTGTGAGTGAAAAACTTCCTCCTAATATCCAACCTAAACCTCCCCTGTCTCAGTTTAAAACCATTCCCCCTTGTCCTATCACTATCTACTTCTATCCACTATCCATTTCTCATCTGTTCCCACCAGTGGAGTTTCCTTTGTAAATACCTTATTTTCAGAAGAATCAGAGGTTACTCCTCATTTCTACACCTTGTAAGAAGTAGCTTGTACAGGAGACCATCATAATAGAGACCTTAATACTTTAGGAGCACTACTGAAAAAGGTGACCCGAACTATCAGCTCTGCATTGGGCACAGTCACACCCGTCCAGCATTACCTTGGAGACCTTTCACAGGAGGTTACTTCATCCAATATAGATTTATATAGACTAAGTCTAAGAACAAAGAAACCAATTACACGATCCACAGGACGTGCTGTTGAGCTGCCCAGCAACCTGCTGTGCTGTTTGCACATCAGTACACAAGATGTTCTCCAGTGAAAGCACTGAGATGGTGTGAGCACTAGAAGTCAGCGCGAGATCTCTGAGTGAAGGGTGTTCAAAATGGTCTTTGTCATTCTCAAAATTCTCAAGTACATTCAGGCAGAACACTGAGAATCTGTAAGTACCAAACAGCTGCAAAGTTAAATGTTGCTGAAGAGCACAAAGGCCTAATAGTGCTGCACAAAACCAATCAAAACAACAGGACTGAATATTAACTTCTGCCTCATTCAGTCTGGTAAATCCTAGGGGATGAAGCAAGCATGAAACAAAACATGAGAGCCCCTATGGGATCTAATACTTATGGTTTTATTTTTCCTTGATCATACCTGGAACAGTATCATTGTTTATTACACATAGATTGCTTCCCACACCCAATGAGATGCAATTACTCAGAAGTGAATTTAAAAGAGGTAATTACCCATTTTTACATTTGCACTTTTTCAGAACAAAAACCTGCTGCTCTTAAAAAAGGGCACACCCTCACTTTCTCACATAGGTGAAATTGGTTCTAATTCGTAATCATAATCACAGATCTCAACCCAACTGCAAAAGGTATGAGGGTACAAAGACTGAACAAGACTGCTCCTCTGCAGTCACAGGCAGCCAGAGGGGGAAAAAAAAAGGTAAGAAAGCATCTCTGCTAAGGATGCACCACCCAGAAGGACTGAAGTATTTGAGATGAAACCAAACAAAAAGTTCCAAGTGACAGAAGCAGAATTACCAGCTTTTCTGTAAAAAAAAACACTGTTCTAAACGAAAATTTCCCAATTCCTCAAGAAAAAAACTTAACATTTTTGTATACAGTGAGTTAAATAAAAAACTGTTTCCACCATAAAAGCAAAGCATTGCATTTATTTTATGACATCTAAGACACCTCAAAGGTGAATTGAAATTTTCCACCGGAAGCAGCCCAGACCAAACTCACAGGCTGTGTGCAATACATTCAAAATAAAGAAACAACAAAAAAACAACACATGCAAATGTTATCTAATCAAATTATGATTCTTCTTCCTTCCAACAGTTTGTAGTAGCTCTGTTTCCTACCACTTGACTGGTCTCTGCCCCTGTGCTTGTTCCATCTTCACGTAAGTGTCATACAGCTCTTTCAAACGCACTAACAGTTCCTCTAGGTTGTCTCCTGTCAATGCTGACAGTGCAATGACTCTGTCATTTATCTGTTCTTTAAGGAGTGGTAGATTAATCCTGGACTCAGCAAGGTCAATTTTATTCCCAATGACAACACAAGGCCTTGTAGACAATCCTTTTTTGTATTGTTCAAGTTCATATTTTAAGTCTTGCAGCTGAATCCATGGCTGAGACACAGAGAGATCCACCACGTATAAAAGAAAGCAGCATCGTTCGATATGCCTTAGGAAGGCCATCCCGAGGCCCCTGTTCTGATGAGCACCTCTTATTAGGCCAGGAATGTCAGCAACTACAGTGAGAGAAATGTCACAGTGAATCCAACACGCTTAACAACAAGGACAAAGTCTTTCCCAATCCACTGCAAGTGTTACATAATTACACCACAGCATATAAATACTAAGGATAACTAATGTTAAACCTGGCTGCTATTATCTTACACCCCTCAGATTTAAGTTATTCCAATGAAGACAGAATTCAGATGGCTAGTTTGATATTAACGCAACATATAAGTGAATGTGAAATGGGCTTTCAGCATTTTTGTTACAACAAGTTTGAAGTTCCATAGAAATAATTCAACAGAATTGTTAACTTCTACAGCATTCAAAGATGAAGCTGTGTGACACAAACAGCTATCAGGACGTGCTCAGTGCACTGCAACTTTTACCTGCTACTTGTTCATAGTCTTCATAGCGGACGATGCCGACGTGGGGGTTCAGAGTTGTGAACGGGTAGGCAGCCACTGCCGGCTTCGCGTTGGACAGCGCTCTCAAGAGCGACGACTTCCCAGCGTTGGGAAAGCCCACCTGGAAGACAAGCACCCATTAAAGCCACAGCTCAAGGTTCATTCCAGTAATACTTAAATAAAAAACAAACAAACTTTTACAGATGCAGAAACGTTCTCCCAGTAGGGACAGAACATCAATTTTGCCCCTTGGTCTCCCCCTTTTATTTATGGGTGACATATCTCACAAAATAGATCAAACGTAGAAAGATCTCCATAATTTATTTTTCAGTGCAGTACTGAAGCACTTATTTTAATCTGAAAAAACATTACGTCTCTTTGTTCTGCTCTTCTCATTTCATTTGTGCTCTAATTTTATCTCCACACTGTACTGTTCATCTGTAGGCTCTGCAGACAATACCTGCTGTACACATCAGTGAGCATTACTCATTCATGAATTTTGGATACTGCTTTTCTATAGATACAGTTAATTTTAGCGAAAGCAGGATGAAGCAGCAAGAGCCTGACAGCTCTGCAAATCACTTTGGACATCCTCCTACCGAACAACAGCAAGAAAGCATCAAATTGCATCTCAAAACAAGCAAGCCAAAAGGCCAATAAAAATGTTATCAGACATTATTTCTTCAGTCAGTCAAACGTCATCCTGCAACACGGAAGGTGAAGAACCATAGCAACACTCACCAATCCTGCATGAGCCGTTGTCTTGAGTTCCAAATGGAGGACCCTCTCCTGACCTGGCTCTCCCGGAGTAAAAAATGTTGGAGCTCGTTTTTCGTTGGAAAGAAAAAAGCGATTACCTTTCCCTCCAGCTCCTCCATAAGCTGCAACATACTCTTCACCATGTTGAGTGAGGTCAGCCACAACTACTCCGTCCTCCTTTACCAACGTACCTACAGGCACCTTAAGACAAAGAGAGATTAACTTCAGTGTAGCATCTCCAACAAAACCTTCTCTAGGCATATTATCCCACAAAGCGAAAGGAAGTCAGGACTGTATTTTGGTGAGATGTACCTTCCAAATAAGTCTAATTTTGATGAATAATGAAAAGAATTTTGATCTGCCTGTGTGCCAACCAGTTCCTGCAGGGCAAAGCTCACTGTAAAAGTGTATGAGATATGTTCTCTTCATGAGTTCATCAACCTTGAAAATGAGCAATGTAAATAAAGCTAACATAGCAACCAGAACCTTAACTTACTTTAACATAAATGCACGCTCCATTGGCTCCGTAACAGTTTTTGCTTCCTCCTCTCTCTCCATGAATACCCTGATAGAAAGGGAGGACTGAAGAAAGTGATTTCGTTTGCTGGTCAGCTGTAAAGCAAAACATGTGCATTTTAAAGACACTGTTTTAGCAGAACATGCAAAGTAGAACTCTGTTTTGACTCTTCTTTCTGTTTCTGACTACATTGATACGTATCTGATTCACTGTCTCAACATAATGAATCAGGGAATATTAATATCAGTTTAAGTTGTGAAGTTTAACTGCCTTTACTTATCTGCTTAGGTTTGTTAATCATACATTTCATTAAGTGGTTCATTCCAAAATGTACACAACCACTACAAAATCGTCAGGAAAATGCTGTTAGCAGATTAGCAGATTTTGCAGCAGAGTGGTACCAGAAGCAGCCTTACCTAGCTTAAGGGTAACATTTGTTGGGTTGTCTTTATGTAGCCTGGTAGAAGCCACTAAAACATTTACAAAATACCACGATTTTTAACACACTTCCTAGGAGACTCTTCTAAGGCTGTCAGTGTCACTTATACCCTTCTTACCAGAGCTCAGAACAAAACACAGAAGCAAAGACAGCTTAGAGAGAAACAACCTCTTCCTTGTGGAAACAAAAAACCAAACCAAGCAACAGATGTAAGTTGATAAGACAACAGGAAGCAAAGCAGATTTGTCGAGTTTTACCTTTTAAAATGACATGCCCTCCATCACCTCCATTTCCACCATCAGGGCCTCCAAATATTTTTCTAGGTTCGCTATAAAAAGATTGACCTCCTCCTCCTCCTTGTCCCCCAACCACACGCACTCTCCGGTGATCCACAAAATAGCGGGTCTGCAAAGATGATGAGATTTGTTGCCTTTAAGTACAGTTTATCACAGACACCATTCAACAAGCTAACTGCCCTACAGAACTTAATAACGTGCAGATGTGCTTCTTTTGTCATTATGAGTTCCTCTGAACTGCTGTAATTCACAGAAAAATTAAATATTAAATACAAAGTGCATCTTTTAAGAAAAAAAGAATCTAATTATCAGTATTTTTAAGAGTTTCTTTAAAACACAGAAAGTATGCTGATACAACCTAATGAAGCAGATGTGCAAGCTAAGAGCACACAACAGAGAAAATATCTTTCCAATATGATTATGTACTGCTGACACAGGTGGCATAAGAGAGCTACTGCACTGCCAACCAGAATCAGTCAGTCATCGTGCCCTTATTCATGTGAATAAAATGGCAAGAAGACAAACAGGTAAGCTTCTAAAAATTGAACTAAAATCTATAGAGGACATAGTGTCTGTGTGGAGGGATGTTCGCACACTGACTCATTGCTTTCTCTACCTGGTGATGAAAGCAATACAAATTGCAACCTATTAACAATTAAGAAAATTAAGGAGAGTGATAAAAAGTAGAATAAGTGAAGTTACTTTTAATACCTGTCACAAGCAGTTGCTCAAGGGGTAAAGGTGCAGAGAATTCCAGATTTTGGCCCCATTTCTGACACGACTTTATCATCTGGCTTCTGGCTGTGCTGTGCTTTGGCTTTCCTGCCAGCAACAGCAAGCTGAAGGCAGCTATCTGTGGGAAGTGCCATAAGCCCGCACTGTAAATGTGGGAGAAACGAGAGCTGCGCCCGTGCAGGTGGACGGAACTGTTCAGTCAGCGTGAATGCAGCGTGCAACTCGGCTGCACTAACGCATGAATTCTGTCAGTTACCACAGGGCTTTATACTAGGAATCATTTACATTAAACTGCCCACGTAGTAGTGGGATAAGATAAGCGTTACGATCTGAAGACAAGCGAGCGCACAAATGGAACTCGTGCACAACGAGAGCTCCGTTCGGAGCAGCGCTGCGACAAACTGTCACTACAGATCTGGCACCACCACACGGCGACACGGGGAACTCGTTTTAAACTGAACCGTATCGGTACTAGCAGAGAAGAAATTCCATCCTGACACGAAGAGAAGCTCCTGCGCGGCTTCTCCAACACGAAAGACAGGCTGTAACGCGCCGTGACAGACAGCGACGGCCGTGCGGAGGGCAGGGCAAGGAGCGGAGCAGCGCGGTGCGCAACGCAAGCACTCACCAATTTCTTTTCCGAAATGACTCTTTTTTGCCTCAGCCGCCTGTTCTTTGAGCACACCGCGCAACTCGTGGAGAAAGCCGGCTCTCGGCCGGGCGCGGATCTCCATACCGACAGCACCCGCAGCGCCAACGCGCAGCGGAGCAGCATGGCACCGCCGCGCCGGCTCCGCCCCGCGGCACCCACAGCGCAGCCGCCCGCCCCGCCCCGCGCTGTGCGCATGCGTAGCGCAGCGCCGCCGGCCGTTGGGAAAGCGCGGGAAGAGCAGGGCGCGCGTCCCGTCAGTGCGCTGTGAGGGGGATCCCCTCAGTCTGCGCCGTAAGAAAAGCACCACCAACTTCGCTTTCAGATAACGTTTAACCTAAACAATTTCCAAGCATTCTGTATTACAAAACAGAAAATGGTTACAGTTAATGAAAGAAGTCAAAATGCTGGCATCACGTCGTTTCCACATCGATACATAAAAATGGACAACACATTAAATAAACATTTTTGTTATTAACAGTTAGAAATATTAACACCAAAATCATGTATAAATTAGGAAATAAATGTACAAACTATTTCCAAAGTGCTCTTTCAAATACATTATATACACAACATTCAAGAAGTTCTTAATGTAAGACATTTCAGGGTGGTGGGATGTTGCTGCTTCGTTCCAAGTGTTGTTCGTATTCTCTCCAAAGGATTTCAGCACTTTCAAAAGCCATGGGGAAGGCTGGCCGAGAGCAATGTTGCACTCTGCCTACCTGTGATATTAACACAGCGTAAAGAAAACAAACCTACTTCCTTTCCTTTCCTTGATATTTGAGAGTACTTACTTGTATGAAAACACCAGCAGGAAAGATGAATGAAATGAGGACGGGCTGAAAACGCCTTGTTTTATCAGTAATGAAAGCAGTAATGTTGCAAGGGCAGTGCTTGGGCAACATCCCATAGCAAACTGTCCACTTACAGACTTTTCTCTACAGGAATAGACGTACTGAAGGGAGAGATCTTCTGTTTTACTGTGGTCTTGGTTTTTCAAAACACAAAGTGCTAGAACTCAAAATCCTGCAAGTATACCAGTTTCAACAAACAGAAATCCTACAGCAAAAGGTAAATTTACAGCATAAACGTCCAGTTAATCTCCTATTAAAAACTGCTCATTGATTACAACCACCCTACTCTCACCACAGAGAAATTTGAACGTGTAATTTCATTTGTCAGTTAAAGAAGCACTTCATAAGGGCTTCATTCAACACTCTACAGGGACATGGAAGTAACTCCAGATGGTCTTACTGGCTTTTACACACCTCTAGTTCGTATTTCTAGATTCTCCCTCTATCAGTATTCTGTACTCAGAATATTGTTCCACAATCAAAGCTGAATTTGGTTGCTTTTCTGCCACCAAAAAAATAAAATAAATTAAAATTCTGAACTATTTCTGTTAAGCTAAAGAGAAAAAATGCTGTCAAGAAGCATAAATACAGTCAACAACAACAATAATAAATAAAAAAAAAAGACAATATTTATGCTTATAATTCTTGCTGGAAAATTTCAGTAAGGGCTATGGGAGAATCAGAAATAAAGAAGGATGCCAGCCACCTGCCTGTGAAATTTGGCATGAAAATGTATGTGCAAGTTACAACGTTTGGAGTAGCATATTCAAGACTGAAAGGTTGCCAGATGTTTTCTCAGCACCACATGTAGCAATACTGACATCCAGGAGGATGACACTGCAGATCTCTGAACTTTCTTCTGTTTTTCTTTCCATGACAGAAATACCTTCGTTTATGTGGATATATAAAAGGTGCCACTAGTGATTAACATTTCCTTGAATATAGGTTTTGATCATCTTTCTGTTCCTTTTACAACAGAAATAATAGACCTACGCAGATCATTCAATGATAAGACCTGGGTAGTTTGCCCAGTAGGTACTGCAGAGATTACAGTTAATTTTATTTTTATAGCATGGAGCTGTCTTCACATAAGGAATGAAACCTTTCCCTTATGCTTAAGAAGTGAAGAGCCATGGATTTCAGAGGCTGGCAGGTAACCTGCAATACATTTAGTTTAAAAAAAGTTGATAACTTACCATAGGACACTTTCCTGGACTGAGATATGACTGAATGGCTTTGTATTTAGTTAGAGTGCAGAATAACCTGGCATTTTGTCAGAACGGGGCACAACTGTGATCAAATGATCCTAAAGCTATTTAGAAACATCAAGAATGGGGGGAAAATTAAAAACTTCTGCGTTGTATCAACATACAGTACTATACACAGCACCAAATATCAAACCATTAAAGCATTGTCTTGTTACCAGTAGTGCACTGCTTCATATCCAGCATGAAATGAACACTGTTCACATACAGACGCTGCTTTGTGCTAAGGGGTAACCAACATATTACAATGAATCAAAACTGCCGGCACATCCAGTTCAAAAGATGGAAATACTATTGAAATGAATCTGACACAGGATCATATTCTTTTATTGCTGGTAATTTCCATATTGTCCCTGGGGGGGAAAAAAAAAAAAAGAGAGAAATATAAATGTTGGAGAATAATATATCAGGGATTCATAAACAGAGTTAATTTTCTGCTGGTTTATAAATTCTGCAAGATCCACTCAATATGTCTGCACCAAAATACCAGATAGATTTATGTGCAGAGCTAGCAGCTAAATCTGCTTTTTTATAGCAGAAATTAAGACAATTTACCTGCTCGTAGCCATAAGGCCTCTGCTGCTGAGCGGATGGTCCTGTCTGAGAAGCTCTGTAACTCCCATATTGCTGCCCCTGTCCCTGTTGGTAGCTGGAATACTGTGAAGATGCTCCTTGTGCAGGACCTGAGGAGACAGAGACAGTTATTAATGGGAGTCCATTTGCTACAGGGAGTTCTTATGGTTAGCAAAATGTAAAGCGTGAGGGTAATAAAGCTTAGCGAGTACATACTGCAAGGCAGTCCCTTGCCTTGAAACCAGTATTTAGAATAGCCTTGTTTTCTCCAGCCCCTGTTTTTTGTACTGATTAACCTGAAATGGTTTCTTTCTTCCAGAGACCACAGGTGCCTGCAACTGACCAGTGAACAGTTCAAACCTGGTTTGATGACAGTGAGGAGCCTTGCTCCAGCAACCAGAAAGATTCCACAGCCCTGTGACAGCGTTAGCTGTATCTCCAAATCACTTCCACTTTTTTTCTTTTCACCTTATTTCCTCACCGAGGATTAAAACCTTTGCACAATGTTGCAAAGCAGTTCTCTGGATTGTTGATGTCAGTTTGGATTGTCTGAATTGTTTTTATGTCAGTTGCAAAACTATTGGATGTGTAGGAGGCATGAGAATCCATGCAGTGACCTTCTACCAACACCTCCCCGTCAACATGAGGCACGACTACTTTATAACTTTCTCAAGTTATCAAGAAAGCAAGCAATGGGATGCTAACATAGCAGTTTGGAGTTGCTATATTAATGGATGTTACTGCCCAATCTCTTTTCATGCTATGCTGTTTGGCTAGTTATAGTATGCGCGTGGCCAAGGTTAATCAATAAAATAGTTTAGCATAGTTTAGGTGAGGAATGGAGGCATCAAGATTAAGTACTGCAAATACTTGACCAGTGGCAGCTTTACCATATCCTTGCTGTTGTCCTGGGTAACTTTGTTGATTCGGGTATTGCTGCTGGGAATATGTTTGCTGTTGTGCAGCTCCCTGTTGGTATCCTGCCTGCTGCTGGCTGTACTGAGAGTTTCCTAAAGTGGAAAAAAATGACATAGTGTGGTTATGCTTGTAGCAGACCTTCCTCCGTTCCATCTCTAGTAAGGAGCCTTGGGCTGGAGCTCACAGACAGGCACTCTTTCAGAAACAGACGTTTGCATTTCGCCAGTCACGATGAATTTATTTGTCTAGTGACTTTTAGTTCTTTTGAATGGGAGGGAGTTGTTTATTTATACACATCATTAAACCAGTGAATAAGCAACCTGCTCCCCAAAGGGTTTTTTTCTGCTAAAGTGTTTCAGAAGAAAAAGGCAGAACCATAAAGATAAAGGTGCCAGGGTACACAGCTGGTTTCTCAAAAAGCCCTCCCAGTGTATTTTGATCCAGATAACGATGTTTATTCGTACATCCCAGAAAGACAACACATCTAGTTGTTACTGATTTTTAAAAACAACTACAATGCAGTATCCTAACAGTGAAATTCTATCTGGCTCAGCTACACCTGAGGAGAATTTTTTTTTAATGAACATGAGACTATGCACAAGCTAGCAACAATCCCACAAGGCTGCACAGCGTGTACCTCACACACAGGTACTGACATGCTGCGTACACAGTCTGATAACGGTGTTGGTATAACTGTGCTGTAATACCTACATTTTGTCTTCTGGACACTTAAATAATAGCTAAGTAGCAGTTCAGTAACGTGTGCAGTGCAAGTTATGTTTTACATTTCCATAAGCATGCTGTCTCCTTAGTATTTTAGGGGGCTTTAGGGAGCTTTAGAGGGTTACAAAGATTCCTGATATTTTCCTACCTCCTTCATAATAGTGTTGTGTAGAGTCATCAAATGACCTGTCATAGCTCTGCTCAGTGTAGGATGACTGCTGATAGGCATAGTCACCATGTCCTGTAAGAAATTGCAAAGATTTATCAGATACATTCTTAATATAACTATATATATATGCTGTTGAATACATGCATTACGAAGTTGCTTAGGCATAAATATGGGGGCTAAGAGAAAATAACCCAACCTAAGACAGGAGGTTGAGTATGCAGCAAGGAAGTTACACCTACAGATAAATCGCTAGCATCTACTCATCCAAACTCGGCTTTATGCCCTTTATGAAGCAGTTTGATAGCAGTGTGCACTAACATGTATGTGTCTGTTTGCTGCTTCCAGGCAGAGGGATTAGAATGTTCTAACACTCGAAGTGGAAACAAATCCCAATGTGTTTGCCATGTCTTCGGATGAGGCGGTCATGCTGGCCTACACTATATCAGCACTACAGCGACAACAGTACAGAGGAATTACCATCTGGATAATATTGCTGATTCATAGGTTCTGATGAGCCTTGTCCATGACTGTACTGCTCACTGTAGTATTCCTCCTGACCCATGTACTGCTGTGAGGAACCTGCAAGCAAAGATGAGAGCACACTGAGCCCATGGATGACTGAGTGATGTTTGTTCTTATCTTCTTTCTTTCTTTTTTTAAGAGAACAGCATTGACATCTTGATAAGTAAACAGGCTATGTATGTTGAGAGCAGTTTCAAAGATGTTTTGCTCACTGGAAAAAGGAAACAACTTTGTATTTTTAGAAAACAAAGCTAGTTGAAATTGAAATTATGCAACCGTCAGTAATAGAAGTCCTAAAACTCTTGTATGGCAATACCAAAAGTAACGGCAACGTTTCATCTACTAATCTGAGATATTAGGAAGCACAGAAATGTATTCCATGCTCATGAACATAGAGAGTTAAATATATTTCAATTAGCGTATTAATTTGTTCCTTAGCAAAATTCAGTTTATATTAGAATCAGTCTAGCAGCTTTGTTACCTCTTAGAACTTTTTCCAGAGAGGTGTTAGAGCATGGTGGTATTCTTCTGGTGTTTTCCTTGCTTTGGCCTAATTTTTCCTATTAATTGCTGGCACATTCTATCTTGTTTGCAGAAATGAGTTCCTTGTTAATTGTGCCATTTTACGGCTGATCCAATACCATTCAAAAGAAATGAAAAGGTTTCCAGTTACTTCAGTGAGCTGTATATCAAATTGTTCATCTTTTCTTTTCACGGTTTCTTTTAGACAGAATTATTTCTAAACACCTGAAATAGTTAAATAAACTTGAAAAGAGATTAAAGTTCTTCTGATTGTCACGGTACTTCCAGCATTTCAGATTTCCTTTCTTTCCAGATGGGATTCCTAATGCATAAAAGTGACTTGGAAATCTTGTTCTGCCTACCCCGCAGGTGATCTCATGGAGCTGCTGCTGCCACCAGCAGTGAGCTAGTCATACATCTCACCTTGCTGGGAAGCTCTGTAGGGGCCCATCGGTCGCTGACCCATCATGCTGTTGCCCTGGTTGCTCTGGCTCATCATGGCAATGGAGGACTGCCCCTGGTAATGCTGGCTCCCTCCTTGTGCCGAGTTGTAATGTGACGTTGCTGCTTGCTGGTGCATCATGGAGACTACAACGTACATGGAAAATCTGTTTTGTAAAGGGATGTGATGGTTCTCTCCCTAGTCTCTTTGGAAGCAAGTTAAAACGTTCAACTACATTACATCCTGATCATTCTATGAATTTTCCACAGGGGGAGATGTTTTCCTACTCTGTGCACTGAGCTCTTTTCAGTGAATCCAACAAGGATGCTGTTACATGTCAGTTCTTGCCATTTGTTTCAGTCACAAATTTGACAGCACATCTAACTTTGAGTACTGCTAGTTGATTTGAAAAGAATGCATCGTTACTGGAGTAGGATTAAAGAAATAAGAACTGATATTTGTTCCCAGTTCTTTCTGACTCATTCATTGCTGTATTTGTTCTCTAATCAATTATTTTTTTCTAACCCGTCTCATTATATATCCAATGATTACACATATTAATAAACTGACACTGTAGGATTGATTTGCCCCCTATATTTCTGAGAGAACTAACATTGGACAACCCATTCAGTACTCAGCAGCACTTGTTTTAACTGGTCAAGAGACAAATTCGGAGCTGTCTGCTAGTCTCTATGCCCTCCAAGCAGTGTTAAGTATCACTATAAAATCATAACAACGTGGCAGTAATGTATAAATGATAAACGTGCAGTACTGTGCTGGCAGGCTCCTTCAGATAGGATAAAGGTGCCTTTCCCATCCCTCCCACAGCTGTGAGATTTGCTGCCAGGCCCTAGCAGGGAGTGCTGCCACTCTTTGAACTGTTTTCCACCACTTGTTGTTAACTGTGGCAGGCCAACGTCAGTTAAAACAGGTCTGAAACTGTTCTGTCTCATTCAGAGACATCCTAAAGCTTTTCTTCTTGCATGTTTGTCCCTGTGTACGTAGAATATTTACAGAACACATTCACATTGGTAAACCTCTGAGGTCACTGAAATGTCGAGCTGGCCCAGAAGGAGGAAGAGGGAGTTTACCTGGATTAGACTGCATGTTGATGTTTGTTCGAGAGACATAATTGCCTATCGAGCCCTGGCCTTGCATTGGCACATTCTGAGATGCAGGCACTGTATGGCTATAACCAGGCCCAGTTCCGTGACTGCTGACACTCATACTCAGAGAGGTTGTGGGCATTGTGTTCTGGCCTGACTGCTGCATAGGCACGTGGTTTGGACCTAAAAGAATTAAAGAGAGCAACAAGAAAATCTGTGCTATTATCAGCAATGTACAGAGAGCATTAAAGCCCTCACAGCCTTTCTGAAATACGGTAAGGCAAAACAAAACAGAACAATCCTCGTTATTAAAATCCTCTGTTACTGACAGACAGAACTGCTTCCTACAAAGTTACAGCAGTGTTCCTCTTCCTGCCTGCCAAATCTAGCTGTACAGAATTGCAGGGGAAAATCAGCAGCTGTGGCCTATAATCAGTTCCTCACGGGCTTCCACAGATCTTGCAGGCAGTGAAATTCACAAATGCCAGCAGTGTCAGATACGTTAGAAAATACACAGACTCTGGAAACATCCCTGTCTTCTGAAATTCTTTCCTTCCTCCTGCCTGCTGTTAACCCCATTCACACAGACGGTGACAATAGGAAGGCACAATGGTGGCTGATAAACTCTGCACACTGCTGCATTCATTCATTCATTCATTTCCCCTCCGACCAACTGCACTTTGTGACCAGGCTTAAGAAGCACCAGGGGGCCTCCCCTCAGAGGACCAAGAGGACAAGCTTGTCTTTCCCTTTCTGGAAGTTTGATTGAAACAACCTCAGACTTTCTGAAGACATATTTAGCAAGTGGCCATCGTAACACTGCTTACAGTACCTGCCCAGTATCACTGTCCATAGCTACTGGGCTGCTCCAACTGCACCCTAGCACTGTGAGATGTGAGTAGCATTCTGCTTACCTAGCAGCATGCTGCTTTGTTTTGTTTTGTTTTAATTCTGTTGTTGTCGGATAACAAAAATTAGGGAAAATCTGGTCCTGATTTTTGTTATTAGTTGTTGCAAATAGTTTTATGAGTGAGTTTTGGAAAGTTGTTTTCACTGTGCATTGATACTGTAGAAATTATGATAGCATGTATTGTTGCCTATCTAAATTCAGCTGTGTATTGCTGTCTATCAAATTAATTTAGGTACAATGGAAGACAAGCAGGATCCCTAGAAGAGACAAAATTATATTGCAATGTTTAGATAATGATATTTCAATCTGGTTATTAAGCGTATCTACAGCCTCTGAAAAAATGTTTAATTCTCGTACTGCAAACCTCATTAACGACTCCTAATGATATTTCTAGTCATCAAAAACACAAGATTTGCTGTTGATCATTATATTTTCCTCTCATGGAGAGAAGCAAGCAGCATTTCTAATAGCAAACAAACAGAGCTATTTCTGCTGAAATCTGCAGAATCAGAGACACACAAACTGCTACAGAGGTCCAGCTCTGTGCTTTGTGAGAGTTCTGTGTATCTTCTAAAGCTGATACCCGTTTTTGTGCAACACAAAACATGTGGTGTTTGAATGGCATCTGCAGGCACTGAATGAGAGAGACTGGGCTCAGTAAGGCTCACAGTAAATCTTGCCCTGTTAGCATGGGAAAACATGAGACTCTGGGCTTTCTTTAAAGTCCCCCCCCCCAAAAAAAAAGTTTGGCTAATTCATGGTTGTAAAGGAAAATACGACAGCATGACCCAATGTGTTTAAATAAAAATACTAGAACAATAAGGCAAATACAAAGCACTGAATCTCTTTCATACTTTTGTGAATCTAAGGGAGCTGAGTTTTGTTTGAAAGGCCTCATTCATGATTTCTGAACAGCGAGGATTCCCAGTTGGACCCCATTCTGTCAGGAGGCAGCTGAGCTTCCCTTGGCTGATGTCTGAATCTACAAGTTCTGCCTGCAGGGCCACGGCATGAAGAATCACCAACTTGTGGCTGTTGGATTATTTGAAATTTCAGTGGGTTGGTTTTTAACCTGTCCCTACAGGCGGAATTATCATCAGTTACCATTAGTTATTGACCCAGCAGCCACTGCTGGTAATTATCGTATATTTAGGTACTACCTAGTGACTGTCCTGCAGAGATGATTCCTGTAAAGACCAGTGTGAGGACAATGAAGGATAAAATGTACTAGTTTGAGGTCTCCTTCCCTGTCCTTCCCTCTTTAACAATGCTGTACCTGTTCAGTGCAGATTTTCATCTCCTTCAGATGAAAAATTTTCACAAGAACTGGAGCCCATACATTCATAACTGCTTGTGCATCCTTATGCCTAACTTGCAAAAAAACGCTGTCCAATAATCACTGGCTGATGCTAAATAATTTCTCAGTCTCACAGCCTATCTGTACATGAGGGTCGGGTGCCGGATAGCTTAAGGTGCCAACTCGATTCTGGCTGGCAGAGACAGCAGCAGGAGGCGCTGGCACCCAGGTGGGTGCCCCCAGGCCTGGGGTGGGAGGCTTCCATTCTCGCAGAGCAGCAGCACATGCCATCACTGCTGCTGTTACCTAGGCTACTCACAGCACACCAGGAGAGGCAGCCTAGTGCATTCTCACACCTTCCTTTTGAAGAGCAGCTCTGTCTTGAGACCAGCCCCCAGTGGAGCGATACTTTAACAGCCTGGCACCACGCAGGTGCAGAGCACTGGACAAAGAGTAAGCTGCCCCCAGAGCCCCAGCTCAGGCTGTCAGCACTGGGTTGGGGGCACACGAGGTGAGTGTGCATCAGCACTGCCTGCCCACCTCTGTTCTGCAAGTGATGGCACCCAGCAGGACTGCCTCTTAATGAGCATTACATTGCTGTAAAGAACTGGGGAGCAAAGGAAAATACAAAAAAAACCAGCAGCAGTAACAGTGAAAATGCAGATTGTGAGTAAAAAAAGCAAACAATGTTCAGACTGATTCAGTGTAACACTTACACTAGTTAATAAATCTTTCAGAAAGGTGGCACGGATAGATTTCTCTCTACAGCTGGAAGTGTACAAAAGTGGGTACCTCCTCATTTGATCAAGAGGTCCTACCAGCCTGACCACTAACAGATTTCCAAAAACTCAGAAGTAATTTCACTGCCTGCATCTGCTCCTGAGTTCCCCTGCCAAGGTCTGTGATTTTACAGTCAGATCCTTCTATTTATAGACATTGTTTTTCTCTCTCTCTCACTTTGGGAAAGACCCACATAAACAGAGCTGACTAAATAACCGTGAGGAACAAAATGAATACATGGATTATTAATGCTATAGAGTATTAATACAAAGAAAACAACAGCAGCAAAAATCTCAGTTAGCTTCTTTTTAGTTACAAGAACCAAAGAAACAAATAAATGTGTATATTTGTCTTATCCGTATAAAATGTCTGTGCAGACTCTTTGGCTGCATGCTACAATCCCTGAAAGCTTCTGTGGAGGACAAAGGCTGATGTAACGCATTTTGTTCCCCCAAAGAAATCTATCTAGAGGAGCTTTGCAATCTAAAGGCTTGGCTGTGCAGTTAGTCATGCAAGCAATCCCATTTCACCCTGGCCAGCCCCACCATCTTCAAGAGAAAAACACTGCAATATATCATTTTTCTGACTAGAGACTTGGAGGCATCTTGGTGATTCTCATTAGCCATTTTAAAAACTGTTTTCAATTTCTCCTATAGAATTACTAAGCAGACCGGAGGCCTCGCAGAACCCAACATCATTACAGACTGTAGCCATTTTGTGATGATTTCAACAGTCCCAGAAATCCCCATCTGCCTGAAAGGTGAGTGAGGAGAGGTCTTTTACAGCTCTGTAAGTATTTTCTGCATTAATGATTTTGTTGCCAAGCAACAGCAAAGCAGCACAAAGGGGACCAAGGCTCACCATTGCTAATCTGACTCTGCATGAGGGAGGAAGGAGGAAGGCCCGTCCCGATTGCATCACTGAGATTGCTCTGTGAATGAAGAGACTGGTTGGATGCACTCTGAGTCATTCCTCCTGGGCCCAAGTTTATGTTTTGCGTTGGTGGCTGCAAACAACAAGGAGGAGAAGCAAATTTTTTGTTAGGTTTTATTAGGTTTTATTTAGAAAAATAATCACCCTCAAATTAGACCAAGCATAACTAAAAACTGCCTCAAGTAAGTAAGTGCTTCCCTTACTTTCTGAGCAAACCTTTTTCATTTGACTAGGATGTGTGAATGACATTCAGCACGACACGGGGGAGCCAGCAGGCAGCACAGCAAAGGTCTCCAAGCTGTGCTTCGAACAGAGGCTGCCTTCTGTGCCCATTCCTTTGTACTTAGATAAATTTCATTTGGACTGGACTGAAAGTAACTGCTGTGGGGAAATGCCTTCACAAACACTACACAGCAGAGTGTTGACAAACTGACCTTCGCCAAGCATAAAGCTATTGTGTGCTTTGTGTTATGCTGGATACTTCTCAAATCAATCAGTTCAGCAATAACCCCATTTTTAAAAGCAAACCAATGCCCAAATACTGAGATAAAATAGTGGCTTTTTTTTTCTTTTTCCCGAGTAAAGAATACAGTAAGAATAAGCCAAGAATAATGAATCTGGAACAAATGGGTCCTGTTCACATATGTAACACTGCATCATTCCCAGTATTTAGAAATTAGGCCACTGAGACAGATATTAACACAAATATCCAAAAGAATGTATCTTAAGTGCAGTAAAAGTAGCTTTGCACTTGGTTGGTGGTCTGCACAACCACTTAGGGATAAAAAAGGTTTACTGACATCTATCAGTATCTGTATCAAAGCACATTTCCCTCTGGCATAGGAAATAAATGTGGTGGTAGCACTGGTACTTACAGCAGGAAGCAAGGACTGCATATTCTGGTTAGAATCTGCTATTGTTGCCAAGTAAACAAGGTTTCTGTGCAAGATTTGTTGGTATCTACAGAATAAGGAGCAAAGCTTATTTGGAAAGGGTTAACAACACAGAAAATTCCAGTTTATTAAATGACATCAGCCCACTTTACATCTGTCAAAGCAAACAGTTATCATGCTGACCCACATCTGCGCTGCTGTGCTTTTTCACAGTGTGTTCAACACCCATTGTATCAGTGGGTAAACGCGGGGGAAGCAGGAGGCAAAGCACACGCTTCTCTGCAAGCACTTGGAGTGCGCTGTGCAGCTGGGAGCTCAGGCTTTCTTTGAGAACTGACACTGGGTCAGCAGCTTTACCACAGATTCTTCCTCTGTCTAAGCAGTGTCCTATTCGTAGTGAAATTCCAAAACCCAAAACCTGTTTGCCCTGCCAACAAGCTGAGAAGAACAAGATTTTTTCACGAGTGCTTTAACTGGAGTGTTTACTCAAGTCAGCACCACCTGAACCCTTTCTGCTTCTTCACAGCCCTCGATGAACTGGAAAAGTTCATAAGGAAGAACAGGAGGGCATCCAAAAGCAAACTACGGATGTACCACTGTGCAAAGAGTCAAACCTGGAGAGTTTGAGAAGAACGCAAGAGACATTATTTTTTAGCATGATTTTTTCTTCTGATAAGGGGAAAATGTGTGGGAAGTAGTAAAACTGGCAAATATGGAGCCAAGGTTGTGAAAGGAATACAAAAAGCGTGGAACTTGGTCATCTCCTCCCAAATGCACGCAAGTCCCACAGTGTTGCCTTCTTTGCAGAAATGTTAGGTGACCCTTATTGCTCAAAATCTTCAACAGCTTAATTTGCAAGCAGGAGGTGAATACATTTGCATGGTTCTCCAGAATTAATAAATAATCTGTTAAAAATGTTCTAAATATTAAATTCTCAAATACTTTGGGGAAAAAAATAACACCCTCCATCCCAAGAACAATAAATAGTTTGTAATACAAGCAAATCTAACAGATCAGTCCAAGCATTTTCTCCCTGCTCAGTGGACAGCACTGCTCATGGTACAGCCCTAGAGAAAAAGTACTCCAAAAGCACAGCCCGAAACTCATCATACTCACTGAGTACATTCTGCAGTTTTCCCCTTGCTCTGATAATCCATAATACACTGTATTAGGTGGTGATTTTCATCTAACATCTGCATAAAAGAAACACGATCAGAACATGTGAGAATCGTATGAAAGACCCGAGCTTCTGCGACACTCCGCATTTGCTCTCCGTAGCCACAGATGGCGTTGTGGGCGCTTTGCTTTGGGATGCGAGCAGTGCTACACGTGACGGCACGGTCCTTGACCCGCTGAGATGCCGAGGGCCCCGAGTTCTGATCACCACCCACAAGAAGATGCAGCTCACTGTCCTAAAATTGCTGTTTCTGAACATTTTAAAGCAGCGCCATCACTGCTGCGTGCCAAAAGCTCTGACTTCCAGCACACCAGTCATCTTCTGGTGGTCTGCGGTACTGGAACGACTAAAGCTTTGAAAGACCGTTAATAAATAAAAACAAGCTGCTTTTATATTACAAATACGAATAACAACACTTTTGTTTTTCAGTGCCATTAGAATATTCAAAAAATCTTGTTGTAGTGGGAATTTGTGAGGAGCCCAGCACGTGCCCCCTCTGACTGCTCCGTTTCCTACACTGAACTGGAACGTCCATTCAGTCACTGTGCCTGCAAGTCCCCTGGTCAGCACCGTGCTTTGCAAACAGCAAATCACTGCCAGCAGCCCACCAACACTGACAAACAGTCCTGAAGTCACACGGCAGTTAGAGAAAAAAAAAAAAAGCCACTGGGATATTTCACTGCTTAAAATTAATTGCTCACAACACTGTGTGCTGCGAGAGCGCGGGCTTCGTTTCCAAATAGCGCCCTGAGGTTTCAGTCACACTCCTCAGGCTCATAGCAGGTCGTTCTGCCCAATCTCTTTTCTGTAACGTTCTGCCCATTTTTCCCTAGAAGTCACAAATTGGCACCAGAAAATGGTTTGGCTGCAAAACCTACTGACGATCCGTTCGTTGCTGGGTTAGCAACAACGCTGCCTCACTGCCCATCGTCCACGGACCGACCACGAACAACACCTACAGCTCCCTGCCGCCGCACTGCACGAGCTGCAGGAACAAAATGCCTTCGTGGTGGGGAACGCAGGCACAGCAGCACAAGTACAAATGACAAATAGCGGTCAAAGTGAAACATGCGTCTTTATTGAGTCTCCAGCCTCTTCCTTATACAGTTACCTTTTGTGGGAGGGACGGAGGGTCGGCAGGTGCACGCACTGCACTCCCTGCTGCCAGCCCTCCGGGATGGGAAACAATAACTTCCCAACTGGGAGCCCTTCTGTACCGTGTGGAGAGCTCAATTGCAGAGAACATCTTCAAAACCTTTGTCATTACACACCAATAAACACATCACAAATAACAGGAACAGCAGACGAAAACCACCACTGATCGCTGCTCCCTCTGGCTTCTAAGATTCCGCATCCAAACGCGAAACCCTCTCCAATGCAGCATTTTATTTCATTTTTTTGCTGATATGCCATCAGAAATTAAACATATATTTGCAAACGCTATTGCATTTTTCCACTGCATTATTGTCAGTCTTTTTCCCTCCAGCAGCAGCCAACGTGCCAGCGGATTTCATTCCGTACCCCTTCTCTGGCTCTCTCTGCAGCGATCTGCACACCTTTGCTTTGTTCCACCTCCTCCTCCTCCTCCTTCCCCCACCTCTCTCCAGCTGTCCATCTCTGCAGCCCTGGCCATGCACGAGTTTCCCTGCTCGCCCGCAATCTGCCTCCTTCCACGGCTGCGGGAGCACGGACGGAATCACGTCCACCCCATCGGTACAAAGCATGCTGTTTTTACCTTCTGGATAGTTTGCTGGGTCACCTCCCCTTTGCCTCTCGGGCGAGCAGAAGCAAAGGCAACCGACATGGTGGGCTTTTTTTATGTGTCTATAATATATGGGTCCCAGGCTCTAATAATATTGTTATTATCTGCCTGCTATTGCCGTGCGAGGATTCTCCGCAGTGCGCGGGCAGGGGAGGCGCCGCACATGGTACGCTCTGAGCCCGGCGCCCAGCGGCGGCCAGCGCGCCCCGGAGCGGCACACGCCGCCCCGCGCCCGGGGCCGGTGCCGGCAGCTCGGGGCGGGGGGGCTGCGGGGCGGATTTGCGGGAGGGGAGGAGAGCGGCCGCCCGCCGCCCCGCGCCTCTCCCCGCCGCCGCACATGGTGCGTCCCTGCCGCCGGGTTTCCTGTCGCAGCCGAGCGGCATCTCCCTGCCTCCGCCGGCCGCCGCCAGGTGCGCCAACTGCGTAAGGGCGGCCGCCATCTACGCCGAGTGCGTCGAGCGCCGCGGCCGCCTTCGCCTACGCTCGTTGCGCAACGCCGGCTCCTCGCGCAAGGAGCGCGGAGCTTCGCGGCTGCAGCGTACGGAGTTGGCGCAGGGGGCGCCGTCGGCGTACTCCGGAAGCGGGCGGGGGATGAGTGTGCTGTTTTGAGGGAGGCGGCGCGCGGCCGGCAGCCATGAGCTACGACCGGGCCATCACCGTCTTCTCTCCGGACGGGCACCTCTTCCAGGTGGAGTACGCCCAGGAGGCGGTGAAGAAGGGCTCTACGGCGGTGAGTGAGGGGAGAAAGGCGGCTCCGGGTTCGCCGCGGGGCCGAGGCGGGCGCGGCAGGGAGGGAAGGCAGGCCCTGCGCACGTCGCGCCGCGGGGAGCCGCGCCGCCGCTTCGCCGGTGGCCCCGCGCGCACGGAGCGCCAGGAGCCGGGCGGCGCCACGGGAGAGTCACGAAATCGGCGCTGCTGTCGGCGGAACCGCGCGGCCGGGCGGCGCTGCTGGGCGCTGTGCTGCGCTGTGCTGCGCTGTGCGGGTGTCCGGCGGACGGGAAGGAGGAGAGGCGAGTGGGAATGGCTTTGTGGCCGCCGCCTTCAGTGTTCGCGTTGCCCCGAGGTTCTGATGAACGAGGAGTTTTCCCACGTGGGGAATAACGGGTCGCTTTCCAGGTGCATCGGGAAGGAAACCGCCGGCCTTCGGCTGGGCGCGCGGCTGGCACTGCCCGCATCGGCTGCTGAGCGCCGGTGGACGCAGCCGTCCGCGCCGCTGGTAGCGCGGAGCTCCTCGCAGCACAGCTGCCCCGGCCCTGCAGCAGCGGGGCGGCCCTCGTAACGAGGCGCGGTGCCAGGTAGCGTTGGGTTTTTTTACGGTACGGCGAGGGAGCGACCTACGGCAGGCTGCCCCTGTGTTTGATGTGGAGCTTTAGTGCTGCTCCTGCCGCAGTGGCTGCAGGAAAGTGCTGGTATTGGAGAACGCGGTGGTAGGAGGGTGGGGATATCTGCTAGGAGTCACACGGGTTTAAATTGGTGAAAGCAGCTGATGAAGCTGCGCTCAGGAATTGAATGCAATTTTTGTTACATCCGTCCTCTCCCGGGCCGTGGCAATAGGAAACAAAGTACTTCAAGTTGAAGTTTATAATGTTTGCTTTCTGTTTTTTTCCTCCCCACCAGGTCCTCATTCCAGTATTCTGCAACCTGTTTAGGGGACCTAAGTTAACTCTTTTTTTTCCTCTTTTCTTTGAACGCATTGAAGGTTGGAGTCAGAGGGAAGGACATCGTTGTTCTCGGCGTGGAGAAGAAGTCTGTGGCAAAACTTCAGGATGAAAGAACTGTACGGAAGATCTGCGCCCTGGATGACAATGTCTGCATGGCTTTTGCAGGTATGTGATCCCTGCAGAGTGTGGGGTTTGGTGCAGCGGTTGTTAGGCTGCCTTTGGGTAAGGTTATGGATTCATAGGGCATGTATAACTGAGTGAGGGCTGTGGGGAAGGAGCATGTTTCCAGTTACTTCTACTTTTACAAATAGGTGTAGATAGGTCCATAGGGCATATGGGAGAACCAGTGACTAAATGAGGATGAAATATTGGTTAGAATTCACAAGGTCCACTGAGTTTAACGTGAGGATGAAGACTGAGAAGTAACATTATCAACACAGATATAGAAATACAGTGTTCAACAATATGTGAGCTCATGTGAACATGTGTACATTTCAGCAGATATCTCCTGTCTGTAAGTAATTCTTTGTATCAGTATTCATAATGCTTTAAGAGGAGATCTGATTTGAGCAGGCAAAAATACTGATTTTTGAGATGTAGTGTGCCTTGCTTCCTCAGCTGGGGATTGTGATATGTGCAGGTGGGTTCACAAGCTTAAAGAAGAGCTCTATAATGGAAACAAGGCTCCCAGCTGAAAATGGCATTGCTGGCCATTTTTTGTCAGCTAACGTCATGCTGCTGTAGTTCCATCAACTAGACAAGATTTATCGTGCAGATAAGCTGATTTATAGAGAGGGCTGTTGTCAAAAGAAATGCAGCCACCGTACGTGAGAATGGAAGCTCTGCCATTAGATTGAATGCTTCCAGTCTCTCAGGGGGATTCTGATTACCTGGTTCCAAATTGCATGTTATTTAACATACAATCATGAAATCTGTAAACAAAACGTATGTAATTTTGATTCATTAGCTTATTTCTGTTGCCTTTTAAATGATGTCCTCACTCAGCAAACCTGGGAAGGCGTGACCTCTTGTATGCTTTCCTTCCCTCACTGTTAGCACTGACCTTGTGAGCCTTTTGGAGCAAGACAAGCTGTCTGTGCTCGTGGTGTGAAGCATGAGTTGAGCACAGCGAATCCACTGTCATTGCAGGGCTCACAGCTGATGCCAGAATAGTTATAAACAGAGCTCGTGTGGAATGTCAGAGCCACAGACTCACCGTGGAGGATCCGGTCACCGTGGAATACATCACGCGTTACATCGCCAGCCTGAAGCAGGTGTGCTGTGTGGGGTCCTTCTGTCCATGCGTGCTGCTGTGCAGGAGCTGCGCGTGGTTCTGCTGCCAGAAAGCAACACAACGCTGCTGGCTGTTGGAAATGAAAATGTAGTAATGGAACATGAGGATTGATCGCCAGCTTTCCTCAGAAGATGAAATCAGTCAGTGCCTGTAACAGCTGCGTGAGCACATTGGTGATGTTACCAGGGACGCTGCCCATCTGTGGCTTTAATTCATTCTCGTCGTGGCTGTGATGCATTTCCTGTTCCGGTTTCCCTTCTAAGACTTTGCAGGGAGAGATGAGAGGGCAGCAAATTAAGGCAGCACTTGATATACTTAGTTTGATATTCATGAATTTAAGATTAACGACAGGGTCAAAATATGCCCAACTGCCTTCTGTGGTAAGATTGTTCATTTGCTGCTGGTGTATTGAACTAATTTTCAGCAACTAGTGGGGATTAGCAAAAGTCTGATTTATTTATGACGTGCTAGCACAGTGATGATGACAGTAGTGTGATGCTGGTGTTCATTACTAGCCTGTCAGAGCAGAATCTTGCTTTGTTCCTTTACAGTAATCTCACATCTGTGTATTTCATTCTGGCACACTTGCAATCTCTCTAAAAGTAGCAGCAGTAAATCTTGCAGCTCTGCTGTTGGGCTCCGTGCTTTTAGGGTCACTTGTGGTGTGTGATGTGCTGCAGCAGCGAGCAGAAGGGCTGTGGCACTGCCTTTCCTACAGCCGGCTGCCATCGCAGATGAAGCCTGCTTTGTCATTCATGGAATTGTTGCACATCGTTGCTGAAAGCTGGCTTTGTGCTCAGATAATATCCTCCTGCCCAGCCTCCTGCGTGCTTGTGAAAGCACAGCGCCGCACCCGGGCATGCAGTCAGTGTCAGCAGCTCCTGGCAGCCAGGAGAGTCTCTTCCTGATAGTTACAGTGGTGCAGAAAACTTCAGTGGATGGTAGGAAAAGTGGCTGAGAAGTGAAGTAACCGCGTCAGCTGCTTGGCTTACAGCCTTTGGTAGGGCATGGAATCCTGCCTTCAATAGGTAGCTGGGTGAGAAAGCCTCCTGAAAATATTTCTGACGCCTTTCCTGGTTGTAACATACAAATGTCTGCTTTCTGCTCTAACGGCGGAGCTGCTTGTGAAATGCATGTCTGTTCCTTCTGAGCAGAGGTACACTCAAAGCAACGGTCGCAGGCCTTTTGGAATCTCTGCTCTGATCGTGGGATTTGACTTCGATGGAACCCCCCGGCTGTACCAGACCGACCCCTCTGGCACGTACCATGCTTGGAAGGTGAGCTGGTTCTGTGTCTTCTGGAGGTGTAATGAAATATTGAAGAGTTACCATCTCCTTTAAGAGGGATTGATGTAGAAGGAGGTGAACAAATCCATCTGCATGGAGTGGCAGTGTGCAGTTAAGCTCTACTTGGGGAATTTTACCATGTTCTCTTGTTTCCCAAGTACACAGGGGTGCCTGACTGCTGACTGCTTGTGCGGTGGGGGAAGTAATGCATTCCATCTCCTGAAAAACACACAGTGGGTTTCAGATCATCTAACTGTACAGATCCCATTCCTTGCTAATTCCAAGCTTCTTCCCACCCCATCCACTCCAGGCTAATGCCATTGGCAGAGGAGCTAAATCTGTACGTGAATTCCTGGAGAAAAACTACACTGACGAAGCCATTGAAACAGATGATCTGACTATTAAGCTTGTCATCAAGGCTCTTCTTGAGGTGAGTCTCCCTCAGGAGCTTTGTGTCACTCTTCACCTCGTGTTTGGATCAACTTCCTAATTGTGAGTACGCTGAAATCTTCACCCACGTGGCAGCAGAGCATTACAAAAGGATCTCTGGAAAGTGCATTTGTTGTTTGCCATAGGTGTGGGGTTACATTTAAGGTTCGGAGTACTTCAGAGAACTGTGCCTGTAACTTACATGGAGGAAGTTAAACTGCAGTCCTCAGGGAGGGAAAAAGACTTCAGTTCTTGCAATGAATATAAATGAACCAAAATGCACTAAACTCCACGTGCGGTATGCTTTGACTTTGTGCTGAAATTTGAGGTGAGGAAAGCTTAAATCAAAATTCAGGTGGTGGAAATGTGATGGTTTTAAGTTAAGCATCAACAGGCTGCGTTGATGCCAAAAGGAATGCCTCCTTTTTGGGGATGGGTTTTCCTACTGCTGGGATAGAGGGCTTGGAGCTAAAGAAGCACTCCTTTTCCACAGCTGTTTTTCCTAAAAGGTCTGAAAGAGAGGTGTTCAAATTGTTTACTGGACCCACTCCTAATGGTGTTAATTTCTGTTCAGGTTGTGCAGTCTGGGGGGAAGAACATCGAGCTGGCTGTTATGAGAAGAGATCAGCCCCTGAAGGTAAAGGCTGCTTTGGCTTTTCTCCCTTTGCAGCCAGTTTCTCTGATAGCACTGTTGTACATCAGCCCTAACTTCCGCTCCTCATCTCACATTCTGCACTGGCAAATATTTGTTTAACAGTAGCAGCCAAGGCACGTTGTGTGTGCACAGTGTACCTGTGTCTCTGGAAATAGCTGTTCACTTTCCTGCTGTGTCAGAGCTACTCAAGACTTTTATCTTCTTTAAGTGGCATCTCAGAGGTTGCTGTTTTCCTTTCTTTAGATTCTAAGCCCTGAAGAAATTGAGAAGTATGTTGCTGAAATTGAAAAAGAAAAGGAAGAAAATGAAAAGAAAAAACAGAAGAAGACATCATGATGAACCAAATTCGGCGCCTGCTTAGCTGCTTCTTTTTAACTGAAGCAAAGGGTTGTTCTGTATAGACAAGATGTAGGCATTCCGTTTATTCATACTGTGCCCCTCTGGAGACCTACAATAAACCTACTGATTTTTTTTAAGCTCTTATTTTAGAAAGATCCGTGTGTTCCTGATATTTTAATCACTAAAATCAGCTCCACCATGCAGTAGTGACCCATTAAAGGATGAAGACTGGTTGCATTTTTCTTCCTGGCAGCTTTCTTAGTGAACAGTCTCCGTTGTCGCTTACTTTCTTGCTGTTGAAGTGGATGTCTCAGCAAAAAACAGCTGCTTTCAAGGAGTTACATTTTCTCTGTCCCTCATCACTATTTTCAAATGTAAATGGCCAGGGCCCAGCTGTAAAACAAAACACTTTTCATCCCCAGTTGTGGTGAGTTTTGTAGCAGATTTGGGGCTGCAGTGGTTTGGGAAATGAGCATGAGAACTGTTTTGAAGGCACATCATAAGCGACTGAGGAGGTGCTTGAATTGCTACCTGCAGGTCATTGCATGATTGTTGGTTGAGAATAAAGCGGTGCTGTGATGGCCCACTAGGGGCTTTAGAGACCAGTGACTGCCTCATATGAACTGCAGGCATGCTAAAACAAGGATAGAGGTCTACTCCAGCTTATCCTTTTGTATTTAACCTCCTGCATCTCCCTTCCTTCACCCTGCCCCAGGTTTGGTGCCTAGCTCAGGTTCTCCTACTCTCACAGCTGTCTCTTTGCCCAGCTCTCTTGGCAGAGGTAGATCACATTCTGTAAGTGATGGAGGTCTACCTCTGCACACCAAAGTCATTGCTGTGTGCATTCTATTCACCGAACAGTAACTTGTATAAAATGAAAGCCCTGTGGGCAGGTGGCTGTGTACCCAGACAGCAAGTTTTACTTTCAATAGCCAGCTGCAGCCTGAGGCAGCTCCAAGTAGCCTGGCCTCACTTAAGCATGGGGGTAAAGCTTTTGGGGAAGGGAGGGAGTTGCGCCTTCCTGCTGTTGTTTCCTGTTGACAGCTCTTCCCTCTGAGGGCAGTGATCCAGGTACAGTACTGCACATGGAGGCTGTGGTGTATTTGCCCAACATGCCTGACACTGAATCTAAAAGAAAGAGAACTGGTGCCTCAATAATAAAGAGGAGTGGTATTGAGCTTGGTGTTGATTTCTCACTTCACCACAGCCACACAGAAGAAGCTGTAGAGGCACTCACTGCTCCAGCAGCTGACAGGCAATGCAATTCCACCTTCATGCTGTAGTGTCATAGAAGCTGTTTTGCCATTGGAGAAAGGAGTCACCTAGGGCTGCTGCAAGCCCTGCTGTCAGCACACACTACTTGCTGGTAAAAGACCAGCTCCTAAAAGCATCTGTGGCTACCAAACAGACGTACTGCCACCCGAAACAAACTGGTAAAGCTGTACCAGTGCTGGCTGTGAGCTCTGGGTGCTGTGAACAGCAACACTCCTTCAGTTGGATACTCAGACTTCCCCTGAGGGAGCACAGGGTGAGAGGAACGATGCAGCAGCTGTAGCAGAGCCTTCAGCAGCCTTCTTAAACACTGTGTGCCTCTTCCCAGGCCAGCTCAGTTTCCTCTTAGATTTCAGCCTTGCTTGGGGCTCCAACAAGTTGTATGGACAGATGCTGCCAAGCTGCACGCAGAACAAAATAGCAGGAAAACGTCAAACATTTACATGTTTATTATAATTACAATTTACATTACTCCAAAGAGCAGCCCCACTGCTATGCTCTAATTCTTAGCAATAAAGTCCTACAAAAATAAATCCAAGCTTTTACAGTAACCTAAGTCAATGCATAACTAAAAAATTCTAGCTATGTACGGGGTTCAGTCATCAAGGTGCTTTTTCAACAAAATTCCCTACCAACAGAAAAGGGACACATGCTTATAGCAATTTAACCCACTTATTCATGCAAACAAATGTAACCCCTTCCCTCCCAGCCCCTCTCCCCACATACAGATTTTAAAAACAAAAGAAAAACTAAACTATTTACAGTATGGGGGTACAGAGGAAAAATTAAACATGCCCATCTGTTAAGCTTCATTATATGGACTCCCCATTCCTAGTTTAATGAAAACATTCCATAGTGTTCCACCACAGTCTACTAGTGTACAGAGAACTGTTTGCATTTAGCACTATACGAACAAGGTACAAAGCAAGGCAAGAAGCCGGCGCTCCGGGCTCCTTGCCAGGCAGCCAATTGCTGCCAGGGGCTCTTCGCTCCGAGCACACAAGCAGCAGCGCCTGCTGCCCGTCCTGCTGGGGCACAGCACTCTGCATCCATCCCCCCAGACCCCGCAGAATTCCGAGCCGTGGAGGAGTGCCCAGCACCCTTCAACTCGAGGGAGGCACAGCTCCGCAGAGCCTGCAGGACCTCCACGTCAGTACTGGCTAACAAACAGTCGTACAGTCATTTCACACTACTACATGAGCAACAATCCAGTATTCCCAAGTGACAATACACGTAACTCCTCGGCACCAGGAGTCCATTCTTTCAGATACCAAGTGCTACTCCACACACGCTGCTGAGTACAGCAAGACCAGCAGCACCAAAGAATCCATTTGGTTACTCAGAACAAACAAGTTAGCTGGTTTATTTCAAGTGAGCTTTGGTTCCATGTTAAAATACCATGATTTAACTTCTTCAGGGTTCAGAAAAGGAGTCTGACTTTATGCTTAGACTACAGCAGCCTTTGAGAGACCCGAAAGAAGAACCATGTAAGTTAATCTGCACTTAAAAAAACAAAAACAAACGAAAAGACACCCTGAAGAAGGTACCCCTGAACACATTCCCTCTTCCAAAGAATATTCCAGCTGACTGTTGCTGGTCCAAAGTAAGTCCAGAATATAAGCAGTAGTACATGAAGTTCTGTCATTGGAGCTGAGACGGTAAACAATATGAACCATTTTCCCACATTAGTGCAGCAGTCAGTTGTTTTCTATGTACATTTTCATCCTCTCAGGAGAGATGTTAGAACCTACGCAGGAAAAAGGTAGAATTAGATTTGATATCCGGAGGATTGCCCCAAGAAAAAGCAAAAGTTCATGCCTACATATCACTTAAAAAGTTCAGCTAGAAAGTCTCAGCTGAAACAAACAGCTCTTGGTTTTTGCAGAGGTGAGCCCCAGGAGCCAATAGATCAATCAACATGCTAGAACTGCTTGTATTTCCTTCCATCACTTAGAAAGATGGATGAACAGTTAAGAGATGATAAAGAACTACTTTTCATTTACCTGCAGGACCGGAGAGCAAGAGGAGGTTGCAGACAGCTCAGGTAAGGGATAAGAAGGGATAAGATAAGGGATGCTCTGGTTAGGGAGAGCAGCTATTAACAGCTAAAGAAAGAAAACGCCGTTTACCTGTGAAGTTACACTCTGCCAGTACCAGCTCTGTGAGTGGTTTGGCTCCTCCTTGCTGCTCCGCTGCCCCTTCCACCTCGAAACCCACCACGAAAGCTGCGGCCACGAAGGAACCGTCCCGACACTCCAAACGTCTCAGTATTGAGCTTCCTTTCTTCAGCCCACGTGGTGCGTCTAGAACTGAATGGGACTGCATTCAGATTTAATACAGACATTCAATAACCCCAACTCACTCAGCCAGGAAGCCTCAAGAACCCTGTTTTCCTGACTGCCACTACAACAAGAACTGCTGCAGCACGAAAACACGAATTCAGCCCACATTTAGCAGAGGAACTTTTTGGAAGTGACAGCTGTTGGCTTTTACATGCTACTTCCAGACCAGAGAACTGTGGAAAGACTTAAAATATGATTGCACGAGGACTCGGTAGCATCTCACACCCAGTCTTGTTTTCTTGGCAAACACAAACTTGAATCCCATGAAGCCTCTCTGAACTCCTAGGAAGGCAGCCCTGTCACAGCTGAGGTTCAGTTACTGGAACAGCTCCAGAGCACCAGTCTTAATTCCTACCCAGAACCTGCCTACCCAAATACTGCCTTATGGTAAACACTTGGAAGAAAGCTTTGCTAAAAGGAAGCAGAAACACCAGGGGAATTTTACACGCTGACATTAAAGGGAAGTTTAACTTCATCAGGCTGCTCATGCCACCAAAAGACAGCAGCAGCAGATGAAGCCTCTCATTAATATTTGCAGTACTTAATTTGATGTTTCTACAGACAGACCTGCCCAAACTCCAGGCTTAGCTTGCTCCTGTCTGCAAGTTGCACCATCTTCAGCACAGCATGATTCTGTTGCCTCCTCCCACAAATGTGATTTTAAAGACTTTATTCTATGGGTTCAAAGTCAGGACTAGGAAACAGAATGGGATGCATTAAATACAGCACAGCCAGCCGAGGTGATTCCCCCACTGCATTTAGCATTGGTACGGCCTCACTTTGAATATTATTGGCAACTATGGGCTCCACAATATAAAAACATTGAGATACTTGAATGCACCCAAGGCACAAAGCTGGTAAAAGGGCCAAAGCACACATCCCATGAGGAACAGCTGAGGCCCTGCTTGTCTAGTTTGCAGACAAGGAGACCAAGTAACCACATTGCTCTCCATAACTTCCTGGGGAGGGAAAATAAGAGAGCACAGAGACTCTCTTCCTCATAATCAATGACAGGACATATGGGAACAGCATACACGCATGCCAGGCAAGACTTCTATAGATACTGTCTTCTCTAGAAAGGTGGTCAAGCACTGAAACAGGCTTCCTAGTGAGCTGGTTGATCTCCATGTCAGTCAGGGTTCAGGAGCCATTTGAACAGTGCCCTTACCAACTTGTTTCATCTCCTTGGTAGCCCTGAAGTTTAGGCAGTTGCACACTTATCTTTGTGGTTCCTTCCACATCAACTGTGCTATCTGATAACTAGTGATCCGTGTATCCTAGGTGGGGGAAATGTATGAGTGCAACTGAACTTACTGCTATTTGTTTGGTCGCACTGCACGAAGCTTGGTAACATCATCAGTGATGCATCAAGTATGTGACAACACTCCCTTCTAAAACCTGTTTTGATTTCATCACATTTTCTTCTTGCATTTTGAGACTTCTAGAAAGTTGCACCATGTTACACATCTAGGATTATGGCTAAGGCAGAAAAAAAAAAAAAAGCAAGCTTAAAGAAATACTCACCTAGACTTCAGTTCTGAGGAGATGTTGTCAAAGAAAGACTTGGATTTATCGTAGTAGCAGTTGGGTCCCAGAAGGTCCTCCTCTGCACTGCCATCATTGTTTTGAGTTGCCACTCCAGGGTCCCCTTTCTCTTCCTCTGTCTCTGCTTTGTCATCTGAAGATAATACAATGCATTACACTTCTTTGAGGCATACTGAAGACCCATCCGTTCCCTTGGTCCTTCAAACAAAATCTGAGATGCTGCCACACGTAATGATGCAGTTTCTCAGAATGAGTTTTCTATGCAAGGCTTACTACTCAGCACCTCGTATTTAAAGAAGCTACAAACCTTTAAAGTTTAGTTTCTTCTTGAATTCTTTATCAAGCTCCTCTCTGTTGAATTGCGCATTTGCACTTTCGAAGTCGAAGTCACCTTCAAACTTTATTGTATTTTCCTTCACAGCAGTTGGTCTGTTTTGTCCTCTAGAACGATTTCTGGTTCTCCTGTTTCCCCTGTTTCCTGAAAGCAGGAGAATTGAAACACTTGGTAATGTTAAATTAAGGGAAGTTAAATGACTTCCTCAAGACCAGAGAAAACCAGGACTAGAACTCAGAATCTTGGCTCCCAGTCCCATGGTTAGGTCACACCTCTTTGAAAGTAACTTCTATAGGAGTGCTATAGGAGACACATTACAGCAACATTTTAACTGTCTGGAAAGCATTCCTGCTGTCAGCCTTACCACTAAAACACATCCAACTTTTCTTCCAGTTGGAAAAAACAAAATAAGAGCAGCACCTCAAGTAAAGTTGAGGGAAAGGTATGGGGGCTAGGAACTCTATTTGCTACTCATCTGCTAACATGTTACTATAACTGGTCCACAAACCTGTCCTGATTGAGATGAACAGATCATTGGTTTTGGAAAACCTACCTAAGACTCACCTGCCCACAAAGGGATGCATACTTAATTGTAAAGAGGAAACCACATAAAGAAACTATCAGCTTCTTTTTGGAAAGAAAAACACCAAACTTGCAGCCTCCCTTCCACAGCGCTGCCTTCAAACTAGTTTGAAAACTGATCTCAACTTCTGCTTCCTGCCTTTCCTCACTTTGTTTGGGCAAGGATCTCTAGTTGAATTTGGCTTCACTTTGCTTTGTCCTATGCTAACTAGTCATCTCAAGATAAAAGCTTCATTCTAGAGAAGCAATGACGCCATAGTTCTTTTCATTTGAAAGAGCACTAGATATCTTAAGCAGGCTGCCCTTCCCAATAAGACGACATAACAGGTTTCAGAGCAATCCAGTTATTGCTGTCAGCTTTTAAACAAAAAAAACCAATTTATCTCCAGTGCTCAGAGGGCACCAGGATTTTGGTGGTTCTGTATTTCTGTGGCTCCAGAGCTTACTTTGTTGGGGAACCATCCCTACCCGGCCAAAGACTCACGAAGCCTTTCTTTGGTCTTAGCCTTCTGTCCAACAACGCTTCACTGACGCAGCAGTATTTGCCTTTATAAACCAGAACAAGTGTCTGTGTCAGAATAGCCTACCTGATCTTCTCCTCTGAGGCCTTCTGTTCTCATCATTCACCTGCCCTTGGGTCTGTACAGGCGTTGCCGGAACTGCATCTACTGAACAAGAAAGAAACTTCAAGGCACACAAGAACAAGAGCAAAGCAGTCTGGCCTTGCTATGAACCTTTGAACGACACTTGAGAACAGCACTGCAAAGCAGTCCATACACACCAGCTGTCTTGGTGCTGCTCTGTGGAACCTGCCGGCCGTTGCGTTGCACCCCGGGAGTTACTTTCACTGGCAGCGGCTTCTGTGAATGGATGCTGTCCACGGGGCCGGTCTGGACAGCCTGCTCTACCATGGGGCTTTTGCGGACAGGGTGAACGGAAGGGAAGCCAGCACCTGGAAAGAATCGCAATGACTGAGCACTCCTCAGAAAGCACCCAGCGTTATTCAAGCCCTGCCCACTTCTACGGAGCAAACATCGACCACAGTTACTCAAAACCTTGGTTGTTTATCGTTACGAGCTACGTTTAAGTGGCACGTAGGGAAAGCACTACTGCCAGAGTTCTCAGCTCACAAATCCAGAGCCTTACATCAGAAAAACTACCCGTTTATTTCTTAAATCAAATTAGACACTTCAGACAAACAAGCCAGGTCACTCTCCTATAGAGAGCTGATAAGAAAATCAAATTTCTAGCTGCCTCTCTGGTTATGGATTGTACTTTACATTAATCTGAAGCAAAACATGACCATTCTGAAGTTGCTCCAGAAGGCTTCCCCACTTTGTCTAAAAAAAAGTTTGCTGCTAAAGCCTCGTCACCTCAGCTACGTATCCCATTTTGTAAGCCATTTTTAGAAGCCCTTTGATTACTTGAAGTACTGTCATTGCTTATTGTTAGCTTTCAGACAAAGAAAACCTGAAACCAGACCAGATCTCAAAGTTACCCTTTTAAATTCCTTCTTGGTCAAGGCCAAAGTGTTACCCAAGACTTCTGTTGCTCTTCCATCCAGGCTTATTTATTCACACTACAAAACACGTAAATACTTTTCATGGTTTGGTATACCTTACACCATTTATTTTAGAAAGTGACAGTCTTCAGTACTCAGAAGAAATACTGCATTCTAGATTTAATTAGAAGTTTTGGAGCTACAGGCTTTTGTAGTTATGCATAAGAACTGCTTGGAAGCAAACTTTAACTGAATACACTTAAAGAGCAAGAAAAGTGAAAAAGCTGAAGAGTACACACAAACCAAGCCACTGACACTTCTGGGTCACCCAAGTCCACCTGAGATAAACCCAGTAGGTAACATCATGCAGGTTCCCAGTTATGCACACCTGGAAAACTTGCAAGGAGGACAGACACAGCCTAAGGATTATTCAGTAGCACAAAGCCGCTGCGCAAGTTCAACAACAGTTTCAAAGCTCAGTACGAAAATTGAGAAAGCACATACAGACAGATGGCCAAACAGAAAGCGGGAAGTTTCATGCCAACACAACCATACATGCTAATTTAAAAACAGATTTAACTAATTACCATGTTTAAACGCAGGCTGCACCTGGTCTCTCTGCTCTGAAGATGGGTCAGTCTAGTTATCTCTACTCAAACTCCTTCAAAAGTTCTTAAGCACAGAAGCAAGCACCCAGAACTGTTACCTCTGCTTACCACAACTAAAATTGCTCACTGTTAGTTATGCCTCACTAGCTGGCAATCTTTATAAGGTACATTGCCCCATCATGCACGAAACACATCCTGAAGTTTCCTAAATTACAGGAATACTCCTGAATTTTCTACCTGCCTGTTTATTTTTGAGTAGTAAGGCCACCCATGATTTAAGCAGTGTGCTTGGCTTTCTAGGAAAGGCCCATTAATTCCCTGCCTAATGCCTAAGCTAACACATACTCCTAGGGAGGATGCAGCACGACATCCCTAAACCTCACCCCTCTCCTGATACTTTACACAGGAGGATCCACATTCTTTCAGGATTCTTTACTTTTTCCATTCTCCTGTCTCTCTAACTGATACTTCTAGAGCAGGAGGAAGTAATGCTTCATGTGATGAAAAGCAACAACAGCCAAGAACAAACTCATTTCACTAGCATTACCCATGTAAGTACTATCACTCTAGGAGGGGGTTAACAAGAACATATTTTCAAGTGCCATGCAGTTCTTCCAAATATTTGGAGTCCTCAAACTGCTGTTACCCTTGGAAGAGAGCTGATGGGGCTCTGAAGACATGTCAGGCTCTGAAACAGGTTGTGGAGACGGAGAAGAACTAGGACTGGAAGCAGCTGCTGATGCTGGAGGGCTTACCAATTTCTCTAAAGAGATAGAGGGAAGAAGAGAAAGCAAAAAGATATATGGATAAGATACAAGGTCGTGTAACATCTGGAGGACTTGGAAAGAGATACAAGAATCTCTAGAACAGCTTTAGAGCAGCTTATTTAGTTCTCTTTTAGAACACAAGCTCTTTTCACACATGGGTTGTGCATGTGAGCTATGTCAGACCAGAAATGAACTGACCTCAACTGTTTGTTATTCGTATTACTTTCAGAGAGAAGCTTCAGCTCTTTAGTTTCTTTCTTGGGTACATGTGCATAAGTGAAAGATGGGCCTCCTTGCTATAAGAACATTGCAAAGTTTTTAACTACTTATTCACTGCTTCTTGCAGCCTGACATTCAGTATGGAACTCATTATCAGTTACTGCTATGTGGCTCCAGTGTAGCTGCATACAAAGACTGTACCTTTATTCTAGCAAAGAAAGCTTTTACTTACCTAAACCTAATGAAGCTGCGTACTGCTGGCTAAGTAAAGAGCTGGCAGCAAGTTGGCTGTAAGGTGGCATACCTCTAAACGGGCTGTAAGGCACATGTGGCTGAAAGGATGACGTAGAGGCAGAGCCCAGTGAAGACTGTAACAAGACAAAGCACATTTCCATTTACAGCATCCAGAAGTCACCTTGCTTCGGCAGCGATTCTCTACTTCAAGTACAGCACTGTTACCACTCAAGCAAACACTGCAGCCCTTACCTGCATTCTCAGCTGCTACACTAGCTGCAGTTCTGTTGACTGAAGCCTTACTACCATTATTTTAAACACAGAAATGCAATTCAGAACGCTCCCAAAAATCTGAAGATTCCTGGAGACAATGACTCCGTTTTTATCATTTGATACCAAACGCAGCCTTTTATCAGTGTTCCACCACATCTACCTACACTGCAGGCTAACTTACCTGAACAATGGCAGGATCCTGTGGCAGGGTATGCTGAGCTTTTGGAGGTTCACAGACAGTGATGTCTTTGATGTCACTTCCTCGAAAAATAATGTACTCATAGATCTCTTCCCTTGGAGGAGCAGGTCTGTCTGTGGGCCGGTCCTCGGTACCAAAGGATCGCACTTCAGCATTGGAGAGATTGCTGTTAGTTCAGCATTATCTTTGCAACATTATACAAGTTAAGACTTACAAAGTTAGGAAGTACTCCTACAATGCCTGCCAAAAGTAACAAAAAAGTAGGTTACCTTTCAAGTCCCAGCCCCCCATATCCCACACATCTGTTCCCAAAGACCAAATCTTCTAGCAGCCTGCATAAATGGAAGGCCAGGATGATAAACCAGTTGGAATGAAGTAGTCTACTGCAAAACTGAGGACTTCCCCACACTGCTATACTTCCTTAGTCAGCGCTTCTGCCCAGATCCTGTCCCACATATACATCCAACTTGAGACAACTGCCACCACAACAGACCACGAGGGAGGCCTCTGAAGCAGCAGGGAAAAGTTCCTCAGTGGCTTTAGAGCTCAAATCCATACCTTTGTTTTCATATTTATTAATAGCAAATTGTCTATCTGCATAAGAGCTTCCCATTTAAATTCTCTCTATGCCAATGGTTTCATATTTAGAAAGCTTTAAGTGATTACTCTAAACCTTAGTGCCTACTGAAGCTTCACCGAGTCTCAGCTATTAGAGCACTTGTGCAGGTACTAACCAGAATGATGTTCTACTTGGCAGTGGGAAAGAAGGCTGTAATTGACTGCGTGCCTACCAGGGAGGAGCATAAATTAACTCAATCCATTAAACAGGAGGAGGTCAGATTCAGACTTTCTACTTTGTTAGTGCAGGAAAACAAGTGGCAGTCACACCAAAAACCAGAGTATGAAACAGACTAGAGAACGTGCACGATCTACATGTATAGAGACTTCCTTCTACACTTTACAGAAGTCTATCAAGTCTGCTAGCACAGTTCTCTGCCTTTATGAAGCTTTGCCAGTTCAGATAAGCACCAGCACATATTAGCTTGATATATGCTTTTTGGCAGTGGAAGAGCTTCAGACCGGAGTTGCATCAGCCAGTTCCAACAGGTTACCAGAGAAGCATTCAAACTTTGAGCCAGGACACACTGAGTTTGACAGTACCTTTACAAACTCCATCCTGAACAGCCCCTTTGCAAAGACCTGCTGTACCACAGCCTGCAGTCCTGTGCCAGCCAGCAGCAGCTCCCACTTCAGAGCAGGAAAGATAAGTGCAAACGGCCTTGTCAGGTGGATGATAAAGGACAGGGAGGCACTGCAGCTCCCCCAGATAAAGGGTAGCAAGAATTGGATCAACTCAACCCCACTGCTTAGCATTCCCAGCATCCTGCAGGCATACTGACTTATCATGGGTGCTGATGCTTTGTAGGTGGAATACTCATCAGAAGCAGTCCTCAGATGAGGAGCTGCCTTCAGGTGGTTTCCCTAAAAGCAGCAGCTAATGCTGCAAGCAATCTTCAGGTTCCATCTGTTCCACATGGAGATGAGCTTACAAGGAGCATTAGCTCAGTGTACAGCAGGTCGATGCCAAACTGTCCCATTTTACCGTTGCTCTTTGGCACCTCAGCTCATACCTAACTGGTGCAAGTACAAACTGTCAGTTGCTTCCCTCAAACACAGCCTTCCATTAGTAACTATGGTATAAAAACCTCTAAGTTATTTTAGCTCTCCAGCTGCTGTTTGATCGTATTACAGCTGCAACCCAGTCAACTAGAAGCAGATTATCAACTGAAAGCGATACTCACAGACTTTTAGACACGAACCATACCACTGATATTCCTGTTCAAGATTAGCTTATTACAGCATACAGCTCATGGCAGCATATGCTACAGCCAACCAGGAGCTACTGCAGAATCCCACAGCTAGCTCAAAACACGACTTCTCTCAGCACCAGGATCAGCCTGCTGGTTTCCAGTTAGAGAAACACATGAGCTGTAAAGTCCAGAGCTGTTCAGGCAGCCTTTCAGTTGCCTGGTCCCAAGGTCTGTAACTAGAAGGGTAGAAAAATGATGTCCTTATTGTAGACAAAACAGCAGCGATGGCATTTGCGAGGCCTCCAGGAGTGAAGCACACCCACTCCCTGTATCTGAAGTGTTTAATGATTTCTGGCACAGCACAAAGCACAGCCTGGAGTTTCTGTGGAGGTCTGAAGGGCTGTCTCCCATGAAGACTTACAGTGACTATTGTTTACAGACGAACAGGAAATCAATCCCACGCTGTGCCACAGCTAGTGTTTTACAACAGCCTGCATTCACACGCAGGACTCTGTGGAGCTCAACCACTGAAGGGTCAGGAGGCATAAGAGGAGAGAGTGGATGTCTGGAAAGCAACTCTTACACAGATATTTCCTGCCTAAAATCTAGGGTTCCTTCAGACTTGTGCAGAACAGGGAGTAAGGGAGTGGTGCTCGCTAAGAACAGGAGGGTAATTGTGTATTGCATTATGGCCATTGCTCATAAGTGAAGCTTAGCATCTAACAAAACAGACAGCTGTCCTGCAGCACTTAGGCACGTGGAATGATATCCAAGGAGCTGAGTTGCTGCACGTGTCAAGATTTCACAGGAATAGCATACAAATCAATTGAAGTTTGCCTACTCTGAATAACAGTCTGAACCAGATTCCTTCCCCCAAAGTCCCTTTCAACCCAAGTTGCTCTTCATGCCATTAGGATGACAAAAAAAATAATCACAAGAGCGGTACATACAGTGTATCCTAAAGTCTTCTGAACCTTTAACACTGGCATTTGGGGCCTGGCAATTTACTTATCTAAACAGTGTTGACTACACATCAACAGTTCAGGGCTCCCAACCCCTTGGAGATGCCAGTTTCCAACTGCTGCTCACTGTGTTGAAAAGTCTGTCACAGCTAAGTTCATAATACTGACACTAATCTTGATACAAAGTCTCTGATTTTAAAAAGCCCTCTGAGCTACAACCAGCCTTCGCACTGTGAAGTTTAAAGCAGCACTTTTAAATGGGGGGGAAAAAAAAAAAAAAAAAAGCATTTTTCCATACACTGTAACTACTTCTTAAAACTCCAATTCTTCACAGGTGAACATTAAGAGACCAATAAATACAAGTGCTGCCAGAGATATTATACCAGGCACGTACTTCCCCACACCATCAAGCATTTTAATCACATATACCTTTAAAACACAGCACTTCAGCTCTGCAGCAGTGTTACAAGGAAGCCAGAGCCATGTGTGAAAACAGCTCTGCTTTCTGCTGAGCAAAGGCTGAAGGCCCTGCTGTGCACGCAGCGAAGGGATTGCATCCTTCCCACAGGCTGGTGCTTCATGTCTGGAGACAGCTGCTTTTAGAGCCTTGGACAGGTTAATTCGTGGAAATTTGAGATAACGCCCATTTTAAGCTTTAGAACCAACACCAATAGGTGTCAAATGTTCGCGTCCAGTATTATGCCAATATCATGACACTGAAATTTCAGGTCGTGGCATAGGCTGCCTAAAGTAAGCTGAGAAGAAGGCAATAATTCTAGCAGACAGACTCAAGAGACAAAAGATACTTGGCTTCTGAACGATCCTGATGGGCTGTCGAAGGCTACCATGAAGGTTTGAACTCACAGAGCAGAGAAAGACAAAGCTCGGGGAAACGAACAACCGACATTAGCTGGAACAGCCAATCTGTGCAGCAAAAGCAGTATAAAAACAAGACCTTGCCTGAGAGACTAAACAAGATAGAGCAGGCTTTCCCGATAGCAAACACAGGAGCTCCCAGCACAGGTGGCCATCGATTCCAAACCACACCAGCCAACCAGACGCACATCGCCGTTCCTGCCGGGGAGCGGAGCGGCGCCGGGTGCGAAGCTTCGCGCCCACGTGCGGGCATCGCGCCTCGCAGCGCGGATATCGATCCGGGCACGAACAAAGGCGGCCGCCGCGGCTCTGCCGTAACCCGCCGGGCCCCGCGCTGGGAAAGGCAGCCCGTGCAACGATACACCGCGTTCATTTTCCGACGTGAGCGCCGAGAGCCGGAACGGCCACGGCACGGCTGCTTTCCTAGCGAAGAAGGGAACCTCAGGCGGACGGCGGATCTCCTCGCGGGGAACCCCCGCCCGCCCGCGCGGCCTCCAGTGCTGACTCACCGGCAGCTCGCGCCGCTGGAGGCGAGCCGCTCCCGCTCCCGCCCCCGGCTCCGCGCAGCCCGCCCCGGCCGCGGCCCCCAGGAGAGCCCGGCCGCATTGTTCGGCCCCGCGCGCCCCCCCCCGCTCCGCCTCGCCGCTCCCCTCGGGCCCTGGCCGCGCTCACCCTTCGCCAAGGCCACGGTGGAGTTCTCGGTGTCGATGGTGTAAAGGATGCCCTCATAGCGGATCTGCGCCTTGGAGATGAGGCTGATCTTGCTGCCGATATACGGGGTCCCCGAGCTCATGGCGGCGCTCCGAGGGGCCGCGGCCGCGCGGGTGGCTGCAGCGCCCGCCCACGCACACTGCGGAGACGGGAGCCCCGCCGCGCGCGCCTTAAGCAGGGCGGAGGGAGACGGGCGGCGGGGGGCGCGGAGCGGGGGCGTGCTGCGGGAGCGCCGCGCATGCGCGATTACCGCTCGCTATTGACCAGACGGGAGACGGGGTCAGACGCGAAGGGTGCGGGGAGGAGAGGGGAGGGAGCGGGGGGAGGAGGGGGGAAACCCGGGGCCCGCGTCACGTGACGGGGGCTGCCACGTGCGCGCGGGCGGGGCGGTAGGGGTGGGGCGAGGCGAGGCGAGAGCTCGCGGCCTTCCCGCCGCGGCCGAGTGTGGTGGGGCGGAGCCGTGCGGTGACGGGGCCGAGCCGGGAGGGTTTGTTACGGAGCCTCAGCTTCCCCCGCAGCCCGGCTCCGTGTGAGGGCAGCTTTCCCGCGCTGGAAGCCCCTCCCGCTATACCGCGGCCGGCCCCGAGCCGTTCCGCCGCTGTTTGCGCACGGGGCGGCGGCGCTCCGCTCCGTCCCCGCCGTGCCGGCGTTGTGCCGTGCCGGTGCCGCAGGCGCAGCTCCGCGCTTTGTTCGGCGTGGGGTCCCGCAGGTAGGCGGGCCGGGAGCTCTCGGCGCTGCTCCCCGGGGACTCTCGCAGCCCCTCTCGGCCATCTGCGGTCAGCTCGGACATCTGGCAGGCAGCTGCAGGAGGTGAAGGCGGCGGGTCGCAGTGCGCGCATCTCTGCGATTTGAGCGAGGCAAACGGGGTTCAGAAGCGGCAGCTGCAGAGGGCACGGCGGGAGCCGCTGTGAAGCGCGGTTCGGTGGGGCTGCGCACGGCCGTCCCTCGGTTACACGGCTGCCGCCCCAAAGCCACTGCCTGCATTCCGCGGCTTCGGCTCCCCGACACAAAGCTCCGCTTCCCGCGCACCGCGGCTCTGCGGCTGCCCTCTGCCCTCCGCTGCGCGCGGAACGCGCCTTCCTCGCTTTCTCCCGCGAACAAACGGGCGGACTTTCTCTTGTTCGATTTTCGGCGTCTCTGCTTGGAGACGGTTGCTAAAATAGAAAAAAATATAAAGGATTCTGTCCGCCTGTATGTGGGTTGGGTGAGCTGCATTCTGGTACAAGGTTGGCCTTTGAGGTCAGCCTGCCTGTCCGTAGGTGTTTACCTCAGCACGAGGTACAACGGAGCCAAAGATCCCTTCTTAGTGCGTGCTGTAAATGGTGCCCTTCGCTGGGCGAAGTATTGATTGAAATCTTCCCTGATGAAAAGACTCGTGTGGCCTCCTTAGGTGAGGAGCGTCTGTTCTGAGAATGTGGAACTGTTCAGATTGAGAAAAGGTAGGGGGAAAAATAACAATAAAAACAATAACAACAATAATAATAAATGCTGAGTTCAGAGCAAACAAAAAATGGGTAGCAACAATGTTAGGACAGATAGTATAACCAAAGGTAGAACAGTAGGACTTTCTCTTCTGGTTTATATTCTCAAATTTATATATATATATGTGTGTGTATATATATATATATATTTTATGGCAGTACATCCCTTACCTAAACAACCATGGGGGTCATGAAAGGAGACAATATGATAACAATGCACAAATGTGGCATAAACTGCTGACAGGTAAGGAGAGATGTGTAACCGTATGGAATTTTGGTTGTAATCATCATGGCCATTAATTGGCCTGACTCTGGAATATACTCTTGTAATTAATTACCTCAGTAGCTGAGGTACTTCAGATGAGTATCTGAAAGAGGTGGTAACTTCTTTTATGCTTCTCTACACATTTTAGAAGTTGGCAGGGGGAGAAATAACCAGAGATGGCACATGGAAGGCTACAGTTTTAAAAGGGAGTGAAGAAGAAGAAAAATAGGTTAGTGTGGAAATTGGGGAAAATTAAAGTGGATATGGCAAACAGAGCAAATTATATAAAGGCAGACACGCATACACCCTAGGACAGGGGTATTCAACTTTTTGACTTGCCTGGGCCTCACTGAGTGAAGAGCAATTGTCTTGGGGATGCATATAAAATGTATGAAATAGTGAATGTATGTAAGTAACAAAACTTTTAAATATATTTTTAATTAAAATATAAAAAAGGACAACAAAAACATAAAACTAGGGGCTAGACGCATGTCTAACTGTAAGAAATACAAACATAAAAGGAGGACATTGGCTGAGTTTTGTAGATGCACACTCTTTGTAGGACAGTTTCATTATTTGAGATGAAATTTTCGCTGTATCTGTACTTTTGTATTGAAGTGTACATTATCTGAATAAAAAATGGCAAAGTAAAGTTATCCTGGCTAAGCAGATGGTGAATTGTACATGGATTCTGGGAGATGGAGGTAATTTTAAGAGATCCTTTCAGAAAGTTCAGTAAATGGACATGATAAGTGATGCAACAACAACAAAAAAAAAAGGTTGGTGAAGCTGAAGTTTGCAGTTTGTTCACAAAAACCGAAGGATGAAGTCTCATAAGCCAGACCTAGATTCTAAAAAAAGGTGTTTAGGCATCTATCTTCCATTCAGATGAGTGAGAGAATTCAGAACTAAGTTTAGAAATAATTAGGACAAAAAGAGAGATAACTATCTAGGACAGTGGGGAGCACTGAATGTAGCCTGAAATGCAGAGTTCCATTAGGAAAGGTCTCTGTTTTGCTGCAGAGGCTGCTTTGTAGTGGAATGGTGAAGCCACAGAATCACCGAATGACTGAGGTTGGAGGGAACTCTGGGGGTCATCTGGTCCAGCCTTCTGTGCAAGGAAGGTGCCCTAGAGCTCAGTACCCAGCAGTGCGTCCAGGATGCTTTGTATATCTCCAGGAAAGGAGATTTCACTGTCTCTGGGCAGCCTGCTCCATTGCTCAGTCACTCACAGTTTTTCCTCATGTTGACAGAACTCCTTGTGTTTCAGTTTTTGCCCGTTGCCTCTTATCCTTGCAATGAACCACGACCCTCTGTATATCCTGACATGCTCCGATATCAGGGGATGGGATATTCAAGTTTTCTCTGGCATGAGATCAGAGACCTTCTTGTACACTTTGCAGTGGTCTTAGTGGAGAGAAGGAGGAGCAGCCAGGAGAACAGCCTGATGCACTGCTTTGTGGGCAGCCTTTTCAGAACAAGATAATATGTTTTGGAGAGTATGAGTTGTTTGGTGCATATTTCAGACCTCTAGACGTTTCAGGGTGTCAGATTTTACCATTCCTTGCATAGAAGTCTATCTTTACTAATTGGGCTTGCCTAAAGTTTCCGGAAGTCTCCATAGCAGTGTTTCTTTAAGAGCTCCTCCTGTTTTAATACTATTTTCTCCCTCCAAAAAGTGTGGAGTACATTCAGGCTATCAGAACTGAACACTACTTACCTCATTGGGATGAGGTCTGAATAGGGCAGAACCAAGATCCTGCTGGCCAATTCTTGCTGGTGCAGGTGGACTCACAGGACATCTATATCACTAGGCTGGAACACAGAGGAAGAAGGTTCTCTATTAGATGTGAGACGGGGACCACATTTGCATTAATGGTCTGTAGTGAACTCTTGTTGAGCCAAAGAAATGAATCTCCCTCTCCTTACGTGTGTTAAAAACAACTAGGAGGTTTTGCCTCTTTCTGTTGAGCTAGGTAATGTATCATTTTACTTAGACTCGGCAGTATGCTGTTCTTTTCCTGCCTAACATCTGCTGCAGTTTTCATAGCTTGAATTGCTCTTTGACTGGCTGTAAAAGGCATGTTTCAGAAACGTCTTTAAGGATGTGAATTAATATTCACCCTTTTCTTCTTCCTTTCTGTTTGTTATTTGATTTCTTAAAAAGCAAGAAGTTCAAAGTTTTAATTCATGTTATGTTAAAAATACCAAGATTAGTAAGGCTAATTCATAGCAATAGGATTTTAGTGCTGCTTCAGAAAGTAATTTATTTTTCTATAACAATAAACTGGCATTTAATCTCCTTCATTTTGCAGAAGCTGCATTATAAATCAGTCTTCACTTAAGACAGCAGAGTTTCTGGCGGGTTGCCTCTAACTGGCACTTCTTACTGCTGTGGTATTGGTGTGCATTCTTCCCACATCCACCTGAAAATGCTGACATTTACTGTTGCAAGGCTTTTGCATTGTTTGTATTTCATACATTGTTTTTCAGTTACTTGATGTATGGCAAAGATTTTCTTAATATACTTTTAAACCACCTTTTTTTTTTTTTCTTTCTATAACATAACGTTAATAGTAACAGCTGAGATTTAGCATTTCAATTTTCACACTCATATCATCTAAATGTGCTTGTTTGTTTGTTTGTTGGTTGGTTGGTTTTGCAGAGAGCCTTGCAGCTTTGCCCTGGACTCTCCATGTCACAGAGCAGCATTTTCTCTGCTCATGACATCACGTGTGACAAACTCCTGAGCTTCTAAAGGCTGTCTGGGAAGTAAAGTTTGGACGTTTTGAACGAAAAAGTTTGGGCAACTATAACTCAGAGCAGAAATTGGTCTAAAACAATTTAATTGTTGATGAAGCATAAAGAACCAGAGGTGGAGATGAGAGTGATGTTGTGAGTTGGTAAAAAAAAAAAAAAAAAAAGAACATATTTTAATATAAACTGCATGAAATCTGTTATTTGCATCCTCAAGAGAATGAACTAGAACCCAGAAATGACAGTAGTGAATGATTTCTAACAACTATCTGAAACTATTTGAGCAGTAGTAGGATAACAGTGCTGTCTGGTCTGTGCAGGACAGGAATTAGTGATTCAGTGCCTTTGTGATGCAGGTGGCTTCTTGCTCCACCCAGGTATAAAAGAGGACGGTACCTCCTGGAGGAGAGCTGGTCCGTATGAATTGCAACGTTTGGAACTTAGAACACCTGAAAGCAGACAAATGGCAGGAGAAGGTTGAAGGGCTCTGTGTTCTGTGACTCGTTATTACTGGGTAGGAGCCAGCACGTTGTAGGATCACACCAAAACAAAACGTGTCCCAGTGTGTAACTAGACATAGCTGTTAGGGTCACAAGGAAGTTAAGTTTGAAGAGTTTTGTTGGGGATGCTGCCAAGTCGTACAATGCTGTGTAGATTGCTGCATGTCAAGGAGCAGTAGTGAATGAGTGAATTTATTGGCCCACTAAGCTGTACAGAGCAGCAAAACTAGCTCCCTTTTTTGCTCTGCTGAAAATAATTAAGGGAAACAAGGTTTACAGTTCCATAAAAACAACTGGACTTCCTTGCAGATGAACGTACAAACCGTCACTTCCCTACCGAATCATCTTCTCTAAATGAGATGTGGTGTTTCTTGCTTGCCATTTTGTCCGGTTGTTAATAAATGATTCGTTTACACAGATGGATGGGTTTACTGTCCTAGCTAGAAAATTAAATAACAATGACTCACTATATAGAACTCTGCAGTAATGAAGGAGTATTGCAAGTAACCTCATGCAGAGAAAAGAAATTGACAGTAACGAATAAGTTAACATAAAAAGCTTGGCCCTCCATCTGGAGTATCATTTCCTTGGGGTTGGCAGTTTTCCCCATCTTGCGTTACGAGAGATAAAATATTTGTCTGACTGCTTCAGAAGTTGCACTGGTTTCTTCTGTCAACTGTGGGAACTTATCCCATGTTTAATTGAGTTATTGGATTAGTTTGGAGTTTCAAAAATGAGCAAAAGCTTGTTAAAGGAATAGGGGCATGGCCTTGAACTCTGTCTCTGATAGGGAGGATGTATTTTAGGTAGGGTAAGAAAGTAACTTACAGTCTGGAGTGCTATCCCTGACTGTTTTGTACTGCTGGAGAATTCAGAAGAAACCAACAGTGGATAATGGCCTTTCTTGCTGTGCTTTCATTAAGTCTGAGGCAGCCCAATAAAGAAGCTACAGCATGATTTATTTTAATCAATTAATATGGAGAATTCATTAAAATAAACTTGGCAAAAACTCGCTTACATACTTTTTGCATTCCAAGTCCACAAAATGTCAAGATACAATCTCATTTCATTATAATCATCAGAACAAACCTCCTTTACTACACTGCTTTTGTGTTTTACTTTACACTGCGCTGTTCCTGTACTTCTGTCTTCACTAACTTTCCAGTTTGGCGTATTTTGTGTCTGTTTTCTTTATAATGTCACTAGGATCAGTCGGGTTGCTCCTGCCATCCCATACAGCTCACAGCACTTGGCAGACTGATGGGGGCTGGAGCAAGGAGCCGTTTCTGTCATTTCTGGAGCACTTCAGCCATTTCTGTCACCTGAAGGCGACTTTCAGAAATGCTTGCACGTGTGATTATTCCTTCAATTAAAACTTACAGGGATATGGTCTCAATGTATGTGTGTTACGCACGCTGAAAGTTTTACCAACTCTGCCCTGTTCATTCTATTTGATGTTTCTTATTGCTGAGCTACAGTGTGTATATTGGAGCACAAACATGATCCTCCTTTTAAATAACAACTGTTTAAGAAGAGGAGCACCGCGGGGCTTGTAAATGATTTAGGTAAGGGCGTAGGAGCAAAGAATGCTTCCCGCTCTGTTCCTGTAACTTACCATCTCCAGGCACTGTGACAAAACAAATGTCAATCACATGCCAAATACTTTCATCTACAGCAACTGCTGTTTCACAGCTGGCATGGCACTAACTGTACCTGTTCTTGGTACTGACCAAAACCAAGCAAGATGAAGGTTTCTCTTCAATTCCTTCATTTATGGTTCATTTCTTTTTTTTTTTTTTTTTGAAGATGTGTGAGTGCAGGGCAGCACATGAAGAAAGAGGATAAAGCTGATTGCCATGACTGGCCAGCTCTTAGGTATCTAGTAAAAACTCCTCCTGAGGGTGCAAAGAGGCAACAGCCAGGTATGTCTTATTGTCTTGACTGGAAAAGTTCCAGCAGCCTTCAGCTCCCCAAGGAGCTCCAGATGTAAGTGCATGCTGCCCTGCTTCTGATGCACAGAACGGAGAGCGTAGTAACATCTCGCCTTCTGGGTTCCTATCTGCTCTGGCTTTATCTGATACACAAAGGAGCATATAAAGGAGATGAAAACAGGAAGGGAAACGGCTGTTTATGAGGATAGATAGTGATAGGACAAGGGGGAATGGTTTTAAACTGAGACAGAGGAGGTTTAGGTTGGATATTAGGTGGAAGTTTTTCACCCAGAGGGTGGTGAGGCACTGGAACAGGTTGCCCAAGGAGGCTGTGGATGCCCCATCCCTGCAGGCATTCAAGGCCAGGCTGGATGTGGCTCTGGGCAGCCTGGTCTGGTGGTTGGTGACCTGCACACAGCAGGGAGTTGGAACTGGATGAGCACTGTGGTCCTTTTCAACCCAAGCCGTTCTATGATTCTGTGATTAGAAAGATGAGGAGGCGATGCACAGCAACACATTGGCATCAAGAAAACAATCTTGGCATAGACAGGAAACTCTTCTTGTGGACTTTGAATCTGTTTCAGTCAGACCATACCTTTCAGAATGAGCTGCTGACAGCTAGTTTAAACTGTAGCTCACTGTTTACCTCAAGCTGGTCACGTTAGTAAACACTGTGTTCCTTTTTTACAAGGTATTGATTGGCATCTCCCTTATTTCCCCAAATATACTTTCTAGGGAGTAGAGAGGAATTAATTATCTTTTATCAGGTAACTATGTTTGCAATTGTTCCAGCTGATAGTGGCAACATGTAGAAAAGTTGAACTCGGACTGGTGAACAGATTAATATACTAAAAACAGCATGAAGCCAAGGAAATTGCATAGAGCACAAGAATGCATATAGTGCAAAACTGTCAGGAATAAGTTGCATCTCAAGAGATCTCACAGAGTCCACAGTCTTGTCTTTTCTTGTCCTCCTCTCCTCTCCTCTCCTCTCCTCTCCTCTCCTCTCCTCTCCTCTCCTCTCCTCTCCTCTCCTCTCCTCTCCTCTCCTCTCCTCTCCTCTCCTCTCCTCTCCTCTCCTCTCCTCTCCTCTCCTCTCCTCTCCTCTCCTCTCCTCTCCTCTCCTCTCCTCTCCTCTCCTCTCCTCTCCTCTCCTCTCCTCTCCTCTCCTCTCCTCTCCTCTCCTCTCCTCTCCTCTCCTCTCCTCCCCTTCCCTTTTTCATCTTTTCTTTCTTTTTCTGCAGGGTTCCAGTGATGATCCTCAGAAAGGTGAGGCTGTGCCTATATTCCCCTTTGGAAATACAAGGCAGTTTGTGGCTAGCACAGCAGAAGCTGGGGAGGTAAGGAAGATATTAGACCTTTACCTATCTTTCTTTAAAGAGCCATTGGGGTCTTGGTTGATTTACCTGTTGGTTTTCCAGTGCAGGGAATCATAAATGAGAAAAAGGAGCAGTGATCCATACTGCTTAAACAGTAAACAGTGAGTAATGGTGAACAGAATGTGAGATATTGAATGATACTGGTAAGACAGGGAAGAACAGCTCTGAGTTAAGAGGATTCAGCAGAGGCCAGAACTGAAACTTCCATTGTATCACTGTGCCATGGCTCAGACCTCTGACCATATACTGTTGACAAAACATCACTGTCAGGGTAACAATTCACTCACAAAGAGTCCCAGAACTGAAGCCAAAGCTGAGAAGACCACCTCTCAGTAAAAAAGGAATATTTCAAACGTATTCTAAGAAGCCCAGACTGTAAAATGTGCAAATTGGATTTGTAACAATGAGACCGATCAGTAGGCACATTTTCTTGACATTCTGTCAGAGTATCATTTGGAAACAGGGACTCAAGTTTCCAAAAGTTACTTTAATTTGCTTAGAGAAGAAAGCATTTTTATTTTGCTCAGTTAGTTCTAATCATTTGCTAAATTCAAAATATGTGAAATTACTGAAACTAACTGTAGTGTCCAGAAGGACCATTAATCTTTTAGTAACATTATATTTTTTTCCATGAAACATGTAGACTTGCACAACTTTTTTTCATAGCAAATAAAACACAAGTCTTTATTGACGTGTCTGCTTCTTGTCTCTTCAACAAACATTATTCTGGACATTTGCTAGTAATCTCCATTCAGAATATTTGCTTTTAAAAAAAATCTAGCTGCTGGGATGTGTCATTGGAAACTTCCATTGTCTTGTATGAGTTCTTTATCTTAGTAAAGTTCCCCAATTCTTTCCTTACAGATGAATCTGGATATTGATACTTCCAATCTTGGCAAGCAGTAGCAAGCCTGACAAGTTAGATTAAGAGCAGTTGGGAAGGAAAAACAGTATTCCACAACTCTTTTATACTGTAAAGCCCGGGAGGCTTTTAAACAATGATCCTTTATCCTGCCATACATTCCCTGGGCGCCCTCCTTTGGGCACAAGACGTTGAACTGCATGGACTTTGGGAGGTCTCAGTATTGCCATACTGAAATAACTCCCATATGAATTGCATACAGCATTTATTAGGGATGCAGCCTTCAAACCATCCCATAAAAACTTGAGAAAATTCCCAAGGCATTTGAGCGTTCAGCTGACTTTTCTTGTTGAGATCTAGCTCGTAAGGTCTTTTTCTTTAAAAGACTGTTGATTGTTTCTATGTATTTCCAACAACCAGGTATCTTTAAAAGGAGGAAATCCATTGTCACATATTTAAACAAGTATATCTCACTACATATCTTGCTGGTATCTTTTATGGAAAAAAAAAAAAAAAAGAATTTTCCACTTCACTTACAAAGTTCCAATAGCTGTTATGCATACACAAACAGTTCAGTGGATGGTTTTAGCACCTCTTCCATAGCAGCCTTGTGTTAGATACCTCTGACACCAAATTGCAGTCGAAGGGTTGGTACATCTGTAGCTGCAGAAGTGGTCTGGTACCCACCAGGGCAGACAGCATCGTTAGCTGGAAATAGGACATAAGTAAAGGAATTGTAGAGTTTCTGTCAAAACCTGCTGTCCACCTCTTTTTCTTTTACAATGTGAGGATTAAGGCATTTCCCTGGAACACACCATGGTTAATTTTGAATATTAATCCCTGGCTAGTAGGAGCCTTAGGCTTATTCAGAGATTCACCAATGGATGGCTGATGTACACCAATGGATGGCAGGATTTTAACACCAAGACTTTAACAATATCTCATTTTTCCAAGGAGAAGACAGTAAAGTTCAGAGACTGAAAAGAGGCACTGAAGTTGTTTTCTTTTTCTCCATATGCTTGTCTGTCCTAACACTGCATTTGCCACCAATCCCAAGTAACTTTCACCATTTTAAATTATCAGTGGCTGGGCAGGGAACATTAAAAGGAGCAGAGAAGGAGAGCAAAAAAAAAAAAATCAATCAAAACCATCATAATCAGGTTTTCATTCTTTTACTGATGGGGGTTCAGAGTTGTGACTTTGCAGTTGAGACTTGTAGGAGCTGCACACAGACACCCAAAGGCAACTACCCTTCTTCCCCCAAGCCATCTCCAAACTGCAGACTCTTCTGACACATCCCTTATTACAGTAATCCATATTGCTGTCATCTCTGCTGGATGGGCTTGTAAGGAACTCTCAGCTGACTGCAGGTTTTAGAAAATAGAGAATTGCATTAGCACTTGTATCCTGAGACAGTCTCTGTGCCACAGTCTACACAGTCTACTTCTAGGGGAAGAAAATAAGTATTTCAAATAATAATATGCAAAACAGAGCATGTTAAAAGAACTGACAGCCCTCTATGTTTCCTGTATAGCTCCTGCTGATTTGTACTCTTTCACACCAGGGAGAATCCATCCTTGATTCTAATGTTCAAGATTTTATGATGTAATTGCTAATGGGTGCAATAAATACTATTTCCTATATACAGAGTCTGACTCTCTGCACCAACACCAGTAAGTACCAGCAACCCATTGCCACGATTCTTATGCCAGTTGCTCTTTTTTACACAGTTTAAAACAGAAGGTGAGCAATACAAATTGGAGGAGCTGGAGTCCCAGTGCTGAAGAACCCAGAGAAAAAGTGACTTCCAATAGCAAACGAGAGGCAGAGTATGAAAAGATAAATTATTCAGTAATAAATGCTACACGCTTACAATGCACAAGTTGTAATGCATCTCAGTTGCTCTTGTAATTTGGTACAGTCATTTACCTAATATGGTAAATATGCCATATGGTATACTAATAAAGAAAGTGTTAGAACAAAGACATGATGATTTCTAGGTTTTTATTTCTAATTTTGTATGCAACTGTAAGCTGCATTCCAGCTGTCCTAAAATGCAATCAGTAGAAGAACGCAGGCTGCTCTGCCCCTTCGTGCTGACTACCACTGCCATGCGATAATTCAGTCCATCTCTCACACTGCTCCCAACAGTGCTGTGTCCCAGCTCCAGGCCGCGCTCCTATTTGGATGCTGTGAAAGAAAGACGTGCAGCCACTGCACCTTCAGGTGGCTCCAGCTTAAGCCTAGCACACCCCAACCCCGATAAATCACTAGAGCAGCTGAGTAGATTAATTCTTCCACTATGTCGGGAATGCAAAGAGACTTCTACTCCAGATAGTTCTTTGGTATGTTGCTTATAGAATTTCAGCATAGCTAAAACTAGCAATATACTTGACTGTGGCAGGAAAAAAAGTGATAGAGATGACCGTGCTTGAAGCAGCTTTCTTGCCTTTTAAGCAACAGGCAACTACTTCACAGCATCATAACCTGGAAAAAAAGTGGGAAGTAAGAGTCAGAGAAGGGAAGAGGGCATCTTCTGAGGAAAAACTCCCCTGAGTTTTGAATGACAACTGGGAAAACCTATCCAGACAGAAAATAAAAAGCTTTGCAATACAAAACACTCAAGAAAAGATTAATTTTAAACTTCTCACTGGGGCTTTGTGGCCCCTTCTGTCAGTGCCCGTTTGCCAAGTGATCGGAGCCTTCAGAAAGGCTCAGTGCAGTAACGTTAACTCAGAGGAGCATTTTCTACAGGTAAAAGGATGATTTGAAAAACCAGAACAGTAATAGAAACACAGTTTATGTTAAAGTTAAGACTAGATTTAAAGATGCTCACCCTATTTGTTATTTGAGGCCCATCCATTAAGATAAACAGCTCCCAGTTTTTGCTGTCCCCAATGTGAGCTTTCGGGAAACATCTCTCGTAGATGTGCTCACATATTTGCAGGCAGGGCAGGACATGAGACTATAATTCAGCATTGTTCCTATCACTCATTGGGCAAGCCAGTTTTATTTTTTATTTTGTGTCACAGCACTGCAAATTAAGCCATTGCCACAGATGCGTAATGTAAGCAGCACTGACACCCATCTTTGGGCAGCCCTAAGTACCGAATCCTCTCATCCCTGACCTATTTAAAGTAGCCCAGTCCCTGAGCTCCCAGCACCCAGAGCTCCCAGTCCCCTCCGCAGCCCTATGGCAGCCACAGGCTGGTCAGTGCTGGGCACCGGCAGGTGCAGAGCTGCTCTCACAGCTCCAGCCTTTACGCTCGGGAATAGATGGAGTTATTTGATAATACCGAAACAAGAGCTACTATTTTAAGCCTGACAACCCTTAACACGTGCTACGCTTTATCGTTCAGTTAACACACCTCGTTAGAAAGAACAGCCAGCAAAAGACAGAGGCTTGGATCCGCGCTTTATTTACTTCCTCCGCGGCGGTTGCACAACGGGTCAAAGTGCACTCCGCCCTGCGGCCCCGCAGCCCCGCGCCGCCGCTCCCCGAAGGGTTAAGCGGAGGCGGGGGTGTAACGCGGGGCTGACACACACCCGGGGATCGTCCCCGGAGCGGCAGCTCCCCCGCCTCGCGGTGCCGGCTCGGCGCTGGGAGTGGACTGTTTAAAATTGTCATCTCCCTCTCTTTTTTTTTTTTTTTTTTCTCCTTCCCCTCCCCTCCTCCTTCTCCCTTTCCAGCGCTCAGATCGCACCGCACCGCCTCCTCGGGCCGCGCTTCCCGGGGCTCCGCTCAGCCTTCAGCCGCGCTGAGTCAGCCCGCTCGGGGCCGGAGGTGCCGCTCCCGGCCTGCAGCCGCCTCCGCGGGCAGCGCTCCGGGCTTCGGCGCGGGGCGGCACGGAGAGGCCGCTCCTCCTCGCCCGGGGCCGCCCTCTCCCCCCCCCCCTCCGCCGCCGGCGGTGGATCAGTTACACGCAGCTGGCACAGGTGTGGGGCGCCCTTCAGACTCGCGCCGCCGAGGGAGACCCGGACACAGGGAGAACATGCAGCCATTTTGGGCAGAGGCAGACAAAGAGCCGCGGCCGCCCGGCCGCCCGCCCGACGACGGCCCTCTCCGCTACCACAACCGCCGCCCCCGCCCGCTCGCCCCGCACCTCCCGGCTTCCCCTCGCCCGCCCCCGACTCCCGGCGCGGTTCTGCCACCGCCGCCCGACTCCCGACTCAGCCCTCTCAGCCATTTGCGCCGCCTTTTATAGGCGGTCGCCGACCAATCAGCGGCGAGCGGAATCCCTCTCCGACCGGTGATGTGAGGCCGGGCTCGCGCGCGTGCGCAGTCCGGGGGAGGCCGAGTGTGTGTGTGTGGGGTGGGGGGAGGGAGGGAGGAGTGGAAGGGGAGGGGGGGGAGGAGGGAGCAGCTCACAGGAACCCTCCAAAAAAAAGATGGCGGCGGGCTCGGATCTGCTGGATGAGGTTTTCCTGAACACGGAGGTGGATGAGAAGGTGGTGAGCGACCTGGTGGGCTCCCTAGAGTCCCAGCTGGCGGCCTCCGGCCACCACCACCAGCACCACAAGGCGCAGGAGCCCCTGCGGGCCGCTGGGGGGCTGCTGGGGAACCATGTTGTGAGCGGCGGCAGCGGCAGCGGCAGCCCTAGCCCCAGCCCTGGAGGAGTTGTAGTAGGAGGCAGCGCGAATGCCCAAACGGAGAGCGGCGGCGGCGGCGGCAAGATGGGACTGAGCGCCCCGGAGATCACAAAAGCAGGTACGGTGCCGTGCCGCGGGCAGGGCTGGGGGCGCGGGGCCTCCCCTCCCCCTCCGCGCTCCCCCCCGCTCCGTCCCCTCTCCCCCCTCGGCGCTTTGGCACCCCCGGGGCTCCGAGGTGGGCATCGGCCCTGCGGGGCCTCCCCGCGCCGTGTCCCCCCGCCGCCCGTCCCCTCGCGCGGCTCCGCGTTCCCTCCCCTTTATTTTCCCTCCCGCTCACCGGAGGATGTTCTGTCGCGTGTGTGGGGGTCGGTTCCCCCGGCCCGGCCGTGTCACTCCTCTGCCGTCCCTTCTCCTTTATATATTTTTTTCCTGCTCCGTCCGTCGGCGGGGCTGAAAGCGCACAGCCCACCCGTGGGGTGACGGCGGTACCGCGCGGCCCGGGGCTGCCCCCAACCTCCCCCCCCCCCCCCCCCAACCTCCTCCTGCAGAGGTGGGGGCTGCGGAGGGAATCCCTCTCCGTAGTGCCCCCTCCCCGAAGCGCTGGGGGTGTCATTAATCATGACATCTATTTCCTGCAGAGGAGGAAGCCGGGGAGGGGGGATTTCGAGGGGAGGAAGTCCCTCGGAACGCTGCCCCCCACCCGCTGTTTCTCTTCAGCCCCCTCCCCTCCTGTCGGGGGTTCGGAGGGACGCTCCGCTCCGCCCGTTCCCGCGCTGCCCTCAAGGGGGGGGTGGTGTCACCGAGCGGGGAGGGGGGGGGGGGGGGTCGGGGCGCAGGGACCCCGCCTGGGGTTGCGCCCCCTCCGTGTGCGGCGGTGCTGGGACTGAGGGCTCACCCCTTGGGAATGGAGGTAAGCTGGTTTGCGGGGGAATAGTAATAGCCACAACAATTAAGAAGTCTCCCCAGAATCTCTCTGCAATTCCTCCCCTCCCCCCGTTTTTATACTTTATTCTTCTTTGCTTTTTCTCTTCTCGCTAAAGCCTAAGAAGATGCAACAGCCCTTCTGTCACAATTAATGAAGCTCTTCCAGGAGGACCTCCTTCACCTTTACAACGTACATCTCAATATTTGCCTGTCACTACTGCCTTCCCGTTTCTGTCTGCTTAGGGCCAGGATCCAGGCTGTCTGTGATGTTACTGGTGATAACACCAGGCCTCCTCGGGGGGGGCACAAGGATTATTCAGGACAAGAAGCTACATCATCTTGTGCCTTCTTAAAATCAGCTTTGCTTTTTATTTATTTATTTTATAACTGTCTTTGGCTGTGGGAACTTCAGATACAACAGAACAAATTCTGTGATAAGCTGGCACAGTCTTCTTGTAGACCTCTCCAGGTCTTGCAGTACTTCTTACCTTGTCAGGCTGATGATTTTCTTTCCCTTCAAGTTTCTTATTTTGTTGTCGTGGAGCCTCCCGCTCTAACTCTGTAGGAGATGAAAGGATTAGTGGGTAACATGTGCTGGGCATAGAGAATGTGTCTTGTTAATGTGTCTTCTATTGCCTTTTTCCCCTCTTGCAGTTGCAGCCCTTCTGATAAATGTGTTATCAGGCTCTAGAATGGAGAAGAGGTCTAAGATGATCTTCTTTCTTCCTTTCCACTGTCCATTTCAAATCTGTTTTCCCTATTTTCGTGCACTGTAGTGATGAGAGCGAGGATGTTATAATTTGTATTGAACCTGTCAGTATTTGATGGGAAATTGCAAGCTTCAGGACAATGTCTTAAAATCCATCTTCAGTTTGTATGCTGTCCCATTTTCTTGGCTCTGTGGAGAAGGCTTGGTGATGAGGGAGGATGTTCTGTTGTGGCAGAGTTCTCCTCCCGCTCATTCTCTCTGTTTAACCTTGTTGTTGTTTTGCAGGAGCAGGAGGAGTGCAAGGAGGTGTTATTAATCATAACACCAGGTCCCAGACTTCAGCTCTGGATGGAGCCACCACGACGAGCACCAGCACCACCACTGCAGCGGCAGGAGGATCCGAAGTCACTGCTGCTCCAGGGACCCTCAGTCAGGGCAAATCGGTGGTTATCAGCACCATGGCGACTGCCTTGTCCACCAGGAATGGCAAGATTGGGACCACGACAGTGCAAACTTTGAATGGTAGTAACGTGGTGATGAACTCTCACCACACAGGAAGTGCTGCTTTCTCTGGGACTCCAGTGACCGCCAACCCCGCTTCTGCACCTGCTGTTGCCCCTCTTGTTAACAATGGACCTGGATCTGTGGGAAAAGGAAATACTGTTAACGCCGTTTTGCCGTCAGCTTCCAACACTGTCATCCAGACTTCTTTCCTTAATACTGCTGTGTCCTCTGCATCTTCCTCCTCGCCCACAGTTATCTCTTCACAGCCGCCACCGAGTGTTGGAAGTGGGGGCCCTACGGTCACACTCGTGAGGCCCCCGATTCACACGGCAGGACCCACGGTAGCCGCAGCTGGCGCGGCCACTCAGAATGGGAGCAATACTGTGATCAATTCAACCATCAGTGTGGGGAGTTTTCCTGCTGTTGCTACAGCCACTGTGGGATCTGGAGTTTCCCTCCAAACAACGCTTGTGAATAGCCAGTCTGGTTCCAGCGTGCCGGCGGCTCCTACCACACAGGTCATCAAATCTGAGTCTCCTAAAACTATAGTGCAGGCAGTATCCCAACAGCAGACGCTGGCTACTGCTGGCCAGCCCAGTACTACAGGGGGTAACATGATTATTGGGCAAACTATGCAAGCTGGGCTCACCAATGTTGCCCCCAATCCTGGTGGGATACCTCCTGCAGCACCTGGCACCCCTACGGGAATGGCTAAAGGCACTGCCAACACGGTGGCACAAACTCTACCGAGGACTCCAACAGCAACTACGAGTGGAATCAGAGCAACTTTGACTCCTACAGTTTTAGCACCTCGTTTGCCTCAGCCACCTCAGAATCCCACTAACATTCAGAATTTTCAGTTACCACCAGGTAAGCAGAAGCTCAAGGGCTTCTTGTTTCGGGAATGTGATTCTTGCAGGGAGGAAGGTCTCTTGCTGTTTAGTTGTGAAAAAAGGTGTTATATTTAACAGTGGGAATTGTCTGGTGTGGTGTAGTAGCATAGTAGCATTCCACTACTTAGTGTATTTTTTCAGGTGACCAAAAATGTCTTGTGTGCAATAATAATTTGGAAATTGTCTGGTGTCTTTACAATGTTGAGTGCAGATGAAGCTGCAAACTGCCAAGTATGACAATGAAACATTATCAAATGAAGTGCTGCTATTTCATTTTCACAGAAGGCGTTTTAAGGCAGTTTTGTTGGTAGTTTGTATAACCTTTGCATGCTGTTCTGTTCCCACTCTGTCCCTGCATGCCCCCGGTACCATAGAGCTCTCTTGAATAGAGAAACTGCAGATACAACACAAGAAAACTACCTTCTTTTCCTTTAAATACCTTCAAAGTGTGACTTAAAAACTCACACATTTGGAGCTTATGATGATCTTTTCAGTCACTGTAGTTCTGATACAAAAGGCAGTCTCCCTCTGTCCTTACCTCACCCTGTTGTGTCTAGGGTTGCAGCTTTTGTAGTAGCTAGTATCGTGCTTAGTGCAGAGCATCTCTGGGCAAGGAATGTAGTCCTGACCACAGTGGGTGAGTAAAAAGTAGGATTAGAAGCATTTCTGGCTTGAGAACTGTTCTGTTCTTCTTTAAATATCCTAGATTTGTGCATTTAAAATTACATGTTTACTCTTATATTGAAGCTGACCTGTACATGTATCCAGTTTCGTTTTTAACTGAAAGTACTCACATGAACCTACACATAGTTTTCTGTCTTTTTGATAGTCTGTAGTAATAGGTGTATTCTCAGTATTCACAGTTTTCAGGATAGCATTCAGAGAGCAACTAACTGTGCTTTGTTGCTGGTGCCTCATGAAGGCAGCAGCATTTGTGTATTGCCTGTTTCATTCTGTCTTTGTAAAAGTACACCTACTGGGACACCTCAGCGACCTCAAAGCAGTGCACCTGCTGAGTAAGGCAGACCAGAAGCCAGGCTGCATTACTACACACTGTCTGTTTGGGTAATGTGTTATTTGTGATATGTGATGCTGTGCAGTTTGATGAAGTCTGTCGAGCGTTCTGTACGTGGCATAAATATTCCTCATTTTTTGTGTGTGTAGAGAATTATTCCCTGTATGAATAATATGAATGAGACATGGTGCTAATTTTAAAAAGAAAAACATCCTAAAACTCAAACCTTGAAATCCTCATGTTTGATTTGGAGCTTGTAGGTCGGTAGGCTGGAAAAGCCTTATTTATTGCCACAGCGTATCAGATTTTTCAGGCTTGCAGTCTATTGCCTTGCATACCTATGTTTTTACTAATGCTGCATTATAAATCTGATTATGGGAAAAATACTACCGCTGAGTCCAGTGGGACCTTTTTTCCAGGTAGCTGCTGTTTTCAGACCACCATAGCATACTGAAATGTGTTACACTTAGAAGCAGCATTGCCAGTCCTTAAGCATAATTGGGCCATAAATTGCTCCTTTGGAGGTCTCGATAGATCAAAGTAAAGCAATATAGTTTCTAAACACTTGGGCTTTTTTATTAAGCACTTTTCTTGTCTGTCCTACACTTTTAAGAATATTTATAACTTCAAAAGAATAGCATGACTTGTAACATAAGCCTACCTACATGAGTGGATACGTAGAAACTGAATTCTTGCGTGGTAACTCAGGCTTAATACTGGAAATGATTTTTCAGTGTAGCAATTGTTGCTTTTTGTTTTAATTTCTTTGGTTGGTTTTCTGTACTTTGCCAATATAGCCAACTTTGCAAATACTTTGCGTGAAGCACATCTTGCAGAGCAGAACACTTAGCAAGTGATGGATGCTGAGCTTTTAGAAGCATTTCACAGGTGCGAGGGCTGAGCACTGCAGAAAAATCTAGTGTCTGCAAGTGCTCTGATCTTCAGAAGTGTTCATATGCATTCATAGTGAAAGCAGAATAGACGACTGTTTTTGAGATGTAATTTCAAGTTACATTGTGATAGGCCAGATTTTTAAAGGCAGCTTGGTAATATGAAAGTGCAGCTGTAGTGCCTGTATGTTGAACATCTACTGCATGCACCAAATCTGCAGCCATAGGTGTATGCTTGAAGTTAGCACTGCGTGCTTTGTAAGACAGTGCATGAAACAGCTTGAGATTAGAGACTGAACGTGTCACTTTTTATACTGCTGTTTACAAATACCCACAGAATTCTTGTGGAGGTTTGACCAATGAGAAGCATGTGTTTTATAGCTATTTTCATGCCTTGATATACTGTTTCTGGCTCTCCAAAGTACTGTTACAGTTTCACATAGCTGAAAAGCACAATATAAAATATTGTAAGCTGGAACTTGGTTAAAGGTTTCTAATGTTCTCTTAAAAAGAGCGTGTGGAAAATGTTTGATCAACACTCTTTAAAATATATTACTTTAAGATTGATGCTTTATATCCTATTGAAGTGACTGTGTAACAAACATCAACTGACCAAATGAGGGGTGTTTGGATTGCTAATGGGATGAGGTGGTTGTGAGCTTACTGCATTCTGCTCTGTTATTTCCCAAAGAAACTGGGCTACTCCAAGCATCTGTGTATTGATAAGTTTCCCACTATTGACGTCTTTGAAGAAGAGGACTGTTGTGCTTCGTGGTCCAATTGGGCAGATCAGGGTAGTGAATGTCCGAGAGTAAACTTATTTATGGCTTGTTAGCAGAGACAGAAATGTTGACAAATAATTTGCTAGGGGACAGGGAGGGAGGAACCCACGTCTGTTTCTCTTTATACATGCTACTTTGAAGATGCAGCATCTTTTGAAATTGTGTCTGGAAATAAATCATAGTTGGTTCTTTGTTTTGGAGTCCTTCGAGCAATAATACGAAACGTGTCGTGTACGGTCATCTGGTAAGAGGTAGGGAAATGTATGAGTTTGTTCAGGCATTGCCAGTGTTTTCCTGTTACAGATGCACTTTTCTGCTGGATTTCCTAAGATTAAACCTTTGCGATGTAGGAGTTCACAAAGTGACTCGAGGCCATCACTGCACGTGGTGCAATCACCTTGTAAAATGACCAACTCGTGTGCTTTCAGAGCTCCCTTTAAAATACTGTCTTCTCCTGCAATGCTGTAATAGTTTCAGAACCAAAGTCCAAGAGGTTATGCTCACCATAACAGTGTTGTCAACTTGAGGGTTCAAAGATTTGATTTCTGTTCTTGGAGGTGCTTTATGTTGTTAATCTCTTCCGCTTCATTTTCTGTGTACAGGCATCTCCTGATAACCTGTGAAGTGCCTCATAGGGCAGGGGCAGACTGGGAAGTGCTGCATGTGTGCAGGAAGAACTAAATGTGGCTGCGAGCTCTTCTGGACCGTTTTCTAGCTTAGGTGACAGTGAGATCTGGACACCTTTGCTTCCCTCAGTTCCCTCTTTTTCTTTTATTTTCTGAGATAATATCAATGCTTACAAAGAATTGCTGGCTTGATCCTGAAGGCTGTCTTTTTTTTTCCCTAGTAATCAAAGTTGTGACACTTAATTCTGTTTGAAGATAGGATAGGTTGGTTGTACAGATTTTTTTGGAGCTCCTGACCAGCATTTGTGTTTCCAATAGTGCAGCCATTCAGCTGCAGTAGAACAGCTATCACAAGTTCATTTCACTTTTTATCTAATGATAAAACACCCATATTGCTTTTACAAAATTCCATTGCATCCCCCAGCAGCTGGTTGAGGGGGTAAGACTTGGCTTCCTTCACCACATTCTGTTTTGGGGGGCTTTTCTTGTGCTGTTTCTGTGGTGGCTGCAGGATGGGTCCTTTCTCAGCTGTGAAAGTGACTGCCTCTTTAAGAAGTTGGGTTCTAGAACTCCTAACAGCTAACTCCTAACAGCTCACCTGTAGGTGAGCCCTGCAGTTGGGCCCAGCTTACTGCTGATACTGTCCAGGAGTGAACGGTGCTGTTCAGCAGCAGACCTCGGAGCATGGCCTACTACTATTCACCCTTTGCAGGTGGGATACTTCACTTGGTTTCTACAGCAGTTAACTTTCCCTTTCAAACCAACGGTTTTCAGCTTGTGTCCGTTGCACAGTAAGGACTCTGATGTCCCAGTCCTTGGTTTTTCTGACCTTAGGATGGGAAAACTACCGATGCACACGCTTAATTTAAAATGTATTCAGGTCCTGTCTGCTTGAGCAGTGCTGCTTTTTGGAGTTGGTATCACTGAAAAGTAATTTCTGTGGTGTTAGTACAGTTTCCTTTGGTGATGAGTTGGGCTCTAGGCTGTTGGGAAAGGCAAGTGGATTTAAGGAGAAAAGGTGATAGGATAAGAAGCATCAGACTACACTTAAGTTGTAAAATATTCTGTGTTACTTTTTCCGACTGAAGATGGCGTTCTGTGGGTTACTTTGTGCTTAAAACATGTACCCCAGAGGTGCCTAAAACAATTAGGAACAATAAAAATATAAATGCCTACTTCCATAATCTTAAGCAGCGCAGAAAGAAACAGAAGAAATAATCTGAAGTAGTGGAATGTAGTTCTTGCTATTTCTCACTGACTGGGAAGCGAGTTCAAACATATCCTGATGAAAGCTGCCCTGCGTTGTCCACGTGCTGCTGATGTTTTGCCTATTAACTGTGCTGGCATGGCTGTATTTTGTTAGGAAAAAAAAAAAAGCATAATGCACAGTGATAATAGGAGCTTTTTATAGTATGTTTTACTTTCATGGCATTTTACAGAGCTTAACCCTCGCAGCATGCTCATGTGGTTGATAAATAAAGTAGTACGAATGCTGCTTTAAAGCTGGAGGAAAGAGCAAGTTGGAGAAGTTCTGACTTGCTGAAGGCCATGAAGGAATCAGTACTGAGCCAAGTTTTGAGCTTAGGAGTCCTGTAGCTGGCGTGTAAAGTGCTCTCTCGTTCTGAAAGATAACTGTGGATCAGTGCTGCTGAGCTCTTCTGGGTGAGGGGTGGTTTTCATGTTCAAATCATGCATCAGCAAAAGGAACATTCTGCTTTATTTGAAATCTGTTACATCAGATCTGCCATATGTCACCAGACTGAAAGTTGTGTTTGTTCTCACTGCGACTTTTTAATTAAGGAATGCTGCATGCTTAGCTTTGTACCCCAGAGAACTTAAAAATGAGAGCTGTGTGATCGAATTTGTTGCTGCTGTTACAATGAATGTCACAAAGCCAACAAACGCTTTGTTTCTGTACATTTGATAAAGGTGTCTCTAAGCGTTGAGATTTAATGTGAAGTGCAGAAGTTGTGCTTCTCCTAAGCTTTGAACCCTACCAACTTTGACTACTTACCTTTCAGTTCTGTTACAGAGTGTATTCTTGTCCCCAGCAATCTTTGGAAGAGCATGTGTGGATTTGTTTTATAGATCTATCTAGACTTTAAACTGTGGTCTTTGGGGGTTTTGGGGTAACACTGCTTGTGCTGTCGATAGGGAACTACAAAAACTACAAACGAGTGCATCTTTCCTTTGAGGCATTTTGCACTCTGCTGCTTCAGGATGCTCTGTGGTGTTGGTGTGTTTGGTGAGCTGAATGAATGCTCCACGCCTGGGAATGCACGTGGCTCACTTGTAACTGCAGCAGATTGGTTTGAGGACCACATGTTTGGCTGCTGCCCAGGGCTTGAGCCACTCACACAGGGTGCTGCAGCACAGACAGCAGCTGAAGGTGAAACTGTGACTGCTTTGGGTGCTGGTGCACTGAAGACACAAATGAGGAGGTATCACAAACTCTCTTCAAACAAAACCTTTTGTTGCATGAAAGTCCTTATTATTGTTTGTCTTCTCTGCTTTGGGAAACGATATGGAAATAGAATCCCAAGAAATGCATGAAGTAGTTCAGGAACACAGTTGAAAATGCAGGTATTGGCTTAAGTGGGCGTTAACACAGAGAAGAGAGGAGTTTGCAGAGAGCCTGCTCTGGTGAAAGCTATGTGATGGGATGCTGATGGTGTCTTTGCTATGAACCAGAGAGAGAAGCTGCTAACAAATGGGGCATTTTAAACATTTCTGGGTTGTTATTTGCAGGGGTTTTTTTTTAGCTCAGAAATGTCTGAAATGAACTTTTTGCCTGAAAATACCCACTCTTGCCAGGGGTTTTGTGTATTGAAACTTTTATAAAGTTTGCAACGCCCTTTAACTGTCTGAATCCACTCCTGGAGTGTGATGTCATGGCTTGGTGGGAACAGGAATGCTTCTGCCAGCTGGGAGGGGGTGGAACCACGTCAAATTTCACTGTTTGCCGTGTTATCTCTTGTGAGAAATATTTAAAGAAATGAGATGCATGGGAAAAAAAAAGTTGGAAATTGTCTTTCGCACAGCTGAACACGGCGATAGGAAGGGATGCGCAGCAGTGTTTCGCAGGCTGCTCTTCTGTTTGCTCGTCACTGAGCGTGGCAGAGCTTCCCCTGGTGCTGCTGGGGCTGTGGGCTCTGTGGGCTCAGGATGGCCGTCTCCTATGGGCAGGCTGTGTGCAGCTGTTCCAGTGAGGACTCGGGGGATATTCAGGCTTTGTCTTTTGTGTTGTTACAAGTTGGTAATGCCTTAACTTGAATTTGCTTCTGAACTAATCAGGATTTTAGCTGAATTCAAGAAGTTGCTGTTTGTTTATACTGATATAGACTTAAAAGCTGTACAATCTTTCTCGTCTGGGTTCAGGTTTTGCTGTACCAACCCTCTTCCTGCTAAAAGAAGGGCAGTGGATGATGCACTAATTGTGCTTCATATGACGTGGTTATGTCCACACTGCAGGTTGTAACTGAATTACTGTGGCAAAATGGTCCCATCCCCACCTGAAAGGCTGGGAAAAGTGCAAATACTATATGCAGAGGCTGTAATTTAAACAGGTGTAAAGATTGTCATCACCCATACTTGAAATTAAATGGTTTTTTTTGCATTGAGGCCAAAGAGACATGAACAGGTTACCCTAAAAAACACACTGCTGCCTCAGGAGGAATTGACTTTTTTTCCTTCTCTTGCCTCAGCTTAATCTTGACTTTTTACCCCAGTTCTATTTTGCAGTCGTTTCCTTCCAGAAATGCTGGTGTTTTCCTGGAGGCATAGCAGTGTCAAGGAACCGAAGGCCAAGTTTTTGCCAGAGTCGCCTTCTGCCTTAGAGTAATTCTCTTCTTGTGTCCTCAGAATAGTATCTAAGGTAAACTGAAATAATTCTTGAGGCCTTCCGTATGCCTGGAAGTCTCTTCAGTATAGATTCTTTTTGATGAGGACATTTTTTTTTATTATCATCTCTGTGTAATAGTATAGGTTATCAATATCCAATCAAGAACTAAGTGATACCTATAAGGAGTGCTGCCCCTGCAGTGTGTTCTGCATAGGCAGACTTTGGCAGCTCTGCTCTTAAAGCTGTGTACAAATACAGATAATCTCTGGCCCTGTAGTTGTTGTCAGGTTAGAAATAACATTTAAAAAATACGATTTTCTGTTCTTGTATTACCAGTAATAGAAGGTTATGCTTTGAATATAAAAGGCTGACTCTCAGCAAAATGCATAAATAGATTATAAATCCTTTTACCTAGGGACAGTGCTTTTGCTCTGTATTTATACAGGAGTTAGTGCAAGATTTGACTGCTGCCATGTTCTTTTTGAGGTATTTAGAAAAGTATATTGATAAAAAAAAAAAATTGAGTAACTTGTTGTCCGTATAGAACTATTTATATGTTAGAACTGTAATTTGTTAGCAGCAGTTGGCTTTGATTTTGATGCTTTTTTCCTTAAATTCATTACCGAAATATATTTTTTTCCATACTGTGTTGTAGCCAATACCTGGACAACTGGTACATTAGAATTAGCATCACTGTGTAATGTTGTTCTACATGGCTAGTGGGACTGTTCCACGACGTTTTATTGAATGAAGCCACTTCAGTTAAAGTGGTCGAGATTATCATTACAACTCAATTAACACGTGATTTCTAGAGTAGCCGAGCTGTTAAAAACCACCCCTGTGCTTATGCATGGAATAAAGCATGTGCTGGATGCTGTACAGCCACCCAGTGCAGGTTTGGCTGCAAAATGTGTTCCAGGTGACAGAGAATAAACAACTCTGATCTCTGAGGTTTATTGCCATGCTCCTGTCCTTCCTAAATGGCTTGGGGTGCAGCAAGGCTGCACTGAGCCATCCCTGCTCCTTCCTTCAGCCAATTAGTTGGGTATTTCTGCAAGGTAGGGTTACACAGAATGCATCTCCCAGGAGTTACAGCATCGGGTGCATTTAGCGTAAGCAGCCGTGTGGCGAGTGGGACCAGTTGCACCTATGAGTCAGAGCCACAGGGAGCAATTGCACACCTGTGGCCAAAGAGTCACAGAACAGGACCAGAAGTGTGTTGGAGAGGTTGGTGCAGGAGGTGGGACGGGGTCTGAAGCAGGAAGGCTGAGAGTGGCTCAGTTGTGCAGAAGTTTATGGGAAAGCTTGAGCAGCTGTTAGTTCATAATAAACACACATGTGGTCGTGTTTGCAGTAGTGTTAAGGGTGGATTGGAAAAAGAGGCAAGTGTTCATGCCATGAACCTCAAGCTCGTGTTTCCTACCATTCTTCCTTTTTTTCAGCATATCCTTTGGTTTTCTTTCCTCTCTCTGTGGGGGAGGGGAGGGAAGGCACTAATTATTTATAAGTGTTAGTCATACCCAGTCATTAAGCTTAGTCATTACTCTGGACTGTGCATTTGATGGTTAGTAAACTCAAAACTAGACTTCACTTTGTTTAAAAGCTTTGAGTGCAGGCTTAGAGGTGAGAAAATACTTTTCTTCTTTTCTTCTAGTTGGTGCTACTTAATAAGTGTTTCTGTCAGCCAAAGTGGTGTGTAATATCATGGCCCCATCGCTGGTTTGTGTTTGAACTCATGGGCATTGTGCATAGCGTATTCTCTAAGTGGAGTGATTTCTACATTGGTGATGACAGCCTTAAAACCACAGGGTGTTTCTGCAGGGATTGGAGGTGAAGGTTCCTGTGAGGCTCTCCTGGTAGCTGTTGTCCAGCGTGGGCTCTGTGGCTCCAATTGAAGAGGCAGCACCAGCAGGGGATCCCATCACTGCCTAAAATCGCCCAGGGTGCACCTAGAGTAGAGCAGTCATGGTGTGCTTGGTTTGAGGTGTTGCTGTTTGAGGGAAGGTGATGTGGATTTACTTCTTTATTCCTCGCTCTGTGTTTGTTTGCAGGCTGTGCTAAGTTCAAAGCTTGAACATTTCCATTTCATCCTGTGCGTGAACCACTGTAGTGTGTTGATGCACCTTGCTCCAGAAAACCTCTGTGCCAGAAATGAAGACTAGTTGAGTTTTAAAATCTCCTGTTTAGAATAATGTGGAAATAATTAACGACCTCTTATTTTATGTCTTTCTCAAAAGCAGATCAGATTTTGGTATAACTGCATTGCTGTTTGGTGCATGTGTATTGAAATCAGTGTGGAGCTGCATCAGAGTCCCTTTGAGATAAATAATTAAAGTAGCTGGTTTAGAGCCTGGTAGTATTTTCCTTTCTTAGTTCTTTCTGCACCAGTCTAAGGACAGATCTGTGTGATGATTGCATTGCAGTCTGACAGCTCTCCGCTGTTTTGGTCTTACGTGCTTGATAGAAAGGAATGTTAACACACTATCAAAGAATATACCTTTCCAGAAAAGTCAAAATAGTTTCGGATCACACGGTTGTTGAAGCATTTGCTAAATGTTGCTGTACAAGAAGAGGTGTTTGGCAGAACACTGCATACACATTTTTCCAGCTAAGAAGATAAGATTTCTCCGTATGGGATCACTGTTAAATACAGAGGCTTTTTGGCATGCTAGTGTGACGTGATTCCTTTAGCTATATTCCTGAAAGGCTTTGGAGTCAGTGCTGTACGAGTTGTTCACTTCTTGAGAGCATGGTGAAGTTGTGCAGTTCGAAGCTGAGCTCTTGCATAATGAGAGCAAGTAAAAGCTTTCACTATGAGATTGTCTTTTGTCTTCTGACTCGTATTAGGAATGAAACAAACAACTTTTCATAACATGGACTTGTTGACTTGCCTTTACAGAACATTTTCTGTCAGGATCTGTGATGGTTTTTGAGGCAGTTCTTTCACTTCTGTTAGTAATAATCACAGATCAGCTGTTCAGGAAACAGTATTTTGGTTCTGGTCTGTGCTGTGTGTGCAGATTGCATGTAGGTGAGTGGAGTGCTGTAGTAAAGTAACTCTGTTCCAAAACTTCCGGGCTGTGTAAGCAGGTAAAATGCAGCTTTGTTCTACCTGAAGCACAGCAGGTGCCGAGCATTTAGCAGCCACTCTTCAGATGTACCGCAGCGCAGCGGCGCGCTTGGTGCGGGATGGCAGGTTGCTCCGTGTGCTGGACAGCTCTAACTGCCCGCAGCTGCCGGCTCTGAGACCTGTGACTCAGCAGATGTGCTGGGAAGATGGAATTGTGCACGCTGTCTGTTGCAGGTAGTGCTGGGTTCTCTTGTAGCTGGCAGCTTTGCAGGAGATCATACCTGCACAGCACGCTTAAGCACTGCGGTGACACAAACCAACCAAGTCGGTGCATGAAACTCAAGAGCCTGGATCGCCGACTGCAACAAAGGGTTTGGTGAGAAAGGCTTTCCTTTCCTTTCCTGGATTTGTTGTGCAGCATGGATCACTTGAGGTTCTGAGCGCCTAAACAGTATCTTAGCCACAGTGAGCAAGGAAATCCACGACAGGAGGAAAGGTCTGGGCAGGAGAGTGATGGCTATGACTGGAAACTGCTGAACTGTTATGTCTGGGCTTCTCTCATTCCTAGTGCGGTCCCATCTTGATGTCTTGATGACATACTGTCCAAGTCTGTGTGTGACAGGAAAACTGATGTAAATTCATTAATGCGATTAATGGAAGCTCGGCTGAAGTCTTGACCCATTTTTACAGACCTAGCAATATGTCATGTCAAATCCAAGGGACTTTCTCTTTCCCTTTGAGTCTGTGGATATTACTTGGCACCCTTTTTTGGAGTTGTGCAATAATTCAGATTGGGAAGGACCTTTGAAGATCACTTGATCTAAGCCTCTGTTCTAAGTGCAGTGAGATTCAAAGTTAGGTCAGACTGCCTGGGGCCAACTCCAGCACCCTAACCCTTCTAGTGCTTGCTTCCATTTGTCAGTGTTTCTCCTGTACTGGAGAGCCCAGAACTGAAAATGGTATTCCATATGTGACCTTGCAAGTGCCAGTTAGTGAGACTCATCATTTCCCTGAACAAGCTGGCTATGCTCATACTACTAGAGTTCAGTATGTGGTTTGCTTTCTTCTCTGCAAAGACTTGCTGCTGACTCATGTGCAACTCATGTCCCCGGGGACCCCTGTGCTTTTTTCTGTAGAGCCACTACTTCAGTTTCTTGCCTGCACTATTGCATGGGGCTTTTCTTTCCCAGCTTCAGGACTTTGCAGCTTTCCCTTCTAGCTTATCAGCAGCTCCCCACATTTGTTGTCCTATTCAAGCTAGATGAGTGTTTTCCATTCCATCATCCAAGTCCCTGATGATATTGAGTGGTATTGGTGTGCCAGCATCATGCCCTGAGGGCTGCCAGAACTGGCAGTGCATCTAATATGTTGGTGCATGTCTCCCAACAGGTATAAAAGAACGCATCTTCAGTAACAGCTAATCCAAAGCTTTGTTGCCAACTTCAGTTCTGTGCTATTCATCTTGTTTGTAATCAATACTCCTCGTGAGCTGGTGTATAGATTGTCCTTCGTGAGTGCTCTGTGTCTGACAGTTCATTACAGAAGCTCTCCTTTGACATATATAAGTAATTCTAAATCTTCCCTCAGTTGTCTTGTGTTAAGGGAAGCTCTCTTTAGTTACTTGGACTGTTGTGAGCTGCAGTGAACTTGCAGAGGAGTAACCTATGCATGTAGACTTTGATAGGTTCTTCTCTCTTTTTCTCTCTTTTCACTCCTATAGAGTGAGAACTTTTACAGACAGTTCACGTATCATAAGAGGAGGAATGGAGGATTCCTTGATAACATTGACATCTGTGCCAGATTATCATTTCCTTTTCTGCAAGAAGGGATGCTATCATATAATTTCTACCGAAAATTCTTCCTGTAGTTTCAATAGGCAGCTATCCTTTGCTCCAGCTCTCTCTCCAGTGTTTTTCCAGCTTTTTTGTATTGGAGAAATCTTCAAGCTTCATCCTTTCATCAAGGTTTTGTCATTCTGAGGTCTCATCAGATCACCTAGATAGCATTGACCCTTTTGCTTTTTATGGCTTTTGTTGTGTATGATTGCAAGTTGCTTAACCTTGCAGACACTTTCTTTCCTTTTCATAGCAAAAGAATCTCTTCTAACAATTCAGAGAAGATACTACTACAAAGCTTTCTTCTACTAATATGGCACAGTCTGCTTATGATTACTGTCAGATTTTTCTGCCAGGTCAGATGTTTGCAGCATCTTGTTGCAAAGGAATGTGTGCTTGAGAGCTTTGGGCACCGCTGCTCTGATGGTGAAATGTCATGGTAGGAGAACTTCCCTGGCAGATCTAGATAGGATTTGAAGATTTGCTGGATGTCAGTGGACTTTGTGATCAATAACCCTCTTTTGTAGAGACACTTGTGAGAACTTTGATTTCCTTTGCCTGAAGTGTCAATCTCTAGTTATTCTTTTCTGAGATGGACATTCCTTCTGAACATTGGCCTGTGTCTGTTTTGAAGGTGATTCTTTGCTGCCTAGCAGTTCTCCCTGAGCCTGGTTTTGCAGTTATTCTTGAAGAAGAGGATTTCTTTAAAAGACTAGAAATGTCTGTTTTCCATGTGATTTCAAGAGCATACATTCTCTAACTTCTCCATATGTTGCAGCTAAACAAAACCAAACAAATAACCCCAAACAACATTTATTAAAGGGCTGCAGTCCTTAGTCGTGGTTCTGAATTGATCTGTGAGTGTGGTAATGAGCAAAATCTGGTTTTTCAACCTATCTGTTCTTCTGGTCATCATCACAAAGGGATGCTATCGCTTGTGATCCAGCGGATGCTAGCTTAATTTTATATTTCACAGGGACCAAAGTGTTTCATTCCTGCGTGCTGCTATGCACAGTGAGGAGCACGGGCACACCTCATAGTCAGGTGTGTGCTGACTGCAGGTGAAACTCCTTCAGAGCCCCCAGCTGGATGTGAGGGTCCTGGAGAAGTGCATTGCTAATGCTGAGCATGGCTGCCACGTGTAGCATTGCTGTGGGAGTGCCGGCCTGCTCGGCCAGCAGAGACCTGCAGATGCCTGCTCTGTCTGCAGCAGCTTTTAGTGGTCATTCTGAACTCCAGCTCTTGCAATGATTATTTATCCTGGTTTCTATGTTTGTCAGAGAAAACTTCTGTGTTCTCTTTTTCTTTTTTTTTTTTTTTTTTTTTTTAATTTTAATTTTTTTAATGTAGAGGTTCTCTAGCTGGACAGGGGTTACACAGATAATAAAGGGAGTCTGCAAAGGCTACAAAACCTTTTTTTCTCCCCCAACTATTATTGATAGGGATTCTTTCTCCTTAATCTGTGCTAAGGCCACCTGTGCTATATGCCATCTTTCAAAGGAGCAGGAAAGGAGAAGGCATAAAGAAAGCCTGGTTTGTTTGTCTGACATACCGTATGGACAGAGTTCTTTTCATTTCACTGCATGGTTTTACAAGTTTTATTAATTAAAAATAAAGAAACGCGCACACAGAACAAAACCCTCTGAAAATGGAAATGCTGTTAGCAACTAGAATACAAATAGATTCAAAGAAGACACAATGTAGGGTCATGCTGCTGTGCCATACAGTAATGAACCTTTCCATCCAAATGCTCTCTTGAAAACGAGAGATCCAGGAAGGTCTCCACCACAAGAACACATGAGGTGAGCATGGCATTGGGCAGGAGGACAAGTCTTGTCAGCATAAGGAGCAACACAACTCAGTTCTGCTGAACCTTTATTTGGAGCTGTGATGAGCTGCTTAATTCAAACTAAAAAAACTAAAATGTGAGCCTCCTTCACGATTCTGTTGAGCCTCTAACAAAAATGGTAATTAAAATTTATTTTGATGACTTTTTAATGAGGGACTTGGAAAGAATGCTTGAATGTTCACGTTTATAGTAGAGAAGATGATTTTGTAGTATACAGATCAGGCTTCCTAGGTAAAAAAGGCAGAGGTACTTAATATAGTGCACAGCAGTGTGTTGGTCAGTGGCAGACCCTCACAGGATGTTAGAAACGGCACAAATTGAAAATAACTGTGTTAAAGTGTGTGAGCACAGTAGAAAAACTACTTACACAGGGATAGGTATGAATGGAGCTTTGTATGAAGAACTTGTTTATAATAATTCTGATACTTGAGAAAAAGTTCAGACTTGCCATAGAAATCTCTGCGTGGAGTCGACGTTTGAGTTAACACTGATTGGCTTGCCCGTCTTCTGCTAAAAATTGAACTTTGTTGGTATGTTTTCTAATGCTCTTCTCTTGTCTGATCAGCAGTTGTGCTCTGTTGCTGTGGGCATGCTCCAACTATACATGTAGCTCTGGGAATATTTCATGGTGCTTGCTCTCCAGAGGTAGGCAGCCTTCGTTCTGTGCTTATCTGCTGCCTTTTCTTTCTTCCCATCCACCTTTTGGATGGCATGTTGAATATGCTAGCCCTTGAATATCTTAGGGAACCCCAAAATTGTGGTTTCTGGGAAAGCTTCTTACGGATGTCAATCTACTTGTGTGCACATAACAGCTTCTTTAAGCAAAAGCGTTTGTAGTTATATTTGACTTTCTCATTTGCTGGAAACAAAGTGGTAATGAGCTATACAGTATATTTGTCATTGCCTAGAAAAGAGCTCTCTAATTAGACTTGCACTGTACTCATGTCTTCAGTTATAATAATATTGAAGATTTCCACTGATTGAGTGTTTAGATTCTTCAGCTGATTATTGTGAAACATGACAAAGGGGCAACAAAAGTTCATCACTGAAGATCTCACCTTCATGTGTAGTTTATGGTGGTCGTGCTCTGAGATTGCATGGAAGAGATCTCCACGTGTTTTGGGGGATGTGTGTAGACTTTTTATTCATGGGCTAACACTGGAAAACTCGAATTCCAGTAGAGCCAGTTGATTTTCATGGTGAAGTTTCCTCCTGTAGTTTTGTTGCTCCGATAGGCTAACCAATTTTGGGTACCCAGATTGTTTCCTTAGGTGCCTTTTGCAGAGCTCTTGAGGCTTAGGTGGTGGGGACTGACTGAGATGTGGAAGGAATGAGCCTGGAGAAACTGTTCGCATTGTCCCGATCCTATCTGTGCTTCAAGAAGAAGAGGCTAGCATCTGAAAATCTGTCTGTTGAAATCTGGTTCCCTACAGCTATCCAGTGGGGTTAAGTGTACTTATCTGAGTATCTGAGTGACTGAGCAGGGAATGACTGCTTCATTTTCTTCTTCGTTTTATTTTCCTTTTGGGGTGTAGTGTGGCACGGTGCGCTCTGTTGCAGATGCACATGAGAAAAACTATGATTTTATAATCATGTTCATTACTAAATTTGTTATGGGGAAATTAATTTAGAACTTAGATGGTTGTGTTCTTGTTGCTGTTGAAAGCTAGTTTTATTTATTTATTTTTCTGAAAGTAATAGGAGTTTTGCTTAATGGCACGATTGCTTTAGTTGCAGTGTTTCATAGAACACTTTTCTTAGCAGCAAACAGGTGCATTTTTAAGCTATTGCCAACTTTAACCTCTCCTTATGCTGTATTAGGTTGAGAGGGATGCGATTCCACATATACCTAACCTGGGCAAAAATCTGAGGAAAATACACTCCTTCACGTTTGAAAAAGGCAGTGTGTTTGTTGACCAGTTTCTTTTTTAACAGGCATGGTCCTCGTGCGTAGTGAGAATGGGCAGTTGCTGATGATCCCTCAACAAGCCTTGGCGCAGATGCAAGCACAGGCACATGCCCAGTCTCAGCCTCAGAATACTATGACTCCTCGACCTGCTACACCTACCAGTGCTCCTCCAGTGCAGATATCAACAGTGCAGGTTAGTTCAGTGACTTGTAGCATTTAAAAGAAAACACTGAGATTCCGCCTGAGAAGAATACACCAGAAAGTTCAGCCTGGAGAAGAGAAGGCTCTGGGGAGACCTTGTTGAGCCCTTTTGATACTTAAATGGAGACAGAGAGCTGCTTTTCAAATGGTCTCATAGTGACATGACAAGGGGGAATGATTTTAAACTAGAGGAGGACAGATTTAGGTTAGATGTCAGGAGGTGGGGGTGGTGAGACACTGGTCTGGACTGCCCACAGGAACTAGGCATGGATGCTTCATTCCTGGAGGTGTTAAAGGCCGGGTTGGATGGAGCCCTGGGCAGCCTGATCTGATGGGTAGCAATCCTGCCCATGACAAGGGAGTGGGAACTAGATGATTTCTAAAGTCACTTTGAACCCAAGCCACTCTGAATATTTGTTTTCTATTCCTCTTTCCCAAGGCACCAGGAACATCTATTATTGCACGACAGGTGACGCCAACTACTATCATCAAGCAAGTGTCTCAGGCTCAAACGACAGTGCAGCCCACAACAGCGTTACAGCGCCCTCCTGTTGTGCAGGTTAGTTTGTGGACACAAAATACATGATTGTAAGACATGGTGCAGAAAGTGTGAAGTGATCCCTGTGACTTCCAGGCAGCAATTACAGGATTCAAATGCTATCACCTAAACATCTGATTGTGCTTTCTTCATCCCTGAGTGTACAGTATAAGAGTGTACAGGATTATTATCAGTGAGAAGAATGCAGCTTTTGTTATACACCCCGTTAACCTTTTTCCCCTCAGAGCCTTTGCTTCTGTCAGTGATCTTTCCAGGCCCAAGAGTGAATGTATCTGAGTCCCACTCATTTACACTGCTGTTATACTGAAGGAAGAGATCATTCAATCTGTGTATTTTTTCCTCTAATGTGTGCATCATTGTTCTCATTTACTCTGATTATGAAAAACGAGACAAGTTAAATCTTTGTCTCCTTTTTCTGTTTCCCAAATATCAGTAATGTAGCTTTGGCACCACTTTTCTTGTGGATCTTTACATAAAGAGCAAGTTTACAAAGGTATTGTTAAAGTTTGGAGAGCTAGCTTTGGCTTGATAAGTATTGATTGCCAGTGGTAAGTAGGATGTGGGAAGTCTGTCAGTGGGACTTTGTGTGTGAAAAGTTCTTATTTACAATGCTGCTTCTTTAAAGATGGTGATCTTACTTTGAATTACCAAGTTGTCTGTAGAAGCAGAAAAATGCTTTATCCTATTGTTCATTAAAAGACCTGGAGAAGGCCACAGCTCTTGGGTCACTTCTTTTTGTGAAAGTGGCATTTGAAGGAACAAGCCAAAAGAGTTGCACATTGACAGAAGTTACTTACATCAGTTGTGTTGGGAAATAGCTGTGTGAGGGTATGCTTGTGTATTTTGCTGCTTAATTTGGTAAGCAGAAATCGTGCAATACTCAAATTTACTTTAGCCATTCCGGTCTCGAATGTGTAGCATGTTGTGCCATCTGGTGGCTCTTTCTTTCCACTGCAGCAGAAAGTGGATTATCCTTTTGCAGTAGCTGTGAAAGAGGGGCTACTGTCCTGTGGCTTGGTTTGTTTGACAGATCAGGAAGCAATCATGTTTTAATATATTCCAAGTACAGTAATCTTATGTTTGTGTTCTCTGCAGCCTCAGATTGTTCTGGGTGGTACTGCACAAACAACTACGTTGGGGGCAGCAACAGCTGTACAAACTGGAACTCCTCAGAGAACAGTGCAAGGAACAACAGCAACCTCCACTGCTGCCACAGTAAGCTATTGAGTGCTTTTAGAATCAATTCTGCTGCATTTCTGTATGTGCAGCTATACACACGCATAGCCACTGATAAAGTGGAAGGCAGTAAAGATGTAGGAGTTGTGTTATCTACTGGTCTTGGAGAAAAGGAGTAAAATTTTAAGCAGCACCATATAATTTATTAAGTGTGAAACGCAGAGCACTTGAATTTTGAGAGCTGCCAAAGTGTAAAATTTATTTCTGTAATGGCTTTTAAAGTATTCCTTTCTTAAAAACCATGAGTTACGTATTCGTGGGAACGTGTATCATTTGACATAGCAGAAAGGAATCAGCATGAGAAGGGGTAAGAAGCTGACACTGACTTGTTCAAGATACCTGTTTATAGGACTGTGCAGCAGGGAGAACCAGAGTGCACTGTGCTGTGTGCTGGGAAGAGGAGCTTTGCTATTTGTTGCTCTTCTGCAGTGCCTATTTTCACGTAATTTTCATTCATAAAATACTTTGCATTTCCTAGTTTTATTGAGAATCAGAATTTTTTATATTCTGATAACAAAAATGTAATAAAGATGTGTATTTATAAAGCAAAAAAAATTATTTCAGTCTTATTATTTTCTCTGAATTTCTATAAATTCAGAGGCCCTGAATTTATAGATAGTATTATTTGGTGATGAACTGAGAGAAGGACTTGATTTCTCTGAGTTTGTAGTCAAAGTAGTTGTTATAAAGAGTTCAGCTTCCTTTGTTTCCTTTCTTCACCCTTGTCCCTTTTTAACAGGAAACAATGGAAAATGTGAAGAAATGTAAAAACTTTCTATCCACATTAATAAAACTGGCATCATCTGGAAAACAGTCTTCAGAGACCGCAGCTAATGTGAAAGAATTGGTACAGAACCTACTGGTAAAAAAAGTTCAAAAGCAACTTTTTTGTGGGATAGCAGTATGTGGGCCAAGTCAGCTCAAAGCTTTTCTTATGAGGAGGAGGAAGATTTTAAAATAGCAGAAAAATGAAACTGAAAAAAGTTTTTCTGAATTAAAATATATGCATGAATTATTATTTGAAGCTTGAAAAGCAGACGTTCTTGCTTATGTTCTCATGAGAACTTACCCATGGCACTTATTAATCTATAGTAGTTGACTTAGGTGAGTTAAATTTAAGTGCAAATAGCGCAGATATGAAGTCTTTAAATTCAGCAATTTTTATTGATAAAACAGAGAACAAAAAGATGAACTGTGTGCTTCAGGGAAGGCAGTTCAGCACAGCTGGCACGATGGTTCAGTGTAGGAAGCTGCAAACTTTTACCTAAACGTAATAGCTGAAGCTAATGCTAAAGCTGGGCATAATTAATATTTATGAATGAGTTTTTATTTCTGTGTTACTACTGCTCAGTGTAGGTGGTAGTGACTTTTAATTTAAGATGAAGTTGTGTATTCCAGGTGTTATCACACAGTAACTAGAAGTAGTCTCAAAATCAAATCTTGAAATGTGTCTTCCTATGAGGAATCTACAACTGCTTTTGTGAGAGACAGCTTCATTCAAAGATTGTTACTGTGATGAAACTACTGATAAGTAAAATAGTGGAGAATGATTAAAAACTACTAATTTTCAATAGATTTAGTATTTCTCTTCTTTTGGTGTGGAAGAATTTAATTTCTGCAATTTATTTCATCCGTTTTTCTTTTTGAAGGATGGAAAAATTGAAGCAGAAGATTTCACCAGTAGGCTCTACAGAGAACTTAATTCTTCACCTCAACCTTACCTTGTGCCTTTTCTGAAGGTAATGTGTGTTCACTACACCTCCTGGTTATCTACTTGCAGCAGTGAGCACAAGCATATCTTCTGCCACTACAAGAATTCCAAGAGGGTGTAGATGGAATTTGAAATGGTACCTGGTTAGGCTTCTGCTCTCTTAAAATAATGTTTTTTGTCTCCTGGTTCCAGAAGCTTGTTAATATAATTCATTGGCATAGTCAGTAGGTGGCTGTTTTAAGAAATCGGAAAAGTGAGGGTTTTCTTCCTATGACTTACGAGCTGTTTCTTTCCATAGCTCCAAGCCTAGGAGTTGATTTATTATGGTTTCTGAAAAATAGGGATTGAATGAGAGAGAAAAGCCTGCCTTCTGGACAAACTCACACTCTTACGCTTCTGTGCGTGTTTGTGTGGATAAACAGGAAGGTTGTCATCTCTAAATAATACATACAATCTGTCATAAACTTTATAGTCATTGGACACAGCTCAAAATAATTTTTATTCCGAAACGTTTTCTACCTGAAAAATCAGAGAAGGTACAACAGCCCTTTATGGTAAGAGTATATCTTGACTAATGTATGATTAAGGGATGCATTTATAGTTGTAGGTGTGTGTTGACGTTTCTGGGGTCTTAAATGCTTGTTCATACTTGAGCTATTCACAGGGACAAATTGTTACCATACAGAAATAGCTAATGTAAGTAAAACACTGCAGTCGTCTAATCCATCACATCTCATAGCTTGGTGTATGTAGTTAGGAATGCAGTCAAGGAAGGCAGTGTGAGCTTAGGCTGTTAAATATGTGAAGGTTTCTAGGTGGGCTCAATGTGCCCAGTTTCTACAACTAAAGGTGCTGCTCTGTCTAGCTTAAAGTGGGAAGTGGCGTGGTATTTCTGTGTGCTGCTATCATGTTTTCTTTTCTAATGTAGAAGTGCATGCATCCTGTTACAATGAACTAAAATTAAATGAATTGCTGTTTATGATTAACATTTTCTTTTGTGATATAGGATTAAAATACTCAAGCAAATTCTTTCCTTTCCTCTTTTTAGAGGAGTTTACCTGCCTTGAGACAGTTAACACCAGACTCTGCAGCTTTCATTCAGCAAAGTCAACAGCAGCCAACAACGCAGCCAACCACGCAAGCAACAACTGCACTTACAGCAGTGATGCTCAGCCCTTCAGTTCAGCGCGCAGCAGGGAAGGCAACTGCGACTGTAACAAGTACTCTACAGCAACCTGTAATCAGCCTAACTCAGCCTACACAAGTTGGTGTTAGTAAACAAGGACAGTCGACACCACTGGTACGTAAGTTGAAGTGTGTCACCTGTTGCTGAACAGGTGGTTTTTCAGAGTGCAGTGACTTGACAGGTTGATTGTTCAATTCAGTCCAAGGTCTTTGACCATTTTTTAAGGGTAGGTGCTGAGGAGGAGAACAATATATAAAATTTAAAATCCAATTTGATTGAAGTACTGTATTTCCTGTTTTAACAAAAAACGCTGGCAGATTTTCTCAATTACTCCATAGCCGTGAGAGCAGTATTATGGAGGAATTTTCATTTTCCATTTCATAAGTCTAATGACAAATTCTTTCTCCTGTTCTGGAATAAAAATTTAGATCTGTATGTAAACTTTCATGAAAACCAGGTAAGAGTAGTATCATGTGCACACCACCTCTGAATATCTTCTTGTAGCAAAACAGTGCCTCCACATAAGTTTTTTTGGGGATAGGTATTGACTAATGTGCACAATTGAATTGCTGTGATTTCTTGCTACTTAGTATATGAGCACTTACCATTCGTCTGAGCTTCTCTATCCATACACTTTTGCATGAAATGGAAAGTAGAGATCACTGTGGTCAATTTGTAAATATTCAGTGTAACCAAAAAGAAGGGGGGAAAAAAAGGCAGCCTAGTACAAAGCTACACAACTGTGGCTTACACTGATTCTGGATGACAACAGTATAGGTAAAACCAGCTGAATTACCTGTACCAAGTTGCTATTATTTCTAGTTCTTAAATCTGTTCAGACAGATGCAATTTGCCTCCATTTTTCTAATGTAGAAAACATATCTTTGTGATTATAGATAGAGTTCTTAAACAGAAATAGGGGGTTTTCTGCTGGTTTGGTTTTTTTTTTTTTTTTGGTTGCAGAAAGTGGGTTATTTTTTTTCAACCAAGAATGACTTCATTTTAAAGAAACTTGAATACCTTAACATGTGCTGAACCTAGATGGACGAACGGATGTGTTGGTTGTTAGGCTTTGTTTTTCCCACCTGATTCTTAGCCCTAGTTGTTTCAGATTTGTTTACAGGTTCTTTTCTTCCTACAGGTTATTCAACAGCCTCAGAAAGCAGGGACGTTGATAAGGCCCCCACAGGTAACGTTGACACAGACACCGATGGTAGCACTGCGGCAACCACACAGTCGTATTATGCTCACTACTCCTCAGCAAATTCAACTGAATCAACTTCAGACAGGTAGGAGGTCACCTGATACGTGCCGTTCTGATAGCATTCAGTCGGTTTGCTTAGCATCACTTTTGAGGTGCCAGTGGTGCACTATTGCAGCACTGCTAAAATCATCAGTGCGTAGGGTAGTGGCTGGGGGTGCACGCGTGCAGGGCAGTGTTTGTAGCCAGTGAAAATGTGTGGGTGCTAGAATTGTATGGGAGGGCACTGTTCTACGTGGGTGAGATGCTGACAGAAATTGTTGAGGCAAAATCTCTGTGCCAGGCGTATTGTCATTACTACCTGTGACTGGCTTGTAAATCTAAGCTCTGACACAAATTTGATGTACAAATCTTGTCTGTTTTCCTGCAGTACCTGTGGTAAAACCAACAGTATTACCTGGAAACAAAGCTATAGCCACTGTTTCAACACAAGTAGCTGCTGCTCAGAAGAATAAACTGAAAGAACCTGGGGGAGGTTCTTTTAGGTGAGGAACCACGTGCTCATTTGTACTCATGCATACTGCCTGGGCAGCCTGCAGAACTTAGTGGGAACCTGTCCATGTACTCTGGTGGTGCTGAATCAGGCTAGGTAAACGCACAAGAACTGAAAATTGATTTTCTGTAGCCAGATTTGTTCCTTAAAGACTTGTACAAACAGCTGTGGACATGCTTGTGCCAGATTGGTTTTATCATTTACCTGGCACTAAGGGTAAATATTTAAACTCACAAACAATTCTTGTCTGAACAAGCAAATAGAATTCATTCCTCTGCACCTTCCAACTCTGCTCAGATTGTTTGGATGTACAGCCTGTTTTACAACGATGAGAGCAGTTTATTGTTATTTGTGGTGGTGATGTATCTAGTCTCTTGTTTCTTAAGGTACCAAAATGTTGCATAAGAAAAGATATTGAGAAAAACAGTTAGGAAATGCAAAATGACAGAAATGCTCCTCGAGCTCTTTGGAATCCAATGATGTTAGTTTAATTTTAGCACATAATAAAAGCAAAAATGAAACGGAATATTCAGATTCATTATGGAACTCATTATGTGCAGCCGTGGTTTTGTAGCAGTGTGTGTAGATATAAGTGTAAATTTAATGGTTGTAATGAATTTTCCTTTCTTAAGGGATGACGATGACATTAATGACGTTGCATCAATGGCTGGAGTCAACCTGTCAGAGGAAAGTGCTCGGATATTGGCAACAAACTCGGAGCTGGTGGGCACGTTAACAAGGTCTTGTAAAGATGAAACCTTCCTCTTCTCGGCACCTTTACAAAGAAGGATATTAGAAATAGGTATGCTGATGTTTCTGGAGATGTAATCATCTGGAGATTTAATAAGCACATTTCACCAGTGCTGTGTTCAATGAAAGGCATTTTCCGTACAAATTAGTTTGAGTAGTTCTAAAGTTGTTAGAGCAGTTGTCTTTTTGTGTAATTGGATGCTTGTAGGTGATCGTTCAGCTTATGAAAGTGGAATGGTATGAAGAACAACAAAGCTATGGAAGTATGGCAGTTTAACACTAAAATTACTGTACCTGGTTAAAACTGACTGTATAAAATCATACAGCAACAAAAATAGTGAAATTTGTTTGGAAAAAAAGATAAATCCAGGAGCGACTTTATCATGTTTACTTACAAATCTACAAGTGATAGAATAACAAAAGGCCTTCTTCAGTTACATGTTTTGCTGTAACATGCAGCATTTCTTAGTAGTCACAAGCTTTGCTAAGCTAAACTTGGGTGTATACCATTTCCTATCTAATGCTTATTTTCATACATGCATGAAAGCCTTGCTTTGCCAAGTGTTTACGTTTCCATGATAGACATTGGCCATGATGTTTAACTGAATTGTATAAGTATTATTGTTAATTGTTATTTTTTCTATAACTTTTTGCCCTGATCATAGGTAAAAAACATGGAATAACAGAAGTCCATCCTGACGTAGTTAGCTATGTATCACATGCTACACAACAAAGACTACAAAACCTCGTGGAAAAACTATCAGAGACTGCTCAGCAAAGGAATATTTCTTATAAGGTAACTGCTTAATTGCACAAATCACACTGCACACAGTGTGCTGTTATGTGCATGTGTTCAGTGTTCTTCATTCTCTAAAGTTAGGCTGTTTATTGTCTCTGATTCATCTTACACTAAGATATTAATGTATCTGGATGACTAGTAGGCTTCAGCTTGCATGTGTAAATTGTTTTTAAAACAAATGTAGATGAACTATTCCTACCACTTAATTATATCAAATGTGTAAAATCTGAGTGATTGTACAATGGGAGAGGCAGATAAAAGATGTGATTTGTTGTTGTTCACCACACCCCAGCATTGTGTGCTGTCTGGTAAAGGTCAGTCAGCATCAAGTCTCCCAGAGTAAAGCTGAGTGATGTGATAGATGAGTTCTTCGTCTTTCATTTCCTTTCTTCAAGTGTACAGCAACATTGCCAGCTAGCTTTTTGATCTCCAGTTGAAGCTACCTGGAGGAGCTGTTCTCCAGAAGCCTTTTTTGTGTGCTTAGTGATGATATAATTGTAGAACCCCTGTGTTCCTTTGTTTCTGGAGTTCTATCTACATGGGCCCCACCGGGCACTGGGAGGAAAGTAATCATTGAACATATATTAATATTTCCTTTCAAGGAAATATTCTTTGACTGCTTTGACCCTCCAAAAAGGTATACTGTGAGTTATAGAAGTCCAGCTCTACAACTGCCCTAGCAAGAAGATGCAGCCAGATCTAGTATTGAGGCTTACATCAATTTATATCCTTCCCTCCTCCCATTGCCTGCATATAGGAAGCATATCCTCTACTCCTTTTGATGGTAACTAATGTTAAATGAGGCCCTTTGTAGGGAAACAAGTGGCTGAATATAAAACGAGCTACTGAGTTTTACCTGCTTTTCAATCACCCGGCTGTGTTGTATTAGAAGGAGTTGCTTGCATCTGTTAATGCTGCTGGGATCAGTGTGGGACTAAGGAGCACTGCTCTGAATTCTCAAGACTGCTGTCTGACAGATGCATATACTGAATAGATGCAAATGGAAGGAAAAAGAATCTCTAAAATATGTTTGTGAAGGTAAAACGATGATGGTATTAACGTGGAAGTCAAAGTCTGATGAATTCACAAAATAGAACAAAATGCTTTTAAGAGCTGGTTTGACTGGTGTAAACACACACTTGCTGTTTGGTTGAAAAGGACAAAGTGAACAGTTGAGATTTAAATGTATATGTTCTTCTCCAGTACGGTACAAGCTAACAGCTTTGTTTTTAAGATATGTAATGAGGAACATATTTGCCATGTTTTCAGGATGATGAAAGATACGAACAAGCAAGTGACGTTCGGGCACAGCTCAAGTTCTTTGAACAACTTGATCAAATAGAGAAGCAGCGTAAAGATGAACAAGAAAGGGAAATTTTAATGCGTGCAGCAAAGGCAAGTGCTTGGATTTCACACACATTTGCAAATTGTCTTCCTTTTTTTTTTTTTTTTACGTCAAAAGTGCAGAATTTCTTCTCTTTGTAAAGGACATCCAGTGAAGGGAAAGACTGATTTTCAGAGGTGGAACATGATGAGGGCTGTATCTGTAGGTACAGCTCTGTTCTGCTTTCCACAGAAAGGGCAGCTGCTGTGCCTTTCTCATTGCATTTCCCCAAATTTAGTAGGCCCTCAAAGCCAGTTTTTGTGCTTTTCACTGTGGAAAAAGGTTAATTTTATCGCTTGGTTGTATTCCTAAATTATATGCAATAGAGAAGTTACCAGTATTTTGGGGAATAGAGTTCAGAAACGTTCTGACAAATAGAAGAAATGTAATTAATAGAAAGCAGTTGATGTAAGCGCTGCACTTTTTGGTTGTACTTGGTGACCCAAATATAGGATGAATGTGACTACCTAGGAAGGAGCACAATTCACAAAACAACCTAGGATTTCTGTTATGGTAAGGTAGGAGTTGATGACATCAAAATTGGTTAGTGCAGTGTTAGCACATAAGATGTCAGCAAACATTTCAGTTAGTTCCTATTTATTATACTTGAGATGGAATACTCTGTCCAGGAGCCCTATGGCAGGTAGATTTCTGAAGGAAAGCAATTTTACAAGTCTAGAAAATGTGACCTATGAAGTAAGAAAAGATTTTATACATTCTTTTCAGAAGAGGGAAGGCTGGGGTGAGATACATGTAAATCACTGCACTTACTCTATGAAACAGTAATTTGCATGTTCTTATAATTTCCTGTGTTTGTGGCACCTGGAGTGCAGCAGGAAAGACCTTGGTTAATCATGAGGAAAAGCTTAACGTTTGGAGGATGCTTGAGTATTGAATTAGAATAATTTATTTTGTTGCTGGTCTAGAGGTTGTATGGGATTGAAAACACCATTTGTTTGGATACACGTGGTATTGCTGTGTGAGGAGTATGAATGAAAGACTGTCTTGAGCTTCTTCCCATTTTCTGTTTGTTTGACTTCTTGGAAAAAAGCAGAAAACTAGAAGCAAAGAGAGCTGATACACACATCCCCAGAAACACAACCAAAGGCAATGCCTCAATATCATTAGACTATAGAGTTTACTGAAATAAGGCATTCTGTTACTTCTAAGAATATGGAATACGATGGGCAGGTGGCGATGCTTGAGGTCTGTTGGCCACTTAAGTGGCCTTCTGTTCAAATGGCAGCTTGACCATTTGTAGGCACAGCAAATAATTTTCTTACCAACCATATGATTGTATGTGTATGGGAGGAATTCTGAAAAGTAAAGGTGTGATTCCTTTTTGAGATTCAGAGTTGTGCGTATTTTGTGCCTCATAGTGGTTTTCTTTTGGCATAAATGTGTGCTGTTCCTTTCCTGTTTTTAACAAAGCTGAAGAAGGGGGGGTGCTTTCTCAAAAACAATTACCTGAAGCTAAGAAATGGAAAACTGTTTTTAATTTCTAAGAATGATTTTCCTTCCCTGTCTCTTCTCCAAAAGTGGTAGGTAGCTACTTTCCACTTCCCATGGGAGTTAAGAAAAGCCTTCATATGCAGTATAAGACATATCCTCTTTTAACTGCTTTTGTAAATTAATTGATTTTTCTTTTTCTTTTTCTTCCCTGACCTGTCCGTGTTCATCATTTTATCAACGCAGTCTCGATCCAGGCAAGAAGATCCAGAACAGCTTAGGCTGAAACAGAAGGCCAAGGAGGTAAGTGTTTCACTTTAAGGTTAACTTTTATTTGGAAAATTTAAAGGAAAAATAATTAATGGTCCTTTTTCTGGCAAATGCAGATGCAGCAACAAGAGCTAGCACAGATGAGACAGAGGGATGCCAACTTGACTGCACTAGCTGCAATTGGCCCAAGGAAGAAAAGGAAAGTGGATTCACCGGGATCTGGATCAGGGACAGAGGTATGGTGTAATTGCAGTTCTTGGTTTTGCTGCACCACTCCACTGTAAAAGACTTTTTTCAGAGCTCTCTTCCCTCGTGTGGAAGTTTCTGAGTAGCAGAACTGTATTTTGAATGTGTTCAGATCTTCTTTCTCCAGGGCCAGGATTAATATTTAGCATCGATGTAATGACGTGGGGAGTAAAACTGAGTGATGTTCCCTGTTCTGTGGGACCTGGGGTATGCTAGAAAGCAGTTGCTGTTTGCTCAAGTCTGTGCCTTTTTGGACCTCCACGGTTTTGGAAGAGATTGTTATAATTGTAGCCAAACTGATTAAGTAACAGCACAGCCTAATTAATGCCTTTAGTGAGGTGGCTGAAGTGATAGAGTTGAATCACTAGGAGCTTCCAATTATAGGAAGTTGCCTAATTTATTTCATCATCTTTTGATTGGCCTTAGTTTTAGGATCTCTGCAGCAGATCAGTTGGACGATTTCTGTGTGATTATGGTGCTCACCTACATCCTTTGGATATCTCACAACTTAATCTAGCCTTCTGAAGATTAAAAAAGTCTCTACTGACAAAGTTATCAGTATGCTCAATATTTGATTGGTTTAATGTTCATTTAATTTCAGGTAGATTGATAAACTATCTGCAGTATTTGTAAACAAGTTAATGAACATGATACGATATAAAATTGCTTTGTGCATGGAAGACACTGAATATAGGGTTTCTCTAATGCTTAAAAAGGACTTGTTATTAACAGGACCAAAAGCTCTGTTTTCATAATTTGAGGTGTTTTCCCTGCAGAATTTTTTATCTGATAGCAAGTGACAGGATAGTAATAATTGAATAATTCTGCTTGTGAATGAGCATCCCACATTCTTGCTGCTAAGGCAGTTTCAGCTGTAGAGAAGCTCTGTTTCAGGATAGTTCACCTTGTTTTATACTGAGTCGTTAGAAGCAGTAATTTACAAATCCTTGATGTAAAACATTACAGAACAATCTGAATACCAATAGGTGGCATTTTTATATTAAAATCAAGCCTCTTGAGCATCTTCATAAACAATCTAGAGTTTTGAAAGCTAGTGAAATGCCCATTATTGATAGGGATGTTTTTATATAAGTTAACAAATTCCCGAATTAAAGTTTTGTAAACGCAGTTTAAAATTAGGAAGTTTGCAGACTGTGGCCCTGAGATCAATGCTGACACAGACGATGTGCCTCTGAGGAGCACACTGAAATCTCCCGGGGTGTTCCTGTGGCATTGCCTGCTCAGCTGTGCAGCAGTGTCAATAGGCTGTTCGTGTCACTTGGGTTATGAAATGTGTTTCATATCTGCTGCGAACGCTTGTTTGTATTTCATCTCAATCTGACTAATTTAGTTATCCTAGATTAATCGCTCACTGGTTAACCAATTAACCACAGGTTTCCAGGAAATCTAATTTTTTGTCGTTTAATTAAGAACCAGCTGCTTTTGATCTGATAAACTCACAGCTGTGCTTCTGCTGCTGTGTCACTTGACATTTTTAAATTGAGCTCCACTTGTCGCCGTTTGTGTGCAGTTTGTAGCTAAGGCATATTACAAGAAGTGTGGAAAATAAGGTTTGTCATTACTTAGACACAGATTTGTAAATGTAAGCTTTTGATGTCTCGGAATGCTGAATCTTAATTTTGTGTAAAATCACCTCTAAGTAATAACTGTACTGTTTCAAAACCAACACAACAGGCTGCTGTCATTTTTACAATCTTAGGTCCACTTGATTCTATTGACAGTTATGAGAAAGCTGCTTAACTCATTCTGTGCCTACAGGAGTAGCAGTTACCTCTCTTTATAATGGCTCCTAAAATGTCTATTGGTTTGAAGTGGTCTATGTAATAAAATGAGGATTGAGCCTCTCCTAATGCAGCAGAGGGTTGTTAGGGCAGTATGGTTAGGTTGCAGTTGGACTTGATGATCTTTAAGGTCTCTTCCAACCTGAGCAATTCTGTGATTCTAAGGAATATTTGAAAGACAAAAATAAAAGAACCCCACCCAGCCTTTCTTTCTATAGACCTTTTCTTCCTAACTTGTATGTATCTGACACTTAGCATCCAATGCTGTCCTGCATCCAGTGTCCATTGAAGTAGATAGAAAATAAGCACAAATGTTGTGTAAGTGCTTTAAAATGTGCCTTTGGAAATCTGGCCTTTAAGCAGCGCAGAGGGCTTGTGGGCTCGACAAGTGATGTGCTTGCTGTGAGTGGTGAGGTGCTGGCACAGCTGCCCAGAAGCTGTGGATGCCCCGTCCCTGGAGGTGTTCAAGGCCATGTTGGATGGGGCCCTGGGCAGCCTGGTCTGGTATTAAATGGGGAGGTTGGTGGCCCTGCATGTGGCAGGGGGTTGGAGATTCATGATCCTTGAGGTCCCTTCCAACCCTGGCCATTCTGTGATTGGACTCCATTGCTGGTGGTGTGCTGCAGTGACAACACCTTCCAACACAGGGTTAGGTTGGTTCCTCAGTTGTGTGCACCAAGAATCAGCATACAAATGTGACATGTAGAGGACTGCATGGGTGTGTGTCTCAGCAGCTTGTTCACATGGCTCTTGTGCTACTGTACTACTCTTGCTTTTCTCAGGTCTGCGGTGTTCTTGGAACACTTCTTTTGATGCTCCAGAACGCCAGGCAATGGACTTCTGGTGTCAGCTGGTTTTTAAAATTCATGGCAAAAAGAGTAGTAGACCATTCTAGTGAATGAAATTGGAGGTGAAAAAATCTATCTATAAGCAAGCCATGGAAATGAGGTCTGTTTCCAGTCACGCCACATGTGTGATTTCTTCTCATGCACAAAGAGCAAAGTATCTCCAACGGGCAGCTGCTGAAAGTATCCCGGGCTTCTAAAGCAGGAGCTGAAAGTTGGTTTTTGGTCTCTTTGTGCCATCTGCTGGCGGCTGTGCTCACTGCTGCCGTTCTGTTGTGCCGGGAGGTGAGGAGCAGCGCTGTGCCTCGGGTTGCTGTGCTGCATCGCTGCCCGACAGGGCGCTGGGTGCACGTGTTGGAAGACTCAGTGATACATCCATATCTTTGCTGAAGGAGACAGTCTGTTACTGTAGACAGCGTTCTTGCTGGATCTCATGGCATTTAAAGCACTGCAGGATTTCCTTGCTTACGTAAAGGAAAGCATGAAAAACAGATGGGAGTTGTATTAATCACCTGTGTCCTCTCACAGCTGTGATTTCTCTTCTGCAAGTGAAAATTTGACTCAGCTGTAGCAGAGTTGCTCTATCAGCTTGGTTAGGAGTCCACCTGCATGTAAACAGCTGAAGAAGGGCTGTGGCATGTCTAAACATCTCTAAAGAAATCTTATGGTCTTTCTGCTGTTTTTCTTGTTCTTTTTTTTTTCTGAAGTAACAAAGAATGCTTTACTTGTGGCAGATGACCAGTGTGTACCAGAGGGATAAACGTTGCCAAATGATAGACAGGAATTCAGAGATGGTTAGGGAATGTCTGCTGGTGTCCAGAATAGCTGCTGCTTAATATAATCCTGAGCTTGGTCCCAGCTGTCGTCAGCAACAGGCAGAGCTGGTGGCACTCTGCTGTGAAGATCAGGGGAGATCAAGGGCGTGATTGGAGACCTCCCAGCCCTGTGGATGGGTGCAATTCCCAGTTCAGAAAGAGCTGCAGGGCGAGGGTCTGTACAAACACTGAGACTTTTTGTTTGCTTTGCTTCGTGGGATTGCCTTACTACAGATAGAAGCAGCTTTTTGGTATGGTTTGTTTGTTTGTTTAATTTGAATTATGTTAAGCATCACCGATAGCATTTAATTATTGAAGTGCAGGTAATAAAACGCTAATTAAGAAATGCCTGAGTTGATAGCGTGCACCGTCTGTGAGCTGCCTGGACGTCCTCCGCTGGCTCTCATCTTGTGTTTTCTGTGGGAAGCTCTGCACTGAGTGTGGCCACAGAGCTGTTCTGATGCTTCTGCTCTTTTCCTCCCCAGGGATCTGGTTCGAGTGCAGCAGTCCCAGGCAGCTCTGGAGTTGGAACAACCAGACAGTTTACGCGACAAAGGATAACGCGGGTGAACCTCAGGGACCTCATATTTTGTTTAGAAAATGAGCGAGAGACAAGCCATTCACTATTGCTATATAAAGCATTCCTTAAGTAAAGTGGAAAAGATCAAGGTATTTTTGACGGAGAGCCGCCTGGGGACATTTTTTTATATATTTGCAGATTTCGCCTTTTTGTAACAAGCAAATGGGATATTGTTTGAAAAACAGCCACCTCTTTACATGGAACAGTTTTATATTCCTGTTTATAAATAAACTCTTCAGTGTGAGAGAAAATACGTTTCTGTAACAGTGAGGATACTTACAAGGCCTGTGGATACTATAAAAGGACAATTAAACTTTAACTCATCTCTTGATTGAGTGGCCTTCTTGCCAAACAAGCCATATATAAAGACTGATGGAATCGTTTAGCAAATAACTAGCTACCCTGTCAGCCCTGTAGCAGTTTTGACATTAATTGTGCGTTTCAGTTCAGTTTTATTCAACTAAATCAGTTATATAGGCATATGTCTACAGCAGATGACCTCATTTCATTTAGCTTGGTTTTTTTCGAACAGTCAGTTAGCAAAGCAAACTGATTTTTTTTAAGGATATTTATCTTTCCCCCAAATGTTCAAAATCTAGAGGGATATACAGTTAATTTTAAACATAACCTCAATTTTAATCACATTATTGCTTATTAGAGGCCCTGAAATCCCGTAAAGGAGGGTTACTTCTGAATGTTTTAGCAGCATCTGTAAAAATGCATTTTATTTGCTATAGTTTGTAAAGCTGTAAAGTTAAAAAAGGAAAAAAAGGAAAAAAAGAGAAACCTTTTCAGCATAAATATATTTTACTTGCACTGTGTTTTTTAGCTAAAGTGAAAGCTTAGATTAAATAAAATCGAAGTTGAGAGGAATCATCAGTGTGAATCAAGTGTTGAAAAATGGTTGGTGTATTTTGTCAGTAATTGTACATAATTTTTGGCACATAACATAAAAATGGCTATGTAAACTATAATTATTTTGCTAAAAGACTGTATGCAAGCTGTGGGCCTACTTTAAAGATGTCCAGAGCAAAGTCCCTTCTTTGTACCTATTTTTTTATTACAAATATACTAATTGGTTCTTTATATTTTCAGAGGTTATTGTATTAAATTGTCTATTGATAGTACTTTTATGACTGTAAATACTTTGGCTTTCTTTGTGTGACCTCTCATGGTAGAATTTAACTCTCTTGCGTGTAAACTGAATGCTGATCAGTATTTTTATCAACACCTGACAACTGTTACACCCCTTTCATTTTGTCTTTTAGGAAATCCTGTCTTTCCATTTTTTTTCATGTAAATTTTGCACAGTTACTTGTTCATATGTAAATATTTACTTTCAAAAATGAAGTTTTTAATTGCTATTGTTTTATATAGGATTGAAAGAAAATTAACTCCTTTATTAAAAACAAATTTATCTGTATTTGCTAATGTATTTTTCTCTCTGAATCTTTTCTCCTCTTGAATTTATTTTTCTTGGTACAGTAAAAGTTGGGGCTGCCCGAGGGGATGCTGTTTGCTAAAGATGCACTTTGGTTTCTTATTGTTTTGTTTTGTTTTGGAGGTGTGTAACTTATTCCATCTGGAAGCATCATTACTGGCTTGGGGATCTCAGATGGAGGCCAATGGCTCGTGGGGTGTTTTGTGCTTGGTTTTTAAGTGGGGAAACTTTTTGAAGAGATCCTGAGAAGTATTTGGTTTTGATCTAGTGAAGCAAGAGAGGGCAGGCCTGCTTCCTCAGCCACAGCTGCTGCAGCGGGATGCAGAAGGAGGTGTGATAGAGCACTTGGAGCACGGCTGTGAAAGAGCACCATCAGGGACTCGTCGTTGTTTACTGATGTGAAAACCAGAAGGTCTATTTCTGATGCTCTGTACTGAACGTTTCGCTTCTGATTTTTTAAAAGAATAATTTTCCCCACGTGAGTGGTTTACAAAAATAAATAAACTCACAATTGTGAGGTCCCAGTCCCCCCTATTAGGTGCATAGAAAAATCAGTGGCTTTCATCATTGTTTCCTGTGGACAGACAAATCTACCTATAGGTTCCTGCACCACATGTGCTGCTGGAGGGCTGCATTGCTCATGTGGCACAGAGACCCACTGCAAAGCAGAGGGCTGCAGCAGTGTTGTGCTCCCCACCATCAGGTACAGCACTTACTGGAAGGTTTTACTTGTTTGTTAACTCCACTCTGTCTTTGGAATTAGGTGATGTTGTTAAGTACAAGAAACAGCCTTGACTTTTGGCCAGATCATTGTCATAGCCTTCCTTCCATCCAACGAGCACAGAGCTGCTGCAGGTGAGTTGGGAAGAACCTCCTGACCTTGGTGTGTTGCTTTGGGGTAAGGCATACCTTAGAAACGAGCTGCTTGGCTTCCCAGGCAGAAGGCTGGGAAGTGCCAGAGCAGCCAGAGGAATTGGGCAGAGGAGGCAATCTGTAAGGTTGCAGCACTTGGTTTTGGTTTACATCACGTCTGGAAGTGCAGTCAGCCCTTGGCTCCATGCAGTTCTTCCCACCCAGAGGCAGTCCCTGATTTCCAGGCAGGAATGTTGGTGAGCCCTCCTGTAGCTCACATTTATGTATATGAATGAGATGGTGACTATTTTAAAGCCTCTCAGAAGCTTTATGACCCAGAGCAGAAGTTGGAGCTGAACACAGTGAATGCTGCACAGCCCTGGTGTGTCAGTGCCCTGCAGGGAGGGGAGCTCTGGGCCCTGGTGCAGCGCCAGCCCTTCACTATAAGTTTGCAGCACTCTTGCATGTGACCTGCAGGCCCTGCACCCTGCCTTGTGTTAGCCTCGCTCTACTTCAACACCATTAATTAGATGGTGTGTAGCTGTAATGCTCCTGAGCTACTGCTGTTGGCTTTTTTCTAGCACAGAAATCCATAGAACCACTGAGATACGATGCACTCTGATGTGAGCCTTGTTTTCGTATTTCACAGCTTTGCAATTGAACTGATACGCTTTCAAGGCATTGAAATATGCAGGGAAAGGCATGCATAGACACTGATCAATGCCACCAATATTCCCAACAGCTCAGATTTCATTGGAGACTTCAGTCTGATCCAAGAAATTTCCTCATCTTCATTAATGGTCCGAATTACAAATAACATGCTAACACAGCGGTCACTTCAACAGCTTTGAAACTGGCAGAGAAGAGTTAACAGTTGGGGTAAGTCAGAATCCTGCTTGGTTGCACACCTGATACACGCAAGCAGCAATTTCTCCCTGCCCTGTGTATGTAGAGCCATGCATCCAGCTGTAAACTTTTGTACTGTGTGTTTACAGAGGGAAGAGCCTCTTTAGAGACTTCCAGTGCTCCTGCAGGGCTGTTTGCACATCTGGGCTTTAGGCGAGTGCTGGCTGGGTGCTTCAGTTTGCTCCTAACCTTTGATAGGAGCACAGCGTGGCTTTACAGAATCACAGAACGGCCAGGGTTGGAAGGGACCTCAAGGATCACGAATCTCCAACCCCCTGCTGCACGCAGGGCCACCAACCTCCCCATTTAATTGCAGACCAGGCTGCCCAGGGCCCCATCCAACCTGGCCTTGAACACCGCCGGGATGGGGCGCTTCAGCACTTGTGTACTTCTCAATCCAACAGCAAACCGAAGTCTATCTACAGATGTATAAGTGATGTAAATAATTCTTCACGTGCTTCCTGGCTTTCTGTTCCTGCCTTCAGTGCTGTAATTTCACACCGCTGCAATGGAGCATTGCCAACTGCAGGGATGGAGCTGGGGTCGGTCTGTGTGATCTCCCAGGAGGCGGCGCTGGGATGCAGTGTCCTGTAGGGACAACTCTGCTGTCTGCACACAGTGCGCGGTGCTTTCTTCCCCTTCTGAAGGAGCGAGGGAAAGCTGCGAGGTGGGTGTGCTGGGACTGATCGCTTATGCTTGAAAAGTAATAGCTGAGCAACTTAATGTGTCTTCGCTCTTTCTATCATATATCAGTGTCACCCTTACCCCGTTGCCTGCTCGAGGGCCAGGTTGGTTTGAAGGGGAGAGGTGCTGGATGAGGGCTGTGCGCCGGTAGCGCAAAGCAACAGCTGAAGCGGGTGCCCAGGGCGTAAAGCCGGCTGAGCAGGATAAGGGAGTAGCAGCGGTAAGCGGATAGAGGGCAGCTCTGTGCTGCGGGAGGAGCCCTTCGCGCTCTGTTTGGGCGATGAGCGCAGGCAGCGTGCGCGGAGCGGCTGTTCGCCTCCTGCAGCCGTCTCTGCCGTACAGTTCTGTGTCTGCGTGGGGAAAGGCAGAGGAGAAGGGGTAAGAAAGCTGCACCGCACGGCCTCCTCGTCCCGCATCGTTAAGGCATCGCTGACGCTGTCACGGAGCCCCGGGAGCCGCTCGCTAATTGCAGCCCGTTCATTAATAAAGAGCCGAATCCGCTCCCGGCCCCGCGGCGGGCGGCAGGGGGAGCTCGGAGCCCGTCCGGCTCCATCCCCGGCTCAGCCCCGCACGGGGCGGCACGTCTGCCTCATTCCGAGCCAGAAATATCTGTTTGCTGGGAGGTAAATAGCAGAAAACGCGAAGGGGAGGAAGGGTGCATATAGGCTAGCTGATAAAGCGAGAAAAACAAAGCTCGAATTAAAAATAATAGCAGTAATAATAACAAAAATAAAAATAAAAAAAATGCGGGCAGCTCCGTGCGCTCGGCAGCTCTGACCCGGGGCTGCCCCGCACCGCTGGGTGCTGTGTGCGTTGGGAACGGCTGCCAGGGATCGCTGCCTTTCCAGGTCGTTAAGTCCTTTTCTCTTTAGCTTTTTGCCTCCTGAACGCCCCCGAGGCGTGTTATAATCACCCCAAAATGCAGCTTCTAATTGTTCCGTGTCCCCGCGGGGAGAGGGAGAGAAGAGCTGCAATAAATTGCAATAATCAGCGCTCGGGCAGCAAACGAACCCCGACCTCTTGAGGGGGGGCAGAGCGGTGCCTGGCTCTTTGCAAAGGACCGTGTTCAGCGGTAATCTTATTTGTAATCTAATCAATATGTTTACTGAAGGGGAGAATATCATCAAGTATTACTTTAAGACACTTAGGAGATGTGACAGCGTTCAGAACGGGGATGTAAAGGCATTTAGGAGGCTGGGTTTGCTAATGGCAACAGACAGCAGTGTGCCGGGGGAGAGGGGAGGGGAGGGGGGGGGTGAGGGCATGGTGTTGTCCTTTGGGGGTCCCTCCATGGGGTGATGTCAGTGTCCTGTGCTGTGCCAACCCCTCTGCCCCATTCATGCATCTCATGAATGCAGTGCTTTTTCCAGAGGGGGTCGATATAGGATCATAAAAACTCACTATGGTGGTGCTTTCTGCTGGGAGATGTCTCCAGCGCAGCTCCCACTCTCTCTGCTGCTGGGACAGTACAGGGACACTGAGATCTCCTCTCCAAAACCCTGCAGGAAGGCTCCCAAAATCCCAGGGCATGGCCCTGTGCTGGCAGAGCAGCTCCTTAGTTCCACTGCTGTGCAGAACCTCCCCCAAAAATGAGGGCTGTGGTGGTCAGAGGGTTCCTGGGCTCTGCAGCCCATCCCAGCACAACACCAACAACAAATCACAGAATCATTAAGGTTGGAAAAGGGCTCTGAGATCCCCAAGTCCAACCCCAGCCCACCCCACTGTGCCCTCTGCCCCATCCCTCAGTGCCACAGCTCCTGAACAGCTGCAGGGATGGTCACCCCACCACCTTCCTAGGCAGTTGTGCCACTGCATCACTGCTCTTTCAGAGAAGAATATCCAACCTGACCCTCAGTGATCTCAGCTGTAGGATGCTGCTAGAAAGCAGCAGCTGTTGTCAGAGCCACAGCCCCACGGAGGTGGGAGGCAGAGGATGGACAATTGAGCTTTTATTTGTTCTGCTCAGTAAAGTTTGGAGGCTTTAGTGAATACATATTGGGCAGCATGTAGCATCCATAATAGACAATCAGGCTCTGAAAGGCCCCTGGAGGAGTGCCCTGCTCACCCCAGCAGTTACAGTCCTGAAACATGAGCGTTGCACATCTATAAGTGTATACAGTATTTCCCTTATAAAATTTGCATTCTTTCTAATGCATCCCAAAGCTCTTTAAAAACTGAAAATACAAATTCCAAAGGTTGGGCTGAAGAATGGATGGAGGCTTAACTAACTGCAGCCCTTGGGGTCTGGCTGCTGAGGGGTTGCTGTGCCCTATGGAAGCACCAGTGCTATAGGGAGGTGGGATGGGATCACCATTATGGGTCCAGACCAGAGCACCAAGTTCTACTTGCAGCTCCATCCTTGCACCCATCCCCCCACTGCACAGCACCTTAAATCTGGGCTAAACTGACAAGGAAGCTGGTAAGGAAATAAAGCCGACAAGAAGAATAAATGCTGCTCGTTTAATTATTTAAATTAAGACTTATTTGAAAGCTGTGTTTGCAACAAACACCCTCCTCCCCTTTATTTTTTAATGAGCTCCAGTGCATTGAAAAAGAGAAAAAAAATCCAATAAACTCCCCCTTGCAGTTTCTGAACATGTTTAATTAAACAGGTCGGAAAAAAGCCCTCCTGCACCGCCTGAGGAACTGTGCTGTCAGCACTCCTTCCCAGCAGCAATCCCAGCCTGTGGCCCTGCAGGCTGCGGGTCGGGACCCCACACAACCAAGGAGAGGTTCGGGGTGCAGGGCAGAGCTCTGTGGGGCTGCTCCCATGAGCCAGCCCTGCTCATGCAAAGGCATTCCCACGTCTTCAGCACTGATAGTGCAGAGGAATGGACCCATGCCTCGCCTGGGCTGAAGGGATTCATGGTGGGGTCTCAAGTTCTTGAAAACAAAAATCAGTCTGTCCATTAGTAGCATTGGGAAATGGGAAGGAACGGAGCAGGCCAGGAATTGCTGTGCAAAGCCCATTGGCACCAACCAGCACTGCCTGGAGGGGGGTTTTGCCTTGGTTCTGCTAACTTGGCAGTGCTGAGAGAAGTAACACCGATACTGTGGTCTGTGCATGCCTTAAAAAAGATGTATTGGGATGCTAATGCTGCTGGTTGTCACCATGTTTTGAGAAATAGAAATACAGAAAATATAATAGACTCGCCAGATTTGCAGCCTTAATAGCTATATGGCACATCCTAATTATTATCTCTCTCTCACATCAGTCTACTCCAGTGAGCGTGGTGTTTTTATTTGGCTCCATCTGGTGTATGATAGCATCCTTCTGACACTGGAACAAGCGTGAATCAGAGAGCAAATCTAACACAAACCTCTGCAGAGAATTTCCTTACGAGATGCCCTGCCTATTTAATCCAACCATTAACCCACCCCCACTGGGCCTGCTGACCACATCACTCACAGCCTTTATCCAGTTATATCACAGCCTCCTTATGAAAGGGGCCCATCCCAGCATGCTGCTGGTCCTGCCCTGACTCAGGCTTGCACCAGCAGATGAATGAGAGGCTGCTCTGTATTTACTGCTGCACTACTTCTAATCATATGTTTTCCCAACAAAGAGTTGCCAGCTTGGTGCTTAGAGATCAATACATTTTATTTATCACCTCCAGGCAGGCACCATTTCCTATTAATGTCTTTCCCGCTTTATAGGCTAATTAAGGTCAGCTGACCAGCAGAACACTGCTGTGTTTGCTTTAAGCCACTCTCACTAATTACTGTTTGAACCTGACATGGTACCCTGTGTCAGATGGGTCCCTGCTGTGGGCTCAGTGTTTGCTGCTCCTGCGGCAGCAGCCAGCGAGCACTTGGGGACATGGGGATGGTGCATGTGGTCTCTTGTGATGCTTTTCTGTATTTCATTATTTGGGAGCTCCAAAGAGGCGCTGGAGGCTGCTCAGCACTAAGCCAGCCTGATGTTCCACATGGGAACAGGGCACCTTGCTGGAGGATGGTATCTAGGGAAGGGGGAGAAGAGGGGAAATAACTGATCTGAGCTCCAAATGCTCCTCAATAAGGCATCTCCAGGGATGAAAGGTAATGTGGGGAAAGTCAGGTCGGGTATTAGGAGAAATTTCTTCTCCAAAAGAGCAGTGATGCAGAGGCACATGAGGTGGTAGGGTCATCATCCCTGGAGATGCTCCACAACCATGGAGATGGGGCACTGAGAGATGTGGGCAGCGAGCATCGTGGGGTGGGCTGGAGTTGGATTTGGGAATCTTAGAGCTCACTTCCTATCTCAGTGACTCTGTGACCTTGCACTATGTCTGTGTAATGCTATAATAGGATGGAAAGTACTGTGATAATAGTAGGATAGCAAAGCTGTGGATACAGAAACAAAACAAAAAAACAAAACCAAACAAACAAACAAAAAAAAACCCTGAAAAACTGCTTACCTTCAGAAGGCCTACAGTAGGTAGAGATCTCCAGCAAGATACCTTCCCCTCCACTGCCAGCCCTTAAATGAGGTCTGGGAAGGGGTGAGTCCTGGTTCCAGCCCTTCCTGTCACTCAGGTACATTGCATACAGCTGAGCTCTCCTGGGTTGGCCCTGCCTTCCCACCAGGTGCTCAGTCATTGCTTCCGGCCATGACTCAGCACTTCTGCTACAGTTTGTCAGCCTCATGCTTTCAGCACTGGCGTCACTGATGTCAGCATGGTACCACAGCTGGTTTAGTCCCATATGAACCCCAAGCCTCCACCTACTTCTCTTCTGCTTCTCAGAATATCTCACAGTGCAGAGCCATTTGTTCAGTGCCACTTCTCTCATTGTCACTAGTGATAGGTCCCTGAATGTAGGACATTGCCCAGAAGGGAGCTATGCTTCTCCTGCTGGAGTGAGGATGTGGTCCCGGAGCACTGATGGGGCCCAGATTTTGCTCTGTGGACCCCATTCTATGAATGCTTCAAGAACTTTCGGTGTGCCTTTGCTATCCTCTGCCTTGCAGGAAAGTGCAGCTTTGTGCTCTGCTCTGCAGATTGCCATGGTGCCCAGCTGTGAGCTCCATGTCTGTACTGTACAGCGGCTTTTGCCACCCACCACAGCAAGTGGCAGCTCTGCCTCTCTCTGGCCGTGCTGTGGTGGCTCTTGTAGGTACCCCCATATCTGTGGGGTGTTCTGAGAGTGCCCATTCCAGGTAGCACCCAGTGCCCCTGGTGTACCTCTGTCTCTCTCAGCATTTGTTGCCATTTCATCTCCATTAATGTTAGCAGTCTCTCGATGGGACCACAACTGCCCCATGGCCACCACCCTGGGACCACTTCCTCTGCACTTCTCCAGCCCTCTTCTGTCCCCTACCGGTTTGGCCCCCCCCCAGTCCCTGCACCCCTCAGCCATGGCCTGGTGCCCAGGAGTGGCTCCAGCGTGGCTGAATGGTGCCAGCGAGCCCAATTATGGGGCTGAAATGCACTGTTTTGTGAATGCGTTCCAGCGTTGGCTAATACAGGCTCTGATATTGGCACTGCTTTTGCTAATATTCCTGCCAGCAAATTCTGCTTGAATATTCATGGGAAGTGGATGCAAAGGAAGTCAGAAGCTGAAATGAGGTGAGTTCAGTTAAGAATTCAGGCTCACAATGCAGAGGCCATTTCTTGCAGCGCTCACCCAGGCGTTTGCTCTCGCTCTCCATTAATTTGAATCTGTGTTTTGGACTTCTGAGCAAATTTTCTGTTTCTCCCTGACTGCGGCTGCAGACTCTCCCCCCCAGAGATCAGCAGCTTTGTATAAAAACAGCAATGCTCCATGCTGAACTCTGCAGTCAAAGGATTTGCTTTCCCTGACTCCTATTTAAATGGTTCTGCCTTCGCCTCCCTGTGCATGGATCAGTGCATGCTGTGCTGGGATTGGAATGATTCGTGCTCAGGCAAATTCTCATCTGAACTAGTCAAAAGAGTTTGGTGTAATTAAATGCTGATCACACCTTCTTTAGCCTCTCCTAAACGAAGTCACAGCACCAGAACAGCCTGCAAGAGGCAGGAAGAGCTCACGTGCACCCAGTGATGTGTTGCATCCACCACCACCATCTTCCCTTGGTGTTTTATGTAACGTGTTTTTAATTCATGACAGACACAGACCTTGTAGGTACAACAGAGCAGCAGCAGAAACCTGGATCCTGCCATAGTGTTTATTAAACCCAGAGGAGTTTGGCTTGGACCAAAGCATGGCTGGGGGCTGCACAGGGACTGCACTGCACAGCTGCCCCAAACCATGGGTCTCCTTCAGCCGGTGGGTTTGGATGTGCTCCTTTGGCTGCTGATGCCCGTGGGGACGAGGGCTGATGGCAGAGCTCTGTAGTCTTTCCAAGCATCATGGTGAAGCATGTCTCCCAATGGCCCGATGCTCTTGTGTAACTCCACGGGACTGAGACACCTCCCACTGAGGGACAGGGTTAGATATGGGCTATGCTTGGGGCTGTGTGTCCCTCAGCACTGGGGGAAGCAGCTTGATGTGCCCAGCATTGCTCCAGATGTGCCTCCTGAATGTCACCATTTGTGGCAAATGAAGGCTGACTGTGCTATGAAAGGCAGAACGAGTGGTGATCCTCTGGGTGGGTACCAGGTCCCACCTTGCGTCTCCAGCAGCTCGTCTCCTTTGTGTCTTGATACAAGCCAAGAGATGGTGAAGGGATGCCATCTTCTCCTGTATCTCAGTAATCCCCCAGAGATGCAAGGATCCCCATAGCCTTGATTTCTGTTCTTCAAATATATGTTGACATGGGAACTAAATGGGAAGCAGTGACTGTAGTGGGGAAAGAGCCGCCCAAATCCCTGTTCCCAGGACAGGGACCCATGGGGAGTCGGGGAATAACCACCAGTGGTACCCAACACAGGAAAGGAGCCAGCTCATCTTGGAGCCATTCACCTTGAGCTTCTGTTGAATCCTCCCCAGATGAAGCATCCTTGAGCCGCCACTGGAATTTTCATAGCAGAGATTTCTAAAAAGGGGGAAATTCTTGCATTAATTACAGTTATAAAGATTGGGTTTGACACGTTTATGGCTGGGATAGTAAATAACTTCGGGCAAATCAATTTACTGCATTTGGCTGCAGAGGTGTGATGGAGGGCAGACAGGAGGGCTGCAGGGTTGTGGGGATGGGACTGGGAAACTGTGACCTACCTCCATGCTGGGGGCTCAGCCCTGGGCCCTCTCTGCCCCACGGCCGCTGACCAAATTCCAGTTCTCACCGCCAGCTGTTGGCATTTCCTTGGCTTTGCCAAACTTTCCCATTTATTTCCCATCCCTCCCCCTTTCCTTAGAGCCTGTTTGGGTTTCTGAAAAAAGCGATCCCGAAATCCGACTTTATGCTTCAAACAGATGCGGGTTGTGGTGGTGGGGGAGCTAGAAAGGCAGCCTCACTTTTTATTATTTTTTTTTTTTGCTGATGGCAAGTGGTAAGCATGTTTTATTTATGTATTCAGAGATCCGCCAACGTTATGTTTTCCTCCTGACTGATGCATGGGCTGCGCTGACAGCTTACACCACACCGGCTGTGCACGAGGCTTATTTACCCTCTGCAGAAAGCAGCTCGAGATTGACAGCGAATTATTCTGCACCTTGAACTGCTCCTCACTTAATGCAATGCAAATTTTGCCTCTTTATTAAAAAGTGATTTTTTAAAGAGATGCAATTTTTTTTTTCTTTTTTTTTTTTTTTCCCCTTTCAATGAAAGGGGTTTTCTTAGATGGTAAAGACCAAAACGTCTTTACAAAGTTTGTGACTTCTGCCTTCCACCTGTCCTGCTCTCTGTGTAGGTGCTGAGAGAGATGGGAGCCATGGCTGTGAGCTTCTTCACTCCTCCTGTTACCGTTGGAACAGGGATGGCTTCTGGAGGGCTGAGCTGCACTGTGTGCTTCCAGTCTCCTGTCTCATTCTCCAGTTCCACTTGTGGAAAGCCATTCTTCCAGGCTTCTCTTGGAAACACTTCTTTGGGTGCCAGTGGTGGGGCCTGAAATGGACAAAAGCCAATGCACAAAATGAGCCCCATCACGCTCAGCTTGTGTAAGGGGCACACGGAGGTCTCTAATTATATTCCTCAGGAAGGACTCCTGTGGTGCGCTGGGGTTGGACTGGGTGGTCTTGGAGGTCTTTCTCAACCTCAGTGACTCTGTGATTCTGTGGAAATGGCAGCAAAAAACATACATGTGCTGGGGCTGCCTCTGGAAGCAGCTGCTCAGGCACATGTAAGCACAGTGCAATGTGTGTGCACATGTATGTGCTCGTGGCCCCTTTGCTCTCTGCTGTGGCACAGCATCGCTCCTACATCCAATCCAGACTGGAAACTACTCTGGCAAAATCATCCTAGAGGAGGCTTTTAGCAGCGTGCAGTATGGAATGCATCCAGCACTGTGGTTTTCTAAGGTAACAGCCGAAGGAAAGGATAAAAAAAAAAGGTAAGAGTGAGCTTTTGTTGAGTAATTAAAGAATTGAGGCTTGCTGGAAAGCCCCAGGGCTGTGCTTCTGTGGCTGATCGGGAGCCTTTGTTTGCACGGTGCTGGTAAACAATTTGCAGTTCTTGGCAATAACCTGAGTTATGCTGAACAAAAGGGAAGTTGTAAACGCTGTTCTTATGCATTTATTTCAGGCTGGAGGAAGGGATGAGGCAGCCGGTCTCCAACAGCAGACGGTGTTCATTGAGGTCGGTGTGAGGGTGCCCTCACTTCTCCAGCTCTGCCCACGGGATGCTTTTTGGTAGATAAATAAATAAAACTGGGGATGAATCTGAGCTGGTGCTCCTTCCTTTGGAGCAGGTCTGCCTGGCGCTGTGTGAGCAGCGGGGCTCGACACACACAGCATTAATATGCTCTGTGTGCATCCTGGCTGCACGCGCATGGCACGGAGATTTGCATGCTGAATTTGTGCTCCTGGAGCCCGCACACCCACGTCTTTAATTAAGCAATGCCCCGTGTTTCTGCTCTATAGGATAACTGAATATATATATGTGTAACTCTAATGCACAGGAGATAATTTTGTAATGATTTTTCTGTTTGTTTAACTGAGCAGGATGTTAACTTGGTGGGTTAGCCTTACTGCAAGCTACTCTTGGTTGGGAAAATAAGTAAGGCTGTGATTCCTCAGCTGACATCAGCAGGGGATGGTGTATGGCATGGCTGGGGTTGCCTGAATCTACTGGCTTTGGGATGGGGCATGGCCAGGGAACATGAAAACTGGAATAAAGGACAAGGGGCTCCAGCCCTGTGTCCCCACACCGTGGTCTTGCTGTTCCTGTTGGGGCCCCGCTGGTGTCTGCGATGGCTGTCCTGCCTTGGGAATGGGCTGAGCCCCTTCAGTGCTGCAGCCAAGCTGAGAAGGGCCTCCACGTCTCTGAGGAGAAGCTCCAGGTGGTTCTTTGAATGATTGACTGCCCAGCTGGGCCAGGTGGCATTCCCCAGTGAACATTTACTGGCTGGTCTTTGCAAATACACCAGAGGTGATTTCTTTTTTCTCTTTTTCTTCTTTTTTTTTTTTTGATTAGACACAACCGCCAAAGCCTCATAAAAAGCCTCAGGAAAAGAGACCCCCTTCCTCTCTGCTCTGTGGAAAGGATCAGCTGAATTAACATGAGCTTCTTGGCTATTAAACGGAAATTTTAGATGGGAAGAAAATTCTGCACTGACTGCTAAATTGTGTGTCAGCAGAAAGGGAGAAAAAGCAACGTGTGTCATTCCTATTATCATCTTGAAATCCATCTTCCTTCTACATGCCATGACAGTGGATAATCCCCAGTATGATGCCTGAATCGCTAATATTTGCAGAGGCAGGATTCCTATTTTGGAAGATTTTAGTTCTGCATACCTTCCCCCCTCCTCACCCCTTACAAATACAGCTGCAGGTTATCTTGAAAGCTGCCTGTTCCTGGGGGTGAGCTTTGCAATTTGTAGCAGCACGATGGTCTCTGGAGCCTAAGGTGTCACCAGGTTAATGGGGTGCCAAGTCACCACTGGCAGGCAAGAGCAAACAACCCGTGTTGAGGCTGAGTTGTCATTGTCTCCATCTTCTTTGCTGTCTTCTTCATCATCGTCTTCTTTGTCTTCATCTTCTTCTTCATCATCATTCCCTTTGTCTTTTTCACCTTCATCATCATCATCATCATCATCATCATCTTCATCATCTTTTTCATCTTTTCCTTTGCTGCCTTCTTCTGTGCCATGTACCAGCTGTGGTGAGTTCAGCCTTCTGCTGAGGACATGGGACCTTTTCATTGTAGGGAAGCCAGGCTGTAATGAAGATGAACCAGCAAGTGAACACCCAGCACATCTCCCCCCAGAATGAGAACCATGCTCCTTGTCTGTGGCCAACCACAGAGCTGGGGATGCTGAGAGAACACAGCTTGTGCAGCACCTACATTTCCCTTAGCCCCAGCTGCAATATTCTTGCATTGCACCAGCTCGTGCTGGTGATTTCCTTGTGTATTGCATGCAGCACTGAGGAACCCTGGGACAAAGTTTTGCTCACTGCTAATAAATGTCCACTGAGCTCCCCATCCTGCTCCACCTGCCAGACAGCAGAATTACAAGGATGGCCAGGGGAAGAAATGCATGTAAGTGAGGATGATGGAGGGAGGAGGGGGGAAACCAAAGCTAATGATGCTGCCATTTGTGCAGAGGTTAAAAATGAAGCAATAAAACCTTTACACAAACTTCTGCTGCACATACACTCTGCAGCTCAAAGCAGGGAATAAATAAGAGAAAGCACAGCCCTTCCCAGAGCCGAGGGAAGTTGACAGAGCAATTATTCGCTCCTGAGCGCAGCGTGCCGAGATGTGGCTTCAGTAGAGAAACGTGTCCCCATGGTGTACCCACAACGTCCCCACGGTGTCTCTGCAGCCCCAGAAACCTGTGGTCACCACTTCGCAATGCCCATCAAAGACTTTTGTTTTTGAGCTTCTCTGCGGCACCCCATGGAGCTGGGGCAGCGCGTAGGGCGAGCAGGTGGGGACGTGGCAAGGCAGGATCCTTCCCAGCTCCCGCAGGGGGGGAGCAGCCCTTGAGCTGAAATCTCACGGTGCACGGGATGCAATGAAGCCGTGCAAAGGTTCCGTAAATGCAGGAGGGAATTCTGCCTACGCGGCCGCCTCCAAAGGGCAGGAAGTGCGGCAGGCTTCCAAATGGCTTTAAGTGGCTCTGTGCAGTGGGACTGGCTTTATCCTTTAACTCTTTGCCTGGGGGAGCTTTGAGCTTTATCTTGCTTCGTGAGCCTGAACAATTCATGCTGCTAACTTGCTGTTCTCTGCACAGACTTCCTCCCCTCCGCTTGCCTCCAGGAGATGCTGCCTTCATCTTTTCCTTATGGCAACATTCCACTCCACTCTCCTCCCCCTTAGAGTTTCGGTCACTGTTGCAATGGGGGAGAGCAATGATAAGAAACAACGTTTTCTGAGCAAAGTGCCTGTTCCCAAGGTTGCTGCTCTGGAGATCCTTCAGCTCTGTGTTCACTTCAACTGCTCTGCAATAGGGATGCTCAAGCGACAACCTACAGTCCAGTGTTTTTTCTTATGAGCCTCTTCTGTACAAAGGTAGAAGGGAAATTAGAGCAGAGTGCAGCTCCCAAGTGCTGCTGTGTGGCTCTGCAGTTGAACTCCCCATCTCCTGAACTTCAGACCTTTGTAAAGAACTAAATATTAAGACTTGAGATTAAATCTGTTTCCGCCAGGAACTGCTTTCTCCATCCTGGAGAAGAAAAGGCTCTAGAGAGAACTTTCTGTATCAGAAAGTGGGCTGTAAGAAAGAAGGAGACAGACTCGAGTCTGTTCGGATAGGATGAGGGGAAATGGTTTCAAACTCAAAGAGAGGAGATTTAGGCTGGATGTATGGACAAAGGTATTTATGCCATGGGTGGTGAAGAGCTGGCACAGGTTGCCCAGAGAGGAGGTGATGCCCCATCCTTGAAGACACAAAAGATCAGGCTGGAGGGGCTCTGAGCACTGATGGAGATGTGGGTGTCCCTGCTCATTGCAGGGGGTTTGGCCCAGATGGGCTTTAAAGATCTCTTCCAACTCCAATAATTCTGTGATTCTGTGGTTCCTGGTTGAGCTGGTCCCAGTGCTTTGTGCCTGCAGATTGCCTCTGTGCCACTGGGTGCCATGTGCATCTGCAGACATGGAGGAACAAATGGGGGAGACAAGCAGTGAACAGAAGCAGGACAAATGGGAAACCAAGACGCTCAGTGAAATATTTAGCGAGCCATTTTGAGCAAGAGAGAGATTGTACCTCTTCTATTTATTATAAAGCTCGGAAGTCACCTGCTGGCAGAGGACTGGATCTCAGCAGCAAAGCCTTGCTTTCTATTTGCTCATTTCCTTGGGTTAAGACATTAAAATGCTTTTGATGTCTGGCATTTCAATAGCACAAGTCTCCCATGGAGGTGAGCTTTGCTGCTGTGATGCACTCAGAGCGTGGCCGTGGTGGCACTTCATACCCATGGGTGTGGGGCCGTCCTCTCCTTGGGAGCAGGAGGTAATGCTGATTTCATGTCAGTGTTGCTTTGGGTCCCCTGAGCCAACGTGGCTGCTGTGCTGGAGCGATGTTTGCTTGTTCTGGGGCTGATACTTGCTCTTGGCTGCATGTCTTTTACAAGGGCACAAATGTAACCTCAAAAGAATCCACTTTGATAACGCACTCAGAAGTTAAATATTTCATACAGTATTGCAGTAGTGCGATGGATTGCATCCCTGACACACTTTGCTTTCCATCTGAGGGCTGGGGATGGGTTCCCGTGCCCGGTGCTCATCTCCAGGTGCTGCTGCCCATCTGCCTGCCCACCAGAATCCTTGAGAATTTCCTTCTGTCTCTGTGAAACGGAGTAATTCTATCTCAGTTCCTGCGAAACACTGCATTCTGATCATACACTCATTGTTGTTTTAAGCTCTCAGGATCAATAGTACTCTATTAAGCAAGGTACTTCTGGAGGTGCAATGTGAAAGGAGGGTCCTAATGATAAATGCATCACCACACAGCAGCCTGCATGCTCGGTGCCAGGGATCTCAGCTAGGGACAACTGAGGACATGGTCAGCATCCCCTCCGTGCACACAGTTACACATCGGATTGCCCTCTCTGCTACCCGAGCTGATGAGTGACTGGCTCAGCAACTCCATTGTAGGCACAGAATCACAGAATCATTAAGGTTAGAAAAGTGCTCTGAGATCCCCAAGTCCAACCCCAGCCCACCGTGCCCACTGCCCACGTCCCTCAGTGCCACATCTCCATCGTTCTGGAGCATCTTCGTGGACAGTGACCCCCCCACTCCCTGGCCATCTGTGCCACTGCATCACCACTCTTTCTGAGAAGAAATTTTCCTTAATACCCAACCTGACCTGGTGCAATATGAGGCCATCCCTCCTCATCCTATCGCTGTTACTTGCGAGCACAGGGATGGAGTTTGCTGGCACTTGTTTGCACACTGCAACCTTGGTTTACACCAGCAGGTCTGGGTATTGTGTGTGAGCACTAAAGCTGCATTTCTGCAGAGGGTTTTACAAGCTCTTTGCGTTACCTGGTGGTTAAATTCCAATCAATATGTTTCTCACAGAAACGGATTAGTTATGTCACCTTTTGTACTCCGAGGTAACTCAAAGCACTTCATAAAGTAATGAGTTGGCTATAGATAGCACAGGTTAATGGTGCAGCCATTATGTGCTCAGTGATAAAGCTTCCATGTGGCCTCGGATATTATAAATCTGGTTTATTAAGAATGGAAATATTGACAGAGATCGGATCCTTCCTTATTCCTCCTGCAGCCTCACAGGGATTTTTGACAATCCACTTCTGGCAGCTTCCAGCACAGACAGAAACAGACTTTAATCTCTCAGAGGAAAAGCTCTATTTGGAACAACACGGCAGCTCAGGCGCACAGGGGGAGTGTTAACCCATTGATTTATATTTGCAAACATTTGCAAGTGTTTGAGAGCTAAAGCTGAGCTGGGGGAAGCACAAGATGGAGGGGAGAGGGGCTGAGGCTCAGAGTCCTGCCTGCTCATCCCTGCCCGGCCTGAGATCGCTGTTGCAGCTGTTGGGCATTACATGATGATCCCTTCACTTTTTTTTTTTTGTCCTTTCCCCAGGTTTTTAGCAGAGCAAATGACAGGCGGGTGCCCAGTGATTTAATGCCTACAAATACTCTTCTTGGCAGCTGCTGCTTTAAGTGGAATTCCAGCACAAGCTGCAGCTTCTGCTGCTGGAACGTCTTTCCCATTCCCTCCTATTTCTCCATGCAGAAAAAATGGCACCCACTGACATTCATCGATACTTGCTGAACATTTATGGAGGCCCAGCAGTGCATGTGAGCACAGTGCTGCTGTGGGTGGTGCATTTCAGCAGTGACAGTGGATCACTTCTGCTGGTGCAGATTTATCCAAACGCGGCATGCAGGCTCTAGTTCATTGCTAGCAAAAAAAGCACAACCAATGGTGGTGGCTATTTTGAAAAATAGTGCTTTGTGGCTGAGAATTTCCTCTGTCCAATAGTTTTATATTTCCAATAGTATTACCGTGCTCTTTGTAGCTGTTGTGGTTTCTGTGGAAATAAATCGGAGGCATTACTTTTGGAGCAACCAACGTATTTTCTCATTGAGAGAGGAGGTGTGAAGGTGAGGAGAGGCAACGAACAGGAGAGAAGGATTGCACTGTGCTGCTGAGATGAGTGCGGGGAGCAGCGCATTAATCACTGTTGGGGTGCAAGGAAGGCTCCTTACAGCTCTACCAGGGGAAAGCATTTGCTGCTTGCAACGGTGCTGCTCCCCACGTGGAAATGTAGCCCTGAGGTGGGGCAGTGACTGTCCCTGCATGGGCTCTGCAGTGGGACAGGAGAGGTGGCAGCTAACAGTGGGAGTGGAGTGCTGGCAGGGCAATGCAAAGCCAGGCCCATGGGCAGCCCTCCACCCCCCTTCACAGAGCTCCCCCTCCCCATTTCTTTCTGGTTTGTGCTGGGCTGGCAGCAGGGCTGGTGCTGCTGTTTGCTCACAGCGCCATCGGCTGTGGTGCAGCAAAGTACAGCGCAATGACTTTTGTCAAAGAACCCCAAACTTTGTGATGTTTTCTCTTCTCGTGACGCAGAGAAGCAGTGAGTCTCTCCACCCCTCCTGTCCCTTCCCAGGCTCTGTTTCTGACAATGCTCTAACAATGCATTAAAATTTTGGGTTGATTTTTTTTTTGTCACCTTAAAACTGCTCGGGGTTCTATTAAAGAAAGGCCTTCAGCTTAAAGAGAAATGGAGGAAAAAGGGCTTGGTAGCACAGGGGTTTTAGTCCAGAGAAGAAAGAAAAGATTTTTTAGTTTACTGAAAAAATATTCCCTGTGTTTTGGGCTGATGTGAACAAAATCCCTTCTGAAATTCTGCCATCTGCCTCTGAACTGGGAGAGCAATCCCACACCCTGCAGGCTGTGACAATGCCCTTAGTAGTCATTGTTATTATTTTTAATTTCAGTACCAAAGCCAAGGGATCTCTTGGGCATGCCTGGCTCTGTCAGCTTGGTGGAGCCGTTCACGGGGTCAGCAGGAAGCATGGTGCTCAGCCATTCTCAGAACAAGGCTTCCTGCAGGTGGGTGGGAGCCCAATAGCAGGATGGCGAAGCGCAGGCTGCCAGTGATAGCAGAACTAATATTTGTGATGAAACAGCATTGCATTATTCACTAGTTAAATATAACTCTAAGAAACGGAGCAGCTTGAGAATTGGCAAAACTAGCAATACAACATTCTTAGTTGACTTCGGGGGGAAGTAAATTGCTGTGCTGGATTTGCATTCATCTCAGTGGTTATTACAGATGAGGTGCCTGCCACGTTGGGGCTGCACATCCTGGCCCCATTCCCTGTGGCCATGGATTAGCAGGGCACTCCACAGCAGAGGTTGGACCCCACTCAATCCATCTGTGTGTGCTGGGACACAAAACCCCACTGACACCCATGTACAGGAGTGTGAACCCATGGCCTGCACACCGCTTGCTGTCCCACTGCAGGAGTGAACCCATCACCAGCCAACGCGGCGGTGTGCAGCAGGGGAGAGTGAAGTTTTTGTCTTACAGAAGCAAATGAGACTATTCAAAAGGGGGACTTTATTTTTATTACACTGGAGCCAGGCGTCGGCACGCCAGTTCAGCTTTGATACACAGTAAATCAGCAAAGCTGTTATCAGTTTGGAAACCAAGATTGCAGTGGCACTGAAAACACATTGAAAACATTTACTTTCTTCCCTCCCTTTTGTTTTTTTTCTTTTTTTTTCCCTCTTTTGATTTTTTGGTACAAAAATGGTACAAACAACAATACAAAAGATTTGTGCTGTTGACGGTTACAAAAAAAGGGGCTTTGAGCTCGGACACAAATTGCTTTTTTGCGTGAACACAGCGGAACAGCAGAGGCCTTCCCACTGTGGCCACGTGGGCTGCCGCGCCGCTCCTGCACCGGGAACATGCAAACTTAGAACAAAAAGTGCTCCAGTGACACATCGATACGTCGCCGTGGCTCTTTGTCGCCTTCCTGACGCGCTGCTTCAAGCACTAACTACATTATGTACACATGGTGGTGAGCGGCTGCAGGTGGGTCTGTGTGGCCCAAGACGACTTGGATTTTTTCCCCATTAGCGCTGGGTGGGAGCAGCTCTCTGCCCAGCTGCTGCCATGAATGCATGTAGCCATCACACACAGCATCCCCCCAGCCAACCCCATTCTTTTCACCATGAAGAGCTCCAAAAGACATCACAACTAAAAGCCTGTGTTTTACCTTAGTATGTTTTCTTTGAGACTACACAGAGTTGCAATCTTGGCGTATTGTGTTGTACAGACCCTGCATGGAGCATCATGACCCTCCAACGCTCGCAAGATTCAAACCCTGCAAACCCATTGGGGTGCCCACCTCCACCCTGCAGCCAGCAGTGGCATCACCTGGTCTAGCAAAAACAAGAAAACACAAAAACGGAATCCAAACTATTACAACGCAGAGGACACCCAGAACAGACCTTATAGATCTCCCCTAATCACCCCTCCCTGTCTTTGCCCCCATCCTCTGGACACTGCTGGGAGCTCCTGGCAGTGGAATGAAGTGTGGAGGAATTAGATGTGAAAAGGGTGGGTTCTTCTCTGCCTGTCCAAATGCAATGCTCCTTCCCCCAGTGCCTTGTGGCATGGAAAAATTGGGGGCTCCAATGTGTCAGAACAACATACTTAGTTTCTAAAATTTAATGCTTCATTTATTTAATCACAGAGCAAGCCGGTGTGACCTTTAGGAGTACAGTCAGGTTATGTTGGCGCTTTCCCACCTTGGCTCCCAGTAAGCTGCAGTCACTTCCAGTGTGAATGGGAATGCCACTTCTATGAGATCCTCAGTCATGGAAACATTAAGCTTGGAAAAGAGCTCTAAGATCCCCAGCCCACTGTGCCCACTGCCCACATCCCTCAGTGAACACCTCCAGGGACGGTGACCCCACCAACTCCTGGGCAGCTGTGCCACTGCATCACCGCTCCTTCTGAGAGGAAAGCTTTCCTACTACCCAACCTGACAATTGCTATCTTAGGGTTATCTGGGTTATAAAGCAGAAGCAATATTAATGCACAGAAAGATTTGCAAAAAGGGATCAGCATGGACCACTGGGCAGCCTGATCTGTTGGGGGGCAACCAGCCCATGGCAGGGGATTGGAACTGGATGGGCTTTAAGTTCCCTTCCAACACAACCCATCCTGTGATTCTCTGATTTACATTGCTCGAGGTGCTGCTTGCTTACCTTCTGCCTGTTCCACCAGAGGGAAGGGGCTGCATGTGTGGCACTGCAGGGTGGTGGTGGAGCAGGAGGTGGTCCTATGGAGGGAGGCTAAGCAGAACTGGGTCAAAAGATAATCAACTAGTTTGATTTATAGGCTTATGGGGTTGGAGTGGCTGGATTGCTAACACTGCAGAAAAATATCCGCTGATTTCTTAAAAGAAAGTTTCCAGTGGTTTATTTTTAATCACTCAAACAGTTTCATTTGACTTAGGTTGCATAAATGTTCTTAAACACATGAACTGCTCAGACGAGCTGAAGGCTGATGGCATCTCCTGACTGGCCAAGAAGGAAGGAGCTCACTGCTGTATGGCCCTACTGCCCTGCATGGGGACACCAGCGGCCAGAGCCACTTGCTGAGGCTGCAGTGCAGGGCACAGAACGCTGCTGTGCGAGGGGCGCCAACTGCATTTTCATTACTTACTGCTGTGGGTGGGGAGTTTCTGCAGGGGTGCAAACTCTGGTCGGTGAAATAACGGGGACAAGAAAGGAACCCCTGGGTAAGAGCAGTAAGAGCAACAGGTGATAGGGAATGCTGGAACAGAGCGGTGCAGGCTGCTGGGGGCAGGGCAGCCAGGAGGCTCTCATGTGGCCATGCAGGGTGTGTGAGCTCTGGGACACAAATGGGAAAGGCGTTGGGTGCCAGCACTGCTCATAGGGATGGGTTCATGCTGCTCACTGTGCGTCCTCCAGCGTTCATATCGGCTCTGCAGGCAGGGAAAGGACAAACGGAGCGAGCGACCAAGGGGAAAAGGAAAGGTCGCATCCTGGGGGTCAATAACGGACCGGTGACGTGCGAATCCCCTCGGGCAGACTTTTACCACATTCCACTTCATACAAGACACATTTCAAATGCTCGTTAATTTACAGAAATTGCATTTTATAGAAAATATGATACAGTGAAATATAAAATGCACTAGGAGCATTTCAAAAATCGATAGAGACGATCTTGCAGCCCAGTCTGCACCCTCTGAAACAAGGCCCACTCGCCGGCACAAGCTCTCCGCTTCTCACTCTCGCGCTCTCTCGGTGCATGCGCTCGCTCCCCCCGCCCCCCCTGGTTAACTCTTCGCATTCAACTTGAGAATTAATCAAGATATCAAAAAAGCGCGATTATCCCCTGGATAATCACCTTCCGGTACTGTGCACATTCTTGGATTTAAATGAAAATAGATCTAAGCACTTTTACAATTTGTAGCGAACCCACTGCAAAATCGTCTGCAGAATATAAAACACAGGTAATCCAAGATTTCATAGCACATTAATTAAGTGGCTCATAATCCATTAAATGTGGTTTATATTACACATCCATGCAGTCTAAATCATTTTACAAACATTAGACAGAAACCCACTAGTCCAAATCAGTAAAGGAAAAATGTAATAAAAAAAGCTAATAACTATTTGTTATTGGTTAAACTGATCCTACATATAAACTAGGTAGTATGCTACCATTTATAATACTGATGTGGAGTTACGCCTGGATGCTGCAAAACCTCTCGCTTGCTTGGCAATGCTCGAGCATATTAACCACAAGATACTGAACAGGCCCTCGTTGCACTTCTCCAAAAAAAAAAAACAACCCAAAAACATTTACTACAGATAGCAGTGTCTACCCATCGAATAGAACGGACACACATTAGCTGAGTTACGTGACGGTGTTGAGCTTTGGCTACGGATGCTCCAAGGCATTCACATCGGACTGGGTGAGCTCCATCCTCGCGGATGGCAGCGGTGCCCCGTGCTCCACATGCCCTCCTTCAGGTGGGGGAGCGGCCGGGGCCGTGGGCAGCACCACGCAACCTCGCCGGTATTTACATCGCTCGTGGGAGCCAAAACACGCCGATAGCATAAAAACAAACAAGTGGGCCTTTGGTCAATTCACGATTTACTTGTAGGGTGTAGGCAAGGGCTGTTGGAGAGTTCTGTCGCGATAACCAAAGGCTTTACCAATGCTATAGTTCTATGCAGCTACATTGAGTGTGACCAGGTTACAGCAGAGCCCCTAGTCGGTATTTTGCATCTGATAACACTGAGTTATATACAACATGATGACTGGTTCACCACCTGCTGAGGCTTAAAGATGGCTGTTAAGATTTCCACTCAAAACATAACCCCCCTCCCACCCCCACAGCCTCTCCACCCCACCGTGAGTCACCCCCTTAAAAAAAAAAAAAAGAAAAAAAAAAAAAAGGCAAAAAAAGAAAAGAAACAATCTCCACAGTTCCTTTTTGTTAACTCCTTCCCAGATAGAACTGGCTTAGGGTCACAGGGAGTGCTGCCCAGGATGGTTGTGTGTTAGTTTTCATCACTCCTGAGATTGAAGGGAATCTGATACATGCACCAAAAGGCACTTTCAAATATATATATATATATATTTTAAAAACAGTGCTTCTGTTCTAAGAAATTCAAGTTAAGACAGAGTGCCTTTCACTCTCTTTAGTCATAAAGCAGATAAACGAGCAATATCCCAGCTGACATTAAAAACAAAAACCAGAACCAAAAAAAAAAAAACCTGCAGCAGAGACAAGTGTTCATGCGAGACAGCTCAATATCCTAACAAAAAAAAAAAAAGAAATTGAAAATGAAAGAAAAGGAAAAAAAAAAAAAAAAGAAACCTCCTAAATCACCACTAAAAATAACAATACAGTCAGCAGGGGATATTAATTAAAAAAGCTGCCACATCTGTACAGTTCTTGCTTCTGCATCGGCTCTTCTCGTTAATGTTGTCTGTGGGTTTGTTTTTAATTGTTTTTTTTTTTCTTTTTCTTTTCTTCTCTTTCTTCTATCTGTATTTTTTTTTTTTCTTTAAATAAGTGAGGTCAGTTCAATCCTCCTCGCCTCCTCCATACATGTCCGCCAGCTTCTTGAAGCGCGGCCCCCAGTCGTTCAGGTAGTCGTAGTCCTGGTCCCCGGAACTGGAGGAGTTGAGGGAACTGACGGAGCCGGCGGTGGAGCCGCTGCCCTCGTAGTCAAAGACCAGCAGTGAGTCGTATGGGGGGGCTGTGGGGTCGTTGTCCGCCGCACGCAGGCCCTGGAGGGGTACAGGGATGTGTCAGTGTCTGCCATGGCAATGGGGAAGGGTGCAGGGAGGTGTGGGTGCAAAGCTAAGGGATTGCGGTCATAACACAAAGGATTGCTTTCCTGCTGCCCAGCACCAAGAAACGCGGAGTGGAATAGAGTTCTCTAGGCTCAGAGTGGGGAGACAGAGCGCATCCTACTGCACAAAAAAACAGGGCATGAAGTCACAGAATTATTAAGGTAGGAAATCAGGTCATCTAGTCCAGCCACCAACCCGTGCCTGTGACCATTCTAGACCACGTCTCTCAGTGCCACATCCCCCTTTTCTTGAACTCCTCCAGGGACGGTGACCCCACCACTCCCTGGGCAGCTGTGCCAATGCCTGACTGCTCTTTCAGAGAATAAATGTTTCCTAACATCCAACCTGGCTGTCCCATGGCACAACTTAAGGCTGTCACCTCTCCTCCTGTCGCTATTACCTGGGAGCAAAGGCTGATCCCCACCTCGCCCCAACCTCCTCACAGGAGCTGTAGGGAGTAATGGGGTCTCCTCTGAGCCTCCTCTTCTCCAACCCAGTTTCCACATATGCAAGAGAGAGCCTTCCTGTGCACAAATGTGTGTGAATGTGAGTGTGAAGGACAGGCAGGAGCAAAGGAAGAAGGAATTTTAAAGATGAGAGTGAGAAAAAAATGCAGCAGAAAATTGATATAATAACAGAACTAAATCACTGTAACATTTATTTTTTTGACTCATAGAATGGATGGGTGTTTTTTTGTCTCAGAGGAAATAATGCATTGATTGGCTTGTAACCAATCAATCGCTCATTTTAAAACTAAAAAATGAGATGAGAAATGCTAAATGAATTGATGTTTGTACAAGTAGGTAAAGGAGCAATAATCTAACATAAAATAAAGGAAGATCTGGTCGGAGATGAATGTCTGTGCTCTGCAAACTCTTTGAGGTCTAAACCATACTAAGCTCACTAGAAGATGCAAACTGGTGAAATAATTACAAGTCCAGGAGCCACGAATGGTGTTCTGATGTTAGGCAAAGCATTTGTCTTCCTGGCCACACTGTGAGGGAACATCCAGCCAGTGTTTGTACTGACAGCAACGACATCACTCAGAGCAATGCAAAACAGGGCAGGATCAGGTCATAGAATCATTAATTCATCTCCAAATTTCTTGACCACCACCAGGGATGGTGACTCCAGCACTTCCCTGTTGGAATGCCTTCCTGAGTGCTGAGAAGCATGGCATTTTTGATATCCACAAACCAGAAATCCTGGGCTTTTTGTTTGTACTTTGGCTTTCTGTAGCAATGGTACCTTTCTTAGGCCAACTCCTGCTTCCTTTGCTCATGGGAATTGTTCCCCTGGTTCTAATTAGATGCCTCGTGTGAGGAATAGCATCTCTTGCTCATTAATACAGCCAGGAAAGCGGTGCACAGCTGGTGCGGGCTGCTTAAGCTTTTAATATGTGATATAGGACACCCTGAAGAAGATACCTCATTTATAAAGTCACCAATATCCCCAGGATGGGGGATTACTGGTCTTATAGGATACTGTGGCTCAGCACCGATCGGTCTCTCATCCACCCTTCGGACTCCAGGTGCCTTGTTCAGCACGTGATCCATGGTCTCTGGCTGCTGGAGCTGGCTTAAGTCGTAATCCTGTGACAAATGGAAAGGCAAGAAGTGAAACCAAGGGCTTTTCCTTCAGATACTTACTTTCCCGACATTGCAGGGACATACAGTGAAGCCAAAGGGTTTAATCCTTTCTCAGCTGAAGTTCAACGCCAGATCCCATCCCTGGGTACGTGGCATCTCTATCCCTCTAAATTACAGGCGAACCTAACCTCGGAATAGCTCACAAAATTGACTTCCTAAGAGTGTATCTTAAAACATAAGTTAAATCAAATATTTAAATACTTTTTGAATATTTAACACAGTGTTGAAATCTTTGGGATAAAAAATCAGCTGTGGTTTGCATATGCATAGATGTGTGCATTACTTTTGGGTAAAATTCAGAATATAATAGAATGACAGAGTGTTGGTTGATGTGTTATTCCAATTACATTTGTACAGAAGTAAAAACATTAAAATATGTGCTGCATTTATGCATGTAGGTCTTTTAAAGTAATTATGTTCTTTCTGCTTGTGGAAAATCCCAACAGAATAGGTTTCTTTCAAGGAATGAGAACCAGGTAATATTTCATTAAAAATGTATTCATGGAGGTAATGGTGTTTTGCTGCTCTTCCTCAGCTGTTATTTTTAACAAATCCTTTCTAAAATATTTAAGCCCACAGTGCGATTGCCTGAAAGCAGATACTCAGCTAGTTTGGATGTTTATAACAGTACTTTGTTCTGCTGGTAAAACTATTCTTGTGCTCAGATGGGGATGATTGAATCTCCAGGAGCAATATTTATAAATAACTTGTCAGTGATGAGAAAAGAGAAACGTTACTTGCGAGGGCTTTTTTTTTGTTGAGTAAGAACTTTGCAAGTTTTGGGCAAAGTCCCTGACCCGGATCCCTGTTACGTGGTGCAGTCACACCATTTGCTTGAGCAATGTATCTGAGAGTGTCACAGGCCCTTCACTTCCATTAGGTGGGGATCAAACAGTGTCCTCAGCATGAAAAAGCTACCCAGACCTAAACAAGCAGAACACAACCCACAACAAGGAGTACAAAACCAGAAGGGATGGGGATTCTGCTGTTCTTGAGACAGATTGCATGGCTGCTCTTGGCCCCTCTCACCTGATCTTCTTCTCCACCGCCCTCCTCGTCGTACTTCAGGATGTTGTCCCTCACGTCATCCTCGGGGTCAATGAGGAGCTGCTTGGTGTGCCGCTCCTTCTCCCGGCGCTTCATCCACACCACAAACAGCAGCACCATGGCTGTAAGAGAAGAGGGGCTGGGTGAGCAGTGCTGCGTGGCAGAGTGCTGGCACCTCCTCACCCCTCACCTGTACCAAGAACCTGTCCTGCTTCATGCAACCACATGGAGAGGAACTCGATGCCACCGCTATAGCAGTAGTCCCATTTTACAAAGGCAAAGCTCACGCTGACGGTAAAGGCTAGTGGTGTTTCAAATCATCTCCCGTGCAAGAATCCTCTGCATGTGTCAGCATGTGCTGAGCAAATGTTGATTTAATTGCATATGGTGTGACTTACAATGTAGATTACAGACCACAGCGAGTTTAGGGGAGAAACTTCACTGGTTGTTAGTAAGAGGAATAAAATGTAATCCAATTGCATGTTCTCATTTGTAAGGGAGAGGTCAGTGGGAGCTGTGAATACTGAGACAGGCCTCCAATCCAAACAGTTCCTTAAGCGCCATCACAGATGTTGATTGAGCTGATGTTTACCAGAAGTAAAATACACAATCAAAGGGAAAGCAAGAGGCAAGTGTGAAAACATCACCATTCTGAAGAGATTTGGCCTAAATCCTGAATTTTTCTACAAAGGGCACAGAATAAAGGCAAAGGAGGGAGCTGCTGAGAAGCAACAGGTTCAGACAGATGAACAACACCTGTGCATGAGTGGTGTTCTGACAGCAGCACAGGCTGTGAGCCCTTGCTTGTTCTGCTGATCTGTCTACAGTTTGCAAAGGAAGTCTGCTTTGGGGAGGCTGAGTAATTCTGGGTCATGTAATCCAATTTGGGCTCATTCATATTCTTCTTTGGTAAGTGAGATAAGTTATCTAAACTTCTAAAATCACATCAGACAGCTTGTGATTTGGCACCTGTCAAAGGGGAGAAGGTGGGAACATGTGGCACAGCTCCATCTCACTTGGGCTGACCTTAGCCATGCAGACAACAGAAAGCAAACCCAAGTGGGATGGACGATCCCAAGCTTTTGTTGTGTTTTTAGCTGCACAAGGAGAACAAACAGATGCTGTTTCCCACCAATGTGTTCTGCATGGCTTTCTTTGCCCTGCAGATCACAGGGCTGGGGGGGGCAGCCTCGCCAGCAGCTCCACTGCAGAGAGAGAAGGGTCAGGAGGATGTGTGCTTTCTCTCCCAGCACCGAAGTGTTTATACCCAACAGGAATTCAGTGAAGTGAGCAGAAGAGGATGGACAGCTAATTACTGCCATTGTGTGCCAATTGGCTGCCATCCTTTCCTGCTAGCTAACAGAATTGTTTTCAGATAGTGCTTATCCTGCATCTATTCAAGAGAGAAAAATGAAAAGGAAAGAAAACTAACTCTTATCTGCAATATACAACCTCAGCTGTTTAGCAGACTATTGAAGTCCTTTTCTCATCTTTCCTTTTCAAGTCTCTCACAACAAGATACCTGCCTAGTCCACAAAGACAATATTATAATGGTTACCACTTTTTTTTTTTTCCTTTTCTTTTCTTTTTTTTTTTTTAATGCTACTTTTTCATGCACTTGTGGAAAAAACTGCACCATTAACGCCTTTACAGATACCTTGAAAAAAACCCAAGACCTTCAAAGTGTCAATAGCGGATGTAGTGCACTCTCCTTCCTTTTATTCCCTCTGTAGAAATGGGAAGTGCTATTACTGCTGTTAGACCCATTTTCACTCTGCATGTAGTTTTTCTTGAAATCTATTGTCTTCAACTCTTCACAGTTTTTTATTGCATTGCTCTTCTCCTAACTGTGTTATTTGTGCAGCGAATACATCAGGTATTAGGAAGGAGAAAAACCCTTTGAGCAAAGGTAAAGACAGAAACTTCCTTCACCTGAGCACCCTCTGATCCATCCCCTCGCTGCTTCTTTCTGTTCAAGCCATCAAACTTTGACCCTCTGACTCTAAAATGGACAAATTGCGCACACAAAAAAATCCATCTGCCTTTTTGCAGGCTTTTGTTCAGAGGCCATGATATAAAATATATACAAAGGAGGCAAAACACCCGAAGGATGTAACTGAAAAACTCCGCTCATTGCAAATTACATTTCTCATCACTGATGCAGTGCTTTGCAGCTCTTGAAGATAAAAAAAAAAAAAGTCAATTAGAATTACAATGAATGTAAAAATAAGCTTTTGTAATAAAACCCGTAATTTAAAAAGGGATAATGTATCTGAAAATGAAAAGAGGAATCTCTTAAATCAAATGTCCTTCAGCTGATGTTAATTTCAGTCAATCGGATTTTCAACTGTTTAAACCGTATTTTAGCACTGGATTTAAAAGAGAGCAGCAGAAGGAAGTTGTGTGTTTTATAACCTCTGGGATCTGTGGTGCAAACTCTTCCTGTGTTCCCATCCTCTATGAATTCAGCATTAGGAGCCAATCTTCCATGGGGTGGTGAAGCCTGCAGGTGCTTGCAATCACAGCAAATGTGTGTCATGAATGGACAGCATCAAAATTTCACTGCTGGGACCACGCATCCAAGGAAAGTCAGAATGTGCACATCGTAGCTGTGCGTGGAGATGTTTGTGCCTGCTTGGATGTGCTGGACGAGGAACGGGGACGGCACAGCCAGTGGCTTTGCTGCTCCCTCTCCAAACTGACAGGGCAAATCAATTACATGGCCATATATTCCATTGCTGGCTCAGGAGGGTGGATATTTGCCCAGAGATGACCCACTCTCTTAATGTACCATATCATAACTGCATTAGGTGACATTTGTAGCATACGTTGCTCTGTCTGTTCTCTGTTTACACACATTGGGGGTAAAAATTAAATGTGATTTAGCACCATAATTCCCATTAGCTTTAATGGGAGCCCCATGGTTTCATCCTGTGTTTCTTGATGAATATTTACCTCATTGTTCATTTCGGCACTCATTTTTATCTATCCCTACTGTGCCAACTCCTGCTTGAAGTTATAATGATATCATTTTTATTTTAAAATGTGTGCACACATGGTTGTTGGCAACACTCACGAAAATCCAGGACTAATGGCATTGCTGGGCAATTGAGATGGCTGTGGCTCTATGTTATCTTACATCACCCCCAGCCTGAGTGCTCCCCCAAACTGGAGGTCCTTCCTCTGCAAACACTCCAAACTGACCTTGGTTCTCCAGTCCATTGCAATTTTACAAACAATGAGATTAACTACCATTGCTTTTTTCTCTTTGGATTGCAAATTGCAGCTGTGCACTGGATCTGTCAGGGACCAGACAGACACTCATAACCAGTGCATCTGGAACTGGAAACCAGTACATCTACAGCCATACAGCGACAGGCGGTGACCCCAGAGCTGTGGAGCACTCTGCTATAGGATTTGAGACAAGTCATCCAATCACTTTTCTGTGAAACATGGAGAATCATATCATACTCATGACCTACAGGATGTTGTCAGATGTAATGAGTATTTGTAAAGCTACTGGAAGCCTTAAAAAGGAACGTCTGAAGTGTGCAGCCCATGCTTGCCCTGCTGACATTGCAGTAAAGAAGATTTGGCACACACGCCAGTCACCACCCACAGCCCAAAGCTCACGGCTCAGTCCTTTGCACAGAGCTTGTATGGCTCATTAGGAAATAAAGCATTTAATGAGACAAACGGGAGCTTGGTGGGAACTGTGACATCCCTCGGTGGTGTCACCCCCTGCGGTACTCACTTAGTAAGATAATGATGCAGATCAGGATGGCGATGATGGCTCCTGTGCCCAGTCCTGCAGCAGCCACCGCCCCGATGGTGGTGCAGTCACCATTCTCGTCACACGGGCACACCTTCACTTTGATGATGGACGTGTTGTACAGGGGGGGGTTTCCTGAGTCCGTCACGATGATTGGCACATCGTACACACCAGCTTCCAGGTACATGATCCGTAAACTAAGCTGGGCGTAATCACCTGGAGAGACCGAGGCAGACAGAGGTGTGGTAGATACGGATGGCCATGGTTCACAAAGCCATGCCCACCCTCCTTGGGGGATTCGGGAAGCCCAAACCCCATCCCTGACTTGCTCAGTTGCGTTAATCCTTCTCAAGTTCCCTCCCACTGGGTACCAGAGCTGTGGGGCTGAGCCTCAAACTACACAGGCACAGGCCTCTCAGTGTCGGGGATCAGGTCTGAAGGCAAAATCAGCCTTTGGGTTCCATGATGTTTTCAATCCTCTGCTGAAACTACCACTGATCAGAGGAGCAATTAGGGCCAATTGTGGTTGCATGCTGCAATGTAAAAATCCTTCACATACTGGTAATCTTCACACTTACCTAGCCCTCCTGGTTCTATGGTAAATTAAAAGGCTTCCTTTATGCAATTATGGTCAGAGAAATGAACATTGATCCTGATTGTGGCCTATGACAATTACACTGGAACATAAGGAAGACTGATAATAGCTTTTTTCCCCTTGGCCATTATGGATGATTTATACTCTGTTCAGTACTGATAACCGTTCATAATTATGAACTGCATTAAAAAAAGCCAAGTGCCAAGGCTCTTAGAGTTATGCTGCAGGTCTGATACAAATCATTTCTGATTAACTATCTTGTCTATAATGTCAGCCATAATGTGCTTTAAAAAATAAAAATCAGATAAAAAAGTCGGAAAGTTTGGAAGTTTGAAACTGCACGTGGCCTCATTAGTGCATCAGAGCCCAAATGTCCTTAGGATTGCCTGCCCCATTTACCATTCAGTCGTGTTATGGTCCAGTTCTTCCTCACCGCAGATGGCACACTTGGCAGCTCGAAGACAAAGGGCCCAACGTTTGGATCGATGTCAGCATCTGCGGCTGTGATATTGATGACATTCAGGTTCGGTTTTTCACAGATCTGTGCTTCCTTTGGCAGGAGCTCAGGAGCATTATCGTTGATGTCGATTAGGTAGATCTGCAGCGTGCCAGTGCCGCTGGCTGGGGGTATACCTGAACCGAGCAAGAACAGATGCCCGTCACTTGGGAAGCAGAAGATATGATACTGTGGACCATCCCCACTCTGCCTCCCAATTTCAATAAACCAGGATTTTCTCCCTCCCTCCTTGGACCTTACTAGGGACATACTGCATATTCACGGTCCCTTGCTTTAAGAGGCATTATTAAAACTTCCTCAAGCCTCATAATGGTGCTGTTTTTCACTCCTGCAGAATGTGGAGGTTCAGCTCTGCAGATTTGTAGCCTACAGCAACATCTTTAGTCAAATTCTAAAAATACAAGGAGGTGATGCCAGGCTGTTAGTACAAATTCTGGTAACTGCTGTTTTGAAGAGAAAAAACCATCTGAAAAGATAGCTAAAAGGAGGAAGAAGAGGGCTTGGAAGGAAAACATGAAAGGAAAAAATAAATAAATGGAGTAATCCTTTGGCTAGCATTTACTGTAGCACCAGCTAGCCAGTTTGTAGATTTGTAGACTATTACACTGCTCCAAAGAAAGCCCAACTCTATAACCCATTCCACAGTCAATTCAAGCTTGAGTGAAGGGTCCTTGCTCAAAGCCTACAGCGAGAGCCAATCATTACCAAATGTGAGGGGCTGCTCCTAATTGACGGCAGCAACAGTATGTTCCAGTGTCCAGTTCTTCAGCCTCTCCCATTTATCCCAGTTATCAGAGGTGCCACAGCACCGCAGCCTTGGTCCTCCAGCCTCTTGCTGCTTGTCTGACTGTGACCCAGCTACATAAAGTGATGCCCTGCCTAGCAGGAAGGACCAGCTGCTCCAGAAATAGTGTGATATTTTTAAGTTCTATCCCCATGCACACATCCAACAGCTCTGCTCAGGATTGCCCACTGCTTCCCTTCTCAGGTAGCTTTGCTTCAGCAATTCTTTATTAAGTTTAAATTCTGGATACAAAGCTACACAAACCTTGCCCTCACTAGCATTTCAGGTGTTGCTTCCATGGGCTCTCCTGCCTATATTCTTTCCAATTTCTGCTTCTTTTTTTTTTAAGGGAACCTTGAACTCTGGAGGAGCCTTGGAAATTCTTCTTTCATGATTCCTACGTAAGTTCTTCAGTGATTGGTCTCACCCTTTCAGCTTGTAGGCACTGGGTAGCTCCCCTTCTAAAACCATGTCTTTGATCAGCGAAAGTTTCTGGAGACACATATAGCTCATCAGGATTCCAGCACTGAACATGAAAATAGAATTCTGGGACCAAGCAAAGTGGTTGTGCTGTCCTCATGTTACCTATTTTCTGGGATGAATGCAGGGTCTACACTCGTCCACAACTTCTGAGATAGGCTGAATGCAAACCAGCTGCCTGAGGGACACTGCCTCCCACGCTGCTGAAATAATCTGCAATTGCTTCATGAACAAATGCAGTTTGTTGTGGGTATCGGGGTGTTACTGTGCTCAGGTTCCTGGTATTTTTGGTTCTTTGTGCACCTGAGTGCAGTTTAGCAGTAGGCTCAGGAAAAATGGAAATTGAAATGTTCGTATCTGAGTATTGCAAACCATGCAACATTTCACGTAATTTCAGCAGTCTTATGTGGAGAAAGCAGAGGTGTGCACAGAGCAGGTGATGCACTACAAGGGATCTTCAGACTTTACACCCAGGAGATGTAAACTAGCACAGCACAACTGACTTCAGTGGAGAAATGGATCCATTGCCCGGAGTTAAGATTGAAATAGCAATAAGAGTATTAAAAAAAAGAAAAAGAGGGGAACGTGCAACTGCTGCATCAACATTTAACTGTATTCCAACGGATATTTGGCTAAACTACTTCTTTATAATACATTGAAAATAGCAAAAAGAAATTAAGGAAATGAGATGCTGCTGCTTCAAGAAAGAAAGAGAAATCCCCACCAAAAAACCCCATCCCGGAGGCAGAGTACGTGATACCAGAGAAGGTGGAACTTGGGGGAAATATGAAGAGCCTATTAGTCTAGATGAAAATTTTGATGTTATCCTAAGCACTCTAGACAGAATTTTAAATAAGTTGTTGCTTTATGTGCATTTTAACATCTGCAATATACCAGTGATAGATTAATTTTTCAGAATAGAGAGATTTATCAAGGTCCTCACTTTCTGAGCTTCTGAATGATGGATGTGGAGGTTCTGATGCATTGCAGCATCAGCACCAAAGCCAAGAGAAAGGGTTAACTTCAGATCATGTTGTGCTAAGTGACCTGGATTTGCAAGGTCAGATGGAGAGGATTAGTTTGATGGGTTCATGCTGTACCACTGCTTCTGAGTATAGCCTTAGCCAGCTCATTTGATTCATTTTGCCCTGGGAATCTTGCAGATAAATGCTGCTTGAACTCCTTGCGTTGTTTTGGATTTCACTGCCCTGGCTGCCTTCACAGAGGGGAAGCTGGGATGTGTCAGTGCAGGTGGCCCTACCACTGATGGCACAAAGCAGGGGCAAAATTGGCTGCATGGTACTTCTGCTTAGCATTCAAAATTTTCAAGTCTGTCTTGTCCCTGTGATCCAGGATGCAATGACTGAAGTGAAACTGGAAAACCCACAGCAAGCAAGTTTTCCTTAGCCCTACAAGCATCACCATATCTCCTTATGACAGACATGGCACCGTTCAGCCTAAGGGACAAGAAGAGCTAACAGAGAAAGCGTCCTGAGAGCATCTACTGTGTCTAAGCAATATACCAAGTCTCAACTGAATTCTGTTGCTCAGGTTTGGTGTGAGCATCCAGCACCCCACAGGGGAAAGGTGAGGATGGGAGAGGAGAAGAAGACTTTTGCTTGCCCAGGAAAGCTGCAGTAGCAGCAACGGAACTGACCTAGAGTGAGTCTGGCACTGAGGTTCACAGTGCTAATTTGGCTGAAAGCACCGTGTGATCTTTAATGAGTAGAGGAGGGCAAGCCTTGATTTCTCTATAAGAAGATCTGTGCTGGCTTCAATAACTCTGATAATAAAGTACACCAGGATCCAGATGCTCTGATGGTGGCTGGACATCTCAGAAATCACAATGGACAGAGATTAGCTCTGATGACGGACAGACACCTTTCATGAAGGCCATCGCAATTCAATTGAGTTTTAATACCCTCCTGCCATCCCCTGCAATTATTTCTGCTTTCCTGATGGAAGACTTCCTGGATGCTCTGATCAGTGCCTTTGGGACAATTACCAGGACCGGTGTGTTCAGCAGCCCTTGGAGATCACATCCCTTTGATATTTTTTTAAGTTCAGGCTACACCGCTACAGTGAACTCCCCAAATCGATTTTCCATTTGCCCTCCCTTTCCCTTAATAACATTCTCTGTATACTGTGCACATTTAATTTACTCCAGCAATTTCCCATCCCACTTTCACATTTTTGACCATAAAAACCTGGGAAAAAGATAACTTATACTGACAACTCTGTCAGGGCATCATTTCTCTTAATGCATCACATTAGAGTCTTATTGAAGCATGAACAATGTGAAGCCTGGGCTCACCATTGTCAGCCGCCAAGAATGTGGCCTCGTAGACATTATTCTTAATGTAGTCTGACTCTCGATCAAGGACAGCAGCAGTAGTGATCTGACCATTTGTGGCATTAATGTTCAGCCAGTTTGCAGGATCTGACAGCTTAGAGTATCTACAGAGAAAGGAAATAAATACATGGCAGTCTTTTCACTGACATACCCTTAATATTGCTTGAAATAAGGTTTTTCTGGACTCCTGACCCGTGATTCAAAGGACCTTTGGATAAGCGGTTTTGTTTACAAACAAAATACTAATTGAGCAGCTGGTTTTTGACCTCTACAATTATTCAATTTTTCTATTTCTTCCCTTTTTAAATTTTTTTTTTCTTTTCCCATTAAATGCCACTTACATGTCAGCTTTCTGCTACTGGGAGCACCTTAGCCCAAGGATTCTGCAGCCAAGAGGAAATGGGGTATGCAATGACCACTGCATGCGTATGCCTGATCTGGGGGAGATTTCTGCTCTCTCCTGTTATGTTGCCCTAAACTAGCTCATGCTCGGACAGATTCCTGAGTATTAGGTCAACTCATCCCCAGTCTGTTCAGGTCTTATACGGCCAGCTATGAACATGGTTTGCTCTGGGCAAAGGTTTTCCATGTTCTCCAGACTTTTTCTGCTTGTTTTCTTGCTTCTATCCTTTTCATGGCTACGGATTTCTGCCTCTGTTTTTCAGAGCTTGAGTTGTGGTTAAACTGTAAGCTAATAAATGGCCATGCTATAAAACACTGAAATGAGCAAACAAAAGCTGAGCTTATTTCATGGGGGCTCAGACCTGCTGACAGCTTGATATCAATTTCTTTTTTTTTTTGTCTTGAAATACACAAACAGGAGAACTTCTGGCTGCTGGTGAATATTCCTTTCCAGAAATGGGCTGCCTGAAGCTGAAGCTCAAAGCAAAACTTGAGCTGTGTGAATCCATGTGAGCAGAAAAGCAATGCCACAGTTTCACAAGCCCCTGCCAAAGGAAAGAATTACATTTTATGAAGCTAGACCCTTTGGGATGTTTTCATTTCTTTTTAATATCATTGCTGTGTGTCTCTTTCCCTTGCACAGCTAAATGACCAGGGATCCAGCCTGGCCTTGTGAATGTGTCTGTGGCTAATGAGGATAACCTGAGGTGTGACATTGGCCATGCCAAGCTGTGCCTGCATGGAGATGCTCCCGCTTCCTTATCTCACTTTTATAAAACCTCGCTTTATTAAAGACTATTTGAGAACAGTGTGCAAGGCTACAGCAGCTGGATCAGCTCTCTGAGAACTGCTCACCATGGATTCATAAGCTTAGCTTTTAGAGTATCTTTTTTTCCTAATTTACCATTGTCAGTGGTGAAGGAAGAAAAGATACCTTTGCATGGCTACAGGACCGTGACAACACCTCACTGCTTCATTGGCATCAGGCTACCCTGAAGAAAAGGCAGTAAGAGAGATTGTACCTGTGCTGGGAAGCAAAGTGCTCTGAGATTCACAGAATGTGTGACCTGGGAGCCCCAGAGAAAAGTACTTTCGATGTTCTTATTTACAGCAAGCCTTACAAACCCTGCACAGGCACTGTGTGACCACATGAAGGGCTCAGCAGACCCAGTCCTTCCCCAAGAAATGGCAGATGTTGTTTCTGGGGATGAAAGCATTCAGCCACAAACAAACTGCTCTCTGCTCTGAAGAAACAGCCTTGCTACGCATGTCAGGGAAACAAAGGCCCTTCAAAGGCCAATATTTCAAAATGAACAGAAGAAAAACTGGCTTGTTAGTTTGGAGGGCCTCTCTCCTTAGCAGCTGCAATACCTGTCTAAAGACAGCAAGAACAAGGCAGTGAATAAACAATCATTCTCTAGACCAGACAGTGCTGCGCCAGGTGAAATACTGCACACTCCTCCTGACACAAAATGTCAGCACTGATGGAGGTTTATGCGGCCTCTGCTGTGGTCACACAGAGTGCTTGTGCTTTGCCAAAAACACCACAGTCCTTACAGACTGGTAGCAAAAAAGAAAATTCTGTGGGATTTACCAGCTCTAGTAAATCTGTAAGCACCCAACAGAGGCTGCAAGAACCCACCAGGTCTTGCACTGCTACCACATCCGTTAAATCATAAATTAGACTTCAGCTGCTGCTGAAATTCTCCACGCAGACCCGAGCTCCAACCTTACTGCCTGCTCACCCACCTTACTGCCTGCTGCATGAAGCGATCAGGATCTACAGCTGAAAAGGTCGTGAGGACTGTCCCTGTGGGCACACCTTCCTCCAGCCTGATCAGCTTGTGGTTCGTTGGGAAATACGGCGCTTCGTTGACATCCGTAACTGAAATGGTGACTCCTGCTGTCGACTGGAAGGACATCTGGATTCCGCTGGCCAGGGGTGCTTGGTTGGATACCATCACTGTCAGCATGAATGCTCTGTTCATCTCATAGTCGACTGCCTGAAACAAACAAGCAAGCAAGAATAGATCCAAGCAGGGAATAAATCCTACCTTCTGGCTGAAAGCTGCAAGATCTAGAAGACAGATGATATGAAAGTCTTTGCCTCATCTCATTTCCTTCTGAGCACAGTCCTTCTGAAGGGGTAAATCCAGACCGGCTTCTGTCCAGCAAGGATTTGGTCTTCCAGTATTTTGAGGGCCAAATAGTTAAAAAAAACACAAAGTAAAAATTGCAGCTGCCAGGGAGGATTTGCCCTGTATTTGCTTCCAATGCTAAGCAGTTTCCAAACCAGAAACTGCCAGTGTTAGTTTAGCATTGAATGAACAAACCCACTGAGGGTTTGCTGTAAATGCAACAGGCAGAGCCTGCTCAGAACCGTTCTATTTGCACTCACAACTGCTGACTGAGTAACCAGGGCAGCCTGTATGGATCCATGAGCCTGAAGTGCTCTCACTTTTTCCTCTTTAGTAACATCATAAGCAAAGGTTCAGCCTCAAGGAACAGCACCTGGTCAGCTCTGGAGGTTGGTTGTGTGCTTGCACAGATCTTTCTTGGGTGGTCATAGATCTCTGCGTACACACATGTGAAGATGCTGTGTGCTGTGTCTGAGGAGCCAGAAGGAGTGAAGAGCCTTTGCTGGCACAACTGGCCAAACAGCAGCAATATAATAGTTTCCTATCCATCCCACTAATTATTATGAGGGAAGTTGCTAATCATCTGCCAGGGAGTCTTGAGTTATGCAAGATCACACCTCTGTTTGTTAAACAATGCTGCAATGTATGAATGTAGAAGCGTAACCATTCTTGCTCACAGCTCAGTGCTGAGTCACATGGTGTAAAACGCCACAGCTCCAGTGACTTTGGTACAGCCATACAGATTTACATCAACCAGAGTTGGCTTCTGTAATCTCTTTAAAATACAGCATTGTCAGGAAAGAAACCAAATCAGAGGAGACTACAACAGAGAAACAAATTTCAGGGGCAAAAGGTAAAAGAGTGGAATTTCTATTCAATTGAAGTGCAAATGCTCCTACTGCTAAATGGTTTCCTGACAGGCAGGGCCAACATTTAATAAATAAAAGGAAGCACAAAGATTCCCAGTACACCCACTGGCATTGACTCACCGACTTCTGCCGCATTCAAAATAGATGGATGGTAAAAGTTCTCACTTAAACACTATTTGAGGCCTCAAAACAATTCGACTAATACATTTCCTCAATTCCTTACACGCACCTATAATTCATGTTCCTTCATTCTCTACTTTTTCACGTGCTGCCTGTTTGCTAGCCTTGTCATGGACAGGAGCACCCAGTCCCTGCAGGAGCTCCCAGTGCTGGGGGCAGCTCTGAGCAGCGCTGGGGGCTGATGCAGGAATGAGTTCCTTGTTTGATGGTGCACTGGACGTACATTGACTGCACACAGACCTATTGGATGTGGGTTCTTTAAATCTTTTTTATATTTTTTCCTTAAGATCTGTTAAGCTGCTCATTCGCCTTCTGTGTTTCTTTCCTGGGAGCTCCAAAACCAGGGATGCAGAAACACAGCACAGGGACAGGATTCACCCCACAACACCCACCCCACAGGTTGTCCCAGAGTCACCTTTTTGTCTCTGAAACACCTGCCTGCAGTTCCTGCACGTTCCCCTCCTTCACGAGCACCTCCTGCCCAGAAGCAGCAGAGTGAAACCAAGGGCTTGCCACGTGTCCCTCTTTACTCAAGGTACTTTTAACTAAAGAGAACAAATTTGCCTTATGTTATTGTTGAAGCAAATAATAACTGCAGCTTCAGAAGCATCCCCATTATAAATTCACAGCTCTGATCCATGCAGAGTTTATAATAACGTTTCACTCAGCCAGCTGCCACAGGGCAGCCACTGCTGCTCCTGGAGATTGTCTCCAGACTCTGCGATGTCTCAGCTGTGTGAGAAGTTACTCTCTCTCCTTGATCAAGGCTTCCTTTGAAGATTAGGGTCTAGTTATGGAAATGGTTTGGAAAAGACATGAACAGAAAAAGGAAATGTTATGTTTTTGGTGACCAGACTGGAGCGGCAGATGCAGCTTTGCTGAGAGCAGCTGCAGAATGGCCATTGTGAGCTCCATTTGAACTCCAAAGGGCTTCTGGTTTGGATTCTCTACAACATCCCCTTCTCTGCACTGTCTGTGATTGCTATAGCCCAGATGCAAACCCCTTTCCTTGCAGCGGTGGGGAGTTATGTATAACAAGCCTAAAGAGTCACATGAAAAATCCAGCTGTGTAGGGTCTGCACATAAAAGGTTCATTACTTGAATTAATTTGTTACCTGTGTTTTCAACCTATACCAGGGATTAAACCAGCAAAAGCCTGCTCTTGCACTATGAAGAACAAGTGCTAACTGGCCACCCAGTCTGGTGCTCATACATTCCCCTAACCTTTAAGCATATTCATTTATTAACCAAGAACAAAATATTTCAAAGAAAGTGGAATCCTAAGAGCCTTCCCTTCTTCACCATGAAAATTTAATCACAAGAAATTTCACTCGTTCTCCTTGCTGAAAATACACCAAAAAGCCTCGCAGGCTTGATAAGGGTAAGCAACTCGGGGCACCCAGGAGGATAAGGTAAGGTTATATACGGAAGACATTCAGTGCAATTTCAAGCTTTGAGCTCAGCTTGACAAGATAGGATTTTCATGTGGTTCTTTGCATTGTGATCACTGTGGGTTACACAGCAGTGGAAAGTCAACACCAGCATCTATGGGGTCTTGACAAATCTGCCCCACTTTTTGCTTGCATGTTCTGAATAAAGGATGGTTCATTATGCAAAAATCCTTGCATAGCAGCAATGATCTTGTAAATCCCTGCTCTTCACTCTGACATGGCTTTAAACTACAGTCATGACGCTTCACTAGATTAAGAATAAGAGCTCCTCCCTTGCTTTCAGTCAGAGTACTGGCATTTGAATTTCAGACCGACTGTCGATATGAACACAAGTCAAATAGTTCCATTTTACTTTGTGGAATGTTTTCTGTTTAGGCAGAAAATATAGACATATGCTTATAGGTATACTTAAATGCATAAACGTGTCCATACACATTTGCATCTAGAGCTACTGCTAAGCTTGAAGAGGTTAAGCAGCATTGCACAAGATAAGGCTGTCAAATGTCATTACAGAGCAATAAAGGGCGATAAATACAAGGACCCTGCTGAAATATCATCTAGCAGGTAAAATGATGTCTTCCTTAAACTTTCAGCAAAGTGGCACCTGCAGACACACACACTGTGTGTGGCCCAGGGCCACAGAACAGGATGAGCTCACAAGCTCACACGCTCCTACCAGCATTACCTCACTGCCATTCCTCTGGTGTCATTTTTTTTCTAATATCCAAACTGTAAGTACTAAGAATGACTGCAACTTATTAGCTACAAGGGAGTGGGACTCCTTTTTTTTTCAACACAGAGTTATTCCTTAATCAGCTTGCTCTTTAAACACAGGTGCTCCATCCTAAGTAGTTGATTAAAACTTTCTGTTCGAGCAGGCCAGACTTCTCAGAAGTCTTTGTTCATGCCAGCACATATTATCCATTTCAGATGCAGTGCACAGTGTGTGCAGTGCAAACTCCCACAGATCACAGCAGCCTATTCATGATGCCTTCATTTTCGTGGCAGTCACTGGGAGCATCCATAGGCATCTTTTCTGGGAAGAGATTCAGTGAATGCTGAATGAATGAACCCAGTAGTTTCTGACTGTGCGTAATTACTGCAGGAGCATTCATTGCCTGGGCTGCTGGTCTCAGGGAGTGGGGAGTGAACTCTCAAGCAGTGATAGAGGCACATTCTCTGGAGGCAAGAAGGGAAACAGAATTTGACACTTGTAAAGACCTGGAGGGTTTGGGCTGTCCTAATGTTGACGACAAAATATACAGGAAAGAAGAGGTAGTGAAAATTTACAGTCTTATTTCTCAGAGTCATTGGACAAGATCCACTGATGATCTAACACATGGAGCAGCCTTCACTTAGGATGTGGTTCACGCTGTGTGTTTATTGCTTGATTGTAGGAAAAGGAAAATTTCTGCAACCATTTTTTTGCTAAGCAACTCAGAGGAAAATCTCTCTTCTTTTCTTCTGTTACCAGGAAATTCATTGCTTCTGAAATCTCTCCTACACTCCTTGCAGATCAGTTGGCTGATCTCCTGCAGTGAAATGCCATCCCCTATTCACAGGCTCAGAAAGAAGAAGGTGCAGCCTCTGCCCGAGGCATCAAGTAGGGCAGGACTGGGCAGTCCTGGTACTAGCCCCACTGCCGGAGCTCAAAAGGATCAGGTCAGGCTCTGATGCAGGCAGCTGCCCTTGGCATGTGAGAGTTTATGAGAGCTTACAGTGGGAGAAACTCAGAATCATTGGCATAGTAAAAGTATTCAGGAAGCCCACACAGCAAGGGGGGAAACAACAGATTGAAGCACTCGTACTCCCAGGTAGAGAGGGCATGAAATAACTGCAGTCTTTGGGCAATCCTTTCAGCCTTAGTGAGCTTAAAGGGTGAGAAATATGGCTTTACTTTGGCTTCCCACTTACCTTGACCACAGTTACCATGCCCTCATTGGTGACTGGGTCTGTCCGGATGGTGAAGTGGCCAGAGGGATCCCCGCTGATGATGCGGTAGATGGCATTCCAGTTGGGAGAGTGAGGCTGGTCCCGGTCCATCACTGTCAAATTTGCAACCACAACCTCCACTCTGTTCTCAGGAACTTCCCCCGAATACTGCAAATAAAAGACAGAAGCAGTCACAGATGGGACTTTTGGTTCTCATGGCCATGTCCTCTCTTCTTTTAAGCAGCACACAGACACAGACCTCAGTCCATGGAGAGGACCATGGGGTTGCTCGTTGTGAGTGACTTGTCCCTTTCTCACTTCTGCTGTTCATATTTCCCCAAGCCCTTTGAAGCCCAGATTCACTTTTTGGCCCAAATGAGAGGAAAGTCACTCTCACCCACCCACTGCCCACATATCAACAAATGTTCGAGCAAAAACAGAAATGTTCCTGATTCACTGGAGCAATCAGAGAGTTAATGTCAACAGCAGGTAAAAATGGCAGATTAAAATATGCCATTTTTATGATGACTACATCCCTTTAAAATAAGGTATTTTGCCTCCCTCAAATTTCAGTGAGAGCATTTTATTGCATCTTCAGAGAATTTCTTTCTTTCGTGCACTTGATTTGATTTTGTCTCATTATTTAAAGCGTTTCTTGTGATTTTGCCACTGCCCTTCCTGGTGCTTAATGCTCTCATTTAGCACTGATTTTCATGGAGCATGTCCAGTTCAGGCATATCCTGATGCATTAGCTGCATTCTCTCTGCTTTCCAGGCCTTGATTTATCATATGGCTGATCAGGGATCCTGGCCTCTGAAAACTTCCAGTATTTGGAGCTCTGAAGCTGCCAGTAAGACACATTCCCAAATTTTCAAATGTGCTCATCTCTCAACGCTGCCTATTATCGGCACTTGCAAATCAACACTCTGATTGACATATGGCAAATTAAACACTGGAGAAATGATAGGAGCTGGCTCTGAGTCTGCAAGTGAGAGCCTGGCCCCAAACTGCAGGAGCAGAGCACTCCGAAAATCTGGCCTTTGGTGTTCACAAATGCCAGGTTATGTAAATGATAATAAATCATTCCTTTGTTAGCACAAGAGTCCCTTCTCAGTACTAACCCATACGCATCCATCGGCGCCCTTCAGTGTGCTTATGTTTACTGTGTATTATTACACTACTGCCAGCAAAAATATTCAATCTGCCCTATGTTAATGTAGATTTAAATTTGCTCTTTAGTGGTATCTTGAATGGCATTTTGCCCTCTTTTCTGGTACGCACCTGTCCTAAACAAATTTTCATTAGTGAATGCAGATGGTATCTCTTTCCAGCCATGCTGAGTGGTGGGGAAGAACAGTGGGAAGCTGAGAGAGGATTCTAGTTCCAGCACATGCTATAGATCTTTTCTCTTTATTTCCCACAGTCTCACTCGTTCTTTACGCATTCTCTTGCTCAATTTGAAATCTCTGTGGCACACAGCTTAAACAGGGGAAATATCATATGGAAATTTATCAAAAGCCTTTTGAAAAATCCATTAGATTATGTCATACGTACACTCCTATTACCGATTTTGTCTGAAACCTGCTCAAAAGAACTGAAGGAGATTACTTTAGCAGGATCGTCTCTTACTAAATCCACGCTAGTTATCGCCTATTACATTACGTTAATGTTGTATGGCATGCCAGCAATGACAAGCTGATGAGCTCCCACTCTCTTCGAGTAGATGACAGCACTGCTAACATCACAGGATCTTATCTGTTGCAATTTCGAAGGATTTAAGCATGTTGTGCATCTACTGCCAATCTCTGACCTTGGACCACAGTTTTTGCCTGCTACCACCAGGTTTATGCCATGCAAAACCAAACAGGATTAAGAGAAAGCTGTCAACTGTACTTAAGACATTGAGGAGGTCCAGTCTTCCAGGCTGCTTAGCACCTTTAGCAGATCGTAATCCAGGTGTTGCCAATGAGTTTGGCTAGGTGGGCAAATACCACACAACTGCCAACAGATGTTACAGCTGCTTTTCTAAAAGCCATGACAACATCTGCTTTTGGCTTGCAGCAAAATAGTTTACACTAAGGCATATTTTTAAAATAGAGGTATATCAACAATCTTGAGTACACAAACACATCTCAATGTAAAGCCTGAAGGAGGATCATAATCTTCCAGGAAGCTTTCTATTAGGGTAAAACTCAACGTGCTCAGCAGACACTGAGCAATCCAGGAGCTGATTCAGTTGCCGACACCTACTAGGCATATCTGGGAAATGATTTAGTCCTGTGCAGCTCTAGGGGTAGATATTATGCATATGTTTACGTAGGCACATATTTTCCTGATAAGAACAATAACTACACTAGAATCAAAGGACCCATCTGAAGCTGTGCAGGTGAAGAGGGCTGCACGTCAAAAATGAGACCAACTTTTATAACCTTTGGATCAGCAGCCACTGGGAATCAAAAACATTGCTCATCTTTCCTCCTTCTTATGCTCTCCCACTATCAGTAGTGTAAATAAGTGCGGTTCATGCATTGCCCACAGTTGTCTTTACTTTTAATAAAATTAAGAAATGACATTATATGGCACGTGAGAAAGGAACGATGGCAGCTCAGAGCTATGCACACTCCTTTAACATCATTCCCTCCCTACCTGGGAGTAATTCCAGATAGTGAACAATGCTTTCTTTCACTGCGCTGCTTTACAGCATTCCCACTGCTGTACATTTTCTTTCATAAGATTACAATTGATTTTCAAATAAGAGAAGCATATCTGCTCAAACAAGGTAAAACAATGGGCAACACGAGAGCTGCTAGAGTAAACATAAGATTGATAAAACACTGCTTGACCTATACATTGTAGCATTTACTCGTATTCCCTTGTAATTCATTTAGCTTCACTTTCAATTGTTGCATTTGAAGTCCTTAATTTCCAGAGTGCTTTTCTGAGACCATTCAGAAAGACTTCTATGGCTGATTGTTATACACTCCGCTTCCCTTATGAGATAAGAATTTGTTCTGAACTTGGTATGTTTTTAAGTTCTTAAATTCTGTACTTTTTTCCCCTTCTCTCCATAAAAGCATGTGCTGGCAAAAGTCCTTTTCTCATTCCTCTGGAGCTGGCCTGTCTGAAGTCATGTCTTACTGAAAAGGTAATAATTCATTCTGATTTTCTGGTTGCATCAGATTCTACTAAAATTGTTTAATCCCAGAGTTTTGTCTTTTGTCTCGTCCAGCACTTGACAGCATATAAACACGCAGACAAATATCACTCAGGAGGAGTCAGGGATTGATGTGGGGGGACAAATGATGAATTCACACACCTTCTTGACTGTGTGCTATAAATCTGGAGTCTGGGCTGTGAAGCCATGCACAGCAGAATAAAACCGATTAGCTCATTGCAGCCACTCCTAGGGAGGTGTTCAATTGAAATGGATGAATATGGAGATAATTATTCAGGCTTTCTTCTAAATGGAATTCCTTTTTTCTAGTGTGCTTGCCTTTTCCTAGCTGTTTTCAATAAAAAGCTGTGAAAACTTTTTATGTGAAAGTGCAGCCAGGGAACCCAACACTATATAGAGTTGCATGCCAGGCTGAGTTTGCCTCCATATACTATGCAACATAATCCTATTGCAAGCCAAATGTTTACCTTTTCCACATGCTATTTAACAAAGATGCTTGAATGCACACAAATTAATAAACAGCTACAGTCCAGCTGCAGCCATCTATGTAAAATGGAAAAAAAAAAAAAGCAAAAATCTCCTAATAAATCATTAATTGTGATGTGCCTGCCCAATTGCAGCGTGGAAAGAAGCAAATGCCAACCTAATTGATTGCTTCTTATTCCATCTTTATAGGCCTGCATTTTTTATTGTGGGGGCTGAGAAAGCCCAGAGGTGTAAAAAACCTCTAGACTGTACTGTGTGTATCTGTCAATGTGATATTTAGATCAATAATCTTCTTTTTTTTTCCCCTTACTCCTACTGCAGGTAATTTAGCTTTTCTTTTAGAAGCCTAATTGCCGTTTTCCTAAGCCTCGCTATCAGTTCTCCGACCTTTAATTTCCACTATTGTTTGCTGTATGGATGACTGTATGAGGTCTGCAGGTTGTCCCGCTGCACGGTTGCACCCGGCCATCAGTTTCTATGACAGCAATATACTGAACTCTGGGTTCTTGCTCCACCTTTGCTGCTGTGCATCAGAGACCACGAATGTGCTCGAATCTCCGCGCTGTGAGTACAGTGACCTGATACACAGTCGTCCACATTCTGCATGCAGATCAGATTTTGAAATGTGAATTTCTTAATCCCATTTCATTAAAGAACTACTCTGTGTGCTCCTGAATGACAATCAACTTCTAAGCCCTGATGTCTGCCTGGTGTTTGGAAGCAGCCCACTGTGCCCAGCTCTGCATTACCCAGGCAGCAGCCCCTGCACCGCACATCCCTGTGTTCACTTGGGTCTGCTCCACAACCAATCCATGCACACACTGACTGCTTCAGATTCTTATATGCCATGTGGCAAATGCTTCCCCAAACATCGTCTATGAAGCCTGACACACTTCTGCCAGCTTGCAGCTCTGCTCTGCTGGTGTGAGGCCCAGCTGTCACAGAGCTTGTTCTGAAACCAACTGCTTGGGCTGCAGGCATGGCTTGCCATGGGCCATTCAGCTTCATGCAGCCAAGCGCATGTGCTCAGCTCACCAACTTGGGGAAGTCCTGCCTCCACAGTCGGCAGTTTGTGCCACTGAAATGCACCGACACGTGCAGAGGAGCTCTCAGATCTGCAAGTAAGGCTCGAGGTAATGGCCCCTTCTTTCAGAAGCAGCAGATAAAAATCCTCTCATTTCAGCATCTCTGCCTTGAGGAAGGAACATAGAGGTCTGGCTTTCACCTTGGTTCAAAGACTCTTACAGTACTCACCGGGAGTTCAGAGACACGTAATAGTAAAAGGATATTAAAAACCCAAGAAGTTTACATGTCTGACAATGAGCGCTAATTTTTTTTCATTATCAGATGCTACATTCCTGTGCTGGTCTGAAAAGATGCCACAGAAATGATGACACAAGACGCTACTCTGCTGCAAGATAGCCTTTTCCAGATAAATATGTCTTATGGAACGAGGCTCAAAGTTGGCATAGAAATTCAGATATTTTACAAAAATGCATTACAACACAAAGGAGCTTTTTACAACGTTCTTATGAAAGGTTTAAAAAGAGATTAAAATTAAGTCCTTGGCACGGTGTATAGCCTTGTCAAGGAAAAAAAAAATCTACATTAACCCCGTGTAGGAAAGTTGTACTTTATCTCTATTTCAAAGGCTATAAAGAACCACTTTAATCAACCTACTTGACTTTGGGGACTTACATGTCTCACTGAAACTCATGAAATCTGGCATAGCGTGATTTCCAGAACACAAAAGCCTTTAATCTGTAACCCAGCACTCTTGTACATTCAAATCCTGATACTATCTCCTTGTTAGGAAGAAAAATTGTGAATTTATCCAAAACGGGATCTCATCTCATCTAAATGATGAAGCCTTTGCAACAGTGACCTTTAACAATTGTTGTACTCAACAATAAAAGATTTTATCATCTCAGAAGCCAATGGAAACAGTATATGTTAAAAGTCCCATCTGATACACAGCCTTTTATTTTCAAGTTTTAGACACAAATACTTTGAACATTTCATTTGCTCTCTTGTCTAACACACCTTTGTTTCTTGCCTGCAGAATGAGCAGCAGGAAAAGGTAGCTTATACCTTTCTGCAGTCTGCTTGATTGTCAGGTGCAATTAGTAATGCTATCTTTTAAAAAATGCATAGGTTTTAAAACAGCTGGAGGCGCCTACAAAAGCTTCATTCTTAAAAAAAAAACACACACACGCACACAAAAAAACCCTTTATATATATGCATTTATATAATGGAAGATTTTTGCACAGATACATCAGCGTTTTACAGCAGCTGACAGCTCTGTGCTTTCCTTTAGCTGTAGCAATACAGGTATCCCAGCCTTTGGGCTGGGGCAGATCCTGAGAGCATCACAAATTGCTGTTACTTGACAAACCCTCATGGGTCAGCTCAGATCAATGTTTCAGCCCCACCAGCATGCTGTAATGTAGCCCTGCAATACTCAACTGGGCTACAGAGAGGGAAAAGCTTGAGGAGGGATGCTGGCAGCGATCCCTGTGTGTGGTGGGCACCATGCAGGGATGAGCTGCACCACCTGCACTGCTGTTCCCTGAGCTCTGCACTGTGTTGGCCTCAGCTGAAGGACCTGCTAATCCTTCTGCAACTGCAGGCCAAAAGGAGCAGCCAGAGCTCAGCCCTCCTGGTGCTCACAGGGAGGCATGTAGAGATGTGCACTTCTGAAGAGACATTACGGTCATTTGTATCTGCATTTTCTGCTTGTGTAAACACTATAAATAATGCACTTCTTTAAAAGCAGGTGGCATTAATTCATCTGTTGGAACGTCAGACCTCATACTTCTTTCTCTTTCTTCAAAGTCCAAAAGTAGAAAATAACTGCAGTGTTTCAAAGACAACATCAAAAACGTATTTTTTCCAATTTACACATAAACCAGGCTGACAAAAATGATGTGACAGCATCCAGCTCCTAAGCGAGCAAAATGGACTTCATGGGTCTGACTCTGTATTTCTTGGTGAAGTGCATATAGAAGAGAACGTTTCCATTCAGGCCCTGGTAATAAAGTTTCATACTGAAGGCCCTTAAGCTGATAGATCAGGATTTCCTTAATAACAGCCCATTTCACAAATGAGTTTTTAATTAATTTTTTTTTTCTTCATGTTTTAAGGCATATAAAAACTGCTCGTGTGCCTTTGGGATCCAACGATGGATATTTGGGGAAGAGAGAATTTTAAGAGTATGGAAACTGATTTTTTTATGCAGGCCATAATCCCAGTAGTGAGATTTGACCCAAGATTCCCACGTAGCACCTGTCTGCATGCTGCCCAAACCTTCTCTGCACTGCAATTGAAATCTCTGTTGTTTCCAGATGAGTCTCAGAATTAACACACTGAGGGATTTCCTTACTTTTTAATGACTACCATTGAACTCTGCTATCAGGTGCTGGAAAACACACGAGATCTGGTCAGAAAACAAGCAAGCAGAGGAAACCTGTGCGTCCAGGCTTGGGATCTGGTGGAGTCACTGCAACCTGGCAGGAGCAATCGAAATATGCATGCCTGCCTGCTTAGAGCAATTCGGAGCACAGAATGATGACTAAATTAAGTGCTGTGTGATTCACAGGATTTGCCACGAGGAAGAGAGGGGAGCTGGATTTTGTTCAGTAGGGAAAAGAGCATGTAGCAGAGAAAAGGAATGCAGTGAGAGATGGGAGGATATCAGGCTGAAGAAAAGAGGAAGCCTGCATATACTTGTACACCTAGGAAGGAAAACATTATTTCTTCCCTGCTATTTTATTGGCAATTAAAGCAAGTTCCTGCACAAGGCTGAAGGAGTTTGAAAAACTCTCTGATGCACACAAATTATTTGAAAGCTCTCAAACTTCCTCCCTGTTGTTAATTCTGTCTGCAGTCTGTGTTCTGACCCTTCCCTCTGCAGCTGGGAGGTGTTAAGGCATCTTGGGCACTTAGAAATGTCTGATAAGAGAAAACTCACAGCACTGCCAAATCCTTTGCTAAATCTCTCTCTCTCTTCCTTTTTTTCCCCAGTACGTCACTGAAGATTTCATAACCAAAATGTGCTTAACGAAATTCCAGATATATATCCTCTTAAAATGACAACGCTTGGAAGCAACTGTTTTTAAGGCAACAGAATATTGATGAATTAAAACCTGCCGACCCAAAGGAGCTGGCCAACTTCAGAAGGGGATTTATCTCAGTTCCTCGCAATAGCAGAGTCACAAAACACATTTAAATTTCTCAGGCTTGCATCAGTTCCTGAGACGCCGTGTACTTTTAAGGTAATGACATAATCCACTGCAAAGGGGTGTTTGCTGGGACACCTGGCAGAGGTGAGACGTGCCTGCAGGGCTACTCCAGGGCGAGCACAGAGCTGTGCATCCCAATACCAGCTCCGTGCTGGGAGCAGAACTGGGGCACTGGGATCAAACCTTCAAATACACCATTGTGCACCGCCACAGTGCTGCTGATGGGTGCACACGTGTTCCATGCTGATACAGGTACACTCATCCCATACTGATAGCAACGCTATGAGACAGGAGAGCGCAGTGCCGCACACGACAGGTGAGCAGAGGCTTATGAGATATGTGCTGTGGTTCCTGGATTTGCTCACTGCTGTGCTGAGAGCAGGCAGTGCATGGTGTTGAGGGAGCAGCCCACAGGTGCTGCAGGAGCTTTAATTGGCTGCGATTGCGCTCTCTCATACAGAGAGCAGGTGGCATTATTCTTGATTTTACACCAAGCAGTACATGTGTCCAATTTGAGAGAGACCAATAGGGTTTTTTTTTTTTTAATATTCTTTTTTTTTTTTTTTTTTTGTGACAGAAAATTGAAATCTGTAATGAAACTATCGTTCCCATTTTTTAACTCACTGGTCTTTGGCAATTTAAACTCCAAGGTCTGAAAAATTCATTACCACTAACTTCCATCAAGGGTGTTCCTGAAACCAAAATTACTTAATCAACTCAATTTAGCTTCTTGTGTAGACCTAATTCAGAAAAACTTTATCTTCTTGAATTGTTATTGCAATTAATTTCCCCCCCTTCTTTTTCTACAGCAGACGACATTTCAGTAATTAGATATTTTATAAAAATGAGTTATTCATTCAGGGTAGCTTCACTTTTATATTTGATTAATCATATTACCACCGAGGTCTGGAGTTTGTCTCGAAGGAAAGTTTAATGACCTCATTTTAATCCTTCTTTTAGCACCAGGCAGGTATCAATGAAGAGAAATAAAATGATCTATTTTTCCTTTTCTCCCCCCCCCCCCCCCATTCTTAAGATTACATTTGATGGTGCTTTCTTCCCTCTTCCCCCCCCCCGCCCTTGTGACTGACCCATTTACAAGGAAAACTCTATCTGATTCCAATTAGATTTAGGACAGAATCAGGCTAAACAGAGCCCTGAACTACGCCTTAAGAACTAATGCTCAGTGTAATGGAGAGGAACTGGAACTGTTTCTCCAAATGGCAGTTGGTTTAAAGTACAGTAGATGATTAATTTGGTGATAATTTGAAAATGAATGTACTGAAAGGATATAAACAAAACAAAAGCCACTGTAAGTTGAGGTTTTGATTAATGGAGTCTATTAGTAAGAGAATTCTATCACGGAAACCACATTCCTTTAATAAATGCATATATACACATACAGTGTAATGGAGTAATTCACATAACTGCAATTTATCTGGAGTAGGGATCTGGGTTTTATTGATGACTGTATTATATCAGTATCCATCTATGCTTCAGCTCCACCTGCACATGTATTCATTTTTGTGTATCTGTATATACACATCTTTGCATCTCTCTCCATCCTGTAGAATACTCTAAGCAGTCGTGAAGATATTTCATCCCTCCTGCCCTGTACTGCACTGATGAAACCATAGAAGAGGCTGGTGGTCCTGTCATGAAGATATGGTGAATTATTGTTTCGTTTTACTCATTTGAGATGAAAGAGGTAATAATAAAGAGCAGAAGTTGAGTATCTACAAGGGAGTACCGTGCATGGCTTGTTTCCCACAGCACAGCATTCGAAGGGTCCCCAGACACCTCCAGATGCTGTACTGTGAAGAACACACACACCACAGCCCCCTGTCCTCAGCTCCTGGCACCCCCAAACCCACTACAGGCTCTCATCCCTAGCAGTCCCAGCTTGCACGTGTGCAGAAATCTGACAACAGATGCAGGACTGAAGTCCCATCAGAACAAATTACCCAGTTTCCTCAAACTACCCAAAGAATACACAACATCTGCACCTTGGCGGGAGGCTCCCACTTAACTCATCTCCTGGGAACTGACGGACAGGTTCGCATTTCCACGGGGACCCCCATCCCAAGGGCAGCTCATGCCAGGAATGATCTCCATCACAGTGTAATTACCTCCCTGACCAAGGCCAACCTGCATGTCCACAGCAGCAAAGTCTCACAACATTCACATAGCGAGTTGTGGGCAAGGCTGAGACGAGATGGGAAAAAAGAACAATTTTTGTGCTGCTGCTGTCCTCATTTTCTACTGCTACCTCTTGTCCCTATATCTGTATTCTAATTCATTGCTTATGACAATAAACAGTGGCTTTCATCAGGACCTGCGATGTAATGAGGGGCAGAAAGCCCATTTCGAAATATAAACACTGGATTTTTATTTTGGAAAACTGAACTCATTTGTAGTTTTTAGACTTCACTGACTACATATTTAATTGAAACACACACAGAATTAGGTAGGTGCTCATGTACCCAAATGCTGGGCATATTGGATTCACTTGAATACAATAACTTATTTCAGTTAGAAGATGACAGTTCTATAACAGAACAAGCTTTACCGGGTAGTTCAGCTGAGCTTCATTTTGATTGGAAAATAGCAAGCAAATGCAGTCACTGGGGATTTTCCATGAAAGCACAATTGATTTTTAAACAATAAATCCTGTCTGCAGGACTGCACTGAACTCCTGGGTTTGTTTTTACCTATAAAACAATGCGGTCCTGTAAAATTCTCACCACACTATTAAGTCTCTCCCCTTGCCAGCTCTGACCTGCACTGTTCACCTTGATTTCTGGCTCCCGAGACAATTGCCTCTAAATTATGCCATGAGCATTTTGATGATTTTAAAGTACTGTGGCATGCAGGCTCATCTACATCCAAATGTCACTGCAGACTTTCTGAATGGCACAGGTGTAAAGTTGGGCACCATTCAACAAGCTGAATGGGCAAAGGCACTGTGTCCCTGCATGGGGACATGGCGTGTGTGGGGTTGAAGTCCAGGTCTCAGAATCACAGAAACATCAAGGTTGGAAAAGACCTACAAGATCACCCAGTCCAACCATCCACCCATCACCAGTAGTTCTCACTAAACCATATTCCTCAACACAAAATCCAAACGTTCCTTGAACATCTCCAGGGTCAGTGACTTCAACACCTCCCTGTGCAGCCCATCCCAGCTCCTGACCACTCATTCAGAAAAGTAATATTTCTGAATGTCCAGCCTAAATCTCCTCTGGCACAGCTTGAAGCCATTCCCTCTAGTTCTATCACCAGTTACACAGGAGAAGAGGCCGACCCCCAGCTCACTGCAACCTCCCTTCAGGTAGTTATAGAGAGCAATGAGGTCTCCCCTGAGCCTCCTCTTCTCCAAGCTGAACATTCCCAGCTTCTTCAGCCACTCCTCATAAGGCCTGTGCTCCAGACCCCTCACCAGCTTTGTTGCCCTTCTTTGAACCGGTTTGAGGGCCTCAAGGTCTCTTCCAGGTCTGCACACGTACCCAAGCCACGGGAGACAGTTATCTATCCATGCCTACCGGCATTCCCAGCATCAGCTGTAAGGTGTCTGTTTAGGACAGTCCTGCATAAGTATCCGGGTCCACTCTTCTGCCTGTGGGAAAATGCAGAAATCCCTTTCCTGCTGGATTCTCCTTTCAATGCATAAGATTAATTAGCAAAAGACCAGCATGCACATAGAAATGATTTCTCATACTGCTCATGTCCTGAATACTTCCTGGTGCATCTGGCTATAAATGTGCTTAGGAAACCCCAAACCACTTGCAGACTTACTTGGCTTCCTGTTTTGGTTTCCTGTGGCCATTAAAGATAATTTCTCTAAATTAGGTCTATTTACATTTTTGCATCATAGTCATTTGAAAAATCAGTATTTTTCAGCTGGAATGAAAAACTGAGGGTTTTCTCTGGCACTTGTTACTTCTGAAATCCCTGCCAAAGGCAGAGTACAGGGTGCTGGATCCTGGCTAAAGCATTTTTGCAATTCTTTGCCACTTGCAAGAAGTCACCACTATTTCCACAGCTCAAGTCAGCAATGTCTGCTGGACACTGGACAGTGTTGCTCTTTCACTGATTGATGCATGGCTGTATTTTGATTTCAGTGTTAATGCGAGAACAGATGCACAAAAAGGAAGGAATAGAATTTTGGCTTGCACTTGTTTGCTTATCTGGAATTTTGGAAAGTTTGCAGAGCAGGAGGATTCTTGTTCAAGACATCTGGATGACAACATACAGCTCTGGTCAAAAGAAAGAAATCTGAGCAGAGCCTGGCACACAGCAGTCACTGAGATAACCACTGGAATGGAAAGCTGTAGTGCAAAAAGGGGCTGGAGGTTGGCTGGTTTAGCTTCACAAAAAGACGTATCAGGGTAGAGATAAGAGAAAGTAGAGTGGAAACATCAAGATGGGAGAAGGAAGAACTATTTAAGGTGAAGCACATCTGCAAGGCACTGAGAACCTGCTTCAAATTTCAAATCACTTTCCAGACTGCGTTCATTAGCATTTTCCACAGGGCTCCAAGGAGCCAAAACACCTGCAGAGACAAAGGTCAGCAATTCTTGGCAGCGCAGTGCCAAAACATGAACTCCTTTAGCCTGGGACTCTGCCTGCGTCATTTTGCCCACGATGCACCAAGCTCATTGCTGATCGATCCCATCCTGGGTGAGCCAGGCTCTGAGATCTGTGCTAGTAATTAAACAGCCTGGTTAAAAACTATCAAGGACTGCTTCTCCTGATGCACTCACAAATGCTTGTTCTTCCACTGATTAGCTAAATCCACTTTGCAAACAGATTAACCTCACCCAGCAACACATCCCCTTCTGCTAGCAGACAAGCCTCCTCTGCTCTTCTGCTTTCACAACCAGCTCTGGCCCGTCCCAGCCCACAGGGCTCAGCACTACCCAACACTTGCTCCTAAACCTTCAGAGCTGCTCCCAACAGGAGATGAGCCCAAGAGGCAGAGGGGAAGCAGAGGCAATTCTGGAGCCAGCACTTTAAAATATTCTCTACTGGGTTCAGCCTCGGAAGAAGAGATTCTCAAAGCTGTGCCAAAGGGCAAATTTTAAAGTAGCTTTAAATAAGACCTCCTAAGGCTCAGGAGCTTAAAGAACTTGAATAGCCCAGTTTCTTCTTCTTCTTCTTTTTTTTTTTAAAAAAAAAAAAAAAAAGAAAAAAAAAAAAAAAAAGAAGAGGTTGATTGCCAGTCAGGTTTTCCCCAAAATCCACAAGCTCAACTAATTACAAGCACTTCAGCCCTGCGAAATAATATTTCCCTTACACGGGCCACTATAAAAACAAGTTCTGCACAGTAGGCAAATTTAAAATAACTTTTAATTAACATTTAAGACACAGAAGTCTGATCATGCAAATTCATCTGCATCTCCTCTCTGTGCCTGATTGTTCTTGATTGAATACGATAAAAATAGACTTTGTCAGAGTCAAGTGTAGGCACGGGTTTCTTTTTCTCCTCCTCCCCTCTGATTATGCATTTCCTTAGATAAAGTGGAAACCCTCAGATGGAGATTATCGGTACATTGGGTCAGGCTGGAAAGGGCATCCAGCTTGACAGAAGCATTAAAGGCATTTCTTCCATGAGCCAAAAAAAAGCCTCCACCTTGCGTAAAATCTCACCTGAAAGTATCCAGCACTGTTCTGTCTCAGCTGACGCTTAATCTTTGGAACACCAACACTAATTTCAGTGTGCCTCCTCTGTATCTGAGGTGAACATCTGCTCAGGGGCTCCGTTACAGATCTACACTAATGTGGAAAAAATGCAACTTGCCTGCACATAGGAGATAAATATTCGAAGGGTGGCAGAGGAATTTCCACACCATTACAAAGTGTCAGAGAACAACCGTGCTATGAGCAGCAGCACCTGCATAACGGATGGCGCACGGATACTGTAGTAGCAGGTATCTTCTAGCAGTTGGAGCAAGTTCCCTAGAGAAACTTCCTACAAGGTCTTGATGCAATGCAAAGTCCAGCTAACATTCCACCATGTCATGTCAGCTGATGATTAGGCAGGTGCAAACCCACCAAGAGTGCCACAGGAATGAATCAGCACAGCTAATCACTCTGAATGGAAAACTTGGGCATGGTAGATGAAACTTTTCCAAGGCATTCCAGAGCCCACAGGAGCAGGCTGGTCAGGCATGTCTGAGAGAGCTCCTACTGTTGCTCTGTGGCAGAGGGAAGAATTGAATCCCTCCGTTTATTTTTGCAAACTGCAATGTCACATGAAGAACACAACACAAAGAGCCGGCTGCTGAAGTCCCTTAGCTAACCAGAAGAGCATTCCCTGGCTCACAGACCTGCACTAAATCATTAAAATTGTCCAAAATAGCCGTCTATGATGTTTACAGCATCATAGGATACTCCACTCTTCTAGCACAGATCTGTTTCCCACTGAGGCAGTATCTCACGAGATATCTCCCCCCGTTAGTTGCTCTCTGATGCTTCTCAGCATGGCCAAATAGCATCGCAGATTGAGGATGCATTCAACCTCATAAAAACCAGAGCTGGAAAGGACTCAAGGAGGTCACCTCATCCTTGCTGTGCCCCAGCACGTCACAGTTTGATGCTGGTAGTCCTAGGCATGCTGGCCAGAGCTGGCCGTGACTCTGCTGATGGAGCTGCTGGGCTCAGCATTAGCAGCACATTTGAATTCAGAAATATTTCCCTCAGAGATTCTGATTTTTTTCCCCTCACCTTCTAACTTCATAATCCTTCATATGAGAACGCAGAGATTCTTCTTCCCCTGTTATTCTGTGAAAGGATGTAAAAACCCATTGATCCACTTTCACAGAAGCAAACATCCATTTTGGAGTTTTATAGGTATCTTCAATTTCTACATTTAAGGATCTTCTGTGTGATCCTACTGCTCCTTTTTCACTTCTGCTCCAGCAATGCACTGTGATCGCAGCCCACCTGGTTTTAAATGGCCCTTAAGCAAAACGCCTGGGCAGCCCATCCCTTCCTTGTGTCTGGACTTCCACCTCAGCCCCACGCAATGCTCAGTTACTGCCATGATCCCAATTTCTTGCCCATCACAGTGGCTGTGTTTTCCTCTCCTGTCCCATTATTAAGTTTTATACAGCAACATTAAATCCTGCTGCTGAATACATGGGCTGTGACACCAACATGTTGCAGAGTCCTCCCAAGCAATGTTCTTATCCAGTAATGATGAAGTCCAACCCCCCTCTGCCCCCAGCTGTATGACAGGTAATTTAGGAGCGCCATAAGATTGGCCTTTCTGTGCTTCTGGGCCGAACACAGTCACTCCAGATCCTTTCAGCTGGCAACTTCTCAAGAGCAAGCTGTTATTTTAGTTATTTGATCATTTCAATACAGGAGCATTTTTATTTAAAAATGACCATCTCTCTCCAAACATTCTCCAGTCTTAAAGGAGACCATGGCTTTGTTACCATCTGAGAGCTGTAGGTTTCCTGGAAAGAGATTTTTGCCTTTTTTTTTTTACGAGGTGTTAAAAAGCAGATCGGTCTATTTGAGGACAGTGAGGAGATTCAGCTTCATTTTAAGGAGACTGATTAGCCCAGTGCTGTTCTCTGCCAGTCAGGGAAAAACCATATTGTGCTTCCATACTCCCACAAAATTCATCCTGGCTATTCCTGGGATTACATCAAAGATGATCATTTCCATTAAAATCAGAAAATATTATTGTATTACTGTAAAATGCCCTCTGTTTTCAAATCTTTAACAAGTCCCTTGTGCATAAAGCTCTTTGGTCCTTTGTAGAGCTTTCTCTTCAGTGATTGAAATCAGAGAAATAATGGTACACAGCAGCCATGCTAAGAAGAGTAGCATCTTCTCACCCACTGGGGGTTGGACTCGATGATCTCTGGAGGTCCCTTCCAACCCCTACAATTCTGTGATTCCCTACAACTCTGTGATTTCACACAGTCCTATGTGCATTTCTCTTGATGAACTCCACTCCTTTTAGGTCTAACACATTTAAATGTAAAACACTTAGAATTCACCTGAAAGCAGATTACCCTTATCTTCCCTTCCATCAGATTCAGAAGGCACTATGAGAGACTTCACCTCTTATCTTTCTTCTGGAGCCATGACCAGACAGCTTGGGTCATCTGGAACTTGTGCTTAAATGATGTGGCCACTAGATGTCATTCCTTTTTCACTCAAAAGAAGAGCTGTTCACCTGGTAGAATAACCTCCTTGCCAAATATTAGCAAGCTTGTATGGTTGTACTGAAAGTCTCATTGCCCGGGAATTGCCAAACTCTGCGACACAGCCCCTAAAAGCCTTCCCAGAGAAAACAATTCTATGCTGGCACGAGAAAGGAACACGTGCCCTAAGCTTTGCAGCACATTTTTGTGGCTCCCCACAACCATATGTATCAATATGTAAGGAGATATTTAATGACAGCTTTGCGCTACAAAGCTCAGTGTGTTCACTATGACAGATAGGAAGCACATGTGCTGTTGTAAAACCCAAGCTCTACGGGCTGGAACAGCAACACAGGCTGCAGGCTGGCAGCCCATTTCTGACTCAGGAGAAACCTACTGCGGCCCTTCTGAGAATCCACAACACAGTCACTTCCACTGCCTGGAAGATGAGCACACCGTGCCCAAGAGCCCAGGGCTCAGAACTGTAGGGGCTGGAAGGGACCACTGAGGCCCCTGTAGTGAGATGAAGGCAGGATCCCACCACCAGCATGAAGCCCAACTGGACCCACGGTGACATCAATTGGGCTTTGCACGACTCCCTGGAGCTCTGTTGCATATTCACAGTTTGTAAGGGTGTAACTAAGGAGAAACTCCAGCACTACATGAATAAATATTTGCATATCCTGTAAGGCGAAATGAAAATTCAGAATAATATAAATAATAAACACATTCCTGAAAGAACGTTCAGTGACACGAGCACAATGCAGCTTTGACTTTCTGTATTCTCAGTGATCTGGTATCAGTTCTAGACAAATCATTTGCTCCTCCTGGTTTACAATGATATGAATATAGACAGTGGCTACACAGTGCTTTCTCATTTATTACCATGTAGATCTCTATACTTCTTTGTGGTTATTATGCACGTTTTGGATGTTCTACCTATATGGATTACGCAGGCTGGAAAGAACAAGACCACATTGTGTCTGCTTCTGTCTTTTCAATTTGATCTTAATCAGCTCTAATTTGCAATCTCTCTATTTTTCCTCTTTCTCACAAGTAATAAATACTTGGAGCACATGAGAACAGAACAGAGAAATACTGTGCTAATAGAAGTAACATCTTAAACTGATTAAAAGCAGATGTAGTGAAGTACGTCTACACACTTACTGCCGGCACACACAAATACATCTGTTAAAGCTATCAGGGTAATACAAATTTCCTGGATAACTGTTACCATTTAGAGTATTTACAACTTCTTTGAAATCATATCCAGGCTACTAAACCCAAAATATCTCTTACTGCTCCGGATTTCACTCATAAGTAATAATAACTCTGAGATGTCTACAGCTGATTGCTGTGAAACAACTGTATCCTCTTTGGGGCAATCAGACATCGTCTGTTTGCCACATTATTTCAGCTCCTTTAGTACCTCACTGAAATTGGTCGCCAAATAGGTTTGCTATCCCACAGATCATGCTAGCTTCCTTTACCCATCTATTGCCTTTCCCCACCACCCCCCTTAAAAGTCTTTGTTCCACAGATTGATCAAGTTTGTCCTATCTGCCAAACCAGCAAAGGGAGCCGACCGGCACAAACATCCCGAATCACAACCACGCTGTGTCTGGGCACTGCTGTGCTGATGTTTTGCTACTTACAGTGCTGGTCGTGAATTCAGGGGGGTTGTCATTCACATCTGTCACTGTAATGATTGCAGTTGCTGTGTTTGAGAGACCGTAGTTAAGATTTCCTTCCATATCTGTGGCTTGAACGATGACTATGTACTGCTGAACTTTCTGGAAAGAAAAAAAAAAACCAAACAGAAGAGAATGAAAAAAGGCATCCTGTAAAATGTCTGTTTATTTTCCATATATAAGTTCAATCTTAAGGCTGACTACAAAGTTAGATGGACCTGAAATGCTAGTAAGAAAACATAAAATTTTCCACTGCATTTTTGAAGCAATTTTCACATAGATTGGTGGTTATCACCTGTTTATAGGAAAATAAAAGACCTTACAGGCAGAAATACTTGGCTTAGACAGATATTTTTGCTAATTTTTGAATGTTTTCAGCAACATTAGTTTGTATCTTCTGAAAACAAGTAGAAATTTGGCTGACTTTTTTTTTTTTTTTTCATCAAAAAAGTCACCAAACACATTAATAATCCCCAACTGACAGCAGCATTGCCTCATGTCACTCCAACTGGCTCTGCTCACACAGTTCAATGCCTTTTGACACTTAAAATATCTTCCCTGTTTCAATCCATAACAAAATATTCATTAAAAATTCTCATTTACTTTGAAGAATGAAAAAATCTTGCAGAGCAAACCATCTTGCCAAGCTACCCACATCACACTCAGGGCATATAGAACACTTAATCATGGAATCATCGGGGTTGGAACAGACTGTCAAGAGCACCCAGTCCAACCATTAGCCTGGCCAACTGTAATACTACGATGGGATGATGATAGCAGGCTAGCAAGGTCTTCAGCTACAGCAAATGAGAACCAGACCAAATGCAGCAGCCACAGGCGCAGAAATAAAGGAAAAGAGCCGCTAACCTTTAGGAAGGCCTCAGGTAGGCAGAGATCTCCAGCAACAGAAGCCCTTGCCTCCACTGCCAGCCCTTAAATGAGGTCTGGAAGAGGTGGATCCTGGCTCCAGCCCTTCTGGTCACTCAGGTGCAGCTGAGTTTCTGTGGTTTGGCCCTGCCTTCCCACCAGGTGCTCCACCACTGTTTCAGGCTGTGACTTAGCATTCCCACTACACTAACTGAGTCCCACCACTAACCATGACCCTCCATGTCACATCTCTTAAATTACCTCCAGAGATGGGGAATACACCTCCTGTTCCCATGTGAGCTGGGACACCAAGTGGTTCTGGCAGAGCAATGGAGAGCCCAAAGGGTGCGGATATGGAATCACAGTGTTACACTGGAAAAGCTTTGTGCAAAGCCAAGTGGAGGGTCTCTAATGGGAGGAAAGAGCTGCCCAGAGTGGCTGCGTGCTGAATGAGTGCTGGCTGCTGGAGTCTGGCTCTGCTACTCCAGGGCCGCCCTTTTGCTTTGCTGACGTTACATCTTGTGCAAAATGTCACATGCTCTTTGAAGTTTCACATGGTGAAAATTAGGTCTGTTAGGTCTGCTTACTCCCGTAACAGCGTTCTTGAGCTGCCAAAACTGCTTTAATTCTGTAATTCTTCTGAGCTACTAAAATAACAGAAATCTGAATTCTAGCTTTATCTTGATTCCAGCACTTTTAAATGACAGATATTAATCTGCTAAACTGACAAGACATCACACATAAGAATTCATCAGCACCTTACAACTGGAATATTTTATGGAAATGGACTTTCATTATTTCGTGCTACCCATAATAAAACATGAAGGAGAAACTCTCGCCCTTGTTTTTTCCTCGTGCAAACATTGCCATTCATTACTCCACTTGTAAAGCACTGCTAACTGTAAGGCTGAAATGCCCTATGAATGAATCTGTCTTATTAATCTCAGATTTACAATCAAGCTTTTTTATTTAACTAACTGCTTCTCACTAGCATTGCAGCACAGTGTTAATAAAATAGCCAGAACAAATTCAGAATGCCACATTAAAGAAACCTACAAGAGAGATTGCATTGACCAAGAGAATACAAAGCCAAAAATGAAAACGCCCAGAACTGAGTAAGGTACACATGCAGCAGCCCCAAGAGCTGGCTCATATGGATGGGAAGAGGGAAAGAAAGCACTGGATGGGCACTCTGTCCCAGGGTTGGTGGCAGCTGCAGCGGTGGGGACCCAGCCAGAGGCCAACTGATGCAAGCTTCACCAAAGCTGTGCTCATTTCCATCAGATGAAGACACGACTGTTGTGTTAGGAGCAGAAGAGTGATCTGACCTGGAGAAAGATGTTGGCTGGCATGTGAAGTTGTGTCAAACATGAAAACTTGTAACTGAAAGTAGGCTGAGATTTGTCAGCCCTTTAGGCACTCAGTTGCCATCCATTCCCATCTTCATCCGAACGCCTCTGGTGTGGGCAGATAAGGGTGGCACACTCAAACACCTAGTTTAAATTTATAACTAATTCAATCTTCAGTGAGATTGGTCCCAGCAGATAAGAAATTACTGATTTGTTTTTTTGTAGCTAACCTTTCTGCTTTTGTGCATTAAGCTGATTTTATTGAACTATTCAATCAATTTCAATTTCAACATGTCTTTCCAATTTGTCACCACATCTCCAGGGGCATTTCAGTTTGTTGTCCTACTGTTAGTATTATTGTTGCGACTATTAAAAAAATAGGCAGTCTCATGCCCCCTAGCATATGAGACATTTTCTTGATGGGGTTTTGATCACACAGAATAATTCTGATCTTCTATTCCTTCGCAGAAGTGACATTCTAAATAGAACAGGATAAAAAATACAGCATGGGGGTTTCATCAGATGGCCTTAACCCAGAGAAATGAAATAGTTTCTGTATCCTTGCTCTGATGGTGATGCTGTGGAACCAAAGATATGAGCATCTGCCCTCAAGGGGTAGGCTAAAAACCCAGCCCACTGAAGTCACTGGAAGGCCCAGTGGCTGGTATTTTTAATAAATCTAGCAAATCTTCATGCTAGAGGAAAGTAAATGTGCTACTTCTACATAAATCAAGGGAAAAAAAATAGCTGATCTTGATAAGTGCAGAGCTTTTAGTCTGACCTAAAAACTAAGAAGAGCTTTTGAAGGAAAAAATTATGAAGGAAAGAATAATTTAAGCAATTGCAGCAGATCTAATCTGTCTGCTCTCCTGTCAATCATCTGATACAGTGCTACAAAGAAATACATCAGCTAAATTTCAGAGGTTGGGAATCAGTTGGTCAAGTGGTTAAGGTTGTTAAAGGGCTTGGTTAAAAAGCTAGGAATGCCTTGTACACAGAGAGGGAACAGAGAATCAAACAACAGAAACGAGAAGAGATTTAACAGTACAAAACAGAACAGAATGCAGCAAGGGACCAAAACTCTGTAGACAGCTGGTTGAGGGGACATGAGCAGGACATGAGCACAGAGGATGGGCCCATGTCCTGACCCTCACTGTGCAGCAGGGACAAAAGCCATGGGCACATGCATTGCGTGCAGTGTAGACCTTGCAGATACAGCAATATTCACTCCTTGGGCCAAACTCTGAGGATCTGACATCTGGATGCTGTGCATAATCCAGGTCACTTGTATGAGCAGCCCAGACCCGACCAGGTGCTGGGAGTGAAGAGCCCATCACCAGAGAAGAGCCCAGAAGAGCCTGGCTTGTTTGGTCTAGCAAATGAAGGCTGCTAGTAGATATGATTGCTGTCTATAAATATCTCAGGAGGATAAACACTGGGAAGGCTAAAGAGCAATTTAAACTAAAGGACAATGTTGACACAAGAACAAATGGGTATAAGCTGGCCATGAATAAATTTAGGCTGGAAATTAGTAGGTCCTTCACCTCTAAAGCTGTGGGATGCTGGAGCAACTGTCTAACACAAGGTCTGGGGAGAAAAAATGTTCAAAAAGTATATTAAATCAGGAGTAGAGCCTTTTGGGTCTGAGTGGAAATTACGACAAATTGAGCAAAGCAGAAACCGGTTCTTTCTGTATTCTTTATGTTCAAACAATTTTTGAAGATAAAAAAGCCCATCAAACCCCACCCCTTTCACAAGGTTTTTGTATGATCACTTCACAGTGATCTGTATCACCAGACCAGCACTTACACAGGCATGGAGAAAGGAAGAGATGCCCCCTCCAAGCGCAGCTTTGCTCTGGCTCTGCCCATTGGGGTGCCAGACAGCCCCATGGATGCTGCCTCGCACTCTGGGCACACACACAGCACTACTGAGACAGGCTTTGAACAAATCATATTGAAAGAAAAACATCTAAAGAGCAAAATAGTTTTTAAATGAAATTGCAGCAATAAAGTGCTATCTGTGAACCCAACTTTCACATATGTGTGCCCAATAATTTTAGGAATATGGCTGCTCCTGGATTACTCATGCAATTAATATAAATCATACACGTGCTGGGTAACTGTAGGTGCCAAAGTCCAGAGATGTGGTAATTATGTGATTAAATTAATCTTCATTACGGACAAAGGGTTTGCAAAATTAGGACCTGCATTTTCAAAGCTCTGTACAAATATTGTCCAATTAATTACCACTTCCTGGGAAATGTATGACTCACTAAATTTAGCATCCTGTCTAAAGCAAATAAGGTTACCAGGATGTTACAGTGGGATTTATTGAGAAGGAATCTATTAGTGAAAGAGACAGAAAATCTGAAGTTGGAAAAAAAGTCCCATTTCCTCTCGTGGCAATCCTCACCTGTTCTTTATACACTTTTCCATCTCCCCTGCCTTTTGCAATGCCAATGAGAGGAACATGCCATATTCCTCTGGCTTCCTTTCTAAATCATTTCTTCATGTGCTGGTGAAATTTTGATGCTCACTTCTTTGGTATACAACAGTAGCTCATGAACACAGTAATAAATACTGCACCACAGCTGGGAAAGTCGATTTGAAAAGAAATACCCCAGACAGTCACATGACTTCAGCAGAAGTGCTTTATCCAAAAAGATTGAATGAGCCATCATTTAAACAAAGCCCACAGGCAGAATCTTGAAAGTATCTGCAATGCTCCCTCTGGTTAAATATAAAGGCAGATTTCCAGAAGTAGCCCCTGTGCTGGAGGCTCAGAGGAGGCAGCTCTGCTGGCAATGTCTGCAGTTCTGTCTTGATGTCCAGCTCGAGCCAAGCCTTTGATGGAGCGTGACCTTTACTTTTCCCACATACAGCATAGCACTTTAGCAGGCATGCAGCACCCTCAGCAGACTTCAGAACCCGCAAGTCTTAATACACAATCTGAGCTAAAAGGATGCACTTTGCTTCATCCCAACATCTCTATACAAGTACAGCCACCCTCAGAAGTGTTCTATGCTACCAGGACAGGGACAGAGGATCCCACTTCTAAAATGGGCCACTTGATGTTGCACAACCACAAATAGATAGGTTTATCTTCTCTGTTTGGCTGAAGCTGTGTTTGCTTTTCTTCCCAGCATGGCACAGCACTTTCCTGCCACAAGCATCTGGGCACTTTGGGTTCTATGAGCTGTCAGCGAGCTGGGATGGTCCTTGGTCTAACTCTACTGATGCCAAAGCTTACTCTCCTGGAAATGGTGGTGTGCTAATTCAGCTGTTTCTTCCCTAAAAAAGGTATCAATGAGAAACACCCTGCCTTCTGACATGCAGGTCAAGACAAAGGACAAAGGTCTTGAGGCCACAAGCTCACCTCTGGATTTTCACTTGACATGGCACATATAGTGACAAGTGACCATTAACAAGCAGCTTTCAGCCAGCAGTGTGATTAGCATCTAAGAGTAAGTTTTCTTTCCTCTCAGCACCTGGGCCTCATAACCTGTGGTATCTCACACCTTCACTACTCCTTGCTTCCTCTCTTCTCTACTGCACTTTAAGACAGTATTTTAACATCACAGAATCATGGACACATTACGGTTGGAAAAGACCACAAAGATCCCCAAGTCCAACCCCAACCAATCCTGCTGTGTCCACATCTCTCAGTACCACATCTCCACAGCTCTGGAACATCCCCAGAGATGGTGACCCCACCACATCCTGGGCAGCTGTACCACTGCATCACTGCTCTTTCTGAGAAGAAATATGCTGTTTGCAGGTTTATTTAACTCGCTCAAATCCAGCAGTGACAAAACCAATCCCTTCAGCTTGGCCCAGGGTGAGTGTTGAATTTTAAGTGCAAATGTGCCCTGTTACAGCTCAGTAGCTATTTTCTTTTCCATGTGGCTGCTTCAGAAAGCAAAATAACACCTGGCAGTGTGTACAGCAGCCAGCAATAGCTACCCCTTCACTTTCATACAAAAGCAGAAGGAAGAGTTAGGTTACCTGAAAAAAGTACTATTGCAGTGACTTTACAAAATCACAGAGAGCTGGAAGACCCTCCAAGAGTTTGCTCTGCTTGGCCTCCCAGCAGCTTCAGACCAAGCAGTGCAGCTCCTGCTGCCCCTGGCTGCTCTTTTTGTGCTCCTCAGGCAGTGGCAAGTGAGAGCAAAACCCCTCCCTAAGCATACCTCAGGTACAGCACTGCACTGATGGTTGCCGCCTGCCTCCTGCATCCACAGCCATGGGCCAGGACAGATGTGAGGTGGATTGAATTGCTCACCTCCCCAGTGTTACTGTGGGAGCAGCATCCTGCTGAAGAGCCAGCTCCAGGAGTGCTGTTATCGAGTGAGAATCTCATCTCCAAAAGCATCCTGCTAGTTGTCAGGGATACCAAGAAAAGCTTGGAAATATCAACTCCAAACACAAAAAAGCACCAAAACAACAAGGAACTGCAGCGGGGGACATCCACATAACTGAAAATGGTAACACAGAGTGGTGGTCCTGGTGGACCATTTTCCTTATTTTCTTAATGTTTTGTGCTAGCAATACTGTGCATGGGAAATACTCCACAAAGCAAGAACAGAGATAGCTTTGAGTGTGATTCATCTGAGTTATCCTTTTTTTAATTTTTATATTTGAGCGATGTTTCTTCCTGGTGGACTGGACACTGAGCCTGGGATCTCAAGGCTTTGGAAAACAGCCAGGCTGAAACCTCACAGTTGTGGAACACATTAAGAACAGCAACGCAGCCACTCCTGGCCAAAGAGAGGGACCTACTGGAAACTGCATCCACCAAAATGTCAACAGACCCAGATGCTCTGTGCACAGGGTTTGCTATGCTCTGACCCAAGCTGGTCCACCCATAAGGCAATGGCGCATTCTCAGATTCACTGCATCCCAGGTTAGTACCAGTGCAGGCTCTGTTTAACCCACACTAATTCTAGGTTTGGAGTTGCAAAAGGTGAGTATGACAAGAGGTCACAAGCTTTTTATCTGATATTTCACCACAAAAGAATGTCAGAACCTTAACCAGGAAAACCACAACCCACCCAATTCTTTTATCCTATCTGAAATATCACTTTAAAATCAACCTAATTCTTTGGAGTTCACTCAAAATCTAAACTGTACCACAATTCTGAAGACTGTGACATTATTTTCCAGTTTTGGAAGGTTTTATAATATGGACATAACATTTTCTTTTTTTTCACTCAGCCTTGGAAAATTAGACACCAAGCCTGGAGCAAATAGAAAATAGAGACTGGGCTGTTTTCAGAAGATAAGTATGAAAACAACAATAACGGCAGAAGAAGTACCCACTGTTCTGTCTTGAAATGTTTTATTTACTGATGTTGCCACTGATGGACCTAATCTGTTTCCATGCCGCAAGCAATTCCATAAAGGCACCTGGGCCGAGTCTATTGAAGCTATTCAGGCACTACAGACTTACCTGAAAATTATTATCAGAATTATTACCAAAATTGTTATCAGAAAACCCACTGTAAAAATATCTGTAGTCCTTGGACAGTATTGAATTTTTTGAATAGGAAGACTGTGAGTAAATGAGCTTCTCATATGGTTCTTATTTAATGCGTAAATTAGAATCACACAATCATTAGAAATGGGTTATATCTCACTTTTCAGTGATCAAAACTACAGATCAGACGCAAGACCACAAGGAAGAAGAATAAGGAAAATAAATTACATGCTGCTGATTGTCGGCACTGATAGACATGCGAGGGGGTGACAGTGAGCTGGTACGAGCTACAAATAAATTTCATTAAGAAAAGGAGAGATGAAAAATATCTTGGATAATGCATTTTGATTATGACTACCACCACTGAGTTGGTGCCAAAAAAGAGGTGGGCTGTGATTAAGGCTGTAGGCTGCAGCATGGGTTCCTTTTGCATTTTCCCAAACACTCCCCCAGTGACCTTTAGTGGGTCATTTAATTTTTCTGTGCCTCCAAGAAATTGAAAATAACACTTCAAAATGAAATGAAAACACTTTCTTATCTCATAGTGATATCGTGAGAATAAAATCCTTCCGTTTGCAGAGCAGTCGGGCTCTGTGAGGAGGAGAGATGCAGAAGGACCCATCTCAGAGCCCTTCTGCATCCATGCAGCACTGCAGGAGCGCTCCTTTGGACTTCAGCATCAGCAAGAAGCAACTCAGACAATGCTTTCAATTCACGTCAATGTTTTGCAGGCTTTGTTCCCCACAGATGTCAGGTCATCTTGCAAAGCACTTAAAAGGAGACCTGAGGAATAAACCTTCCATCTTTTGGCTGAGGCAATTTTTGTAAAACCATGAAATTATGTCCAGCTTCTCCTGGACAGGAAGAGACAAGCAATAGCTCAATGTCTAGGTGGTCACAGAGTGACTGTCGCTGCTGAGAGGTGCCCTTTGGAAAATCTGCCAGCATTAAATTGATGCTGCTTGTGGTTTGTGTCTGCCACTTTTTGACAAAAGGAGAGAGAGTTGAGAGAGGGGAAAAAAACCTAAAAACCCCACGCAGACCACAGGGATGGGAAAGCAAGCAACAATCCGAGGAAATTCTTTGGACTTGCACAAAACCAAATCCTTCCTATAGTGTGTATCATCTTGGTGGTTACCCAAAGGCCAGGCTTATGGAAAAAAAATATCCTCATTATGTCCATTGCACTTTTATATACCACAAAACCTTTACTCTCAAACACTGCCAGAGCAATTTAATAAACAGGGAGAATGCCTTAATGTATTCTGAAACCTGAAAACCACCCATCATTAGCCCCACATGCTGTTTTCCTACTTTCTCTGCTTTAAGCCATTTAGCTGTTACAGCTGCTTTCCTTGTAAGCCTGACTTCTGTTTTTATCAGCCTGATTTGTTTTCTGGTCTATCTGACTTGATTAAAAACAGGACGAAAAGCCTCTCACAATCCAGGTAAAACTGCCTTCTTTAAGCTCTCTTGGGCTGGAAGCATGTAAAAGATCATCAAGAAGATCAGCGTAGGTGAATAAATATTAATAACATTGCTTATAATTTATACTTGGTCTCATTTTTTTGTGCAGACAGGCTCAAAATTCCACGCTCGTGGCACTGCTGCTATAGCCAAACCTCTTAATTCTGAGGTTTTTCCAAATCCTATCAATGCATCGATTAAAAAAAAACAACACAACACAAACCAATGTGATACATATTCAGTGTAATACATTCAAACCATTTTCTCTACTCCTGTCTGTTTAGCCATGGCAGAAGGGTGGCAGTCAGGAGTCAAACTTTGAGAATCGGTATGGTGTTGACTCTGTATGGTCTGGATAATATAAACACATTTGGTGCTATTCATTATTAACTGCTGAGAATTATTCCATTACTTTTAAGAAAACAGCTCAGCTAAGTTCTTGCTAGCTGCTATCACATATGCCTTCACCCCTATGAATTGAAAGGAACATTCAAATAATGGAGGAATGGGTTATAGTTGGAAAAGCAGCTGATTTAATTAAATTTGGCAGAATGAAAGGTTAGTGGAAAACAGTCAAATAACTGCAAAGAGATTAATGTGAGATATTCCCTATTGTATTTCCCTTAAGAGCTGTTTTACACAGTATGGGTGGGGTCACGTTGTGTCGATATGCTGAGAGAGAATGTGACAGAATTACTGGAAAAGAAACTTGGTTTGGTTGTGAAGCCGGAAATACTAATGGGGGTTCTGTCAAAGACAGCTCTGGCTTTGCTTCCCTGGCTTTCAAGAGGGCTTTGCTCTCCCAGGTACTGTGACAAATACCCAGATGTGATCAGCTGGGCTGGGTAAGTGAGTGGGGGCACAACTGGAAGACCATCATGAGAACTACACCTAGGAGTAACGTGGGTCACTATGTTCTGTCTATGAGATTGGCCCCGGTGATGGAGTGCCACAGGACACACAGCAAGGAGTCCCATCTGCCCCCACCAGTCCTCTCCTCCCCAAACCCACAAAAATACAGCAACCACTCTGTTAAAGCAGCAGTTCTAGGGCTGCTTTGTACAGCAGCAATCCGGCAGTCCCTGTAGCACGGCTGATCCCTGAGCCAACCCACAGGCTCTGCTGGGGAGGGAAATGTCAGCTCTTGTGTGAAAGCAGGTGCAAGGGAGGAGATCTGCAGTGCTGTGGGAAAAACAGACCAAAGCTCATCCTGTGAGTGGGAGAATGCTCCATGACATGAAACAATGATGTCTGAATGCGAACAAGATTTGATCTTGTTCTGTATGTATACATTAATAACATCAAAGACATAATGCACGAGGAATCAAAATCTGCATCGATTCAATGCTTCGTGGTTGCACTCCGTCTTGGAGGAGAAAAAGGGATACAACCCACACTGAACCTGATGGACAAAATCATGCAAGAACAGAGCAAAATACAGTAATAAATTCTGGGATAACTTAACAATGCAACATAGCTACAATCACTTGAATGTTACAAATCACTCACTGAACAAGATCTAGGATTAATGGAGGATAAAATGTTATACTTTGGAAGCAAGGCACTTTGGCAGTGTTTTAGAAGCTAATGATCCTAATGTTTATCTGTAGATGTACTAGATAAATACAAAAGAAAGATTTTTGTTTAATTAAACACTGCACTAATGGATCTGAGTGAAGCCATGTGTACTCTTACAAAAGGAAGGCCTCCAAATAAAGGCAATTTTTGCAGAGAGCAGTCAGCAGCACGGTGCTCACTATGGAGCCTTGCAGCACCCTGGGGTGCAACACTTGGAGGATGAGAAGCAGATAGATCTCATAAAAAAATCGATGGCTACATTGACAGCCATAGGTTTGCAATGGAAAGTGGCTGCGGGGAATTTGAGCTTTTGATGACAATGTCTGCAACTTCTGTGGTTTGGTTCAACTCTATGCAGAGCTTGCTGCTTCGGGGAGTAACGACCTGTACAACTCAATGCACTGCCTGCTTGGAAGGCTTCCGACAAGATAAAAAGAAAAAAAAAACTGGGGAAGTGAGGAACAAACAGCTTCATGATGAACTAAGAAACTGCTGATAAGCGAAATGGCAGAAAAGCCGGGCTGGCAGAATGCCACTGCGAGCGTTCTCTGCGATGTGCAGGAGTTTTCCTTTCCGTATTGGGGCTGTCAGCCTTAATCGGATCTCCCAGAGCAGCATCACTGTCTGTCCAGGTGAAACTACAGAAAAAGCAATCGTTATCATCATGGAAACAAGCACTCCATGTCAGCCATGGGAGGAGAAGGCGTTTTGTTAAGAAATGACTCCAGAAGTGTTTTGATGTACACAAAGTATGAAAGGTAAAGCCTGTATTTACTAATTTGATATGGGAAGGAGCAGACCAAGAAGGATTTTCTATAATCCTTGAAGGCCCCAGATGTAAAAGAGACCTTTTCCAGGGTAACGTGGGCCCTTTCCGTGACCAAATGCACAAGGACTGTGAGGTGGCCACAAGCCATTTCCATAACTGAAGGCAAAATTTAATTTTCTCAGATCACAGCCTTAATCAAACAGCATTTAATTTCTATGCTTTTTGTCATCTAAGGGATGCATGGGATTTCTGCAAGTGTCAAAGGCTTTTAAGTGACCAGAAGCATGTTCCATCTCAGCGGGGGAAAACTTAAAATGGAGTCAGCTCCAGAGAGACTCCATTGCCAACCAACCAGATTTGTGCAATGTGGAATTAACTTCACCTTGCCACAAGGTATGAAAGAGGAACTTGCCAACTGTCTTTATGTGATAAAATGTAATTTTTGCAGTTACATAATTGGAGAAATGTAGCAGATTTTTGGCGATTTGCTGCAAGAGGGAGTTTCAGCATTTCAGTTCTCTCTAGTTCTGGCTCCATTTCCTCTTAAAAAATGTATGGAAGAGCTGAATTTCATGCAAGAAGCAAAATGACCCTGAATTTAGTAGCGTACATTATAAGACATTCAAAAATAACAGACTGAAATGAAAAATCGCAGTGCACAATTCTGCCAAGATAATTAACCCATGACCTGATCATCTATGACGCTGCACTGACGAGCTTACTGCTATGCTGTAAATAATGCTGGCATATTTTATTTTCTTTGCAGGCACAAATATTGACAAATTCATCCTCATTAAACTTCTGTGAACTGGGAATTATCCCCACTTCTCAAATGAGGAACAGACTGAGGAACTAAGGCTATCTTTGTAGAGGCATTCATCAGTTTGGGGAGCCCGGGCTGAGATGCTAAATACAGTTTTAAGCCTTCTTCACACACAGAAGTAGAGCAATATTGATCAAACCCACACTGGCAATGTTACTTCCTCTCTCCTCGCCCTTAGCTGAGACTTCTATGTGCAAGAAACGCCCTTTTGCTGAGATGCACCGATTTCCTGAGCAGAATTACTTATGAAAGAAAGAGATTTTTTGCCATTCTAACTAGATCTACTGCAAAGTTTGGCATCCCTTTATATTCCTAACTAGAACTAGCCCAGCAAAAAGAAAGTTCAGATTAAGAATATATACAAATTCTATTCTGAGACAAGCTGTGGTACAGATCTACGGTGCTTTAGCCACATCTCAGGGCCTACTCCCACCTCCACTCACAGCCCATCTCAGGCTATCACATGTTAGTTGCTATCTGTCCAGGCTACCTTAGCTGCAAATGATAGTCCCTATTCTAGTGCTGATACTTTCTGAAAATTAGAAAGGAAATGGTATGATCCAGTATGAATAACTCCTCAGAACTAAGAGTTGCAATGCTGTCCACCACTGGGGCTCCACATGGAACTGGTGAGACCATTCCCTCCATGCAGGATGCGCAGGGAGGACTCGGCCCCTGGTCTCTCCTAAGAAGGAGAGATTGCTATAAGCGTGTGTCAAAAGTTTTGTGAGACAGATTAACTGCCCATGGGGAATAAGGTGAGACTGTGAAATATATGTAATTTTATCGCATTTGTGTCCCAGAGGTGAAGAGGTTTTATCTCATCCCACCAATTGTGGTGTTTACCTTGCTCTCACTTAATGGAAGCTGTATGGATTTTTTATTTCTTTCTTCTCGTGGCAAATGTCAGAACAGTCCAAGTTTAGAAACATTATTATCTGACAGCAGAAACAAAGCACTAACTCAAACCAGCTGCAACAGGTCCTTACTTCGAGTCTTCAGGGTCTCTGACTAAACCATCAGCCCACAGAGTCATTGATTCAGATGATAGATCATGCCCTAAATGAAATCAGTCCTATTGCTGGGAAGGGGCAGGTGTGGAGCCACGACACCCATCACAGGGATGCTATTCTCACCACTTTGAACAGAGCAGAGCATCCCAGGCTGGGCACACTGCTGGCAATGCTCAGGGTACACCTGAGGGAAGGCAATTAGCCAGGTAATGCCATTCTGCCTGATGACTGAGCCCAAGCTGAGGGCATGCTGTCGGTGCTGTGGGTGGGCATGGGGAGGGATGCAGGAGCATCTACTTGGGTTGTTTTCTCATTGGCTTTTCTGGGTACAGTGAAGCCTGCTGTGTGCAGCTGCACAGGGGCAGGTTTCTGCTTTCAGTGCTGTGTGTACAGCACAGGGAAGGATCTGGGCTTGGTAGTTTTATAGAAGAGAAAGGAGAAAATAAACAAAATCAACAAATGGAAATCCTCAGCCGGAAAGGGACATATTGGTTATTTATTTAAAGTGCTGCTGAGGTCTAACGCAAATTTTCAAGAAGCATTCCATTTAGTACTAGCAGAGGTTTATTTAGCCCATGTTTTCTGTTTGTTTTCAATAATTTTTCATAGCAAAACACATTTGCTACCAGTGCTCATGCCTAGCACCTTTGATTGTATATTCCCCAGCACTACCCTGGTTGCTACGGAGACAACAGAGATGCCACAAACAGCAAAGCTCTTCAGGTGTGGAAGAAATGCACAAAGGAGAGAACCGTCCCATGTAAATGAGATCTTTCTGCCCTTGTACACAGGTGTGGAAGATGGGTGAGGGCTATAGGATGTACGATGAGGTGGGCCCTGCTTCTCTCCTTGCCTCCACAGCACCGAGCTGCTTTTCACACTGCACAAAAAGCCACGTACCATATCATTCTAGACTCAATGCCAAAGAACATTTTCTACCTGGATTTGAATAATGTGAATATATTAATTAAAGTTGATAATGGCTGATAATGATTTCCATCAGCAGTAGAATGATGCTATATTTATCATTATCTCTGAGATTCTCATACCTCGCTAATTTATACAGAGAAGACTTGAAGTAACGTGACTTGCCATCTTAACAACTTCTCTGATAACACCTTTAAAGTAACAGAACATTGTTTCCTCAGACAACTGAGTCTGTTTCTTGTTATGTGATGGAAAGCAAAGAGAGGAGATCAAAACCCCAAGGTTTCACTTTGAGCTGGTTACCCTTCAAAAGGAGCTGATTTTGAGATGCCACAGCATTGGCAAAAATCTATTTGAGAACCATTTAGCATTTGTATTTATTACAGACATAGACTGCAGACACAAGTAGGGCTAAAAGGAAAAGGATATGGAGAGAAGGAGGGCTGGAACTGCCTCTTGGTCCCATCCAAGATCCAGCAGGAAATACTTCAGAACCTGGGAGCCCTGCACATGTCTTCCCTGGTCTGAGCAACAGTACTCAAGCAGAGCTCTTTGCACACTCATGGTTTGGGATTGGTGGCATGCATGGCTTCTCCTGGACTTCAGGAAAGCAGCATCTTCCCTCAGGCTGTGCTCAGAGGTCTGTCAGAAGAACTCTTCTTTGGCAGCAAGAAATAAGAAACTTCTTGCAAAAGCAAGAAAGGGTGAAGCAGGAACAAAGCTGGAAGATGTCTTCTGCAGCTCAGCCTTTGGGCTGGATGGTGACGAATGCCTGGGATCTTCCCTTCAGGAGGAAAAAGAGGAGAAGCACCCAAAGCCTCATACTTCTCCAGTTGTGGATCACAAAAGCCTAAACCCAGTGGGGTAGAATTCACGGTACAGCCCGTGGAGAAGGAAATGTACAGAAATGCATTCAGACACTGCACACAGCCAGGAACTGTGCTCCCATGGCCCTGGAGCTTACAAAAAGCTGAACCACCTCTGACTTTGGAATTTTTTATTTTATTTTATTTTTTAAAATTTTAATACCAAGTCACTGCATATACACCTGCAACTGAAAATTCTAGGGGAAGAAAAAAAAAAAAAACACGGAAATAAGCATTTGCTGCAAAACACATCCCAGCTATATAATGTGCATTCATAAAATATGCAGAACAGATTCACTTTTAGCTAGGGCAAGACTCAGATGCAACTGAGAAACAGAGACCAAAAGAGCTTGCAATACAAAATAGGAAAAAAACATCCTGGAAACTCAGTTCCTCAAAGCTGATGACATCACTGCTCATCATTTCATCAGACCCAGACTCAGAGAACAACAACAGGAATCTTCTTAAATATTTGTTGTTAAGATAAATCTAAAATGATTGTCTAGCACAATGTTAATTACATTGTACAGCAATCAAAACAGAGACGCTGAGTCTAATGAATCCCTACTCTCACCTTTGGAACAGAACTGGAGTGTCTTGTTCACCTCCTTATTAGCACATAAATATTCTAATTAGGAAGCAACTCCAGATGAATAGGATTAGCAATAAGGACATTTTAGACTAGGTACACAAGAGATACTCAAAACTCTCATGTCTTATCTAAGGCTCTCCTGACATTTATAATCATGTAGAAAAGCTACATTTACATAGCTCTGCCTAATTAGACATGGTTGCAATTATGTTGTGGGCTTTCTTTTTTTCCTGCCCAAATATGACTTACGCTGTCAAAACAGGAAGCAGGAACTGAATAGAAATTTGGTAAGAAATAAAGGTAATTTCTGTTTTAATTTTTTTTTTCTCTCCAATTTGAAATTCATGTTACAACCCCACTTTTTAGATCCCAGGCAAGAACTGGCTATTATGGATCTAAGTCCAGAAGTCCAGATCACAGCTGCTTTAAATGTAAAAACGAGCTTTAATCAGCAGCACGTCACGAGCAGGCACTAAAGCAGGCGGAATTCTGCAAAAGGTCACACGTGCACTGCATGGGGTCAGTGGGCTGCTCCTGCTCTTGATGAGAGGAGGAAGCAAAGCTCCTTGAAACTCTCCCCCTGTCTATATCTTTTGTTCTTTTCAGACCGAGTCCCTCTCTCCAGCATGAAAAAGCTGCAGTCCTGATGGTGCTGAAGGAATTCTGCCCTTCTTCGTCTTCAGTAAGATGGTGAGAAGCAGGTAATCCATCAGACTGTATTTTCTGAGCAGCAACTACTGGCATTATTGGGCAGGAAGCTGATAAATGATGTGTACATTGTAGTAACTGAATTTCAATATATTGTCTTTGGTGCCTATAATCACAAATAGAGCTCTTTTACCTTAGCTAGGACATAATTCAAAGTAAGTGCTATGCACACAGTTCAATGCTGAGCTGAACTGTAGACATTTGAACTCAATATTGGTATCAGCAGATATCTGCATGGAGGAGACGGCCATACACATGTTTGAACTGCCAGAATGGGGCTGTTAGGAAGTTTCTAGGGCAAACAGCCACAAATCCATTTCATTGACTGTTGAAGGTCTAATTCTCCCCGCTCCTAGAGTCGTTGTTTATCAGAAAATCAGCACCTTATTTGACTCGTGTCATGTTTCAAGCTCCACGCAAATGATGCTGGGGCAGTGACAGAGCCCCAGGAAGCTGGGTGTTGTAGTGGCAAAGTTCAGTGGCCCTAAGCACAGCACCATGAAAGAATTCTGTTCTTAATAAAGACTCAAGAGGAATAAGAATACACACAAAGAATGCATTAAGAATCTCCTGTATACAGCTTAGCTACTGAGTATGTAGGAGAGGTGGAGAAAAGACAGTTCTGCTTGTGCAGGTGTGCAAAAGCAAGAATTAGTCAATTAAGAAACTGAATTACCTCCTCTTACAAAACTGAAGAGAAGGGTATCATACAGTAAGCCACTCCATGCAAACACACTCAATCCATTCAATGGTTTAACAGGTCAGTAGCATCCACTAAGTCCAAAGTCAACCCAAAGCCTGCTGAAGCCCAACTGCAGTCTTCCAATGAATTTTAAATTCATGTACCACTGAAATGGGCAAATCTGGCATGTTTCTGAATATCTTCATGAAATAAGGGAACTGTCTGCTTCTAAAAGGATGTAACAGTATATTCTCTTTGGGTAGAACACCAGCCTGATGCCCACTTTCTTATCAAGCTTTCTAATCAGGACTTGCATCAGTCATGATGGTTGGATCTGAAAGCTCACGATGACAGTCCAAGGAGGTGAAACAAAATCAATAACCGTACAAACACCACTCCCATCCCCTGCTCTGCTATCTTTAAGATCAATCAATATGCATAAATGACTAGTGCCAGGCACATCTGCACTAGTCTAGCACATAATCAGCTTTGTCTTGTCTCAGCTTAATATAATTTTCCACCATATTAGCAGTCTTTATGATATCCTGTCTTTCCAAATAGACATAATTCAGAATCACTACATAGCTCAACTGGACTATTACAGTTGCACGCAGACCCACGCACACAAATCCACTCTTTGGTGATGGCCTCTCCTCAGTGCTGTGGTTGAGATTACAGCCACAGCTAAAGGGTTTGCAAGGAGGTGACACCCAAGGCCCCATGCAACCCCTGTCCGTACCTCTGGCAGAACAACACCCGTGTAGGTATGTATGAACATATCCTTAACAGACTGGGAAAAGAAATGAACAAACTCATCAAAAAACACACTGAAGCACCCATTGAAAATTGCACACACTTTTAACGACTTGGGTGAGGGCTGCTATTGCATAAGTTTGTTAAACGTTAATGTCCCTTGTTTGCTGTGAAATTACCAGGGCAATTCTAACGGAGCTGAAGCCTACAGCTGCTCTCTATGATAAAGGGGGAAGTAATTACGAATTCCTCTGGGAAGGCACAGAAAGTCAAAGATCTCCCTCAGAAGCATTACCTGAGGAGCTGCTCGGCAGCGGGCTGTGAGGCACACAGCCACTCTGCAGAGCTGGGCACGCAGTGAGCAGGATGCCCATGCTGGCAGCCACTGCACCATCAGCTGCCATTCAGTCTGAAGGGACTGAGAGCTGGAGCCTGCAGCAGCCCCTGCCAAGAAGTGTTCCAACAGTCAAGGCAGAGTGTGGAAGTGGCTACTGTGTTCCAAGTTCAGATGATACCACGTCACTTTACGTCTAAATGCTAGTGCAGGACGTAAACACCAAACACGGAGCTCAAGGAGCTCATGGCTGAAGTTCTGACGGATGTCTGCATCATGAGGGGATGCTGAAGTACATGAGCTGTCCCACCTAGAATGGCATTTTCTATGTTTGCTCTGAAACAAATGCCTTCTATTTATTTCCATGGAAACCACAACAGATACAATGTGCACAATAACACCACTGGACAGAGCAAATTCTCAGCCACAAAACGCTATTTTTCAACATAGCCACCACCATTAGCTGTGCATTTTTGCCAGAGATGAACTAGAGTCTGCATGCTGCTGCCCTTGTACAAGTCTGCACCACCGAAGGTGACTCACTGTCACTGCTGCCACTGCTGAAACTCACCACCCATTGCTTCATTCTGCTCACATCCACTGTTTGTCTCTATAAATGTTCAGCAAGTGTCGAAGAATGTCAGTGGGTGCCTTGTTTTCCACATGGAGGAATTCAGTGCCACACCTTTGCTTTCTATGCACTTCCATGTCAGACACCATTGTGTAGACTGCACATCTGCTGCCATCTGTCACATCACAGCAACATGTAATGGGATATTGGTGGGAAGGTCCAACCTCCACTGTCATCCCACCAGCATCCACCTTTGATGCCATGGGCCAACATAATTAAACAGGAAGCATTATTTTTGGAGCAGCCAATATACATCCTCTGAATCCAGAGCTTATAACTCTTGCCAGTCTTGACATGAGAAGTGGAAACAGGGCAAGAATGCTGCCTACAGAAACTCCTGTTGCTGTGCACAAAAGACAGAGTGCTTCAGCCCCTTTGCTAGCTGCAGCACCCTGACGTTCTGGGGGCACAGATGGGGTGCACAGCCCCAGCCCAGACCTGGCCTCTCCACGCTACTCTGAGCATAGCCCTGGCACACAGTCAGATCACACTTCTGAGATGGTAAAGCAGCTCATTCCAGGTATGGAAAGAGAAGAAACATAAGAAACAAAATCACCTAATGGAACAGACAGGCAGAATTTATTCTGTTGCTGCCTGTGCGTCACTCACAGCAACGTGGTGCAGTGTACTTCAGGCTTGTTTGCTGTGAACAAATGTAATTCTTATTTATAATGCAACAAAGGATAAAGCAGGTTGCAGGTTTTCTGGTTCTGATAAGTGACTCTCTGATTATTTCTTCAATAAAAGCCATCGTGTCTTTCAGATTACTCTTTCATGTTTCATTCTTGTTTGGAACAGAGAAGTTGCAGAGGAGTCTCTCCGTGCCCTGAGTCACTTTGTTTATTTTCTCATTTACAAAACCCAGGGGCCCACTGGAGAACACTTCAGGGGCACTTATGAACTTCTGAGCGCTGGGTTGAGCTACGTGGACGGGGCTTGGAGTGGAGCGTAAGCAACGCACAGCTCTGGGAAGCAGCCCCAGTTACCAGGTAATTGCCTCCTGAGAGATGATGATGCGCCAGCAGCAGGCAGGGGGTGTTATTACCATGGATCATGACGTGGCACTCTGCTCGAATAGCAATAATCTGGCTTTCCAAATAAATGGCGAAGCATGATGCTGTTGGGAAGGCTGTCAGTGGCCCCCCAGCACATCAGCATACTCCAGGTGTGGCTGGCTGGGCTGAGAGGGGGTGAGAGATGTTAAATGCAACGTGACCATCTGCTCGGACTTTCTACTTTTAAATTTCTCTTGCAAAAAAAAATCTATCATGTTATTTACTGTCTTCTTTCAAGGTATCTCTCACCCTATCATTTAGAAACACAAACTATACCGAGGCTGGGATTTTCTGTGTCAAAGTGTCCCATTGAAATTCAGACACCTCCTTCTCACAGTCTGTGCAATGCTGTGAAGTAAACAGGGCCTGGACCTCGTTGCACAAAATCCCCCAACAAACTGTGTGTTTATGTAATGGTGTACGTATTTAGGGCCGCTCCGGAGAGATACAGCTGGTTAGACTTGAAAATAAGTGCCTGTGTGAAAACACAAACAATAATTTATGGAACTTTAAATGAGTTTTTGCAAGATTTTTTGATGCATTTTCCCCGAGTGCTCTCCTGCACATCTAGTTATTAACTACGCTGTTTACCCTGTCTTATTTCCTATGGACATTGTAAGAAAACACCAGGTCTGTGCTCCTCTCTCAGCACACCCCGGTGCAGCATCTGGGGTCAGCACAATAATGCAAAATCCATTTCTCAAACCTGTCAGTCAGCCTTTGAAGATGCTGTACTGCAGGCGACGGTCACTCCGAGTTACATTAATAGGTTCTTATGGTGAACAGAGGAATTAGCTCTCAGCAGAACATTCCTAAATACCCTTTTTGATATGGTAGGATGACAGCAGTGGCAGAGACCATACAGAGAGCTGAAAAGGCCTAGGGATGAAAGTGGGTGGAGAACATTACAATGTTTTTTCATTGGAAGTCACCAATGGTGAAACTGTTCCCAGGAAAAGGCATTTGAAATCTTTCACTTGGAATTTATTCTTACACTGCAAAACAGTCTCTTTTTTTAATGGCTTGAGACAACTTTTTAAAAAATTGATCTTTAAAATGCCAAACATCGTTTTAGAAGGCCAATATCAATGTGACATTTTTGCTGCTATTAAAATAAAGATCTATTTTTTCTTTTTTTTCCTCCAGATTTTCTTCTGATTGGTAATTACAATTTTTTAGATTCATTATTTTGACCTAATCAAGGGACAGGGAACTCTTGTGGGGCGTTTCATGCCCAATCAGGATCATCTACCATCACAGATGGCTGCTGCTGCTGCAGCAACCTGTGCTGACGAGGATGTAGCTGAGATTTTCTCTAGCTCTCTCTTTCAGGTTGGATATTAGAACTTTTCAGAGCGAGCAGTGATGCAGCGGCACAGCTGCCCATGGAGATGGTGGGGTTATTGTCCCTGGACGTGTTCAGGAACTGTGGAGATGTGGCACTGAGGGATGTGGCCTGTTGGCACAGTGGGTTGGGGTTGGACTTGGGGATCTCCAAGATCTTTTCCACCCTTAAGGATTTCAGGATTCTATGATTCTCTCCAGCCTGTGTGCTCATAAAGTGCCACTGTGACAAAAGCAGCTCCAGGTGGGGCATCAACCAAACATCCATCCAACATCCTGAGATTTCCCTGGTCTGCAGGCTATTTTAACACTGGTAATGCCAGGTCATGGAATTCAGCTTAGTTATGTCGGTGCGAGCCATAACCAGAGCAGGAATTGCTTTGTAAATAGACAATACATAGAAGCCATGTATTCACTCAGCACTTCTCTAGCCCGTGCTGAAGGAAACTGCTTTGTTTCTAATCCATAGGGCAGATTTTTGGATAGTGAGGAATCCTGGTAATCCTTTAAGTTTTTCTCTTTGTGCTTAAAGATGTATTCATTCAATCCACATCTAGGTGCTGATTTGCAAGCAAATGCTGTTCATTACCTTTTCTGCCAAACATCATGTCTTCTGGTATCAAACATCCAGGGGGAAAAAATGCACATAATTGACAAATCTAATAACGCATTTCCCATCAGACTCCTCTGCATTGCCATGGCCACAAAAAGATGGAATCAGCCAAGATGAAAGCATTTTCAGGGCTGAAGTTTAATGGCTCAAATAATTGCAGAAACGTACACGTCTCCAAAACAAACCACTTCCAGAATAAATAATGTGTTGAGTAGCCTCTCATCTGCTACTTCAGTTCACCTCAGTACAGGCTCTCCTGTGAGCAAAACACATGCAAACGTACTGTCGGATGTTTCAGACCCTGCGGATCTGTGCAGCTGATCCCCACTGCTGCAGGTTTGTAGACCTAAACAAAGGAAGGCGTATTTCTGCTCCTCTTATCTCTTTGAAATTCACCTTGAGAAGGTGAAGACGGCTCTTTGTAAGTGGGCATTTTGTTTTGCACATTTGCTTGGGTGGTATCAAATCCCCTCCTTAGGAAAGCAAGGATCTACCAGAAAAGTGATACCAATTCTCCAAGAGTTGACCTACAAACCCTGCCTCCTGTGCTCAGACAACAGACACCAGCCTGGCCGGTCTACCCTGGCTGAGCATCTGCCCAAAGTTTTATCCATTAAAATGAGATTCTTCCTTTTAAACTGAGTTCCATATTGGTATGGATGTGAAACTGCAATCTATTTATTTTTCACAAAGCTGTATAATTAAGACTGTAAAGGCCAACTTATTGAATGCCTGAATAATATGAGTCACCAGGTTTTATCCAATTAGTTCCCCTTCTAAATTTTAGCCATTAGATATAAGGTCACTCGGTATGTGACCTGTTTACTTTAACTGAAAACTACATTTATTTTTCTAGAGAGTCATTCAAAACAGAAAGCATTTTAAGCATAAGAAATGAACTGCTTGAATAAAACATAATTGTACTGACACATACTCTACTTAATGAGAATTTCTTACAGTAAATCCCCACTGATTTTAAAAATTGGAACAAAAGAACAACAAGAAAAAGGAAAATATTTAGCCTAAAAAACAGGTGGAAAAAAAGTGAGATTACTATGACGAGAGAACAATGTCTCACTGCTCTGCAACTACCAGCTCTTGGGTGCTTTAATGTGCAGTTCTGGGGAAAGCAAAACAAGATATTCCAAAGTGTGGTACCTGAGGTTGTTGTGATGACTTGTAGCCAGGCTGGTGATGCTTTGGAAGCATTGAACAAGAACAGTTGTACTCCCCTTCAAAGAGCTATCTTCTGCACCCTTTTTGGATACTAATTAGTACAGAACTTAATGAATTATACAGTATTAATGGTGCAGAATAGCAGACTCCCACATTTGTATCCCCTTTCACACATTCTGGTCTTTTTGGAAAGACCAACAACTACACGCCCCGTGATCCTGATGCTATTCCAAAGCTCTGATCAGACGCACTATAGGCACCAGATGCACCACTGCTCTAATTCTGCATTACAGAGCACAAAATGGTCTCTCCTTTGTTTATACTGATAACTTTCCACTTAAAAAATATTGTCAGAATACAGGACTCACTTCTGACAGTGAAGTGCCTTTGCAAAAGTTGTCTTTTTCTTATGCTTTGTTAGGAAAAGTCACTGCTGCAGATTGAAACACCTTGTAAACTCAGTCATCCTTTAGAAAATGTGTCAGAGCTAATATCTTAACAAGAAATGTAGTCAAAGATGCTTATAGGAATGGGTTATGTTATTAAACAAATACCACAGTAACTAGAAAGAGTTAACAAAGCCTCTCTTTAAAATGCTAATAACAGACAATGGTCTGTGGATAAGTTAATTAGCGGAGCCAGCTTGTGTTTAATTATTTCACTTGACCTGGTGCAGATTTAGACAATAATCCCTTTAGAGAGGGGAATGGGCTGCTGGAAAATACGTGATGTATCAGAGAAAAAAAGTTTAAATCTGCCTGAGCTGAGCAGGTAGGCTTCTATCTAAAATTGCAAAGATACACTAGTCTCTACTGTACGACAAGCTCAAATGGAAAACGAAATGCAGGTCTGAACCAGAGAGATTATGCTAAGGACCTGGTGAGCTTTCCACTCCGATACTTAATTTTTTTTTCTCTTCCCATTCAGCTGGGATTTTACTATTGAATAATGTATAAACCAACCCACTGTAGAAAGAGGTGGGATTTTATGAGCAACTTGAAACAAGTGCAACCAGACTGTACCAGAACTCTGAGAACATACTAAAATGTGTGTGAAGAAAGAAAAGGGTCTGTAGGCCGATTAGTATACGTGGAATTTTCATACAGGAGAGGCTCTGAAGATTTCCACATTTAAAAAGAAAAGAAACCAAACCTGATTAAGTTGGGTGTCAATCCTATTCTTCCTCAGACTCTATAATCAAACTCAATTAAACTCAAAGGTTGTTTTATCTGAGTAGGTCAACCCCAAATCATGTAGCCTTTCAGTTTGATAACAGCTCTTCAGCAGCGTGCCCATATATGAATAAGAAGTCATTACAGTTTAGAAAGTGAATCAGCACAGTCTCCTGCAGAAGCTGTAGCATCCTCATGCCAGCAATACCTGAAGGAAGCCAGGTGGATACAAGAGCATAAGCCAAATGAAAGAAAGAAAAAAAATAAAAAGAAATCAAAACCAAAACTGAACTGGGAGCTACTTTGGCAGTAAATAACTTCATACACCATGTGTGAGTGTCAGTCAAAGGGTAAAACTCATTCTAGGTGGAATTCACTCCATGGGAGATGTAAACTGGTTGTAGGTTACGTTCTTGCACTTGTTCTGTTTGTTCTGAGGCTGGAGCATCTTCCTGCATGTATGTTCAGACAGAACACAGTGTACAGGGACCTGAGATGAAAAACCTCACAGAGCAACTAGACTGATGAAAGCAGCATTGTTCCATTTGGTTTTCTTTATTAAAAATGTAACGTGATGGGGAATTAAATGCTGGGACAAGAGCAAGACAACTGCAAGCCATTTGTCAGGTGCTCATTCCAGACAAAAGTGCTATGGGGCTGAGGTGACATCCCCATCAGCACCTCTGACAGCCACAGGCCATAAAGCTTCTCATCATAGGATCGTGACAGATGAAACCCCTTCAGCTACTGCAAGTGTGAAACCAATCCCTGAAACTGATGGCATGGCCAAAAAATGATGGGTCCTTCCTCATCCCTCACAAACCACTGTGATGTTCTCGTCCCTTGAAGGACAGGAGCCAGCTGGGGAAGCCAGTGTGCCCCAATCATGAATAGGGCACTTCAGCAAAGCCAACAGCAACAGAAAGAACTGCTGGAGGTGAGTTCAAAATCAGCGTTAATAAAATGTTAGAGCAGAGAGGATTTGTAGGACTGGCAACATGTTGGCCATGACTGTCTATATCCCAAGGAATTCATGGTGCACAGCTGAAATAGCATGAAGAGCATAAGGTTTCATGGAAACCATCAGCTTGAGCAGCTCCTTTAATCAAACAGGCACTGTTTGGCTGCACTATTGCAGGATGTGCAAACTGCTCCTTCCCCAAAAGCAGAGGTGTGAGGGATGAGGCAAACAGTCAGGGGCCAGCAATGCAGGCTATCATGAAGTGTGCTCTGCCTGTCTAGGCACCATGATTAACTTGTGTTCTCTGTCCTACTGCCTTCATTAGTGTTTATCTTTGTTTGGCAATGTTATTAACTTCCTAAAACCCCAGTGACAACAGAGACATTACTTTTAAAGTACGGGGTGGAAAGCAGTGTGGAGAGGAAACCAGAGCTAAGCTGAGCCCCTGCTTACACAAATCTACATCCACACTGTGCCAGCAGATCAGCACCATTTGTCCAGCCCATTGCATGTGTGTCCTGATCATTCTGCAGCTGAATTTTTTGTATTTTTTAATTTTTTTTTTTTAATTAAATACAATGGCTATTTTCCTCTTTGGTCATTGGGCTTCCTCAGTTTCCAACCTATTCACAAGCATTTTTTTTTTTTTGAAAGCTTTTACTCTTTAAAAGTTCCTACTATCATCTCCAAAACCCCGTCTTTTTTTTTTTTTTTTTAGTGTGATACTTGCTCATATTTTTATCCTCCAGGCCCTCGACTTTATCAGTTTCACAGTTCTACCTAGCTATCAGTACCACCTAACTATCAGTTTTATAATCAAGGAAATCCAATCAAAAATATTAAGACATGAAGCAATGCTGGGCTAACAGTGTGCAAAGCAGACCCAAGCCCTTTCCATCTGCTAACTTCCACTAAGTCAAATTACTACGAGTGGCCCTCCACTAGGCACACAATACATTTCCAAAGGCACTAAATGGTGTTAACAAAATGAACCTTCTTCACTGATGAATGGGAGTGCTCCTTTCCATAATTTGCTGAAAAAGGTCATCCTTGCCTGTAATGAGAAAATGAAATGCATGCTGGAGTGATGGAGCAAGCTCAAATTAGTCCTATATGTGATACAGAAACATAAACCAGAATCAAGCATAAATCTACTGGCTAAATTCAGCTTATGGCTAATCAGCTCTTTCTTTGACAGGATATGCTGCTGTAGAAATGGGATAATTTTATAACTGAATAATTTAACCAGCTTTATCTTTAAGTGATAATTTCAGGCATATTAATACATAAAGCCTTATTATTTATATTTTTTTATTACATGGACCTGAAAATCTACACTGCATCAAGAATAGCACAGCATTCAGTGATAAGGGACATTTATCAGTGGCTTTCATCCACCAGAATGTCTACGTGCTTCACCCATCCCTGCGATGAAATGTGGCCCATGTGTGGCTTCTCAGGAGCAAACACAGGCAAAACACCTTCAGTGCCTGCAAGTCTGGAAGCCAACTATGGGGTTTGTGGTCCAAGTTCATAGAAATGGCCAGAGAAAAGCTTCCTGGTGCAGCAAGCAAGGCTCTGTCTTATCCGCTTGCTGCAGTTGGTGTATTGGGTGGTTGGAAGGGACAAACCCAACTTAGAAATGTTGTATTTGGGCAATCTCAAACCAGTAGGATGCTGCCTATGGAATATTCCACAAAGGACAAACTGTAGCAACCAAAATGCTATTAAATGAATTCCCATCACCTTGTTTACTCTCAGTCAACATCTGAAATAAAGTCAACAGGGAGATTTTGAAAAGGTACAAGCAATGACCTGGAGATATCATGGAGTCATTTAGGTTGGAAAGACTGCTAGGATCACATAGTCCAACCATCCTACCATGCCACTAAGTGACATCTACTCTTTTCTTGAATGTGTCCAGGGACCCCCATGCTGATGCCTGACCGTTGTTTCCTAGAAGAAGTAGTTCCTACAGATGGTGAAACCAATCATGGCTCAGGCTTTGTAGGGGCAGGGTACCACAATTTCTTTTCTCTTTAACATAATGTTTCAGAATTCTGCTCTAACACAAATGTGTATTTGCTCTAAGACTATACAGTGTTGGAAAAGAAATCAACAGTCTGTACCAACAAAAAGAACTTTCCCTCTTTCCCATCCAAATCCTGCCGCTTCATCCATAAATAAAATAAGGCACTAACTCAGTTCCTGGCAAGAGCTCCCTTTTATCTTCCGTTCACTTAAGGAAGGCTAGCAACATCACATTTTCGGAAAGCCAAGTGTAGTAATCATAGAATTGGATTTCATGTATTTTTAAAAACATTTGCAGCAGCAGAGCTCCGATCACTTTTAAAAGAAGTATAAACATTCAGAAATTCTGAGGAAGCAGCACAGAGCTCCTGACTGCCTTCATTCCTTTAGCACCAGACGAACACGCTGGGAAGGGTCTCCTTTCAAAGGAAGGCTCAGAAAGTTAGCAACATTATGCTACAAGCACCGTAGAGCCGAAGCACTTATTATCTCAAATAAGCCTGGATGACATTTGAGATATCTCGACGTTTATTGGCCTGCCAACAAAACATGGAATCAACCAGCCCCTTTTCTCTCATATCTTTTTCTTCCTTTTCTTTTTTCCTTGCTTGCTTGAAGTCTGTGTTCATAAAATATTTAATGGGAGCTCTTTAGAGATGATGTTGCATGTTCTATAGCCCCAATGCAGGTCTGCGGTGCTACTGGAACAGATATTCTGCCCCCAGAGAAATCAGAAGAGCTGACAGAGCTGCATCACTGGACCGGGAGCTCACAGGTGGCTGCCAGACCCCAGCATGAGCAGGGATGGGCAAACAGAGCAAACACACAGAACAGCTCTGGTCCCTTTGCCATTGTTACAAGGAGAAATGCTTCTTTCCAGAACTGAAAAGAGCAATACCAATGTTCTGACTGTTTCTGAGCCCCAGCTGGAGACAGCCAACCCTTTTTTTCCTCTTGTTTTCTTCTGAGTGGAGAAAAAAAGAGCAATGACGTCTGGAGTTCAGATAAACCGCTCAATTGAGCTATCACTGGGTTAGCAGTTCCTTGTAGCACCACCCATTTCTGCAGCAGCCTGCCATAAATTAAAGAAAATAACATGGTTCCCTCCACCGCTGAACTTTGTTACAACCTGTTCATCTCCTATGTTCACAGCCGTCCCTTTTAATTTTCTACTCCAATCATGATTTCATCTTTCCCCCCTACGTTTCAGCTACAAATGTAATACATTTTCTTGACATTTCCTGTATTCGAGCAAGTATCTGCTTTTAATCAGTAAAAAAAAAAGTAAAAAGTATCTGCTTTTAACATTCTCATCTCAGCCCGGTTGCTTGAATGTACATCTGAACCTCTGGCATACACTAAATCCCTATCATTTTCCCTATTAGTTCAGAGGTAGATGTTTCTTTGTTCCACCTTTGGCATTTTTCACCCTCAGGTATCCAGGAGCTTAAATGAGACTATTGCCAACCTGTCCTCCTTTAATAATTTTTATGAAGTGCAGTCCAATTATCTTTATCTTCCTTGGGGATCCATTCAGTGGTAATGAGCGGATGGACACAGAGCATTGTAACCGTATTTACATTCAGATGAATGGGAACCAGGTAAGATAAATTTAAAGCCATCAATATTTTAATACCTCAGCTATACTGCATGTCAGACACATTTAGAGGGATCAGCACAATTTTAGAGGCTGAGTTTTTAATTTCCTCCCTTGGTTTGTGGAAATGAGGGTTTAGAAACAGCAGTAAACAACACGAATTTGTCTTTAAGTAGGATTCTTGTAGGTTAACAGAAACACGTCTCACAACACAAAGCAAGACAGAAAGCTCAGTCCAGCCTCTTGGACATTTCCTGAATTGAACATAATGGAAGAAACCAATAAATAACAAATCCCTAAGTGGAGATGCTGAGAGCACTAGGCTAGAGAGCACACAGAAGAGATGCTGAGCTAGAAACACCAGCTTTGAAGCAACCTTTCTCCCTTTTGAAAAACAAAGGTTGGATCTGGAATATGGAGCTGTTCCTCCGAAAGCACACAGCTCTGACAGTTACTTTCACACCTGCTTCAAGGCACCTCTGCACTGCAGTAGCAAAGTGGAAGGATTGGACTGAGACTGCAAACTTGGTTGTCTTTCAACACACCTTAAAATAACAGTGTTATAGGCCCTGATAAACGTGTCAATAAGCATTTGGAGAAACAACTGGTATCCAGGGAATTTATCTTGGCTGTAGTAGTTTCAGCTGAATAGGTCAGATTTGTTAACATTTTAATTTACACAAAGCTGCATTCCAAATTCCGCTCTTCGGCTCCTTTTCCTAATAACAAGAAAATGTCAGTAGCTAAACCAAATTTACTCCTAATAGCTTGCTCAAGATTTGAGGAAAAACAAACAAAAACAAAAAAACAATCTGTGATACAGTCATGGGAGAACTTAGACACATTTTTCAATTTAGACCTAATATAATTTTATGTTAATAAAATAGAAACCTTCCGTTGATTCCAGATGTAAGCCTGAAAGGCAGCAGAGAGCACTGGGAACGAGCATGCCCCATAGCTGCAGGGCAGCCCCAGGACTGTGCCCACAGCAGCTTGTTCTACTCGTTCTCACTGTCCCTTGCTCACCCTGCTATCAGCTGTGGGATGCTCAGCACCAGATTTCCATACACAAAGTGCCACCTTGTTGTCATTTCCCAGACCTGGTGCAACAGGGGACGAACATGAAGCATACGGTTACCTTGTAAGTTTTAATATCTTTCAGATGCAAGGAGATAAATCTGAAAAAATATCATCGTTGTGGCTTACCCTTTCCCCTATTTATCACCTGCCTCTTTTTTCCAGCTGATTTCCTGAGATTAAAACCTCTCAACCTGCTATCACAATCCATGTCTCTAAAATTAATATAAACCTACGACCTTTCTTTATCTGTAAAGCCCTACATTAAAGTGCTTGCCCCTGCTGATGTCAGGGGGACAATAAATGTTCTGTCATTCCCATACAGCCATTTTTCTGCCAGAACTCAGATTCTTCCTCTGGGTCTCCTGCTGCTGTCTTCTCGAGGGCCACCCCCATTGCTCTGTACCCTTCATGCACCCCCGAAGCCACAAAGCAACCCTAAGCAGCCAAGGAAAGAGGCACGAGTCATTGAGTTCTCTGTGCTGATGTAAGTGAAGTTTGTGAAGATTGTTCACTGAATGCTGATGAACGCTTATTTACACAACATTAATGATGTGCACAGCAATGCACAACAGCCATCACCTGTCACAGCACTGCAGTAGGGTTGATGGGGCTGATCTGGCAGGAAATAAATGCCCAATGTGCTGGAGGGTGTCATCTCCCCGGGCTGGTGTCAGCAGCAGGGCACCCTTGTGCACTCACTCAGTCCCTGCCATCAGTTGTGAGAGAGGAAAGGAGAGAATGGAAGAACTAACCCAATTTCTGATCCCTTCTCTCAGAAATGCACCCGACACTCTCAAAAAAAAGGATTTTGACAGACTTCTTGTCTGTGGGGACTGCCTGAACTCAAACACCTGAGCTGAAGGCTACACAAGGCTACATTGTCTGCATCAGCATACTATCAGTGGCAATCCCTTCAATGAACAAATGACCCTTCCTATCACTTACAAGTTGACCAAAAAAAAAATCTCCCAATTGTGGTGGACTGGTGACCCTCCAGAAAGCATACAATACAAGTGGGAAAAAAAGGCAGAATTTAAGTTCTCCCTTCACTTCACACCCACAGACTGCTTCCTCCTCCTTCACGGTCACTCCAACCCACCACTGACGCTATGCTGATTTTTGTTAAATGTTTAATATTCAATGCTTTCTCCTTGAGTTATGCTCAGAATCAAAGAAGGCAGAGCTATAAGAATCATACTACATAGCTCATACTAACAGAGCATGTTTCTGTCCTTTGAAATGATATTTTTTCTATATTTGGAGAAGCCGTACCTTGTAAAATGCCAAGAAGATGAGGTATTAAAAACAGAGTTGCACACAAAACCAAAATCACAAGGTTGATAACACACACCAGAAGACATTTTCCTAATCTGGAAATGATACAAGAATGCCATGATGAAACATGCCAAGTGTGTGGAATACAGGCTGTGTAACTGCTTCCAAAGATAATATAAAGAGAGTTAAGCAAGATAGGTCTAGAAAGGGCTATAGACATATACCACTTTATCTTTTCCATGACAGAAGGAGGATAAATGCCAATTTATTCATCTCCCTGTTCCTTCTGGATTTTCTACATCTTTGAGTGGTGCACTGTTACACAAGGTAAATACCAGACCCTGAGTTGGAAGACTCTCCCAGAGTTTCATCGACCACTATGGATTAAGACAACCAAAGCCACCACGCACCACAGTCACTGCAGAAGCAAAGACCGTGAACTCCACACTGCAACTCCAACTTCAGTAGGGTTTGAATTCAAGATACAACTGGGAACTCGGTGTGGCGGTGTTCAAACTCACCTCCCTGTCGAGGCCAGCAGCCACGGTGACGATATCTCCTGTCTCACTGTTAATGGTGAACATGTTCTGCGATGGGCTCTGGGGGGTCTGAGTCACGATTCGGTATCTCACCATCCCGTTCGCCGTGGTGCTGTCATCAGCGTCATTCGCAGTCACTGTCATCACGTAGGTACCTTGGAACAAGAGAAGACAAAATGTCAGGATTATCTCGTTGCACAGCAGATTGCAGTCCCATAGACTCAGGGGTGTGCGTTTTACTCAGAAATGCAGGGAGACCACGTCCCATTTCAGTCTAGACAAGGTGAGGGATACGAAAATAGCAACAGTGCTGAGACTAGATGATCTGCAAGGAGACTGATTACACGTAGCTGATATACAGAAAGAAGGTACATGGGGATATCAATGATTAACTTCTAATTCTTTCAGTGATTGTGAGTCTTAGGGCAGCATTTTTTTTTTGTCCTGCAATTTCATATAGATTCTCCTAGGAGATTTTTTTCCATCTACCAATCATTGCATTCACAGGCATTCAAAAGTATTTCCAGAGTTTAACAGCAGAAAGCCTGTTAGAGTTCTCAGCAGCTTCAGAAGGACCCCATCAACGTACAGGACCCCACCAATAGGCCCAGTGTAGCAAACAACCTTCTGCTGCCTCCTGTTTGGGAGAAACGTCCATCCTTCTAGCTCCTTCCAGAGAAAGAAAACATTTCTGCTGAGCAAATGGAACAGCTGCTGCCCAGCAGGATGGAAAATCAATGATTTGGTATGTGTGGTCAGTGATGTATTGAATCATTGGTTTGTTTCTTGCTAATCATCAGTGTCTTCATTTGCCTTGCAAAAAAAAAAATCATCCCTACTTTCTAGATGCAGTTGGGAGTGTGCTGATGCACTGACAGACTCATTATCACTGGAGTTTGGCAGCAGGGTGTTTTGTTAAAGTGGGAAATTGTAATTATGAGGGTAAAAGATGTTACTTGATTGGATGGACTCCTGCAGCTGCATGGTCCTGTGACCCCCCAGAGCTCATAGGGCCCAGCTTTACACTTGTTATATTGGTTGGAGAGAAAGACTGAAAGGGCAGATGCGTGCTGCTTGCAAAAAGCAATCCACAACAGTGTATGAATCTAACATATGAGACCTGGAGAGGAGGAGTGGGAGGCAAAGAGAGACAGAGAAACCAGACATAGCCTTGTTTAATGACCATCAGAAACAAACAGCATCAATGGAGAGATGGAATTTACCACATGAGCACTGCTCATTTGAGAGCCCTAAACAGGATGCGACATGTTATGAGCGTGTCAAACTCGAGGAGATGCAAAGTTGTCCCAACAAGAACCTGGGCTCAAGACACAGCTATGTGTTTTGCAACAGCAAGCCGAGCTCTTTCAGCCTGCTCTGTTAGATGTGAGCCACTGGCAAACTGGAGGCTGTACAGCTACATCAGTATCGCATCATGTCTGATCTAACAAGCCCAGCTTGGTCACAAAATTAACCAGTTTCCAGCTCAGGGAGAGCCCAAAGAGCTAGGGAGCTTGTATCTGTTTGCAAGAGAATTAAAAGAGCTACCCCATGCTGTAAATCAGCAGCTCTAATCAATGGCTGCAGCACACTCGAATCTGTAGCCTAGTCAAGTGTCCTGAAGACATTCAGCATGCGAGTAACCACCCAGCATCTTCCCCCAGTCTGGGAAAACAACGCTTTTCAGCATTAGCAAGAAGTGGCTTCCTAAGTTTGTGTTTTAGCAATGTGGAAAATTCTTTGCTGAACTTTTTCCATCCGGCTCTATCAGGGCTCTTTTTGTTCTCTGTGGTAATACATATCCCTGAGAGTTTTTTTACTTCAATAAGAATTATAGATTAAAAAATAAATGAATGTGTAAGGCAAATTCTAATGATGAATACATTCTATCTTTCTGCACTAATCCTGATTCACATTTGTGAAATGAAAACAAACTATTCAACATCTTTAATATTATCCCAATCAACAAACTTCGGGAGACGGAAGGAACACTGAATTGAAACAAGGCTGCGCAAGCAAAGGATTTTCTCTTTTCTCCTTTCTCTTCAAGCATTCTTTTCTTTTGCTCTTTTGCAAAACCAGTTATCATGAGCCAACTGATACAAATAAAAAAGCCATTCCTTAGATAGGTACAGGCGAAATGTACAGGAGAAATTTAAATAGGAAATATGCTGAATGAAGAGATGTTTGATTTGAGATCTATGTTATCTTAATGCATTCTATACAGAAAATATCTCTGAACAGAATGTCAAAACCTGGGGCTAATGAAAGCAGAAGTGGAAGAGGAAAACACAATCTATTTTAGGACATATGCAGTCTTGGGATGTACTCCAGACAACAGGTGGTATTTTGTGATTCTGTTCTAGTGCAGCTCAGAAAGAAAAGTTATTGGTTTTTGGGGGGTTCAGTTGAATACACCCCAGTGTTCTGGAAGGATCTCTCAGTCTGCACCGCAGTTTCCAAAACAAACCAGGACATGAGGGAGGTGGTGGGTTCCCAGCCTGGCAAAGGGGGTGCAGTGGTGGTGGACATGGGGTCACCTGATGGTAGCTCTGCTACAAATGAGGCACACGTACACACATTGGGTGTCCTTCACTCTTTCCCTGACCTTTTCTGCCATGCTGCATTTTGACCACTGGATCGAGCACATCTGCTCCAAAACAAATGAGTCTTTCAGCAGCATTTGACCTACATCTCCATAAAGGGAGAAGAGACTGGACAAATGTCTCTAAAGTCATGAGCGGAGCACCAGGGAGCTGTATTTCAAGTGGCAATCTGCTTCCTCTCCATCTCATTTCTTTAATTTCCCTTATGAAACTCAACCACAGAGAAAATAAAGAGAGGAACTTGGCATTAATTACTAACTTGTAACTTAATAAAGCATCCTCTGCAAAGGGCCCTGCATGGCTGCAGCACTCTGCAGCACATGATGGAAATACAGCAGCTCTTCCTTCCCCCGCTCTCCGCTGCCCCCCGGGGCGAGTTGTCTGGCCACAGTCTGCTGGAAACCAGTTGTGATTGACTCCTTTCTTTCTGCAGACTGTGTGGCGGCTGGGAAGAGTTGATCCATCCATTCAGGTTCCTGCATGCAGGCATTTCCCACCTGGCTGTGCTGACCCAAGGGCAGCAGCCTGATGGCATCTCCTCATGCCTTAGCAGAGAGCCATTCCCAAGCAGTGTTCCCAGGGGGCCAGCTGCTCCGACCTGCACTCACCACCAACATCCTGCTCAGACTTCTGTGCATTTGTTCTGTCTTCAAGTAAAATGCATCCTTTACGTACTGCCGTGCCGCAGTGAGTGGCATAAACATATATCTGTGTACAAGAATATTCAGCAGAGTGCTGCTGATATATACTGCTACAGTGCCGAACATCTTCTGGGTGCCATAAAAAGTCTCCCACCACAGTAAGGTGGTTGGTGATGATTTACCCACTCTATAGTAAATAATGACGTGTTTCTATATCCTATGCATGGAGATATATCTTCATATACTTTATATTAAAATAAAGGAAATACACTCTCATAGACAGCCTCTATTACTGCACAAATGAGGCAAACGAACAGTGGCAGACCGTACATTTCCTACACACTGGAGAACTGAGGCTCAGATTGTTAGGATTTAAATGAAAAAAATCCTAAGCAATGTACAGACTGCTTGATCCAGCTGTAGAGTGTTGAGTGTGCATTTGCAGAAATCAAAGCATTAACCGCATATCCTTTAAATACCCTGCCCAAGTAGAGACTGGCAGCAGTTCCCACAAACCAGGGACAGTTCATCAGCCCTTTCAGGCCCTAGTGAATATTGACCCGTGGTGATGGAGCCAAAAGAGAGCTGTACAAATGGGGAGAGAGGGTCTTCATGCCTCCAGTGTGTGGAAGAATTATCAGCTTTAATCTGGGCTCTGAAGGAGCAGACATGCTTACATCCTCCCTACAAGCAAGCTGACAACATTAAATGAATGCATGAAGTGCCAAAACTCAAGAATGTGCCCAAGTCTGTGCTGTGTATCAAATAACACCCAGTCCAGACGGTGTTTGATGTAACTGCATTAACCCCCACACCTGGCCTGCTAACTCAGGTAGATAACCTGTTGAAAGGGAAGCATTTCTCATCAAATCAGGCACATGGTATGTTAAATGAAATACCTAACCTAGTACATCATGTCACTATTAAATCAAATTTGTTGCATGTTGAACAGCTCTTCTGAGGAGCAGATTGAATTATCATGCACAGCTAGTGATGACAAGATTACTGTGCATTAGCTTTTCATTAACTAATGTGCCAAGTTCATATATCACCTGAGTTAAAATTAATGTATGGCACGATGAAGGAGATCTATCAACAAAATGCAAGATCCCAAGAACCTGAACTTCACAACACATTCACTTTTATTTCCCAGAGACTGCCATCTCCAGATATTATTTTTTCAAATGAGATACTTTTGTTTCAGTCTAACAACAGACAAGAAACAAGAGAGATGCTTGAAAGCACCCATAATGGAAAATATTCCCATTAGATTAATCAAGCTTTCTACGGGGTAGGCAAAATAATACCTTGCAAAATGCAGGGTGATGGAAGCAAACAGATCGTTTTTACCAGTATCTTCAGTTTTATCGATCTTAAAATTAATTGCATCTGCTTGTAAAAGACTAAAAAAGGATTTTATGTTCACTGTATCTCATTTGATCTCTGTGTGTTTGCAAGTTAAAAAAAAAAAGGAAGAAAACAAGGAAGATAGCTGCCCTGTGTCTATATGAGCAATGCAGTCGTAAACAAATGTCTCCCCAGAATCACTCTGGAATCTGAGAGTCAGGGTGATTGTTTCTGCTCCCAAAGCATGCCAAAATCTGCTGATTCCCATCACTGTGCCTGCAATCTCTGCTCTCCCATCCACACAACTGCATTTCTCCATAGAGTCGGGGCTTTCATGGTTTTAAGGCATTCAGACAATGTCTCAGTGCAGTTGTGCTTCCAAAGTCTTTGTTACAACTGCTTTGTAATTACCATTTTTCTAAGCTGGTTTGATATCCATTAGTTAGATTTAATGCATGTTAAAAGAAAGAGCTAATGGGCACTTACCAGGAATCCAAATAGAAAAAAGACAAAAAACTCTTTCACTTCACCCTTTATACTACATGCTACTATAAAAATACATAATCCTCTCTGTCTACTCCTGTGATATAAACAGCAAAGCTAAAAATTCATCCATTTGTTTTACTGATAACACTGATTCTCTGTTGAGCTTTATCTTACAATTTATGTTTTTAATGGCTGGTAAATGGTTGCAGAATCATTCAAGGTTAGTTAACCTTCTCAGTCTAATTCTGACCTACAAGATACTTAATTTAATCATTCCCCCATAGTAAAGGATTGAATCATTATGTGCAGACATGTGGTGATGGCCATATTACATTAGATCTTCATTAACCCAAGTTAATAATGGCTTTGTACTAATGGAAACCTCCCCTTCCTCCTAATTTTTTTTTTCCTGTATCAGAAAGCTTACTTAGTGAATACTCTGCATCCTATGCCAGACAGCAAGAAGATGGTAATTGTTGATAGGAAAATTAAGTACCGAACAGTAGTGTAAAATTTACAGCACTTCTAAAAACGCAATTTTCAATTCAAAAGAATTTCCTGGCACTGCTTCCTCCCCCACTGAGGATGGGATCTTGTGGCACTGCTCACAACGGGAGCACTTCACCCATTGCATGACTCCACGCACGTTAAGGCACCGCAGCACCAAAGTGGTGAGCAGGGCTATGGGATCCTGGGCAAGTCGTCTAAGCACAGAGCTACGCACAAAAACTTACGCACGGCTTCCCAACATGAAGTGTTATTTTCTTACTAAAAAGCAGGCCTAAGTGCCCCTGTGCAATTTGTATTTTTAACTGAAAAAAAAACAAACACACAACAAACCAACAGATGAGGCTCTTCCCTTCTCAATGAAGGACAGACACTGCCTCCAGGCATGCATCTTGGGGACCAGCAGCACTCTATCCAGTACAGCACAGAGCTCCTCAGGGCAGAATTTTCCTTGTCATAAGAATGGATTTTGGAGCAGTATTTGGAGAACTGCTGTAGTGTCAAAGAATAAAACGTCTCAGCAAACAAATCTGCATCCTCAAGTGAGAACAAATGTGTTCAATAGGTGATTTGAAGCACTTTCACATATTTATTGTTAAAGGCTTCGAGTGAAAAATGAGGAGCTGACTCATCAAAGGTGCTCAGTGGAGTCATATATAGGTAAATAGGAATGTGTGCGATGTATGCAAGACATCAAGATGACATGTGCCTGAAACTCTACTGCAGATATAATAAATTGCAAATATACTTAAATTAAACTGCATCCCACACACTCTGGATGGAAAACTAAACAGAAACAGCACTTTCCTTTTAAATGATATTTCTTCAGTCACAACGGATGCTGCTGTCATTCTCTTCCACCATTATTTTTGTAATCACTGGCAATTTTTGACCTTTCAAGCAGCTAACCTAATTCATAAAGGATGCCACTTCCTAATTAGTGGAGACATCAGATCCTCAGCCTCAAACAATTCAAGAGTTGGCCTAATGAGAGTAAAGAGAGCAAGAGGGGCTGCAGAGATGGCTGAGCCAGCTGAAGCATCTGCTGTCACCCAGTAAAACCTTCTTATCATTAAAAAGAAAGCAAATATCTCCGGAGAGACAATGGAGAGATGCACCAAATGCAGTGCACACGGGCATGGCCAGATTGGCAAACAGCTCCTGCACTGCAGCACAGCGAGACCCCGTGCACTGCAGAGAGTAACAGAAGCAAACCTTCACGGAAAGCACACTGAGCCTCTGAGCAAACTGCTCTGATTGCATAAATGGATGAACCTCTGCTCAACCGAGCCTCTGCAGAACCCTCTCCATTCCAACAGGCATATTCAAAAATGGAGCAAGCACAACTTGGGATGAGATATTCTGACCAGAGGCAGCAAGCTGGGCTGGGTCGCATGCCCACCCAAAAGCTCAAACAAGTGCACTTGACACAAGGCTCGAGTTCAGCCCTGACTGAGAGTAAGAGCTGTGCAGACTCCTAACACAGTTCCTCAACAGGCCAGCTGTGGTGAATGTTCACAGACTGGTGGAAACAACACTTGTGTTCAACACACTGAAAGGAAGAACAGTGTACAGGTACATCTGCACCTGCACTCCTGGACACCTGAACACCTAAAGCACTGGAACTGTGTTTTGGTATTATCACAGGCTGAACGGCTCTGCCTCTTGCAATTCCTGATCACTTATAATTCTTGTTCCTGTTCTCTTGTATTAAGTGCATCTGTAGATCACTTGCTTTGTGGTAATATATATATTGCTGGATGGGGCTCTGAGCAGCTGATTGACTGCTGTAGGTGTCCCTGTTCATTGCAGGGAGGTTGGGCTTTAAGGGGCCCCTCCAATTCCAACCATTCTGTGATTCTATATTATGAAATAAAATAAATACAGAGTATGTATATAACACTGTATTATTTGCAACTGCTGATTAAAAAGTAGCAGAGAGTGAACTCCTACAGTGTTGTAACTCTCTTCAGGAGTGGCCTCAGAACGTGATTTCCACTTTTCCTTATATCAACCCGGCCATCTTTTCTGGAGGGTAAAACCACCGGCGTTTTATTCTCACTTACATCCCTGTAATTCACTTCCTTGCTATTGGGACTAGATACTTCTGAAAAGGAAATTAAGAAGAGCACAGATTTCATAACCACTCACCTCGAAACAAAATGGGAAGCACCATGGCATGTGTGCAGAAAAACAATCTCTCAAAATTGTGCTTGGCTGAGCAAAAGAACTTAAAAAAAGAATATTGCGTATCCCAACTTCACGTGCAATCTGTGAGAGAAAAGAGCTGGGCTGGACAAAGGTGTGTTTACAATTGCACATGAAATGCAAGGACCAGACTAGCACAGCACAGGGCGGCACTGCACTGATGCGTATACTCGGGTGATGAGCCCAGAAGTGATGCACCCGAACTGTGAGGAGCTCTGGGAAGATTTGAAGAAACTCTGGCACTTAAAACGTGTGTTTTTCTGCACATGGTCTCTCTAGTATATGGCATTTGCATTATTTTTAGCTTTTAGTGACATCAGCAGGAAAACGCACCTGGCCCTGCGCGATGCCCACAGCTGGCAGCGCTCTGCAAACGTACCCAGGTGCTTTGCTCAGCCTGAGCTGTCCTCAGCACAGCGTACCAACACCTACCTCCGTGCTGGTAAAAGAATACTAAACATTATAAAGACAGGCAGCACAGTGACGTTGCTGTAATGATGCACAATAGAAGAAAGGGGTCTTCACTCGCTGCCGCATTCATTTCTAAAACCAAAGCTGCCTCTCTGATCTCAGGCACCGATGCTTTCCTTTCCTCCCACACCACCCAGCAGCACCCGCCCTGGTTTTTCACTGGAAACAACCTGCAGGACACCCCGTGCCTCTGTTCTAATTATCAGGATGGTAAAGAGGAGGGAGCTACAGATGTAGAATCCAGATTCTTCGCATGAACATATATATACACACGTGCAACTTTATGCTTTAAAAGATTAATTTCACAAGCTTTAAATTGCAGTTTAATTTGAAAACTAATTCAGCCTCATAATTGGCTTTCTGTTCAAATCACTGAGGCTAAAGATTTAAATTCTTAATATTCAGATGACTTTCAAGTTTCTGGCCCCATCTGTGCATTAGCCCATGGTGTTAATCTCTAAGGGAATCTCTGCTAGCATAGATATAAAATAAACAAACTGGGACACTAATAGAATAATCGACTTCTAAAATCCTGTTTTGTTTTGTTTTGTTTTTAAATATACTGCTTATTTTTATGAGATACCTTAAACACAATTTGCCACATATAGATTTGGCTCCCAGCGATTTCATTTTTCACATGGCACATTATCAACAATTACTGTGTCAGAGTCCCATGAAATCAAGAGCAGACGGGAAAATTTCAAATTACAACATATTTTCATGTTGGAAATACTGATTTCCCTTTATTTTGGGAGACTGTCCATTTTTAACATACCTTCACACCACCAGAATAAACCATCCTGCTCACACAAAACCGTAAGATAGAAAGAGTTGGCCAAAACTACAGCTTGGACTTGTGCTACTGACTTGGAAGGGACCGAGATGCATCTATGGAGTCAGTGAACTGGAAAGGATGAATGGGAATGGAAAAGGCCAATCTGACAGGAACAAATGGTTTTGGAGAGATGCGTTAGTTTTTGACAATCTCTCTGTTAAAACAAAATAGATACAACCCAGAGCAAAGCATTTGAGTCACTGCAGACCATTTCACATTGACCTTTTCAGAACCGAATACTTCACTAAAGTAAGACATCCCCACCCCACCATAAGGTACTTTTTGTGTTGGCTGTATTAAAACTGAGCTTCTGCAGCGACCAAAGTAATTTTTCTTCACATTTTTGTTTTGTGACTAAATTCTTTTTTTTTTTTTTTTTTTTTTTTTCCACTCTAAAAGTTAAACACTCCCATACTAAATCACTCTGAAACCAAACTGTTGTAAAGCATCACTCCTCTTCTCTGGGACACCCCTGGGATGCTGAGGACTGGGTGTATTGCTGCAGCACGGGGCTCCTGGCAGGCAGTAATTGGGGTTGAACAGAGGGAAAAACCCACCCCAAACCTGTGCAGAGCCATGGGCTTTGAAAGGGCAGCAGGAACCCAGGCTGTGTGAGCTGTCTCGCTTTATCAGTGCTTGAAAGGCAGCTTGGGTAGCTCCGGGAGAACTTTGCTGATTAAGGCTGCCAGAGGGACCAGGGGGATTTCAGCTCTAGCTTGCAGCTGCATTTTTAAAACTTGGCTGTGTTCTTCATATATAGGCAAAGTTCAAAGAGGCAGAACATTATTCAATATGAGTAAAACATGGCCTTTTAAGATACACTTTCAAACAGTGGCTCGTTAAATCAAAACAACTTGTGGGGGAAAGAGAGAAAGGAAGAAAGATGGTCATGTGAAAAAGAGAATCCTTTAGCGTTGCTATTCCTGCTTTGCATTTCTGGAAGAGCCCACATTTACACATTTAAGCTGTCCAGCTGCATGACCTTAGGCAAGATAAACCAGAAATACATTAACATGTTTCAGAGAGTATCAAAAAAGGAAAAAGAAATGCAATGCAGTTTAAGAGCCAGCACACACTGAAGGATTTACATAGGGCAGGCTGCAACGCATGCTTTCACACTACGGAGAATTTTTTATTGAGAGCACTGTGCTCTGGTGTCAGACACTACTTCAATTAAGTTATTATAATCTTAACCAGCACCAACAACCTATTATAATTAATAATCCTTGATGATTTCTTTTCTATTCCTGTCAAGGGTTGCTTCAAGGTGACTCGCATGCTGCAGAGCTCCTGGGAGCTCGGGAGGCTGAGAGCTGAGCAGTGCTGGGTCACAAGCCCTGCTGCTGCCCCAGAACTCCACACTGCTGCCAGCACTCCAGCTCTCGGACAGTCCCTTGTGAAGGCTGTTTGTCTCGTAGTCTAAAACAAACCTGCTCCTTCTATGGGAAGCAAAGTGCCCAGCAGCACCACTCCACAGGCTGGAATGCACCATCCTTCCTGCATTCCCATTTTCTTGGTTCACACTACCTCCTTTTGCCTTGTTCAATGCAGAGAGAGCAGTCTTACGTCTTACACCTTACTTGGCCACCCTCCCAGCCCTGCAATAGCCAGGCATGCTTTGCAGCCATCCCACAGGCAGGATGCTCTCCTCCAGCTCTCTGCATCCCAGCTGCACAAGGGGACCAGGCTGCAGCATCCTCTGGAGGCACTGTTCTGCCCACAGGACCCTATGCCAGATGCTGTTGCTTCGTCTCGTGATGGCACCGCAGGGCCTCTCTTCCCCTTAAATGCGATGGGCTCTGTTGACCCTGCCAAGCAGCCTTGCGGGGGCTTTCCCTCCAGCTCAAGGTCACCGTGCCCTGCTCAGTCTGTGCTCAACAGCTTATCTGTGATGGTCCTGCTCTGGGAAATGTTCATGGGTAGAGTTCGAGCTCCGTATGTCCCATTTCCTTTTTTTAAAATCTGGGCAAAATTCCTACTGACTTCAAGCAGACATAGGCTGCTCACACTAGCTGCCCACAGAGTCAGCGTTTGTTTGGGATAGTAACATTACATTTACTTTTCTCATAAAAGGTGCTCAAATTTATTAAGAACATTACAGATACTACGGCAATCGAGGAAAGCTGCATTTTTAATCACAGGCCATTATAAATGGGCATATGGAGGATGTGAGAAATAACAGTCGCACAGGATGTCCAGGGAAGCATTTTCAGTCCTCAGGCACAGTTCAATACCAATAAATAGTGGAAAATGAATGCTGAACTCCTATATCATATAATAAGATTTTTTGGTTTGCTTGAAGCAGATCTCCATTTTATACATGGATATACTTACATATACATATATATAGAGGCATATGTAACTTACTGCTGAATCAATATTGAACAAGTTTTGCTGTTAGCTCTAAGAGTATCCAGTGTCTTTCATTTGTCAGCCATGGCCACAAATTCTGGCTCTCTGTTTTTCCTTTCCAAAGGCTGCTTTTGAACCTCCTTAGTTGTTATAATATTCTGAATCAACTTGAACTATAAAGAAGCTTCCAAATCTCTGCAAGATCTATGTTTAGCAAAATATATTGCTTAGACTTGTGTCTGCACAGAACAGGGATACATATATTTGAGGTAAATGAGGAGCATGCAGACTTCCACAGACAGTATCTAACCTCTCTGTCATTTTCTCAAAGACATAACATCATGTTTATTGCCAGGTACATGGAATGAAGACCTCGGATACCCGAATTCCCAGGTGGATTTATAAAAGCAAGGAACAGAAATTCAATACTAATATAAACCTTTAAAAGAATACCGATTAAATGGGAAAGGGGAGGAAAAAACAAATACATCAAAGACAAATGTAATTGCTTTTGAATAAAAACAGATTGCTTTCTACCTACCTGCCTTAAAGGCAAACACTCCAGTCTGGGATACAGAACACCACAATCACTGCTGGAAGCAGAGGCACAACCATTTTGTAGGCAAAGGTATCCTATTCTGATTTAATAGCTCAAAGGCTTATCTGGATTTCAAACAAGAAGAGGATGCAATTTGCCGCTTCCTTCACACAAATGAGCACAGCTAGTTAAAACATCTGGGAACACTTTGAATATTGATTTGTCCTAGAGTAAGATGTAAGGATTTTGACTCACTACGGAAATATATTAATCTTCCAACCTTGATATGCTGCAAAGTGGCCTTCAAAGGAAAGGAAGAGAAGTCCTCCTGGAAGACAGCGTCAGAACGAGCTGCCAGGGGAGTGCTCGCTCACCTCGCAAGAGCAGGGTTTGCATCAGCACCTGTACCTCACCCCAAAGCACACTGATAAGGACGCTGCACCCCTCCGTTCCTCAGAAGTACTGTCACACATAGTTCCCAGAACGTGTCACCATCACAGCCTGTGCCTCACAGCATGGCAAGACGATCGATCACAGCCGCGATTCACCTTGTTAGAAGCAGCGGCCGCTGCAGAGTTCTCAGTGACACCTCCGGCAATGGAGGAGCCATGACGGATGTTTGCTGACACCAAACAGAGCCATGTGGTGCCTAACCCCCAGCTCAGCCTCTATTTACCTTGGAAAAAGCCTCAGTCTGATTTCAGGCGACTTACAAAAGTACCGGTGACAGTACCATACCAGTTACGTTCAGCAACAAGGTAAAGCAACCCTGGTTACCACATCAGAAACCGCACAGTTCTGCTGCACTTAACTGCTCGACAGCATCACGGAAAAGAGGCATTAATGATCCGTACAACTGCATTTTCCAAAGATAAAAGCATATTTGTATAAAAATCATTACTCGCACACTGTGTACAGCTTATACTTTTGCTAACTTTTCACTCATCATTTTTCAGAACATCTGCTTCTGATTTTTCCAAATTTTCCCCCATTCTCACAGAATTGCCAGAAGACTTGGCAATCTCAGAGGGACCCCATGAGCACGACTAGGTGAACTTTACAGATCCCTTCTAGCTCAAGCAATTGCGATTCTATGGTTCCCACCAACAGGGCTGCATCAAGTCCCACATGAGACAGCAGTTCCATGATACTGAGCTTGTAAACAACTAGATTAAACAGCAAGGAGTTGGGTATTTAACACTTCAGTCATAGGGTCAGGAAAGGTTGGATTTGCCTTCCATACTTGTATTTGGAATAATGGCACTGCATACCTGCAATGAGCATATGAGAAAGGCAATACAAAGCATTACTTCCCAAAGCTGATGCTTTTGCAAAATCCACATCTAAGAAGGGACTGCCAGGATCTAACTCTAACCCGAGTTTGCACTTTCTCCTGCACCAGGAGAAATAGACATCAGCTGAATTGTTCTCAACTCCATCAGTCTTCAACAAAAGAGCCAGCAAAAGAAAGGCTCTCCTCCATTCCCCATATTTCAAGAGGAGGCAAAGCCACCAAGGCAAGATTAATGTTTGAAAGCTTGTGATAACTTTAAGACTTTTTTTTAAACTGTACCTGGTTTAGAGCCTTCATCAACAGATCCATTATAGACTTGGTTTATAAACTCCGGTCTGTTGTCATTCATATCAATCACATAGATGTAAAGGTCAATAGGATTCTCCACCTTGTTTCCATTCATATCCACTGCATGAGCCCGGAGCTGGGAATAAGCAGAATGAAAGCATAATATCAGCAATAGGATTTGTTGCAGAATGAGAAACCACACTTTGCCTCATAGAGAAAGAATTGACTTTGCCTCATAAATACTTTCTCACAATTGAACTGAGTGGGAAAGTAATTCCAGGAGAAAGCAGCGATGTGGTTTCCATCTGAACTCTAGACATGCATGCTTTTTCAAAGCTTAACATAATATTGAAATAATATTTTAAAATATTGTCAGTGGAAACACTTAGACGCTGGTGCAGTGATGCCATGCCCTTCACTGCTAATAGACCACTCTGTTCTAATTTTTAAGATGTGCTGAACCTACTCTGACAATCTGAAGAGCAAATTTTGCTTATTTCCAAACTTAGTGAGGAAATGAGATTGACTTGAGAGGCTTCTTATGGGAACCTGCAGCCTTTCATACCCACAATAACAGGGATTAATAAGTGGAGAGATTCCAGAAGGGCATTAGTATTGTTTATTCTTTCTTTAATCATAGTCTCTAGGAGCAGCAACATCAACCGACCCCATTGCTCTATGTACCAAAAGACGTAAGAACAGTCCCTTTCCTTCAAATGCTAGGAGCCCCCGTGGCACTTAAGGATGAAATATTTTTGCAGGCTTAACTAAAATATCAGTGGTGAAGCATTACAATAACCGGAGCCACAGTGTTAAGTCCTCAGCTAAAGTGGAACTGCAGCTTTATCTTATTAGCAATAACCATCAGTAATAATGCTGGAAAACAAGAGCATCTGTTTTCTGAACAAAAGGGACAGCTACAGCATGTCAAAATGAGTAATTAATAAAACAAAGCAATCAACATTAGACTGGAACAATCAGTAACCAGGTGAAGAAAATGGATAGCTTGCTCATTCAAGGGAACAGATGGCTACTCTAAATGGTGCACACGCTGAATGTCGCCGTCAGCCTCCAGAAAAAGGAGACAAGCAGAGAAAGAGCTCTGCAGCCCATAGGTGGGCACTGGAGGTACCGCAGCACGGTGGTGCAGTCCTTGCCACCCCCAGTCCTTGCCACCCCTCCTTGCTTGAATACTTGTGGACAGGGGGCCCTAAAACCCACCTCTGGTGAGCACACTGTGTGCTTCTTCCCCAACACCTCGTGATGGGCAAGCAGTGGGGCCTGTGCTCCCCACTTCAGGCATTGGGTGCTGCAGCATGGGAGCTCCCATGCACAGAGGTCTCCACCTCCTCTGAAGCGTGACAAATACATACACTAATTGTATTAGCGCTGGCTGCAGCTCTCGCTCTCCCTGTGCTCGTTATTGGCACCACTTTCTCCTTCATGTGTGGCGTTCAGAAGTCCAGAGCTTAACAAAAGAAACTGCACGCTGCTATGATAGACTGGATTAACATTTAATCAAGCAAAGAGAACAAACTGCCATGTGAAATAGGCTGAACGAAAAACATTCTTTAAAGGAAGTTAAGAAGCACTTTTTCTTTAGTGACTGAAGAAGTCTGACTTTGCTTTCAATGCAGGATATACCATTTGTATTTCTCGATTTGTAAAGGTCTTAATATCTGCATTCCTTGCCTGAATATAAACTGCTTTGACTCCCACCTGTTGAGCTATCCTTCATCGTGTCAGATGTAGCAATTCAATAACTTTACAAGTCAAAGGTCAGATTGCCTTTGAAAAAAAGTAATTCGGAGCTAAAATTAAAGTTATTATCTTCAAACTGAGGCAGCACTGGGCCGCTTCTTGCTGTATTTCCAGGAGCGGAAATGGCTCCATTCAGAGATAAAGCAGAGAGCAAGACTGATATCTTCCCCCTCAGATCTGACTTCCCCCTGCAAATTTTTAATTACATTTGAGAGCTTTTGTTTGAAATCTCCAGGAGTTAGGAATTTTTCAGCAATGCGTGTCTCTCTGCTTGTTGCACTCACTGAGCACACATATCTATGACTGGAGTGCTGCTACCTGCGCTCAGTGGAAAGAAGACTCAGTGAGACAGGGGATCCTCACCTGCCTGCAGTGAGCCAGCACAGTGCCAGGATGGGGCTGAGCTATGGGAGGAGGGCAGTGCCTGGGTACATGGGCATTCTCCTGCATTTCCACGAGTTTTCTCTCTGCACAGCCTTTTAACAGTTCTTTGTGGTCAAATATCTGTAATCTTTCACAAAACACTGCTCCTCTTCTGTGGTCTGTGTCTACTGCAGCAGAGGGACAAGAGATGCTTGAGACAGAGCGTTGTATCTAAGCTCAGCTCAATGGGAGCTCTTCCTCATTAGAGATTGTTCCTCATTAGAGACCACTCCCAGAAGAAGAAGGTAAAGGAAATGGACTCAACGGGGCAGTCTGTCCACTGGCAAACTCACTGTACCTCCAAGGGAGATCAGATACTGCCTTCCTTAAGTCCTCCTCTCCCCATCCCTCTAACCCTACTCCTTGTGCTCATCCCACACCCTCAAGCCACAGAACCATGCTTTGTTCTGGAGTCATTCTTCAGATGAGAAAACAGGGCTCATTTGTGCAAGGCACAGTGTGAGTGTACCACAGCTCTCAGCAGATCAGGTGTGCCCAGTGGGTGCTTTGGGAGAAGAAGGATGGATCGAGCAGATGCACGTGAATGCTCCTTCATTGTGAATGGCAGTGGGTGAGGCACAGAAGATGATGACTGCCCTCAGTCAGGCACAGACATCACCTAGAGCTGGAAAAACCAGTACTGGAAAGGGCAGGGACTTCCACCATGCACCAACCAAAGAATGGGCTCCATATTCCTTAACAAATACTGTTTGAAAGTCTGACAATTGTTGCTATCAAATTCTGCAGCAGCCACCACAGGTCTCTGCGGTTTTTCCACTGACAGTCTGCCGTGTAAACATGGCTGTTGGCATACAAATGATTCAGTATCATGATTATTGATTACACTGGAGGCTGGTGGTATCTGAAGGTAGTTAGTCAAAGTCAACACAGTGAATTGTGTTAAATATGAGTATTACTTATGCACTAATACTGCTAATACAAATATACATTATCAATCAGTGACAGAGACTCTAAGCAATGAGCATACAATGTCATGACTAATTTGTATGCTCTTAATTGTGATTAAAAGTGCAAATTAGGGTGTTGTGACACAAATGGCTGGCATTACTCACTAGAACTGAGTTAAAAATATTGGAATTAGCTCCTGCATCCCTGAATTTTGACTCATCTCTTTTGTCTCCTTGCACCGCAAATAACTCCTTCTCAGACTGCAACTAACCTGTCCTGCTCCAGCCATCCCAGACATGATGTCATGGGTCTCATTCTGAAGGCACACACTGGTGTCTGGGACTGGCTGAGGACTTGCTTCTGAGTTCCTCCACAATGCACATTACTTGCATACCAGAAGCAGTGATGACTTACTGACGTGACAATGTCGTTGATGGCTTTTACACACAAAATGCAAAATGCGTTGGAAAACAAAATGCTGATTTACTATCCCTAGGACTGGCCAACTGCAGCTTGATATGAAACTGCTGTCTGGATCAGGAAAGCCATTTGGAGTCACTAGTTCTGTCACCAGTGAAAAAAGGGCTGTGGGAATGCAGTTACGTAAGGTGGCTGCATGCAGAGTCTTAGTGGGCAGCAATAACCATGAAGGGCTGCCTGCAGGAGATGCAGAGACAACCAGAACCCAGCACAGATGGTAGCAGAAGGGGTTGGGCTGGGGCTCACACCGGAAGCATGCCGTGAAGCTGTGCTCCCTCACATGCAGCTCCAGCACACCTTCCTGACCATGTTTACAGCTGGCATTGCATCTGGGATGTCTGCAAGGTCCCTAGAGAGCTTGTGCATTGCTTTGTAGTGCAGAGGAGAAAACAGCTGAGGCCCACATAGGGCTGAACTCGTGGCCACTGGCACTGCAGCCCTGCTGTGGAGCCACCTGGCAGACACGGCGAGCCCCAGAGGTACAGCCATCCCTGCATGCATCACACGGAGCATGTCCTGAGAAGCTCATGAAAAATTATAGGGAAGTTCTGCTATAGAACTAATGAGAAAGCATCCATTTCACCTTAGGGAAAAGGTAGGTTCCATCAGATGAATGTCTTGCTAAGCGTAGGGAGAATTAAAACAGTATTTAAAAAATGGTCATCCCAAAGCAAAACAGATAATAAGAAAAAACGTGTTATGAATGTAGGGGTTAATGAAAAAGAACTCTTCAGCTGTAGGCTCACAAACACTTGCAATTTTTTTTTTTCTTTTTTTATAATTAGATTTTAGGTCACCTGGAAATGAATGCAGCAAGAACAACACTCAGCAGTAACAGAGGCACTGAGCAGACGTTCAGCTCGGGAGTGCAGAATGCTGGGCTCTCCTGGCTCTGGGCACTGCAGTCCCACTGCTGGCCTTGTGCAGCCTGGGGTCAGGCTCAGAGCATCCAACAGAGCTCAGGAAAACCCCATAGCAGGTGTCAAACCAACACAAAGACGGTCAGCCCTGAGTCCCTGCTTTCTGGCGCTCGGTATGAGTTCCAGGTCTGCTTTTGCCTTTCACTGAGTGGTGGCTGGGCTGTCTGAAATGGTGAACGTTCACTGTCTTCTCCAAAACTGGAACAGCCAAAGCTCGGAGCTGGATATTCATTCTGAAGGCTGGCCCTATATTTCCAGCTTCCATGATGGTCCATTCCTACTCTATGAACTCTGTACCAGTGTTCTGATCACCGCTTTGAAGATGATGTATTTATAAACGCTTTGTAAGGGATTATTAAATGAACAATTGATGATTCAATAAATCATCAATCAATTTCTACTGAGGCTAAGGGATCTAAACATTGTTTACAGCCGTGACTGAAATGATCTCTATCATCTTCCATTGTTCTGCTAAAAAGATTTTCTATCACTCACTATTCTTGTCTGTAAGCTTTCATAACATATTTATCAGCAATCCACTCTCCATAACCTGTATGTTCCTGTAACCTTCAGAGAGTGAATCTTTTACTCGTGCTTGGAGCTGCCAGATCAAGGTTTCTGTAAAGAACAGGAGGGCTGGAATTCCAGTGGTGTGCACCATTCACAGAGGTGACAATTCAATCTGCTGAGTTCCCTGAAACCCTCAGGTTAATTTTGTTATTAGGGCACTGCACAAGTTTTTACTGCAAGGAAATCTTTTTCAGCACATTTTTTGACTTAGAGTGTCCATTACTAGACATCATACAGACTCCATCTAAAGCATTTATGTGTGCATAGTTTTACCAACCACATCATTTTATAATAATCCGGCACCGCTGAAACAATATCAACAATGATGAGATGACACACACAGTATCATCTCAAATATTCCTTTTCCAAAATGATTTCCCTTCATATTTCCACAGGCACAACAAACAAAATAATTGTTCATGTTCACAGAGGATAAAATTACTTCCCTTCAGACTCCCCTTCACCCAGGAGAAATCTTTTTCCACCCAGCTGAAGAGGCAATCTATTTCTTTGTCCTCTCACCCCAGTCCCAAAGGTGTGTCAACATGGTTAACTGGACACCTGATAAAGCTGACAGAATGTGTGTCTCTGATGGAGCAGTTGGGGATGGTGTCAGTGCAAGTGACCCATATTTCATCACTGACATCACAGCATCCCTGGGAAGGGCTGTTATGATGCCCACAGATGTGGCTACTGCTGATATAAAGCAATCCATGAAACGACCTATTACAGCCTCTCTGGGAGACAACTAAAGCGTAGATGCAGAAAGCATTTGAAATTTTGCAGAGCCATCATGTGAGGTGCAACACTTTTTTAAAGCAATTTGCGGGGCCGTGTCCTCTGTGCAATTACACCATGTAATATACAGGCTGTGATTTATATCACAACATAACGACCAATTACACTCAAAGCATATTGCAGGTAGAGCATTTTAAGAACTAGGGTAGTGAAAGGCAGCACTTTTGAGAGTAATTAATCTTAATTAATTCCCTCGTATTTAATATTAGCCTATCTGCATATTTAAAAACCTATCTGACACACCCCCATCATACTGCCTGAACATCTCCTAGTAATTTAAAATGAAAAATGACGATGCCAATTATTGCATGTTTAGCTGCAGTAATGATTCCTAAATTAGCAGTTTCCCAAGACATGCTAATGTTGCGGATGGTTTCGCACGGTTTTGAGGGGTTCAGTCCGCAGATAAATCTGCATGGATTTAATAAGCAGTGTGCAGTTGCACCACTATAAAGAAATGGGTGGCTCTGTGCTGGAAAAGGACACTGGTTTAATGCTGCTTTGCACTGGCGTGGCTGATAGAGCCTGGAAACCTAGATAAACCCCCAACTGTCTTTTTTCCCCTTGGCGTATTGTGCTCACATGGTAGGAAGCTCTTTCCTCTCTGTCCATCGGGCGGGTCACATACATCCTCCCCGACACAGGGTCAATGCTGAAGACTTCCATTGGCGGCTGGTCGGCTCCCACTCCGGTGATGCTGTACCTGATATGGATCTCTTTGTCCTTATCGGAACGAATCTGGATGGAATAACAAAGGCAACCGTCAATAAGCTTTGGACAAAAGCCATATGGATGTTTAAACAACTTTAAAGATCTGAGCCTGGAATCTGCATAAATGTAAAACCGCTGTCAATTTTGACAAGGAACTCGAGCTGTATGCCGAAGATTTGGGAAAAAGCCAGGAAAAGTTTCTTCCACATATTTTGTTATTTTTTCTCCTCTTTTATTCATGATGATCCTCTAGGAATCATTGAAATTCTGACTTTTTGCCTTAGAAGTGGGAGAATATATATGCGTAAAAAATGCCGTTTACTTGCTATTGAAACCATAAGCTCCTGAAAGTGCCCAGATTGTTCAGTTACAGCCAACACCTCACAGCTATTCACCACTTTCAGAAATACTCCCTGCTGTCCCCTCCATCCTGTTCTCAGTCCATGTAACTGTGCACACAAATGTTCCCACGACATTCATAGAGCCAAACTCCTTGTTCCTGCCTTGTCCAGCCCTGCAGGATGGAGGAGGGAGGCTGGGAATGCCTGGTAGGACGTTATCATTTGCCCATTTGCCCATTTGTTGAGGAAAGGTGCGTCTGGCACATTGCTTTTGAAACTCCTTCCCTCCCATACCTTGAGAAACACATAACAAATCAAATACAGCATGAGGAATTACACATACCTTGGATATAGAGACAAGAAAATAAAAAAGCGAGGTTAATATGTTGTCCTAGCAACCCTGACTATCTCTTTAAGCTGAAATTTAATTTTCTGATCAAATGCTGAAAGAAGTTCTTGCAACACCATGACTATTCCTGAAACAAAGTGCAAGGTACAAATAAATTACCACCCCCCGCACCATTACAAACCATTCTGGCAGCATAAGGCAGTGCATCTTTTTCCTCAAACAGGTCTATGAATACAACAAAGTAGTGAGAAGGTAATGGAAATCTTGTGAGGGAGTGCATGTCAGCATCTCCGCTCTGGCAGCTACCTTGAGGGGGCTCAGCAGGGGGCAGGACGCCCCAGAGTGGGAAGCAGAGGTGCCTTCCCCAGCAGCAAGGGGTTGGGATGTACCATGGGTTGCTCTAGCACTCCTTCCACACATCACCCATCGCTATTTCCTCCTCTCCTGACACAGCGTGCTGGACTTTGGTGCAGAAGACACCAGATCGCCAACAAGCATCTCCAAGCATCTCCTTTGATGCCTTTGTCCCGATCGTCACCAAGTTTGTACACTTGTTTCTTCGCACTGCCTCCACTGAGCAGTCTGCTGCTGCCAACAGCTAATGATGTCAGTTATTGCTCGGCACCGTGAGGATTGATTCGTGCTGCACCCACACTGCTGGAGCTGAAGGTCAGGGAATACAGACAGTTTCATCTGTCTTTCTCTACAGGATTCACTGCTTCTTTAGGCTATTAGCACCAAGAAAAACTGATAGGGCTTGCACTGGTGTCATCACTTAGAACAGGTACTGGGGACACAGAGAAAGTGCCCTCGTGCCTCACACCACCGTTTATGCAGGTCTGTGTGTGCCCAGTGGGTATTTGTAATAGGGACCCAAGCAGTCAGGCAGGAATCCAATTTTCATTAGCAAATCCATGGGTGAAGAAGAGTATATTAAACCTAAGCTTTGCTTGCACAACTGTGGTTTTAATGACGGCAAATGGCCCCTCAGCTCAGTAACTGAAGTCTGCAGTGCCCATTTTTAGAAGCTCAGCTCTCACCCCATCAGGTAGGCAGGGCTGGAAATGGGATTTATGTGAATGTCTGTGCAAATGAATAACTCAAGTCAGGAGGTCAGGCTCAAGGTAAGTGAAAACGTAGGAAGCCACGTTTGTGGCTTTGAGTCAGTGTGGGGTTTCCATCTCTGAAATTAAGAAGAAAGAAAAGAAAAAGGTAACTCAGGCCACGTAGCTGTGTGCTCGTCACCATCAGTGTACCTGCATCAGGGCGTCTGCACGTTTGCTGCCTTTTTGCTCACTGAAACACAGAAGCCAGGAGGAGCTCCTCAGGCACAGACCCAACCCCAATTCAACTCAGCTACAGCCATGACTAGAGCACAAGCACCAAACACCAAACCAGCCTCCCTTCAAGAACTGAAATGGAAGCAATTTTAACCTGAATCACAGAAGAGGGGTGTCTGCCAGTTCTTCATGGACGTTTTTATGCTCTATTTCCTGTTGCATACAGTACCCCGATCCCACTGTGATAGAAGCATTAGAAATGCATAGAGAGAGACAGAAACATGGAAAAAGAGGCTGGATTTAAATATTTAGTGCTAAAGGCACTATATTTTATTTTCAGGAAACACAGATAAACAGAAGCTCTCTAAGAAAGCTATGTACAGTTTAATAAAGTGCATGCTATAGGATGTCCTTGCAGCACTTTATTAGCATTAATAGGGTCTAAGCTGTCTGTATGTAAATCACTGCAGATCTGTGAGATGAAATATATTGTAAGACCCACACAACTTACTCAATTATGCTATGACAAAATCCATGAGATGATTATACTGTATTGAGCAAAACAAAGACAGGGAAATACATTGCAAATATTCAGCAATGACTCATTATTCGTTGCTAATTGCCAACATATTACAATGGTTTGCCTTTTACCTGCACTTAGCTCCACTTCCATTAAGAGTACAAGGATGTGAAGTGTTCAGAGAATATGTACAAGCAGTGCTTGCCATAGAAAGTTGCAAAGACCACTGACAATGAAGCATAGCACATATTACTACCAGGGAGATATTCATCGCAAAAAGGCACACTCTTATATTGGAACATGTAATTTTAGTGCTTTTAATGAGATTAAAAAAAAAAAAAAAAAAAAAAAAGGAATTTTTTAACAGTAATCCTGTAACATTTTGACCAAAAGTTTCATTTGCATAATTCCCAGGGTGCAATTTAGTAAATCTTGTTGAGAAGTTAAGAACATTATCTGAATACAATGTAAGGTTTACTTCTTTTGTTGGAACCGTTACTGAAGCAGTTTATAATAATAATAATAATAATAATAATAATAATAATAATAATAATAATAATAAATCTCTATTCCCAAGGAACTCAGTAGGTCAGAAGAAAAAAAATTACTGGCTGGGGGAATTTACAAGCTCAGGAAAGAGTTGCTTTTTCATTCATTTATGCCTGGGAAGTGAGAAGATGGTAACATATCCATATTATAACACTCCGACTGCAGAACACACACATGAATTTTATTCATTTATGTTTCATTTTATAATGCAGTCAGTAGCTATGCGGGTTTCTGGGTTATAAAGCAGATGGCAGAAGGATGGTTTTCCTTCGCTGTAGTTACATGTTTTTTGCTCAGGGAACCCTCAGTGCTTCGAAGTCCAGCACCAGGCATGGCACAACGCTGCATCTCCTGATGGGAGCAGGATGAATGAAGATGCTTGGTGAATGTCATCAAGAAATTTGCTTGTAAAGCAGCTTTTACTCTCTAAAAGAGCCCTTTGGGATGGAGCTCAGATTAGATTGCTACACTGGTGAGGGAAAATACCCCAAACAGAAAGGCAGTTTATGGTGGATGATGCAATCTCCTGATCTTACTGCATCTCAGGAGCACAGGTGAGACTTTCCATGCAAGAACCTTGGGATGAAGAGAGCACACCTACGCTGATGGATACAGACAGACCACTTGTACCCACAGCCTCAGAGCTGGATGGCCAAGCATGGGCTATAGGGTCTGAACTCCTAGACTGATTTCCCAGCCAAAATTGAGCCCAGGGGCAGTGGTCAAAGCTTGCAACTCGGAAACAGAATGCCAGGACTCTGACAGAGCTCTCACTTCTACAGAGTAATCCCAGAAACAGGAGAAATCAGCATAATTTCACAGACGGGTATTTTCCACTAGAGGTTCAGATATAATAACTAATGTGTGTGAAAATGAACATTGTAGATCTTGAGATAAGACAGAGCTAAGCCTTTCAGAACTGGCTTTCTGCTTTGTAGCAATGTCACATTTAGATGGGCTTGAAAAGCCGCCAGCTTGTGACACAGGATTGCATCCCTCCTTTGCAGATAGAATCTTAAGGTTTGTGCATCTCTGCCAGGATTTAACGTGGAGCTCAACTGTTTTTACAAGTTTTACTGGCAAGCACAATTTCCACTGAGGAGCTCCTCAGAGGTACCAGATTTTATCCCTCTGTTTGGCTCCTGCTGATCTGTAGCCGCCCTGTGCTCCAGCACTTGCCACCCCTCACTGCAGGGTGCAGAATGCACAAACCTTCTGAGTGACAGGGAGAACTGCAAAGAATGAGGGGCACTGAGAGCTGCACGGTCAGCATGTTGGAGGGCTCCAGGGAGTCTGTAAATTGCTCGGGTTTTGGAGCATGACACTGACAAGAAAAGTGAGAGAGAAAAGTGGCACAGCAGAGGTTGCTTAGAGTAAGAATGGGGATATCAGGTTGGGTATTGGGAAAAATTTCTTTTCAGGGAGGTGGTGAGGTCGCCATCCCTGGAAATGTTCAGGAATCATGGAGATTGGCACGAGAGATGTGGGCAGTGGGCATGATGGGCTGGATGGGGCTTGGGGATCTTAGAGGTCTTTTCTAATGTCCATGATTCTATGCCTGGAGGGCTAAGAAAGTGGACATGTAGGGAAATGCTGAACAAGGGAGGATTCTGAGCCTACAGAGAGGGCAGCGCCAACAGCACTCCTGGATGCAACGAGCTACATTTAAAGGATAGGAACAATCTTGTGTTTATTCCTCTCTTCTGGACACCCACAACCTTTCTACAGTTCTCAAGCCACTGCCAGTGGCAGGTTGGGACCAAATTTAAGTAAAACAGCAAAAGCAAGAGCTTGCATGCAACTGCAGTGAAGAGGATGTATTGTAAGTACACAAAGCAACCTTAGATGGGCATCATTTTTCACAGCCTCCGGCAACAAGCAAACTAACCTACTTATATGCTCCCCACACCTAGAAATACACAACTGTCTTGGAGTTTTAAGACCTATGAGTTAACTGGGCAGCACATGATCACGTGTAGATTAGTAAAATCAAACCTGATGTTGGCATTTTTATTGTACCATAGCAAGAGCCAAGCTACAGTCTAAATACACTGCTCAAGTAAATCTGAAGATATATCACCCAGCCATTTCCATGTAAGAGCAGGGACCCAGGACATTGCTGCTTGCTTCTCCTCTCAGTTTATGGGAATTAACACTCGGCCTCCTGAATATTTACTTACCAAACAGTCAAGCCCCACACAGAAGTACGTTGGTGACCCAATGCCTTCTGGTGTATATACAGGCATTCAAATTACACAGTGCACTCACTAGGTCCCTTCTTAAATCACCAGTGGGTTTCACTGAGCTGTGCACGGTCTGGGATCTGCCTGTCACCCAGTGATGGTATATGTCTGCAGCTGGGAATGTGTCTAGAGAACTACAGCAGATTATACAATCTGTGGCATTTCCACCTCCAGAGCAGGCGAAAAAGTAAATTTCCTTTAAAGTTCTTCAAGTGGCTCTATAGAGATACTGTGTTAAGGATATCCTTTAAAAAGACTTCATTTCCCAAATCTCCCAGAAAATACTATGCAACATTTGCATTGACATAATCCGGGGAGACTCGGGCCTGATCTTTTTGTTTTATAAAATCCATTATAATTATTAATGACCACATAAAATAATGTAAATGATAAGCAATGAGTGCCTTTTATTATTAAGCTCTTAGCTATTTTCCCCATTAAGAAAACCAAATTAAAATAATTGAAAACTATAATCTGTCATGCATTCAAAATGCTCCATAGAAATTCAGACAGGCAAACATATTCAACGTCTTTAAATGAGCACACTTAAGAGTCAGTCTAAGCATTCCAGGATTGGCTCATTAATTTTAGTGGAAATATTTTAATTCAGCTACTCTTACTGCTTTTTGAAATCTCTGCTAAGGACTGACTTATTTATTTTTAACCGAATCTGCAATATGTTTAAGAGTCATTTGTATAAAAGTTCTTAACTCTTATTTCACAGTTGTTTCAAAAGTCAGATAGATCTTAGATAGACCCAAATAGACACATCTCTACCCCTGCTTTTTCCAAAGAAATTACTGCATATTGCTTACTGAACCACATTTGGTTTCAATGAATACATGCAAGAGTAAAATGGACAGGGAAAAATCAAGATAGATTTGGAGACCCAACCAGATCGAAGTAATAATTAACTCCTGTCTCCTTTTACCAGATCTGCCGATGATCCCAAGTCTCCTGCTAGAAAGATAAAAAAGACAACTAAAGTTTCTCTGAAATGTCTTCAGAGAAAACCATCTATTCTGCACCTTGCAAAGAGGATGGCATGGTAAGAGCAGTTACATGTTGGGCTAAAAAGAATACTTCCATTTACTGCAGCACTGGGCTCAATAGCAGCCTGCAAGTCTGTATCCACTGCCAGACAGAACTACTCTCAATTGAACTACATTTCCCCTGCTGGCACTATTTGCAAACAAGGTTAGGTAGCAAGAGAAGTCTATTGGCAAAGAAAGAAAGGATGGAAATGCCGGACACATTTACAACTGTGGGTTTCTCCCTTCCCTCAGCTGGAGCTGGTTCCATCTCACATGCAGCTTTCTAAAAACACTGTATCTGATCTAACATAGCCAAAGGAACAGCACAGCAAAACAACTGCAGAAGAAAATGCGTCCTCTTATCCTGAACACAGCATACATCAAATTTCCTGGAATAAGTCGTTTTCCATCTCCTTATGTCACAGAGACAGAACCAAGGACTACGTTTAGACTCAGTGCCCACTTTGTCCATGGTTGAAACACACTGGGATAAATGCTGTTCTACAGGAGCTTTGATCAGCAGTTAGCTACCATCATTATTGTTATCCAGGAGATTAAGTTTCTTCCTCTGCTTTTATAGAATATGAATCCAAAGCCAAACTACAAAATCCAAACTACAAACTACTTGTTATATTCTAATGGCTGGATGTCTTTCATGTCAGGCTCTATTTTCCTCCAGTGAAAACTTGCACAAAATGACTGATAATGTATTTATTTTGATGATAAAACAGACTAAGACTAGTATGTCAAATATATTAAAGCTTCCATAGAACTGAGAATTATAGAATGGCTTAGGTTGGAAGGGACCTTGAATATAATCCAGTTCCAACTCCCTGCCATGGGCAGAACTGCCACCCATCAGAACAAGCTGCCTGGCCTGGTATTCAGTGCCTCCAGGGATAAGGCACCCACAGCTCCTCTGGGCTTGTTCAGCCTTTCCCTTCAATTGCTGATGTATCTGATGACGCAGCCTGCATTAGAGAAAGAAATGAAGCTACAGAATGAGGGCTGCAGTCCCCCCACATAACCTCATGAGTGCTTGGCGATGTCAGGGCACCAATTGCTCGGCTGCAGAGAGCTTCCAGCAGGTTCTCTGGCTGGCAGGAGGCTGCTTCTATCCAAGGGCTGCTGGCCAGGGCAGCAGCTCCCTTCAGACTGACTAGGTCCATGTGGATGTATTCCTCCAGGGCTCTCCCTATGCCCATCATAGCCTTGATAATCTTTGCTCGCTCTCTCTCTCTCTCTCTTTCCCCTTTCAAGGTTTTTGAATTGTTTTTCTTCTGGATTTGGAGGAAGACCAAGCAGGTGGAGAACAGGAGAATATAAATTTGGCTCAATAAGGAGACTGGAATGCAGGAAAGAAGAATTTCTGCCCATGTTGCTAACCAGTAACTATGTGTGACCCCAAACAGGAGCATGGGATTAAAATGAATTTGTCTGACTCCCAGTCCAATTGAAAAACACCATTACTCTGCTTGGGATAAAATCAAAACAGCAATCCTTTTGCCTAGGAAGCCGTACTTCGCATGTGATCAGACGAGACACCACAAACAGAGAATATCTGATATGCAGCACTGCAATGGGGATCTGGATCTGAAGCATCAAAGCTTTGCTTTCACACACTGCAAGTGCAAAGAATTCATTCTAGTGTGAGTTGCCTGGATGCTGTGGGACTGAGATCTGCAGGATTTCTGTAACCCTGCAGATGGGCCAAGGCTTCTGAGCAGTGACTTGGGACTGGCAGTAGCTATAACAAGGCCAGCACTGCCAGCTCTCCATCTTTACCAGTGAAAACTCAGTAAATTGCAATTTGTTGCATGGTCTTCATGATTAAATAATTAAGCAATTTTCATTACTTGCTATTATGAAAGTCAAGAAGCTAATGTCCGTATCAGGAGCTAGCCAATGCTAATGGATCATCCATATCTAATGATAACTGACAGGGCAGGGTAATTTCCAAAGCAACAAGTGCTTTCCTTCGGGCTCTTTGCAGCCAGCTCTGTTTTTAAGCACTTCTCTGTAGCAATGCTTCAGTGCAGCGAGGTGAGCGAGAGGGAAGAGGAGATTGCTACAGATTAGCAGAATGCCGCCACATGACCGAGGGCTTATCACTGCCAGAATAGTGATAGCAGGAGCAACAAAACCTGTTTTTACTAGTCCTTCTCTTATCTCACCTACAAGAGAGCAGATTCTTCAGTGTTGTGACTGAAGGCGTCCCAGCGGAGCTGTACGCACCACTATCTGGCAATTTCTGGCCCCAAAGCACTGAAGCCAGTTCATACTGTACGAGATGCAAGTGGCTGATAGCAAATATCTGGGATTGGAAGCAGATGTTACAAGCCCTCCTCTGCTGTCGAGGATGCTCCATGACAAAGGTCAAAGCAAATACCTCTGGGAATTCTGCTTATCCCTATAATGGAAGATTGGTGTCACAAAAGAGAAGATTGTCCTATGGAACTGATTCATGAAGAGCACAGTTACCCTAACACGCACAGTACCATCCTGTGGCTGACGCTGCTGTTGCCTGCCATGTCTGTCCCTAAATGGTCAAGGGAAACAAATCACAGCAGCAGGACTTTGTTCCAATTTCTTTTTAAATGATGTCTACCCCTATGCCTTATACAGCATCGCCACAAAGGCAACCTAGCAGAGAGAATCCAGCACCCTTCAGGGTAAAGCTGGGCAGTAGGCAGAGTGCTCAGCTCAGAAGACAAACAAGAGTAGCAAATACTGACCTTCCCGGGAGTAACCTGATCACTGAACTAATGATTGAAGCCCTCAGCTAGTATAAATCAGTGCAGACTCACTGGCTTCAAGCAGAAGCATGCTAATTTATTTCAGCTGTGAACCTGGTCCATGACATTTAAAAATTAAGCTGCGCAGCAGAAGAACAAGGGAAAAATGGTCTTTGCACAATCTCACACAGCAATTTAACACAAGCAGCGTTCCTCTTGGTAGGGCACAGGAAAAAAGCATTGATTGGGGAACAAACACACTTGTGTCCTCATGAAAAGAGTTTTTCCCAGACTCAAGGGATATAATTGGTCTTAGTATGACCTTTGCTTCTGTAATGAGCGCTGGCTTTCCCCCTCTGATTAGTTTTTCTGACCTTATATAAGCATGCACTGAATTTACATTCTGCACAGCACCTACAGATATCACCGATCACGGAGAAGCAGTGCTGTGGCATGATTGTGAATGCTGCTCTCAGCATAAAATTAAGCTTTTAGACCTGTCTGCAAATAGCTAACAATAGGAAGCCACAATAAAACCCTCTAGTGTGTATATTTTGGTGAACAAAATCTGCTGAGGCTCATTTTGTGACACTACTTTGGGACGCTCGCAGAGCAGGATTTAAAGCTCTGCAGTTTTCAGAGTCTTTCTAATAAGTTTAATTATAGGAACAGCAAACCCATTGGTCTGTTCTGCGGGGCCGATTACTCCACACAGTGTATACAGAAGGTATTTCAGTGGTCAGTAAATGGACCCATCAAAGCTGAGGAGGCTGAAAATGAATTTCTTCCCATGTACTACTGCAGGTTTAATCTGTCATTTATTCTGCACTGAATGAAGCCAGTGTGAGGTGATCCTGGTCCTAAAACTCTTTCTCTCATATGTTAGTGATGCTTGGATGAAATGCCAAGTTTTCCAGACCCTCTTCCTCATTGCCAACTTCTGTCCAAAGGTGGATGTACATTGCATCCCAGCATGGGCATCCTTAGGCTCAAACAGCCATTTCCACAAATCTGCTTCATTCGATAGGGATGGGAGCTTGCCATCAAGAAAATTTCAGGCCGAGCTGAACTCTGCACACTCGGAATGTTTTCACAGCGCTGAATTTTTGGCAAACATTCCTCTTTCATTAAATGCACTTCCGTGAGGGTGAGAGCTGAGCCCCCTGCTTACTTTGACTTGAATTCATGTTAGCCTTCTCCATGTAATTTATTGACGCGCTCCCTGTCCATGTGCTTTTAATGCACAGGGCAGACAGAGCTGCTCGAGGACACGGCGCCGCGCGGAGCTTTTATGAGAAGCCCTGCCGCCAGCTCTGAATGGCACGGAGCCTTCCTCCATCTTCTTGCCTTCTACGGCACACTCTGAGTTTCTGAAATTAACCCCCAAAGCCAGCAACAGCGCTCACCAGTGCTTGGCAGTCTTTTTAACTGCAGATATTCCAGCAGACGTACTGAATTTGTGTAATTTTTTTTTCTTTTTCTTTTTTGCAGTGTTATTAATTGATAATTTAATTTCTGATCTGGCGAATTACATGCAATTCCTTCGCCATCAGTTAAATGACAAGTTTAGAGCAGAAAAGTTTAGGTAAGCAGATTGTCAGTGCTTATGGCTGTAAGACATAATTATGTACAGCCAACTGTGTAACGCGCTTGAAAAAATTATAAGCCTAGGCACAGAAATTAAAATTATTTCAAGATGAAGTTGTACAAATACAGCTGCAAAAAGCTGCAAAATCCTATTAATGTATTCCAACTGTAGTGGGTAATGCAGTGGGGTTCCAATCCCCAGCGCCATGCCAAAGGAAGTTTAACTACAACACAACAAATCAAAGGACGGATGCTTACCTCCAAACATGGCTCCAGAAAACTATTTCAGCTATTATTTATGTACTCATAAACTTCTGGGCATCAGCTGGTAACTTGGCACGATGACTCCCCAGCACGACAGGGCAAACATTAAACGCTAAATTACCATATGTCAGCGTAGGGTAGTTAATAATTCTACCACATCTTGGACAACTTGAAGGCTTTTCTGAAACTGCTGTCAAATTGAATCTTTCCTTCGATCAATAAAGCAGCACAATGAAATATGCTATTTGTGGTGTCTGAAAGAATAGATTAGCAAACTGCAGTAAATGCAGCTGGCAGGGACTAACTCCATTTCTTAACCAGAGACCCCAAGCGTGAGCATGAGTGCTCCCAGTGGTTCCATCAACGTGCCCCACACGAAGAAGCAGCACATGGCTGCACGTCATCTTGGTATTTCTCTGCTTTGTGCACTGCTGGTGTGGCAGCAGCTCCCCCTGAATGGCTCCACAGCTGCATGTTACCCACGGATCTCACAGGCTGCCATTAATTACGGGAACAATGTTTGTTCCACGCTGTTGGCTCTATCAATCTCAGCCTGAAGAGTAAAACAGAATGATTGCAAGCACAGAGAACTGGTCCGACCTTCCGTTTGTTTTCCAAGCTGTATAACAGAGATATCTCTGGCAATACAGAAGAGGCCCAGCAGTAATCTCTGGCAACAGCCAGATAAGGTAGAAATTCACTTGGAGGGGTACCACGAACCCCAAATCACATTTCTGTTGCTGCCTTTAGTCGAATGTAGGTACAACTAATACAGTGCTACAGTAAAACTGGTTGGAAGAAAATGTTTGTGCATCGGGCAGCACCAATAGCACACCTCAAGAAATGCAGCAGGGACAAGCTGGGGCCCAACATTCAGCACAGTTGTCCTCCTGTCAAAGCATCTTTAACAAAAGTCAAATTATTTTGAGGGCTCGCTATGTTTCTCACTATGAACCTTCAGAAAATCTGTCCCTGGCTTCCCATAGGGCGGCCACAGGTCTCTTGTAGCCTCTGAGTCTGATAAATGAGCTCTGAAAGGGGTTTTTACTTGACACAAGCTGAAAGCAAAGGCACTGTGTTGTAAACAATTTCCCTGCACTGCACCCAGCCTGGTCCTCCCTCATGAAACTGTTCCAGTTTCTTATTTAAAAAAATAAATAAATGGATAAAAATAAGAGCTCCTACAGCATTTCTGCATTTCCTTGTGCTCTTAGGTCAGTTTGCTACATTCACTATTGTGGCTGATGTTACAGTTCAATTTTAAGCCATAATTATGTCCTGCAGACCTTATAGAGCTATCCCATACAGGACATGACTCTTCTTTAAGCCCTGTGGGGAGCTGCTAAGAGTACGAGTGAACCTGAAACCTGATGGTCCCCAGCAGACATTGGCTAAGCACATGGTCACAACTCCTTGACACTATTACCCTTCCATGCAAAAAATAGATTTTGAAATCAACAGCAGAAAGTAAAGGAGAACCATTTCTTGTAGAACACTTCTTGAGCATTTTGAGGTTTTAAATCCAAGTCATTCCATCTGGTTCTCCTTTGCAGCTGGATGCAGACACAGGAGTTGTTCTCAGGCTGCAGGACCCCGAGGAAGGGAGGTGAACATTGCTGGTGGCAGGAAATTGCCATCATAACACTTCCAATTTAAAGAAGTCACTAATAGGGCAGGGAATAGGTCCTGTGGGAAATGGGAGGGCTGGAAGCAATCCACCAGTGCAAAAACTGTGAACTGCTGACTTCCAGCATTTAATTGGGTTAGAATTACAGGTGGTCATCATCTATCAGTTCCATACATACTCAAAAGGTGGTAGCGAAGAGGAACTGATTATTACTACTTCATGGCACATATTTTTTCTTTCAGAGGAAATTGAAAGAAAACACTCTGTCGCATCCCAAAATCATGCAGCTGCTCTGTAAGCTGTGCCTTGCTCTTCAATCCAACGTAAATCAGCATAGCTTCAGCGGCTTTGCACCGACTGGCAGGCTGACCCAGTATTTTGGTGGTGATTAGAGTGAGATATCTCTTCATGTCTATTTCTTGGAGAGCTCAAAGTTGGCTCTTGTGCTTTTCAGAAGCTGGATGTATGCAGGGAAAGATGTTTTTTCAAACTCTAAATCTTCAGGGCTTTTTTTTTTTGCTATTTTTTTTTTCTCCTTCTTTTTAATAAGAAGCAGAAGGAAGATTTCCTGACCCTCTGAACTATCCTTGGGTTTGAATACGCGATATGGTAAACAGAAGAAGAAAGCTCTAATGTGAAACTTCTTAAACTGCCGAGAATGAAGGACAGCAAATGGGATGCAAGCCAAGGAACATGACAATTAGCACAGAGAAAGTTTTCAGGGTTTATTCCATCAGTCAGCACTTAAGGAGGCTTTGAAGGGGAAAAAGCATCCTTTTATACATTAATCCACCACTTCTGCGCTTTCCCCCTCTTCCATGGATTTAGTGCTTAGCTGCTCAATATCTATATGCAGAACTTTATTAAGAGGAGTTGATTTTCTGAAAGATCCCCATCCATTAGTTTATAGAGAGAAAAAGGTAAAACCATTTTGACCACTGCAACATCCTGAGTTTTGGGGTGACAAAAGCTAGCATTCGTAGCAATGCGTCACTGTTCACCATCTTACTGAAGAGTCAGACTGTGCTACCATGACAAAGGAACTCAGCAAAAGGAAAGAGAGAATCGCCCACACTTCACCCCCTTCCTGTCCTGTCTTGGCAGACTTCATGTCTGAAGAGGCACCTTACTGTTCCAAGATAAAATATTTTCTTCTTTCTTGAAAAAGAAAAAGTTCTCTCAAGCAAGAAGTTGGGCAACAGCAGGGGACAATGTCATGCCAGTATTAATTAGCAAATTCCAAATGAATCATGGTTTGTGCTTAGCGGGGTATGCTTGAAAAGCATGTGAACTTTTCAAATGCTGTGTTGCGCATAATGCTTGCAGCTTTTATTTTATCTTTTATTTTTAATAAGACTAACAAATAAAGAGATGCTTTAGAGAGGCATCTTATTCATCCTCTCCATGGCCCCATTCCAAGGCATTTGTGTTCTTGCACATCTCTTTATGCAGAGGATGCTGCCCTCTTCGCTCATCCCGTCTGGTTCAAGGCCACTACTGGGGTGGCTGCATTTCCCTCTAATTATGCAGTGCCATGTGTGGTTGTCCACACTATGCCCCGAACCTCCTGGCAGGGGATGCTCTGTGACAGGCAATGCTTGTCATTTCTGCAGCTCTTTGATTCCGGGTTCCCGGGACTCCAGCATTTGCCTTCCCCACAGAGGAATGGAGCTCCCACCGCCTGCTGCTCCTGAGCCAGAGCTCCCACTGCTCAGCAGGATGGGGCTTTCATGCACCCCGATCCCCACTGCTGCATGGAAGACAGAGCTGAGTACCAGCTACATATGGCAGCAACCACAGTGACAGGCTCTGATCTTAATTTCAGGATTATTTAGGTTGTGATTGAGCTGGGGCACCTGCCTGTGCAAAGCTCATCAATTCTCTTTGATTTGGAAGACTCTGCATCTGTGTCAGACTGTGAACTTCAATTTCAATGCAGAGCTTCATTGCTGTTTTTCCTCTCTTTCACTTCTATATTGAGTTTAAAAGACACGGAAGTCGAGAAAAGAAATTTGTACAATCTACGAAATGCCAGCATTTCAGCTCCTACCTTCAGGGTGATTGTAGATGAACAGAGGAAGCATGGGCTGATGGTCTGAGCTGAGCTGCCTCGCTGGTCAGCTGGGTGGACAGTACATGGCCAGACCACGCCACAGTTAAGCAGGACCAGCTGGTAGCTCAGTTTCATGGGAAGACTATCTTATCATCCCTGAAGGGTATTAGGGTGGTTGGGCATTGGGATGGGCTGCCTGGGGTAGCAGTGGAGCCCCCATCTCTGCAGGTATTTAAAGCTAAGTGTGGACATGGCCCTAAGGCACATGTTTTAGTGATGGGACTCAGTGGATCAGATTGATGGTTGGACTGGATGAGCTTTACGGTCTTTTCCAATCGATGACACTGCCACAGAAGACCAACGCTCCCTTTCATAGGTGAAGCACTTTTGAGGTGGGTAACATTTAATGGATTATGGTCTAACTCCCCAAAATATCCCACAACAAAGCGTGATTATTTTTCTTCTAGGTGTTTATATTTCTCAAACTGTCTACAGAAAGAGTGCTTTTACAAACCGCTACCAGCCCTGCTTGTCTGTCTGCTGGAAAGAGGAAGTAAAAAAGGGAAAACAAAGAGAATAGAGTCCCCTCCCCATTCCTGCATCCAGGATAACCCTGCTGCTTGCAGAAAACCGGCTGTGGAAGGATTCAGCCACTCACACTGAGCTCTCACAGCACAGGTTTCATTTAACTCAAACCTGTCCGCTATGATTTTAGCAAGAATGATGAGAACTGAGAGATTCACTTCTTCTGCATTGCCCCGGCAAACAGAAACAACTGCGCACAGAAATGCTGGGAGCTATTGCTACCTAAAGAACAACTACGAGGTCCACTGGGATCCAGAATGCTCAGAGCTATTTTAATCAAATTACTATAGATTAGGGACAAACTAGAGTCTATTGAAGTTAATGGACAGATTTCTATCGACTTCAAAGGACTCAGGAAGAGCTGTAATACGGAAAACAAGCAAGTATCAAAATGAAGGAAATGCATTTTTTGTCTAACCCTAATTGCATGAGATGAAAGATCTGTTTCAGCAGAAACTATTCAAAAAATATTCTGTCTGAGACAAACATCAAACATCTCAAACAGTCAAAATCCAGCAAAGCAAGCAGCAAATAAAAAACAGTCTGTTAACAAGTGTGGTCAGATGTGGGTATCAGAGCCCTACAAACAGAAACTGTAACTCTACTGACTGCCACAGAAGACCTTTATGAACTTAGATAGAAAAAAAAAGCAACCAACAAAAACTGTTCCCAATTTTGTGCATGTACTGATGGTATACATGAACTTAATTTTACTTTCCACTCAAGATCATTTTCTTTGAGAAAAAGGAAATTATACTCTTATTTTTTCCTCAAAAGATGCTAGTATTTAATTCTTGGCCACAGATACATCCTTAGCCATTGTGTCTTCAAAAGACCTCATCGTCTTCTCTGATGGATGAAGGTGAAATCATGACACAACCGATTTCTTTAAACTAGCTTCTCTCTCATTACTTAGCACATTTTGTTGTCTTTAAAACTATATATTCACATGACAGCTAGATATCTATTAAACCCCACAAATCTGAAGGCCTAAGAAGTATAAAAGAAACTTCTTTTTGAGTTTTATAAGGAAAAAAAAATCAGGCCTTAAGATTGGGGATTGTGATTTTACTGACCTTCACAATATTAGGTTCTTCTCAGTGATGGTCTAATTAAGTACTGAGTCTGTGGAGGACAGAAATTTTTTTCCCATTAAAGAAGTTAGATTGAGAAAGCACTTTGAAGAGCTTGTAGGGACCAGAAGCATCAAATTGTCCTCAACTCCAGAATTACACTTCCTCAGCTTTCATTCTTTCAAGACGTTTAGCAGGTAAACAGATAAATCCCACTTCGAGTTTTCTGTGCTGTACTCAAGTTTCAGCAGAGGCTGTACTGGCTTTTTTGATCGTGCAATAGTTGAACAAAAATAAGGCAGCAGTCAAAGGAAAAGAGATCCTAGCTTAAAATGCTCCATTCTATCCATTTAACTTTTTCAATCAATGCTCAATGGGACTTTTTGTTCAAAGTGTATCAGAATAAGTACCAGAATCTGCCCATTCATACACATTTTTAATGTTTGGACGAAAATCCCAGCACCACCATCACCATCAGAAGCAAGCTCACAGCCAGCAAACACCTAGCATCCAGGGCCCTGCTGCTGTGTCTTCTGTAGGTAAAGCTGTCCTTCGTACAAAGCCTTTGAGGAACACAAATGGAAAGCACAGCAGTAAAGGCTGGCAGCTCTCGTGCCAGCTATGCACAACATCAGGACAGATGCCATTTGTCCCTCTCCTCCATGCAGCTCCAGCGGAGTGGCCACCTCAGCGGTCACCTCCGAGTGTGCAGCGGCAGCGTTGGCCAAACCGCAGTGCTTCAGATAATCATGACTGGGATTGAAAAGTATGGTTCAAATATCTCTTAATGTCCTATTATCTGTGGATCACTGACAGGGTTGATTATAACGGTTTGACACGACTCCAAAGGAGCTGTTACGGTCTATTGTATCAATAGGTACCTAGGGAGCCTTTAATCCAGATACATGTGTAATAATAGCATACCAAAAACATTTTTTTTTTTTAAAAGTTGCTGTTGCTGAAGCAGTAGAAAGAAGCGAAAGTAACGTATACTGCAAAAAGAAAAGCCATCATTTTTTTTCACATGACAAGAACACAAAAAATCTAAAACGCAAGATTGTTTCCCCTTTTAGTTGTAATATAAAAACGATCCAAAATGTTTATGCCAGGAGACAATTTGGAATGGCTTGTTTTCCTGCTGAGCTATAATCTTGGTCAGCAGGAACGCGACTGATGTGACTCAAACTGTACTGCTGCTGTTCTGTGAAGGCAAGAAGGGGTGAGCTGTCATGATTCTGAAATTAACAGAAATGTTTTCTGTGTGATGTGTGAAAGTACAAAAATAAGCATGGGGGAAAACTGTTTGTTTCCCTTGGAAACTGGTAGATGGTTTTGATTAAAAAAAGTCTACTTCCGTGTAGGGTTCTCCTGAGGTTCCTGGATACTGCATGAGCAGCAGGGTGTGAGAGGCCCATACAGAGATGCTGTTTTAGGAACAGAATGGAAAGAAGACCTAGAATAGGCAATTATCACTTTTCAAGTTATAAGCTCTCATCTTAGTTTATTTTTTTCCAAAGCAGGTGCCTTCAAAACACTTATTTGTTCAGGGAGGTCTACTGCCATACAACCAGTACACAGAGGCATTCAAATTTGAATTCCTGGAAAATGCTGTTAAAATGATTTGCTTAAAAAGAACTGTGTTTACAAGAAAGGAGTTAGAAGACCTTTTGGAAACGTTTGATTGCTTATTCTTTAAAAAATATCCTTTTGCAGGTAACGAGATAGCTTTCAAAAAAGGGTATAAGGTACAAAAGCAACAACTCTCTGATGAGAACGACGATTGTTCAACCCTATTCCTATTTAGTCCTGACAGAAACACATTCACAAGGAGTTTTTCAACAGAATAAATATATTCATTATGCTAGCTATTAAATCCTCATTCGTGCAAGGGTCTTAATGCTTCCACTGGCAGTTGTGACAGTAAAACATCAATACCTCCTGAGAATGTTAATGAAAAACTCCTGACAGCATAACTGTATATGTGTGATTTGTAGCACTTTGGTCCCTGGATCTTCAGGGAAAGAAGGTTGGGTCAAAGCCACCCAAGGAGAAACCAACACTTCACAGTGTGTTTCCAAACATTATTTAAATAAAGACTTCTGCTCGAGTTATTAATGCCTTTAATATGGATTCTCATCTCCTCTTTTTATTGCTTTGTGTGTCTTTCTGGTTATTTAGAGAGTTCTGAGAAGAGCTGGTCAGCACTTCAGGGCTCCCACTGCTCAGAAGCGACAGATGCTGACCGTAAAGTTAAAGCCAACACACACAAATCCCAACAACCCAGAAACCTTTCTTCTTCTCTCAGGGGGGCAGAAGTGGGAAGGGGGGAGGAAGCCAAACACATCAATACCTCCCTGTCCTGCTCCTCCAGCTTCCTATTAGAGAACAGCACTAATTCCTGCACTGAGTTAATTCAGAACATGGCAGCACCAGGTTTCCACAACTATTAAGAGCTGTATTGTCTGGACCAAACACGCTGTGCCATCAGTGCTCAGAGAGCTGTGAGAGGAGCTCAGGAGAATATCTCACATCTTCATAAGATGAAGCTGGGGGAGCCTGAGCAGTGTGTGCCTTTTTCCCCTCACACAGCACTGCCCTTTCCTTGGGGCAACAGCTGACTTTGACACCTGTGCGTTTGATGGTGCGGTTGTCACACACATGGGAAAAGGGTCACGGTTTCCAAATCATCTGGTGGAGTAATGGGAGGAGACAGCTCCCCGGCAGCGAGAGCCAGCGCATCTCAGCACTCTGACATTGCGTCCGGGCACCGGCACAGGCACAAGAAAACCAGACAGCTCCCATGCCCCTCAACATCTGGTCATCTCCATCCGTCGGTGGTGGTGGCAGATTGTGCCAAATGCATCTGGGCTGCTTGCTTGTTTGATTCATCTTCCACGTCTCAGTTTTGAAGTAACTCGAAGCACAGATCAGCTGGTGAATTTTTTGTGACCGTGAAAGCTGGACCATTAAGCACAGGACAGATACAGTATGAAGGTAAAAATCTTCAGTCCTGCCTTCTAATACACACACTATTCTAGTTTCAGGCTCCCTCAGTAACGAGTTCTTATCCTGACGTGCCAAATGTTTATGTAATGTTTTTCACATTAATAACACAGCACGAAAATAAAGAGCCAGATAGTTCATGCTCATCAGCAAATTATCTGCTAGGCATACAAGGGTAGCAAGAGACCTGACCAACTGGAGTCTGAAATCTGATCCCAGGGGATGTGCTTTAGATTATTGCCCTACAGGATGCCCAAGTTTTTATCTAATGTAGTGGCTTTCCTAATATTAAAATGCTACTAATGAATTTTATGGTTGGATGAAAGAACTTTTATATAGTCACTTGCAACTAGATTAAGTGTATCAAGATGTTTTCTTTGATATTGTCATGTCAGTTTATATCAAGTGACTCTTCCATGCTTTCATGTCTGGTAATTCCCAAGAAATTCATGACTACAATCTAAAATAAATGTGTGACTTTCAATTCAGTAAGAGCTGAATGATAGGAATTTTAAATTGCTGGGATAAAACTGCAAGCTACTTCATAACACTCATGCTGCTTCCAGATTTAATACCTGCCTTTTCAAACACTATCACTTAATATGTCAGTAGGGAATAACATTACTTTATTTTATTTTCCTTTCCAAGGATCGTGAACCATTTTCTCTAACAGAAACGTACCAATTACCCACATGCCAATTGTCCCAGCCACGCTCTGATCTTGCAGCGTGGACGTTCAGTTCAGAAGCACACAAAGGTTTCTGATGCTACAAAAGAAACACTGTGGGCTAAATTCAGGACTGATGTAAGCAGGCAAATTTCTGCTGACATCAAGGGATCTGCGCTGCTGAACGCTGGTTCTGAATTTCGCCCTCTGCCCTAAGAATGTGACAAATGCAGATGGAAGTCGGAACAAAATCTTTCATGTGAAAATACCTAATTTAAGGAATTAGCAGAGCAAAGCCATAAAAAGGAGGTTAGAAACAAGAGGCTATATTGTTGCACTCACACCGCCATAGAGAAGTTGTGTGGTACCTCTGCCAGGAGGGGCACTCGAGGATGAGGAATTGCCACTGGGGCCAGGGGAGCGGTGTGGATGCTCCTCCATGGCCTCCTGGGATTGCTTGGCAGGATGAGTGCAGCAGGAAAAAGGGAGCCAGCCTGAAGGGAAGGCCTTGGTGAGGGAAACATCAGGGGTCAGGTGTGCACGGTGACACAGCTTGGCTGCTCTGCATGGAGCACTTGATGCAATGCCTACGGGGCACAGGAGCCAGCGCCAAAATGGGAAGCTGTGGATCTCAGCCTGCCCTCACTAATTGGTCCTGCTGAGAATTTGGGTATATTAGCCAGGGCACAGTGCCATACTAATGAAGCTGTACTGCTCCTGGGCAGCTTGGAAAGGCACTGCCCTGTGCTTGCAGACCTCCAGGCTGCCCTCAGCCATCTCCTCCCAGTGCCATCCTGCCGACATACCTGCAGCTATGCCACACCTGCTGCTGATGGAGCAGGCACTGATGAGGTAAATGAGCTTGATAGATCTGCAGCTGTACTCCCTGACTTTGCCCTAGTGCTACTGAGGTACTGTACATTTTGCAGCCTCCCCTGGAAGAGACAGCATCGCGCTCTGACTCTGAGCACTGGCAAAGCTGGGAACTGTGTCAGGTCACTGCCAATTTCTTTCTGTAAATGAACTGTCCCACTGTTTCAACACTGGGTGCAGTGATTTATTTAGAGTGTATCTGCATGTACATTATCTGTGCAGTTCTCAGCAACGCTTGGTAGATCTTATTCTGCATTGATTGGGACATGCTGGGAGACATGCCAAACATAGTTAGCAGAGAATATCAAATTCTACTTGGAAGCATTTAACCTGAATTCTCAGTGCCTTTCAGCAACAAATACTCAAACTGTCCTGCCCTTTTGAGAACTATTAATGAAGCTCCAGTATAGGAATTTGTCGTTCTATCACTGATGCAGATCATGAACACAAGTGCCATTTCCATCAGGGACTGATGATTTTACTGTTACATCCTAAGCACTGGAGGAAAGAATCTCAGCCCAAAGAAGCAAACAGAGTTTTGTAGATTTCAAACCTATTTGAGATTTTCAGGTTTTCAAACAAAAAAGGTTTCACTTCTGAGAACTGAGCACTGCATTATATTCCTCAAGGGCAAGAAATGATGGAGTCCTCAAACTGAGGGGTACTGTAAAAGTTTTGAGCTCTTGCTCTAGGATGGTGTCCTTTATCTGGCTGCCCATTCCTATAACCTCTGTAAGGATAGGTATTGCTCCTCCATAACAGTTGGTTCAACAAGGAGAAAGCTTCAAACAGAAAACAGCAGGCTTATTTGAAAAACAGGGAGAAAACCATATCACACTAGAATTATTCCCCCGTTTTCCAAATATTCAGCAACATGACTGAGCTGATGGTTTGTGAACATCTCTCCAAAACAACACGTTACTGACCACTGGAATAGCTCTTGCTGAGAGTATATCTGACACCATTTGTAAGGCTGCTACAATGTTAAGCTTATGGAGCAAAGCTGTAATACAGATTTAACTCTTAACCAGACCATACATTTGTGTGATACCGTGGCAGGAAAAAATAAGGCAGAAGAGTTGGGAAAGCAATCCCTCACAGCAGCATGATAAAGGAGAAAGATCCTGCTGTACCTGCAGCCTGTAGTATGAAACCCCTGAGCCAGCAGGAAGGACATTAATGAGCATCAGACAAATCTAATAGGAGGTATCAGAAGCAGACACCAAATGGGATACAAATGATGAAAGAGAAGAGAACATGCAATAAGAGAATAAGGATGCTAAAAATGGTGTTTTATATCTCTCAGACCACAAGAAACAATTTAATTTGCACTGACATGCAGGAAGCGATCATGAATTTGATTTTAAATAAGCAGGCTGCAGCATCAGTGCTCATGTGCATGGTGAACTGCTTGCCTTCCCTGCATGGTGGCAGAGACAGGAGACTGAGCAGCAGTTGCTCCTGGAATCGTGCAGGTACTCCTGGCAGAGTCAGGCAGGCCACCAAAGCCCCAGTGCTGCAGGAGCCAGGGCTGTGTCACAGCTGGTTTGTTCTCCTGCACTCTCCTACACTCAGGTTGCTCCTGGCATAGTCCAGGTTGCTTGGCTATTGATTCAAATCAGTGAGAACTGGACTGTTCCCCCAAAGGGGTGGAGCATTAAATAGAAAGACATGTTCAAAAAACCTGATTCTCCTCATTTTTCATTCTTATTCCCAAAGACCCAACAGGAGAGTGCTCAAGGCTCCCTCTCTATTCCTCCCTTTTACTGCTATACCTCAAAAATATTTCGAGAAAGGGAAGTTACTCTTGCTTGGTTTTGACACGTTGGGCAGCCAGCTGTGTCCATGCAAGCCAGGCTGGTGACCCGGCCATGCAGCTCCCTTGGAGAAGCATCAAGCTTGCGGCTGGTGGCCAGCCTTGGACAGGGCCAGGTTTGTTTTATTGGTCTTCATTTTGCTTTCATTTTAATGCGACGGTAAAAATTTTATCTGATAATCTAAACAAGGTAATAATTTTGCGCCATAAAAGTGCCTGTCTTCTGTTGCTACTGCCACCGTCGTATATTGGAGAGTAATATTTGCAACATTATACAAAATTGTTATTCTATTAAAATGATAAAATGGCAGTGGTTTTATTACATGAGTGATTTTCCAGGCACTGAGATGCCCTTTATGGCAGACAAGAATAATAAACACATTATTCACCAACACATTAGGGAACAATCCTGTGATTTCGGAAAACGGTTGTAACAAACAAGTAAGTTATTGCAGTGACACTCAGGACACACAGCCTCCAAATCTTACCTGCTGTAACTAAATGCTGCTAATTGCCAGGGACTGTCCCTACTTTGCATTTCAGCAATTTGTTCCCAAGAAGTTGGCAAACCATAAGAGAGACCCTGAGAACTGTTTGTTCACTTTTTGCAATCTCATGTAATCCAGGCCTTGGGATTTTAACCCTTTCCTCCTGACTGAAGTCTTAAGGATTTGCCATCTGTGTGTGCAGCATCCAAGAGGATGAAGAAGGGGAAAGGATTAAATTAATTAACAAATTCTAATCCTACAACAGCGCTGGCAGTGTTATGGCGCTTTGAATTCTGATGGGGATTTAAAGTAACATTGACTGCTCCCCCATCAAAGAGGAGGAACATGAGCCCTGTTGTGGCTGCCCTCTATGGCACTCGCAGAGGGAAGGGGTCTCTTACAAGGAGCTCTGGCTTACCCAAGGAGCCCTCCAAGCCCCTCCTGCAGTTCACAGCTATGTCAGGCTGTCACTTGAGAACACTATCAAAGTTACAGATATTGTTGTACATCCTCTAAGCTACAAGGTAATCCTAAATCAGGTAACACAGCTTCATATACCGGATCAGCAAGCAGACCAGACCACTGCTTTGATTCCCTTCTCTTCACTACACCAAATGCACTTGTGTCATTGCCACCCAGGGAATTAACTCCAGAAATGTCCACAGCAATTTGATGGGTCTTGATGGCTAAAATTTGTACTGAATCCTCATGCAGAAGAACTGAGACATGGTCATTCATCTGTCTCGTGTTTCTATTTAGGTGCACTCTTCCCAGCCACACTGGAAGGACAGATGCTGCTACTTTCTAAGAGAAGGAGAAATAAAGGGAGGGAGGGAGGGAGACTACTCAAGCAGATCAGAGGTTTGGATGCTCTCTGCCCGAGAGCCCCTGTGGGTAATGCAGATCTGCTGGCTGCAGCAATTGCTCCTTGGAGCACGGGGTCTTTATGGAAGCCATACACTGCACTACAAATGAAATCTGTTTTCCTAGTAGTCTCCATAGTGGAATAACAAATGGCAGAATTACCCAGTACCCAGAGACTTGTGCCTAGGTTTTGATTCTCAAGCTCTTGCAAGATCCAGGCGCAAACAAACTCTTCAAAACAAATGCACATTTGGCAGTTTGTACAACATTGAAAGCCACTTGGGGGGGATTAAGGGCTGAAAAAATGGGTAGCCCTGAAACACAGAACTGCAGCTCTAACATTTATATATTGATCCCCAATAAACTTGTGCTGCAAGTAGATTCTGAAGGACACCATTCCTTCTTTTTAAGCCTTTTAAGTAGGTGGAGGCTGAAGAGATTTGGCTGTTTGTATGTTGTGAGTCCTGTTTTTAAAATCAGACCCTGCGCTTCAGCAGCAGAGTTTGTAGCATACAGGATACTCAATTCTATTGCTAAAACCAATACCAAATCTACCAAAGCCAATGCACGGCTCTAAGGTCTTCTTAAAAACAAAGACTGTAGTATTTCATAGGTATTCCAATGTCTGGTGTAGAAAAAAGATTGACCGCACACCGTGATGCATCCGTGGATGTTCTTTCATCTCTGCACCCCAAAAGAAGTAAGGGGTTACGAAGCTTTCTGAACCTTAACCTGATTTTAATCTAAAATCTTAAACCAAAAGAGCATTTGTCATTTATTATTATTATTTTTTTTTAAAGCCTGCACTTCAGAGTGGGAACGCAGAGCTGCCAGCATGCTTGAAAACATCATTTCAAAAACTAAAGAAAAACCACAGCGACAGAAATCTAAACCCCATTCAAATCAGCTTGTTTCCTTTGAGACATACTGCTAGCCTAGCAGGAATAAAAAAAAGCAACTTTTCCTTCTGTACATTGTACTTTAGAATACTGTTATCTTTAAGACATTTTGTTCACTTCTTAAGAAAGCCTTATCAGGGAGGCACAGTTTGTTACAAAGCCTGAGTCGCCATGCACCCAAAAATACGCGTATGTGTGTGGGTGTACATCCACTGGCAGAACTAAAATAGATTTTAAAATACTTCCACATAGCTAAACAAAGCTGGAAGATGGGCTGGTAATTATATGTGCATTCCAAGTAGACTACACACAGTGGGGGTTCTAAAGCATTCATATAAATTATACCAATCAACACGGAAAGGAGGAAAAAAAACACACCGAAGACATCAAATATGACACTTCCTTATAGCTGATACACACAAACACTAAACTGTGGCAAAACAATGCCTTAGAAAACAGGGTCTAAAATGCCACCTTAAAATGAGTTCCATCTACAGCTTTGCTGCCTCTGTAAATGCATATGATTGTCTTAAGGATGTATTTTGAGGAGATATGATAGATCAAATAATTAAAACACTCCATGGCATGTGAACATACATGGAGATTTTCTTCTGGAGGAAAAAAAAAAAAAAAGCACTGCACATGATCTGGACTACCACATATTGAGATTTGTTTGTTTTTGAGTGTGTCTGGTTAAATGCTGAGGTTTAGCAGCTTCTGGGGTGTGACAAGAAAACTGGTTTGTTCAACCCCCTGCAAGGAGTGCATGAATGACATGGGAAATGGTGGCTCTGGAGTGCCTGACCTACACGCCAGGGAAGCCAGCATGACAATGCTTTGTCAAGTGATCTCCAGTCATGGTGCCTTGGGACAGGGGAATTAGAGAAAGAATTAGGATAATCTTTCCAGGCAGAAGATTTAAAGTCTGCTATAGTTATATCCAATCGATCCCCAAAAGATTGCCAAGAAGTGTGTATCTTAAAACTGCTGCTAATTAGGAGGTTTTAAGACACTGTTATAAAATACCTTCTGCTTGGTTTGTAAGGGAAACCATTTAGACTAGTAGTATAGAGAACAAACCAATCGTAAAAAGTTATTTGTAGCTTCTATTATATTACCATTACACTATATTATCACCAGCATGGTTACATACCTAACATAAAACCATTTAATGAAACATTTGAACTTTCAAGAGACCTACTGGTAACCTGCTTATTTTTAACCCTGGGATGACATTTGTTGTTTGCTGCAATGCAAACAATAATAATTGCATATAGAGATGCTAATGAGGAAGAAAAGTAATATTTAGTGCTGCTGTCTGTTCATGACAATGCACACATCCATACAGAACATGGAACGAGTAATTTAAAAGGTGTTTTTATTTTTATTTTTTATTTTCCTTAAAAATAAACTTAATACTAGCCATTTGGGATGCCTTTGAAATTTACATTAGAAGTAGTGACAGAAGAGCAAGAATGTTGCTTAAATGGTGCACGCAGAAAACTGCATTCAGCAAACTGGAGAACTCAGTGCTCTTTTCATTCCTGTAAGAGTGGAACAACCTTTGGAAAGTTTTCCTGATCAATTTGCACTCCGTGCCTTATAGCTGTTTTAAAACATTTATTTGGAATACCTCACATCTAAGTGCATGTTGTAACATTGGCCAAATATTGCTGGGGTCTTTTTTTTAGCCAGTAAAGATGGCTAATCTTGTCTGGCCAAATTGCATGACCTTCAGCTATTCCTTTAAGAAAAGCTAATGGAAGCTCATCCCAAGCAATTACTGGAGATGTCAACATGAAAGGTTAAAATAAATAAAGTTATTCCCTCATCTTTTCATGCTTTTGCTCCCCTTTGCCATTATTTGCACTTTTCTCCTTGCTGCTTGCTTGTCTCAATTATACCAGCAAGCCACAGGCTTCTGATGTCCTACTTCGCCATCAAAATTCAAGTTTTGTAGGATCCTTACACTTTTTGTTATTCATCTTACGTAAAATACTATTTACAACAACCAGATGTGAGAAAACATTCAGAAATAATATAGGTTGCCCCAAGAATTGATTTGTGTGGGGTTTTTTTAGATGATTTATTCTATCGTCTGTTTGTTTTCTTGCAATGGCTCACAGAAATTGCTTTCTTAAGACTTCTGTAAATGGAAAGAAATTGCAGGTTTAGGTAAACAGCATTATTCTTGATCATAATTCAATTATAACGCTCCATCTCTAGCAAGGGAAGAGGGTGCAGACAGCAGGTCTGACTTGACTTTCCATTTGAAAGCTCAGCTACTCTGATGTCTTTATGTCTCTTTTTTACATGTTTTCTCATGATAATTTAGGATTAGCAGCTCTGAGAATCAAAACCTAGAACAAAGTTTCTTGAGCTTGAATTTAATTCTGGCTTGATTCTCATCCAATGCCTTTGTACATTCACCAACTGTGCCAAAAAAACATCGCTGGGTGATCTTTTAGGCCTCACAGGGTTTCTTGTTGTTGTTTTTCTGGTTGAAAAATGAAAAAGATTAAGAATTATGTGTCCTCAGTGCATCTCAAAATATTTGACTAGGAGTTTAAGATTGCAGGATTTATCCCTTTTCAGATCCACTAAAGCAACTGTGTTTTAATACTGAACTATGGAAATCACCAGGTATATAAGAAAGGTTGGGTCAACTCTTGGCCATGAAGCCCCAGGATGACTGACAGGTGTTTTACTCACCCATGCACCACTTGGCTTTAGAGATCACAAGAAAAGAGGAGGCCACTCAAACAGTAAAAAGCAGTGCACAGACATACAAGATGTTGGTTGCAATGATTTACCCATCGCTGGGCCATAGCCATAAATATTGGGTAAATCTCTGCCTTCATTCCAAATGTTGGAGCATCCTGCCTCCCTCCTGGCCACTGCTGTTTCCCACTATCTCTCCCAGGGGTGACATTAGCATTAGAAATGTCACTGTGGGCGACAGCTTATTCCATTTTCACAGTGAAATACTCCTTGCAGAGTGTCTGTGTGCAAATAATGAGGGTGCAGTAAATTCCCACTCTTACTACACACTCCCATTTGATCTCTGAAGCTTTTACCTTCAATATGGGAAATAAATACTGAGAATAGCCATTCCATCCCCTCTGAGAAACAACTGACCTGCTGCAAGGCGTGCACTAGGCTGCTCCTCTGGTGTTTTGCTGTACTAATGCCTTCATACTCCCCCAAGAGCAACATATTCTGCAGCACGAGGCGGGGGGATGGGTTATGAGAAAGATTGGGCAACTTGATCAACGTGCAACTGGGAAGGGGATTTGGGCAGCAGCTGGGATTCTGTCTGGGAGAACCTATTTCAAGTTGGATTAAGGCTGACCCTGCTCCCAGTGGCCATGCACTTTAGCTTATAGCGCAGTGCAGAAGAAGGTAAAAAAAAGTAGAGGCTGCTGGGTTTGCTAACAGGAGACATTGCTAGGTACGAGGGGAGGCCTCAGGAGAGAAATGATGGAATTCAGAGGGAACAGTAGCTTTCTATGAAAAGGATTAATGCAAGAAAGCCATAGGTTTAAAATAGCCTAATTGACCCAAGCATAATGTAATTCACAGTCACATGGTGAAAGTCAGGCAGTATTTGAATGCCTCCTCATCATTTAATATAACATTTCTGGTAATAGAATATTTAAATCCTGTTTTATCAAAATCTCATCACTCAAATGTAGGAGTCTTTTCCATTGCTGGAACATACAGTGTTATAAATTCATGAAGGTCGTAATTATGAGCAGCTTCAACACTGTAAATGTGTTTGGCAAAGATATTATGCCCTTTCTAAGCAAGATTTGAGCAACTCTCACACACATTCAGAGTTAGAGGGGTTTTGCTTCTCACATGCCCTGTGAGCAGCAGACTGCTTCCTCCAACCTGGGGCTCCCATTAGGATGGAAATGGCTGATAACAAGAGGCCACCCCAAAACCACCGCCATCACTTTCCCAATGAACATGGCACAGAGGAATACTGCTCCTTTCTCAAGAAATCAGAAAAGTAGCACATTCAAATCCACATTTAATTCAGCTCAGGTCTATGCTCACCACAGACTGCAGTGTCTGTCCAGAGTCTCCCTCTCTGGAGATACTCAAAGCCTACTGGGATGCTTTTTCCTGTGCAACCTACTGTAGGGAACCAGCTTTAGCACAGGGGTTGGGCTGGATGATCTCCAGAGGAACCTCCAACCCCTATGACTTTGTGATGCTCTGCTCAGAGCCGGACACCTGAGCATGACTGGAGATGTTGCAAAAAGCAGCTCCTGTTACAGGTCTGGCAGCAACCAGGGCTGCACGCACATTGTAACTGATGGAAAGAGCGAGTGCACATCACAGTGCATCAGTTCCTCTATTTAACACTTGGGCAATCTGAAGAAGATTCACCTGGGGCTTTTGGGATGCTCTGGATTTACACTGTAAGAAAGCACACAAAGCTCCTGTGATGGGGCTGGCTCTGAGCAGAGACTGCTGCATGGGGAACCCATTGATGGGGCTGTGACAGAAGCAGCAACACTCTCATTGCTATGACTGAGTTATTTCAAAGGCCTGGGAAACCACTCTGGCTGCTGCCTTTGCCATCATGAAAGGAAAAAACAACTACATGCTATGGCACATTTTAGTACACAGGTTTAGTTTTAAATAGAAGAGAATGACTCGAACCAAAATGCACTCAGTTCCACTGGCTGTACTGGTGTGTATCACAAGCAATAATATTTCAGCCCATGCTCAAGCAACCAAATTCAGCCACCTGTACTTGGGAGCGCACAAGAAGAAAAACATAAAAGGCTAGTAGGCTGGTGCCCACTCTTTAGCAGTACACAACATGGTGAAAACATCAGGGGCATTTCTTACCTGAGTGAAGCACAGCCAGACTGGGACCCACCCATGTACTTCTTATGTACAGTTTGACTCTTGGTTTTCAGAAAGAATTACTTTTAATTAAAAAGGCTGATTGCTAAATAAACCAGGTATGGTGGATTAGATTGATTTTCTCACTAAAGCAGGTAGTAAGCTTGGTATGGTATCAAGTCAGAGGTGACCTCCCTTTCCATTCAGATCTTAACTTTTACACACAAGTATCAGGTATATAACTTTTCTACTGCTACAGTCAATGGTAAAATCTGTCATGAAACACAATGGGAAATCACATTTAAGATCTGCAGAAGTAAAAGGCAGCACACATAAAAGCTTCCATACTAGGTTTTTTTCTTCTTTTCTTCATGGTCATGACTCCTAGGTTGCTTTCCAGCAGGATACAGCCTTAAAAGCCTTTTGTTCACATTCTTTATTCTCTTCCTACTTGCAAACATTTAGCATGAATCAAAGCCAACCAGTTGCACAAAGAAATAACCAAAATGCTCAGATGCAAATAAAGGTCTGGGGTAGATAGTTTCTAAAAAAATTAAAGCAAGTTTCTCAGTCCTGACATACAAAATTCTAGAAAGAAAAACAAAGCCTTTGGTATCTTAGCTATAGAAGCTATGCAAGGAGACAAAGGCTGACAAGTAAATATTAAATCATACAGAGCCCTTGATTAATATTTATGTTCACGCCCTAGATAGTCCAATGTAATTGTTCAGATCTTCACTTTGGAGGCAGAAGTCTGAACACACCGTCCACAACTTGTATTTGAGTTGAAAGGTGAGGTTTTGTTGAAACTAAAAACATCCTAGAGTTGGAGCATCTTGTTTACAGAAAAGCGTTCACAAGACTCAACTCTTTGGTCACTTCTCACGTGACAGACAAAGAGAAGAAAATCCAATCTAACAACAACAAAACCCCCAAATAACATCACCTCTTCGATTAAAAAACAACCCACACTTTCACTCAGATTCCCAGAAGTAAAGACATCTAAAGCATTCTATGGCTGAGCATGAGGGTGGCTGTGCACACAGACCACAGCACATCCTTCGTCCTTCCTGAGCTACTGAAATGGGCCTGAGCATGGAGTTTGGACAGAAACAGCCCCAGAGCTGAGCGGAGGATGTCATGGGAGGGGATGAAGAGTAGAGAGGGACCAGAAAAGGAGGAGGAGGTCTCGATTTAACCTGGTCTTTGTAAGCCATTGTACGCAGCCAGCCCTAAAAATAAGCAATGCCATTTTATTATATAACCAAATTGGCTTTTGGAAGGCTTTTATATTGATAAACTTGCCAGAATAAAATTCCAAGGAAGAAGTGCAAGTTGTTGTACTAACAAGACAAAAACCAACATGACCCACTGAGTTTTAGAAGCAGAAATCAATCAAAGTCTTTCTATTGACTTCAGTGAGAGCTGCATCAGGATTTAAGGAGCTTACAGCTCTGAAGTTCATCTCTGTTGCAGCTCGGAATTTTTCTTTTGTTTCACATCACATTAAAGATTCAGCATCTCTTTTCCTAATGCTCTGAAATATAGTATGATCTATAAGAGAACAGAAAACAGAACTAAAAGGGAAAAAAAAAGAAAAACCCTCCTACACCTCATTAAGATCTAAAGTTTGTCCTTAATGTGCCTATGAACTCAAAATGAGTGTCTAAATGGAGACATTTTTTTCTGCTACAGGGTAAAGTGATTATAAATGTCTCTTTGTGCAAAAGCTTAGTGGTATTTTATGCAGCTGGCACTGCAGAATTTGAAACAAATCCAAGAAAACAGATTGTATCTTTAAGGTTAGAAATCAAACTTTCCATTGCTAAAGTGCACATTTCCTGGTAACGGGCTAAGCTCTGACACCAGAAGCTATGCAAACGGCATCTCTGCTGCTATGCTAAGTGAAGTGCATTGCTGTCTTTATTCCCTATTGCCTTTTTATCTATTCATTCCACTTCCGAACTATTGTTAAATGGATGTTACAAAGTAATTTTTTGCATTTTTCTATTGTTTGCATTTGACTTTTTTTTTTTTTTTTAAATATTCAGAAGTCTGCAATACATCTTTTCCCACATTTTCCTATACACCAGCAGATTTCATAGGTGCCTTTGTCAGATAGCAGAAGCAGTAAGCTTCAGTTTACAGGTAGAAATATCCTACACTGCTAAACCTTTGCAGTAATAAACCTTACAGAAGAATAGAGAAAGCCTACATTCACATATTGCCATTCTTCCCAGTCTTTAGAAGGCATTTCAATGCCAAGCCCATATTTTGTGCATGCCCTTTCTAGCTGACTGAATCAACACTCCCAAGAGCTTGAGAAACCCTACATAACCATATCACAAAGAGCCACTTTGCCTTCAGAGGAGGGATGCTCTGCAGGACTCCTGGGTTGGAGCTTCCTTGCTGCCCCAGTGCAACCCACTCTTGTTGCTTGGGGACGTGAAGGTTAAAAACAGCCATGAGGTTGGTTTGCCTCCCACACAGTCCTCCAAGCCATGGAGGGGGCTGCTTTCCACATGATGAACTACCCAACGACTGGCAGCTGTGTTCTAATTCGAGCTCCTGACTAGTCCTAATGAATAACCTCACGTACAGCATGAGGAAGGATTGGTCTCCTATTCCAATACAGAGGCAGATGAGAAAAATCCTATTTTTGGCTACAATTGCTGTTTGATCTTCCACAAGCAGCCTAGCTTCTAATAAAACTCCACACTCAATCGTGCTCAGTGGGGAAACCACAGTGAGGAGCGGAGGCCATGGAAGATGCAGGCGTAGAGAATGGCAAACGAATCTGTGAACCAGCAGGACTGATGACCCACGTTTTGATCTGAAGTGGTTTGCGGCCAGTAATTCCTGCCAGGAGCATTCAGTACTGGCTTTTAGCTAGCTCCGTGCTACTTCTGCAGATGGGACAAATCTATTCTTTCCAAGATCTGTGATCGCTGCTGAGGAACTTTGCCTGAGCTGTCATCTCCCATCTAGAACTTGCTCGTGTACCCAGAACAGGTAAAAAGCACATCCTTGCTATGGGAGCATAGGGAGATTCCACTTTTTCAGCAATTTCCATTAGTATTCCTTAATACTTGGAGTGTGGGTTCATATAACATGTCACATTAATGCACAGCTCCATGACTCACATCAGCACATTGCACTCTTACTCGGCCACACACTGGACCTGCATCTCTGCGCAGTGCCAACCTCAGCTCCATAAACTCAAGCTTCCCTATGAACCACTAGGGGAAAAACCAAGCAGCTTACGTTTACAGTTTACCCACTTGGGCTACGGCACGGGAAAGGTGAGTGCAAACACACTGTATCTCCCTGTTGGCATAATTCAGAACTGTGGTTTCTTGTCACAAAAACCTGCTCAAACACGACCTCGGCTCAGTCTCTGGCAGCCGGGTGCCACTAATAGCAGGTAGACAAGCAGACATATTTACTTGATGTTTACCTTTCTCCTTACCTCTGTCACACACACTAATGCTGCAGAACTAGGCTCCCCGATTAGTTCTGCTGACTGCAGTAACCCTGTGACCTTCATTAAAGAAAAGCATTTTAAGGGAACTGAATCCATCCCATTTTCTGTCCTCAGCCCTTTGTGGAAGCTGGACTGAAAGCACCTCGGTGGTAAATCTACCTCTCCCAGAGGTAAAATGCAAGGAGCATGGAATGATGCTCACCAGCAAAGAGAAGAAGCGATTAAAGGACAGAGAGAGAACAGACGACGGGGCGTTGCCTTTAAGAAGGGATGCTGGGGATAAATATTGAAATTCTTCACTTTCAAAGAGGTGCCTTTGTATTGTTTTCTCCTTCAAGGAAATCAACAGCACTACTCCCAGAAGCCATGGCATGAATTAGACTGTTAGCATCGGGCAATCAGAGACTGTTCCTTGCTTACTGGGAGTGGGGATTTCACCGCTGCCATTAATACACCGCAAACATCTGGATCCTCCTGTCACAGTCACTATTTGCATAAGCCGATACTCTGCTTAGGAAAAAAAGGGAGAGAGTTCTGGGGGGTAGCAAAGATTAAAGGAAGACTGTCAGTCTGGCTCTGCTCGTTTGTATTTTCACTCAGATGAGTGGAGTATATAAATAATGCCTTTGATTGCTTCAAAGATGGGGCTGTGTCACCACCGCGTTTGAATTGTGGCACTTTCTCTTTGTATTGCTTCTGTCAGTCGAGAACAATATAGAACTTTTTTGTTAAAGAAGCCTTTAATTTCATGTAGTAATTACCTATTTGATCAGACAAAAGGTGCTGTGAATGAAAGTCATTTGCTTGTTTGATGTGACTGAGACTGAGTGTCACTACAGCTGCGAGACTGTCAGAGAAAACACTAGTGGCTGATTAGATAAGCAGCTCTGTGCAGAAATAGAGGTGAAAATGGAATGAGGGGGAAAATCAAATTCTACCTATTCCAAATACGTGAAAAATGAGAACTCTGAGGACATAATTAATATAATTACCTAGAGATGCAACTCCCATATAGCTTCATTGAGGTCAACTTTTCATCCACTGAGCTGAATGTCCTCCTTTCTACCCCCACTTCATCAAACAAGGCTGATTTACAAAGCCACTAACGATCTGGTTGGAACTTGCTGAACACCTGCTGCTGTGTCACACGTGCATTCACACAGCCACAGAAATCACACTACAAGGACATGAAGGAGCATCATCTGCCTAAGCCAATCTACTACTATTCAGATATTTCTTCCTGTTTGAAATCAGAGATGTCATCTGCTCTGCAAAGATTTGTACTTTCTGGGTCACAGCAGTAGTTCCAAGATATGGCGGAGATGATGGGGTTTGAGAAAACTGAATCTGCTGGTCTTCCCTGAAAGAACTCTACCTAAAATGTAGATGAGCTGGGCTTTCAGCTCACCCAGATCTAAGCCGGGAGAACCTCCCTGGTTTTGGCTCTGGGAAGGACCCAGCTGCAGATGGCAACGGGACTTGGATCTGCATGTTCAGATCCATGTCCTACCCCACATATAGCCATTTACCTCTGAGCATATTACTAACCTCCCTGTGCAGCTATCAGGATTTTAGGGCGAGAAGGACTGACTTCTGGATGGGAAACTTATGAACCAGAGCCGTCAAGTTCAACTCACTCTCCTTCTAGGTCTGCTTCATACAACAAAACCTCCAGCCCGCAGTGCAGCAGCAGCTCCATCCCTGTCTGTTCACACAGGAGCAGGCACCAGGCTGGCAGCTCCCACTCCCCAAAATCTTTTTCCCTCCCTCTCCATTCCCTGTGAGAGCAGTGAATGAATTTCCAGTTGTTCTCTAGTGGAAAGTGCAAAGGCTGGTAAGTTACAGGCTGCCTCATCGCACTTGCTGCTGGCCCCTGCACTAGCTGGCTAGTGCTGAACATGTTTAAAACATCGACTGGAAATATTTTATTCTCTTGGATAACATATCAAACACCATAGCAATGAAACTTTCAAGGGTTTCGAGTCTGTGCCTGCAGCTACTTGAGAGGTCTGGTGGACTCCTCCAGCAGCACAGCCCCAGAAACCCCAGGATGTTGGTTTTTTTTTTTTTTTTTTTTTTTTTTCCCTGTGTCTTTTAAGTGACTCAACATGAGTGACTCATGTAGCACGGAGGCTGAACACCTTGATTTCTCTTTCTGCACACTGTCAAGAGAGGCAGAAGGTAGAAATTCAAAAGCAAAGCTCTCAGCTAGCTGACCTCAATTTACTGCTGTTCGGTGCATCCCCGACACGGAAGGCCACTGGTGCAATGCACGCAGCCATGAGGAAGACTGGAGACCCAAAAAAGTATTCCCACAACCTCAGGTAACAGAAGGACGCTGTGTCCTTGTCTCCACATCTGTGAGGAAGGCTGAAAATGGAAACTAGCACCCACTCCTGCACCACCCCCATGTGCATGGCTCAAAGCACTTCTTGTCCCACACAATCAGAGGTGCTCCTGCTGCCTTGCCCATTCCTACTCCTCAGGCAGCAGCTGCTGGACCCTCCACAAAGATGGCTCCGTCTGCACCTTCTCTGTCCCCAGCCTCGGCTGGAATTGCTTTTGAGGAGTTGCTACACCACATCCCCAGGAACTGCTCCAGAGCTAGAAACATTCTCACATAGGCAAGCCAACACTACAGAAGAAAGTTCTCAAAAAAAAAAAAAAAAAAGAAAAAAAAAAAAGGAAGCTCTCAAAACCTAATTTCACAGTGTGATCCGTTACCACGGTGGAATTACTTGCCTTCTTATTTGAATAGCATAAAAATGAACATATTAACAAATCATACTCGTAAAATTCACTGGACAACACAATGGAAAAAATTACAGTGCAAGAAAAACTAGGTTACAGGAGTTACATCAGCATTTGAATCAGATGTAATATGCATCAACCCAGAGAGCCTGTATATAGAATTAAAGAAATCATTTAATTTTAAAGTAATATTTTATTCAATGCATCCCTCGGTGCATGTAACTGCTAAATGAAATGCACTGCATGCTCTACAAACACATCATCACCTTGTAAATGAAATACCCACGATATTAAAACTGATATAACATTTATTAAAGCCATTATACAAAGAACAAGGTTGGATACTTGAATGGCTGAATGCGAGCACTAGTTCTGGCCTCTCAAATGTGCACACACAAAGCAGTTTGTGGCTCCGAAGCAATGAATGGAGAAAGGCTTTATGAAGAGTGAGAAAGAAAGAAATCAGCCTTTCTCTCCCTGAGCAACAAAATGAGCTGCAGCACCAGCAGAGAGCTGAGCAGGACCCGAGGAGCTCTATGAGCAAAGTTTCTGCCCCAGCACAGGGCACCAAGGCACTGCCTGGTTCCACAGGAGGTCACTGTAAGAGCACGTTACAACCTCTGCAAAGCCAGCTCACTGGTTTGATGTTGTTTCTTCCTTCTAGACTAATAGCCAAGTTTAATAGTAACATGTTTCAGGATCAGAATGTGACCTGTTTTCTCAGGAAGGCAGAGGCTGCAGCGCAGAGAGGATTTGGTCTTTGCCTTACAGATGTCCTGTGACGGCCAAGGGATATAATGATAATCCCTGGAGTCAAAGTAAAGGAATTATTTATCTGATTCCCTGGGTAGGCAGGGGAGGCATCGCGCTGAACCCCAGCAGGTGATGCCAGCTTCTCAGGAGCTGTGTGTCCACAAGAATCAACCTGCATCCCTGTAGAGAAATCTTGCTGGCTATTCTCTCCATGTATTTTCAAGACTTCTGGCAAGTTTTTCAATCCAGACACCTTTACCATCTTCTCCTTTTCAAAACGAAGTGTTGTAATACTAATTAATCTGTAGGGGATAGGTCTGGCTGCTTTAAAAGCACAGCTCTATTGTGTATGTTTGAAGCATACTTTTAAAGAAAAATCTTAGAGTTTTACTTTATGTTATCACTTTTTTTTCATTCTAGCCTATGACATTTTCAGCTCTGCACAAAGGATGTCTCCCCACAGAATGCGAGCAGTTCAGCTGAGTTACACATTATAAAACCCTTCTATTTGTCACTGCCTTCGAGCCTCTTCAAAACCAATTCTGGTTAGGATACATGAATGTAAAATGCTCTTGTTTCCTAATGAAACACTTTGAAATGCACTGCAGGAGAAGTTTGATTTTACCCTTCCACAGACACAAAGAGGAGTTGTCGCCTTTCAATGTTCTATCCTGAAAGATGAATTCCCATGAACCACACAGAACTCAGGCTGCAAGAAAGAGAAATACAAGCTCTCTTACCCATCCCTTTCAACAAAGCTCAGTCTAGAACACAAAGAAATGAAGGAAACATTCAATAAAAAGTGATTAAGAGGGGAAAATCCTTTTAAATAGCAGCATCCACTGAAATTCATCTCCAACCATATCACAGCAGAGGCAAACCCCATTCACATCTGCCATATCTAAATATACAATCAGCCTCACATCTTCTCCCAGCTGAAGTCACAGAAATCCATACACACTATCCAAAAAGTTACTCGAACAACTGCAGCTCAAGCTGTGACCTCCATACGTAGGTATGATACGCTGTGCTCTACTTACAAGGATGCCAAAACTTACTTATCAGAAAAAAAAAAAAACACAACAAAATGGATGCAAACCCCATCATGGTCACTGCTAAAACAGAGGTAAACCCAGCATCTCTGCATCTGAAATAAACTGGTTGGGGGACAGAGTGAGACTAAAGTTTGGAGGGACTTCACACTTGGATTTGTACCCTTCTACATACACAGCTGGCAGCAGTGGAAATGGAGAGATGGGCATCCTGTGCTGAAGACTGCCTGCTGTGAGCTTGTGATTGACAAATACCTGTGCTTGTGTTTGAGCTGCCTGTCTGGCAGTTATCATGCACTGAATCAGTCACGATGCTTTGCCTGGGAGCCTCTAATTTCTGTTTCATTTTTTGAAAAGCCAACCAAATGCCACAAGTCGGTGCCAACTTTCAACAGCTTTGTACAGTCCCACATAGGACCACACACGGGCGGTATGGTCAATTCACAGCCACCCCCGCTTCTGCACTTCTAAGTGAAACCAAGGAACTGAACTGAAACTTTAGAGATCAGAAGTTAAAACACTGCATTCGAAAAAAGGCATTACATGTTTTGACTTTCAAATATCTGAGCATTGGGAAATTATGCTGGAGCAAACGTCCAACAGCACTGCTGTGAACTGCTCACTTCTGAGTCACACACCGCGTCCTGGAGTGCTGTAGACCTTCGGGTCAGACATTTCTAACCTGATCAAGGGAACACCATGACATTTCATATGGTGATGTGCTGATAAAAGCTCTCCCATGTTTCATTGTGTAAACAGGTATAGCTGTTAATGAATGAATTCAAGTGGAGGAAAAAAAACCTTGGCGAGAGTGGAAACTTGGCCCCACATCTCCTCTGAGTCATGTTCAGTCATGTGAATGAAGCTGTATTAGCACCCACTGGCACGTGGGGCTGTGGCAGCTACCAAAGGCTGTCAATATTTTCTCAATATTCACTTTTTCCTTTCTGTTTCTCAGTGCTGAGAGTTTTTGAGGCACTTCTGCTTTACGGCCACGCAGCTAATACCATTACATATGCACAACAGCATTGCACATCAGGCACAAAACAAGGAGGAGAGGTCAGGCAGCACCTCTCAGCCGATGGCACGTGCACGAACGCTGCCATTTTCTCCTCACCTCCTGCCATCCAAACACGACAACATGTTCAAAACACAGCGAAGCCGTGAACGCAGCAAGCTGTTCAAACACGCCTTGGCTGCAGATAAACCTTACAGAGAGTGTTTGGATTCAAGTGGAGCTTTCAGCTTTTGCATGCAGAAGGGAGTGATGGGATGGAGTGGAGCTCTTTGGGGTGGCAGGGAATACTTGCATTTAAGTGAGCAGGAAAGTGTTCAGAGCTAAGTATGAGAACTGTAACCATGCTGGTAGAATAAGGAAGAATTACGCTCTTGATCATATTCCAGGTTGCTGATGTTCCTGTTTAGTTTAGAGCTACTGTTTTATCTATCAATAGGATTTCAGAAGTGCAATTAAAGCTTTATCACTGGCATCAAAAGCAGCAGAGTTGGTTCAGTCCTGGACTTCTGCACACTCTTAAGTATTGTACACTCACCAAGAAGAAAGCATGTAGTTCCTACAAGATATGGTTTGCAAACCTTGGGTTGAATGCATTTGAGAATTACCAGCTTACATTCCAGGAGCACAACCCAAGTCAATCGTAAAGAACTCAGAAAATAAACCTTTGCTTTCTCTGCAGAAAAGTAACGAGAATCAGAAGAAAACCTACATAAAAATCAGACTCTTAATTTCAGCCAGAACACTGTCAAATTCTGAACAGAGACCTTGGATCATTATGAAAAGTATAATGGTGATGATGATGATCATGTGGAACGTGAACACTCAAAATGAGTTTCAATTTGGCTTAATTTTATTTTTAAAACTAGATTTGATGGCAGTTTTCTATCAGCTCTTCTATCACAGCAACACCTTAACACCAGAGCGAGCACAAAACAGGTGAGTCCAAGTGGGATTACACCATGGGATTTGGGAGGCTCAGCTCTGTTCTCAGGTTCGCCCTGGATTTCCTTTCTGATTTCTGCCAAGTCATTTAGTCTCTCTCAGCATCAGCAGTGTTTGAGTCTGCCATTCAGCTGTGAATTGGAATCAGAGACCACGTACTACTAAATATCTGGGAACAAAAGCCAGGTAGCTAAAGCTGTAGATTCACCCACATTTGAATCTGCAAGTGAGAACTGGAGTCATAGGAAGAGAGGCTGGACCTCAACCTTGTCAGAAAATGTACTGCTTAATTCCTATCTATTCCTCATGTTATGTTTTGCCAGGTGTCAGCCATAATTCAGCTGCAATTGGTTTTGTATACTTGTATTACAAATACGCTATGCACCGTTTACTACTCAAGAGCAGTAACAGCTATTTGGATTTATACAACGTTTTAGCATTTCTAGTGCTTCAAAGGGCTTAAGAAAAGGAGATAACTCACCAGGACAGCAAGCCAACCTATCCATTACAAAACAAATAAATCAGTTTTAAGGTCCAGGCTTCAAAAGGGAAACAGGAGATTCCCCACAACAATCTCTGTGGGCAGGAGCTTCTGCAGAGCATGAGCTGAGCGGCTGCTGCTGCAGCGTCCCTAGGTGACACATCATGGTCTTTGCCCACTGTAGATTAATGAACAGCGGGGATGGAAATGCTAATAATTAAGAAAAGGTTAAAATGTTCACACTGTGTGAGAATGATACATAAAAGGATACAACTGCTAAAAAAAAAAAAAAAAAAAAAAAAAAAAAAGAAAAAAAAAAAAGATCACTGCAGCAATGCAGACTTTTTTTTTTTTTTTTTTTAAAAAAAAAGAAAAACACCAGATACTCGATTTCAGCTGGGAATATATTAAGAATAAGAAGAAAGGAAATCTCAAAGAAGAAAACCAATGCAAAACAGTCAGTGAAAGCCAGGCAGTTCTGTGGTGTGGAGGCACTATATTCATTATAAACTAAAACTACATTCTGAACCAAAAGCCATCTGAAAAACAAATTCAGGGAAACATCCAGACATGACAAATCCAGAAATTACCATCTGAAAATTATTTCTCAGAAAACTCAGGCACTTCTTTGTATGAACAGTTTGTGCTCAGAGCAGCACTTGTCCCTTGAAATGCTCCTACTACAGCTCCACAGCAGACTAAGAAATGCAGGGCAGAATTGCCAAGGCACGCATTTAGTATCTCTGGCTAACCCAGCGTCACATTAAACACCCAAGTGATCAGCTCTGCATCCATCTAACCAGTCACTTGTGTATTCACTGGCCGTGTTTCCCTGCCCATCACGCTGCCTCTGTGCAAAGTTTCACACCCAAGCTTCCCCAAGAGCTTGCATGAAGAGCTTGAAAATTTACCCTCAGTTCTTCATTTATTTAATTATTTAAGACTTTGGAACTTTCAGCTCACGTAGGTTAAGGGTGGCCCAGCTCCACCATTTAACAAGGATGCACTTGTCAAAGCCTCTCCTGCCAAGGAGGAGCATCAGTCCTGCTGCCACATACCAGACTTTTCTCTTTCCTTTGCAGCTTGCACAGAGATCAAGGTCTCAGAACGTGTGATAAATGCTTCTTTACACCCCACAGGTCAGGAGACCTTTCTGTTGCTTCAGAGCAAACACTTAAAGAGCAACAGCAATAGCCCCGGGCTCAGCTGCCTTTAGCAGTACGTGACCAGGACTGACACACAACCACTCCTCAAGGGTCTCAGCTTTGGACAGGCTGGAAAATCACTGTGGGTTTGTTGTAGCTTTCTATTTTATTTTTTTTTAAGCGTAGTGGGTGTTTTTTCTGGTCAATTTCAGAGTACATTTGAAAACAGAGAGAAGAGAAAGTTCCCCAATACAGATAACCTGCAAGCAACCAGGTCAAAGCCCCAGCTTCAATCTCTTTCATCAGGCCAAGACCTTTCAGCTGCAGGAAAGAGAACGAGCCACAGATCCTCAGACAGTTCCTTTGAAGCCCTCCACCTCGCAGTGATTCTGCAATCTGCACTGGCAGCCCAGACCGCACCCCCTGTGCTCACCAGGGCTGGCAGTTCCACACTCCAAGGCACAGTCATGTCCTGATGTGGTCCTCTCCTTTCTCCATGTCTCTATTGATGCTTTCAGATGCACGATTTACAGATGGCTGTACCAAATCCATTCTAGTTAGTAACATTTGTTTTTCTTACATGTACATAATTCACTGTAAACTGACAGCTAAAACACTAGAAGAGATCACTGTCAACTATACCAGACTTCCCCTCTTCTATGATGGACATCAGCACCTGGGACCCTCGTGAAGGATATGAATTCGCCTGAGCCTCAGTTTACCCATAGTTTGAATTGGTACATTCATCTGCTGAACATTATAGAGAATTTATTTGAGAAAGAGTTATTACATAAAGGAGAGCAAGTACAAGTTGCACACTGGGAACTATATGGTTCCATCTATTAGCAGCACCTCTGGCAGGTTGTAGAGGTTCTCTGAAATCTGGACAAAAAGATGTTACAAGGAAGCACAGAGAATACTGGTAAAGCCCCCTCTTTATGCACTATATAGGTAATTGCAAATCCAATTTACAGCCTTGCACAAACCACATAGGGAATGAACACATCAACTCTACCACACATGCATACCACAGATGTCCAAGGAATTAATAAATATAGATTACTTCAATAAGGCAATCTTAAAGATACTTTTACTGACAGCACTCCAAGCTCCAGTCAACTTTGCTTCCTGCTACCCCTGGCCTGCTTTGGCAACACGAGGTAAGGGAGGAACTTGCTACTGGTAGTCGAAAGGCAGCATAAGGAACAGTGATGGTTCTTCTTCTAACCAGTACACTGGGATTTTATTATCTTTTGTTGACTACCGTTTCCACACGCTTGTCTGAGATTACATGCTTATCTGAAAATTTTATTTTTACACAGAGTTAATTTCCACTTTCATAGCAATTATTATTTGCAAACCACTAGACTTGAACACAGAAGCCAGCATGTGAGGAGGTTTCTTTGAAGATAATATTAGCACTGTAGTAGAGAACATCTAAATGGAAAGCAGTGCCAGCAGAATATGGATAGTTCCCACCTGACCAAGGGATTCTGTTTGCAACTGGTTTTCTAATCACCACAAATTCATTCTCCCTTTGCTAGCTACAGTTACACTATTGAGACCTGCAGGTCTGATTTTTCTTTTTTTTTTTTTTTTTTTTTTTTTTAAAATCCCTTCCCTTACTCTGAATGGAGTTCATTTTTAATGTCTACTGCAGAAGGCCAATGTGATACAAAACCCCAAACATTTCACTACTCATGCAATCTTATTCATAATATCACATCAAATTGCTGAAGTAGTACCATATGGCACTTGAGCACCAAGCCAGAACAAGTTGTTCAGCTTGTCATAATCTCAAAAGCTGCATGAAACTTAAATAATTTCTCTATGAAGTGGAAGATCTTTGGGTTTAATAAAACTCATCAGAATTGGCTTCTGCATTTTCCCCCCTATTATTTTCCATGTTTTTTCTGATTCACATTCCATTTCTCTGTGTAAGCTTTCAGTTTAAGTGGCTACAACTACAGGCCTGAAATGCTCTAAAAGCATCCTGTCCGTACTTTCTTCTTGATCATTCATCAAGACATTGAATGGATAAACATCTTTCTCAATCAGATAGATATATAATTATAAATATAGCACAACCAGAAGGACTGAATGAAAAAGATTAATGAAATCTCCCTCACTTTGATTAAATCCTTAAAGCAATATACTCAGCTGCAAAGTGACCACACTTCCTTCCACGCTGCCCCATAAGAAAGCAATGCAACCTTTCAACAGTACTGTAGCTGTGACATTTAACTGGTACGTGTGTCCAAGGAGAGTCAACAGTGGGAATTTCTCAAGTTTTCATCACAGAGTGCACTGCGTTTACTTTCTCAATTCCCAGAGTTATCCCAAGTCCACTTGATTTTTATTTCTTTTTTCTATACTTATTGCTCCTGAAAACAAAGGCTTGGAACGAAGTAGAAATGAGGACTGGAAGCACATGAAGTAGAGACCTGGGGTGAGCTTACAGCTTCCTGAGACTGCGCCCGGCTCCAGAGCTGAGCAGTGGGATCGATCTGATCTGAGAAGGAGAACACACACAGGGAAATGTTCCCAGGATTGCTCAACAGAACTGCTCAGAGGAAAGGCTTATTTTAGCAGCTGCTTGATCAACCGAAGAGTAAAAAGGACAGCACCAATCAAGCAGAATTTCCTAGCATGCTTCACATATGGGACTGGGACAGCAAGGAGCTTCTGCTGGGAACCATGAACTGGCACATGCAGCACAGAGACTGCTACTACACAACCTTTTGCTTAAAAATAAAATATAATTGGGACAAATCTTCTGGAGCTAGCATGTATTGGGAGTTTCCAGAAAAACATTTCTATAATGGTTACATATGTGATTGTTCTTTTTTTTTTTTTCCTAGCTATACAGAGAAAGCAACTTGTCATCAGCCCAAAGGGAAAAGCACTTGGCTGCAAGGGGAAAGACAGGACTTGTTACATCTGCAGCTTCAGAGAAGGAAAGGAATAGCTCTTTAAAAAAGCAAGACATGCAGAGAATATCTAAGCTGAACAAGTGGAAGGAATTGATCCTCCTCTTCTGATGGAAAGCTGTGAAAAATAACAAACCCCTCAATTTCAGTACACATGAAAACAGCTATCAGTGGGCAGCAGCAGCCCGGCATCCTAGCCCTGACAGCAGGTGGGGACAAGATAGAACTTGGTGTCCTGCTCCTGCACAGCCCCACAATGTTCACTCCTGGACACTCCACGTTGCTATATTTTCTCTTAACAGCTTCTACCTCTAAGGATCTAAAATGGTATAAAAAGTCAAGAATAATCATTCCCACATTATTTTTCTTAATCCTAAGGCTACACCTCCTGACAGAGCAGAGAAGGGAGAAATGGTCCCAGAAGTTGGACATCCACACATGAAGGGGATTTGGGCATAAGGCAGGATCTGCTTAGACACTCAGGTATTGGATTCCCCTTGGCCCTAAGGAAAGCTACACCACCACTAATTGACTGTGCTTTGCCCAATCCTCCCCTGCAGACTGCCTGAGGTGTAGACGCAGCTTCCACCACTGTAGTGCACCTGACACAAAGAAATACAGGAATGTGTTTGTATCTCCTGCAAGCACTACAGCATTTCTGTGCTCATCCTAGAAATGGTGATTTAGGCAGGTGGACACTGACTAAGGGCCAGCAAGTCACCTCCACGTTGGCACTGCAGGTTGGACGCTTGGGAACGAGCCCTGCACAGGGCAAGGGTTTGGGGCAGCTATGGAAGAAGGGAAGCACATTTTGTATGAAGAACTACAGGAAGGCTGCAGTAAAAGGGTTCTGGAGTGCAGATCCACCTATGGCCTCTCAACAGCCTGGCCTCATCTTCTCCAAGTACAGCATCCCACGATTCAAGCTTTATTAAAACAAAACCAACAACAAAACAGTAATAAATTAAAAAAATATATCAGGATAGGGTACAAAGGCAAAAGCAAAATTAAACGTTGGATGTGAGCTTTGCCATGCCTCAGCATAGGGCTTCTGTCAGCACAGCTGAAGGCAACACTCGAGCACTCCATAGAAACGCAAAGAATCGGGCTTGCAGCAGGTGTACTGGCTTCAAGAGCCCCGACTACACAACGTTTTAGGTTATTTTAAATGATGTGTTGAAAGCACCTTATCCCAGAGAAGAAAAAGGAAAATGAAAAAGCTGTTGTGTGTAATTAGCAGCTCCCTTTGATGAATCCTTTCCAACACCACCACCTTTGTGAGAATACTTTGCTTCTTGAGGAACAGTTTTGATGTAGCCAACATGGGCAGAACTTCAGAACAGGATTATGAGAGGCAAGATGAACTGTCAATTACAACATGCATTAAAATGGGCCAGAACACTCTCCCCAGTCTGCGTTAACTCCTCAGATGCCAGATGCATAATTATAGTGAAGACTGCTGCAAAAGGAAACCGAGGCTTCGCTTGCTCCAGGACCACACCATTCAGCAGTTATTCAACTCTTTCAGTGCTATGTACTTATGAATACCCTCTATCCAATTAATACCCCATTAAGCTGCACGCCTGCAGTGACTTTATCCTCAGCCCACTGTATGGTAGCTTTTAACTCCATAATACCCTAGCATTATTACAATATTAGACTACAAGGGATTGATCCAAAGCTCACTGAGGTTAATGAGGGCTCATTAAATTTTGAATTAGGCCCTCACTGCTCAGCAAATACAAAGTAAAGTGAAACAGAACGTGTCAGTAGAGATGACAGAGGGCGTAGTAAAGTTTAAGCCATAATACTGAATGCTGATCATGACAAAGCTGGGCAATAACAGGGAATGTGTGTGGAAAGCAGCTGTGGGAGAGCATTATGCGTGTTGCACCCTGTATTAAGCAGCTTAGATTTGTGTCTAAATAAATAGATATTGTCTGGTCTGACTCCAATGTGATTTTGCCATCATAAGCTCAGACACAGCACAATATTGACATTATAGCTTTTCTTTAGATTTTAGTCTTGAATTTCACTTGACGAGTATGATACTAGAGACTTGAAATCAGTATGACTCCTTCCCTAATTACTGATTAATCAAGAGCTAAGGTTGCTTACAGAAAGAGTCGTGGGGAGAAGGAGGAAGTCTCATTAGGAACAAGAGGGTGGGGGAAAAAAAAGCAAAAAGAAGAGAAGGGGATACTTCAACAACTGGATGGATACAGAAAAAACTGATTTCCTAATGGTGTGTTATACCTGAATGGCAAATTTTATACTCACATCTAATTAAAAAAAATAATAATAAGAAAACTCTTTTAATAGTTGCAGATACTGTGGGTTACGGTTAAAAAAAGAATAATAGAAACTTTCTTTTTGGTCTTGTAATGACTTCCAAAATACATACATGCTGTGTCACTCCGTCCCTTAGGTGCTCAAAAGAACAGCAGCTGTTTCATAAATTTTGAATTGCCTTTTCCTTTAGCAAACACAAATCTGCACCAGAAACATAAAACTGTCTGAAATGGATTCGGCAGACCCAGACTGTTGCTGGAAATGCTTCCTCCGATATTTAAACTCCTCTTTTAACAGGAGTTTCCCTGCAAAAACAGATGCTAACGAACAGTGTTTTTGCCATCAAGCTGAATGTGAATGCTTTGGTGCAGTGTATTTTTTTCCCTGGATACATTAGAGGGTGCATTTTCCATCTCTGAAAGGAAACTGCCACCTTGCTGCTTCTCAATTCTGTGCTTTCAAATAATAAATAACTGCTATAATCTTCTGCTAAAGATCTATGTGCTGATGATGTCTGCTGCTTTTACTCTAATTTCTTTTTTGTTAGATGCAGCTGAATGTTATTTACTGGTAAGTAAACTGTGTCATCATTTCACTGCAAACCACACCACAGAAATCATTAAGACGGCCAAACATTTCAAAATCCCTGAAGAGAGCCATGGACTAAGCAACATCACTTTTTAGTGCTGATCCTCCATGTTATTTTCTCCCTCCTGTCTCTCCTAATACGTCCCTTTCCAGTGCTGTTACTTCCGAAATACCTCGAGGTACCTTACAGTGCTTTTAGCTGCCTCAATTCCAGCAGCAGCTCTGAGTCCAGCAGATGGGATCTTCTGCTAGATTCCTCCAACAGGGCACAGCAGCAAGCTGCAGCTGTACCACTTGCCCTGGCTGCAGCCAGTTACTGCAATGGGAAAGCGCTGGTCCTGCTGCCAACCTTCCCACAACGTGACATGTGCCTCTCTGTTCTCAGATGGAAATGACAACCTTGCCCAGCACTTCTTCCTTAAACCACTGCGCTTCTTATGACAATCAAATCAGCTACTTTGCTTAAATAAACATTACAGCTCACGAAGCCTTGAAGCACAAATCAAACAAGTCAACTGCAAAACAGCCTGAAAGGGCTGTAAAACCAAGGGCAGGTGCAAACTCCTCAGGACATTTAGTAGTTTGATTAAAATCAGCAGAGATTGCCAGTGAAAAAGGAGTCCGGAAGGTGAGCCATCACTGTAATGCCTGCCAGCACTATGGCATTTAAAGATCTGTTAATATTTCCAGCATAAACTTTCAGTTTGGGGAGCTCATAACTCAAGTCATAGAGGCTTGGACCTGGTTTCCAAAACCTAACACCCTAAGTAGAATTGCTCGGGTGGAGCTCTGTATGGGCTGGCCCTACTCATTTGCTTTACTGTGATGCAGTTGAACATTCTGCATGACTTCATTTCCTACTATGTGAAATCATGGACACATTAAGGTTGGAAAAGACCACCAAGATCATAGAATCCTTAGGGTTAGAAGGGGCCTTTAAAGGTCATCTTTAGTCCAACACCCCTGCAACAAACATGGAAAAAGATCCCCGAGTCCAATCCATCCCACCATGCCCAGTGACCATAACCCTCAGTGCCACATCTATAGGGTTCCTGAAGATCTCCAGGGACAGCTACCCCACAGCCTCCAAACATATATATTTATAATGCTGTAAACTTGACGGAAAGCACAACGGCAGCAGAGCAGCTTAGACCTAGGCAGTAGCAAAGGAGAACATGCGCAAATGCAACAGCTGTATACACAGGAATAAAAAAAAAAAAAGGAAAGAAATTGCTTACCTTTAAAAAGCCTCAGGTACACAGGGATCTCCAGCAAGATATCCTCATCTCCATTGCTAACCCTTAAATGAGGTATGGGAGGTTCTGGTCACTCAGGTGCACTGCACCAGGGCTGGCCCCACCTTCCCACCAGGTGCTCAATTACTGTTTCAAGCCATGACTTAGCATTTCTGACACAATGTTATATGTAAAACTTTGGTCAGAGCAAATCTGCTCTCCTCCTAGGCCTCCTCTAGCTGAGCCCTGCACATTCACTCACCCTGAAGCTCCTTGCCAGTACATCTCCCCCACACTCAATGAAGCACAAACAGCCCCAGCTCTTCCTGAAGTCTTTTTCCCTCTAGACACCCTCAGTGTGGGTCAGCCAAAGCTCACCTATTTCATCCCTAAACCTGCTACACTTGTGGCCATTCCCTCTGCAATGCTGTGCTTAATCTGAAAAGCAAGCACAGGTGCTTTCAGAGGATGCATGAGTTCACAGGTTGCAGGAGATTCAAAGGACTAACAGAAATTCATCTCTCTTTAAGCAGTACAAATGATGCAAAATCAAGGTCTACTGGCTGGCTTTTCAGGGCAGGCTCCTGGCTTGGTGTCTGTTAGACAAAAAGCAATATGCTTGAAGGGAATATGCAAAGGCTAGGATGTGTGTACATCTGGAAGCACGATCTGTGCGCTTGCAGAGAAATGTAAATTACATCAGAATTGTAAGGAAAACCATAAGCATGGCCAGAGAGGTTGGTACTGCAAGATGCTAATTGCTTGGTCTTTATCCAGTGAGGCACTGCTCACATCCTTGGCTTTCTGTCACTAAATAGATTTAGAAGAGCCACTGGAACTATGCAAAGGCTCAAATTTAGGCACGTACTTAAAATCTACGCTGAACATTGGCCAAAATGTTCAGTACCATCTGCAGATACCCAAACTGCCTTGGGCAAAATGTTTGCCTTAATGTAATCCAAGGTTTTGTTTGTTTGTTTTAAGTTGTCTAAGTGTTTGGATAGGAGGAAAATGTCCTTTAAATTAAGGGAATTGGCAACAAATATGAATCTTATTAAAATACGGTGATTATTAAAAATATGGTAAGAGCTATGGAAAATACAAATAGCAGAGATGAGGCTTTTAACAAAATTATGGCAAACGGCTGCACAACCACTCTTTGCTGCCCCCCGATGCAACCATGGCTGATGCCTCTCATCAGTCTGCGTTAGACGCAGTTGAGAAAGGATTGAGATGGTGACACCCTTCTGTCTGAAAATCTCAGCAGTTATAAATAAAACAATTAACTGCAGCAGTGAGAGCTTAAATTTAGCTCCAGAGTAAATTCTCTAAAATCTTCAAAGCTGCCATCCGAAATTCCAGAGTGCTGAATGTAATTCTTTGGAGGTGCAGACTAGCAGGAACATATGCAATAGTAAGGAAAGAAATAGTGTGCATGTCTTTTTTGCTTCCTATCATATTCCAGCTTAATACAGTGAAAACAGCCTAGCTGTCAAGGTTATATCTGCACCCCTACTCTGCAAATCCAAACTCACACCCACGCAGCCCCACTATGTCTTTGGGACTCCATTTCAATCCATCAAGGAAGCCAAGTCCCACAGTAACCTATTACTAATGTGGGCGATGAGTATTAAATAATGAACTGTTGCAGAAGAGGCACATTGCAAGTTCTTTGTTCATGTCTTTGGTTTGCTTTTTCTTCATTATTATTATTTTTCTTTGGAAAAGAAGGAAAAAAAACCAAACAAATCTTCTTAGCAAATAAACCCACTGTTTTTACAGCATACCCCGTCTTTACAGATTTTCAATAACTTTCATGAGCTGTGTACATTAGCTCTGACTACGCCTTCCTAGCTTTGCTTCTATGCTAATGACAGCCATACCGAGGAGCTATTAGTGTTATCTCACTTTCTGTAGAGGATGGGGATGTGACAGTATGCTGCAATATGTGCAGTGGGGTATTATAGCTAAATACTCTTCGGAGTATTGATGAGCTATTTTGCAAGATGCCTGGGACGACTGTTCAAGGCTAGAGGAACTTATCTTGCTGTGCCTCCTGTGCTTCCTATGTTTTCTGTTCCCGAGGCAAACTCAAAGCAGGAGCTAAAAGGTATGGGATGGGTCAGGGTGGTGGCAAAGATCTGCTTCCATATGGAAAAATACCTAAGTGAAGACTGTATGCATCTAATTCACAATTTTTACTATTCATTAAAAGTGACACTTGGCATTCTGGCCACAAATAGCTATTAGGATATCCCTCTCTGCTGCACCCTGGAGGTTCAAAATGACTTCCTAACTGTTAACACTTTGTAGGTGAGGTCAGACCAGAGGTCTGTTACCGGGATACCCACTGTTTGACTGCCTGTGCCCAAATTTTAACTGTTCTTTGCTCTCCATAACATGCCTGATTTTTATGCATGCAAATGTACTAGCTGCTTTTCCTTTCAAGGAACACATGTAGGCACCAAGCTCAAAAGGATCTGTACCAACATTAGGTAATCGTCCATACACGTGTCCAAGCTTTAGGACACAAAGTGCCAAGCGTAAGCTGACCCTGTACTGATGGTACCTGGATCCTGACATGATTTTAACCCACGCTACAAACAATCAAACAAAAAATACCATCCCAGGGCTTAAATCTGGAAACTTATCAATGAATTTTGACACTTCTGAAATTTTGTGCTGACACTTCTGCAATGTGAATAGGAGCGGTGTCTCATTGCTGCCAACAACTTCAGAGAATCTCAGGTTTTATGTCATACAGAAATTAAAAATAAGCTTTTTTCTTTTTTTTCATGCCATTGAGAATACATTTAATGATAATTTCCAAATAACTTCCAAATCACATGGCATTTTGATATTTAGTGGATTTTTTTTATTATATACTGGGGCATTCTCCCATTCATGTTACTATTCCCAAAGACTTCTGGAAAATGGCAAAATCTCAAAGCAATATTTTTAGCTCAGCTGGGCAGTGGAACTTCCTTGATATTTGTCTGCAAAGTGTCAATCACCTTAAAATCCCAAACTCACTTTTGACAGTTCTCCTTGAGTAAGTAACAAGGCTGAGCTGGCAAAATGAAATTCTTCAGTAAAATACCGACAAATTCAGAACCACAAGGCACCAAACTCCCCCTCAGCCTGGATTTGAATGCATAAATAAATAAGGTTCTTGCATTTACTTCTGCTAGAAGATTGTATTATTCCATTCTGCAATTATGGAAAAATGCAGAGTAGAGGCAAGATTTACGGTCTGAGTTTTTGCTGCAAGACTTATGTCAGTAGAAAGGCATTTGTGCTCTTGGGAATCAAAGTTAGATTCACCCATTTGTGGCAGGTGTTTTAAGCACTCAGCCTAACAATCTACCCACGCATGGCACTACAGCAATTCAACGACTAAATTAAATCTCTGAATATTAAATTAATGATGGAAATCTAAAATATTAATATATTCTAATTGAATATTCTCCGATAAATTATCTAGGCATTCTCAGCAATTTGATTTTACTTTCATTTCTTAAGGAACTTTCAGCTGCATAAATACAGCTATTAAAGCAATTCAAAAAGGGAACATTTTCTGCTCAGACAAGAGAACTCTAAACACAAAGAATCTAAAAATTTCTTTCATATGATTGATTAAATCATAGAGCCCAAGACAGCTGAATCATTAAATGACTGCTTTCCTTCAGTCCCTCTGGCTTTAGCAAGGACAATATAAATTCCCCATGGGTCTGAATACAAGGAAATACAATATGTATAATTACAGTATAGGCTTGAATGCTGCTGTAAGAGATTTTCAAATGGAGCATTTATGCTGTAGCTGCACTTTCCAATCCACAATGCTGTGTGTGTGTGTGTGTGCATGTAAAGCCCATAAAGCACTGGGCATCTGCTGTCTCCGACCTAGATTCCCAAATGGAATACGCTGGTGTAGCCCCACCAGCTTTGGCAATGATGCACGAATTTACATCAGGATCTGGCTTAGTATTTCTGTGAAGTGATGGGAGAGTTAAGAATGACATCCAGCCTTCACACACCAGGAGAATGCAAACAAAGGAATGTAGTCTGAAGAAAATATATAGTGTGGTTTGTATTTATGAGTCTGCTCTAAGCTGCCTACTTATAAGAAATTTCAAAAGAAGTGTCAAGAGAGCATTTCTCTTTCTCCCTTCATCTGGAGTGAGCTGGTCCTGTCCTGATGATGCACACACACAGAGAACAGATCCGTACCAGAGCTGAGACTGCAGCAACACTCGCTTATGTTTCATGAAATGTTTTCCTGCTAATATTTCCCTGTTTTCAGGCTGGTTTGTGGCATGCAATCTCCCATCCTTCAACCACCTTTCAAAGAAAGGCAGTGGCTCTGCAGAGCAGCACAGTCTGCGTGATGTCCCGCATCTCCACCCTTGGCTTGCTCCTTCTCATTGCTGCCACAGTATAGACAAAAACATCTAATTTCCAAACTTCAGCTGGTGACGCTCGCAGGGATACCAAAGATGAAATGTACAGAGTTCCAGAATCATGGTGGGTTTTTCTCACTGTTTGCAGTTAGAGAGGCAAAAGAAACACCTGTTCCCACGAAGAAGAAAGATTTAGGCCTATTTGTAATCAAAGCTGTCCATGCGTCTCTCAGGAAAAGTGAGGTCTGATGTCCTTTGGGAAGCATTTGTGAGGCCTTTTCTCAACAAACCTTCTCTCACCACAGACAGATGCCATCTGTCTTGCAGCTGGGAGTTAATGGATTCTGAACTGCCAATTTCACAGCAGTAAGCAACGTGGTTGATAGAGGAGGCATGAGGGATTTCCTACAATAAAACTATTTAAAACAGTGCAAAGGTGCATGCTGAAATATCTGTGATGAGCAGAAGAAACAGCAATATTGAGGTCTGACAGCCTGTGCCAGCTGGGATTCCTCAGCTCAGTGTACACCTTGTGTGCACCTCCAGTACCAGGATTTGAGACTTCTGAAGAACTGTCTCACTCCATCTATTCCCCGTGCCAGGACAGGCTATGGACCCCAAACAGGCTGTACAGCTCCTGACTGTGCTATTAATTCTTTTCATATGGAATACCCAGTTTTGCCATATAGCTTAACATGTGCTAAATCCATTCATGAGTCCACTTTTGGGGTTTTCTGGCACTTCTGAAAGATCTCTTCGCTGCATTAACATGCACTGTGCTGTATGAAACCCAACCAATCAACAGCACCGCTGCCAAGAAACAACGCAAGAGTCCTCAGGTATATTACATTCCAACTTTCCAAAGCACTTCAGGACATTCTGATTAAATTTACATAAGATGCAGCCTTCCTTCTTCTTCCCTGTTACACACATTAGATTGTTTCTAGTATTCTTGTGTCTGAGATTACCAGCACTGGATAGGAGCAAGCATGCTGTGTTTGTAGCACGCAATCAAGCAGTTTGTGAGAGCACCAAGATCCTGTCTCGGTCATCTGCAGTGGATTTTCATGCTGGTGTAATGAAAATAAACAAGTTGTTTATGGTAAGAGATCTCAGGAGTAAAAAATTAATTTTTTAATTGTTTAATACATGCAAGCTGGGAAAATTAGGACCAGTGCAGATAGAGCTGGAGCAGCTCCCAAGAGATAAAGATGGAAGTCTGGAGCATTCATGAAATAAGTGCTGTTGCAGTGGTTGATAGAGGAGTCCATCATCTAAACTTGCCATGACCGAAGGCTGTTCCTCCACAGCACTCTCTGCCATGTAAATGAATGGCTTTCATACAGCCCCTGTGTGACGGGCAAAGCCGCTGAAACTACCTCAATATTTCCATCAGAAGAAGCTAGAGACTTGCAGGTGGACCCCAAGCTGAGATACTACTCAAAGTTAAAAAAAAAAGAGGATGAAATACAGGATTAGCTAATAGATAATTAGATAATAGATAATTAAGAATTAGCTACACATGTGGCTAAAAAGAGCATGAGTCAGTGAGAAAATAAAGGGTACTCAGCAAAGAAGTGACTATTAAATATTTTATCTCAGTTGATCAGTGTGCTGTATGAGTCATTTGCTCAGGGAAGGAGGGGGATTTCATATTGTTTTTGTATTTTTAATAGGCGTTCTTACGGACCTCATGGTTATAATAATGAGAGTACCTGACAATTAGTAATGAAATTATCCTCACTACAGTAAAATATTTCACAGCATGTAAAATGCTATTCCTAATACAAAGGTAGAAGTTAGGCATAAGGAAATTAAGACCATGATTTTCATAAATGTTTGCAAAATAAATATGCATATTTCAATAAAATTGATCACATTTTTTTTCAGCTTGAAGACAAAACCATAATTTGCAAAACATCTTTACCACCACTAAACCATTACTTTTACTTTAAGCACATAAGATATTTATTTATACTCTGATTAACTGATCCATTATTAGTATCTACAAATAGAATTTTTTCAGCATCTGAAATTCAGAAATTCCTTTTTTTTTTTTTTAATATCTACTATTTTTCTTAAACACATTTCCTAGTTAGTGTGGTTGATGCATATGAGCAGACATGGATGTTCCTTTGAAAGAAAAAAAATACCCTGTAATTAAGGGAAGATTTTTTGGCAGAGATAATGTTTCGACTTTTTTTCCCCATTTTTTAAAAAGATTTTCATTTAATGTTTTTTATCAGAATGAAATGCTTTAATGAGCACAGAATTACATCTGATCGCAGCTGAACCAGATAGGGCTGCACTCTGAGGTGTGGAGCTGCCATCAAGCTGCATTCACCTTTGCTATGATTTAAACTTCATTCAGGCACAGCCTTGCTAAAAATACTGACAAGTAACTAATCAACTTCCACAAAATGGAATTTTTACCTTCACAATGGGAAGCAGGAGTAGGAGGGGACCCAAAAGATTTGCCTATGCATTTCAAATTAGTGTGACCTATAAAAATGCAACCACCGAGTGGTACAACGAAAATGTACTTCTGGCAGGGCTTTTTTGTTTACTTTTCATGCCATCTTTTCCTTCCATGTAACTACAACCACACACATGGTGACGGAAGGATGGGTTTGCATTAGTTATGCCTATCAAGTGTAAATACAAGCAGGGCCTTCCAGACCACACAAAGTCCAGTGTCCAGGACCTAGCATTAGGTTTGAACACTTCATGTAAACCAGCAGAGAAAACTGACAGTCTTCTTTCCATACAAATCTGTGCTGTAACTTCACATGTGCACTTCGAGCTGCAGTTTGTGAGCAGATGGACAAAAAAATATTCAGTGCCCAGTGAGCAAAAGCATGGGAAATCAGATCAAAACTGTTACCTAGATCTTGGAGACAGCAGAATGCTCCAGGGCAATCTGAAGATTATGTGGATGGAAATAACCAGATAGTGCTGGTCTTTGAAATGTCGATTTGTCCTATTCTGGATAATTAAGGAGTAAAGCTTAGCAGGAAAAGCTATAACTCCTGCTAGGAATCACCCAACCTTCATGTTCAGGGGCCAGCAAATGGGCCAGTTGCTACAGATGAGCAGAAACTCGTACCAAGCCTGAAACATCAGGGGTTCTCACGCTTAATCAAGCTGCACCATTTGTACAAAGCTATGATCTTCCCTGTCATTACAATACTTTCTGCATGTCAGAAGCAGAGCAGAGCAGCACTTTTAAATCATTTTTCTTTCCTACCCCATTTTTTATTTATTTTTCGGTATATCCACTAGCATCTATATTTAAAAACCACATTGGAATGTATTTCTGTGACAGTCTGGGAGCCCTGCATTTCCAACAGCTGGGTTATCTTTCCAAGGTTACTGGCAGTTTAAGTGATGAATACCAATGCTCCCGTACTGATATAAAATCTAACATTTTTCACTCTCACTAATACTGCAGTATAGAATTCCTGAGGTCTCCTGTTTCATCCCCAGTGCCACAGAGATTTCAGTCCTTATAAATCAATACATTTGCCATGGTACAGTGGTACCTAGTTGTTCTCTCACTGTCTAGTCAAAGCCCCAAAGAAATCAGTAGGGAATGTGGCAGGGCTTAAGTTCATTTTGCTAGTAGCCCTCTTATTTTTCACAGAAATGCAGGAATTAATCTAAATTATCAATACCTTATTAAAGGTATCTTTGACACATTCAGTAATTCTCTTTAGACATCTCTTCAACATGTTAAGACAAAACTTTAATGGGTCACTCCTTACCCAGCACGGCTGAACACAGAGATTCATGGATTCCTTTCTATAGGACAGACACAGAAACATTTGCCACCTAATACTTTTTCATTTCTTGTCATATTTCCCCAATTACACAAAGAAATGTCACCAACAACTCCAGTGTACCCATTACTCAGTGAATGCAGCACACGCCCCTTCAGTCACTATAGGAGTCCTTGCAAAGTTCACCTGAACTTCTGAAGGACTCAGCCAGCTCACTGTGCCCTCCCAGACATTGGCTGTGCAGGAAACTATGAGCTAATCCATGGGAAACAGATAATGAGAACTGCTCATTTGAATCTAGGCACTGTTTCAAGATGATGAGGTGAATTTCCCGAGAAGGGGTGCCAATTGCACACCACTGTTCCTCAAAACGAGGTCTGAAATTTTACATTTGTCACAATTTTCTTCCAAGGGAAGAGCTGAAAAACTTCCAGGAAATTCTTTTTTTACATCCAATCTTTCTACCACTCCAAAAACTACAACTAGAGGAATATCAACGTGTAACTGTATGTGGCAAACACACGTCAACAGCAAAAATATACAACCAAATATGTCTGTCAGAGCCCTTTTCCCTTTCTATGTCACCCAGTAACCATCACAGAAAGCCGCACAGGCAAACCTGATCTTGGTGATCGTCCTTGTAAAGAAAGAAGCCAGCAGCATGCCGAGGACGAGGGATCCATCTGCGGCGGCATGCAGCCAGCCTCCTCCAGCCCTGCCACACATCTGTGCTGGGCTCAGGGCAGGAGGGGAAGGACGTGGCACCCTGCAGTGCTGGGTGTCACCAATCCCAGCTTTACACCTGCAGCCATTTGCTGGATGACAGCATGGGCAAAGTGCCATCTTGGCTGCAACGCCGGCGTCTCCCGGGGGACTGGCTGGAAGGAGGCGATTAGGCTGTTGTTCAGTCAGGGGAGAGAAATGGGGACAGTTTGCTTCAGAAAACCAGTGCTTCAGCAGCATGTAAAAGGAAACTTCTCCTGCACGAGGAAAAGAAGAGATCTTGTGCATCAAGCCAGCCTTCCTCTGCCATGAGCTTGGCCTGCACCCATGACTTCCCTCGACCCATTGCAAGATTACCACGATTGCTATCTCTACTTATTTCAACTTACCCGGACCAGTTGCTGAGGAAAAGGGCCCCTTGAATTTTCTGGCACGTTGATGGGGGGGATGACCCAGTCTCGCTTCTGTCTCCGGAGGCCTTTTGCACTCTGGTGTTGGCGCCAGGGGAGCAGGGTGTCACTTTGCTGCTGTGCCAGGTCCATGGGTCCACTCTTCCTTCCCTTTGGCTGTTTTGGAAGCAAAAAAGCAAACCCAGTTAGCTTCTGCCTCCTCATTTCTTAGGACCTCTCCCAACAGCAGCGCTTCCCTGCTTGCAAATGGTCACATGGAACTGTGAAAATTATTGTTATTAACATGATATATTCCTGCATCACAAAGACACAATATGCTTTACTGTCAACTCAGCTGCCACTTCATTTTCACAGATATATGGAGCTGTCAGTCTCAAATCAAGATGCCTCCCAGAATATATCGTCTTCATTACACCAGCTGCAGGGAGCTTTAGCAGCACACTGGGGCAAAGAAGTTCCTGCAAATTTCTAATACATGCAAAACAAAGGAAAAAAAAAAGAAAAAAGAAGAAGAAAATTCCTTTACTATATTATAGGTTCGGGTTTATAGCACAAAGTTACCCTGCTCCTTGGTGTTAGCCAGGTGGCCCATGGTTCTGCAAGTGCATCTGGCCAAACCAAACACATCAGGACCAGAGGGAGAGTAGCCTCTTGGCTTCAAAGGTGGATGAGTTCAACTTAGTACTGCACAAGGAGTGACCTTTTTATAAAAGCTGGGTTTTGAATACAAATCTCAAATACGTATCTCTCCATGTAGCCTGGAAAGTATCTCAGTCAAACAGTTTTCATGATTTGAAGTGCTTGTGAGTCATTCTTGATGATGCTTTTTTAAACAACTGATTCTGTCCATGGCAAACTTTGGTGCTGGTCACCCTGACCAGAGGGAGGTTTGTTTCTTGTCATTGTCTCCTAGCTTAGAAGGCCTCCATCCCATAACTCTGCTGGAATAAACATTCCCACTTTCCCACATGCCCATAAATTAAGGTGACTGACCCAACTTGGCTTCCATCACTGTCTCCTTCTCTCCTCATCCCTTTATGCCTTGGAAAGGCTCTTGACTGTGCAGTCTTAAAGAAGCAGACACCCTCCTACAAATCTTTACACCCCAAACACAAGAACACCATAGAGCACTAAGAGAAAAACAGCAAAGTTTTGTTGAGGTCCTTGCAATTTTATGCTATGCTAAGTTTTAGTTTTGCTCCAAACATACAAACTCAAACAACCAACACATATTTGCAAGCAGTTATTTGTAGGTACTGACTTCAGCAAGAATCACTGCTTTGAAATTTGTAGCGTGATGTAAGTCCATCCAGCAGCACATTTCAGTAGTTCTCAGCCTGGAAGTGCAATGAAGCAGGCAGCCACCTGAAAACTAACAATATCTGCAGCTCAGTGGTGGCTGTGAAGCTGTGTGGCCCTTCTGCCTGCTGAGAGCTGGATGTGGCAGCAAGGAGGCCATTCTCACAGCTGGGCTGTGGCCCTGATTGCTGATACCTGTGGAGCGCAAACAGCTGCTGGCTGCAGCTACAGGAGGCATTTGTGCACAAAAGCAGCTATCTTTACTGCAGACCTTAAAAATGAGCCACTTAGAACAGAGGTGAATTTTTAGAGAGCAGATAAATGTAGTCTTTTTCAGTCATATCTCTAGCCATGTTTCTCAAACTGTCTCCCATGCTAATTCCCACCACCAATACGACTGGTGTTTTGTGCTCCAGCACTGTTCTGTACACCTTTTCCAAGTCCTATCACTAAGTTGCTACAAGATCACTATGCTATTCTTCAATATTGAGAAGCTGTTCTACAAATACTCAAGTCTGTAATGAACAAAGAAAGAACATCACGCTCCAGCAGTGGGAGAGTCTTTCAGGATATTCAGGATGTGGTAGAGACTATTGAACTCATCTTTCCTATGGGATGCAGTGTGCTATGTCCAAGAGCTTTAATCTAAAAAGGGCTTTATCACCAGAAAGGTATCTTTTCTGAATACTGATGTAAACCATGTTATCTCAAGAAGATACCCAGAAATGAACGTCAGCGTGAAATAGGACTAGCAGACATGAGCTACAGAAAAGTGGATATCCTCCTTCTTTTAAATTGGCTTGTGATTCCCATACGGGGTTCCTTGGAGAGCAGGTATTTGGATCAGTTTATATAATTGGCAAGTGAGCATGGGGACAGATTATGAAAGGATGGTCAAATAATTTGTGCACTGCTGGGTTTACACAGTGGAATGAGTCTGAACTAAAGACAGACTCGAGAATTAACACGAATCCCAAAGCTCCATGTATACTGAAATAATTAGTGTCAGCTCAGCAAAGCAGTACCAGCCTTTTTAGTCTTTATGAAATATTTGCTGGCAGGTGACTAGACAGTGACTAGCTTGCTTGTCACTCTTGATGATGTTTTCCTGCATTAGAATAAATCATCAACATGACTCTGAATTTGGCATGTAGAATCTCAAAAGCGCCTTGCAACAACAGTTTGTTTTTTCTTTTTTGAAAAAAAAAAAAAAAAAACAGCTCTTTTTTATCTTCATTTTTTGACGATGCATTCTCATGACCTTAATTTCTCTGGTGTTGTTTAAATACGTTGTACATGTTTTCTGCTGTTTAAAAGCTGTGAGACAAATACAGTAACAAAGTCTGGTGAGTACAAATGCCAGAACTATTTAGATCTCCAACTAAAACATCCAAGAGCATCTCTGGGATAACAGCAACAGCTAACCATGAGCCCCACAGAACTCCCCTGTACTTCTCAGTTGGCAAGTACCTAAAGTTCAACTCAAAAGCAGAATGTGACACCAAGTTAAATTAATTATAAAGTACAGCTTCGAATTCTGTTTCTGCTGAATAACAGTTTTCACTGTGATAACAACTGCTGCCTCTCTCATGGCCTCACTGGCCATATGCTTTCCAGATTCCCAGGCAGAGATCTTCGAAAGATAAAACGTTCCTCTACCTTTTGTAGTGTCATCAGAACACAATCTGTCCACAGTCCTTATCACTATCAACTGAGCACCTCTAGTGCTACTGCTTTATTGTAGTTTCCTCCCATTGCCTTTGTGAGGTGCTTTCATTCCTTCACACGTGGAGAAACGACAACAGGCATTCCAGCAAAATAGAAGTCCACAAATTCCCAGCTCTCCACCTTGTGCCTTAATTACTGGGTTTCAGGAAATATGAGATCCCCCAACATGTTCTGCACTCAGAAGGGCCATGCTCTGTGCTGGGATCTGCTCCCCTTGTGCTGTGCTCAGCAACAGGACAGCAGCAACACCAAAGCATTGCTCTGTTTGCGTCTAACGGCAGGTCCTGCTGCAGGTCAGTGCAGTCCGCCCCTCAGAGCAGGAAAGCCATGCACTGACACAGTATTTAGAGGATGTGACTGCACAATTGGAATTTTCTAAGTGTGAAATCATCCTCTCTGCACCAACAAACATCACTGACAGTATTCACAAAATGCCTCCAGCATAACCTACTGTGCAGCACCTCCCACATCTCAGGTCCATACATGAGCACAGGGAAGACAACACCTGCAGCTCCTGATTTTCCAGGTGAGCTGTAGCCCATGCTATCTCGACATCAAATTCACTAGACTTGAGGTTAGAACTAGTTTCCTTGCATGTCAGGAAATCATCCGTCCAGACAGCACTGCATGATTTGTCTGCTTTCCAGCATATAACTTTGGTTTTAGGCAGAAAACAAAAACCCAAAAAAACAAAAAAACAGAAAGCAGACCTTCAATACAAACATCACATGCTCTGACCAGCTGAAGAGTTACACGGTCTCCTCAGACACAGGCCAGGAAGACTATGTTGCTGACCATGATTCTCGGGCCCTAGCCCAAATAGTTCCAAATGCTGTCAACAAACCAACACAGTTAGACCTACCTAATATGTTTAGAACAACAGATTTTGGTTTACATCACCTCAGAGATATCTCATTATCTTGGCTACACAGGGTACGCAATCCAAGCTGCAGCACCACAGCCCATTCTGCTCTGAGCAGCAGAAGAAATACATGCCAAATGGAAAATTGCATCTACTTTCTGTTCTGAAAATGACATGATGACATCTAGAGTTTGTTACAACATGATCAAACATGGAAGCCATGAGCATGGTTTTTGGCAATACAAAGGCATTATTCTATACTAAGAATTTAGTAATTATGTCTGTCTGTTAGTTTAGGCTAGAGAAATACAGCTAAGCCATTTGAATATCTTCAAATTTAAGGAGAAAAAGCAATTACAAAGTGTGGGGTGAAGAAAAATAACAGACCATGCTGAGATATAAACTTCTTATGGATTTGGATTCAGTATGATTTAATGCCTTAGTGTTCACATCAAGGTAAAATATTTTAAAGCTTGCTAAGGAAGCAATGCAAAGCATGCATTGCTATCTGTTTTTCCTGAAGCCTACATTCTGCAAACCTGGGATCATCTCTTTGCTTGGCTTCTGATGGGCTTGTCCATACACACAAATGCGCAGCAGAGATGTAGGTAAATCTTGATAAAACCATTGCATTTTCTGCTAGTGAAACGCTTCTTTCTGTGAAAAGTGCATCCACAATATTCATTATGAGCAGCTGCTGGGCAGGGAAAGAGCCCCTCAGAGCCCATACTCCTTGTGTTTGATCAGGAAGTCATTAACGTGCTGAGGACTAACTGCAGGGCAGGTTGGCAGTATTCTCTTTGCCGCTCACCTGTTTATCAGGAAGGCTGTCAGTTAAAACCAACTTGAAACATACAGAGGTACACTCGAAATCTTTTACTGAAATGGCAGGTCAAGCTCTCAGAAAGAAATGCAAGGTTGCAGGCAGCACAGTCTTATCTGCAAGGACTGTGCAAAGATCTTTACTCCCAAAGGCTGCTCCACGTAAGGGGTAGACCTCCCTGAAGTCTATGCCTGTGACTTCAATGGCATCTTACAGGAGTAATTCCAATCCCTTTTCAGTCTAGTGTTGTATTTAATGATGATAAATACAACTGGCTGCATTTAGAAGAGGATGTACATCTAAACCTCTAGGGACTGCTGGACTTGAAAGCTGAATGGATTTAGCAAAGTTTTCTCAGAACAGCTGAGGCTTTACAGTGCCCCAGCTGACTCCAATAGTGCCACAGCACTGAGAGCTCATGGGGCTCCTGGTCTGCATTCAGCACTGGCAATAAATAGTAAGGCAAAATGACCATCTAGCTGCTGGCTGGCTGTATGCCTCTGTTCCTTCAGTCTACAGCTTAAGACAACTGATTTTGGGGAGACTCAAGCTCAATCCCTCCTCACAAAAGAATTCACAGAAAGAAGAGGACGTGGGTTCTCTATAGCCCCCAAGCCCTAATACCTCTGTTAGCGGAAAGAAGGCTGCAAGACGTCAACTTTCCACTAGCCCACAAATAAAACCAGTGAGTGTGAAGAAATACCAGCTTTCACCTTCCGCTACACTTAGCAGTAGCCAGTCCCGCCAGCTGGCACGTCTCTCCTCCCAGCCAACCTGCCTCTGATATCCGTCAGCCTCTGGCTACAGAGACATCTGGAAGTTATTATCCAGCAGAGCGTATCACAAACCCATTTACATAATATAATATCATATTTTGTGTTCCTGCTTAGCTGAACATTTTGGATCATTCTAATGTTTGGGTAAATAAGCCACCATTCTCTGCATATAAATAACAGTGTGTCTTTGGGAACGTTTGTTAGAGATTATTAATTTTATAGGGCTCAACCCGCAAAAAATGGATGAATGCTCCGGATTCAGCACTAACATATATTATTCTTGCATTTGAAATAAAAGCTAACTGTAATAGGTGAGGTAATAAAGCCTTTCTTTCCCAAATATCAATGTTACTTATGATTTAACTTGTTTTATTTATACGCCAGTCTTATTATTAGAGAAAGTTTAGCACTTTGCACTAGGCATTCTTCAGGAAAGAAATAATACTTGGATTGCTTTGTTTCAAGCATCACTTCTAGCCTTTAACCGAGGCAACTTGGTTTTAATTCACTTTAATCAATCAAAGTGGATATAAAGACATCTTTAGACCATTGTTCAAACATTCACCTTCATCTCCCTTATCAATACACATTTTGAAAACTTCTCCTATTTTCTACCACAAAAAATTGATTTAAAATATATAATTTGAAGCATTTTCACCTGTTTCCATGGTAGCTGGGAAAAGGACAGAAGAGAACGGTATTTACCAAACAGAGAATAAGACAATGAAAATACAGCTCAGTTCTTTAACAAAGGGAACACAAGAGCACTGCTAAATAAACGTTTGCATGGATTCTTTTCTTAGGAGACAACATTTTGCTGACATTAGGGATGGCAGTAAGGATGAATGACTTTTTTTTTTTTTTTTTTTCCCCAAAATACACAATTTTCCCAGTTCTTGATCTTTTAACAGAAAGAGATACTTCATTTTGTGTTTTCACGCAGCATAATGAAAGGGCTGCAGAACAAAAGGCAAATTTATTTATTTTAGGGTAATTGATTCTTTTGTATTTAGGTCAATGCTGAATTCGCCAAAGTTGAAGGTAGGAAAATATAGTTTTAAGTAAAGGAAACATCTTATTTTAGCCTTTCTTTTATTGCAGCTCATCTTTGTGAAGGTATTCCTTAGGAACCACATGGGCAGGGGACCATAATCCGTTTTTCTCCTCATTCCACCTCCTAGAATTCTGTTATGACTATCTCTATTAGCTCTATTTACTAATAGTCGTAAACACTGTGGTAAATTTAATTGCAGAGAGCTTCATATCAAGTCCCACTGCCATCAAGGCATAAATTGCTATTCATGACTGATTTGTGTCAAAGTGTTCTGAAAACTAGTGTTTTAGCAGCAAGATGTTCCAATGCGTGCAATACTTCAGCAGGGGCATTAATGTGTTTGCAGAGAAGCCACTAATTGACAATGAGACGTGATTTTGGCAGTAGACTCCCACTTTAAAGATAATGAACAGTGTTCAGATACAGAGGAGAACCCCCTCTGCTCCTAATACTATACTAATAATTTCTGGTATAAACAGGGATAGAGGGAACCAATCCTGATAGGATATTTCAAGTGCCAGATCAAGCTGTTTGATCATCATGACTTACAAAAGCAAGCAGTGGAATCTCGGCATTTGTGACCTTTCACAAATCTGGTTGCGTATGGAATGAAAAGTCAGGAATGTTATGTTTGGTTAGGAACTCATTAAACAAAATTACCTCTCCATTTATAGAAACCATACAATTACAGTATAAAACATTTTAATTAAATCAGCTAGTTAAGCAAGAATTACTTTTTTTTTTTTTTTTTTTTTTTTTTTTTTGTTTAATCAGTTAGCAGTGGGGCTGCATAGAGCAGTTCACATTAAAGTCAATTAGTAAGAAAAATTGTCAGATTTGGCAAGTGCATGAGCTTCCAGAATACATCAGCTGACAGGGAAGGAAAAGTTTGACTAAAACCTAACAGAGTTATGGCCCGCAGAGGAGGAGAGCAATGTAAAATGCACACCTATGCACTGGGCATGGCAGACACCATGCCCTCTCAAGGAGTCCGTGCCAAAGCTGTGCACCTGCTCATACGTGCACTGCTCCTTCATTTCTGAAAGATGATGCATGCTTGCAAATTGAGGGCTGTGAGGAACACATCTGGCTTTGCAGATACTGGAAAATTTTATCCAGCATAAGTAATAAACTGTGAATGGAGTAACTGAGGAACCAAAATGCTCTTCAGCATTGTAGGGCTACAAGGGATGGAAAAAGATGAGGAAGGACATCAGGGAAAACAGGAAGTTTTCAAACACAGTGACCACAACACTCACACTTGGAAGTCAAAAAGCAAAAGATCTCTTTTCTGCAGGGTCTTTACCGGGCAACTAACGAAATAGTAAGTCTGGACCCCAGAGAAACAAGACATTCACCAGCTTATGGCAAAGCCCATCAGTTTGCCACAGAATACTCCTATTCAGTACAACAGATGCTGTTTAATCTCTTTGATCAGAAAACCAAACGAGGCTGGTGGTGTAAATAAGGACTTCACAGATGCAGACAGCCTCCAACAAGCTTATGTCTTCCTGTTCCATTCTCAAGGAGAATCACATACCAAAGCAGGTACATAAGAAATCCTTCTGCCTTTCATGGAGTATTTTACGGTTTCAAACACACAGGTTTCAAACATCTGCGATACCTCTCTTGACATTGCCAGGCTCTGAATATTATGAGTCTCCAATGAACAGAGGATGACATCATCCACTAAGCACAGCTCTTGATATGCTTTTGTTTCTCATTTTAAGGCTTAAACATCTTATCCCAACATGAAAATTTCTGATGAAGCTTCCTTGCAAAGCTCCCCACATCAACTTGACCTTTTCTCATTCCCTCTGTAAGATCTAATCTTGCAATACTTCTTAGGTAGGATTGTTTAAGAAACATCTAAATTACTGTTGTTCCCTACCTTCTAGTGTTTACAAAAAGACACTTCTACCTTCAACTTGATGTCATTCTCATAATTGGAAGAAGCCATACATAATGCCTTCAGATCTACAAGTACTTCTCAGGAGTATGGTTATTAAATTACAGAATATTATGTACTGTTCTGCTTCTTACCTTTTCAGATACCTATAGGACAGAAATAAAGGCAGTGGATCTTGGCATATATATTATTAAGTTAAAGAGCAAAACCATACTGCAGCTTAATATTACTCTCTTATTCTAGAGGTATCTTGCTAAGAAAAAAAAAAAAAGCATGAAATATCTGGGCTGGAAAACCTCCTATACCCTGATAGAACTTCTAATGAGTAATTTTATGGGCAACACTTTAAAGTTTGCTCCAAAACCCATTTCTTTACTTCCAGAACAGCCTGTTATAACTGTACTTCATCACAGAAAGAAGCAAGAGCAAGTCTACACCTTAACAAGCCTGTGAAACATTTTAATCTCATTTTTCTAAAGCCATGAAGTTCAAAAGATACATGAATTAAAATAATCATAATGAATTAAATGTAACAATATTCCTTCTCTTCATAATGTTTGCAAGTAAAGATCACAAGAGATTTAAGAGATCACAAGCACCACTGCTGCTTCACACAAAGTGAAGTAATTCATTCTGGTACTTCTCTGCACTAGCAGGAGAGTTTGTCCTTTCAAGTTATCCTTTGGTTATTTGAAGAGCCTCTTGAGAAAAGCCTGTTCTTCTCTTATTCCCCAATATTGGAGTGCACCTAAGTGCATGCTTAAATGTGAACAAATTCAATTTACCCCCATTTCCATGACGAAATTTAGGCTGGTGCTTAGAAGCATGGCCACAGGCAGTATTTGAAACCCCACTGCTGACCCATCAGCAGTGACCTCCAGCTCAGCCCACAGCCACATTGGACACTCAGGTCTGATGGCTCTCCTTACTCCTTCAGGCAGCAATGCCAAAGAGAGGAACAGAAAGCAGCTGTGCTACCAGCTGACAAAGGCTTTCTTAAAACAATGCGCTTGCACGAAGGCAGTTTTGTCTTTTATTCAAACTTTTGTTTACACACAACTGTCAATGAATTACCACAGCGATGAAGAGTTTTTTTAGGAGACTGAGTCCAAAACAGTTTTTGTAGCAGCAGTGAGACTTGAGCAGTTAGCAACAAAGAGTGTGAAACCAGAGGTCAGAAGCTTTGATCTCATGAGGGCACAGCAGACATCACAGGCAGGCAGCACGCAGCAGTCCGAGGGCTTTGTTTTATCAGAAAAGACTTGTTTCTGTGTAGGTAGTTCAATCCTTGCGACTTCTTTTTGTTTGAAGGAAGGCAGATCTGGAGTGAGTTTCACTTCAGGATGATCTTTCTAGTGTGGCTTTGAGCCTGACCCTTGGTAAGATGCTGACTATTTAAGAACTAAATGCAGCGAGTGCAGTGCTTGGAAACTTCACGTAGTGGGCTGATTTTCCAAGGCAATGAGCACCTGTATGTCATATCTTATCTTGGTTTCAGTGCAAGACAATGTGATTGAGTGCACCTGAAAATCAGGTCAGGAAAGTTCACATGTTGTCACAAACAGCACTTCCAGCTCACGCGATGATTAAATGCTAGATGTTCAAATTCACTTAAGCATGAAGTCAGACAAGTTCACCTGACGTGTCTTCATTAGACTTCCACAATTACGTGATCAGTCTCACTGGTAACAGTTATATGATATTAATTTATTAATTTACCCACAGAAGTGCTGGAACAGAGCAGCCCCAGGGCACCTGCTAGACAGCATAATGAGCTGGTTCTGAAATCATATCTGCATATGGCCACAAGAAAAGGTAGGATGACAAATACGATCCTTTTCCTTCAGCCCCTCTGTGGGGACAGCACAACTTGAAGGCAAACTACTTCACCTTGATGCCACGCGTCACACTGTACAGTACAGAGGAACGAGAGAACGGAAACAAACTGAGGCAGCTTTTTCCTCCCCTCCCCATCTCTCCCACTGGGCACATGGGCACCCACTTGAAAGAGTCAGAGCAAATGGGAGCAACAGAAGCACAACTCCTGCTTAAGCAGTCATTTTCTTCCATCAAGGGAAGGATACATCTTCATCGCTTCCTGCCCTGTGCAGGGCATCCTGGCTAGTGCAATAACTGAGGTCATAAACACAATCGGTGCTGAATAAGCCTTTCCTTGCCTGGAGACCTTTGTATTTGTGATCAGCAATAAAAGGCTGTATTGGAATTTAAAATCCTAGCTCGGTAAAATGCCAGAGATGATTATTTAAAGGCTTTAAATCAAAAAAACTGGCTGTAAGAATCACATTCATATTGCATGGCTGTGGATTCCTACCTGAGTAATGAAAAAAGCCCCAAATAAGACAAGACAATAAAACACAACCTGGGCTTAAGCAAGCATTGTTTTTTGACAGTATTTCTCACTGTTTTAAACATTAGCTGCATGCCCATATATTTGTGAGACTTTAATTGCTCAATTTCTAGTGATTTAACATTATTAAAATTTACATACTTCCACAATCAAAATTTGAGAAGCTAGAACAATGAGAAGAATCATGTTTGTGTAAACCTAAACAATTAGAACAGTACTTTTTTTTTTCCTAAGGTAAGTCACTGGCAGAAAAGCAACCATCATCCTACATGTACTGAATATATCCTGCATCTCCAAGTTCCTTTCCTGTCTTTTTATGATCCCGATTTTAAATCATGGATTGAGAAACAGGAAAACTAATAAAGAAGATAAATTTGCCAGAGAACTAACCACACAAATGATTAGATGCAAGCAAGCACTGAAAAATGAAGCCCAGAAAGAGCGGCCAGAACTTCAGATGGGACACATTAGTACTGGGAGCAGAGGATGCTGATTAGCAAGGATTGATGAGTAGAGACTGGACTGCATGGACATGGGGATAGTGCGGAAAGTGAAGCACAAAGCACTGTGCGTGCATTTGTACACTTAAGATGACTTGAGTTTGCAAGTAAGAAGCAGAGGGCATTCTCCAGACTGAGGTCTTAGCAATGTCACCATTAACAAACAACCTTCCGACTCGTGGTTAAATCAATATCCAATTGTTATACATAATAGCCTGCACTCTTAGGAAAGACATCACACTGCTAATTCCAGATAAGTCAAGTCTGGCCTTACTTTGTTTTCTTCTGGAGCATTACTCCACTCAAGTTTATCTTTCATAAATGCTGACACAAGCCATTATGACTTAATATTGTTTCATAAACAACTTTCTTTTCTTTCTCTTCTTTATTCCAAATTATACCCACAGGTCTGATTGATACTTTAAATTGCAACAACAGACAGCTAGACAGGTATGCTGTAAGAAACTTTATCTTAAGTATTTATTGTTATGCTAGAATATCACTCGGTTTTCTCTGGGGTAATTCGTCACTCCTTGTGGGAAATATGTGACCTCATTTGCATTTTCTAATTGAATTGCTATCATGTTTCCTGCAAGACTGAACAAAAAAAAGTTCTTAGAGTTACTAACACCATTTGCATTAACCAGGAATAAGTTTACCTGAGTATTTTCTGGGGAGGAGGGGAAAATGCATATTTTATGGTATCTGAAGCATATATTTTAAATATTTACCTTCTTTACCATCATTTCATCCTCCCAGCATGAAGCTTTACTGTAGTCATTAAGATTTTTTTTTTTTTATTACAGCAGTTGGGAGTGAAATTTTGCAAATTCTCCCAGGTTATTCAGTTATTGAATGCAATTAGCGCACTTATAAGGCCAACATTAAGAAGGAGGGAACGCTGTTATTGTGTTGGACCACTCACCATCATAATGCCAGCTTAAACAGAGAGAAACTGCATGGCTGTGGGATCTGAGGCACAAGTGTAGACACCAAAAAAACTGCTTTTGCTATGAAGGCACACAAGGGGATGCCTATCCTGACAGCAGCCATCCTGAACCGACTCACCACCCACCCTACGGACACACTGGCCATCAACAAAGCTCTCTAAATCTGCCATGGGAATTTCCATTCCTATATACTGCAGTAATAAAGGACCACAAACAGAAAGAAAGATGTTTTTGAGGGTCGTATCCTCTGTGCCCCCCAGGAAGCAGACCAGCACCTCCATTCTGCAGGTAAGCTATAGGTCAACTCCCACGTTATCTCCCACTATAACATTCCTTCTGTACTAATTTTTGCCATATGTCTGATAATGACCATTCCAAATAGGATAACTATGTCTTAACGAAGCTTTAATTCTTGGGTAACTGTAAACTAAATTACAGAATCACAAGGTTGGAAATGACCTTCAAGATCATCTAGTCCTACTGCCCTCCCACTACCATCTCTACCACAAGCACTAAACCATATCTCACAGCTCCTCATCCAGACACCTCTTGAACACTGCCAGGGACAGCAACTCCACCACCTCCCTGGGCAGCCATTCCAGTGCCTGAGCACTCTCTGAGAGAAAAAGTTCTTCCTTATGTCTAACCTAAACCTCCTCCAGTACAATTTGTAGCCATTTCCTTGTGTCCTATTTGTTGCCTGGGAGAAGAGGCCAAACCCCTCTTCAACACAACCTCCCTTCAGAAGATGTAGAGTGTAATGAGGTCTCCTCTGAGCCTCCTCTTGCCCAGACTAAACAATCCCAGCTCCCTCAGCTGCTCCTTGTAAGACTTGTGCTCCTTTTCCCTTTCAGTGGTGATTCAGGAAGGAAAGAGGGGCTCCATATCTCATGTCACCCCACCCCTTCTCTCTTATACTTTCCATCTCCACAGTGTGAATGGACCAGAACAGCCAGAGAAGTCTTTAAAACAATAGCGTAGTTTTGTTTGAGCCACACTGTATCTTACAAAAACAAATGTGAAATCTGTTTCCAGTAAAAGCCACGGAATGCAGCATATTAAGGTCATGGCCTGAAACATGTTGTATTGGATATTGTTGGGTTTTTTTTTATGTAGCACTATTATTTTTGAAATGAACCCATAACTATATTTCTTTCTTTAGTAAACAAAGGATTATTTTGCTTGCAAAAAGTACAACCATTTAAATAAAACAGAATTTAGATGCCTACTGTAGGGACTCACAATAAAGCTCCTTATGACCTTGTCATTAGTTGTGTTTTTAATATTTTCCCAGCCTCAAACTGTACACTAATAAGGCTTTTAGAAAGGAGGGATATGAATTTTAAAAAGCTCAACTCTCTTTATTTTTGAACCACAGTTCAGCTTATATTAACATCAGATGAATTTCCAATCAAATATTTTACTAAAGCACCAATGTGTACTTAGTTTTCTTCCTGCTACACCAAGAAGGAATTTAAAGCTGTATATAAGACACCTTACTTTGTTCCTTCAATATTTAATTACTTTTAGAAGGAAGCAGTATTTCTTTGGTTAGAAAATGGCAAATACAGCTGACATAACATACAGGGCTTAATTATATCTCACACAAGCCAGAATCTTACTGAAGAGCAGCAGAAATGTATTTATGTGACTCTAAGCCATGCAAAACCTCAGGGGTCAGCCCACTGGGTGACTACTAGATTTAAGACTCTCCAAGTCTTCTCTATCACGTCTTACACGTGATACAATTCCTCCCAAATGCTGCAGCTTTCTTACACCGAGGCACAGAAAGCTTCTCTCCCTCCTTCCCCCTCCTGCTCTCCCCTCTATGCCCAAGCTCTGCAGAGAGAGCAGAGGCCAGGCTTGCAGTGACAGCCACCGCAGTGCATTAATCCAACCTGCAGCTGTGTCCAATTGGCCCTGACTGACCATTCATAGCTGACACCCATCTTCATCCTTGCTCTACAAGGTCTTCAAGACTCAGCAATAAATTGGGTCCTCAGCCAATTTCCTGCCAATTTTACCCTAAACATAACCTCAAATCTAGCAATGTGCTTAAATATAACCACCCAGCCAATGAAGAATTGCTTTTTTTTTTCCTTTAGGTAGAGAGTGTGACCACGCTTAATCAGTGTTGCACGGAATCAGTCCAGATTTACATTGACAAGGAAGAACTGCTTCTGCTGAAGATGATATGGAAGAGGTGGGCCAGTGACAGCTACACAAAGAGCAGACCAGAGGAATTTGTGTGGGGGGGGGGGTGGGGGGAAGGGAGGGGGAAGAGCAGTCCCTGATTTCATTGGCACTGCACAGCCCATAGCTGTATTTAACTGAGGCAATATTTTTTACATTGCTGGGCAGGGAAAGATTCCTGCTTTGGAACTACATGCATGAGACTAAGAAAGAAAGTAGGCGGCAGTAAGACATTTGCAAGGAATTTCCTACTGCTAATGGTGGTTTCCAACTAGACAAATCCCCTGGAAGCACAGACCTGATAACACAATCAATCCTATGTTCCATCTTGTGACTTCTCAAACAGAGTCAGAGGAAGAATGAAATAAGAGCTCTGAAAAGATCCCTACCTTGTGTCCATTGTGCTGCAGCTTCTCTCCCACCAGAAACCTGACGATGGCCTCCCACCTGTCAAGGGTCTGCGGATCCCAGGCGGTCACCATCAGGATCAACTGCTTCGAGGCCATTTGCACCTCGTGGACAGCATACATGGTCCCATCTGCTCTCACCTTGAAGTCCAGGCTGTTGGTTTCATACCGAACTCCCTTGTTACCGGCACAGTTATTAAATTTTACTAGAACAGAGAGCAAGAGATAGAAAAAGTGTGAGATTGGCGTGATAAGGAAAGCAATCAAATACAAGTTTCAGACGTTTAATTTTCACTGATGCCTTCTATATCTCTAATAACCATCGAGGAAATGATTTAACTGTTTCTTCGACCTTTCAGGAGCGCTCTTGTGCTTAATCTCCATTCCCTGGAGAAGTTATAAGCCATTTTTAAAGTATTTGATACAGTTTCATTAGATCTCAAACACAGCTGTTCCCCATTTCTACAAGTGGATTTCTCCCTTGTCACCATTATCTTTTAAATTCGACGGGAGTCTATTACCCACACTGTGGGTATTTCTTTTGCACGAAATGTTCTCCATTTCCCTAACCCTTCAATAACCTACTTACCAGATAGCCTATTTGCACATTCTTAACTGAAATTTAAAAGCCCATAACAATTCCATTATCAGAAATAAAGAAACAAAAAAATTAAACAAAGAAGGAAATTTAAACCATTCTGGGGAGCGCATCTGCTGCTAGAAGCAGGTCCCCACAACCAGAGCTGCGATCCCATACTGGATAACCACTCATGTTACAGCATGAGGAACTGTAAACCTTTGATTCACAAATTGCAACTTGTCATTTGAAAGCTTGCACCATCAGATCCAAGCTCCTCATTAGATGGTATTTTTACTCTTGGCCTTTTTCGGTCAAATACATTTACAGTTTAGTTTGAAAACTGTTTTTATTGGCATTATGAAGCATGTCACATACATTAGGCTGGAAAAAAAGCAACCCAAACTATTAGATGACAAAATTGACAAACCTGATAGAAATTGAACCTGCAGCTAATCACGTAGGAAACAAAATGGCTTTCTGCCATTCAAGTAATCCACAGGGTGGAACACACATGTGGTGAAAGAAAACATATTGTACCTGTAAAAATATCTCAAGTGAGTGTGAATTGTTACAGAACTAGGACCATTAGTTGGCTTCTCAAATGCTGTGGCTTCTGAGTGCTTCACAGATCTCCTTGCCTGCTCTGAACATAGCAAGATCTGCTGGCCCAGGTGTTGGAGCTTCAGCAGACACTTTGCACAGGACAGACTAGTGAGGTGGCTTCTGTGGGAGAAAGAGCTCAGAGGCAGTCGAGGCCAGAGGAGCTCCTGGAGCCAGCATGACACTAACCATCTCAGTGAAGGTTTCTTGACCACAGAACTCCCTTTCACCTCCTTCAAAGTGCACCCCTCCCACATCAGGATGCTGTAAACATGCCATAACCATACATTTACAGAGGCTTTTCAGGCTGAGTATTGAGTTAAACCACATCATCAGTACATTCCTATGTGCGTGTGGTGGGAACTGTTAGCTAATGCTGTAGTAAATTATTAAGCACGAACAGTAACTGTCAGACATTGATTTACAAAAAAGAAGACAGATAAAGTTACCTAGTATATATAAAAAAAAAAGTATGTAATGCTTTTAAGCAATTTCATTGTTACAGTCTACAGCGCTAGGCTTTCCTTAAATCTGGAGTCCTTCCATTTTGCTTTGGAAAGCAGGGGTTTGCTGTCTTTACCTTTACTGTAGCTTAGCCTGCAATAAATAACCTCCATGCCTATCTCATCTGAAATGCTTTAGTCCAGACATTTAACCAGTTATCTCTGCTTTCTATCTCCAGAAGCATAACAAATGCTTTTCAGTGTAATAGGAAGCGGCATCTCCTGCATCACTCACAGTTTGAATGAAATGTTGGCCACCATTCCTCTAAGGGACAGGATATTACTTAATTGCTGCTTTGACCACAGATTGAAGCTCTTGGCATCCTTGCTTTTTAGTCACTGTCCATCAGCAAGGTGTTGATATTCAGCAGTCCATAGTGGGGGATTTCTGTCTTGTGATGGTGAAACTCCCATCAGGCTCAATGAATAAGAACTAGTCAGTGCTCAGGATTGGGGTCAACTGGCACAAAACAGAAGGCCAAAATTTCTCATCTCCCAAAACAAGGTATTCTAAATAGTGTATTGGGGATAATCCCTATCACTGATCTGACTGCAGGAGCAACCCCAGGCCAGTGCTCAGATCACACCAGGCTTTGTTCACCGACAGTAAAGACCTTGCCAACAAGCCCACGTATTGACTTCATTTAGTTTTAAGCTAGTCTGAAAAATGATTCATGAAAGCACCAAATGAGGTCAAACACAGGCAGTTTGCTGGCACCTGCAAGAACCTGGGGTGGCTTCAGGGACAAAGGAGGTGGCCGGTGCCACCATGGAGATGTCCCATGCCCTGTGGCGTTCCTCCATCTCCCAGGAACTTCTGCAAAGCTCCCTTGCATTCGCAGCTATAACAAGTAGGTGCAAACACGTTGAGTGCTTTGCTGCTAATACGGTATTTATTCTCATCTCTGCACCATCAGCGTTGTTAGAAACAGGTCACATCCGCTGGTGTATTACTGCAATCTTCTGCTATATAATGGCAGTGCAAAAAGCAACTTCCATCCATACCTCCTGAAGTTCTAAACTATTATTTACAAAAAAGACATTTGAGGAAGAGAGAAAGGAGTGATAATGACTGCACATTAATAAGAATTCAGAGTCTTCTTTGATTTTATTGAGAAGGAAAGCAGCCTCACAGCGTAGTAAGAGTCAGAGGAAAAAAAAACAACAAAAAACTCTTCCTATATGTGTATGCAGTGATTTTGGGACTCAAAGTACTTAAACATCTGCTTAAGACACAGCGCGTTGCTCCAATATGCTGCTGTGTCATATGTCACTGTGTCGACTTTTATGCTCCATTATCTAAATATGGCTACCTCTTAGACAAAGTCCCTCTGTGCCTTGCTAATTACTTCCATTAGTTTAAAACAAACTTGACTAGAGACAGAGAAAATCCTGAGAGAAATTATGTCTAATTTTTTAAACAAGCAACGTCTCCGCTCCACACTGCGCTCTCAGGTAGCACAGGTAGAGGGATGCAGCAATGAATCACGCAGCTCCACTGAAGAGTCCTCAGGAGCTGCGAGCAGAGAAAGCTTTCAAGGACACCAGAATTCCAGCCAGAGGCTGCACAGTGCAAAACAGCCCGAGCAGCAGCAGGCAGGCTGGACCCAGGAGCCCCCCAGCAGCTGGCTGCTCAGTGCTGCATGTTTTCAAGGCCTCAAGTACCTATGGCCATGTCTACACTAGCAGGTGACAGCGTGCCCCAGCAGCAGACACTGAGACCCAGTGTCTTCCTGCCCAGTCCAGCAGTCAACCCAACCCCAGGCTCAGCCTTACACTGGCAGCAGCGGGCCCTACTAGTTACAAAGCACGAGTGTGAATTAACAAATTGATTTCACCCAAGATCTGTTCACCCCGTGACTGCCTGGTGATGTTCAAAACTCAGTGCTACCAGTAAAGCCGGTGCCTTTCTGCCAAGGCACAAAGCAGAACACACGATCACGTCCTGTCTTACGTAAAGCAGTACAACAAACACAATTGCTAACCATCTTCCCTGCTAAGTCCTCTGCTTTCCCTCAGCTTGTGGCAAGGAAGCTGTGAGAGATGCCCACAAGCAGATCTCAAAGCAAACATTCTCCTATAACCAGTGCTAATAAAGAAGCGAGCCTGGCTTTGCAGATGATTTCAGCCTCACAGGGGAGGCAATTCAGAAACTCATCAAGGCCCAAATACTGGGGACCACAGTGTTTAGCTGCTTTTAGGTATTGCTGCTGTTATTGCTCTAGGCACCATTTGTACACAGCATAGAAAACACATCTGCAACACAGTATGGATGAACTGCTCACATTTTCACCACACGGCTGCAATGGCTGACATTAATAATCCTGTGGTTGTCCTCCTTGCTTCCATGTGAAATGGTTCTTTGGAATGCTACAGAGAATCATTTCACGTGCATGTATATATATATAAATACATAAATATACTTCCATATTTTTCTATGTACATACATATATATTCGCATATCTACATACTTAATATCTTACCAGATACATATGTATGTATTGGAAAAAAATAAAATTGTTTTTCAGTTACAAATGCTACAGCTCAACGAAAGGACATCTCCATGTTTTCAAGTCCCACCTCTTCCTTCTCCTCTTTGCTCTCATGGAGACAGAAACTAAAATTTCACCCACTGGCAGAAAATTTTATTTTTCTTTCATTCCTTCAGAAAGATGTAAATCCATGCAATTTGCAATTGATGCAACTCTTGACTCTACAATAATTTAACAAATAAACAAACATTGGCTCTGTTCACAGGACTTAGATCTCTCTGTGGACACAAATCCATCTTTCTCTGGCCAGTTTGAAGTCTAAAGAACAGTGCATGAATCTAACATTCAAAAGCGGGAGCATGAGTAATTAGGGTTTCAGATAAACAGCAGAGCCACACATCTATCATTTTTACAGGATGGTGAAAAAGAAAACTTTTTTTAATATACTCTGGAAAAATGTTCAGTGATGCTTATCGAAAGCTTATGCTGAAAACAGCATCAAATGCCTGATGAAAAGAAAACCAAGAAGGCACCCTCATTAGCAGGCTTTTAGGTTTAACCCTTTACCCTCATCATTTTTAATTGCTCCTCTATGAAAGGAAGAAATACAACAATTTGATATATGCTGAAAAAGGTATTGAGCGATGGGAAAAAAATCTGCAGGAGTCTGCAGCAAACTGCTGGGAACCTGAGAAAAAAACTGGGATCTTTCTTCAAAAAAAGACAAAGGGTAAAAAAATTCAACAAGTTTTGCATTGTTCCCTTTTATTATTTAGCTTGTTAAGCTAGCTGGACGGAGTCAAATGATCAGGTGAGGATCTTGAAAGACATACGAATACACTGAACTTCCTTGCCCTCCAAATGCCTGAGAAATACACTGAATTTAAAGGACTATAAATGGTATAAACCAAAGAACTGACTTTAAGCCTTATCCTTCTGGATTCTCTGTCAGCTTCTGCTAGTCCATTAAAAAGTGCCCCCTCTGGCAAGCTGCACAGGGCCGGAGGAGCAAGAGGGATAATACTTATTTATTAGGATATACTCCTCTCTGGTACACCATCATTCCACAGCTCAGGACAGAAGCCCCTTCAGGACTCTGTTTTTCACCATGGTTTTGATTATTAGCACTGGAAAGTTGTTTCGTTCCTGATAAACTTCAAAGCAGCAAATTCATCCCCCTATTTACTGCAGTATCTCCTCTCCTCCTCAGGTCATGTCTCTGTACACCCAGTGTGACTGTGACAAACCTGAACTATAAGCCCACCCTTGTCAATGTCACTAATAGGAAGATGGCTTAACTGTCACCTCTGGGAATTTCAGATGTCTGGAAAAGCTGCAGAGTCCTGGGGCCAGTGCAAAGATCGTCCCTTTCATGCAATCTTCTACTACATTGGTACTTCTGGCCCAGTGCTTCCAACACCAAGTGCCCAGCCACATTAGCAGGTTGGTGGCAGCATTTGCCCATGTGTATCACAACAAATACAGTAATGAAAAGAGTTTCTCAGCAGATAGAAACCTGTTGTCTAAGAACAGGCACCAAACTACTCAGTTCACCAAAATACATGCATATCACCCCATAAGCAAAGCTGAGAATTGAATCCTGACATTCAGGCCTCAGGTTTCTCATTCGAACTGTTGGAGTGCACACCCCTCAATCATCCATTAACCAAATAGAAAATATGTTTTAAATTGGAAAATGGAGTTTCACAGGTACTTCACAGAAGCGAGTTTCCAAAATTGGCACAAGGTTAAAAAACATTAAGGAATGCTGCACAGCTTATTGCTGAAATTGTTTCATAAAACACAGAATGGAGAAATAGAAATGCTTTGGTGGAGTTCCAGGAACAAATATTTTATTTACAAAGTCTAATGCTGAGAGATAGGAAAGAGGATCCTCTTTCTCTTGTACTGAAAGGACAAATGTACAGAGGTACAGCAAGCTTTGACTACTAGAAAATACCTGGAGATGTTGCTATTTCAGTGTTTTGTGGAAACAAAGCTAAGCTTGAGCCAACCCACTCACAAACAATACAACATTTAAGTCCTGAGTGCTCTTTCCATCTCACTCCTACTTACAGTGAATCCAATACTCTCCTATGATGCACAACTATAGTTGCTACTCAGTTAATAAAATACTGAGCCCTTCTCCTTTTGTACCAGAAAACAATGCACAAACACAAAAAAAACCAATAGCTGTAAAACCTGATAAAACCAATGTATAATTTTCAACCTGCCATTCTTAATTTTATGGGTTACATTTTCCTACCACATACCCATAAAAAATATTACTCTAATAAACTCTTAGTGTCTTTATTTAATATTTATAGTACTGTGGGAGAACCAAACTCTCTTGGTAAAATGGCAGCAATTCAAACACAGTCTAATACACGCATCCCCAGTGATCAAGTTTAACAGTATGCAGTTTAAGAAAATGCTTTGATACAGAAAAAAACATTTGAAATAAAGGAATGTGTTGGTTGTTATAGGACTGTATATATAAAGTGTGCGTGCCCACATCCTTTGTAAAGCATTGATTATTTGTAAGTGTTCATAGAATAAACAACAACAAATGAATGAGTTATCAGAATTAACAAACTGACCAACACCTATCAGCTGCTGAAAATATTCAGCATGATTTACCACTTTCTTTATGTTACTTCCCAGCATCTAATAATAAAGAAATCTGCTGGAATTTTATCTGTTTTCTGTATCTCAGGTCAATGTCAAACATCACAACCAATTTTCCAGAGGTTTATTTATAATCTCTGAGCTACAACTGCTAATATTTGCCTTACTGGAATAACAATAAGTTAACGTAACAAGCTACCAAGTGTAATTATGGTCAACAAAATCTCTCTTTGTCTTGCAATCTACAGTTACAGTGAATTGTCCTGTATAGTATATGCAATAATACAAAATTCATGACATTCTCAACCCATTGTATACTTGTTAGAAGTAACTCCATGTGCCAGTCAACCGGTGACACTTCTGAAACAGCCAACAAGCAGTGGTAGGATTCATCTCCAGCAGTAAGACAGATTCAAAACTGTACATAGAGTAGTTTTTTACATTTAGAAGTATATTTTGAACTTCACTACTTCAAATTCCAGACCCCAACCCCTCCACGATCAAATAATCCATGCAGGATTTGTACCTGTGCTACTAAACTTCTAACTGCCTGATGTTCATTTGCAGGTCGTTGTGTTTGCTGCAACTAGCACTGCCTCCAACAGGTTTTATGGGCAAAACTGCAAGCCTCCTCACGTAAGTTATTGAAAAAAAAAATATGTAGATATCTGTGGGTTTAGTACAGCTACACAGAAAATTCATCTTTTCATTTCTAGAGCCACCAAAATGCTTTCAACGCCATTTCCAGGTTTACATTCATTTTTAACAGCTCTTGCTTACATATAGTTCCTGTTTCCATGACCAGATAAAATGAAAAGGAACAATAACTTTCAGCACATTGAAGTCAGGTTCCTTAGAAAGTCTTTCTGTCACCTACACAGTCAGCCAGTAGAAACGAGGAGTTGAGAGTACATTAAAAAAGATCTAAATCCCATTCAAACAAAACAAAATCAGCCCTACAGTAAACAAACTCCAATTCCCAGACACTGCCTGCCTCCTTCATACTCCCACCAGTGCTATTTTTCATTTACTTGAAGCCAATTCAACTAAAATATATGTTTTTAAAGGGGGAAAAAAAAATGTGTATTTCACTTCTGGTATTGGAATTGGAGGGGAGTAGAGACCCCCTGGAGAGAAGGACTGTAGAACATGATAGAAAAGATGAATCACTGTGGCAACAGCCAGCCAGCCATTAATTTTCAGCAAGCCAGGAGTTGGTCCAATTAAAGCAGGCTCCTTTCTCTACATTAACATGCTTTATTCAGGATTTTTTTTCTGAAGCTAAAACATCAGCTAGAGACCCCAAAGGCTTTTCTATTTAGGATCAATCAATCTACCTTGCTGCACTGTAAAACACACACTGTCAGCTCTGAGGCTAGCTCAAAAAAGAGCAACAGTGGAAAAATTTGATAAATCGACATGTTCTGGCAGTTAGTAGAGGGATACATCCTACACTGTCACTTATTTTTATCTGATTAGAAGCTAGTGTTAGTAAATGGCATATTGCATTCTATTCTCTTCCTGGTATTTAAAATCGGGCTGCGGGGAGTCATCTGATGCCCAGTTTCCTAAATCCAAGCCAGAAGCTTGCTACAAAGGGAGACACTTCCCAGATTCCAAGAGGCAGTGAGCTCACACTGGATTTTCCCCAGTACAGGAACCTGAACCTGCATCCATTAGCACCCCACGTTAAGGATACCACTCACTGCTTTCTATGCTCAAAACTTAACCCTGGAGGTGCAACCTCACCTCTGGGTTTCCAGCACCTATTTTAGCAGCAATTTCTTTACCTGGGATTTGCTTGTTAATCAGAGAGCTTGTTACTTTCCCTCTGCACTATTAAGACATTTAAAAAATGGGCCAAGGACTGATGCCAGAAGCCAGTAAGAAGGACATCTATATGGCCTGAAGTCCCTAACATGGAGAGGGAAAGACAGCCCCTGAGCTGGGATCACTCAGGGAATTACCCCTTTCCGCAGTGAATATCATAGTAAGTGCCCCGTTGACTTCCGTTATTGCTTTCAATGGAAACTTCTATCTTCCACTAAATACCCCATCATAGCAGTTCCATTACAACAATCCTCTTCTGTTCTTAAACATAAGGTAGAACAAAAGCGACCGGGATGAGCAACTGTAGCTTTTGTTTGGGATGTAAAGGCAAATAAAGAGAAGTCAGGTTCAGTTAACCCCGAAAATATCTACAGCACAGCACTTCCTGACAAATGCTAACTTCTTGCCACAACCATTTCTGCTCTTTGCTCTTCTTTAAATTCCATGCCTAATGCAATGGAAAGTGCAGCAACAACAGCAGAACAGCAAAATACCAGACTACAAAGAGTGAGGATTTGCTCAAATGCAAACCATAAGCATAAAGGAAAGAAACCACATACCTTCAAAAGACCTCAGGTACGCAGAGATCTTCAGCAAGATACCCTTGCCTACACTGCAACCCTTCAGTGAGGTCTGGGAAGGAAAGAGGGGATCCTGGCTCCACACCTTCTGGCCACTCACTGCATGCAGGTGAGCTCAGCTGGGTTGGCCCTGCCTTCCCACCAGGTGTTCCATCATTGGTTCAACCTGTGACTTAGCATTTCTGGTAACCCACGCATCTATAGGATAGTACTGAGATTCACTATAGCACTAATGAGATCATTTTGCAATTAAAGGCTAAGTAGAAACAAACCTCTCACCACTCCACAGGAGAGTTTGGGTTCTCTGATTAAGAATCAGTAAACAAACCTGTTTCAGCGCTGGTCATGTTGCATAGCCTCTCTATGATTAACTCTCCAAACAAGATGGACTAATTGACCCCATGGACTAATCAATGAGTTCCTCAGCTTCAGAGCAAAGTGCAAGTTATGGGAGTTACCTGCAGTAGTATGCATTTTAATTATTATTACTACAGCACTGAGTACATAAATCCCAGGGCACTTTACTTAGAGGATTTACCTTTAGCTCTAATGATTTTCAAAGCACTCTCATGTTTGTCAAAATGCTTACACAGAACAGGTTTTAAACATCACTACAAATTTCTTGAGGAAAAAGCTACAGATTTTACAGCAGCTTAATTATAATGGCAAGATCTTATGTCATCATAGGGCAGCTTCTAGGTTCATGCAACCTCCTGGTGCAGAAGTATTCTGGGGAGAAGCTATGGGGTGGCTGGGGCTGGGAAGTGCTGCACAGAGCAGTTCTCCTGAGAGTTCCTGGGAAGAGCAGAGCCTCAGCCCTGCCTCTATCAGAAACATCCAACATTTGCAGCAAAGGTGGGAGATGGGCAACGCATAACATATGCACAACTGCAGGCAGCCCTGCCTGCTTCCACAGCCCCGAGGGTTCTTCTTTTGTCCCACATCCATCCTTTTCAACTTGCCAGAACTGTATTTGAAAGTCACAGGGAGCTGCTGAAAGATGTCAGGGAGAAAAAAAAAAATGTGAGCGTAGACCATTTTTACAGCCTAAGAAGAGAATCTGAAAGAGATGCTCTGACTGCAGCCGTGTCAGATAGCCTCCAGCCCTTCTCTTTTCCTGCCCTTCAAGACAAAACTTCAACACCTAGACATAGAAGCTGCACTTGTCAGAAAAAAAATAATAAATCAGACACACCAGTAAAGGCACCAAACTCCTCACTACCGACTTGTGAGACAACTTTGGGCTTGGCTGTTCTTGTCTTCCTGAACCCAGCTGAGGGAGCAAGCATACATTGATCCAGAGAGGTCAATCACATTATACTAAATTAATAGATGGCTCAGGGGCAAGAACATTAAAATTGGAGGTTTTATTCTATTTTTTTATCTGGGAAAGGTTACAGAGTCTACACAAGTCTATAGGTTTCAAGAGAAATGAATATTATTTGAACTTAAATGGTGTGGGCTCCAGTATTCGGACATTTAGACAAATTCAGGCAGCTTCATCTACAGATGCAGAAGTTCTATATTCTGGCACTTGGTCAGAAGGACTTGGAGAAGTGGCCTCCATAACAGAGGGTAATAAACATAGGGGAAGTAGAGAGATGGAGTGGCTATATGGCTGGAGAGAGCCATGGTGCTCCTGCACCAGGGCCTGGCTGCAGTGTCCCCCGAATCTGTAGGAAATTCACCCACAGGTGCTTCAGATGGAGGCGCACAGATGAAATCTATCATTTCTCCTTTCCCTTTTCCCATTTACCCCTTTTGCCCCTTCTTACTGCGGTAGTCCTCCCACCAAGAAAGGAAGAACGGCCCTCCTGAAGAACAACTGCAGGACTAAAACGACCCTAAAGTTAACAGAGAGCTTTTGGCAGGGCTTGGTGTTGTCAATTAAAACAAAGAGAGACTAAAGCCAGTAAATTAGAGGATGTGACGAATGCAGCACAAAGCACTGCTGATCCTAGAAGGTATCAAATTTAGTGTTAAAGTAAAGAAACAATAGGGAAGTCCAAGACTTTTCAGAGTGTAGTGAATCAAATTAAATTGCCTGAAATTCCACATGGAATACATTTGACAAATTTCTTTCCCCCTCTTCAGCTTTCTGTTTGAGATGAACTGTCGTCTGGCAGCTTCAAACGTCTGGCACAGCTTCAGCTTCAGTTTGCTGGGGCTGAATCCAAACACGAACCTGAACTTTACCAGTTCTGCTCTTTTTGTAAACATACTTGCTGTGGCTGCCAAATGCTTTCCAAAAGCACACAAAACCCAGAATCCAAAAGGAAAACATTGTCTTGCTGCAATAAAATTTGCATTTTACCCCCCATTGGTAGCACCCGTATTTCAGAGCAGGGGGTTGGGGGCTGAGAGCCCACCTCTCCCTCTGTTTTCCAGGGATTTTGAATGGGTCTGCAGGGAGCAGGGACGCCCCATGGGGTGGATGCACATCCTGCACAGTGGGTAGGAGCCCATTCCGTGGTTCCGCAGCCCCAGTGCTGCTTTGTCCCAGGGCTGTGGGCAGCTCCTAACGCACCAATTAGAGACAGGATTCCTCCGGCAGGCTGGCTAAGACAAGCCATAAAATGTCATTATACACGTGTCATTGACAGTGAGGACCAGTTTAGATTACCTCTGTGAGCAGTCTCAGGAACAAATTCATTTTAAGGTAGGGAACTTCAGGCAGGGGAAGAGACAGATATAAAGAGGGTTATGATCAAATTAGTCCTGAGTGCAGATAGCATCAGCCTTGATATATCTTTTTTTTTTTTTCTTTTTTCCATTTTTGCTTTAAAACAAAACCGTTTTTGCAAAACACTTACAGCAGTGGCACAGTCCTTTGAAGCAGGATGCATCCCTCACCAGCAGCATCCCACCACCTCTTAAAGGAAATAAATTTGTTCCTCCTCCATTCTTCTAAAACTACCAAGCTGCATAGATGGCACAGTTGCAGAAGGTTGGAAGGAGGTACTGTTAGGATGAAGAGCAGCAAAGCCCAAAGGTGGGCTCATTCTGGCACGAGGCAGTCAGGCAGATGCCATTAGAAAAGTGTATTTTGTTGTCCACAGAACATCACCTTCATCTCTGAGGGCCACATGGAGCTTCCACTACTGCCCCAAACACAACATCTGGTTCCTATGTGCTCTGATTTATTGAGTGTCTTCTCTCTCTGGATTTTGACTAGAACTTGTAACCATTACATTTGTATTTGGTTTTTTCATCTAGATGTTTTTCTCAGCTATTAATTCCAAACTGAAATCCATGTGCAGCTCTTTCTAAAAATAGTAAAAAATCCCACAACGATATGCATATGGCCTTTGTTAAGGAAAACCCTCTACTAAATATTCAGAAAAAGCATCACTGAAGATAATGCTTTGCAAAGCAAGTGCTACTTGATTTCCTGAATAGGAAGAGACCAGAGAAATTGCTTCTTCTTTCAGCAAAAACACAAAGAAAATGTACAAAACTGGCTGCTGCTCCTAGCATTAAACAGCATGTTAATGAACAAAACTCACTTATTATTGCAGCACTCTGCTACAGGAGAGGTCTGGGGGGTGCTGAATCACTTCCAACAGTCAAGTGTGAACGTTTTAAAGAACCTATAGGAGGTGGCACTTTTTTAGCAGAAGAGAGATACCAACTGTGCCTGAAGAATAAAACATCCTTTTGCCCCCGGGAAACAGGCATGCAGTAACAGATGCAGTAGTTAGAAGCGTTCATACGGAGAGGTTTTTGTTTAAGGTTGGTTTTTTTTTCTGATGAAACTCTTGATCTTTCTGGGTGTAAGTTGATTTAGAATTGACTTTTTAATTTGTATGGCTGAGTAACTGCTACCACAAAAGAACACGCAGTGCAATAAATAAATATCACTTGTGAACTTCAGATCTCTCTGCCACTGCTTCATCCATCAAAACTAATTCTGTAAAAACAAAGGATGTGACAAACCCAACCAACTTTTCCTCTTATCTTACAGAAAAGCCTGAATTCTATTTCTGGAAATGTCATAACATTCCTATTAAATGATCGAGTCTGTTGCAAACACTTAGCGGTCCTGCAGAAAAGCCATGAGGAGCAACAGCCCTCCTCCCCACACCCACACCAGGGCTGGGCAGCTCAGCTCCCCGCTGCTTATTTTTCCAAGGTGATTACTACAGGAGATGCTCTCAAACAAATGATCTATCAGGGCAGTTTTCTCAGTGCTGCCCATCACTGTGCTGTCCGGCCCTGTTTCATTTCAACTCAGTTATGAGAGCTCTACGCTGACATCAAAAAGTCAGGCCATTCGAGGGCAGAAAAGTCAGCCATGAGGTACGCCGTTTTATTTCTTTCTTATTTATTGGTTGAAAAAGACACTTTGACCAGCTGATTTATTTTAAAGGTTAAGTGGGTATGATGAATGGTATCAAAGAAAGCTCTGCTAAACTTTAATTCCCCCCCCCCCCCTCCTATTTATTTATTTTTTTTTAACTATGCAGACAGCAATAATCTAAAGATATCATTAGCCTAATTTACTGATAGGTACCAGAGTGTGATGATGAAATCTGAGCTGGAGACCCTTCTTCTTCTTACAGCTGTGAAGGGATCAGCTGGCACCGACCCCATGAGGACACTGTGTTGGCTCTTTCGTCCTGTTACCAACACTAGCAGTAACACTTCAACACTTCAGAGTCACACATTTGCAGTTTTTTCAAAACCAGGCCTCTGTAAGGACTGCCAGCTACTGCTGTCAGTAATGTCTAGCTCAATGTAAACACTTCATTAGTAATGTGATGAAACTACGTCCTAAGGTTTATTCTAAGTACTAAAATAAATCTTTTCACAGAATGCATACGCATTCATTTATACTGCAATTATATGACCGCAAGTTTAATTTTTACTGTTTAATTATTCATTGTGGATCAGGTCTCAATTGGAGCTAATATGCAAAGATTAGGAAGAATGGGAACTTGTTTATCTCATTTTTTCCCCCAATTAACTCAAGTTGTTCATTAATCACATTACTTTTCTACTATGTGATATAAAGAAGAAAAAAAAAACAACCAACAGCAAACATCCAAACAAGGAAAAACAACAAAATGACTCACTTGATAGACAAGCAAAATACTCCACAAAATCTACTTGCGCAAATAGACACCACCAAAACAATCACAGTACTTATGTGTAGGGGTGGCTCATACCCCCTTGTCCTACAGGTGAAATTTTTCTTCTTTTTTTTGCTTTTCATATCTCCAATATCACGAATGAATTGACCCAATAACGTATTGTACTAAGGATATTGGCAGAGGTTTCATTAAGAATTTTGCCTTCTGTTCCATACTTGCCATGGCAATAAATGCTGCATCAAATAGCAATTTCATCTCTATTGCCAGGTGCTACATCTGAATTAATTAAAAATAAAACCCCTAATTCCCCAAAAGGTTTACTAAAAGTAACCATTTTCTACATTTGTATAATAAAAAACATGGGAAAGGTTGGAATAAGAAACAAGAAATATATTATTCAGTCCATAAAAACATATCGTTTTAATGACATTTCTGACCTTTAAATCAAACACCATGAACAATGAACACAGACCACAGGGCAAATATATATATAACCAAAACAAACTAACTAACAGCAACAAAAACTAAGAAGAAAAGGCAGCAGAGAAAAGAGGAGATACACAGGAGGAATGCTCTGATGCTACAATAGGACCAAATTTCCACTTGGTAAAAAATCCAAAACCATCAAACAGCATCAGCCACTTCCATGGCTGGAAGTTCCTATCACTCACCCAGCTGTTCTTTTGATAATTCTAATGTCTAATTTCCGATAAAAACTAGAGACAGATTACAGATTACAGTTGAAATGTGGTTGACGAAATAGAACATTATTTTTCTCCTGCCACAGATTTTACCTGATCGCTGGCATTTCTTTCTACATCTCATCCCTTTCTTCAAGCCAACCTCCTTGACTTTTCATTTCATAGTACTTAGGCTCACATGCAACATGTGGGACTCTCCAGCTTAAGCATGGCTGCCAAGAGCAAGATTTTTGCTTTACAAGCTGCTCCCTGGCAGAAGCATTCCCCAAAATAAGGTGATCTGTGTACTCTCGTGGTGGAAATGAGGTCATGGAGTTGCACCAAGATGAGAAGGTGGGACATGTAGCAGGGCATGCTTTTCTTGTTGCTCTCCTCTGTGTGCCCATGGTGTGGACACCTGGCAGACTCCTACCTTCTGCAGGTTGGCTTGATATCCTTGAGTTCCAAAGATACCAAAGGTTTTAAATGAAAAGGCAGTGGGTAGGAATGTAACCACTGGGGGAAGATCATGCCAAATAGTAGTTTCAGAAAGAAAAGTATACGCTGTCTTGTTTCAAACCTTTGTCATATGTTTACACTACTCTCCTCCTTGGGTATTTGCACTACACGATGCCCCCATGGAGCGCTGATATTATATGCTAGTTCCTTACCCTGTTATTTCTGGCTGCTTAAGCAGCAAAGGACCAATATCCCATTCAGCTATGCTCCGTTAGTGCACCAGAAATCAGTGAGCTATCTCTCTGCAGCTCACTTCCCGCACCTCCCGTCCCTGTGCAGCACTGCTGGCTTTTGACAGTGATTGACGACTCGTACCCATCGTTTTTACTAGGAATGGAATGGATAAATTTCTTCATGAGCAAACCCTTATCTCGCTAACTCTGTGAGCTTTAAGGGTAGAAAGCTTATCCTTCGGAACAGTGTTTCTCTTTTAAAACACCTCCTCCTTTCTCCTCTGATTTATTGTTCATTTATCTTTACTGGAAAGCTGATATTTCTGAGTTACAAACTAGAGACGTCTCGGGCTCTAGTTATGGAAAAGCCAGCCATGGAAACCCAAGTAATGAAATGCCAACACTCCCACCAGCACATCAGCTGTTTTTAGCCCATAGTTGATGAACTGTCAATTATACACAATTTCACATTAAATTTCATTTACACTTAAGTCACAGTGAACTGAGCAGTGGTGTAGATATCCATCCACCAGTCTCCAGTGACCATCAATAATCAATAGCCTCTGCTCATCCTATAACCTTGTTTACCAAGTTGACATTGACATCTTCCAGGCAGACCTGCTCTCAAGAGAGTATTTCCCCCCAAAGTAATTCACACCTGAAATGTAGAGCACACATGCAATCGTTCTTTTAATGATGGCTTACTTCCATTCCATACATCAGCTCTCTGTTCCTGTGCACAGGAAAAGCACTTGGGTCACTTTGATTTAAAGGGGAGCTCTAGCTGCACGCAGCCAAATGTCTTAGACGTGGAAAGAATTAAACTAAGGGATTATTAAGTTGTATTCAGCTATCACTCCACTCCCACTGAAGAGCCAACAAAGTACTCACGCACTCCAACCTCTCACCATCGCATTTGGTGGTGACTGTCCTGAAAACCTCGGTTCTTTGTGGCATTCTATGCCATTCTCTGGCTTTTAAGTGGATATATAAAGGGAAGAGTAAAGAGTGAACACCTTCAGCTGGGCCATTTGGACAAGTCACACAGCTTAGTATACATAATACCACCAGTTCATCTTTTGAAAGTCTACCCAGTCTACCAGGGAACAGAAATGCCAATTGAGCCCTAAGGCTTAAGACATCCAAAGCTGGTAGGCAACTACGTATCAGTCTTGTGGCCAAGGCTTTTCTCTAGTAGTTGTTGACATAGGCAAATTTCTGACAGTGTTTGAGAGGCAAACAAGGACCAAAGGACGATCAAAAGCCTGCAAAGAGAATACCAAGATAAGTAAAGAGAAAAAGCACTCTTAGCCTATTCTTGCATTCTGCTAGCTCCAAGCCCTGCAAGTTAGGCTAAACAGTATTCAGTGATTTATTCTGCTTAGCTTTAGGTAGATAGAATACTAAAATATTCTCTTCCATCTTAGCAGTAAGGCAGGATGTGGGGAAGAGAGGTGAAATCACGTCTGTTTACATCACCTTTTAATTTAGCTGATTTTGGCTGAAAGGATTACGTTAGAGATTATTCCTTCAGAGGTTTCTTTAAAGCAAGGATTTTATTTATTTATTTATTTATTCAATAAACTGAAAACTTCAGGGCCTCCTAATACATGTGAATATTTTGCTGAGCTTCTGCCCAGGATAATAATTCTTGAAGCAACAAAACTCTGATTCTTCCAGTAATGAACAGTAAAATCTTGTCTGGGGGAGAATAGTGATTAGATTGCAACTGTGAGTTCCTTACAAATGTAAAGCCATTTTGCTTGAGACAATATTAAGATGCTAGTATGCAAGGTTTGATCATTAATTTTGGCTAACGTTACACATTAATGTTGCTACAGTCTTACACTTTTTTTTCTTCCCTGGTTTTAGACAGCCTTAATCATGCTTGCAGCTGGTTCTAATTGCTGAATTGTATCACTCTCCACCTTCTCTAAAATGCTTGGGGGAAAAGAAATAGTGAAGATTAATGATAGACATGTAATTAGAAGAAAATGTAAAGATCTTGTGTTAATCATTCAGAAATAATTTGATAAATATGAAATTCTGAAGAGCTCTCAGAATAAAAGATGATAAAATGAGTACTGTAGCACAAAGCTAAGCAAATTTATATGTACCACACTCCTTGCAACTGGAAAGAGAGCTCACATGAGCACACGCAAGCTTGTGGGTATGCTAGGGAGGCTTTATTAACATAATGGAATTCAGCATGGAAGACCATCTGTTTTAATTGAGCAAGCTTATTCGTACAATGCTTTGCTCCACTAATCTTGTTTAGATTAATGTTAATGTTCTATTAAAAGGTAGTTTATCATCTCACAATACTGAGTTAAAGTATTCACACCCTTAGTAATATTCTCAGCTCCTATGGTGGTGGAAGTTCACTCATTATGTCTATTGATCATCTTATAGCACAACTATTAAGGCTGATACTTTGGTTAAAAGTAACCAGAGGTCTTTTTTTTTTTTCTTTTTTTTTCCCAGTAGGGTAAAGGCACAGATAAAAACCTTTTATATAATTAATTTAAAATATGAAAGAACACAGTCTGCAATATGATTCTCAATTACAATTTCAGATAAATACAGAATAATGCTATAGCTAATAATACCTTTCAAGATGTAACAAAGAATAAGTACCAGACTGGGATGGGTTTCTCCAGATAGCTATTTTTTTCTTTCCTTCCTGTGACACGTCTTCTCACTGTAACACTTTACCTATCCCTTTCCTTTGCTTTTAATGAGAAAGCAGGAAGTTGTTAGTTGGAAACATGCCTGTCATTAGAAAAGCAGATGCAGGGTGAGTCAAAGAAAGTGAAGCAAAGCACATTTCATATACAGATTCCAAATCCCAAAACTGTGGGAGGCGTCAGTAATCCTGAAGCTTTAACTGTGGTTTTTTGTTTTGATTTGTTTTGTTTTGTTTTTGTAAATATGGCTGAATATGAATATGAGCTCTTGTATCCTCCCTGTCTGGTGAATGTTGTACCTAACTGTTCTGGTAATTCTTTTTAGAAGAATTACCTCAAACTCTCAGGGAGGACTTTGCCTCTTGGCCGTCCATTTCACCTCACTGTCATCTGTCCTTGAGCACCCCTGGGCCTCTCTGCTTTGCACCAAGCAGCAGCTTGTGCCCCTCCTCAGACGGCCATTCTCCTGCCACCAGAGCCTTGGCATTGCCATCTTCCACCAAGGAGCCCTGCTCCTTTTCCTCTGTTGCTCCATCATTTTGGAACTGCAGCAATGCTGCCTTCACATTTTTCTTCAGACCCCTCCTTCAAACCAGCTATAGGACAAGAGGGAATGGCTTCAAGTTGTGCCAGGGGAGGTTCAGGTTGGGTATTAGGAAAAATTTCATCTCCAAAAGAGTGGTCAGGCACTGGAATGGGATGCCTAGGGAGGTGGTGGGGTCATCATCCCTGGAAGTGCTCAATAAACATTTAGGTATTTAGTGGGGAAATCTTGGCTGTAGGTGGGTGGTTGGGCTGTATAATCTTGGAGGTCTTCTCCAACCTTGGTGATTCTATGACTATGATTCTAAACATATCCTTTGCCAAAAATCTCTGCAGCAGTGAGGCAGCTGCTGTTCTGGACGGCTGCCTCCTCATGCAGTTGTTGTCTCTGTTGACATGTCCCATGTGTACATCTCAATTCATCAAGCACGCTTTGTCCCACATCAAAACGGCAAACCCATAAGAGCCAGGATCAGATTTTTTCTGTTTCTTTTGTACAATGATGTTTACAACTGCAGTTACTGAAAACCAGTGTGGTACAAATAAAATTATGAAAGTGACAAAAGTAACTCTGCTTCTCCTGAAATTTCAAGCATGGCTTGAAGGAGTCACTTAGAATTTTTATTTCCTAAGGGAACATTTTGTAATTACATTTTGGACATATGAACAAGGAAGATGAGGGTTACCAAGACAAGATGAAATATATGTGAAGAAATTCTTCAGATGCCATTCTTAAAACAATAATCTCACAAAGCAATAAATTCAAGGGAGATTTCTTCCCTGAATACCCAAACATGCCAGCTGTTAATTAAAATTCAGAAAAGCTTCTGTGTGATACAAAAGGATCACCATTCCACCTCTGCAGAATCAGGAACCTGAGGAGAAGGTAAATGGTTCATCCAAGAAAACTCAGATGGCAGTGTCCAGACTGTGAAACACTCCAAGCAACACTGGACACTCTGCTCTTATGTTGGGTTGTTGAAAGTTCCCCATTTTAACCAGGCTTAAGTTTTAAGTATCTCAATAACTAAACCTGAGTTGTAGTCTCTGCATTGAGCTTTTAAAAATCCCATATGTGCCGACTCCAACATGCACTAATTATGTGGATTATGTAGGACACAAAAGCATTTTCTCATTAAAGAACCACGCTCTGAGATGAAATCCTCTCCCAAATTGGTGTACTCTGGTGAAAACGAGACCAGCTGAGGACATCTGTGTAGGAGCCACAGTTTTTCACAAGGATATCGGAAGAGACTTAAACCAACTCCTTAATTTGCAAGTGGAATTGTTAATGCCTCCATCAGCAAGACAAGATGCATTTCTATCTCTAACGAGTGACATACATCTCCAGCTAACAAGCCATACAACCTCTGAGCAAATGTTGATGACTTCACAAGGGAGACACACAAGCCAGAGATTGCTCTGGAAAAGCTGATAGTGATAAGGGTTAGAAATCATGAACTTCATGAATATTTGTCAAGTGCCCATCCAATGCTCTGTCTAACATGCTAAAATTACAAGGGACAGAACAATATTTAAACAAACCACCATACATCTCTGCCCTCATCTGTTTTCACAGTTTGTCGTCCTTTTTCAAGAACTTTCTAGTACTGAGCACCAGCTCCCACAACCCATCCCTTCTGCAGAACAGGTCAGGGCTGTGGGCATGAGAGGTCTGCCTCATGGCTACTCATCTTTTGGGATGTTTTCTACATTCTGGGGACAAGTATCCTAGCACAGATTGGAGAGCAGCATGGCTCTGGATGGCACAGTGTCACCTGGCTCCATACACTTTGCTTCTCTGAACCTAGGAAGAGTAGGAGAGGCAGCCTGGGAGTATGAGAATGCTGGGACAGTGAGAATGCATGGGAAGAGTGAAAGGACGGGGACAAAACTCTAAAAGAATCACAGCTACCAGACAATTAACTTCCAGGCTTCCTGGAGGTGGTTTCTGCATAGGCTTTTTTAAATTCCCTCTCAGTTTTGCAGTCACACTTTTTCCTCAGGTCAAAGTCACTCTATGCAGTGTTTTTGCATCACAGTGTGCAAGGATCTGCCTGTCCTTCTGATAAACTCATTACGTAAATGAGAGAAGTCTCGCCACTGATGATGTAGGTAAGCCCCTCACCTCCCCTTACCAGGATGGCTTCTTCCATACAGAGGGCAGAGAAAGCTACTCCTCTGCAGCTGGCATCCCTGGGGGGCTGCTCCTCTTTCCCTGGATGAGTGTACCTACATAGAAGGCACAAACCTGAATACTGCGTTGAGTCAGGGCTGATCTTGTCATTAATGCAATGCTGAAAGTGACTTGCATTTTTTCCTCTTAAAAGAGACAAGAAATGCATTCAGAAACCTGTGACTAAGTTGCATGGGCCATTAGCCAATGCACTGTACCTACACATGACAAATTATGCATTCACCCATTGTTTGAAAGTTTTGAATTCACTGTTGGTGGTAAACTTTTTACTAGAACACACAGATGGTCCTGCCTGATCTTGTTAATGAAAAACTCTCACACAGCTACAAAAACAGACGTGATCATCTGTTTTTCAACATTCTGAAAAAAATCTACAGAGGTGTAAGGTGCTATACAAATGAGAATAATTAGCTTGTGCCATCTGTGGACATTAAAAAAAAGAGTATCTGTATTCCTGTTTTATAATGATAAGTATTATATCTCCAGAAAAGTATGCACTTAATAACTTTTCAATTTATTGTGACCTTGTTCTCCAATTTACTTAAGGAACTATAATACTAGCTGTGCCTCACACCTTTTCCACCTTATAATTAGCAAGTAATAAAAAATGCTATTAAAAAGTAATAAGTCTGAAGCTCTCTGACAATTCACTGATTAATTCTGAAGATTTTAAAGCACATTGGAACATACTTGGCTGAAACATCAATTTTATCCAATTCTCAGTACCAGAACACTGTACAGCTCACCTACACAACAGCAGCAGGAATGGAACCCCAGTTCATGGCTTGTAGATAGAACAGCACTTTACAGACATTTCCTCTCTAGGGCTGTATTCTGCTGTTGCTCATACAGTGCTGCATGCCTGGGGTCTTCAGGGAGGAAGGCACAGCACTGCAGCAGTTTGGGAGTGGATGCTGTTAGCATCTGATGAGGAATACTTTATACTAATGAGTGCCTTAGAGCAACAACAGTAAAACTTACAGGACTGGATTTCACTTGATTCTGTGTAACATCCACTGAAGACAATCACATGCAGTGGGGATGCAGAGCATACACTTGAAAGTTTCCAGAAGAGGGGTGACCAGGCTGCTCCTGCAGGCTGCCCCAGCTGGGTTCTTGCTGGCACTCCTGGCCTTGGGAGAGAGATTACTGCTGCAAAAGTCTGGTCGTATGCAGGAAAAACTGAAGTGCATTTAAAATTCTGTATAAGCACACATTTGTTGTCATCCTCTGTGAAGTGGGTACTGGAGCACTACAACGTTAATGGTTTTCATGTGGCAACGGGTTGATGGTTGGACTAGATGACCTTAGAGGTCTTTTCCAACCTTAATGATTCTATGATTCTACATTAAAGGAAAACAAATACTGTGCAGTGGGCAAATGTCAACTCTGTGCAATGCCAAGCTGGAACACTGTTGCTTTAAAACCAAGCAGAGGATGCGCTGCTGCCATTTCCAGTCCTGGTGTTTCCCCACTCATAAACTTATACTATTCACATGCAGAAAAAAAGCAAATCACTTTAAGCCTCCAAACAATGCAGCACCTTTCTCAACAGCATCTCCTCCAGAGAGATTCATACATTACAAAGGGTTAAGTGTTCAACAATGAGAACTGGGGGCAGCTGAATTGTTAACATCAGCTCCTTTGCATTCAGCCATGGCCACTTCTCAGCCTTCTCATGGGCACAGCTGGGGTCAGTCAGCCCCTGCCTGGTCAGCCCAAGGGCTTGGAATTGTCTGACCTTATCAAACGTTTCATCTGCTGACCCATTTTTATTTTTCTTCCTGAGGTACTCCCTTCCTTCTCTCGTCTGACTGCTTTTGTTTGTGAGATGTGTACATACATTCCTGTTTGTTGAAGTTTCTAGAGTACCTGCCTTCATTATCACCACTGTACTTGTTTAAGTTGCAGCACCTCCTAATTAATTTATCTTAAAATGTCTTCTCCCAGACTCCCATTGGATAGAAAGTGGCACAGCTTTACTTTGAGATGACTTGGAAGAGCATGCATGCACTGCTATCTCATATGTGCACTCTGAAGTCAAATCAATTCACAAAGTCATCTTCATAAAATGGGAAATGATGAGAAAAGGGTGAGTTCTGTTACACAAATTACTACCAATTCACTATGGTGCTTTAATGTCATTCCTGTTCTTCAAAGATGTCACTGAGTGTACCCAGCAAGTAAAATGCCCATATGAAATTAAGACACTAAAAGTAAATGCTTGTTCCTATATTGTAAAGACCCTCATAAACGTCAGAAGTTTTCATTTCATGCACACCACAGCTTGTAAAGACACGGGAAACATTTGGTTCTAATGGCAAACCAATGTTCACTTCAGCACTGTGCTGCCCATTAGCATCCAGTGATGTTCTCCTGGAGGTCTAACAGCCAGACATGAGCCTACAAGGACAGAACAAGAACAGGAGTTTTGTTGCAGTGCCGTTCCAAACGCCAAGGAGGTGAATGATTCATGTACTACTCAACATACATTTTTTTCCTGATATCCAACCTTATATCCCACTTCATTAGTTGGTTACCTCATTAGTTGTTTCCATCCCCAACCACCTGTTTTGGCCGTGAGGAGGGAGCACCTGAGAATGTGACCCCAACCTCCCCTGGCAATGGAGATTGAGCCCTCCGTGTTATCCCAGGAGAAGAGGGAGGAGATGCTCATGTGGGACATCAGCCTTCCCCAAGGCAGGATCCCCTTTTGAGGAGGAGAAGTCAATATATGCTCAATTAGCTTATTTTGCAGCCTTGGAAATGTTAGCAAGTTTGGTGGGGTTTTTTTTTGTTTTTTTTTTTTCCTCTTTTGCTTTAATTGAGTCCAATCAAAATTAAGGGATTTCCGTGTGCAATATGGATCACACACACACTTTTGCATGAGGGATTTGTGTTTTGTAAATTATACCCTTTAGCCATATCACTAGTCATTAACCTAATTTAAATTTCAATAAGAAGATTCTCAGCTTTTATCATTAAAATTAACTAGCTCCTCACTGCGAAGATACAATCAGGAGGCTGAGGTGAAGGGATGTAGCCAAGTACCTCTGATTAAATCCACTTTTATTCAGCAGCTCCTTGTACTCCCCTGCAGTGCTACAAAAGCAACTCCCAAGCGACTTCCCCTCGCTGACGGATAAGGTGTCAAAGTACCCCTTTTGCAGTGTCTCAAAGGCCACTCACTGCCTGCTGTTCCTGCTAACCGCTGTCTGTCATGTATTGCTAAGATTTATAAAGACACTGCTGGGATCATCTCGCAAATGCCTTTCTACCCTGTGTTCAAATGCAGAAGGTCATTCCAGGAATTACCTGTGCAAGCAGCAAAGGTAATGCTCAGGAAGAGATCTCTCTCTCTGTGCAAGATGTTCATGTCTGTGCTGTGAAGCTATCTCTGATCACAGCAGTGGGATCAGAGCGCGCAGTGACCCACGGCTGCAGGTGTCCCAGGTGATGGGACATAACTGCAGTCAGAAGCTGGTGGGACAGGCATCCTGCACCAAAATCAGCTGCAGAAACAATCCTGGAGAGGAAATCCCAATAATGCTGTGTGTGAGGATGCAGATGGGGATGCAGACTTTGGATGGGTTGTCCCCTGGGCTTGGTGGCACTTGGCCCAACCAAGCTTGTGCAAGTCCAAGCAAGCATCATGGGGGACTTTATCTAGCTGAATTCTTGAAAGTTCAAGGAGTGTCTGGACAACATTTTTAGATGTAGGTTTTGATTTCTGGGTGGTTCTGTGTGGAGCCAGGAGTTGGACTCTATTATCCATATGGGCCCCTTCCAACTCAAAATATCACAGACTCATAGAATGGTTTGGGTTGGAAAGGACTCCAAGGATTACGAGGTTCCAACCCCCCTGCCTCAGGCTGGACCACCAACTTCCAGATCTGTCACTAAACCAGGTTGTCCAGGACCCATCAAACCTGGTCCTAAACACCTCCAGGGATGGAGCATCCACAGCCCCTCTGGGCAAGCTGTTCCAGCACCTCACCACTCCGTAAAGAACTTCCCTGACATCCAATCTAAACCCTCCCTCCTTGAGCTTAAGACCATTCCCCCTTGTCCTATCACTGTCTACCCTTGTAAAGAGCTGATTCTCCTCCTGTTTATAATTCCCTTTTAAACACCGGAAAGCTGCAGTGAGGTCTCCTTTCAGCCATCTCTTCTTCAGGCTGATATTCTACTATTCTATGAAATTATACATTTTAACTGTAACAAACCAAGACAGAGTGAAGTCCAGCTCCTATACTGAGCCCTGCCTACGGGCAGGATCACATCCTGCATCTCAGGACTGGCAGGTGAGGAATTACAGCGCTTTCAGAGCTGATTTGCTGCAGAGCACGTTCTCAAATCTTCCTCCCAGAAGTGGCTTTAAAAACAGGGGCCAGTAACAGCCAGCACAAAGACAAGAGTGTGGAATTATAAAAACTAACACTGGAAAAATCTGGGAAGACTTCTCTGGGGCTTCATCTAGAAAAAAAATCTTCTCTACAAAAGGACATTTCAGAACTAACTGAAGCAGCTCAGATTTTATGGGTCCTGGTGATGTTGTAGAAAATTAACAGGATCGTGTATTTCACAGAAAACAGCTAGAAAGGACGTTGAAAAGAGATGTTGTTTTAATTGGATTTCTTTGTTCTCCTGTTATCTTCAGCACCTCGACAATGCCTGTAGTACTCAGTCTTCCGGGACTTAAGAAAGCTCTGTTTCTTTGATTGTATTCTCATTTGAAACTTAGATGAGAAATATTTCTATGTAAGAAAAGAAAAAAACCATGTATACAAGAGGATACAAAGGACACCCCATGTTAACTGCCGTAGGACAAACCTGCTCCATGCCACCGGCGACAGATGTAACCCAAGAATTCTAAATTCCAATCAAATTGAACTGAAGATTAATTGCCAAATCCATCAAAGTACTTTGGGGAAAAGTGGTAAACTGTACATAAACATTCAGGGACTTTTGCAAACTCCCATAGCATATAATTAGGTTTACTGAACACTATCAAATCTGAAGCTGCAGTGCAAACATAGACAGTTTTTGTTGTTTTAAGATGCGTACGCAGATACATGAAATGTGTCTAATTACCAACAGTTGTTTTGCTTCCCTCTTTAATTTCAACAGCACAAATCCATTTGCTGCAAGAGTTTCATGTACAGTGGAATAATTAACTGCAAAATCTGAATGTCTACAAAGTTGAAAAGTAAAATACGGAAATGGAAATAGTCATAAGCACTTGATAAAGCCATTTAGCTAGAAAATTCAGAGTAGGGATCGTGGTGCCTACACCTCTATTACCATTTACATTCAGCTTCATTAAGTTCTCATCTTTACTTTTCTCCTTACGGAGAAGCAAACAAAATCCCTTAATCCTGCACTTTTATCAAGGTGAAAAGGACCACATTTAGCATGAAGCCCTTACGGGTTTCGCTTCGCTCCGTGCCTGCAGCACTCTGACACCACAGAACCAAACCAGGTCATTTCTAGCCACAAGAACTTTGGGTAGTGTCCTCATTTTCTCCTAAATCCCTTATCCTTTAATTTTTTTTAATTTTTTTTTTTTTAAATTTTTACTTTGTTTATTTATGTATTATGGACAGCTTTTAAGATTTTAAAAGGAAAGTCATTTGGCCACGTGCACCCGCATCACACATACATACTGCCCAAATAACACAGAGACCACAGGGTGCTTCACTACAATGATATCCTATGCTCTGCTATTTATGTGCTTTTCCATCAGAGACGAATTGAACCCACCAGTGATTTCCTTTACAAAACAGAGGCACAGTAAAATTTCATGAACACTGAGCATGCACCCAAGGCTAAAAATGAGGCTAGACTTGTTTCTCATACACAGTCCATGTCTGCACTTGTGCTTGAATAAATACATTAGTATTTTCAGCAAATGCAAAATTACACACATTTAAGACTGAAGACACAGCCTTCACAGTTTCAACACATACATACACTAGCCATTTTAGGAATGGAACTATAGATGAAATCCTTCACTGTTTACTATCCTGTGCAAAATATTTCCCAGATGTGAGAAATAAGTACACAAATCTATTTGCTAGTTGAAGTAATTTTACAATTAACTGGAACATTTTTTGGTTATTATTTTTGGTATTTCTGTGTTGGATTTTAGAAGCATAAATCATAATAATTAAAGCTTTGACATAAGAAGTTATTATGTTCAAGTTCAGCTCTCCATGCCATGAGAAAATACAATGTGATGTTTTCAAATTTCAGATTAAGAATAATTCCTTGATTTCAGAAACACAGCAAAGAATATGGTAGTAAAGTTATATGCAAGTGGGCTACAATGAATTCCAGGGCCTTGCCTTCATAGAAGTGTGTCAGCTGTCAGAGAAGCTTTCTTTGGGGCACACAGAAGTTTGCTCCTGCATTGTATCCAGCATCTGGTGTCTTAGACTCCAAAACTGGTAGGTGTTTTAAGAAATTTTATGTCTCACTTGTGGTTTGGTGGCATTATCTGTGCCTCAGAAGACAACATAAGGACTGCAGTAACTGGATGGCATTAAGGACAAGATTTTTGCTCTTTGATTCTTTGATGCAGCAGTAACCCCCAAGCTCTAATTTTTCTAAAATCCCAGTTCCAGCTGTGTTTCTACAGCATTCTCCTCTTCATCTTTGCCCATTTCTTTGAAAAGAATTAGCATTGCCAGTTTGAAGTAAACTGATAGTTATAGAAGATAAACTTTTATAAAGCATGATTTCATATTGCATGAATAAGCTTAACATAATCTCCTAGAATTCACTGTATATTCAACCCTAAGGGAATTAGAAGCCTAACTCACCTTGACTTTTCATTGTATTTTGAGTCTAATTGGCTTAGCATTCTCTGAAATTTCTAGCTTTAATTATTTGTTACATTAGTCCTTAAAGTTACAGCTGAGTAAGAAAAGTGAATAAAAAGCTACTTATCTCATTTCCTATGCAGGGTAACAACCTTGCAAGTGCATCAGTGAACCTCTTTTAGACAAGAACTTTGGCCTCTTCAAATTCAGGATCCAGTAAGCCAAATACTTTGAGGATCCAAAAATCCAACAAGCCAAACTGCTGATGTTAACCTGTGCTCCATGAGTTCTTTTTGAAAAATTGGAGTATCCACCAACCTCTACAACATGGAGATGGTCCAATGAGCAACCTGCTCAATTAGCGAAATTAATTCTCTGATCAGACAACAATTTGCCCTTCTCCCTTCCAACAACAGCTCTGCTTTCAACCTCAGCCATTCCATGATTCTGTGATACTTCTCTAGAACAATAACATTATCCACAGCCTGTCCAGATACATGACAAAGGATGTTTCTATATTAGAGACATTAACTTAACCCTGTGGTCTAGGTACTATTTAATTTTTCTAGACTATTGTGTACTTCTAAGAAATTTTCACATTAAAAACCTGCTTTGGGTGGAACCTGAGCCAGTTACAAGCACCACTGGTATCCAAAGCACACGGACCATGTGTGCAGGAAGGCCATGAACTCAAAGGAAAACAAACAGCCCAGTGCCATCAACTGGCATCTACAAGTGAATCAATGGGCTGTAATTTCTGAATTACATATATTAAGGCCTACAGTATGATGAATACTATGGACAAGAGTAATGACTTCCTCAGCTTTCTCATCTCGCTTACTAACCTCTTTTGTGGGTTTTTTTTTTTTTGGCTGTTTGTGTAGTTGACACTGAAAAGGTCCATTTTTTTTAAAGAAAGAACAAAAACAGTGTGTGCTACTAACTTCTTGCTGCTGTACACTGGCAAATGCTCAAACTGCAGAAATCAATGAGCTGCATGATTCCCTTTGCTTACTGTCCTTTTACATCTTGCACAGCTTCTGCCACAGCTCAGCATCCAGCCTGCCTAGAGATCAGAATATCAAAGTACTTGGAGGAAGAGAGGGGAAGAGGGCACTCTGTAATCACCGCATGTGTCCCTTCCAGTTCCAGTGGGAAGGATTTTCAGGCAGGTCTCTCCTTTGCTGTCAGTAAAACTTTTTCATTAAATCTGCACCAGTTTTATACTTGCATCTAGATTTAAAAGGGAGTGACCATGACCAGGAGAATGAGGATAAGCAGGTGCTACTCCATGGACATCTGGATAAGTTTAAGAGTTCCCACCCTCCTACCATCTACAGACTTTACTACACATGTGTGACTTTATATTTGCCCACATCATAAAAAGCTTTGTAAGACACATTATGACATTGCCTCTGTCTCATTTTTTTTTCTCACCAAAAAAGGCAAAGCTACACATCATATTATTTCTAAACAGATGGGACGCAGGGTGAAGGGTGGGAAGGGCTCATATTGTAAATGAGAACTGGAGGCAGGAGTGTTGTGGTGTGACTTACACCTCTGTGTCCCTCTGTGTTCCCAATTTATTAAATTAAACATCAGGATAGGATTGCAAAAAATGATACTAGGAAGAAGTATTTTCCTACATCATCTACACATGAGAGACAGCATGGATCAACTGGGATGGAAGTTGGTGCTGTGTCAGTTCCCACTGATGGGCCACTGATGGCCAATGTGGAACCTCAGCTGGCTCTAGTGGGCACATTTCCAACTCAGCTGGAGCTGACTAGCAACTTGGAGGGCTGTTTCATTTGCTCATAGAGTGGTAAGCAGAGAAATAATATGAATAAGCTATGCATAAATGAGATGCTTTGTAATCAGAAAGGGGAAATGAAAAGAAAAATACACTCAAAGGTGTTTGCTCCCTTAGTTACTATAGCAAATAGCCAAGGCATGTATCCATAAATGCAGCTGAAACCTTATTTCAGCCTTGTTTTAAATAATAGAACATTCGGTGCTTTGACTGGCACTATTTCCAATTCACATTCCAGTAAACGGAGCCATCTTCTTTCCTATTTCCCTCCAGAAGCAGAGTTCCCATAGACCCAGGCCTCCAGCCATCCCTGCAGGGATCTGTAAGAGGCACAGACCCAGGGCAGAGTAACTGCTATGGAGGGAAGGAGAGCAAGGAACATATTTGTCCTTAAAGCTGGCAATTCAGACAGTCTATCTTTTTGTACAAGCAGTTCTACAGGACCAAGGTGAAATGCAATTGTGCAGTGCTTTAGAATTATGAGTTAGAAAGCACCTCTGCATATAAATGATTGCCCTTATTATTAGTCTCTAAGGTAAGTTTCATCCTGCAGAGATGCTAACATAGTAAATCTGAAGACCATTTTACAATATAAACAGTTTGTGGGAAGATGCAGCATTCAAATTCTCATTTTGACTGCTGGAATGGTAAAAGTCTGGGAGAAAAGGAGAATAAAGCTGAAGTTCCAATGAATGCAAGTTAACCTCACACCTCCTCCCAATCTCAGTGCTCCCCATGCAGTGGCTTGCTTTGGAGGCTGAGTTTGCTTCCACTGTATTATGTGCTACAGAGCTGGGATGTCAGATTTTGTCACTGTTACAACAGAGAACACCGTTCCTGAGACAGAGGTATAAATATAATCATTTTCATTGTGAAATTTGAAATATTCTAACCCCAGTTTCATAATGCAAATTTCTTACTTCCAGAGGTAAGAAAGAAGGGAAGGGAAGGGAAGGGAAGGGAAGGGAAGGGAAGGGAAGGGAAGGGAAGGGAAGGGAAGGGAAGGGAAGGGAAGGGAAGGGAAGGGAAGGGAAGGGAAGGGAAGGGAAGGGAAGGGAAGGGTGGCATATTTGATGGGTATCATTTTTTTTCTTAACACTTATACAAAATAAACATAAATGTCTTTTCATTCTTAAATTCCATGTTCTCTATGTATCACAGATCTCTCGGTGGGTTTCTGTGTCTGCCTGGATACTTCTTTAAACCCACAAGAGCTCAGATCTCTCAAGAGAATACACTTCACTGTGTATTCACTGTGATCCTAATATATACAGTTAAAAATACAGGTTCCAGTAATATTGGCATCAGAGAGTGTCTGTTTACTTTGAGTTAATCAAGACTAACATTTTATCTCCCGTCTGGCTAAAACACCCACCTGTACAAGGTTCTTCACTTCAGCTGCAAAGATGAAATCTTTAAGTGACAAAATACAAGGTAGATGCCAATTTGTTGGCTGGGTTCTATCAGGCCAATACATGATTAGGTCTGGCTGCCTTCTCAGCCAGGCCCATTGCAGCACCCTGCCACGATCCAGGAGGATGTGCTACATGCACACACAGTTGTATAGCTGTGCTGTGTGCTTATGCAGACAGATCAGTGCGTGCACCTTCAGGTAATGTAAAGAAACACGGAGCCATTGCTGGAACCTCCCTCCAACTGTTTATTGCAACAACAGCCATGGCATGAGGCAAAGGGAACTCTTGAGCCCTATTGATCCATTTTCCCTCAAGTGGTCATTGCTAGGCTTACAGAAATCCATTAATTACTCTGGTAGGTGCCCACTGTACATCATTAATAGGGGCAATCTGGTTGTAGGATTTCAAAGCCTTCAATTTCTGCTCTCAGAAAACACGTCTGTTTTGATCTTCCCATTCAGCCAACCAGTAAAAATGTTGCACATATTTTCTGCACCTATCCAAAGAAATTTATCTTTCACACCCTACTTCATGCCATATGTTGGGAGCTGAAGGAATGAAGGATTTAGCTGTCAGTCTCTGAAGGCAGCACAGGCCCTCTTCCAACTGCACACAGCGTCAGATCTGAAAGTATGACATTTCACTTTAGCTTCTGTCAGCACTATCTGCGGTGTATCACTGGTGCACTGTTGAAAATATTCTTGATAGGCAGCTCATATGCGCTGGATAAAGTGCTCATTAATCTTTGCTTTAAAGTATTGAGGAGTTGGGTGGTGAATTTCTTAAGTGAACGCGCTCTGCTTGGCGCAGGATGGATATTCCCACTGCATTCCCCCGCCAACAAAGGCAGCCCTCAAGAAGCCGTCTGCAAAGCTATTTCAGCTCACTTTAGGTTTCTCTTATGGAAGCCCTCCTTCCCCATCTGGCTCTGTGGTGCCAGCACGGAACAGCCACTGCCACAAGGCGATGGGTGCCCACTGGGTGCCCATGGGAAGGGCTTTCCTTCTTGCACAGCCCATGGTACAGGCTCACAGCACACAGAACTCCTCCTCCCATTGGCTCACCTCTGTTAAATTTTAAAAGAACACTTTCAAATAGCCTAAAGACATCAGTGCAGTGGGATGTTTGTGCCCACCGCTTCTCATTCAAATGCCAGAACAACTCGATGTTCAGTAGGAATATTGCAGTCTGCAAGAACCTGCTTCTTTGTCAAACACTTTAAAAATGGCTCCACAAAACAAGAACACTTCATGAAACATTTAATGAATATATGGATTTTTGCTTGTTTTTAATCCCCCTCCTATTAATAAAAGATTGTTTTTTTTAAAGATTCGCTATTTATTTTTCCCTCTCTGCAACTGACTACAGCAGAAACAGACAGTAGGTTTAGGCATTTGCAACAGCAACAAGAAAACAATAAAATGAAACAGAATAATATATTTTTAGCCTGCCCTCCATCTAAAATACCCTCAGCAGAAAATGCATGATATGAAATTCATACTGACAAAGGACTATCAATCACTTCTGAGCATGACTCTCCAATTTGTTTTTATTGTGATACCATTTAACACTTCCATTAGCATTCATACGAGATAACTTGGCTACATAAAAGAACACAGTAAATACTTTGCTAATAGCTAAAATGCTGCATTTTATAATAAAGTCATACCCATGTTTTGGGAGGAGTCTTCCAGTATAGTTCTGCTAGGAACAAAAAGCCAAAGAAGAAAACAAAATACCAAAGAGACTGACCACTCTCTTTATGAATGATACAACAAAATAATCAAATGCTATTTATTTCAGCCTTATTAGTCTTTGTAGTCTGCAGTGAGTCCTCCACTAGGGAGAAATGCAGATTAAACCTGAAGTAGCCACTGATCAGGCACCACACCTGAAGAAGACATCAATGTGCTGTGATCAGCTGCAGCACTGCCTGATGAAGCCCCTGACCTCATCACATCAAGGTGGTAGGAAAGTGGCTGCAGCAGCCCATGGCTGCCCAGAGTCCTGCAGGGCAGATGCAGGATGTTGTTCCCTGATTCATTCATGTTTTCATCTGAATGAATCCAAAAGCTTACCCAGAAATGTTCCTTAGTCTCCATTCATGGGTGTGAAGCAAGCCAGGGCTCCCCACCCCACCCCCACTAATGTCCATGCTTTATTTTCCCATGTTGGTTTCTAATCCATTCGTATTTATTAGCTTTAAAAATGTGCTCCCCATGATTTCAGATGCATATAAAATCCTAAACCATGTACATCTCTCAATAACACCATCCAGCCCCAGACTCTAACAGCTTTGCATCAAGCACTCTCTGCCAATATCTTAACATATATATCCTTCAGAGCCCATCTGCTTCTGCAGAACCTGGCGGTGGAGAACTTCTGGCAGTGCCTGTGCACCATGCCCTCCGGCACACAGAGGATTTGGGGAACAAGCTGCAGGTCCTCCAACAAGAACGATTTCCAAGTCTTTGCTGTATGACTGTGTTTGTTCCTACCTCCTCTTAAAAACTCCTGGGTTCTAAAACCAAATGGCAAGAATAATCACTGGGCTACTAACGTGGAAATATGCAAGTCAGAAACAGGCCTGCCTCAAGAATTCTCCTGAAGGGAACTTGAAAATGATCCAAAGATGCTTCCAGATCCATTGCTCACCACTAGCTTCAGAAGGATGGGTATGAGGTCTGAAGCACAGTGCCTGCTCAGTGACACTGCACAGGAAGGAGATTCTCAATGCTCAGCACCTCGCTGGACACACGGAGAAGGAAGTAGCTGGAACACAAACTGAGCAGGAGCACACCAGTGAGAAAGAATGCTTTAAATGACAGAAAACAACTGCTAAGTCAATGTCTAATTATCACCCATCTGATAATACTTTTACTTTCTGCCATGCCCCAGCAGGCAAGAAGCCCAGACTGACCATGGATCACATGGGAAGCAAAGAGCAAGAGTCTGCAGTTCATCTGCCTCTGATTCATTAATTCTACAAAATGTCTGGAATTGGAGATTTTGACAAATAAGGCTTGGCATAGCCTGTGAGAAAGTAATAAGGAAATGCATAAAATGCCTTTTAAGTAAAGCCTATTGAAGGCTTAGACCTCCATATTACATCTTCAAACACTCCATCTTATAAAGGTCAAGCATCCAAACAAGACCTTGACTGATGAACACGTTCAATGACAGATGGTCACGCACACCCAGAGCGTGCCAGAATGACTGCTCTGTGCATCAGGTGCCCATCACACGAAGAGACTCCCGAAATGATTGCAGCCTATTGATGCACAGCTGGGCAGGGATTTCTACCTGCAGATTTGCACACATGCCTTAACAAAAGGCAGAGCTGAAGTAAATAAGCTCAGCAGAGAATGTTTTACCTGTGGTATCTAGTTCTGGTTCTACCCCAACAGCAGGCTACAGTGGGAGGGAGGCAGTGAGACAGATCTCATCCCTGAAGGATAAACCATTTGATGGTTCTTTAGGGAGGTACCTACACAGTGTGTGTGTGTCTGGCAGGTCTAACAAGCTTGAGACAATTTAACCGTGTCACACAGAACAAGCAACTCTCTGCCATGTCAATGCACACAGCTTCACTTTTCAGCACTGAAGCCATTTTTGGTGGAGCAGAACTGAAATGTTTAGGGGAAAGCTGCTTATGTGGTTGGCCACTTGAGACTTCTCCCTTTAAAGAACCATGAAACAGGCACACCATTATGGGAATTAAGGACATTCCTCAACAGGGCCAGCTGTAAATCACGAGGGGACGCGACTTCATCTTGGATGAGACTTCAAACACCTCTCCCTGACCCGCTGCACATCTGGATAAACCCAGAGCGAAGGCTCACCTCCAGAGGAACATCACTCTTCCTGGAGCTATGGATCGGCAACAGCATGACGACAGGAGGAGAAACACTCCAGAAAGCTGTGACATGCTCCTGGCAGTGCCTTCCAAAGGGAGAGCCCTGGAGGCAGGGATGTCGGTGCGATTCGGAGATGCTGAGGAATGTTTCATGAAGCTGTGCTAGATACTGGCTTCTGTTGTTGATTCACTACGACTTGACTTAGTAGACACATTTGGAAGTGTTAGAGTTTCCTCTGTGAAATTTAACTCACAGACAAGGCTCTCTTCTGACACATTACAAATTTCAATCAAAAAGTTATAGCTTGATGGAAGTGCCATGTGCAGTTTCTTATTAATCTCCCAATGGCTGGCATCCCGACATGCTATATAGGACAGCCAGCTATGTTTATTTCCCCAAGGAAGTATTCGCACTACTGCAACAGGTAAAGCTGGCTTGAAAAATTCTGAAATACCCTGAACTATGCCAGTCCTGTGATGAAGTTTGCTACAAAGTCTTTCGATTTTAGAAACAAAACATTTTGGAAGAATTATTAAGTAACTTTTAGTTGTAATTTTTCAGATGCACAATCTCATGAGCAATTTCCTTTCTTTTTTTTCTTTTTTTTTCTGGTGTGACATTCCAAAATTTCCCCGACAATGAATATCTCCAATTTAGCTCCTGCCTAAGGCTCAGTCAGTCCGTGGTTCAGTGGGAATACTGAATTTCAGCATACTCACAGTAAAAAAATAAGTGCATATGTATTATAAAATGTATATTGGTTATGCCAATTTCCAGCTCAATACACACCTATTGATAAAGGATAGCATCCTTCCACTCCTTACACAGTTAAGTGAGGAAATATACAAAAATCTCACCATTTATTATTCAGTATTTTCATCCTGCCCATGGGGAAGTCAGCACACACACAGGCAGCAGGATTGGGCCCTCTGGGTATTAGGGACCATCCTGGGTCTGCCAGCAAGCTGCCCTATGGCACTGGGGAACCATTTCTCTCCCACCCTAATGACACTGACCCACTCCTCAGCAGTGGGTTGGAGATGTGGGTTGAGGGCTGATCCCTTATCATGGCAAGGTGTCTCCTAATCCATCCCAGCAACTCTAAGTTCAGACAGAAGGCAGTGTGGACACACAGAAGGCAAACTGCACATAAACCCATGGTATTTGTCCCTCTTTAAATTTCAAGTGCTGTGCCATTTTGGATACTCCCCTACCTTGCTTTTCATTATGACTAACCACCAACAAAGCAGTGAATACAGCACAGCTTCACTGTTTTAAAGTGTGTGGTATTATTTGTCAATTCCATTGTGTTTCATACGAATTTCTTCCCACAGTGTTGTGCGTATATTAATGATGTTGAAAGTTGCTGCCTTAACAGCAATACAGAATCCCAATAATGCTTTTGTTTTCAAGCATTTTCATCTCAAGACTACAGTTTCAGCAATTAAGCATTTCAACGTTCCCATGTAACAAGTAATTATTGTCATCCCCACCTAACAGACCAAGGATCTGGCAAACACCCATTGCTGACTATACCAGAAATGAATTGCTGGGAATTACAGCCAAGGATCCAACCCAGGATCTGCTTCTTCCAACGCACTGCACGGAACAAGGGCTGGAGGATGATGAGGAGGAAGGCAGTGGGGAAAAAGGAATGCATTCAAACTCCAAGCACTGCATACCAGTTCAGTCCCAGGCTGCATTCTGTTTATCAAGGATGGTACTTCAAAGCTGAGTGCCATTCAGTCATTTCAATGCCATATTTCCCTCTGAAGTCCTCAGTAAATTCTTAGTGTCAGTGACATCTTGTGGCAATGAAGTCTTTGCTACAGCATATGGTAAACACCAGCTTGAGAGGGACAGGCAGAAAGCTTTGCACAAAGGTCTATCCAAGTTAAAATAGACAGGCTTATTCCAAAAAGAGAACCTACATGCAATTTTCCCAATTTCTTGTCCTTTGAACCCCTTGAATGCTTGGGCTTGTGAAGTCCTATGAATCATTCCGAGAGCTTCTCAGCTCAGTATGTAAATTTGGCAGAAAATGCATTTAAGCAAATTGTTTGAGTTCATAAGGACTCAAACAATTTTGCTTTCTCTTTTTATTTCCATTCTGTCTTTTGTAGAATAAAAGAGGGATTAGTGCATGTCCAGCTATCTAAACGGAATCCTTTTAGGAAAAAAATGTTGACAAAGGAGAATGTGTATTTTTATAGCTCTGAAATCCATGCAGAAAATAAGTGTTTATAAGATAAGTACTACAACTTCATAACTTCAAAAAGTATTTGATGAAACAAAATCAATTTTCCTTAGCTGCATTTCATTACCTTCTGTTCTAATACTTGCTTTTTACACTTTCTTCTGTCCCTTTGTGCTGTTGGTCTCGTTAATGCAACATGCACTAAAAAGTTTGCAGCTTGTTGCAGAGTCTGCTCATGGAAGTGGGAATCTTCCTTACTCTCAGCAAATCTGAGGTCACGTCCTTTGACAGCCTTCAACAGATGGGTACTTAAGCATCATAGTTGTTTCTAAACCATGTTCAGCTTATTTCCACATCTTTGCACATATCAGCACTTGCTATCAGTGGGAATTCTGATCTCAGTGCTGTTATTAAGCTGATCTCTATACAGATTACTTGCATGGGGCTGTAAGAATTGGACTGGGGAAGTACGCCAGCCTAGAGAAAGTATGTTCCAATGGCTACCAAGGGCACAATGAATGACACAAAAATATTCAAGAATTTTAATTTTTCTGAATGTAGAGTCTTGAGCTGGAAGTAGAAAAGGCAGACAGCAATCTGCTTTCTATGGCTCGAGAAGGAAACATTCAGCAAAGGCAGAAATTCCAACAGGCAACCTGCAAGGCACTGAACAATGCCAAGTGTGTCTCTGTCTCTCCAGCTTGGAAAGCTGAATGGCCTGCTCATTGCAGAGAGATCTCAGGCACTGGAAATCCCACTGCAATATGTTACAGCAAAGCCTCCACAGATCTCCATTTCTCACTGCATTTGTGTGTCTCAAAGCAAACCAGGAGCGTTCTGGGAAAAACACTGACAGAACACAAGATTTTTGTGACTTCTTAAAGCGTTTGTTCAGGCTCCTGTTTACTCTCATGATAATTGTTTCCCATTTATACAAGTAATTAAAAAGCAATTGTGCTATTTTACACGTGTTACCATTCATTTACTTTTCCACTGCAAATCTGAAAATATGCAAAATGAAAGCACTTGAGCCTGGATTTAGACGGTTTACACTCCACTTGAGTTCTTGCACCTAATGTTTCCAATTAGCAGGGTTGTCTGCAGTCCCAGCATCTGGAGATGGGGAAGAAGAAAACCAAAAGCCATCCGAATGCAGACCTCTGTGTAAGCACCTTCTGGCAGAAAGAGACTCTTATCTCTTAGGGCTTAAAGAAGCAGAAGGGTTTGTGAGCCAGGTTATTGATGATTAATGTCATAAACAGGAATCTTGTTGAAGAAAGCCTGAAGATTTTTCCTCTGATGAACAGATAACTGAAGTGGATAAAGAAGAGTTTGTGAGGGGGGGAGGTGACTAATCTGCGTTTACCAGCAGACACAAAGGAGTGTGAGTTTTCCCCTGAAGTGGTTCCTAGCTCACAATGGGCTGAAGACGAAATGCAGATGACAGAAATCTGGAAATCCCACACCTTCAGAAAGCCAAAACTCTGCAGACATTTGTCACTTAGTACTGGGTTTGTTTCTGTGCCAGATGATGTTTATTCTGGATGTTTTTACGCTTAAATAATATGGATATGGCAGCCATTGTAAAAGCCACAAACCTAAACGCTGGATGACAGGCCTCTGCATTTGTGTGATCCAGGGTTACTACAAGAAGATGGGCTGTTGGGACCTGTGGCCTTTGGAAATGTGCTCTTTAACATCAGCATGGGGAAAACAGAAGCATGGCACATCAACCAGAGCAGCTCTGGAAATGGGCAAGACCAAGGAACCTGCGCATGCACCGGCTGCAGTTAGAACACTGTGTGCACATTAACTGCTCTTTTCTACCCATTTTGATCAAAAAAGACACAGCAAGGATGGCATTTCATTTTCTCCTAGAAAATAATCAGGATTTTTCAAGTGTATCTATGCCAAGGCTGAATGCAGAATCCATATGGGAGAAAAGCAGTGTCATCTCCTGAAGGCTGTTGATCCCGTGAAGTCATCCGTGGAGCCTTCCAGGAACAATTCAAGCTCCACAGCTGATGCAAACAAGGATGCAGTCAATTGGCCCAGCCATCTTCAAAAAGGCAAATCACTCTAATTCCCTCTCAAGGCATAACAGTTTCAAACTCATCCTGAAAGTTAGGCACCTAAGCACAAGTGGCCTTATTTCAAACAGGAGCAAGCACTGAAGCTCTCAAGCAGATGAATGGAAGTTGTGATTGCTCACCACTGCTGACAATCAGGTGGCTTGTAGTTAAGTGTCTGCATCTGCAAAAGAAAGAAGCTGGCTCAAAGGCTTCATTTTTCACTGCAAGCGCAAGCTCGGGTATTTGAGTGCAGCCAACTGTCTGAACGCCTTCCTTGCAAAATCTTGCAACCTCCAGCAAAAATGCTAAAAGCACGGCATAGGTAATGCTCCTATTTGCAATCTGCAGTTGTATCTTCCTAAATATTTTAAATGTTTAACATCGGTTGTAGGCATAGGTACCCAAGCAGTGTGTGCCTTCTGCACTGCGGGTTCCCAAGGGATCCCAGCGTCAGGCAGCTCTGTACTTACACTGATGGGAATACTGCTGACTGAAGCCCATTTGTTGTGAAGGATGACCGAGAATTAAAATTTCTTTAAATAAATTCTCCTGTGTTGGATCCATTAGGATGGAGCTCAGTTTAGGCTGTGTATTGCTGTATTTGGGGTGGGGCTGTGACTTGTCAAAAATGTTTAAGAAATCTTTCCTCCATATAGACCACTTATTTTAAGCATCAGCTCCTCGGTAAAATTCAGAGAAGGATCACTTCTCACCAAGAAAACAGAATCAGCACTTCTTATGCTGAGATCCTGCCCTTCACGCAGGGAAACAAGTGCCCATAAATCTACAATGGATCTGTGGAGCTGAAATAGGATTTATTTGGATGCCTTCCACACACTGCAGCTATATTTCATAACCAGTTACAGAACTTACTAAATTTTGACTCAGCTGCTCTTGAAACTGCACACTTTTCATCAGGGGCATAATTAACTCTGCACCTTCTACCCACTTAAAAAGTATTAGACTGACTATACCACAAGCAAATATGAAATCTGTTGCTGCTGTACCTTACCTGTTGAAAAGATGTTTAATGTTATAAGGAGATGACAATTCAGAAATATTAAAAAACAACCTAGGTCCCTTATTTGCATTCCTGCCAGTATCTCGTCATCATCTTATCTCTCTGTTCACTGTCAATTTTTCTGCTTCTACACAATTAAAATGAGGAAGCATTATTCTGAGAATAGGAAATGTCCTGATGTCTAAATCAAGTAAAAGAAGATGGAAACAAAAATTTCTCTTTTAAAAATCTTTTTGAGGAAAAAAAAGTCTTTTCATCACCTACAGCACAATACACTGATTCAAAGCCTGACCTCAAGGAAAGAAGGAAGAAAGTGAATATTGAGAAGGGTGTCAGCTACTATACCTAGGAGAGAAGGAATGAAATTAATGAAGAGAAATTAAGGCTGTGTATTAAGACAGGAGGAGGAATTCCTTGTAGAGAAGTTTCTTTCTCTTAATGTAGCCCAACACTTCAATGCATGCTTTTGCCCTAAGGAAAGATCTGCCATTTCTGAATTTGTGTAGTATGTGCTTGACTTCCTATGGCTTTCAAAGGACTCAGATGCCTGTACTGTCCTTTACGCCTTTGGAAGCTTTCTCCTAGACCCCAACTAATCCTTACACATTTCCCTTGGTCCATTTCCAGACCGAAAATTAAGAACTTAAGTGCTTTGCATAGGATTATGGGACGATGTTGTAGAATCAAGGCTGCAGTCCCACCATGCAGAGCATTTCAAAGCACCAGTGCCTTGGTAGTGCACAAGAGTAGCCAAACAATCTCACTGGATAGGCTGGCAGGAGCCATTCCACAGCTCTTTACCATTTGTTGTTTATCAGATATTCAACTACGTAATGACAAACCAATAGTTTCAAAACAGAGTTGCTCCTTCTGCACAAACTCAAGTTTTTCCTAAAGGGAGCCTTTTTTTGTGCCCAGGTTCCACAGTAAGTCACGTAACTATCAGCCACCATTTTAATTTTCCTTTTTGCCTCATCAAGTACTTACTGAGCAGAAAGTACTACCTGTGATAAATGCTACCTGTCAAAGCTTTACTTTGATCATGCTTCAGGAAAGAAGGATTTCCAAATCATTTGCTTGGAAATTTTTAATTCTTAAGTGGGTTGCTTGTTTTCCTCAAAGGAAGCACTAACCTATTTTATATTGTCAAAATCTATTTTTAAACAAAATTTCCCTTTGTACTTTAAACATTCCCTAAAAATACTTCTTAGGTTCATTTTGTAAAATTAAAATGAAGCCGATGCTTAAACCATCATCTGACTCAGCAGCTCTGTCACCGTGCTTACCCACTGCCTACGGAAGGATTGAATCTGGCCAATGGCTCTGTTCACCTGAATTAGAGAGCTGAGTTAATGCTGTCATTTGCCATGGCACCGATGTCCCTCTAACTATGTCAAATCACCAACAAGAGAGATCCCTCACTTCGCTTAAAATTCTTTCACAAACCCACAAGTAGAGCACAAGCATTATGGCTCTCATTTACCCTTCCCATGGTTGATATTTGGCATCTAAAACAAAAGAAGGAGGCTTGGTGTGGGAGGTAGTTGAAAAGGTCACCTCTATAGCTTCCAGGAAGGATTTGCCTTGCTTCACTAAGCCCCAGACACTGCACTTCAATTTTGCCGGTTAAATTTGACTTTGCAGGATGGGGTGGGAGGGGGCAATTTATGGGATGTGGTCAGCAGAAGCCGCAGCGCTGTGCATCACTGTGAGCAGCCGCAGCTCTTGGTTGGTGCTGCATGGGGTCACTGTGCAGGAGACGAGCTCCAGCAGCCTTTATTGCTGGTGAAAGAAAAGATACGGAAATACATCGATACTCTGAGCTGCCATGCTGCAGGATTGGTAGCTTTGCTATGGAAAATTAAAGAAAGCAGACAGTATTCTATCAGCATCCAAGTATCACCTGTTAACAGAGGGATCTTAGCACTTATGCTACCTTTTTTAATCAACAGCAAAAGCAATTGCAGCAGAATGATCCTCCTGGCAATGGAGACTTGCTTTCAGCATTTGGAATACGCTCTCCTCCATTCCTTCATGTCACGGTCAAAGGGAATTATTCAGAGAAGTACAGGAGCTAGACCTCTTTGTTTTGCACTTGCTGTTCTTAGACTTTAGAATTTCATTAAAATTCTTACATGTTAAAGAAAGAAAAATCTTGGAGGAAAGGAAAAATAAAGCTCTTCCCCCTATTTTATTTACAGAGACTGCTAAGCCTCCTTAAGCTACTTTCGACTCGCTGTCTCATACCCTAGCAAACCAGATGTGAAGAAGGCAGACATTGAAGAGTACAGCACGCACAGCAGGGCTGCCAACTGTCCATACATTTAGGAACAGTTTGTAGAACTACGGGAGCTTTGTGAAAATTCTTATTCTTTCTATAAAAACTGGCAAGCTGTCCTGTATCTTGGCAAAAAAAAAAAAAAAAAAAAAAAAAGTACAGAAAGTTACCATTTGAGAACATAGAATTCATAGAATCATACTGGTCATAGAAACATACTGATCTGTTTTCACCTGGGAAAAAACCCACCCCAAAAAATAACCCACTCATTGCTGGATCATAGAATTTCTGTATGGAGCTCTCCTCCAAATTCCTCTGCTATGGGAATGGATCACAGGGCTGCTGATGTTTAAAAGCAATTGGCAAATGATTCGGTGGGATACGGAATATTGTGCAACGGAACAGGAATACAGTTCAGTTAAACACAAAAATAGAAATACTTTGTTTCAAAAATAACTTACTGACACTGGGGTTTTAAAAATAACCACCTAAAATTACTTTCAAGATTAATAACATGGGATATTTTCCTTTCTGCCCCCCAAGCCGGCTGGGTGGCTATTCAAATGCAAATGTGCACTAACAGCTATCAGCTTTATTTCCACAGATTAGCTGGAATGAGCAAAACCTCTGCTTCCAAATGCAATGGCTGCACTGATGCTATCTGTGTAACTTGCTTAACATGCATGGGATTGCAGGGGCATCCCTGAGGTCAGTCACTGCATGCCCTGTGCACCCACCTGCTCCAGCACCCATAACCTGCTGCTGCCAGTGCTGGTCCAGCAGGTGAAACCCCACACCTGGATGCACAACATATAGGAAGCGCAGCGTGCAGCCCAGTGCAGGTGCAGCTATAGGGTCAGCTCGCTGCCCACGTACATTTAAGATAACAAACCCCAAGCTCCTTTGCTCTACAGTTACATCTTAAACTCATTTTTTAAGCCTCTCTCCAACTTTATAGTTTGCCAAGGTTTGATTTAGAAGAGTGCAGCAAGAACATTATTGGAGAGAAGCCTTGCCGGTGGATTTTTATTGTAACAGAGCTGAATTTGCTCCAGCTGGCTTTCTGCGAAGGCAAAGAGGACAGCCAAAGATTTTATATTCAAGATTAAGCAGAATTCTGAAGGCAGGAGGCATGTCTGCCTACAGTACCATCTCAGGAGGTTCCACATCTCCCAGTGTGGTTAAAAAAAAGTCATGTAAAAGCTGCACAACAAACGCCACTTCTTTTTAGTGGCTTTCCTGCTCCTACAGCTGGAAGTAAAAGGTTTTTAGGGTTCATACTATTTGTTAGGCTTCAAAATAATTGTGAATTCTTATGCCAGGGATTCACCACTCCAAATGTACCGAAGTCATACCATAAATTTGAACACCAGTATGAGTGATGTCAATGGTAATATTCCTTAGCACCCAGGATGTCAGAAATGTTGTGTGCATACAGACACCCACCCGAGGAAGAGGGAGTGAGAGCACACACATCTACCCAGAAAATCATTCTGGTGGGAAGAATAAAAAAATTGCCTTCTATCAAGCTGAGATTAAGTGAATTTCTGCCACTGCTGAATGACTTGGGAACTCTATTCACTTTAATGTACTATGAGCTGTCATTCCCATCTCTGTACAAAGACACCGAGTTTCTCAAGAGCAGCTTGAAAAAAGTATTCAACATTTTCTGTACTTTCACATATTTTTTCAATGTGTATTTTTTTTTTTCCATTAAAATGATACTGCTGCAAGTTAGCAGGAATAACGCAGACCTCTCATCTCCCTGTAGTTTTCTGTTTGTATATATTATTTATAGGGAGAGCCTGCTCCAACCCTTGCACTTAGACTACCTAACACTTGCTATTATAAAATATTATTGTGACCTTTTTTTGAGCTCTTAATGCTGTCATTATTTGCAGCTAGCCTCAGAAATTCAGAAAAAGCCCTGAAGGCTTTTCCTTGGTCCATGAAACTCGTTTCAGATTTGACGGGTAATGATTTGAAATCTCCATTTTGTTCTCTGCCTTTGTCAGCACTGTTTTGGCAGCATCCAAAAGAGCCCTGGACACACCAGAGCACTGCATCCAAGGCATCAGCATGAAGTGCAAGGACAGCAGCACGCTTCCCAGCCTGAAGAGGTGAGTTCTGAGTGCTCCTGTGCTGGCTGGCTGGGGACACGGCGCCTGCAATGCGGTGTAGCCGTGCTGTAGTTTGGGCTTCAGTCCATTGGAAGTGAGACCTCCGGCATGGCTGCAAGATGCCTCGGGGCTGCTAACCCCTCTCTTTACATCCTTTGGAACTCTCAACCAGAATGCCCAATCTGTGCCTTTTACATGGCTTCCAATAACATGTTTACACAGCCTGGCAGACTGGCATTGACCTCGTTCCCGTTAGTGCAGTGGACAGAGCAGGCAGAGCACCGGCTGCGATTTGGCTGTCTACCCTCACAACATACACACATCCCATCAGCAGGACAGCAGCTCCAACCCCTGACGCGCCCCCGGACCACGCAGGATGCACCAAAGCTTCCAGGCAGCCGGCTCTACCTACAGCCAGAGCACTTTCTGCTCCAGTAGTCCCTCCACACTGCAGCAGGGACAAGATGACAAATCTGATTATATTAAAGGCCATTTTTTTTCACCCCGCTTTCCAGAATTTACAAGTTTACCATATGTTTTTTTATAGGAGACTAGCTTGTCTCTTTTAAGGGAACCATTGTTTCAGTTTTAATGGATTCGATGCTTTCATGCATGCATTCATGTCTGCTGAGAAGTCAGCTCCTGTATATTCATAGGCAAACAGCTGTTTTGCCAAAACCCAGCGCTGTGTGCCTGACAACCGACGGACTGCAGAAGGTCACCTTTCCAAATGGGCCTTTCCCAATTAACACTCAAATTTCAAAAGATACTCAAGTGTCCACTGATCACGTCAAATTAGCATTAGAAATAGGCATATATATGTAGATATATACGCATAGGGAGGAAGATAGACAGATATATAGACAGATGGATAAATTGTGCAGTGTATTTTGCCATTCCTCTGTTTAACTTTATTCTACCGAGTCAGAATTACTTTATTTTTTTTAATTTCAGAGAAGACACATTGTGCACTCTGTCAGTAAAAGAGAATTCATAGAGGTACTGCAAAGAGCTACTTACTGACACTGGATGCAATCTGTGGGTAATTCACATTAAATTATATCTCCTGTTCCACTGTGTATTGCAGAACTGAAGATATGCCCATTAGAATGACAATGTTGTATCTGCATAGAGTCTGTGATTTTTATACAATAAGGCCACATTCTTCCCACATGCAACCAGAGGAGAAACAGATGCCCTAAATAAAAGGTCACATTTTGATATCATTAATAGGACCCTGCCACAAAGTAGGGCACAATATAAGTTAATTTGTGAATCACATTGAAAACAAAAGCACGACGTACAATGGGAAGAAGGGTGATGTTATCTCCTTTGCAATCTTCTAAGGATGGTAAACTTACAGATCTAGTGTTTTTTTTAATGTTTTTCTCCTGCTGTGTGGGTGTCAGGATATCACAGTTTTTTCTTCATCCTAGGAAGTACGATTCTGCTGACACGTCCCTCATACTACAACAAAAAATGAAGTAGGTGGTGTGTGCTGCCTTCCAGAATTGCCAAGTCCCACTCTTCTTTGTAATAAATGCAAATGTGGGCTGCAGGAAACTGAAGAGTTTATCCTGGAGAAGGGATGGGTTTGTGCTCTTCAGCATCAGGTTGCACACATTTGCATCTGTGTTAACAGACCCACCGAGACCAATGAATGACCATTCAGTAATTCAAAAATAATCACAAAAAGCAGCAGAAACCATGTGTTGTACTAATTCAGGGGAAAATTCTGGGCCATGGAGGTGTGATGCTATTTAAAGGGTTTCCAAAAATGTCAAAATGTTAGCAGATTTTCTTTCTTTTCCTTTTTGCACCTGCAAAGTGAAGGTTTGCAAATACACAGTTTTCAGCACTCATGGAGGCTCTGCTGAGACACAGGTAAACATTCTGGGTCTGGGACAACACTGACTTTTTCACCTCTTTATATAAAGAAGGAGGAAGCAGAACGGCAGCTTATCAGAAGGCTTTTATAGAAACCAAAACATGGAAAGCATAAGTAAAAACCTAGAGGAGCCTTGCATTTAATGGAACAGCCCTTCCTGGTGCTAACAGCAAAACCATTAAGTCATTTTTAGCAATCCTCTCCAAGGAATACTCCCTCCTGGAAAGCAGACAGGAGCTGATTACTGCAGGTGGGTGGCAGCATGCCCACAGGTAGGTGTTGCAGAAGGGACTGCTGGGCCTGCCTTGCTCCCTGGGGAGAAAGGAGGAAGGGAGGATCACAGCAGGAACGCGGGGAGGAACTCTGCTCAGCCCCACCGTACGCGCCTGCAGAACTGCTCTGCATGCCTCCAAATCCCACTGACGGCTGTCACAGCAGTGAAACATCTTTGAGATGATTCTTTTCCTCAAATATATAAAAGATCAAATAAAAATCCTAATTACAGTATGAGTATACAGGCTAGCTCGCAGCCAGCCAATCCCTCTGCTAATGACTGCAGCATTCTACCATTTGAACTCAAAGGAATGCAGTCTTTGGAGAGCTTCTTAGAAACACTGAGCACTTGGGGTGCCTGGCGTTCTTCCCCCTGAGACTTTACCACTTAAAAGATATATATATAAAATGCTCATTTCCAAAGCGAAGCCCCAAATGAAATTTTTGCCCCAAACACCATCCCTCATAATTTGCATATTGTTGAACGCTTTCAATTTTCTGTTAATTTCAAAATTATTTACAGTACAATGATGTTGAGTTTTAATTGAATGTTTAAATAAATGCTTTCTAGCATACAATTGCTTGGTGTCAGCAATAAGAAGGAGGCAACTTTACTATGGATAATTATGTCCTACTTTGGCTTGGAGAGTTTATTTCAATCACTACACAACCAAAGGAATAGGAACACAATTTCAGCTAGAATTGTATGTTTACTTATATATAATTAATATGGCCCATACCTAATTTGCATTCCAAACTCCTGGAAAGAATCTGTTGTAGGAAGAAATAACCATGGTAATTGGCCTAAAAGGAAAAACTGCATCCTGACCATCATCCCATCCTTGTCAGATGTAAAGGACTTAACTTTTGCCCGCACTTGTGGAAAAGGGGCATTTTGGATGGGAAAAAAAACCAGTTCGTACAAGGCAATCAAGTAACAGAAATAAATTCCCCTATGCTTGAATGCTAATCACTTATATGTGAATAATAAGCATGCCCCATGAGTCTAAATGATCCACTCATGTTTGTAAATGAGCTATCCGCAGAGATTATTCCCACATAAACTTCTAAAGACCCAATCTTGGTGCTTCTGAAGTCAACAGTAACATCTCTATAAGCCTCTTTATGCTTCCAATTTGCCAGACCCATGATAAAACATTATACTCCTACCACTATGGGTTAACACTTCTCCATCTTCACATCCCTTGTCAGTTTCTCTACACCGTGGATGCCCAAATCCATACCTCCGGAATCAACAATGTCAGGAATTCCTTTCAATTTGCACACACACACACACACAAATGTTGCTCACACCAACAATTTTAGGTGTCGCTGTATCCACACCAATACTCGCTGTTTTCAACAATAATACATACAGATACACAGCACTCAGACATACAGACACATGCTATACTACAGCACATAGGAGAATTTCCAAATTAATTACATGTAGTAAAATTCACAAAGGTGCTTTCTTACTTAAGAAGCTATTGCTGCCAAATGTGTAACGCTTAAAACCAACGTAGTGCTGCGTAGTGCATCATCATCCCGCCTGCTGGAGCTCTGCAGATAATTAGAAGCCATTCTAAGTTACATAAGAAGATTATTTTTTTAAGAAGCAGTGCTTTAAAGGTTTCAGCTTCCTTCCACAGCACTTGGCGATTTGTTTTGCTTCTTAGAAATGTTTTATTTTAATAAGTGCGGTTTTATATGGGTTCTACTGCTTTAATGTAAAACACATGAATATGAATGTGCAGTATTTACAGGAGATATCCCCCCTGCATTCTGCTCTATTTTGTCATATTGTCTGCAGTAGATATGTAATTTTTATTTTCCCTTTAGCAGTGAGGTAATTTGCCCATGTTATTTGCTCTGTGGGCATCCTCATAACACGTTCTGAATTTATTTCATGATGTCTCTTGAAAGCACTGTGAATCCAAGACATGCAGAATCAAACTAATGAAGTAACCCCTGCACTAACAACCCTCCCTGTCTCAACTCTGTTTGAAGCAGAAAGGACGGAAGACTGATAGACAAATTTTGAACATATAATTCTTTTGGACTTGGTCCACATGTTCACGAGATAATGAGATCTTAACAAAGATGTAGATACTCACATGAAATATTAGATCTGACGTTTCATTTGAGGTGAAAATTGCCAGTCCTCCTAATGACATCTTTTCTTACCAGGTATAAGGAAAAAGGGACTGAACTGTACAAACTTGCTCTTTTTTTTTTCCCTCAGTGCTGATTTTGATCTTACCATGCCAATTTTCAGTGAAGAATTTTAAAATGAATACAATGAAAAGACTGTGAAAAAAAAAAAAAAAAAAAAAAAGAAGATAGAAAGCTGCTGGTTATTCACCAAGAGACCCTTTAATTTTAAAGAAATCACCACCATGAACCGACCTTGCTGGGATCACCATTAGTCCCTAATTTGTGGCTGACTCAGGCCCCTAAGACCTAAAATAGGAAGTAGAGAGGCTGAACATAAAGCGAGATTGTGCCTCTTCCAAGTTAATGCTGTTTATTTTGAAATACTGAGGGAGTTAAAACCAGTTTACATCAACCCGGACATTTTCATTCCTCAAGTTGCATCTTCAGCTCAGTTTGTAACCTTACAATGCAATGTGTCAAAAGGAAGAGGCATCTGAATCTTTTATTCCAGCTGTAGTATTGCATCCTGAATACATTTTTACAGTTTGTTCGTGCTCCGATGTCAAATTCCATTCCACATTGGTTACTCAAACAGAGCTGCCAAAAGTTATTTTCATTAAAGCCTTTCAATGTGTTGGTAGAAGAAGGAGGTCAGGGCTGAGATGCCTTCTTTTTTGTTTGCTTGCTCTTCCCAGATTTTTTTTTTTAGAAGAGAGGAAAAAATATCAAGAATACAGAAGAAAGGAAAAGCTTCCCAGATGAAACTGCAGAACAAGGAACTCCATGGCAGATATTCACTTAGTGAAGATAAAAGCAATGCTCAACCATAAAGCTCTACTTTATGTATTTACTCTTCAAGACATGACAAGACTTGTAAAGCAATAATTGTAGCTTCACACAACTCCGTAGCTTTAACCCAGCAAACATAAGGTTCCCTATTGTAAATGTTGTAGAAGAAGGTGGTGGTGAGACACCTCCACAACTGGAGCTTTTTCTAATCTGTAGCCAGAAGGCAGTTACCCCTTTGGGTCTCTCCAATATCATTCCTGAGGCTTGCTCTCCAAATGAGTATGCACTCTGGTGTAATCCAGATGGGATGCTAACAGTGTGCTTGATTTTAGCTAATATAATCACAATTATTAGCAATTATATCCTCCTTGTTTCTCTTTCTAACACGTTCCAGGAATGTTCTGAAGCATGGATAGACTCATACCTACACAAGACAAGAGTTGTGGCAGACCTTAATTCCAGGACCATGCTGTCATGAGGATTTGATCATACCATAAAGGCATGATCAACTTCCCTGAATGAAAATACCTGTGTCAGAAGTTATGCACAATATCCTGGAGATCCCTGCTTTTTCCAAAGACATGTCATTGAGCAAAAAGGACAACATGACATAGACTCAAGTCCCTTGCTGAAACTGCAGCAGCACAGCTCACAAAAGCAATTTTCAAGGTTGTAACTCTATTACACCTATTTTAGAGGTTGAAGTCACTTCTCTGTAATGACCACAACCTTAAAATTATTTTTTTTAGAGTAACCGTTCCTCATTGAGTTGCCCCTCTGTCAATGTTGGCTTTTTCATTCAAAAATAGAGCTCACTGTAAACGAGTATAATCTTGAAGGATTCAGAGAAAGAAAGAAAGAAAAAAAATGATGGTAAAGGGGAAAAGGAAGAATGACAAATGACAGCAGACTGTGCCAGTTAAAAATGTAGTCTTTGCACAGGAAAACAGCATGGCCTTAACATTATACACTGAAAGGTCATGGACATATGTGATGCTAAATGACCCCCGTGAAACACAAAGTAACCTTGCTTTCCTTAGCTACACATGCTTCATGAAAGATGAATAAACATAAGCTGGTCTGCTATCTTGTATGTGTGCTCAGAGTAATCTTGAGGTATTATTGTGAATCCTTCCAGACTGTCTAAGCCCCTACAAAGGACATGTTGTTGTAAAAGGCATTCATCATCTGCTAAGAAGCTACATCTGGGACATTCTAGCTCCTAGGTAGTCCCTAAAACCATTTAGCAGGGAGAAATGGCAATCAGCAAGATAATCAACTTGCACCATCCAGGAGAGGAATCACCCAATCCCTCTCATGGACATTCCTGTCTTCTTAAGGAGATTAAAATCTGGAGTTGATTTTAAAGCAAAGCTACAGGCTAAAGAGGGATAAAAACAGTTTTTTAATTCTTACAGAATATTAAAACACAATCCGGAATGATCAATATCAAAAGTGATTTCATTTGGTATGAAAAACTGGACTGGTTATGATAAACTGAAGAGGTTAAAAAAAACAAAAGTCAATGCTTTTTTATAGTATCATTCTCTCAGTAGCCATGAATGGTACCATTTTCATGGTTACAAAATGCACTGGCACGTGCCTTGGTTCATCCAGCACAGGTCACTGGTTAGGTTCAGGACAGCAGTTAAGCACATGCTTAAAACAAGGCTGTAAGTAGGTCCCAAAGGGTGGCCACTATGAGCAGCAGCACTGCCACTTCCACTGCCTCCACATGTAAACAGAAATTTCCACTTGAGAAAAGAATTTTCTCTGTGCAGATATAACAATAAATATATAGTTCTCAATAACTGCTGCTGTTTCTTAATTATTTTTGTTGCTGTTACCATGCTGGAAAAATTCCACTGCGTCTCATGGCCTCCTGTGGAAGAGTTGTTTATCTTAAGTTATAAATTTCTGTTGCGAAGAGCAATATCGATCTATGAGCAAATAGCAATTTTATTTACTCAATAACCATAAGAACAGGCTTGCAGAAGTAATTTTAATTATTAAGTCTATGTTTAGCAATTACTTGTTACGTTACAAATTTCATTTCTTTTGTTAATTTTAATAAAAAGTCCATTCCAGGCCTGCTGTGTTCCTCTTCTACAAAGGCATTTAAAAGATTAGTCTTAATTATGGGTTTCAATGTAAAATGTGATGAGAAAAAAACCACAACAAAAACACCAACAATGATGGATGGACTGCTAGGCTTTCTGCTAATTTCTCAGCAGGCACAAGCCCTGTGGCATTAAAAATACAGAATAAAGATGACTTCTACAGTCACTGTGGGAAAAAAATACCATCTAAAAGCACATTCATGCAATATTTGTTTCACGCAGTGCAAGTAGCACAGGCCAGATCTGCCAAATTTCCTATCTGCAATCAAGCACTATTTAGATGACTTTTCTTGGTCAGACTTTCCAAGAGATTTTTGCTGGCTCAAAGATTCAGCCCAGTGCTTTATGATGAGTGAATTATGTCCTTGATCAAACTCATTTCAACAGGTGTTAGGAGCCACCTGGTTCTGGCATTTTGTAAATCCCACTGGGCACCCTCATGCCTCCTCAGGGAACTGAATCCCTTCAGCTAGTCAGATGAACATCACACATCTGCATGTCCAGGATGCAGGGACAGAGCACATTTCTGGGCTTTACACATGCAAACATGTCAGCAATCAGCATCAATGGATCCTTGCACTGATAGGAGGAGAGGTAATGGCCTCATGTTCCACCAGGGGAGGATCAAGTTGGGCATTAGAACACTTTTGTCTCAGAAAGAGTGGTGATGCAGTGGCACAGCTGCCCTGGGAGGTGGTGGGTTCACCATCCTCGAAGGTGTTCCAGAACTGCAGGGATGTGGCACCAAGGCACGTGGCAGTGGGCACAGTGGGGTGGGCTGGGGTTAGAACTGGAGATCTTAGACCTCTTTTCAACCTCAGTGATGCTGTGATTCCTCTGTACTCCTGAGGAAGAACTAGCTACCAGCAAACATTAATGAAGGAGATACGATGAAGATGGAGCTACAAAAACACGATCCTGTTGAAAGTTTCTGCTGCTGCTGATATGTCCTCATGGCAGAGAAGAACTGGAAGAACTGAATATAAGTGAACCTCAAGGACAGCTCAGGATAGAAGCTTTCAGTTTTCATTTTCAAATGTTCCTGTGTCCCCAGCCCAGTTTGTTTACGGGGCCTCGAGTGACTCTGCTCATTGGGAGGTGCTGCACTAGTCCCTTCTCATTCCAGATCTCTCTGAGCTCAGCAGCCCCACTGTCTGCTTGGATTAACCACCTGTCTCTATTTGTGCTCATCCTTTCTTCCCCTCTCTGCCCCTCTCAGTTCAGTTCAGTATGAATCTTATTACAGTCTTCCCTCCCAGTGTCTCAGTGCACCTATATTCATCTGCATTGACTCTGAGTGGCGAAGTCTCACTCTCTGTTGAGAATGCTGACAACAGATTGTTTCATAATTAATTAAAAGGCAAAACCTGGACATTCTTGATCACCGCTGATGGGAATTACTTTGTCCAACTTCAGTATATCTGCACAGGGAAACCAATGCTTAAGTTAAATACAAGTTACTTCACTGCGAGCCAAACATACAGTTTAGAATTTGTGGGTTTTTTTAAGAAACCTTCTAGAAGCACTGCTTCAATGGTGAGTAGTGTAGACATTCGAGAGTAGATTATATCTGGTTAAATTAGCTAATATTTGCCTTCAAGACAAGGTTACATAATATTATAGCTTCCACTTCCACACTTCCACAGTCACTGCGAATGTGCAACAGGGATCAGACATTCATGGTATACAGCTGCCCTAACAGAAACCAGGGGGAAAGGGCTCTCTTTTTTACAGCAGCCATAAAAATCCAAAGATCAATTCAGTGCACATTTAATTGCTTCAGTGCCCACTGGCGCTCATGTATCTGTAGCACAGGGGATGCAACACACAGTACATTGCACACATGCTTCTGTTCCACTCAGTGTGGGCTAGATCCTGTTTTTGGTAAAGCTGATGTAACTGTATATGAAGTTACTCTATATTAATGTTAACACTGTTATATTGAGTCCACCATGAGAACTGTACAACAAAAACTGCTGCATGAGATGAGGCCAATGGCCCAGGGCCCCCACTCAGTCGCAACAGAGCACACTGAAGGATGTCACTCATTACTCTCTTAATTACAGACTGCTCCAAAGAATGAAGGCTTCACTATTCTAGCTCTGGCCATCCTTCTTCCCTGCATCACCCAGTCTCCCATTAGCAAGGTGCACAGCGTGCTCTTTCTACCCCATTTGCTGCATTTTCAATGGCCACGCTCAGTTCACACTTGCTGAGTTGCAGCGAGAGAAAGACTGACAGGGTTTTAAATAGACACATGTAAGGCCATGCCCTATTTTTTTTTTTTTTAGGAAGAAATTGGGGAGAAGGGATATGTTCCACAAAGAAATTCAGCACGTTTTTGTTATTCTGAAAAGCTGACAGAGGAGCAATGTTTTCAAAAGGAATCAACTTTTGAAAGGAACAGAGTACTGAAATATTTAACCTTTTGAAAGGCAAAAGCTCCCTATATCACAGCTTTCTTATACACTCTCGCTTGACTGAATCACTGAAACAAATAAAGGTTTATTCTCCCAAAGTTGGGTTTAAACAAACTAACAGAACTTTGGGCTAACAGTTTTTAAATGCTCCTTTTATTCTGTTCAAGATACTTTATTAAAATACAAATTAATCTTATGCTGTATATTAGAGCATTGTACCTAGTGACAGTATAGTAAAGGATCTGTCAGGCTTTTCATTACAAAACCCTATTCTAAGCTGGAAAAAAAAAATCCCTCTGGGCTGAACCCTGGTACACAAGTAACTTGAAAGAAATCCATTTTGTGGTTTTTGAATTCTAAGAATGCAAAGAAAATTGATTTAAAATATTTAAGAGATCATTTTGTGCTTATATACCTCAAAAAAACCAAAATTCACGTTTTTAAACAAAATTTTGCTGGCTTATTAATCTCTATCATAAGACACCGTCTCTTGCTTTAGAAACATACAAACATGTCTCCACAAAAATTAGAGCTCTCCCCACCTTCCCAAATGTGTTTTCTGAATATGAGAACATGTATGAAAGCTTTGTACTAGTCCCCAAAACTCAGATGGGCACCTGGCCTTTCCTGGATACATCCAGAATGTGCTCAAGTGAGTAGAAAGAAACAATTCAAGAAAAAAAAAAAAAGAAACAAAAAACAAACATGAAGAAAAATAATAGAAAAGGAAGAGTAAAAATGACAGCAATTCTGGAAGTCATATGAGAACAGTCAGCTTTTTGCCTTTGAAGGATGGAGGGATATTTATAACAGGAGCTGGATGTGAGTGTCCGCCTCCTTGCTGCTCTCGCAGTTTGGAGAGAGCTGACCCAGGTTTTCCAGGAGCTCTATCTCACTGCAGGGTGTACAGCAGCCAGCTGCCCCGTGTGCAATTCTCAGCCACCAGGGACTCTGCTCAGGTCATTTCTGGTGGCCTCCATCTGTACACAAGAAGCTGTTGGGCTCCTGACCTCATCTGAAGCTGCAATGCTTCACTTGGGTTACAGAGAAATGAACAGACCGACTCTTGCTATTGGTGGTGCAGAACAAGTGCTGGGGCTCTACGATCCTCTTTCCCCTTTAGGGACCAAACACTTCCCCCATCCCTCTTCTTTGCTTGGGCTCTTTTTAACTTTTTTCTGCCCTGATCTGCCTGACCCCTGCTTCACGCCGAACCCAGCCCAGACACAGCAGTTACTTCTTCCCTGAAGCTGGGAAGTGCTCATTCGATAGGCAGACTCAGGACAGCTGACACTGCCACTAGGCAGCATCCCAGCTCTGGCCCCGCACTGATATGCTGCTGCTGAACTCCATGGGAGCTAATCCGTAAAATGACCAGCTAGCAATTGAACCAGGATGTCAAAAGTCAGTTCTTTATCTTCGCAATCCAAAATCTTTATTAAGTTCTCACTCAACCAAAACTTGGCGGAATCAATGGGGCAAATCTCAAAGTGCTTACTTGGTTTTTATAGTGTTAGGACAAAAGCAAATTTCTATTGACTCAAACAGAAGCTTATTTGAGACAGGTCTCAAAAAAGCAGAGTGAAAGCCCTGTGAGAAGCTCAAAAGCCATTGGAGGTTTTTTCCAGTACCTTCTCCTCTGTGCACTGAGGAAATCAGGATGTGTTCACATCAACAGAAAATCTTTAGCAATGTGGTCTTGCCAAAAAGCTTTTGCAAACCCCTTAGTTCTTCCTTCAGCACCCTGCTGCCGCCACCACTGTTTACCCATGTAACACCTTCTTTTCACCCCATCCTACAGCATGAACAAATATTCTTCTCATTCCCTAGCAGGTTTTGGGTGAGAGCAGAAAGGCTGAGACACTCCTTGTAAGGTAGTTCTGTAGCTGATGGTGCTCTTGTTTCTTCTTTCTGTGCCAGATTTCCAGAACTGCTCTACCTCAATTACCTTTCTGCCTTGGAGTTTTACTGTGCAGAACGACAGCTGGAGGTTTTGTTTAGTTTAATTCCCTCTTCCCCTTTCTTATCCTCCCCTTCGCAGCCAATAAGGCTTCCTGTCTGTGACTGTGATTTGGGACCTTTTAACTTTCCCTTTTTTCAAGTTATTCAATACAGTTAAAGACCAATGATGCCAAACTAAATTTACTGGTACAAAAACCACATTGATATTGATTGTACGGCAGTTCCATGAGGGAGCAGATGATGCAGAGTCAAGATGGAGATGGGAAACAAATGCAGCTCTTGACCTTGCAAGCTGCGACCTGGCTCCCATGTTTTGAAGCACAACCCCTAACAGAACAGCCCAGGCCAGCATTCAAGTGCTCCACTTTGTACAACTGGCTATCCCCTGTTACATAGCTTTGCTACTATATTTGCAAAGTGCTAACAGAAGTTCAATTACAGTTCCCCATTTTGTTTCAGTTCACTCAAAGGACGAAAGTGTCTCTTGTCTTACAGCTTTATTTTACTGTTCTGAACAGACTTGCAAGGTTTGGAGCTGCTGAAATGGAATCTATCCTCATAATCACAAAATGTGCCCATCGCAATTTAATAATCTGATACAATGGGAGTATTTGCGTACACCCACTGAAATAAAATGGGAGCACAATCATCCCCTGATATCATTATAGGGCTGATGGAAGTCAGTCTTGAATTTAGAGGATATTTTATGCAGATAACTCTACTAAGTACATAAGGAATTTAGGCATATAATATCAACAGTTTTCTGGGAAGAGAGTTCATTTTGAAATGAAGCAGCTCATGTATCTCAGTAGTGCTCTCCACACTCTCCACTTTAATTTTCCTACAGAAAGGTGAATAATAGAATTATTCAGAAAATCCTCCTCAACCCCTCCCTGACTCCCCAAATCAATACAAATTTTGATTTGCCTTGAATTCTCCCTCTCACGTACAAAGAACACATAATTCGGACTCTCAGAGGTAAGCGTGCTCCGTACAATAAGCAGCATTAGCACCTCGTGATGCCTTTGATTTGTCATTCTTTTGGTATCACAGGAGCTGCCCGGTTGCTCTCTCCAGCACAGCCCAGACACCAGGAGCTCACACACCACCAGCTTCCAACAACATGCCAATATTAAGAAACGCTGAAAAGACAATCATTATTCTTTGTGTGCTTACTAATGTATTCTCTCACTGAAAAACTCATTCCAGCACAAAGTTCTCCATCCTGTACAGATGCAAAGAACAACTTACAGGTTAAGCAAAAAGAAAATGCTTTAATCTGTGGATTGCTTGGCATTTATACATCTATGCTTTGAGAGATAATTGCTTTCTTTGATTAAAACACAAAGGAGAAAACGAGCTGCGCTACAACTCTGTTCAGTTTATGAACAACCAGGATCAGGAGAGGCAGTAAATTTCTCCGTGTCCCAGTCCAAGGATCCTGTATCAGGATACAGAGCTATTCTCCTGGCTCGCACTGTCAGCAAGACCAGATGGGTCTGATTAGTTCCAACCCAGAAATACAAATGGTTGACAGTCTGTACGAGACAACAGGGAACAGAGAATTCAGTGAAGTGAAATGCTAGAAACCTCCAACTGCACACAGCTATTCGCTGCTGCTCTGCTTACAATAAAGGAAACGCCAGGAAACAAGCACGCTTGGCCCTTATTCAATGAGCATGCAGAGCTAAAAGTAGAATGGCAATCCAGTTACCGCATGATTTCCTTTGTCTAATACCTCAGTTACTTAAATATAGTTTAAAGGCAGTGTAGTGATGGGAGGAGTCCCTGATCAGTGATATGGGTATAATGACATTCTCTGCTGTAGATGAAGCTGAAAGACCTTCAGTATAAAGCAGAGGTTTTTGTTGCTTTGCTTATCTTAGCAATGAACTAAATCTGTAAAAACGCGTGCTTCCCACTTACAGCATCAGAGAACTGAAAGATTAAATCTGTTCAAGCTGACATTAGTAGTATGGCATCCTTCAGATTGCTGCAGTTCTGTAGGGTTGCTGAGATTTTTTGCTATCGTGGGGGAATTGCAAAAAGCAAATGATAAACTCTTAATAATTGCAGAATACTTATTCTATTTCATAAGTCTAAATAACTTTTAGAGTGTTGCACAAGAAGGAGGGCCCATCTGTCTATGAGTATAGCCACAAAAATATTATGCGACAGTGACTGTACTAGGCTGGATACTTGCTTAGGATTCAGGATATCAGAGTAGGTCTCAATTCCCCACTCTTCCAATCAGTCATTTCCTCTCTGTGCTGTCTATATTCCTGGAGATGTGCTGAAGATCAGTGCTCAGTATTGGAGATCACGTAAGTCCCTTGGAGAGAGAAATATAATAATCTATTTCACACACACTCACAAAGTAAAAAAGGAAAGGAAAAAAAAGAAAAGAAAAAAGCTGCCTCAAGGACAGCCTGGTAAGCTCTGTCTAGTTAATTTGGAAAACGCTTTAAGACTCTGATAAGCTCATTAGTACCAATGACTGGATATATGCATTCATAACCCTATAAATACAGGAGGACAACATCACAGATAAGTATCTCTCTTTCTAATAATGCGTTCCTATGCACCACGGATTACAGGATGTCGGGTCTCCTTTTGCTGTCAACTCACTTCCTGACAGCGGTGCATAAATGGTCTGGTTGTTGTTTCATTTATCCTTGCCCAGTAGAAATGGGAATCCAGTCACAGGAATGCAAGGCTTCCACTGTCAAATGCCCATCATTTCTACAGTGCAGCTGTTGTTTCTTTGATAAAAATGAGGAAATCTGGCGGAGAATAGCAGTTCTTATTTTTTCCCCAGAAACATTCCTCTTCAGTAATTACACATTGTATTAGTGGGACAGTTCTATTAATCTCTGGCAAATCAAGAAATGGCACTAATGGTCATGATTAGTAGGAATCATGGCGATGGGCTAATGATTGGACTTTATATTTTTAGAGGTCTTTTCCAATATTAATGATGCTATGATTCTATGAAATCTGCCCATGAAGTTCATCAGCCATCCAGGTGACATGAGGTTTTGCATAAATCCTATTGAATTCCATGGCAATATCTCTACTAGCTTCATGAGCACAGGACATCAGCCTTATGAAATACTGTTAGCGTTTTGAGGGGCTCCAGCCTCAGGAAAAATGTGACATCATTTCATTGCTCATTAAAAGCAAAGAGTTTTTCAGCATTCTTTGCTGTCAAGAAAACTTGAAAAAGTCATCTCTCTTATATCTCAAAAAAGAGGATACAAACATAAACAACACTAACTGTGTTGGGTCCCTTCACATCACTCTCTGTTTTGGAGGTCTGACGTTTGCTTTTGAAAAGGCTGCATCTGGCAGTACTGCAATATGTTATCTCCCATGCAAAACGGCATCAAAGTAATAATTACAGTATTTACTCACTTCACAAGGGTATTGTGAGAATGACTGCAAATGTTTCCACAGTGTTTTGAATATGTAAAGTACTATATGTTTTAAATATTATTCTTATTTGCATACTACAATGGAAACAAGCTGGATCCTGGATCTCAATTAGAAAAGAAAAAAAATAACTCCAAGAAAACCCCAAAGCTAACTACCACAAGTGCACATTAAGGAAGCCCCCACTGGTTACATGTAATGGTTATGTGAACAGTGCATAAAGCTTCCAACGGTCAGAGAAGGTCTTCAGGAGGAAAGGATATGTCCAGCTGTGTATTCTGTGTAATTATTTACATAATCACATTTCTATGTTCTTAAAGTGCAAGGAATCTGTCAGTCCAGCAGTGCCATTTCCCAAATACTTGTGTTTACACAAAAACATAGCAGAACTCGGTCATTTATCTCTCAAAAGACAGCAATGATTTCAAGATCAAGGACTTGCATTCAGCGCATCATTCATGGAAAAATCTTGTTGGAAATCTTTAAAAATGCAGAAATGGTCGTTCTGGGTCACATTCTTCCTTTTTAAATAGTTTGGAGTGATTTTCAGCAGGCTGCACTTTATTGGCTGGCAGTGTTATTATTCCATCAAATAGTATCAGAAGCTGCTTAACCCTGCCACCCTGCAGGAAGACACGTCTAGTTCTTTTCTCTGCACAAATGAAAGGCAATCACACATCAGCAGTTAGATGATGGATTTATATACCCAGGGCCTTCCTTCTGCTGTGTGCTTCCTTAGAAACCGTGTAAAGTGTCCCAGATTCTTCTATGTGAATACATGTGTACTGCAAAACAACTCTTGAATTGTTTCGAACTCAAATCATAATTAGTTTTCAATTAGATTGAAGGCCAGACGAAAAAAAACAACAAAACACCAAACAAACAAGAACTACAGCTGCAAACTTTTACACCTCCCAGTTTGGCCAGAATCACCTGGGCTAGCAGGCAGGGAAGCAGTTTGGCACCTGCCTCCGCAACAGTCTCATGATGCTTAAAACCATTCATCACACGCTGCTCATCCCGGCTGCTGGGATTTCCCAGAACATGCTCAGCCCGTGTTTCTGCCCCAGGCATGGCCTCCAACAGCCGCTCGCTGAGCAGTGTGGGCTGTGGATGATACCTCCAGGCTGTACGTGGGTCTCCGCACACCAGACCCAATGGCATATTTTGCAGAGCGAGAGAAAAATAGAAGGGAGAAAGGAAACAGTCTTTCCAAAAAGCTACTTGTAACATAACCATGGCACTGTGTGCCGGAGAGAAAATCTGCCACCTGCACCTAAACTCGATTACATGGGAAACAACAACAGCCTAGCAGTCATTTCTCATTACTTCTGGAGAGAACAAATGTAACAGTCTCTACCTAGACAAATACAGGTGCTATGTCCCCATGTGCAGAAACACACTGTGTATAAAACAAGCTTATCTTGAACCCTGGAGCTGACCATGAATTACCTTTGGTTGAGATACAAATTCAACCCCACACCTACAGATAAGCGAGGACAGATTTTGTGGTTGACCTCTACGCAGTCACCCACAATTTAGCACTTGCACTATGCAAACCTTGCTACTCTTAGCCTGCAAAAAGAAAGATGGAATAATTAAATTTAATTCAAGAATCTAGAATGAGGAACAGAGGGATAAATCTTAATAGGAACATGGGATTAATATCTTAGCATAAATAATAGTCTCTGGAATTGTATTTTGATGATTCAACAGTTCTGCTATAAATAATTCACATCAATAAAAGAGAGATAACATCAGATTCAGTTGGAACATCGGTTAATTTGAGCATAAAGTGAAGGACTTCACTCAAACTAAAGGACACCTATAAGTAACTGTTCTACTTTACAGGAATCAGCACCATGTATTTGCTACACAATCACATGCATAACAAATTGCTCTGCAAGGTTACAAAGGAATAGATAAAGCATCTTGCATGAGGAAGCACAAAAAAGCCAACAGTGGATGGAGCTTCAATGCCTCCACTGCACAACAGAACATCAAAGCAGAACAAAAGCCTTCTGGAGAATCCCTGCATGCAACAGTGAAAGAGAAACAATACTTCATTGCTTTTAATGTATATATATATATATAATTTACCTGTAGGGGTAAGGGTAGGGACAGAGGGTAGGGACAGAAAGGCCATGTATCCCTGAGCCCACCTGTCAGGACCTTCTGACTGCTCTCTCTAGCCCTTCCTCATTGCTCTCACCTCAATAGCACAAGCAGACAATGGTGCACCCATGCACTGCTTTGAAGAGCACAACCATCAACATTAAATAAACAACAGAGCAAGGAAGTCCAGGTGAGGCGTGAGTAAGCATGTGACTTATCCCATCTCCAAGAGTCAGAATTCACACCCAGGTTTCCAACTCCCAAGGTGTATCGCTCGCTGTGAGATGAACCTTCTCCCTCTCACTGGTTTTGAATGTGATCAGCAATGGGATCAATATTAATAATGCATTTGTAAGACATTAATTTTCAGTGGTGCTCTTCATCCCAGGGAGGTTTCCAAAGCACTTCCAAAATTATTTATATATGAAAGTCATTTTTCCCAAAGAAATGCAACCATCCCTGTGATAGAATGTGGCAGCTGTGCAGCAGTGCAAAGCTACAGCAAAAATAGTTGAGGCCAGAAACGAAGGAGACAGCACTGAGTAGAAACTGTGGGAAGTATTTAGGTAACAGGCTGCGAGATTTAATTACACCAGTTGGAATCTGGCCAGTAGGCATGAACAAATGTTTTCAGTATGTTGTTTAAATATTTTATTTTATTTTTTAATAAATGTCATCGCGAAAATCATGAAAAATGGAAGAAGATACTTCTGCTAGACAGTGCATTTCCAGAAAGTGAAATAAGTTCCCATTTTGATCCCAAAAAATGCTATGAAAAAAAAAGTTCTGCTATTGAGACTTCCTTGAAAAAAGGCACGTATGGTTTTCTGTAAGACATAAGGGACATGATCATCAGAAATCCTGGCACCACTATCACTGCCTGCACTGATTAGTAATGATCTAATTTTCCTCTCTTTAAGCATAATAAGAACCTCCAGATTCCTTTGTCTACAATAGATCAAGAGCTAGACCCTATGCCCTTAGTTCACCCCGTAACTTAACTTACAAATCCTTCTTTCTGCAAGTCCTTCCAATGCCATTTTGTGTTAATGAACTGCTATTTAGTATGTCAGAGTACAACCTGTCTGTCCTGACCCCACCTGACTGTGCCCACTCACTTGTGTGCAAGCAGAGAAACAGTCGGTCAGCCTCATTTCAGGTCTTAATGAGCACCGCAGTGTCCTCTAAGCTAAGCTATTAGGCTTATGAAGACTTCAAACACTGAACCATGTCATGGTTTGAGTTGGAAGAGACCATGAACTCCTTTTAACACCATGAGAATGGGCTTGTAAAAATGTGGATGTGTGCATATACTACCAAATATACATTCCATAGGATAACTTGGTTTTGCTTGAAATTGTACTTTTCTTGTGAAAATGCTAAGACCAAACTTTCACAAACATGGTGCAGTGCTAAGGCTGTACAGAGTGCTGATAACACACACAGGTCAGACATAACAAACTATTTCTGTAAGAAGCAATATGAAGCATTTTATTGGTGACTCCTTGGCAACAGTATGTCACATTTCGATGGATACGATGCCCTATTAGTATGTGCCCACACTACCTCAAAGTTAGGTGTCCTTAAAAAAATCTATTGTTTAAAGTACTGATGGAGGAGATTTCTTTCCAGGATCCATCATGCCTGAATGTCCTCACCTAATATTTTGCACTTCTCCTGTTTGATGTTTGTGAAAGACTCCTAAGCCAGAGGCATGCCCAGGCACCTCAATCAGCTTTCTTTCATGCTTGTATTTTCACCTAAGCTTTCAGTCAGAAGGACAAGCCTGGATTTAGGGGGTGTCGGCAGCACATAAAAAGAAGTTTCAGACAACAGGAGTTGCGGAAAGAGCAGACTGTGAGCAGCAGGTGACACAGCTGTATTAGCATTCATCTCCTCTCCTCCACTGCACCTCTCATTCCTGTTCTGCATATCATACCACCTTTTGCCCATCTCAATTCTGCTCCAAAAGACCTAGCAGAAGATCAGCGATGCAACTGATCCAAGACCCACTTCACTCAAACTGACACCTAGGAATTCCCGATGAGTTTAGGAGAGCTGCCCCGTGGTCATCCAGGCAATGCTTTGCCCAAAAACAGCCCTGTTACAGCAACGTATTGCTGCCATCACCCCTCACTTCTCCTAAAATGGCTGGTTATTTCTTCTCATTTAGACTTGAACTGTGAAACATTAAGAACATATTAGTTAAAATTCAGAAAAGTCTCTGAAAATAGACCAATTCTGTAGCCACAGCTTCTACTGTTCTTCATGCATTAATCAATGGTTCATATTTAATTAATTACCACCAAGTTCACTTGGTGATGAAAGTAGAATTTCCATGAATAGGAAAATAAATTAATGTAAAAGCCAGCTACCAGACTGCTCTGAAGACTCTCTCCCACTGACTTACATGTGAAAATGGATGTTTCTGCCTTACATTATTAGTCTTTCTGAGCTTTTTTTAAATTTTATTTACTCAGAGGGAAATAGAAGGCAGCTTTTCTCCAGCTGGGTAAGAAATAACTTAAACTCTTCCTGCAGAAAAGCCACCTGCCCATGATGGCACTCGCAGGCTGCTTGAGTTGGATGAACCAACGGCATCAGCAGTCTGCACGTCACCATGCTACCCATCAGCACTGACTTAAGAGCACACTCAGGATGTATGCATCCTAACTTCTCAAGACAGCACTTGAGTCTAAAAGTACAGAACATTTACCAATTAAAAAGCTAACCCAAAGCATTTATTTACAGCCAGAAATTTAATAAACTGCTTTCAGAATAAACACCTCTTCTGCTTCTGAGAAAAGTATGTTTAATATTCAGGATCTATCTGCAATGTTATCATGTCCTCTTCATTAGAGCATCAGTTTTGTTAATTAGCATTTACTCATGTGAGTAGTCCCCTTGACTTTAATTGATCCATTTTCATGAATAAGTAGTACATAATTTTATAGTTAAAGAATTCAGTTCCTAGTGAATGCAACCAGCCGCTGTTCCCAAAGTTTAATTCTTAGCATAACACGGAAATAAAAATGAGTACAATGCTTTTCATCAGATAGAAGAGAAACGTGTGCAAGGCAACAGTAGGAACAAGTGTGAGTCCAAGACAAGATACACGGCTAGCAAATCTATTTTGCTTGCTCCCTTAGCACAGCAAAAAAAAAAAAAAAAAAAGATGCTAAGAAATACAAAATACATGTCAGGAGATAAAGTAGTATCTGTTAAAATGGCAGCTCCTTCACTGCTAGTGCTGTGTTTTCTAGAGGGTCGAGTCGCACCTGCCCTTCAAATCTGGGGAGTTAGCAGAGCATAAGCAGATCTGCTGAGAACTGAAGTTTTAGAAGAGAAACAGTACTAGCTCCATCTGCTTCCCAGGAACTTGTTCTCAAGCTCTCACTTCTTGTATCAGCTTTGAGCTTCTCACTGAACCTCCTTGTTTATATTCCTTTTTACTTCTCATGCTAAAGGCTCCAAGGTGGCTTACAGTAATTTTCATAATGATTCCATAGCACAAAACAGTTTTACAAAAGCCTGAAAAAGCTGAAATTGAAGGTTTCCTTAGTGATGGTAATTAAAGATGGTATCCAGAAAAGAAGTTCTTTCAGAACTCCTTATCCCACTTTAAGAGTAACAGATCATGGATTTAAATAGAAATCTGGGTATGGTTGCTCATATCATATCATTGCTCAGGGCTGACAGGCGGGTGGGGGCACTGCATTACCTCCATCTGTAAAAACACGGCTGGAGATGGCAGCTGTCCACATACCATCACAGGCTTAATGTCTTGAGTTTTACCCTTAGTTCAGAGCCTGAGGACACGGAGCATAAAATCACCAATAAATCTTTAACTTTATAAACCAAAAAGAAGTCTCTTTAAATAATTTAGAGAGAATTAATACGTTTCGGGAAGCGAGCCAATTTACTAAGCTAATTGCTGTGTGCATTTTTTTAGAGGCTATCTTTGGGAAGGTGGCTTTAATCACCAGGTGCCTTCGGAGTTTTTCTCATGTGACTGATTAGAGCTGTACATCTAATGGGCTACAGAGACTGAATGGGAAACACAGGTCTTTCAGATGCACCGCTCCCTCTGATTACTTTGCAATCCTGCTGTTCTCTAATTTTCATACACAGGGTAATGTTCTTCTAACAATGTGCAGGAAACGTCTGAAGGGACAGAAATGAATTTATATGAAATTGAAAAATACAGGCATCTTTAGCCAGAGCTTCCAATAAATGATCTGATTAACCCAATAAAATATCACCCCCCCTCCCCCCCACCTTTTTTTTTTCCAGGAAGGCATCTGCTTCCAAAGAGACTGATCACTTTGGCAAAACAGCTGACATAACAGCTGAAACTCTATAAAGATTATGGTCAGCATGTGAAGCCTTTCCCAAACACAACAGGATTCCTGATGCTTTAGAACCATTCCAAATCCCTGTGAAGAGGGGGAAAAGGAGAAAGCAATCCAACATCTCTTTGAAGACTCACTACAAAGTTATACCCTTTGGTTTGGGTAAGCAAATGGCCAACAGCAGACCATACCAGGAAACCTGCTCCTGGTGACACAGGCAGATAACCACCCAGTTCTGTTTCAGACCAAAACATTAAGCTTTGATATATTAACTGTAACATGTTATTTATCAGCTTGTGTTATTAATTGCTTTGAAGATGAAAAGAACCCAAAAAAGCAGATTTGGGTACTTTTGAACACAATTAGAAAGATGTATTTTGAAAATATAACTTCCTCAAATGAAATTATTACAAAGTCTCCCAGTACGACATTGTTTAGGCTTTGGGAGCTGTAGGTTACGGGATGAAGGGAAGGTAGAGTTAGCGAACCACAGTCAGCAAGAGCAGCTCCTTACCAGGGAAGGCTGGCAACAGTCTGCTACCAAATTGACAGCAATTAGCAAATGTAGCCTGATGCATGTGCTCCTTTAGCTGGCAAAGCCCCATTACATTCTTCCTGGAGAAGGATGCCATCCATGGCCAGTTCCCCACTGTGTGGGAGGCACCACATTGCTTGGCCATGCTGGCATTTTGCAAGTTCTCAACTTACAGCATAGGTAGAGTGAGAGGCAAAGCACCTGAGTTTCTTCTTTGACCTCAGTAACTTTTTCATGTGCGAGACAACAAAAGAGATTATTATTTACTAATTATAAATCATATAATGATAAACCAACTACCGTCTTTCCCCTCCATCAAGACCTGAACATATTAATTAATATATTTTTATTTTACTACACCACACTGGAAACCGCAAGGAACAAAAGTATTCACTGAGAGGGAGAGAAAAAAGAAAGTGAACCACAGCAAATTCTATATGCAGCCAATGAGAGATTAATCAATGGGACATACGATACTAAATTACCACACGAGTTAATGTAGCCAGTGGTTATTTGGCTTACTACCAGAGTGGGATATCACAGAATACACATTATATAATTTAGACACTTTATAGTCTGGATCATAAATGCATTGATTATGTCAGCTAGGGGTAAGGTAGATAGATAATAAATCAATGTTGATCTAACATATTTTAATTCATTGGTTTTGATGAATTCCATGAATCATTTCCAAATCTTATAGACCGCAGTATTTTTACGTGGATATATGCTGATCTACCTACTTTTTTTTTCTGATAGCAGTAGCCATTCTTGCTCACTATCAGTGGAGCCAGACTTGATGGTGTCATCGATGGGGAGAGGGAGGATGGGGGGACTGCAGATGTTGCAATCAACTTTAAGCTGACGCTGATTTACTTATCAGAATGTCTGAGAAACTGCTTCAGTAGGAAGTAAAGTGGATGACCAAAGACAGCATGAAATTTGGATTACAACTGAGTATACAAAAGGAAGTGGCAGCTGCAGTAGTGAAAGTAGAATTCCAGTTCACTGAAGCATGGGAGAGGGAAATTTTTCTGTGAAAAATTGAGCTTGCAAAGGTGGTTCTTCTACTGGGATGCTGAAGACAGATCTTGTGGCATTTGAAGACCTCCTGAAATGTTCAACCCCTACAGAATGAAGCTTTTAGTTGCAGTGTTTTTACATATCTCAATATTGTCTTAATGAAAAGCAGATGCCACGTTGGCTATCTGTAATGTCCAGGAATGAAAACCATGCAGAAAAAAAAAAGCCATCAGTGATTACTTGTGGTACCTTGGCAAAATTTTCAGTTCCACTCACATTCCATTTTAACTTCTCCAGGAATCATTTTATTAGTTGGAGAACTCCCCGTTTGATGTAGAGAATAATCAGTTTAAAATGAAGGGAAGCAGACAGATGCCAAATTCTGCATGGAGAATTTCAAATATCTATTAGGCCTGGTAACTGAAAAATGAAATGCTGAAACACCCTATTTATATTGGAGTCAAGGTATCATAAGAGTGGGGAAAAAGTGAGAGTGTCAATTAATGCAACTCCTGCTGTATTAGAGAGACCAAGATTAATCAGTTACAAGAAGAAACAATGGGGTTTTAAACACCTACTGCTATCTCTCTAATGTTAGTTAATACAGAAAAGATACAGCAGGGTGAATTGTTTCTACTTTTCTCCTTCACCATTTTCCACCCTTTCCATTATAAGAAACATTTGCATGGGTTTTGCCCCTGGGTAAGATAGTTATAGCAGGACTTTATGACTTGATTCTAAGAAGAGCTGGCAAGTGGTATTAATTATTATTATTATTTTTTTCCCCCAGAATAATATTGTAATGGGCAGAATATATTAGTGAATAAAAACAACTGATCAGTCATTTAGAATCATAGAATCATAGAATCATAGAATCACTAAGGTTGGAAAAGACCTAGAAGATCACCCAGTCCAACCGTTCACCTATTCCCAATAGCTCCTACTAAACCATGTCCCTCAACGCAACATCCAGTCTTTCCTTGAACACCCCCAGGGTCGGTGATTCCACCACCTCCCTGGGCAGTCCATTCCAGTGCCTGACCACCCTTTCTGAAAAGTAATACTTCCTCATGTCCAGCCTGAATTTCCCCTGGCGTAGCTTGAAACCATTCCCCCTGGTCCTATCACTAATGACACGAGTAATTTGGCAAGCTGTAATACAGGTAGCAGAATGTATCAGAAAAAGCCTTAACTAATACAAGTAGTCATGAAAGCCAAACCAAATAGCTGCTCACGAAGTCTATGGTCATGTCAGAAACCCAAATGCTATATGGCCTTTTCTTCCTTGCAAAATGCCTCAGCACTGTGGCATAATTATTATTAGTTTTGGAGATGTCTCCTTTAGGTTGGTGAGGTGACTCAGTAATGAAAAGTCAGTTATCCTCCTCAAAATGTTACACGAAGTTGTTATCTGAAAGACTAAGGTCTTGACATTCAAAAACATTCAAAAGAATTAACCCCCCTGGAGCTCCAATTCTGGCATATTTTTGACATTTGGAAACAACTGCATTTCTGAGTTTCTCCTACAGTGCACCCCACCCAACATTTGGGGAATGGTTCTTGTAAAGCTCCAGCAGCCCCATAGAGGTCCTGGGAACAGGGATCAGTTCCTGAGGATCCATCCAGCCCTCACTAACAGCAGCTGAACTTGTGTATTTCCACATGGAAAAAAGGATAGCACTTGCCAAATTTCTCTCCTCTTGCTCTAGAAAGGAGCCTGGCCATGCAACACAAGAGCATGGAGCTTTCTTCTGGCCTTCTCCTCCATCTGTTTTCATCACCCATGCAACTCCAACTAGGGAAACTAGAAATGACAAAAACTAAACCTCTTGAAAAGACTCAGTGGACCCTCAGGCATAAAAAGTGTCTGCAGGGTCTTATTTCAATAAGACACTGTTTTTATCCTGGAAGAGGAATGTAGTCTGAGGAAGGAGACCAGCATTTAGTCACTCTCTGGGTGTACAGGATGTGCGCAGCCATGCAAATGTCTAAATCTGATGCTGTCAGCAAAATCTCGCTGCCTTCTGACAGCCACCCTGTGCAGCCTTCAAACCTTCTCCATTTGCTCCTCACACCCGTCAGCCTGAAAGATAACGTGGACCAGTCTTCCCTTTTTTCACCACAGAAATACAGAAGAGGTACGGTTCTGTCATTTGGAAATAAGATTCTCGGATTCTCTGGTGCAGTCTCTCTCTGAGGGCTTATTTCGAACATTTGTTGGCTCCTGGCTCACTTAAAACTGTAACAAATAAAACTAAATGATGGTGTTAATTTTGCCTGCTATTGGACTCCCTGTATTGCTGTATTGAACTCCCTGTATTGCTGCAGTCTTCAGTCTTGTGCTGCTGTCCACCCTCCAGCTGCATGCACAGCAGAGCTGCAGCCCTATACCAGAGCTGACTTTACACGATGCCTCAGCTAATAACAATCTGTCAATTTATTTTCCTCCACTGTTCACTCCCACTTTCCACAGGGGGTAACAAAAGACATTCCCAGAGATATTTTTTCCTTTTTTTTTTTTCTTTTTTCCTTTTTCTGCATATGTATGTCTATATAATTATCAAAGTATCACTTAATGTTCACTAAGACAGATTGCGTCGCTGAACAATTCATTTTCTAACACTGCAGCTGGGTATGACTGGGCCTTTTGGCAGTAATTGAATCCAGTCTACTGCTGTCAAAACAGAGAATTTATGAATAATAAATTGATTGTAGCCAGCAAAGCTAAGTCTGAGAGATAGCAGGTTATGTCAAGGAATAAGAAGAACTTTAAAAACACAGTAAAGATTAATTTAGAATCAAACCTGCAATGCTTCCACGGTGGACAATAAATGCAAATAAAACTGTCATTCTTATATGACATAATCTATTGTGCCACAAAGTGCATGAGCTCAGAGACAGAAATAAGGGAAGTAAAATGTATGCTTACCCAAGATGATAGTGCAGATATAAGATGCAACATACAAACACAACACAGTGTTGTGCTGTCACAACCCTGCTGGTTTATAGGTTAATGCTACCAGGGCTTGTAGGAAGACATAATATGCTTTATTAGACTAACCAGTATGCAGAATGAAAGCCAGCAAGCGTGCTGACATGTATTTGTGAGACCTCTGGGTTTCTGGCAGTCACATTTCAAGGTTTCTGTAAAACCAAAAGGTGAGCATACAGATACAAAGGAACTCCACCCAGCAAAGAAATAACAAGAATTAATGGCTACAGACTGAAGGCAGAAAATAAGCTGTAGGGTTCAACTTTCTTTACAGCGAAGGCACTTAGGAGATGGAACAAAAGGTCACAAGGAGGAGCACACTCCACATCTCACTGCTTTCAAATCATGACTAGCTGGCTTTCTGGAAAGAGCATTTTAGCTGCACAGACATTATAGATGCAACAGAATTACAGGGTAAAATCCTTCAGCCTGTGATCTACAGAAAGCCACTGGGTGCCCAACCAGTCCATTCTGGCCTCAGTCTGCACTAACCTCTGTGTGTCCATGTGCCACCCAGTGCTTGGTAAGCCCAGGCTGCAGCCACAATTCATCCAGTAAGAGGAGCAGATTAAGACAGTGTGGTTGGTTAAAAGAGGATACTCAAGCAATTTCTAATCTCTCCTGTTATTCCTGTTGTCTGGGAAATGATTTAGTCTTAGGCTTTCTCTTGTTTCTGGCTATGATTATAGACTTAATCCCACTAAGCCTCAGTAAATGGTTACAATATATGTTTGGGGATTCCTCACAAATTCAGAATTGGTCTTACTTGATGATGTTCAGCATTTCATCAGTAGCAGCTGAGAGTCTACTAGGCCATCACTGCAAGCCCACATCTTCCCAAACCTCCAGCTTTTGACACTTGCATTGCACATGCTGGCCACCACATGCAGGTCAGAGCATAGGAATGGTTTGCATGGACTGATGGCAGCAGATGGTCTTCTAGCATGGTGGTTCCCACGGAGCCAATGGACTCTAAAGTAATCATTAGTAACACATTATGCTGGTTTCATGAGAAATTGTCCTCCAGGAATGTAAAATTAACGCGGGATCACGACCTCACTTTAAAAGTTGGCCATTAACAGCTGGTCAATTATTCTACTTTTAAATAAAGTGAGCAATCACAATTGAACTCAATTTATACATGCCACATCGAAAATTCCATAATTGCTTTCATTTCATCCGTCTCCTAAAACAAAATTTAAAACAATCCAAAGAAGAAAAGAATCTGTATTATTTGAAGACATCCTCTCTGACGAAGTAACTTAGAAGTGACCATTTCCAACTCAGAGAATTTACAAAGATGGCCACTAGAATAAGGGGAAATCAAGGCAGGGCGGAGGTGTTCAGAATGTCCTGATACCATAGAGGTTTCCAGCCTGGCATTATGGTCACCTTTGTGAAACTCTGCAGAAACCTATCCGAGCTCTACTCAGTAGCTGTAAGTACAAGGAAAAACCTCCAACATTTGCTGGTAATTGATGAGTGAGATTTTTCAGGAAGGAAATGATTCCCAGGACAGGACTGAGTCCAAGACAGAAGATATGGCAATTGCATAAATGATAGTAAAACTTCAGTGCCATACCACACAGAATACCTGGCTGAATACATGTGCAGATACTGAGATACTTGGTTCAATTCCAAGGGCAAAAGTCACAGCTTCAGGACAAGAAAAATAGTAGAGGCTTTCTACAAACCTCTGTTGACTTTGTGAAGAACAAAACTCTAAAAAACAGGACAGAAAGAAAACTGTCTAGACAGCTGTATGGATATTTCTGACCTCTTCCCAATAGCTGATCATTCTTATTCTTTTTGGATAGCATGGAGTAGTTATGTCATTATCAATAAGGCACGTTTGTATGATGTCAATAAGAGCTACCTTCTCCACAGCCTCACAGAATTCTGAGTAGCTGCCAGGCTTTTGTTTTTCCAGAACTGGTGTCCTCTTCTTATTGCCCAAATCTCTCTGCCAACCATTCTCCCACCTCGCATACGAGGGCTGGAGAGAAACAGAACAGCACGGATGGAGGATGGAATCAAACAGTCTATCAATTCCTGTTTAACCTTTCCTCTCTTCCTCTCCTCACACATCCAAACATTAGGATGAGGTGGCAACAAAGGACTCCATATCCCACAAAAGACCTCTGTAACTTCAATAGATACTCTCTCACACCCAGATGTTTGTGCAGCCAGGGCAGTGCATCTTTCTTGGCCTGGCAGGGAGCAACAGGAGCAGGATAGCAATTGGAAATGCTAACGCCTACTTTCAGGAAAAAAACAAAAACAAACAAAAAAAAAGAGGGCAGTCTTGCCTCCCCCTTCATTCTTAATCCCCACGTATTTACCATCACTAATGCAATTTGGTCTTAATGCACTGTACCATACCACCCTGTAACAAAGACCTTGCAGTCACTAATATCCTGAAGTGGCTGTACCTTACAGCAATAGTGTCATGGGTGAAATGTTGGCCCTACTTAATTGAATGGCAAAATTTCTGCCTTAACAAAGCCAGCACTTCATTTGGGCTTAACTGGTCTCCACCCTGTCCTTGTTTTCATGTCCTCTAAATGCGCACGCACTTTTTAGATGGTATAAAACTTATGAGCTCTGCCATGTTCCTTCTGCAGAGAATCTGGCACATGCTTAATGAAAATGCAGAAATATTTACATGTATGCTGCACAAATCAGTGCCCTGGAGAAGATATAAATGCGGATAAAACTCTTACCACAGTGACATCTAACACAAAGTCAAATCATCAGTATTTAAGTATTTTACCACTTTAAATCCATAATTCAGTTTTCAAAGATTCTACATTTTGTGACAGAAAGCAGGCACGCCCATAAAGAAAATCCTCATATACAAAGCTGTCTTCCATATAGCAGCTACACAGCTATGGGTGTTTTCACGGTCATCAACGATAAAAAACAGTCAACAACAATAAAAAATTTTCAAGGAGACATTTTAAAGGGAATTCCATCTTTCTTAGAACTAGCAAAAAAGCACAGTCAAACTTATTTTAGGATAGTGTGACTTTCATCACACCTCACCCCCTTCAGGTTCTACAGCTCTGGATGCTACCAGTGAAATTTTACCTTCTCACACTATCAAATCTAGGCTAAATCCACTGATTTAGCTGGTATTATGTGAGCTTTGTGCTCGCTTCCCAGAGCATGAAAAACGTTATTTGTAGGAAAATGAAGTTATTGTATTTCTCTCTCCATTAACACTGATGTGTTTCCTATAACAAATACTGGATGTAGTCACTCTATGCACAACCAATGATGAGAGAAATACAGCAGAAGATTGGATCCTAATTGTTAAATGATCTTTCTGATCGTCAGAAAATTAATGGCACACTGCGGGCCATGTAGTGCATGCCTTGGAAATCTCAGTGCAAGTTCTCAACCCATTTAAATAATTCAAGTTTATATATTTAATTTGCTTTTAATGCAGACATTTAATTTGGTTTGCTTTTTTTTTTTTAAAGAAAAGCACCATGTATTAGGAATCTTTATGCATGCACATGTACACACAGTTTCAAAGAAAATGCTATTTTGAAGCAAATTATATGAAATGTAAAATTAACAAAATGCAAATAATATAAACAATCCAAATTAAATTTTAAAACAATGCTATATCTGAATGACTGAATTTTATTTTCGTAAGAAGCTAAACCATAAACCATTCTTACCAATGCAACACCCAGCTGTTTGGTGTTTAGCATCCGAATAACATTATTCTAGTGCAGCTGCTGTTATTGTTTGCTGTATTTCTGCCAACTTGTGGGAGCCAGAGATGTTCATCTCGCAAAGAGGGACAGCTCTGATGAAAGCTCCAGTTTGACAGATGCTCCCATCAACAACTTTGTTACTCTGATTGACTACATGGTATTTTAGGCAAATTAACCTGTCCAAAAAAATTCTTTATTGCTGTGCTTGTGGCACAGATGGAAATATGAACTTGACAATTCCGGGTACTAGCTTAGCAATTAACTGAGATGTTTCAATAGACTAATGAACTTTCATTCAAAGCATGCTCTCTGTCAGGAGAAGAGACAGGCTGTTGTTTGAGAAAGTGTTACAGAATGTCAAATAGATCTCGACAGCGATGTTACTGCGAAATCTGAAATATTAGAAAGGCACAGAAAGAAAGTCATTTAACACCTTTATAATCCTGGGAGACCTGAGATGAATCTTTATTATCAAAGTCTGAAATTCTACCACATTTTACAGTCATCTTGCAGTAATTCACACTCTGTATAATAACAGTTCTCCAGTCACTAAGGCTGTTCAGTTTTGAATGGTCACAATTTATTAGAAGAATAAAAGAAAGAATCAAGCCACTGTTCTTCTAATTCATGAAGATATTAACATACAATAAAAAATTATCTGAGGCTAGGAAACTACTACAGGGAAACTAATGTATCTGAAATAGTAAGTAAAGAGAGAACTATGAATAATTAATAAATACAGATAAATATTAAAGGCACAATTCTGTTTTGGGGGAAATGAATGCAAGGTTCTAAGGGGGTCTGGAGGAATCATAAATGACTTCAAAATATGCATCTGACAAAACAAATGGACATTTCTGGGATCCAGATGGATTTGCTCATCCAGTACCCTTATAGATATAACAGTGGAAAAAAAAAATCACATCCTTATTGGCCTATTCCAGCATCTGCAGTAAACCTACTCTACAATCCAGTTATACTCATTTGGCCTCAAACTGCCTGAATAGCCATGATATCCCAACCACCAACTGAAAGGACCCTCCAGTCATCAGAGAGCTTCTCACCAGTGCAGGACTTCAATCTGAGCACCATACTTTGCCCACTGCAGATCAATGTGTGTTACTAGGAGTGGGAACAAGTAAAGCAGGGCAGAAATGAACATTTTCATGGATCAGAACTGAAAATCTGCCTGTTCTCCTGGTAGGGCATCTATACTACTGCATGACATACACATACATATACTGCATATATTAGGTATGTCTTAGATGTCAATCATTTGAAAGCTCTACTACTATCATCTTTGTCAACAACATAGAAACTACTTTTACTCTGCCCTTTAAAGAGGGTACAATTATGTTAAATAGATTTCAAACTATATATTTAATATACACAATATATTCCTAATTTTTGGAAGTCACATTACATTATATGTCTTCTACCAGGGAGGAGTTAAATTTGTTCCATTATATAGAAGTCATGTACCTAACCTTGAGAGAAAACCTGCACTGTGACAAAAAATAATCCACTTTTCCTACATACTTCGTAAACAGCTTGACTCTCATCATAAAATATTAAAGCCTAATATTGCAGTCAGTTCCGTCTGAGTATCAAGACTTGGAGTAGCCCCAAGCATGTCAAACATGCATTGGAAACACTACATTTTTAAAGAAAGGCAATGTGTTAACTGATACACTGTTTTATTTAGTCTGAAAACCTTTAAACAGTTCTTAGAAGTCTTTAAACCATTAACAACTTGATGAGTTAACAGCACTAAAATGACCACTAACATTTAAAGTTGGCTTTTTAAGAAGTCAATAAATTAAAAAAAAATAAAAAAAAAAAATATAGAGAGATGAAAAAACAGCACTACTTCTGTATTTAACCCTACAATGAGCAAATTACTTCTCCTACTTAAACCAACTGCAATATACCCGCTGGTTTCAAAGTAATTCCACACATTAACTCATAACTTGGACAACTGCCATACCACAGTGGTTCTTTGAGCTGACAAATTAATAAACCAGGTAAGATGGGCAAGCAGCCCTGACCTCTGTCTCCACCTCACTTTGCAGGCATACCGCAGGCAGGGTTTCACCTCCTGCTGCCATGTGCTCAGTGCTCCAGCCCTGTGAGGCCAGGGAACAGCCTAACCCCTTGTTTGTAGAAGCCACTGGATAAAATATTTATCCTGTTTTCTTTCTCAAACTGTTAAATGCTACTTACCTCTATTTCTCTTGAGATTATGCTCCTAGCCACAGGTAGCATAATTAATTATGCAGACTATCATTGCCCACAGCATACCTATTTCTTACATTTAATGAACAGAGCAAGTTGTTCAGCAATGACAAGTAGGTATGCATGTTTCCAGTGTTCCAGTTCTCATTAAGGGAGAATCACAAAAAACAGGCTAATTTTGTTGAGCAGAACAAACTGGGAATGCATTCTATCTACCATCCCACAGCACATGCCCCTCAACACTCCCAGTTTCACCCCATTTCCAAACACCAATTTACAAACACTTCTTAATCTCTGGGGACAGTGCCCAAATCCCAGGTAGGTAAGAAGACCAGTGTTTCTTTAAGCACCTGTACATGTTGCACTTCAACACATCCTTCACCCAAAACGCTTGTCCTGGTGCAGCTGGATTGAACGATGAGAGCCACAGTTTGGTGTTAAGAAGGAAAGCAATTTGGGAAACGCAGCAGGAGGAATTACTTCAGCCAGAACAGCTGAGGCAGGTTTGAGAGAAACAGCAGTCTCGTTAGTATCAAGTTAGAAACCAAGTGATAGCCTTGTAAGAAGAGGAAAATAATGGGGATATCTTTGTTTAAAGGTGATATTACAGCAAAAAGCTCTGAGGAGTACTGAGACCAGACCTCTGGCATACCAGTGCATCATGCTGAGATAAGTGCAGAGTTTCTGCCTCAACATACTTTTTTATATTCTTCGGCCTGAGAGCACAATGCTGTGCTGCTCCTCACCAGAACCGCTTTGCCCACAAAGGCTTGGTTGTCAAATGGGGAGAAGTGGGCAGACAACCTATTGACTATACAGATCAATCCCTTTTCTTATCCTGGCCCATGAAACTCTGCCAAATTTTAGTACTAGTAAAATTGTGTGAAATTCCCTTTCAACTTGAGGATAAGGTTTCCAGCTCTTTAAAAGAGACTGCTGATAGCAGGTAATGGACAGACACTGCTGAAAGAAACACCGCAGTGAAAGGCCAAGAAAAGTCCTGTTTGCAGGGAAGTGGAGTTAAAAGACTTGCCTTGGTAACTGTAATCAAACAGCCAGATTAAAGGCAGGACTGGATTTCCTGAAGTTCGCAGAAATTCTCAGGAAGGCCCCACTCGTGCCCCGAGAAGACAATGAACAATGGCTGCCTTTTCTTCTTGAAAGGCTTTCCTATTTCTCCCTGTTTTATTCGTATCATTTGGCAGATGAAAGACGTGACTGTCAGGCACCTGGCATTTCCTGCAGCACTGGGTGCATCGGTGTGGAGAGAAATTGAGGTCCATAATGTGGAAAGAAAAGCAAGTGAAGGGGCTGGAGAGGTAACACCAACATAGCAGGGAATGGCAGAGAAATGATGAGTAAATAATGGGACTGATCTTGTGCAAGGACAGGTCCTGCTTTGTGATGCTTTGTGTTGATAGGAAAAGAAGAATGCATTACCTGAATGAGGAATGTGTGTACAGAAATGTAATACAAATGCATAGAAACATATATATATATATAGGCAGAACAGTAATTAAAAAAAAATACAACAATAAAAACCTATAGCTGCAATAGATAGATATAGTAGAGTTTGATGCCCATTTCTGGTGATTTCAGCAATTAAATACCTGGTGCTTTTTTCTTCACTTTCCACATTCTTTATTCAGTGTAAAAGTGACCACTGGAACTCCTATAACATTTTGGTCCAATTGAAGACTCTGGGTGTTCACCACCAGCATTTCAGTAGCAAGATCAAGAAACGCCTTACCAACCTGTTCATCATAGAATCATAAAATGGCCTGGGTTGAAAAGGACCACAATGATCATCCAGTTTCAACCCCCCAGTGACAGGCAGGGTCGCCAGCCATCAGACCAGGCTGCCCAGAGCCACATCCAGCCTGGCCTTGAATGCCTCCAGGGATGGGGCATCCACAGCCTCCTTGGGCAACCTGTTCCAGTGCCTCACCACCCTCTGTGTGAAAAACTTCCTCCTAATATCTAACTTAAGTTCTCAAGGTATTGTTCATGGTACAGAAATAACTTGTATTTATTTCCTGATGCAGACATGTTGTTTGGGTGAACTGCTGAGCTGCAGACTGACTTGCATTTTATGATAAATAAGCAAATACACATTCTTCAGTTTTTATTAATGTTTTGAAAGATATCTCACCAATTTCGCCTTTGCATTTGCTAACTCTTCATATTTATCGTGTTTTTTTTTTTGTAGGAGCAATGTACAGTGCAGTCTACCATGAGCTATCCTTTCCAGATAAATCTGATATATACAGTCATCTTGTAAAAGGAAAGAAATCAGCTAGTACTTAAAACCAAGCCTTACACAACCCTTCTCTTTTTTACAACTTTCTTTTTCTTTTTTTTTTTAAACTTCCTCAAAATTTTAAATTGAGGACCACGCTTTCGTTTTGGGTGAAATAGTAAATGGTGCTCCAATGTTTGTTGCTCTCCATGTACTCTTGTTAAAGGTGTAAATGTTTGCTCTTGCTTCAGAACTGGAAGTTGGAGGCTGCATCCTGCCCATCATATGTGATTGTCACTGAAAGGCCACATGCTCCACCTTCCTAATAAAATGATGCACTGTGCCTCATGCTGCATGTGTAAATTTTTCATGTAGGCACCATTTTCTCCTTATTATTATGCTCTGCATTGTGCTTAGCACCATGACTCTATCCCTATGTGGTAGCATAAAACAGTAAGCATAAAATACTAACAGTAATTATCAGCAGAAAATAATTAGATGAACAAGACTGTGACCTCCCAGTGATAAAGCATAATAAAAGGCTGGCACATAAAGCATTCAGGGTACTTAAAAGCATTAGTACCAAGAGAAGTAGTGCTGCTGATTGAGACAAGGCAAGAGAGCACAAACAGAAATACTGTTACGCACTCCAGGAGGATTTTCACTCATTTCAGACATCTGTCTGTGCTCCTCTGCAAAGCAGAAAGATGGGCTCACCTGGAAGTTGGTGAATCATCTACAGAAGGAGCATCTCTTTGCACTGACTGCAGGACACCTGGGGAGAACTGCCTTCTGACTGAGCCACCTCATTTGGAGACCTACATGAAGGTATTTAAGCACTCCCCTCTGATAGATGGTAAATGGGGCATGGACTTCACGACAGGCGCTTCGTTAAGGAAGATATGTTTTATGACACTGAACCTGTTTGGCTCTGAGCTTACTTCTGTTAGGCAGTGAGTTAACTCAGTGTTATTTGAGAGCTTTTTTAGCGATTCAGATGATGACACATCAGAAAACAACGTGCACCTTACAGAGCACTTAATGCTAAAAATCAGAGGCATTCAGAAACAGAGGCTTTTCAGAGTTGATGATAAGGCACAGCAGCCACCTGAGTCCTGCCCAGATTTGCTGCCTATGTCAATCAACACAGTTCCACTGATCACAATCACAGTTGAATATTAGACTTGAGCTGAGAATCTGTCTCGCGGTTTCTTTTGTTCAAAGCTCTCTGTATACTTATTTCTCTTTTTTTCTTTCTGTAAGGCAACATGAAAACACTAATAGAAAAGAAGCATCCCCACGAAGGTGATAATGAGATGGTAAATCTAGTGATTCTCCTGGTGTTCCTGTAAGCAACAAAGAAGGAGCTGTTTGAAGTAGAGGTTTCCATCGGAAACACAGAGGGTGATCTCTTAAATACTGCATTTATTCAATAAAAATATTTTTAGAGAAGTTGCTTAGGCTACATTCCTGCAAAGGTTCCCCTCAAATCCTCAGGGCAATGAGTCAGTGGTCACAGCACTGCATCTGTGCTATGGACAGAAGGTCCGGGAGGTTTGTCTCCAGCAGTTCACATCTCTGGGGCAGATGACAGCTGTGTCTGTGCTGCTGAAATACAGCTACCTCCATCTCCACTGACCCAGCTATCTATTTACTACTTTCTCTTTTCTCCTTGTATAATTAGAATTTTTATGCGCAGCTCAGCGCCTTAACAGCTTTCCCTTGCCATTACTGATGGCATTTGTATCCTTACTAATGCTTGTAGTGGGGAATTATCAAAAAAGTCATAAAAAAATCGAATGATTCTGTCACAAAATGGCACAAATTTAATGGCACTCACTGTGTTAAACCCAGTATGCTGCGAGCAAAATGTATATATTTATTGAAAAGTTTGTTTAGTTTGGAAGCCTTGGGTTTTGTCCAGCATTACTGGCTGCATGCATCAAGCAAATCCCTCTCCATAGATTACAACACAATTTCCCCTCATTAGTGCAAAGTGAGTGACATTTTGAACTTTTGTGGGAAGACACATTTCAGGAAATAAGATGCTGGTGTCTGGAAGCTAACTGCCGGGTCATTACCGCAGCAGTGCTGCACGATAACTCAATAGTGGCTATGAAAATTGACCTATGAGAGAATCCGAGGGAACAGCTCCTTCCCCCTACTATCACCACAGCTTAAAAAGTATGCTAGATGACTTAGTAGCCAGAGGACGGAAATCTTTAACCTGACACGCTCTCTCAAGGAGATGCTTGTCTCTCCCATTGGAACCCAGAGAAGGCAGTAATGAACCTCTCCGCAGAGGCAGCAAAAACATCTCCCTTTTTCACCTCCTGAAGATGGGCAAGAGACTGATTTTGCCTAGGTCTGCAGGCTCTGCTTTGGTAGCAGCAGCTGGCTCGCCTGCTTCCAGCCCCTCGGAGGCATCATTCCCTTCATGAGCTGGAAGGGAAGAAGCCTCCCTCTTCAAGAAGCTCATAGATACAGCAATGTGTGGGAAGGATTGCTGGTACTCCACTGCTTCCCCAGAGCCTCTTAGCTGCTATAACTCAGCTGAGCACCATCTACTGAAACAATCGTTTGTTTACATTAAATCTTACTTCAAACATGATAATGGTATCATTTCATATTTATACAGTGCTATTCATCCCAGAGGATCCCAAAATGTTTCAGCTACTTATGGGCAGCAGCTGTTTAATAGTGGATAGTATGACTGCACAGCAGTGCAGGGCAGAAGCAGAGAAGAGCTCTGCATCCAACAGAAGCTAATGGGGAATTCAGGCAGGTGAAACAGAATTACCCAAATTGCAATTTAGCCAAGAAGCCTGGGGCTAACATCTCTCTGCTCACAAAATGATGCCCTTAACAATTCAGAGGGCATTCATCTGTTGACAAATAGAGAGAAATGTCTTTGGATATTCATGCAACTTGCTTAACTCAAAAGAAAATTGAAAATTATAATAAAACCTGTTCCACATTCTTCATTCATTAAAACTGTGTCTGTGCCATGTTATTTCTGGGCATATTAGCATCTGCTGGGAAGAGCTCATTAAATGACCATTAGGCTGATCTCCATCCCTTTCAAGACAAGCAGAAGTTGAAAGTCTGTCCTTCTTTTGTGGCATCACATATGTAAATGGCAACAAGGCAGAATTTCATTTTGGCAAGAAAGATGACACAAGGACAGAGTCTTTTGTTGAAAACAACTGTGAAATGGAAGAAAGTCAACAAAAAAGACTGTGGAAAAGCAAGCTTAGGAAGAAGGACTGCTACAGTCGCTGAGGAATGACTGCTGTCACCCACAAAAAATAACAGGGACAACCTTGGCTACTGATCTATAGACTTGCCACACATTCAAGGAGATCTGGCCTGTCAATAAGTCAACAGAATGTACAGAGTCAGGATGGCCCTTAGAGCAAGGGGGTTGGATGAAACATTGCCTAGCCCAGAGCTTCCACAGACACTGCTAGAACTAAAACTGCATTCACAGCAAACTGGACAAGACTGTGTAACAGCAGGGCAATGCCTGCACAGCACAATGGGAGAAGTTGTGGGAACAGTAAGTTGAAGAAAGAATGAGAAAGAATCAAATTTGACATGGGAAGCACCAAAACCCAAAGCAGTTCTCATGTTCTCGTGGTTTCCACAGATTAGCCCTGCAACAACCTAGAGTTGGCACATTTACATTGCTTTTCTTTTTTTTTAAAAAAAAAAAGACTTCTCACTCCTACCAGCAAATGAGAGCCAGCAAATCACAAAACATGAGAGCTAGAGTTACAAGTCACAAAAATAAGGTTGCAATTGGACAAGTGAATATGGACAAATACACCTCATACTCCCAAGAATTAAGTCAAAAAAAAGCAGAAGGCTAAGAATTTTGTTTGGGCATTTTTATTTTATGGAAGGCTCTTCCTGTGCATCAGGGCACTGTTCTTGCTCTGAGCAAACACCATTACCTCTTCTCTCCTCCCACTTGCTGTCTTACCCATTTTACCTTTTTGATTTCCCAGAAATATTTATTAATAGGAAACAACAGAAACTGCCATACAGAATCAGGGTACTATAACCCTTGTTATCAGATTTGTGACATTCTTTCAAAGCATCTAATTTGGACCAAAGTTCAACCTTGTCTGTTGCTGGCAGGCATGCACCAATCTAGCAACTGTCCTCATGACCATTAATTCAAATTTGCAGGTTTACCAGAATGGGAGATTCCTTCTCTCCTTGATGGTATGACTCTTTGGTGCCTCAGCCTTCTTCCTCGGGGAACCACTGGAGCATCTCTTTGCCTATATGTGTTTTTATGCCATCCCTCACCCCCTCCCAGGTCGCTTCAGAAGCCTTGAGTTCATTTCAGCTGAATTTGTCAGAAAGACAGAGATCTCATGAACTTCTCATCCCACAACAAGCAGGCATCCGGGGAGAGGAAAGCTATGGTGTGATCTCCACTCCTGCTGCACTGCCACCAACCCCAGGCCTGGGCAACATGAAGGCTAAGCCACAGAATCTGCTCCCAGGGGCAGGGAACCAGGCATAAGCAATGCACCTGCTTAGAACTATTTGCTAATCTTCCGTGTCACAACTCCTCTGGCCAAATAGGTTTTGGAAACTTCCCAATGATATTGTATGTCAGTGAGCTCTGCAGACTAATTAGAGGCTGCAGAAAAGCTTTTCCTTCGGGGTGCCTTCAGTTCCACTGACGATCCCCCCCTTTCTTTGCGACCCAGAAGGAATTATATACAGTACATCTCAGACAGTAATTACTATCATCTTCTCCTCTTAATTGATCTGGCTCCAGTGAGCAATATGAAATTAAAATAATTAGCAGATATGCCCAGTGCTTCTAAAGTCCCACCTACGCTTTGTAGTCTATTTACACTAGAATCACCTGGGCCCATTGCCTCAATGGCAGTGCTGTACTGCTCTGGCTCACCGAGTCATTTCACCAGCCAAGCCTGAAGACATTTCCCAACCCATAGGCAAAGCCCAGCCATAGCAGTTGCAGGCAATCACCTGAGCCCGGGTAAAACAGCCCTTTCTCAAACTCATTTGGAAAAATCTGAAGCTCATTGCTTTCCTGTCCCCTGGAGAGACAGAGGATTATGAGCAGGTCTTCACGCTGCCAACATTTATACGTTTGCTCCCCTTTCACTGGAGATAGAGAAACACATGCATGAAGTTGGGAAGAGAGGCTAAGATCTTGGAATAAAAATAGCATATTTAAGGGATTAATTTCATTTTTGTTCCTAGTGATTTCTGCCTTGCATTAATTAATGCTCCATCTTGACTGCTGAGCATGGACAGATTTATTTTTTTTCTAATAGGAAGAGAGAGCTTTGAGCACCATGTGGTTTTTCCCAAGCACTTGTTCCTCCAGTAGCTAAATGTGGAGATACCACTTAAAGCAAATCATGCCCTCTCTCTGCCCCTACCAAATAGAAACTGATTTTTTTATTGTGTTTTTTTTTTTTCTTCTGTGCACACTCTGTATCCATCACCCCCCTTTCAAGAAACAGGGAAAATCCAGACCCCAGCAAAGTTCAGTCTTTGTCCCCTCACACTCTATAAATTTAGTCAACAATATTAATCCACGCTGAACAATTCTGCACAGTACAACAACAAGCTGGTTACACAGACAGGGATGCATTTGGAATTTAAATTAGTTCCTGTTATTCTTGTTCTCTTGAAGCCTGCACAGTGCTGAAGCAGCCTGTCTAATATCTCTTAAAAAGTGAAAAAAAATCAATTTAAAATATATTTTAACTATTCTGCTAGTACTATTGTCTGCATTCCTGAAGGAGAGACAGTTTCTTGATTCCCCCCCTTCCACAATTAAAGGCAGTCAAAGACACATGTTACCCTGGTTGTCTTGACAATGCTTTGTGATTAAGTAATGACTCAAATACCTTCAGCTTACAGTACATTTAGAAATATAATGAAAACAAAGAATAATTCAGTATTCTGCAAATTTGTCCTCTCTTCATTCCTTCTACTTCAAAACTCTTTTATTAACTTAGTTTATTATTTCTATGCAATACTTCTAATGAGGTCAGTTCATATACTCATTGTGCTAGGAGCTGTACAAACACAACAAAAATAATGACGGAGTGTGCTAGTTATTTAAAATGCATTCACACAAATGTACACTCCCATCCTGAACTTGAAAGAGAGTCTAATGGTTGTGCTAATGTCTACCAGGAAAAGGGTGAATTATTTGGGCACACTTCTTTAAGTTGGATAAGGTCCTATGTAATTCCTCCTGCAGAACATTCACTGAATTAAAATACATTATTTCCTCAGTTCCTTTCCTGCAGCACATCAAGGGATTATTCCAAAGTAACCCCTTGGCAACCTTTCAAGGTAGGCTCCATTTGTGTCTTCTTAAGCAGCATCAGGTTGAGTAAGTTAATGTGGACCAGACACTACTTCTGCCTTCAAAGCACACCTACTAAAGTGCTTATTAGGGAACTTTCTGATCCATCTCCAATAATCTCTATTCTTTGCTCTATTCTATTGCTTAGTGTAACTGAAAGTACCAGGAAAGCCTTTTCCTTGATCCATGTGAACTGGACACATGAACAAATACATCACTGGACAAGCAAAGGTGTCAGCACATCCCTCCTTTCACTGGATCCATAACAGAAATGAAAACAAAGATTGAAATAAATGTTTTGAATCTGGATTACATGAACTAATACAAAGAGATCTCCAGAAAAAGATAAACTCAATTGTTATAATCCCTCACCTTAGACAAAACTTCAATTAAACTCTGGCCCTACAGCACTTTCCTCAAAAAACAAAAGACCTAATCTAATGTAGAGTGAACGTTTTCACAGTAAAAGCTGAATCTTATTTGAGCGCTGAATTGACCGTGACAAAGGAATGCCTTTGTTTTCAAAGTTCTAAATATTAAATGGTATTTTCTCTGAAATCTCAGCTTGGGAAAAAATCTCCTGCTCTCATTTGAGCTAAAAATTTTCTTGGTCTTTTCTCCTGGGCTCTGAGAGCTTCTTTACACATTTCATTGTGAAGAAGGATGGAAGAATTATGGTAATTCAATGTTTATTCTTCTTTGTGAACTACTCTCAGCTCTCCCATATAAATAACTAAATGCACTTATTAGTCCTAACATACAGACAAATACATTCTATTCAAGATTGTCTCAGTGTGAGATCTGCACAAAAAAAACCCCAAAACAACAACAACAAAAAAACCCAAACAACCTCTGCCTCTTGCCCATATTTTTCCAAAGGGTTTGATATTTGTCTCTAGTTTTTTCTTACCTTCTGTTGTGACGGCAGCATCCCTCCAGGTATCCAGAACAGAGAAGGACCCTGGTCTTACTGAGGCAGCAATTTTCTTGTGACCAGCTTACCCAGTTAGATTTATTTCAAGAGCACATGTCTACCAGCAGACGGGATCTATGTAGCAGGCTTTACTGGGCTGGGGCTGATGCCAAGAGAACAAAGAGCAGTGCCAGGAGCACCGCTGCCATCAAGTACTGCTGGGGACTCGCCTGGGACAAACATCACCAAGTGCAAGGACCTTGACACTGGGATGCTGACTCCACTCAAACAGACGTCCCATGGCCATACCTGTACCAGCAGCAAGGGCGCTGCATATTGCATCTGTTTTGTACATCACCCTTTTTAAGCTGAACTGAAAATTTCAGGAAAGACTGTGTTTTCTCGAGGAAACTTCCTACCTCCAAAGTATCTGTTAAAGAAACTCAAACTACATTTTTTCCTCCAAGCCTGAAATTCCCACACACTTCTGGCCAAGGTACTTCTAAAGGAGCATAATACACACAAGTTCCTCATAAAGTTGAGGAAGAGAAAAGTGACATTTCAAATTGTAGTCAGATTGGACTTCCCAGTGGAAATAACTCTCATGTCTCACTAATGAGGCAGAGAGCTGAGAAACAACTATGTTCCTCACTCAAGTGAAAGAGAATGTAAATGTGAAGTACAGCATTTGCCTTGGCATTAGCTCTAGAGAACCCAGCAAAGAGGAGCAGAGGTCAAGTCAAACTGAATTTCAGCACTGGCTCTAAATCATAGAATGATTTGGATTGGAAGGGACCTGTAAGATCATACAGTTCCAACGCTCCTGTTGTAGGCAGGGATGCGTTCTTCCAGACCAGGTTGCTCAAAGCCTTTTGCCTCGAGGGAACCTCATCTGTGCTGCTATTTTGCTATGAGTAAAATGATGGCAGTGTTAATTAGCTACCCGAGACCACTATGCTAAGGTACACATTTTTATCTCCAGAGTATGGCACTTCTCTCTAGAACTACAGAAGCAGAAATGTTTGAGTTTCTATAGTCTCTCCAAAGTGCAGCTGTATTTATCAGTACTCTGAGCACAAATTGGCAAGCTTAGTTCTTTATTCTCCTATTGATTTCAGTAGGACTTCTGAGAACACAGTGTCTTCAGGAGCAGTTTACATACATAGGTCTTGGAGTAGTGCATCACCAGTGAATAGAAATAAACACATAGTAGAAAAAAAAAAAGCTGCAAAGCACACTGGGGATATTCTTTATCAGAATTGAAAATTCACAGTCTCAAAAGAAGAAAAAGGGGAAAAAAAGTGAATTTTTTTTTCTGTGAAGTATGGAGATTAGCAGGCATTAAACATAAATACATAATATTATACATGTATCTTTATAAACACATAATTTTCTGTCTTTTAAAAACCATTTTCGATGGTAAAGAAGACTACACAAATGACTTGTTGATTGCACTGTGAGTCTAAGAACACTTTAATTATTGCTGCCATCCACTCATGATTTTAGAAGCTAAGTTACTGTTAAAAAAAAAAAAAAAAAAAAAGTCAAAACCTGACACTAATTATTGGATCTTTTACTTTTTTTCCTCTCAACACAACAATTGTTTGTATGCATTAATATTTCTTTTCTATTTGCTTTTCAATAGTTCTAGAAACTAATGTAAATATTGACAGTGCAAACTCTAAGAATAGAAGTCATTTTTCAGCAAAGAACGTGAACACAAGTTTAAGGAATCAGAAATGCCAAAACCTTGCTGTATTTTAAACACTGGAAGTGAGGAGGCTGGGGAAGGACCCTGTGCCTGCTCCACTGCAGATGAGCCAGGGATCTGCTTGCTTGCCCACAGCTGACAGTTAGGCAGCAGAAGAAAGCAGGAAACTCCACCTCTCTGCAATACACTCTTTGGTCACCTATTTATATACGTCCCTCCTGGCCCAATGGATTTGACCAACAGATCAAGTCATGGCAATTGTGGGCTGTGGGGTTGGAAAAACCCATAAGTTAACAAGGAGAAATCCCCTCATATGGACTTCAGACTTTTGGAACATTGGAGCACATGGGCATATTTGGAGGCCAAGGCTCCATTCATCGTTAGTGGAGATGCAGAGATAACGATGAATACTTACTGTTCATCAGGCAAGGATTAATTTAATATATGCCAGATGAGCGCAGTAAGGAATATGCACTTTACTTCATTAATCAATGAAATGATCATTTTCTTCCTTATGAATCACTTCTCAATGGAAATCTTGCACAAAGAGATGTGGCAATATTTTTCCCACTCATGTTAAAGAGAATAAGCTCCAAATTCTCCTTTTGGAGAATGCTCTTTTGGAGACTCATGACTATGCAATAAAATCTTTTCAGAAGGACATCATTCCACAGAGCGGTGAATTTGTGTTGATGCTCAGAAGATGCAAGAGAAAACTCCCATAGCTGGGCTTCTGCCTACTGAAGTTAAATGCTCAATCCCTTTAACAACAGCAGTTCCTCAAGCGTTTCATTGAGGCTGGATCGCTGCAAGGGTGAATGCCATGAACTCCAAGTCTTCATGCTGATCAAAACATAACTTGTGCAGAATGGGCTGGATGAACCTCAAGCACACAGCTGTTCATTTTACAGTTTTATTTTTTACATTCTGAAAGTTTATGTGATCTAATTAGCCATTTTATTTCACAAAAATACATTTTGGCACTGTTGGAGTTGGAGCAGCTCTAATGCAGGGGGTTTGTCTTCAAGGGAAGCAGACGAGAGCATGGAAAATAAGCATTATGTTTCTGATTGGAGACATTATGATGGTGAAGCAACGCTTCACTTGCATGGAGATTGCTTCACTAATTTTAAGCTTTTAAATACTATGCATTTGCTCAAATATAGCTAAGGAAAAAACAATGATGATGCACACCAGAACCATCTAAATATTATTCAGTCTTAATGAAAAGGCTGAGAATGTCAGAGGCAGGTCAAGGCCTGTGTGCTTGCCTCAGGTTACCGGCAGGGCTGATCCCAGCCACATCACAAGCACATGGGAAGGTACCACAGAGCTGCCCACTGCCCTACAGCAGCTCCTCAGCCTCTGATTTTATCTGGTTACTGGAGAATGTGGATTATGTGACTGCTCATTTCCAAGCTCAGCTCAGTTACAGGGGTTATCTGCCGTGTGGGTTTTACCAGAGAAAACACAGCAATTAAGTTCCTGTATCAGTAGCTGTGGCAGCACAGGCACCCCAGGGAAGACATTCTGGCTGTGAATATATCCGAGCTATCTGGATAAACAAAAACATACAGTCTCCAGAGCCAAATGTCAACCAGCCACTTTCAGAAAACACCAAGATAAAATATCTACCTGTGCTTGGAGAGCTGACATAACCTCCACACTACTTGACCCTGCCCAGCACTTCAGCAGGACCCTAAAGGCACACTCGCTTTAGAAAAAAACTTTTGTCTTAGCCAGCAGATAGAAACCTGTGCTTCCTCCCACACCCTATAGTTATGTCTTGGAGAACAGCCATACAAATTAAAATGCTTCAACTGAGACATTGGAAAGAGATGTGGAAAACAGGACAGAGTCATGTTAATATTTTATTTGCTGTTTTCATACCACCGTTTGTGACAGAATCAAAATACTAAAAAATAACTTTATCACAGAGCAGCTACACGCTTGAAACACACCTATAATCTGAAGTCCTAGATTTATCATGTGCAGGGAAGGAGTGAATCTTCTCAGTTCTCCTCTTTCAACACCACATCTGGATAACAACAGCACAGGCATCCCCTGGCTGTGGAGTCCCAACAAAAACACAGAATGAGCAGCACTCACTGCTATAACTTCATGGCACTGAAATCATAATTAGAGTGACCAGAAGCAAATCATTGCACTACAGAACATCTTGTGAAAGATACAGCAATCAGCACCTTGTTTAAAGCACTTGTGAATGCAAACATGTCTCATCCATATGCTCAGTAAGAAAACCTCATCCTTGCTCTCATCCAAGTCACAGGAAATGTCATCTAGCTCTGATTGACTGTGATTCATACAAAAATAAAAAATGTATTTTACTTTCAGCTGCAATGTTGTGGTATCCTAAGTTGGATCAAGCCTACTACTGTACTACTGTACTACTGTAACTGTATTCTACAGTTACCCATATATGATGAAAAACAGCCCTTAGAATGCAATTAGCTGATCATGATGCCATTTTACAGAAAGAAAAAAAAAAAAAAAAAAAAAAAAAAAGTGGCACAGATGATAAATGATAGAGCTGTCAGAAAAATAAAACTTATCCACTCGAAGACAAGGAAAGGGATCTGCTCTTTTGCTATCATTTGATAGCTTTCAGAAGATGCTTGCCAAAGTTGTGTCACTGTGCTGGCCCCTAAGAGTCAGATTCCTTGCGGACACACTAAATACACATTTATTAAATGCATTCTCTGCTATGACCAAAACATTAAATACATTTCTCATCACTAATTTACATATTAACCATTTATTCAAGAGTTCCTGAAAAAAGCATAATGGCACATGAATACTTGTGTTTAGCAGTGTCTATGCGATGTCTGTGCTGTCTCTGCATTTATTATGATACCCAGGGATGTGTTAAAATGCTTTTGACACTAAAAAAAATTCTCCAGGCCAAGGAGGTTGTAACTCACAGCACCCTCAAACCCCACGTGTTGATCACACTTTACAGGGTTAACCATCAATTCTTATTTTCTTGCCCCCCTTTCAAGCTAAGATTTTCAACAAAACTTTGAGAAAGACAATGCAAGTGAGCATTTTTTAAGATGTCAGCGATACTTTAAATATTGAACAAGCAAAAACATCTTGAGTTAAATTTATGCTGGGCCAGTGAATTTTTTATTGGAATCTCTGTGTTATTTGATGTACACTGTAAGTGGTGACGGGTTACCTCATACTCCTCTCATGACTGACTGTTGGGAAATGGTTGCAGAATGGGGCCAGTTTACCAGTAGAAATGGGACATTATACACACAATTAATAGCATGGGGTGATGTGCCAGAAGCTCGACTGTCAGTTCCCGCCCATACCAATTCTAGCTATTAATTGGACTCTTCAACTGGTAAGGACACTTTTAACAGTAAGTCTCATACAAATTCCTTATGCACCAGTACATATTTAAATGGAAGGATGCAGCAATGTGCACCCAATCCTATAAAAACAACACCAGTGACACTGCATGAAGATCTACTGTGTAATTTAGGATAGGTGCTTAATCACCTGCTTTGATTTACAAAGCTTTTCTGCTCTCCAAACATGTAGTGATACATAACACAATTTTCAGTCCAGTTTTAGAAACCTTGATCATTTACCCCATTAAATCAGAAGTAGAAACACAGGCTGCTAGTGGGAACATGCTCTGCTTCTTATATGCAATTCTGTGACAGCAAAACACACCATAAAAATGCATTTGCTGTTTCAGCTGACGTATAACACAATATTCCAAAAGAAAATATTAGCCTTGCCACTGCTACAGCTAGTGATATGTCCTCTCGAATTTAGTACACACGATAGGCTGGAGGATAGAAACATCCCAAAGATAGCAGAGGAATTTATAAGTCAATGATCTGCGTATGAGGAATGCAGACTGCTGATGCAAGCTGCACTCTTACTGATAAAAAAAATGGATTTCCCATAGCATTGCCGATAGCGCTGGGAACTAATTGGCCTGAGTTTACTCCTGCTGACTGTCCTGTGTTCATTTGGGCTTGCTCCGGAGGACCCAATCAATCACAAGCTCAAGCTGCAGCTGACCTGTAGGCAGCCACAATTAAAACATAGTTCCTACTTACTGAAAGGTAGAAAGTGAATTTAACCCAATCTAAGCCAAGGAGAGAGGGCTTGAAACCACCTGCAATCCCTAAGACATATCATTTCAGACAAGCCTCTTACTCTTAAGGGAAGCTTTCATTGTCCATGACCCTTCGAAAAGCAAACAGAGCACATTAGCAGACAGTTGCTCTCCAGGATGCAGGTGAATGAGACAGGATCCTTCCAGCTCCATTCCCTGAGGATCAGGTCCACGGTTCTCAAGGAACTTGCTGACTCGCTTTAATGAATGTTCTGTCTAAAACTAATTGCGTGCTTGCACATTTTTGGGCACTTGACAATTTATTTTGGCTACGTGCTACGGAAAGGCTACCCACAAGAAAAATGCTCTTGGAATAAGCCATGGGCTGTGATCTTAGAAACAGGTCCTGCACATCCTTAGAAATACAGGCACAGGAGCACATGGACTGTGAATCTCTTGCTACGCAGGTGTTTCTTGGAAAGACAATTTTACAGAGGTTTGTAAAGATGGAGAAGAAGCAATCCTAACAATTTGAACAGCACCTCATCTAGGACATAAGTTTACGGCTACTGCAGAGTTTTCACATCTCTGCTTCCAAGAGCTTCTTATGGGATAGGATGACTATGGCTATACAATCATACCATGCCTTGCTACAGGGTGAGCCTGCTGTGGTCTTGCATCTCATTCTTTTCCTGGCAAGAAATGAGCATTTGCTTATCTCACTGAGGCACAATTTAAAACTTGCCCTTTTCATATGATGCAATTTCATTTTTAGGAATTTACCACGGAATTAAATTTGGCTCAGTGGTTTTTGAATGTACAGTACACACATGAAGCAGAAACCGAACTGCTGTAGCATCACTGCTGCCTCTAGACAAAAGCTGTGCTGGAAAATGCAGGTCATAGGGAAGTCAGAAACAGTTTCATGGAAAAGGATGCCATTAACAAACAAACAAAAAAATTTTATAGTGGATTATGACTGCTAGCTCTGTATTTTTGGAGGCCTCATTTTGAAAATTCATGTATATTTAACAAATGATTTTAAATGGGTGCTGAATTTCAAAACTCTGACTGCTATCTATTCAGCCAAGGACCCCCAAAATCTCCTACTCTCTAACATGCTTTTCAGACCGTGCAGTTTTATCGCTCACAGAGTAGCATTGCTTTCTCAAAAGCAATAAGTTATGGGATGGGCAATTTGTATTTCAAGCTGATTACATTATCGGCCAACATTAAATCTCTGCATATTCTTGCCTGAACCCTCTGCTCAACATATATGAAAGCAACACACATCTGGTCAGCATAAAGGACACAGCCCTGCAATCAGGAACAAATTGAAAAGTCCCTCTTGGAAGCAGGAGGAATTAGCTTTGGGTGACTGAGCTTAGCACATTTCTGTTAAATAAACAACTGATCACGGAAAGTATTCAAATCAGATTTAGAGAAATGGAAATGGGTATTTCATGGTTAAAGATGAAAGATGCTAAAAGGTATGGATATACCAGACTCGACTCTAGCTAAGGTCATGCATTTTTTCAGTACTGAAGTCTCTCTTCCTTTGGAACTGTCAGAATAAGATTGTTTCCTGTAAACTGTAAAAATGATGGGTTTTCTTTGTTTTGCTTTGTTTTGTTTTTCCATTTTTTAGCATCCTGGGCATGTCCACTTTTTAGATCACTTTTAGAAGTACCCAGCATTTCCCACTTACAAGAGTACAAGAAGGAAGTAATTAGTGTCTAGATAAAACAGAGCAAGATGACAGCAATTCAATTGTTGCCTAAATCATAAGTTTTTCAATTCAATTAAACATTCATTCTCTAGTTTTGGTGACAGTTTCTGCTGGGGAGAGAGCTGTGGGTAATTGGAAAATGACTACAAACAAAACACTTATTGAAAGCAGAACTCTTTTACAGTCAAGTTTCTGGGATCTGCTACTTTTTCTGCAAAGTTAACATCTCAATTGAAAAAAAATGTGGAACAAACACTGAAAGAGACAAACCATTTCCATTTTTCAGTGTTGTATTTCAATCGTGATCCGGAATACAGGGAATAAACTTCATTTAGAGTCTAGCTCCTTTGGGAAAAAAGAGGTGGCACTGTCCTGGTCAATATCTTTGGCTCTTTCCAACTAGAGGATTTTAAGTAGCACTTGCCCAGAAAAAGCTTATTGATACTGTCACATCAAATCTCAGAGTAAAGTGATGCAAAATGTCTCACACTAAAAATAATGTGTTGGAAATGGGTCTGACTGAAATATTTACACTGACTACAAACCACAGTTCATTACTTCCTACAGTTTTCAGCTCTTTAAGCCCAATTCTTGAGAATACTCAACACAAGGAAGAGTTAAATTCTGATGAATTTTTGGAGAAATCCAGACAGAACCGTGTATTTATGGCACTGGTAATGACATTATTTAGAGTAGTTATCATTTTTGTGTAAAGCAGATAAAATGCTTGCTTTTGACTTTAACACTCCGGTGTTTATGTTTTAGTACAAGTTGTGATGATGCTTACAGAGTGCTCACAGTGGGAAAAGGAAGGAAGAGCACGAGTGCTGAGCAACTTAGGTTGGAGGGGCTCTGGGAGGTCACTCTCTGGATAAATCAGGGAGACATAAGTGAGGGAAAAAAATGAGAAGATAGCTTTTAAGTTTTAAGTAACTAGAAAGATATATAGAGAAAGGGAGAAGATGGTTGACTGAGAGGCAGAGAACGGTTTTAAAGCTTTACCAGGTAAGGAATTAGCTGAAAGAATGCAAAGATGACGAGGAATGTAGTTCTCACCAGCTGTACATGGAAAGTTGGCACACAGAACAAACTGGCTGTGGGGGCATTACTACACAGACAGAAATGTTATGAGAAGTTTACTATTTTAATGGAAAAATGTACTTCTGCGATGGGCTAAGCCACACTAATGGGAAAGCACCTCCCCTGTAAGAGATGTGTGCAATTCACTGAAATAAATACAGCCAGAGTCAATCTCATCCAAGTAGCTGTCATCTTTTTAGTAAATAATTAACACTAGCTGGAATATCTCAGAGCATCACTCTGGGAAGTAGCTGGTGTCTGGGCTGTTTTTGGAGATAAGCAATGACACCCTCAGCCCATCGCAGCAAGGACACAATGCCTGTTTCAAGTTATTTGCTTGTCCACATGGCACATGTACATCCTTCAAGGAATGGCTCTGATCCACCTGGCACCCAGGAACGTAGGAAACAGTGTCATAACATTTTTGAGTTTAAAGTGCAGGCACAATGTGCCAAACGGAGGTAACAGATGGGGATCCAAACATTGCTAAGTGCTACCTAGCAATGTAACATATGCAGTGCCTGGAAATCACAACAGCATCTAATGGATGACAAAGACTTGCACCAATATTCAGATTGCATGCTTAATTGTGACAAAACTGTGCATCAGCAAGGAACAATAGCAATAAGGATAAGAAAGAAAACAGTGCTGGGAGGAGAAGAGCAAGCCACCCAGTTGTCTCTCAGTGACAGAAGACTCCTTGCAGTCCTTGTCTTTTCCCCTTTCTGCTCCAACAGTTTTGGCAGGCAGATAGAGACAACCTGTGAGATAGAGCTGAGTTGAGAGGAGTTGGAAGAGTAAGCTTGTATCCAAGAATATAAGATAAAAAGTAAAGTAGACTTGCAGAATATATCCATCTCCTTGGAAGTTAAATATGTACTGTACAATTTGAGGTTAATGAGTTGGATTTATTTTTTACTTATTAAGTATACACTGATTATTATTATGAAGAGAAAAATCACTGCAGAGTGCTGAACGCCGAGCTTGAAAATTCTTGTCTTCGGTAAGAAGGCAAAAACACTTTTTACTGATGCAACTTTCCTTCTAAACTCATGTAATTTAATCAGAGATGTTCACAGCTAGAATTGCTGCATGCTGGAAATCCTTCTTAGCAATATAGAAGCTACTACTTTCCCACTCCACAGATAATTTTCTCATTAAATTATATACTACAGTTAGAAAAAAAGCTCTGTTATATTTACAAGTATACAGTACAACCAGTGATTGTAAAAATATGCATAATGCATAGCTAGCTTCCCCAAGTAATTAATGTGATTATGCATGCAAAGCAGGTAACTGCAATAACTGGGTTGCTATGCGAGCTGTGCAAGTGCATGCACAATTCTGCACACCTCATATTTTGGGAGGTTTGCCCACTTGGGGAGATTCTGAAGTTCTGTTTTGTGATCATAGCCTCAAAAATAAAAATAAGATTATTTCCTTTGCCATAAACTGACCTAAGCACCAGTGCTATTTCCCCAATATAGTTAAACGTTAAAAGCGTTTAATTAAAGACTATAAATCAGAGTGAATCACTTCTGACCAAAGCAGGCTTACAATACAGGATGCATTTATCGTAGAAAACCTACATGAGAACAAAGTCATTACAATGCCATTCACAACTATTAATTGGTACACTGGAGCATTCCTCTGATTGCTTTGTCAAACCTGCAACGTTACCACTTTCCTTCTGAAAACACATCCAGACTCTTCAGTTTTCAATTCAAGCGCTGGAGACAACAAATGATGGCCTCTGCTTTCCCACAGTCCCACCCAGAAGCAAACAATTCTTCTGGAATGCCTGTAGCATACCTGGTTTCTGAAATTAATTCTTGTCTGTATTGTATTTCCTTCCATCTCAAGCTGTTAGATGGGGATTTTTATTTGTCTATGCAATTATGTTGGAGATAGGAATTACTACGGATTCCCTCGACAGGGCTGTGCTATTACAGAGCAAAGGAGCTCTTGTGGACCAAAGCTGGGATACAGTGCTGCAGGTATGTCTGCTACAGGGCACTGTGATACACATCACTCAATTCTTTCTTTTCCCCCCTGTGCTCTGCCTGTTGTCATGCATCCTCTTAGCAGCGGTGGGTATCCATACATCACTGGCATAATAATGCATTATGGATTATGCACAAAGAAAGATAGAGGAGTGTAAATGCAATCAGATTTACCAATAAACTCAAGGATTCTGCATAAATCTCAACTACAATAGAAATTATAACCAGACAGGTTACTCGGATTTGAAAGACAAGATTCAGATTCAATTCAACCATGTTTCCAAAGCTTTTGTTACCACCTTCTACAAACATTCAAGCATTCAGATTTTGCAGCAAACATCAAAGAATAAGATTTTGAAAACAGAAACAGATATTGAGCTTGTAAATAATTTCCAACTGCACATTCAATTCTAAATTTCAGTTTATACTGTGCTGAGTCAAATACAGAAAAGGAAACTAAAGCATGGGATAATACAGAAATCCAATAACACAAAATTGGCAATAACTGCAATCCAAAAAGAAAGCAGAAGCTCAGAACGATGCTTCAAAGACCTTTACAAATTAATACAAATATGGAATCACTCTAAGGATTTCTTGCTCAAACCTTTAATAAAGAATTCCTCAAAGGAAAATATCTGAATTATTTACTCAGCACTGATCAAATGAATTGACAGTGAAGTAATGAAAGTGAGGATTCAGGAATACTTCTTTAAAACCTGAGCTCAATAGTAAAATATTGGAAAGTATTAGTAATTAATATCTTCGTAACTGTTAAGTATGCATAAGCAAGCATGCCAGCTCCGTCCGTCCCTGCAAGCACAATATGGGTTTACATCTGGTCTCAAGAAGCAATGGCAGATCCCAAGCAGTTTGGCTGCTCAGTGCAGATAAGCGCCCAGAAGTGTGGGTTCTCATCCAAAGCTTACTCAACCTACCTGAACCTTTTGGGCCAGCAAAACAGAGCTGGCAGCCTCATCACCACAGGCGTTTGCCTAACATTTCTGGCACTTGCTGCTTCTAGTTGGGCTAGAGATACTGCAGGAATCATGCCTCTCTTTTGACATCTCACATTGTTGTAGTGGCAGGAGGCTGGAAGTGTAGGGATGCACAACACGGAAAATGAAAGAGAGAAACATTTAAAGACTTTGAGACAGAGTTTGGAGCAGATGACTGGCAGCTAGGAGCTGCCGTCTGCACTTTGTCAACCAGTCATGGCACTGCAGTCACATAACCAGGTATTTATTTATTTTAGCCCTTCTAATCTTCAGGAGATAATCACACAAACAAACTGCTCCACACTGTGAAAACTGAGGGCCAAAGTGTGCCTTTCAGTCCAGGTTTCGGTGTGCACACTTCTGTGCTCAAACTGGAGTGAGCCAGGCATTGAACTGGTAAGAAACGCATCTGCCTGTAACATGGAGAGTTGACCTTTTCAGCAAAGCATCTCTGAAAAATAACAGCTCCTGATGTAAGACCAGTGTTCGTCTCAATATTGCCTGTGATTATACTGGTGCATCACCCAGCATTTGCAAAGCACCTGTTTACTGACCACAGAGTAAATAAAGAGAACTGCTCCTTGGCTAGGCTGTGATTTGACATTAGTAGCATGATGCAGTGAAGGCTTTCAAATAGCATGCGAACAACAAGAGCCATTTCACACCCATGGATTTTTCAGGTCATGCCTGAATGAGAAAGTATTCCTGTATGACCAGGGAGGTGATCCTGGGAGGATTGGAGGAATCACCTGAGAAGCTGAAGTAACAGTTAAAACTAAATCAATATTAAAAAAATATAAAATAAGTCAATGATTTGATGTTGCTGTGGGGATGACAGATTTTCCCCTGGAGATGGAAGACAAGATTTTCTGGCTGGGAGAGCCCTAACGCAAGCAGCATGCATGACCAAACCCATCGGCGGGGCATGACGGCCAGGAGCTCGCAAGCTCTGATCGGAGATCTGTCACCATCCGCTGCACAGCCTTGGGCAAGTTACTTAACCTCCTTGTGTCTCAGTTTCACCATCTGTAGGACTGGGCTAGCACTCATTTGGCCAGCAGATCGGGGCATTCAGATGCTTAATTAAGGATAGCTGGAGTGATTAAGTGCCAGCTGCTCAGGCTGTGGCTGTGAGACTCGCTGCCCAGTGTGAAGGCCCAGCACCAGGCGCTCCAGCCAGGCATGGTGCCTGTGGAGGAGGCCATGCAGGATACTGCAATACGTAGGTTGACATCTCTCAGCTCCTGCATGCTGGCCTGGCAGCAGCCTCTCACCACTGGCAGATCCTGGCCCGCTGGGGCTGGGAGCAGAGCCACACTATGTCTCTGGGCACTGCCACAATAGAAACGAGCAGCTGACCCTGCCATGGAAAGCCAGGGCCAGCCACATCGCGCTACGCATGGTGATGGAGAGGAAAGGCCATATCAGCCCCAAGTCCAGGAGAGGTCTGACTGCAGTCTTGTTCCATCAGTAATCACTGCATTACTGAATATTGAAAACCAGGAGACATACTAAAATAGTGTAGTTATAAAAACATGAGCTAGTTTCACCTCAAAGACTAGAATTAGATAGCAGGAAAGAAGTTCCTTTATCAATACATCATTTATTTTTTCAACTTCCTTGCAGTATTTCAATCCCTTCCTTGACCTGTTCATTGTGAACGTGATCAGAAATACACACTTACTCAGGTAAGCTCTATAAGAGCTCTACAAAAACCAGAGTGAGTGCTTTGATTTAGAAAGACTCCAGCACACTTGACCACCACTCCCAATACATCCAGCCTAAGAATACTCACGTATTTCAGTCTTCTGCATCATCAATACCAAAGTCAGACAATAGTGTGCCACAAGCACAGTGACAGCACTGCACTTTTGGACATCTGCTTGGGGTTCTGAGGAAGGTGGAGTAGGGTCTCTTTAGTCAACTCTCACCCCCAGGTGATCCACTTCTACTTGGGAGATGACCCACCCTAGGGCAGAACTCGCCTTGTGAGTAAGAACAAATTCTGCATAGAGTGCCAGACTAATCATATCTTCCCACACGTTGCCAAATACCCCACTGCTGACTCCAAACTCCAGCAGGAGACAGCCAAAGTTTTTGCAGAGAAACCATCAGCAAAGGATTGCAGTATTTGCCTCCCAGCTCTTGCAAACAACTATATTTCTTTCTCTGTCCTGTGACCAAAGTGTTGAAATAGCATTTAAACTCAATGAGGGTGTCTACGATACAGATCTCTGTTTTAACATGCTGACATTTGTGGTATCGCAGATTTAATATGGAAATGACTGAACAAATGTTAAGGAAATAGCGTACACCAGCCAATGCTGAGTGACAAAGGATTCATATTTCAGGTGTTTGGCTTCCATGAGGCCAAAGTCTGTTTTCTGCTTGACGATAACCAGAGAAGTCTCTGTGCTTTGCAATCATGGCAATTCAAGGAGCTGGACAAGTCAAATATAAGTCTCTCCTCCATATGCAGTGATTTCCAATGACCAGGCATCTTTGTGTGTTTGCACCACAGCTTAGTGATCATGACACTTTTCACTCTGGCAAACTGACTCAGGACTTGCAGTGATGTGCCTCAGCTCTCAGTCTGGTCCAAGCAATGCAAGGAAACATACCAACTGGTTCTAAAACACCACATCACGTAGCAACTCCTTCTTACAGAGTGATGCATAACACTGGATTACAGGAGACTGTTTGCATTAGGAAGCATAATTCACTTCAACAAAAGGTGGCAAAATTGAGCCCAGATTGATGAGGAAGATTTACCTTCAAATTGACAACATCTCTGAGCAGCGAGGCGCTGAGGGCAAGCACCATTTGGTTTCCTGCAGCACCACACTAAGTGACAGTGATCAGGATTCCAGTCGACGCTGGAAGCTTTATTTCCCCTTGAATTTCTCCAGGTCAATCCTGACTGTTCAAGAACTGCTCGGCCAGCTTGGGCTGTGTGGAGCAGGTGGCCCCTGTGCAGAGGTGAGTGCTGGTGCCCACAGTCAGCAAGCTGTAGACAAACAGCCAAGGGTGGCTGGGACCAACACCGCCGCTTGCTGACCGCTTTGGGCAGGTGATGCACTGGGCAGCGCAACTGAATGTGTCCAGACCTCTCTGCAGTACAGCCACAGCTTGCATGATATGTAATTTATACACCTGTGATTTTGCTGCCTGGTGCTACAATATCACTTCTGCCTTTGGGTCATTCAGTATAGACTTCTGAGGGAAATGGAGGGCACCCAGAGGTGGCAGAAAAGAATGATTAAAAAAGCAGACTGTCCCGGCTCTGCAAAAGCAGAGCTCCCACAGCTGTGGGTAAGCCAGCTCCTATGTTTCAAACTGCAGACCAAAGTGGCAAGATTTAAAGGGTCAAAAGCCAGTGTTCTTGGACAACAGAAGCTGCTATTTTAGGGCAGGGTATGGTGGCTGTTTCCAGGCTTGTTACTAGATTCTTCCTTCGAACGTACAATGGTAAGTTTTTGCACAGACATAGCACAGAGTTTACATGTACATAAACCGGTAATGAGCCCAATCGTTACAGAGCTGGATTTTCTGGATGCTGCTCACTTTGACTAAAACAAGACAATCAAGTCTTCCTCAGCAATGTGCCTGCGTTGTTTTCAATCTGTTTCAATTCTGTCTTCATTTTGGTGGGGCTTTCTTGTTATGGGAGGACAAAAATTAAAAACTCATGTCATCATAAGTGCCTAGGCCAAAATCAGTTTTTGCTGGTAAAGGCAATGAAAAAAATGAAGCTGAGCTTTGCTCTATCTAGCATGAGAGGCATTTGAAACATCTCTTATATTTCTAAGGTACTGTAAAATCTATTCTAAACATGAGAGCCCACAGTACAGTAGAAGGCATATATACAAATCCCCCACGAAGATGTGCCCTCCAATTTTCTGTCTATATAGAACAGAGGAAAAGAAAGAAAAACAAGAAGATAGAAGCAAGTTGCTGAAGAAAACCAATAAAGCTCTAACAGAGCCCAAACTGCAGTCTCTTGACCCCAGCCTTGGTGTCTTCAAACTCATCTGCATAGTAACAACAAGCAGCTGTTTGTCATCCATTTCAGGAAGTGGAAAAAAAAAAGGAAAATGTATGGAGTTATTTTGCATATTCTAGGAGGGATATATTATTTCCTCCTATTACAGTATCCTATAAAGAATGGGTACGTGTTGCTTAGATACAGTACTACATATGCAGACATCCCAATGGATTTCAATTAAGAATTACACAACTGTAATAAGTTTGGGGACACTTTAAGGTCCTGTTTACTCAATTCCACTTTAATCCACTTTCATATGTGCGTTAATTCGTACGTGCATTTAATTATGCACTTCTGTGACACAGTTTTAAGTCAGACTTCAATCCTGCAAATGTTTACATGCACGGTTACCTTAATGCACACAGAGCCTCACTGCAGATTTATGCATGTCAGATCGGAAAGGATCAGGGTTTCAGTTTCCCAACTTTTAGTGGTTTGCCTCCTTCATTCCTATATTCTTTGATATTCTCTTATTGATTTATTTCTGCGTTCACGCATTTGTTTCCAAACCAATACATCATCTGAATTTAGAAGAGAAAAACTCTTTAGGAATTTAACACAACGAGAAATAAAAGAATGAGACTTACAAAAGAGGAAAATCAGGAAGTTATCCTCATGCCAGAGAAGTACATTTAGAAAAAAAACAAAAAGCAAAGCACATCTAACCTGTCTTGGGGACAGCTTTTTATTTTACGGTCACAGCTTAAAATCTGTTTGGAATTACTGTGACGGTAATATTGCTGCTCAGATATTGTCTCAGCTAAGCAAAAACAGTCAGGAACATTCATCCAAGACAAAAGGAAAAAATAAGGCTATACAATGTAGAAGAATGTATATGTATTATGTATAATATTAATATTATAACTTACATCATTACCACAGTACTGCCTGGTTTAGATTACAAGTCTGAGATAAAAGTTGCTCTTTCTGAGGATGGGACCAACAGAAGAGAGCATCAGCTGATAAACTGTTTCCCCAACAACTCGCAACCGCTGTGCAAAATCCTTGTCTCCTGCAAACAGCCTCCTCTAAACAACATTTAAGACTCCAAATGTTTTCTAATATTTGGCACTGTGCCTTCAAGCAGTTGTACGGTGCAATCCACAGCAATCGGTCAGCAGAATTTCTTGGAAGAAATACAGACTTTAATAGAAAACATGCTGCAGTAGCAGGGGAAGGACCCACCTGGTTTGAAGTTTTAAGAACGAGAACAATTTGCTGGGATATTCTCAATTCAGACTTTGTCTTTACAAGTTTCATCTTCCATGTAATCTTGGTGATATTGAAAACCTTCCACATTCACTTCTTTTCATGTCAGTTATGAAATAACCTTCATCCTCCTCAACACGTGGGCAATGCCTCCTGCACAGTGTTTCCTTCTCTCACAGTCCAGCTGGCTCATTACACGGCAGCAGCTAACGGTGTTTTTTATCCCTGTGATTACCCAGAAACTTGCACTATCTCAGCAACAAATAACTGAAAACCCATCTCAGACCAGAGGGCTGCGGTGGAGTGAAGTTGTTATATTTCATGCAGTGGGCAGCCCAAAGCAGTGATTTAATTTGTACAAGAAGCCCCACATAGCATCTTCCTGTGCACTCAAAAAACTTACTGACATAACCAGCACCAGTAACTGCAGACCAGGTGGTCCAAAGCTGCTCTCACCAGGTCCTACAGCTTCTCCCAGCATTGCCCTGCTGCACTGTGCACAGCATTGACACGGGAGCTGCACTGATGGTTCAGTCTCATCACTGGGCTCTTAAGCCCAGGAAACAGCAATAAACAAATTACTCCTTTCCCAGAACTTCCACCTCTAGCTGGCTGCAGAAATGAAAACTGAATCATTACATATTTCTCTTCCATATGATGAAGGTAAGTTTTTCAAGCAGAAGTACTGCATTATTTGCATGTCAGAGAAGAGGCCTTTTAGTGCACTACTAAATAGCAGCCAGAGCTGCTGATGTATACTACTTGCCTGAACTGCTACTTCAGCTATTTAGTGTTTATACCTTGAACTACATGTAGGTAACTCACTGAAGTCAGATTTGCTTTTGTTTCCTGATCTCAAAAATAGATTTCAAAGTGATCACATTCTCCTGATGCAAATGCTTTTGCATACAGCGTGTTTTCCTTGAGTATTTACAAATGTTTTTCTTATTCATGAGCCACCTAGTAAGCAGGAACTTGTTTGAACAAGTATTCCTGGAAAATGAAAAGTTACAAACATGATGGTTGATTAATCTCTTTTCATATGCAATATTCAAAGAGTTCCTCCTTCAAAGCTGTTTGGAGAACTAATTCATTCCTGTTTGCACTGTGCTGCAAAGGTGCAAGCCCCCATCTAAACGCTCAGTGCTATTACACTGCCAGAGTCTGAGTGTGCATGTGGCCCCTCTTAGAAACAGCCATTCCCGCATTTCTGAGAGAAGGCAAGAGCAGCTGGAGAAAAGCCAGCCAAAAAATCTATACTGTGTACTTTTTCACCCAAATATTGCTTTTAATGTATAATCAATATTTATGGTCTGTTGCTGCAGGGAAGGTGTAAATAGAATCAAGTTTTCATACAATTGTAAGTTGTATGAATCTTTTAAAAACACGATTACAGCGTTCTTCATTCCAAACCAATATTGATTATTCCTTAAGTTACATACAAATTGCTTTTAGACTCAGACATTTCATGTCATATGAATATATTTATTAATGGGAAACATTCCTTCTACCACGCGAACAATGCTTTCCCACTTGCCAGGCTCATTTTGTAAAAAACGGTTATTCCCTTCCTATTTTCATATATTACTTTAAATACTTTTTAGCCCATTTGCCTGTCCTGTTTTACTCATTACCACTGTTCTGTGCAGAACCTTATAAGAGAAAAATATTTTGGGACATCCATGTCTACGCCTTGACCAAAAGGCCATTGTTTTCATTGATGCTGCTTCCCCTCTTTAAAGACACCAAGACCAAACATGCTCAGCAAGAGGCAGAATTCAAGTATTTATACCGAGGGAAGAAGTCACTCCTGGATGCACCGAATCATGAAAGACCCAAATCAGAGGGGCTGCCCAGCACTGCCAGCTCCACAGCTGGCAGCCCTGGAAATCCACTCACCCTGTAGGCTGAAGAAGGAAGGCAAGCAAAGCATCTCTTCCTTCATCTTTATGCTGTTTGCTTTTCACTTCTTAAATATACTTAAAATAAAAAGAAATCCACAACACAGTGAAATTTATGTTCTGAATAGATTGCAGATAGAACGTAGGGCAAAGAGCATGAAAAGCAGCAAGTCACTTGGATGGAAATTAGAAAGTCAGCAGCAGTTTCCTCCTCAGTTGGATACTCAGCCAGAGAGGTGCAGCTTGCTGCTTCTCATCTGGCATTCTGCTGCTGTAGCTTTGTAGGAGGCCAATGCAAGAGACTGATCATTGGTTATTAGAGTATATTTTGCAAAAGGAAATACAAAGTTCCCTTTGCAGTAAACTGTTTTGTATTAGCTTTCATGGTTTTATGCCACAAAACGCTCCTTACGTTTTCAGCATTTAATGCTTTTGAAGTTTACATTTCAGTTGTGATGATTAACTTTAAGATACAAAGTAAACTATATGTGCTTTTTGTGCCCCTAAGGACAATTATTCCTCAAAAGATAACTGCAAAGATATTTTTACATTGCAAGAAAGTGAGTATAATGTATATTACAGCTCATTTTCCAGTGCTGGAGTGCATCATAAATATGCTTTAAGCTGCCAGTTTTAAAATGATAGTGGAAAATTAAAACAAGCATAACCCATATTATTTAAGCTGAATTTTAGAGCCAAGTAAGAATTGAAATGAAATAAAAGCACAGTATTTGTCTAAGAAAATTTGGTAGGAATAATACAAAAAAAAAAAAAAAAAAAGATTTTGTTTTTTAAGGATAAAATCTACTTAGAAAAAAAAAGTAGATGAAAACATTTGCCATCTGTTGAGAACATGGAACTGGTTTCCTATTACAAGCAGTAATCTTCAAGCCAGGGATTAATATCCGTAGCAGCATCACCTCCTGCAAGTCCATGCGCCACAGCTCACAGTTCTGTTTGTGGCCACCATGGGCTGCTTTGCCCCAGGACCAGCAATTGCTGAGGAATTTGGTCTGGTCACAGATCGCTCCACATGTTTCCATGGGTTGTGGCCAAAGAGTGTGGAAACGCAGATGTCAACCAGTGTATTTCACCCAGAGAAACATAGAATATCCCGACTGAGAAAAGGCGGGAATTGGCTGGAAAGGTCTGGGGTGGGCAGTTTGATCTGGTTTGCTTTGCTTTTTTCTCTTAAAAAATATCAGTGTTAATTCACCTGAAGACTAAATTAGCTGTGGCTGACACTACTATCAGACAACACATTGGCTTTAACTTTCACACTGATGTTGGTATCAGAGAACAGAGCAGAAATGAGGACTTTGAGTGTGGAGACGCTGAGCTTAGGAACATGTAGGGCTGCGTCCACTGGTAACACTGGTAAAGTTGATTGTCATAGCAACAAAACAAAAACATCAGGCAAGAATTTCTTTCCTTCTTTCTTTCTCTCTCTCTCTAATTCATTCATTCTTTCTTTTTGCAATGTTTTCAACTGCATGTCCTTAATAACCCACTATGCATTTTACTTTTTTTTCCCCCCACATCAATTTGCTACCCTCAAAATATCTATTTCAATCATCAGAATTATTTTCACCCTCAGGTACAAATGAAATCAGACACCGGACTTTACAGTGGTGTGCAGCATTACAGGAGATCATCAGATCATCACTAATACAAAATATTAGAAGAAAGTGCACAGGATTCCTTGTTGATCAATCAAAGCAATTATCAGAGAAGGATCAAATTGGTAACACTCATCAAAGACAAGGTTTTGGGCCAGCTCAACTGCTTAGCTGACTGAAGATTGCAGTTTTCATTCACCACGTTGTCTGGTCACAGCACAAATACTTTTTATAGTAGATGCTTTCAAAAATTTGTCTGCATGAATTCTTATTTCTGTTTTGCAATTGTTTTCTTTCTTCTTTCCAGAAAAATAATACCCGCATTTCTTACTCCACATCAGTAACAACGATTAACATTGTACATTTATTGAGTATGTCATCACATCAACAGCTAATTTTTAAAATGATCCTATTTGTTGTTTCATGAGGCATGGATTTTCCTTCCTTAGTCAGAAAACTATGTTGTTCTAACAATTAAAATTAATACCATATCACTCATAATTAAAATCATCATATTTAAGTTAGCTCACTGATGCTGAGCCTGATTTGGTATTCCTCAAGACTCAACCTGACATAATGTTCTGGAATAAAAACATATCTCTGAGTCTGTACCTTGCTTGTTATTAAACCAGTACAGTCTGAACCTTCACCTTGCCTTAGAAAACTGTCTCTATTTGTAAACTGAACATAAAACACCACTGATCTCTGGAGCATCTCAACTTTATATTTATTCATTATTATAAATATCAGTTTGCTTGGTAAATGTGAGCACCAACATATTTTTATGAATATGGTACTGTTCTTTGTGGTCCTAAATTGATGTATAATTGAGTGAATGCTCAGTATAGTTTCCACTTTAAACATTCTCTCTCTATCTGGGTCATTTTGATGGAAGTCATTATAGTTTCTAAGCCTCCTCTCACAGTTTTGTATTTATCTCAAAGTCCCTAACCAAAAAGTACATAAGGAAAATACAGAGTGGAAAACAACTTTATGTTAAAATACAGAATATTTCATTAGTGTATCTCTGGATAGGTAAACAGTGTGGAGGGAAGGGAGAACTCAGCTTGAATGAGGAAAACATTTCAAGGAGGGGAAGAAGGGTAAAGTAACCTTTTGCATGCAGACTGCCACCCTGTGATGTATGGAAAATATATGCATATCTCAGAGGAAACCATAAAAATCTTGAATATTTCAGACGCATAATAATCACTTCTTGTCTCCATCCTTGTCCACAGCCTGTAACATTATGGGTACCACCTTCACATGCTGTCATCAAGGTGGGTCCAGTCCACCAAAGCAATTAGTTTTTGAGTAACTGTTTCTTTCACAGAGGATAATGCTAGACTCTATTTAAGCAGATCCTCAGCTAATAGTCATGATCTCAGTGCTAGTACACACAGAAGTGGTGTGGACAATAGAGGCAGTCACTTGACAGAGGTGTGAATGACCTGAACAGAGATGTTAAAATAAGCAGTGAGACATCAGTAATTAATTCAGAATTCACCACAACAATAGTAATTATGGCACATAATGTGGCTTTATGGAGAATATAATACATACTTCCATAGGAAATCAATTGAAATTCACTAATTAATGAGAAGTTGTAAAAAGCGTTTCTACCACTACCAGTAGAATTTAAAAAGCCTGATTTAAATCCTCACTTTGGTGACACGTTTTCTGAAAGCAGGAGTTTGGACATCCTGAAGTCAATTTTATCTGCAGAAGATAAAGGGCTGAGTTTCTCAGCTAAGTAGCCTGCAGAGTGAGGGACCAGAGTTTTGTCTGGTATTTCAGAGACCTTATACCATTCTTCCACAAAGCTTATCTCTCATCTCCCAGCTAGACTGGAGGATCTAAGAAATCCCTTGCATTCAAATCAAATATTGTTCCTTTGCTTATCGGAGATGCAATCCACTTGATAAAGAAGGATACACAACGCTTCTCTATCAATATGTGTGCAGCAGACATATTGTTCAATATGGACAATATTGTTCAATATTGTTCAAGGCTGTCCATGAACAGCAGAGCAACACAGGGTGTAAAGCCCTCATTTACGAATCACATGAAGAGCAAAACACTATTGAAAAGCCATAGGTGGTTTTTTAGTCACTTTCAATCCACAAAGTCAAATTTGGAGGCTTATCTGAGCAGGGAGACTCCCTGCCACATGAACACATAAGGACAGGAAATATCCCCTAACAGGGCAGGAGATCTGATCAGACTGCAGGCAAGGAAGAAGAATCTCTCAGTGCACAGGAGCCAAATGTTTCCACATTCACCCACAGCCCTCAGTACAATTGCTGTTCACCACAGTGCTCCCAGAATGATGCTGTTACGTCCCTCATGGAGGGCACCCTCAGACCACCACAGCTCTGAGCAGTGCCCTGCTCTCAGTGCAGGCAGAGCTCCTGCTGTCCAGTAGCTGCACCAGATGCGTACGTCCCTGCACTTTTTCACTTCAGGGGATGCAGATTCAAGTTCATTGTGCAGTCACTCACAACAACATTTACATTAAAGCATTGATGCCCAGAGGGCTGTGCAGAGCAGAGGTGGAACAGAAACCCTCTATGAAGGGGCTGACGCCCAGGCGCCTGCACCTCTCCCTAAATAGGAAGAAGTGAAGAACCCAAGGGTGCAAATAGTCCAGCACACGAACCCAGACTGATCTGTGTCATCCTACAGCAGACAATCACAGTTTGCAAACATGTTCCAATCAGGGACAAGCTCTATAGAACAGCTTACTAATTTTTGCCTTTATTAAGCAGACCCCTTCCATCTAAAATCCCATCCCTAATTCTTTTTTCAACTGCTTGTACATATGGATCAAAGAAAAGATGGATTTTAGTGTATTTTAAAAAATGCTGAGCTTGGAAACTGTTCCTCAAAATTACTAATTGTGTCTAGTTAAAATAGCTGAATCACATTTTCATATAAGTGGAGAAGCAGCTCTCTTTCCCACCCCTACAAGCTGCAGGAACAAGACAATATTCCCACCTCCAAACCTGAACCAGAGCAATGTCTACACAGCGAACAATGAAGAAGCTGCTTTGGTTAATCATTTGTTCATGTCCACAGAGAGATTTGCTAAAATAAAATCATAGCATTTTTCTTTGCCTACTGAACTGTGCTAGGCTCCCCTGCTTAAAGTCTGGAAGAGGAGGCAAGGGGCAAAGCTGAGCTCAGCCCTCCCCTGCCAAAATGTTCCAGCCCTCTCCTGGCTTTTTCTCAGGCCAATGGACAGGTTTGCTGTTCTCACCTCATGGGAAGATGGAAGCTCACTGCTAGAAGCTGCCCTGACCAAGGATGCCGACACCTGAGAAAGGATTCCCAAAACCCACTTTTCTCCTCATTGGCCTCATGGTCAGAACTGTGACTAAGCAGCACTACTTTAAACTTTCCTTGTTGATTCCTTAAGAGGTCTCCGTTTCTACTGCAACATCCTTCCCCACTGCACAGAGCTGCTGTAGGAATAAACACATCACCTGCCCTATGGCCACCAGAGGGGACATCTAGCCCCACTTACTGGCACCAACAAAGGAGATCATAGACTGGCTTTGATTGGAAAGGACCTTAAGACCATTCAGTTCCAACTTCCCTGCTTTGGCTACCAGATCAAGCTGTCCAGGGCCCATACAACCAGGCTTTGAACACCTTCAGGGATGGGGAACGCACAGCTTCTCAGGGCAGCCTGTGTTAGGGATCACCATTCTCTGAGTAAAATCTCTTCCCAACACCTAACCTAAATTTCCTCTCTATTAGTTTAAAGCTTCCTTTGTCCAGTGCATGACTCTGTGGCAGGGGCATCTCCAGCTGCATCACTGGGGGAAGACATGCAGCTTACAGGTGGCTGCTTCCACAGCCTGTGGGCCCAGTACGTTGCCCTCCAGCCAGACTCAGCACCTAGTTCTATTGCCAGATTTTCTCAGCATGCTGCTAAAAGGAAAGTTGCCTCACACTTTTCGGGGGGAATTTTTTGTTTTAGGACCATCTTCCAGACAGGCACACTTGTCATACTCAAGGCTTGGTCTTCAAGCAGAATGTAAATCACTTAACCAGCTCAGCTGCCATATATTTAATGACATTCACAGTTACACCAGGGAAGAAAAGCTTAGATTATGTGGGGAAGACAAAGAATGAATACAATTACACAACACAGAGCAGTGATGCAGTGGCACAGCTGCTCAGGGAGCGGTGGGGTCACTGTCCATGGAGGTGTTCAGAAATTGTGGAGATGTAGCACTAAGGGATGTGAGCAGTGGATGTGGTGGGTTGGGGTTGGACATGGGGAGCTTAGAGCTCTTCCCCAATCTTAAGGATCCCATGATTTTCCATAAATACCTTAAGTGGAGGGAAGTCTTTTTATCACATCACAAATGCTAAAGTTGGGGTTAAAACTGTGGGGTGCTGGTTGATACCATCGTGCATGGGAAAAGCTGCTGTAAGCAAGAGAATACTCTAGGGGAAAAAAAAAAGTTTTGTTTATTGGACAGAGTGATTCTGTTGTCTTGCCAACAAAGACAAAACTTATGGCAAGCTCCTGAGCCAGCTGTCAGTTCTCAGCAGCACAAAATGAAGGCTGATATGGAACAAGCACAGAGCTCCCCATGTCTTCCTGCAGGCAGCATGGGTCTGGAGGCTGCACTATGCAGATTTTACTATTAGTGTGATTGATCTAATATTGGATGACTTCGTACCCAAGTGCTTGTGCGAAATAATAAGCCTGGCTACTGAGCAATTATTAAATACAAGGAATTGTTAAATCCTTGCATTGTACATATTCTAAAGGAAATTAATCATTTTGAACTCTGGAGAATACAGTTTTATAAGAAGAGAAGAAATAGCAAATACACAATAGGGTATTTAAATGCTAATACAATCAAACAGTTTAAAGCATAGCATACATTTTAATATTGGTTTACTGAATACTAATTACAGTCTGCTAAGTAGCAGTAAGTAGCATTTATTATGATTTGTTCAAAGTATTGATCCAGACGGTGACAAGCACAATTTCCCTTACTGTATGTATCCTTAAAAACAAACATTATCAGATTACCAAGTCTTCTTAAACCGTATTTTCTTCTGAGTTTTCTGTTGCATCTCTCAGTGGCAGCAAAATATGTTACAGCTCAGTACTATTTCAGCTCAATAGTGTGAGGCAAAGACAGATTGTTATTTATGATCTGAAATTTATTCTCCTTTGCTACTCGAGGCTGACAACTTTGCATGTGTTCGCATCTGGTCACACAGCAGACTATACAGGCTGGAGAGCCTTAAACAAATAGCTGTGCCCGTCTTTTGTCAGCAGAAGTAACACTTCCAAAACAAATGGCTCATCCCACATCTGGACGGGCCCGAGCTCCCCAGCAGGCTGCACCGGGTGCTGGGCAATGCACAGCAGTGACAACTCAACATGTGCAGTTAAATCAGGCAGGCAGGTACTCAGCCCAACTTTTAAGAAAAGAATGATTGTGCACTTCAGTTTCCCCCATAATGAATGCAGCTAAGCTGCATTTCCACAGCCTGAAAGAACAGCTCTTGCCATTTGGCTACACCAGCACTGAATTAGTGGGCATGGTGGGGATGGGTTGATGACTGGACTACATGATCTTAGTGGTCTTTTCCAACCTCAATTCCATGATTCTACAAAGGTGGTTGGAACAGGAACCAGCACAGAATTTGTCCCTGTACCACATGGCCATCCGGACACACTTAGCAACAACTGGCATAAACACGCAGCCATTCATTTCTAATAAATATTTTTATAGCAATCTTCAATTTGACTAACATATAATACCTGCTGCATTAAATAAGCACATAAGAAATTCAATTTAAAGCTTTTCTATTTTCTTTTATCTGTTACATCAAAGTTATCAAAAAAGTAGTGGTTTTATTTTTTCATGTGTTTCAGAAACACAACGCGAATAGAACTGACTTAACGGGAGCACGAATGCAAAAGTAGATTCAACTCTATTAACTTCTACAGTTTTGCTGCAGAAATTGTTTCTCTTGATATTTTAATTCTTTCTGCTGATGGCAGAGAGAAGCAAGGTCAGAACCTCTGCTGATGCTACCCAGTCTACACAGGATCAATTAGAGTAATTCCAGTAATAGTAAAAAAAATTTGTACTGCGCGCTGTGATAAATGGGTTTTGTTTGTCTTCCCAATGTAACAGGATTAGGGTAAGAGAAAGCACCATTTCTGAGTTCAGCTGAAATAAACACGACAAAAGGCCAATTTACGCTTCTAAGATTACTTATAATCACACAGTGTTTAAGAAATTATTTCAGTGCAGTGTCGTGCTGCCGTGTTGCTGTAAGTAGGCCATTCACTGAAATATCTTCGCTGCTTTTTTTGCAGCTACAAACCACAGATGTTTTACAATTTATTTTTATCACTAAAATTAAAGAGAATAAAGCTGTGTTTACACTGTCATAAGGGCAGTATATTATGGCTGTGAAAGTAACAAAAGAATCCAACACTGAAGAAAATCTCTTTTTTTCGCCTGTTAAAACTTACTGCTAGAGACTCAGCCACCTTGATACTAAAGAAGCAGATTACAAATAGGTCTCTATCAATGTACTAAGACTGATTAGCAGCTGAGAAATCACCCTGCTGTTTCTCTCTGACAAGCTTTTAGTTTGAAACCACACCTTACAAGCTGTAAGGATATCAGGATATGGCACAAATGACAAGTTCCTTGGTCAGATCCCCTTCCCACAGTCCAACTTCTTTTTTGGAAGAGAAGTTATCCATGGTGGATGACACACAGAGACATAACAGCTTTCAAGAGCCTGGTGGAAAGCTTTCCCTGAGCCAGATTCCGACTGCACACAACTGGAAGGCGGTGTGACAGTGCTGAGCCATTTGGTGTTTGTGCTGCTGGAACGCTGCCAAAGCAATTAAAGGTTGCTGACTTGGCCACAACACAAAGGAGATATAAAATAATTTTACACCCCATCATATCTGGTAATGGGTACATGCACCCATAGATGAGGGAGCAACGGCTATACAGCGTGGATTAAATTAACCGATAGAACATTAACTGAGAGCAAATGGCATTCAGATGAAAAGCACAGCCCTGCCACCAGCCTGCTCTGGAGCTGGGGTGCACTGTACAGATGCCCCAGCCAGGCTCCAGATTACTTAGATCCCCATTTGGACTCCAGTTTCTGTCCCTGTACTTGCTACACAACCAGACTGGGCAGCAATGACTGCCAGCACACAAAGGCATGCACCCACAAAACAACGAGCACAGAGTTCTCTGCAGCTCTAGGACAGCAATACAGCTCTGCACCAGCAGGCAGCCCCTACATTCTGCACAATGCAATTATCAATATATGGGGGCGGGGGGGGGGGAAAGGAAGTAAATGAGGAGTTGCCACAGCAACTGCTGCCTCCTAGGAATATGACATATATAGGATCACCCTCACGGAGGGCTATCGTTTTGCATTCTGAATGGTCAGCAAAGTCACACCACTGGGCACTGCAGGATGCTGGTGACTTTGCTGGCAGCGCTGTGCTCTGCTGTCTTGTGCTGCCTCCAGAGAGGGCCCCCATTTCCAAGAAGCAAAACTGAAGGTGAGCTCTGAGCAGCATGATGACAGAGCTGCTCCTGGGGCCAGGACCTGTTGATGGTCAGCATATAAAGACCCAGGGGTTTTTCCATTTGTTTGTGATTTTGTTTGTTTTTAAACATGCATCGCTTTTGCCCCATTTCACCAACAGCTGAACTCTCATGAATTCAAAACATTTTGAAGCAAGATCTCTAAAACACTTTGCTATTAACGGGACAAAAGCACATGTCAAAACACATTGAGATAGCAATGGAATGCTATGTGATTAAAGTTAAGTGTAAAGTACACTGCAGATCAGTCCCTGACTCACATCCCAGCTCCATCAAGAAAACACAGGGCACCAGCTTCGGTGGAGGTGATGTTTTCTAGGCACATCTTATGAATAGACACAAGAGAAAGGAAGTGACATTGAAGGATTTGGTAGTACTAAGAGTAATAGCAGCATGAGTAGCAGTAGAAATAAATTTTAAAACCCATCTAAACCACATGCAGCTGCCTCTCTAAACCTAACTTCTCATCAGGAGTTTTTTCAGTTTCTCCCCTTTTCTGAGGCTGATATCAGCAGTGCAGTGCCTTTCTCCATTTTTGACTGGATTTTTTCTCCTATGCAACTTACATCTTCCTATTTTGCCTCCTGCAAAGCATCCTTCAGAGCTGCACTGCTAATTCAGCCAGTAGAGACTACAGGACAGTAGGAATGTCTGAGGAAATGGCAAGTGTACCCCTTGCACTGCAGAGCAGAGCACAGAGCAGCACAGCTCCAGGAAGAGGTGCTCAGATACAGACATGTGTAACATCAGCAGCTGGCATCATAGTATTGGCATTGGTTTCTGAAGGCTTTACTGTGTCCACTCCTACAACAGCTTGCAAAAACGAGCTCATATCAGGTCAGATTAAAGGTTTTCTCCAACAAAAGTTTTCTGGCTTGCTTCCTCCCACCTATCATTTCAATCATGAAGAACAAGAGAGGGAGCAAAAACTCTTTTAAAGCCTATGAATCCAGAGATTGACCTCCAGAAAATCAACGCAGCAAAACAACTAGTCACACAGCTACAGTTGTATGCAGGATACTCTGGGCACCATCATGGTAACTTTCACACTTTTCACCCAAGTTCTTTTCCCATTTTGCCATCTGTGCAGATGAACACAAGAACCTGATGGATGCACACCTCCATGGAGCTGCCTGTAAAGGACCACAGGACGCAGCACCGGGGAATGGCTTAGGAAGGGAGCAAGGGCACATCCACCTTCCCTTCAGTGGGGCAGAGCTCACAGTGACTGCAAGCAGAAGAGCCCTAGGGGGGATCTTTTTGGTGCTTACACAGCCACGAGGTCTTTTTGATGTCAGAAGCACATGGTGTCTGATGCTGGCAAATACAGGTGCAGGGAGAAGTTGTCAGGATTTGATCACTCGAGTGAAAGGCACTTCAAGGGAAATGTTCAAGTTATAAAAAAGCCTATTTCACTCATGTGCTTTAAAATTACAATAATCCATTTGATGCCAAAGAGAAGAAAGAAAAAAGAAATCAAAGAACAATAAGGATGCTACTGCTTATAATTTTATTCTATTCTCCACAAGTTCTGTAGCCCTCTTTCTTCCTATTCTATCACGAATCCTCCACATCTGCACAAGCCCTCCAGGCACAGACTGGTTCCAGCCAGTGAGGCTGTCTGGAGCTTTTCACAGCCGAAGATCCATGAAGAAGGACCGAAACATCCTCAAGTCTGCACACTTGAACAACACTAGAGATAAGAACAAACTTTAAAATCCTGGATAATCCTCACTTTACTAATAAGTAATTTTATCTAAATCCTTCTATAAAAAACTGTGCTTCCCTTAGTGATGCTAGGGGAAGGAAGTTGCCACGTCCAATTTCCAGCTCTATTCAGCACGTATTAACCTCAGCCCCTGCCAAGATGCAGGGGCTCTTTGCTCCTCCTCATCTCTGAGCCAGAAGCTTCATCCTCATCCTCTCCTCTGAGAATCACAGGTTTTACTCTCTGCAGGCTCAACACCCTTGGATGCTGAAGAGGTGTAATTCCGCTTTTATGGCTGTGAAGCTGCAACAAAGATTGGTGAAGCACTGGATTTGCAAAGAGATTTGCATTTTGGGACCCTCAGCAGTGACTCAGCACCTCTCAGCTGCAGGCATCCAAAGCAGAACTCATGATTTCTGCCAAAAGCCTGCACCACAATACGACTCCTTCAAAGAGAAATGTTTCCTCCTCATATGGGGTTTTGGGGCTCATTACAGAATCACTGGGGCTGGAAAAGAGTTCTAAGATCCCCAAGTCCAACCCCAGCCCACTCCATTATGCTCACTGACCGTGTCCCTCAGTGCCATATCTCCATCATTCTGGAGCATGTCCATGGATGGTGACCCCACCATCTCCCTGGGCAGCTGTGCCCTTGCATCACTGCTCTCTTGGAAAATAAACTTTTCTTTATCCAACCTGAATGCATTTACTCCGGGTGAGAGTCGATCAGAATTTGTGGAGGAAGCAAAGCTTCATCCAAAATCTGACCATTCACTGACTGATGTTCCAAACCTTTTACTGTAGAATACTTCCTGAGGGAACTCCCTGGCTACCTAGCCAGTGTCACCCACAGCTGGACGCACACCAAAGAAACATGTTTTCTCCTTCCTCTTCAAACAAATGAAGTCTTCTGGGAGGCTGCCTTCACAACATCTCAGGAAAAGCAGTGACCAGCAAACTTGCCATCCTGAAACAGTTCATAATCACACCCCAAGTCCAAGCAAGCGATGCATTTTTTTCTAATAGGAGGAATTCAAATAATGTACTCACAAGTTATTAATTAAGAAATTTGCACAAGAAAGATCTAACTAGAGATGTACGTCTCAATGCTCCTGATTTGTACATTTTGTTGCAATGACAGTTACAATGACAGTACAACACAAGCACACATATCTAACTTATTTAATCTTAATGGTACCCATAGGAAACTACCCTTAGGCACACTTAAAAAAAAGGAACCACACAAGTTGTCCTTTAAAGAAAAGCAAGCAAAGGCCTTTTTCGAAGCTGAGTCAGGAGAGCTATGAAATAGTTATAGTGGGTTTACTTATGCTGCAGAGCTATGCACTGACCTGCAACATCCTGCCTGGTGTGGCTGCAGTAGTAATGCACTTGTTCGGATGCTAGTTGGAATACAGACACAGCTTGAAAACATTTTCATTGGAAAAACTCTGCCTAGCTTCAGTTTTTATTTCGTGCCCTGTTTAGAAGATTAACTGTGAACCACAAAATTGTATTTCAGCTGCCTTTGCTTTAAGAAGCCAATCCAGCAGCAGTGTGGGGCTCCTGACCTACCCAACTTCTCCTGCAACGCGCTGTACTTCCTCTTGGCTCACAGAGCTTTCCCTAAGTATTGCAACCATGTCACAGTGCACACACAGGTCAGCTAACTGCATGTGCAAATGTGGCTGGCAGGGCACTGTGCCAGGAATGGCACTGCAGCAGGGAGCAGGCATGCTCCCTGGCTATCCTTGCTACCAGCTCTGCGCTACAGGTGAATGATGATTGTATGGCACAGGATGAAAGAAAGCAACTTGTACTGAAAATGAATCGAGTATAATTCAATGATCTCCATGCTGCAATCTTCAATTAAAAAAAAAAAAGAAAAAAAGGTGTGGGGAGTGGGAAATGAGTGAATACTTCCTTTCCTCCATAGAGAATGAGGGAAAACATCTCCAGAAGTGGGCTTTATAAGCAATCAGTTAAGATCCACTCCTGAACAAATTGAACCACAGAGCAGAAACATTTGAAGCTTTTTCTATTAAAACATATTTGTCTCTCAGCTTACGAATTAAACGAAGCAAATTGCACTTACATTTGAAGTTCTGCATTAAAAATGTGTACTAGCTTTTCCAATCATAGATGACTGAAACTTGCATGCCAAGTATTTCAATGGCTCTGCTCTGTTTGAAGATGGTTTGGATCCATCACACGGTATTGGTTGCAGGCCCAGTGTTTCATCCCAAACTACTCAGGCACCATGACTCAGCTCCCTTCAAAATCATCTAGTGACTTACAATGAGATACAATCCATACATGACTCTTTGGATTTTTCTAAACGGCCTTTTATCTTACATGAATGTCTCACCTACTTTCAGGCTGCTTTCTTTCCTAACACAAGCTAAGAAATGTACTATTAAAAACACATTAAATATGAAAACAGCGATTTCATTTACACTTAACTGGTTCCAGTCTACCATCTCCCTGGGCAACCTGTGCCAGTGCTTTTACATGGCCAAAAAGAAAAAGAAACAAAGGCCCACTCAAACCCGGCCCCAAACAACAGCAAAACCTCCACCACTCCCCAAAAACTAAAAAGCACCCACCACCAATTCTGCAAATCAAACGAAACAGAAAATGCTAAGAGCTCATCATGTATATGGAGTAAGTGGATGCATAATAGTTCTGCAGGGACTTCACTCATTTTTAAAGTCAAATTCTCTCCGTCTCTTTGACGGACAGAACCCGTGCCTCTATCCTTCCAAATATCAGCATAAACAACGTGAAAAGCTATTCTGTTTCTCATTTTTTTTCTGATTTTTTTTTCTCAAGCTGACCCTTAAGACATCCTCACATCACTTCGGTGTGCTTAAAGTCTGAGAAGCTCTGCCTCAAAATATTCCTGCAAAGTAATCACATTGCAGCCTCCTGGACAGCAACGTTTGAAAGAGGGGAAAAAAAGAAGATCCCACACTTCCACTCACCAGTGTTCACTGAGGAAGGCTGCACAGAATTGTCACAATAAGTTAATATGACAGCATAAAAGCCAATACTCACCCTGGGATTATACAATAAATAGACTCCATTAAACTAGTCTGTAAACTCTCCTGTGAGAAATTTCTCTTTGATCCAGAACTTAATAGGAATTATTTAATCATAATGAGATGGTAATAAAACAGCATCACCTGAATAAGCTATTTTATTACCTGTTTTATAATTAGCTCTTATTCATTATAATTCTTTCAGATATTTCAAGCTCATAATGCAAAGGGCACATATAGAAATATCTGGAGCAGACATGCATTTGTTTATGTGTTAAGGACTCTTTTGTAAGGCAGCCAGCACAGACTGATTCCATACATCACTCATATACACCCTCTCATGGGGGACATCCTAAAGCAACCTCGTCACAAAGGCAGTGGGACAGCTCAGTGCCTTCTCCATGTACACCAAATAGTGGAGAGCAGGATGGATCTCATGTTGAGTTCTCTCTCCTTTTAACTAAATTTTGCCGTTTAAATTTTGCCTTTTTTGTCTTCTCCTCCAACTCTGTGCCCAAAGCTCAAGCTGCTACACCATGTGAGACCCTAACACTCCAAATACATCATGCAAGCTTGCAAAAAAAAACCCAACGTCTTGTCATCAAAGCCCATGGCAGAATGCAACTGAACAACTCTTACTGAAGCTATCCAAAGCTTTCTAGACCAGGCAGGGACACACCAGGCAAAGCATTCGCCAGAGGAACTTGTTTCCTTTGGCCAAAGTTGCAGGCAACTGAAAAATTTCCTACAATGGAAAGCTCTGAGAATCCTTAACTAAAAGTAAGGGGATAGCAAGTGAATACAGTGAGTTATTTAGAAAGTAATGTGACATAATCAGATTCTGCACTTCTGGAAAGAGTTTTTGGTCACACAGATGTATAACCAAAAGCCCTTGTGCAGCACCCTACAATGTATAATGTTCCCACTCTCTGTGCAGCTGCACGACTCTTGAACAAGAGTCATATAAAGCCAGCGTTCCACCATTGTTTTCCTGCACTCTAAAACTTTATTTAAACATATCAAATCTTGCCATCCCTACAAATTTCCTGTCTCTGGCCACACATCCCTCCTGAGTCTTTTCACACATATTTCACATAAATTACGATGAGGGGAATAATTTTGGAAAATACACTTTGGTATTACTATTAATGTCATTTGATGGAATGTTAACCCCACCAGACTTGCTCTTATTGCTCTCTTTGAGACCTACAAAAATGTCCTGATGGGTGATTTGACAACTCAAAACACTGCACTGCTTTTAACAGGAAAGTCATGCCAGAAACCAAAGCCCCTGCTTTATGCATGAAAATTGCAAAGTAAATTTTACCCTCATAAGAATGTAATTGGATTAAAACACATCATTTGGTAATTTTGCAGTTAGCCAGTGAAATAAGCATGTAAGTAGTTTCAATTTTGCAGAAAACTAGTCATCTTAATGCAGCTGTACAATTTGGTAAAAAATTAATCTTAGGAAATTCTGAAAGACATTTAAAACCATGTCAAGTATGGAATTTAGAAAAAAAAAGAAAGAAAAGTGGTACGAAATTCTGTCAATGCCTCAATTTGCGACTTACCAAGCTCTTGATATTCAGCTCCCCTAACTGGTTATGGGCTGGGGCCAAGAAAGGGCATGTGTGATAAATATCTCCCTTTTGTGCCTACATAAAATGCTCTTAGAACATGAATAAAGAAATACATAAACAATCTGTGGTGACAAATTAGCAATTAAAATTCCTAGGCTATCTAACCTCCTCTGCACATACTCTGAACAAACACTAATAAAGTCTTCAGCACTACAATGTAGCAGTTTTGGTAGCTAAACAGTAATGGAGCAGATGCTTAATATCAGCCTTTAAGCCTCAAAACGTACAAATACAATTAACTGCCAGCCCAAATTTGGAGGCTGGGTTCTTCTTCAAAAAAAAGTGCCTTCAAAATTTAGACCGTAGGCAGGATTCTTCTTTTGGGGGGAGAGTTGTGTGTTATTTTTAACATAATTGCAGCCTTCTTCTCAGTGTAAGTATCACCTCCACCGATGTTCCTCCCACCTCCATCCACAGTTACTGAATTCTTATTTATATTCTTCTTGTTATATGAAAAAAGTCAAATCTCAGCAACCCCTGGCAGTCTTTTTTAAACGGACAACTGCACTATTCAGCTCTTAACAATGCAAGCAATTTGAGGTTATCACTCTGTTTGCATGTGTTTTCATTGTGCTGAGCACAATGAAATCCTGATCTTAATTACTGGCTATCATCATAAAAATACCACTATTCCTACTGGCAGCACTGAGTCAGAAGCATTGTTTTATACACAGCTATGAGAAGGTGAACCTCACCCGTTTCACTTCCCTGATCAAGCTGAGCGAAGTAATGCTGAAAATAAAATAGCCTGTTAAAATAAAATCAGTTTTCATAGTCTAAAGTGCTTCTGGAAATAGGACAATATGAGCTATTCATTCCTGACACTGTTTCAGCACAGTCTATGGTTTATAATTAACAGATCCACAATACTTTTCCCTCGCTGCCTCTTTTCTGAGCTCTCCTCCGTTTATGACTGCGCTGATTCCTGGTGGAAGCGCCTGTGCTGCTGCACTGCTGGAAGTCCCCTCTGACACAAGCACTGATCCTGCAGCAGGGCCGGAGGAGCTACACCAACTCCCTGTTTTACATCCCCAGCATCCCATGGGGCAGGAGACACAAGCTCTGCTCTCCCCGTGCCCCAGAGCCAGAGCTGCAGGACTCTCTCCCTGCACACAGCACTTGGCATTCAGCCTGTGCACATCAGAGAGTTCAGGGAGCTGTTCCACGTCCCCATCTGGTCACACCTCTCCAGGGAGGAGGAAGAATAACATAATGATCAGGAAGAGCTGAACTGCCCCATCTCGTACATCACGCTGAAGTCTATCAATTTCTTCTCTTTTTTAATGCAAAATACAGAGAGCAAAGCACACACCTTAGTTTTGCTGACACCACACCTGCTCAGTAAATAAGCATTCTGTATCAATATTTACTCCTCTCTCCAGCAGGCAAAGGACCATTGTTGGAATTCAAATCTTCCTTGCTCCCTTTCAGAAGTCTCAGTTCCCCTGGAAAATCAATCAGCTGGAGCAGTCACTGCTGAGTGCTTTGTAATAGCTTCGCCTAAGCGCCAGACGAGCAGTGAGGTTATCATCCTGAAGCTGGGGACTGTGAATGCAGCCCAGTGCTGCAAACACTTCTTACACTTATCGCCCACTATTTAGCATGGCTATCAGCTCATGTTTGGGGTATTTAGCCAAGCTCCAGTGAGCATCGGACAAAGGCTCCTGCACGCAAAGCAATGGAGCATCCATCCCTCAGCTGTCGGTGGCAGGAGGCATCTGCAAGAACACCCAAAGCCACACAGAATCACAAAGGTTGGAAAAGAGCTTGAAGACCATCTGGGCCAACCATCAACCCATCAGCACCGTGCCCACACTGGGTTTGGAGGGAAAGGTGGAAGATACAGACAGCTCCTGGCTCTCAGGCACCCCATAGTTGTGGTTTTTCTGTCTGTTTGTGTTTTCCCCTCAAATTCAATCTCTGAGTGAAACTCTGCCCCTGATTGAGGATGAAAGGAGAGTGATTCAATTAATAAAAATAAATTACTTTCCAGAGAGTTAAATAAAAGCTAATAAAAATGGCATGGCAACGCACATGGCAGATTTGCACTAACCACTTCACTCCAGGATAGAAACACCTGGGCATGATATTAAAAAGATCAAATTAAACTTTAATGACCGCAACAGTAGGTGACAGAGCAGCGCTCTCCCTTATAACATCTTTCGACGATAAAGCACATCCTTAATTTCCACCTGATTCTACTTCTCAACAAGCCCATCTTGGAAACAAATGCTATTTTCTGCACTTCACGTCTACCTTGGGGAAGAAGGCTGACACTGAAAATTCTCTTTTGGAAGCACTGCTGACTGGATTCCAAAGCTGCTGTTTCTAAATATTGGAAATACTTTATTTTTTGCAAAGTAACACTGCCACAGCTGAAGTTGTGCAATGTAATGTAATGGGAACACAACGCCACGTAAGGAGCCTATTGTTTAAACACCATGAACAGTTTGACATCTTTCATTATTGCCAGCACAAAGCAAGAATTCTTTCATTAGAAAAAAAAGTCACAAAAGAAGTAGGAAACAGTAAGATTCCATATTGTGTAAATGACATCTTGGGACAAATGGCTTAATGCCTAACAACAACAGCAGGCGCTGTAAATTTAGCTGCTGGGGTGAAGGGTGTTTTGCTTATTTCTGCAACATCATTATTACTTTAACCTTATTTACACATACACACAACGTACACAGAGGAATCATGTTATTCTTAATGCTGTGCAGAAAGTCCTGCTCCCCATTCCCTGGAAATGAGATTTTTCCATCCTTGCCACACCAATGCCATCCCTAAGGACAGCATGCAGGTGGCTCTGGGATAAGCTGCAGTGCTGGCAGCCAGCAAATGGAAACTGCTGGATTTTAGCACTCCTGTGATCTGCTCTGGGTTGGGACACAAAACACACGCTTTCATTCCCTAAGTGCAAGCATAACCTTCAAACTTTGAAATGCCAGATATCCAGGCATAACTACTTATTAGGGACAAAAAAAGAAAGGAAGGGAGAAAAAAGCCAACTACTTGCCTTCCTTTGTAGGAAAAAAGAAATAAAATGTAATTATGGCAAATTTGTTTGTAATTGCAAACAATGATTTTACTTTTTCTTTCTAAAATTGGTGACAGAGAAAAGCAATGCAGTGACCTGTAGCAGCCAGGCAGCCTGACTCAGCTGAACCACTGCAGCCATGGTGTCCATGAATTTCAGTGCCAGTGACGTCTATACCAAAAGCACATGGCTCAATTATATCAGCATGACAAATATCTAAAGCTCAAGAAAATACCACAACAACTGGCATTTGCAGACAAATGGGCTGGGAAGACAGAAATTATCACAATTGCTGTTCATTGATACACAGAACAGTGCTTCAGGTTTGGGTTTTGGGCTGACAGAGACAGCAACCTGAGCTAACTGATCAGGACTTCAATTTCAAAAAACACCTTGCAGCTGAGACAGAGCCAGAATATAAAGGTATTATTTACTGCATATTGAGATAATGATGTACCATTGTTATGAATCATCATGTAGTTACCACTGCTTCCAACGCTTTGCTTTGTTACTGCAACATAGATACTGATGGCAAGGCTTCAGATTTATCTGCAAAACCACACTGACTGCAATAGAAGTCTTTTATCCGTAAGAATTTTTTTGTGAACTGATGTGTGTGGGTTGAGCAGTGGCAGGAAGAGAGGAGTGAGCAGAGGGAGCGACTGGTGGCACAAAAAGAAGAAATCGGTGTCATCTCACTTTATGCTCCTTCCCCCACTGTCATTGCACATTGCACTGAAACTGCTGCACAGTATTCACATGTGACCAGTGCTGCAACCCATGGCATGAGCCAGTGGCCAGAATCTTGCCTGATTAATGCTATACAAGCAAAGGGATTTATAAAGTAAAGGGTGAAATATGCTCATGACAAGTCTTTCCTCAGCAATACAAGGAATGGGTTTGTGCAATTAGTAAGAGACTATGCAAAATGGTACAGACCCATCCCGAGCACACGGAGACTGCTGTAAAATGTCTGTGCTAACAGATTGTTTGCAATGAAACAGAACTCCAACCAAGCAAGCCTTGGGGCTTTCCCCACAGGCAAGCAGCCCTCCTGCCCACTGGGAGAAGAGCATGGAGATGGAGTCTGGGACCAAACTGCAAGCAGAGCCACGAGTGCAGAGCTCAGTGCTGCCTTTACCTTTTGAGACCATCTTGTACTCACGTACGCAAATGCAAACAGCTACTTTGAGGTCATACTTGTATAGGAAGTATCATGATATATTTCTCCATTAATGTTTTTGTCTTAAACTTGGACAATGCAGAGTCAATTGAAGTGACTCGTTTGTACAGCCTTAATCCTGACATTTTGTGCACCAAAACCAACCCCACCCACCAAAGAGTCTTCACAGAGTTCTTTCCCATTAAGTGACACACCATCACAATAGCCACAGGCGCCACAGTGACAGAACTCTGCTGCACAGAAACAGTTTGGGATCACCCAGCTTTGCACTGCATGAAGCACAGGAAAGTCAGCAGCTGTGAAGGGCATTACTTGGTTTTCCCAGTCCCAGAAGTCAAGTGTTGCAGCCTGAAATCAAGATAAAACACACTGCATCTACTTTGCTGCAGGCTGCTTATCAGCAGCGTGGAGACATTCCAGAGACTCATTATATACAATATACATGAGAGATGTGAAAATACTTCCTTCCAATTTATTGTAGTATCAACGTCCTTAGGTGATAAATTCTGTCTCTGTGAATACTATTAAGAAAATCAGCATATGGCTCCTCAGAAGGTGTTTTTTCCAGGTGAGACCCACCTCAATTAACCCAGTGAGTACAAGGGAATGAAGCACATCTGTGTTAGTCGGAAATTGCTCGGATTTCATTTCAAATGGAAATTCATCACCATGGGTGAATTCACCCACTTCAGAGGGCCTGTCACAAGCATGCACAGCACCTGGGCATCCATGTACAAGTGAAAGGGTCTTTCACTGAAGTTAAATTTTGCACCCAACTTGACGCATTGCTGGGAGACCACCATTCCACAGGACCTTTCAGTACGTATTATTTCTATGCCTATATATTACTGAACGAGTTTATAAGACTGTACCTTCAAATACAGAAGGGCAATATTTGAATGTTAAATGTAGAACTAATATACCTTCCCACTTTACATGAATTAAATGTTCAGCTGCTGCACCAGTGCATTTAATTTTATGCAGTGGTGGTAATGGGTGGTAATCATGGCACTGAACATAGGATTTTGTTCTTTAAACTTTCCAGTTATGAGCAACTTGCCCTAAGCCAAGCACAGCGTCTTCCTTTCACTGCTTTTTGGGTCTAGCAATACCACAGACAGAAATGGACAAGTACTCTTTCCTACTTGATTAAGTAGGGAACATGACACGGAGGTATTATTACTTAAGGTAGTCTTCAAGGAAAGAGAAAATCCCTTCAGCTTTATTTTGTCAATCTTTGCAAAAGACTGTAATTCTTATTAATACCTTCTGCCCATGGTACTTTTGGAAAGAGAGTTGAAACTGGAACAGGTCCCCAAGTAGCATGGAATAGCCCCAGTCACAGAAGGCAGTCAGAGCACATGGAAGTACTACATGTCCTCATTTTCTCTCTCTTTTATAAAACAGCTTCAAGAGGCCCTGTCCAGAACTCAATCAACAGATCAGGGAAAAAAAAAAACTTCCACTCACAAAGCAGAGATTTGAATCAGGGCTTAAAAGTTACGCACAAATACATTGCAGGAGGTTGCAGTGGGGTTCTTTTTTTGAGTTTTCTTCTTAATTTTGCTTTTTAATATCTTTTATATATATGCGTAAGTATATATATTACGTAGATACACGAAAAGCACATAAGATACATATAATGGTATATTTTGTATAAATATGTTGTAGGCAGGCAAGAAGAATTGCAGCACAGAATGTCAGCAATGCACCTCACACCTATACTCCTGTATTTACCGGATAAAAATGTTCTCATCACATCAATCACAGCAAAATAAGAACCACAGAACCATCTAATGCCCCATGCTGGAAAAGACTCATCAGGACCATCAGAATCCATCTCTCAACTCTACGCGAAATCCAAATGCAGTGTCTGAGAGCAGCATCCAAACACTCCTTGAGCTCCATCATGCTGGGGCTGTGCCCACTGCCCTGGGCAGTCTGTCCCAACCACCCTCTTGGGAAAGAATCTTTAGCTTTTTACAATGATTTGCTGCCTTATTCATCTTTTGAATTCTTAGTAGTGCCATATTGTCAGGAACGTAAGAAAAATGAATGCTACAGGTGTTCCCTAAAAACCAGTAATAATGCATCACAGAGAATGTAGAGAAGTTCATGAAATAATGATGCCACAAGGGTTCACAGCAGCACATGAATCGAGTACAATCAATTCTAATCTACAGCAGGTGTGACTGTCTCAGTTATTTAATAAAAGCAAGATAGGTACGAGAAAGCAAACATGTTTTCAATTAAACGGGAAATAGAAACTGGCATCTTGTGCTGGTCTGTGCTTCCAGGTAGAAACATGGCTTTCCATCAGCTGAAAGCCTCATGAAAACCAACTAATATTGTCATTCCGACAGCAAGCACAACAACTTTTTTTCCAAAGACTTACGAAAGAACAGACAATTATATTTAATTTTCATACAAACTAATGTATGCTGAACATCTGCTCTCATAGTTCACCAAAGTGATGTTATCAGAGTGCTTTTTATGTGCAATATAAATCATTAAAGGAAAGAAATCATGTTACAAAGCAAAACTTTTATCTCATACTGTATGTGGTACAGTTCAGATACAACTCAACTCTTTCTAATCTATTATTCCTATTCCTCAGTTGTTTTCAGCCACAGCACCACTTGGTTGGCCAGGATGAGCTTTTGCCAACTGGCTGCCCCAGACTGAAAGCTGGAGCTGGAACAGGTCAGCCAGCTTCAAGGTCAGGGTGAACTTAATGCGTGCATGTCTTAAAACAATCTGGCAATCTTGTATTTGAACAGAAGCACTATCTGCATAGTTGTGATTAGCAGCTAGCAATTGGACAGAGTGGGCTTTAGTCATGAGATAAGCCCTCTTCTAGCCCTGTGAAAACTGTAATCTCTGTTGCCACACAAACAGCAAAAAAGTGTATTTGTACTCAACTGCTCAGTATTTCATGTGTAACAGGTCATGGCTCCTGGGGAAAACAGGTGACTGACATGAAAGATGAAATGGGTCAGTGAAAGGCAAGAAGTCACACAAAGGAAAGCAGAAGGGGGCCCTGAGGTGGGAAGGACGTGGCTTATTGAGGAACGGGGTCCACAGGTACAGAAGGGAGCACAAGATAGAATAAATGTATAGGACAGCACTTGACCAAAAGGTCTGCGACACGTGTCTGTGAAGCCCCCATCAGTGCAGCCTTCCCTCACCTCCACCAGTACCTGCCTGCATGGAGCAGCTCAGCCCCTCCACTGCTGTCTGCAATTTCATTACCTTAAGTGAGGGAGCTAAATACTCACAGCTGCAAATGGACTCAGTGGGAGCCACAATTTGCTTGTGTAAAGTGCTGTACATTGCTAAGTAGCCTGAAAAAAGCAAACCATGTCCAAGGTATCTCAGATTGGAGGCCTAAAATTAATGGGTAATTTTGGCTTTAATCTCTCGTTGGTCAAGTCAATCCTACATTGCAGGGAAGAACTGGAACTCCCTTACCTCGCAAGGAGTTTTAATTCAAGGAAAGAAATTCCCAAATGCTCATGAAACAGTCAAATACTAAAATGATGAGCATTACAGAGGAGCCCAAAAGGAAATTAATAATTCTGCCTTCAGAACACGGTTTGAATTACGAGCAGAAATAAGGCACAGGGGACACATTGATTAATGAAAAGAAAACAATATGTTGAAAAGCCTCTCATTAATTGAGCATCCTACTTTCTGTGTATTGAATCAAGCCAGGTCCTATGCAAAAATAGCATGAGATCACGTAAAGAAATTACTGTAATGCAGATGCACGCAGGTGCAAGTAAAAGTTGCAAAGATTCTTATTTTGAGGATTTCTTAAGGTTTGTGTGCTCAGCCCAGCTGCCTACATGGGACTCTTCACTATAGGTGTATATGTGTGTAACACACACAGAATGTATTCTGTGAATACAGAAAGGGCTGATTATTTCCAACAGATGAATCAACTGGCTAACCTCATGAATGATGGTGTCACTGAAAAGTGTATTTGGCACAATTTATACATATGCAATGCTTTAAATATCCAAGTGTGCTCCTGCTGCTTTCTGATCAGCCAATTCAAATAGCTCCCTATACGGCTCCTTTGAATGGATGTTAGCATAAGGGCAAAATTCTTACGTGACATGGAAAACAACAGGGTCTATCCAACTCAGGAGATGCCCATTTAATGCACATTTTGCAAAACGTGACTGCACAGTGTTATATGTTGCTGTTAAAGATATTCAGCATTACTGACTTTTGAACTTAATAATTTTCCTCTTAGTATGGTCATAGCATTATACTTTTAAAATGGAAATACATTTCAAAGAATAGCCCAAAGGTTATGGAATATATCACCAAGCTAATCACAGTGAAGTAATATAGCAGGCAGTATTAAACCCCCAGTGATAATTGCCCCAGGTATTTAAAGGGAGAGCAGTATTTTCCTATACTGCAGTCAGAGGACAAGTTATATAATACATCAGAACATACATTTCCCCTCACAGTTTAAGAATGCTGTGGTGAAAGAGGCTGATCCTTCTTCATTTAATACTGCCTAACAACTATATATACATGCACCTATTAGTTTACAAGTGTGTTTACATTCAATGGTATTTGGTGCTCAGCAGCACACACTGGCCTCACCCAGACGTCATTCTTCCTTATGTCAAGATGAGGGACCAGGTGAGCTCTGTTGTGTTATCTGAGGTTCTGCTAGGACTGAAAGGCATTCAGTTGTGCCTGATTCGTGCCACACTCAAACCCTGAGAGTAGTTATGAGGTATTTGGTACTACGTGGCCATCATCACTCTGGTGTGAGCCCTTACAGTCCACTGAAATGGGCATCTGAACACTGAAAATGGGCTATCTGAGCTGGATCTAAGGAGACTCATTTCTGCTTCTAGGGGCTGTAACGCATCATATGTGGATCAGTGCAGACAGATCCATGCATGTTCCCAGCACAGGAGCCATGGGATCCTCCAGTCAAATCACACCGAGCTGAGCCCAACAACCACAGGCACCGTGACCTGAAACAAAACGACTAGAAGAAAAGCACACAAATGTGGAATATTCCCAAATTTCCAAGAAAGGAACAATCACAGCCTGACATAGTTCTGCAAGTACACTCAGAAAACAACTGAAATCCTGAAATGCTCTTTAAGAGTTTACAAGAAAAAAAATAATCACAGAAATAGTAAACAGTGGGATGTGGGTAAACAGCAATAAGAATTTTCAGGGAATATCTGTACATGGAGAGCACACAGTGCTCCTCTGCAGTAAGTCATCTTCAAAAGAGGAGTAAACATCTCCACATACATCCAGCTCTCTAAACACAAAGAATTCCAACTTTCTGGAGAGGAAAAATTCCTTGACAGTATCAGCTACCAACAACAGCTGCCCAAAAAACTAGCTAATGCTTTCTAAAAGTAGCGATTGACTCTGAAAAAGGAGATTGGTTGAAATTCTTTCGTTACGGTCAAGAGCATAAGCCACTTTCATCTGGATTCTAGTGGGAAGTGAAAATAAAGCAAATCTCCTTACAAAACAAAACTGCGAAGTGCTAATGTAATGCCGATTATCTGAAAGATGGTTATTATAATCAAGGCAGCTCTGCTTTACTCTGCAGCCTCCTAATGAGAGAGGAGCTGGCAACCACTATTCCAGATCTTATAGCGAGAAAACCCCCATAACTGTTCATTATTTCCACCTGCTTTATGTATTAAAGATAACACAGGAACATCACATAAACATCAGCTTTATTGATTCTGCTTCTGAAATGCCAAATGGGCAGCTCTTTCTAAGAGGAAATTTTTAAAGTAATTACTTTTGCTGACATTACCTGGGGTTGCTCCTGTTGTGATTGGAACTATCTTGGACTTACTGCTTCTTTAGTAGCTGTACATGAAGCTGTTGTGTGTTTAAGCAGTCAGAGACATTTGTCTCTTTAAACAAGGCATTACAATCATTCCTTTTGTAGCCTACTAAAATAAGACTCCAGAAAAACTCCTCCAAATAAGGATAAACAACACAGTGGCTCGATCACAGCATTCTGCCAGAACAATCACACTTATAATCTTAGCACTGACAGTATATTTAGCAATCACAGTTACAATTACTTTGGTCTCATTTCACAATATCCCCAGGATGATGATTCTGACAATATTACAGAGAAATCAGGAACAGTTCCCAGAGACACAGCCACAAACCGGCAGTGCAGTCCAAGGAACAAGAAAAGCCAATAGAAGCCTTTTTAAAGAAAACTCATCCTTGAATAGAACCTGTAGTTTTAGCACACTTATTTGGGAGTGCTGTTGCCAGAGATTTAACTGAAAGAACACTAGGAAGGAGCTGGAAGGACTTCTGCAGGGCTTCTTGCCTAGGACATACTGCTCTGGTATAGAAGAGGTGGGATCATAAGGTCATACACAGCTAATACTGATCTATTTAACTATTAAGCTAATATTTCTGTGACTTGGCTGTCTCATAGACATCCCATTTTTTTTGTTATACAATGTTTTCACACATGAGAAAAAGTATTCTCATGATTGAGGCGTTGCACAGAAACGTCAAGGATGTGTTAAAGGTCTGTTACATTACAAGGCTCAGAAGGATGGCCCATTTTGCTATCTTTTTTATATTGCTGAAATGAACCCAAGTATCTTTGTAGTCTGTTTTCTCATCTCACTGTAAAAGTAATAGCTATTATTTTTTAAAAAAGAAGGAAAGAAAGAAAGAAAGAAAGAAAGAAAGAAAGAAAGAAAGAAAGAAAGAAAGAAAGAAAGAAAGAAAGAAAGAAAGAAAGAAAGAAAGAAAGAAAGAAAGAAAGAAAGAAAGAAAGAAAGAAAGAAAGAAAGAAAGAAAGAAAGAAAGAAAAGAAAGAAAAGAAAGAAAAGAAAGAAAAGAAAGAAAAGAAAGAAAAGAAAGAAAAGAAAGAAAGAAAGGAAAGAAAGGAAAGAAAGGAAAGAAAGGAAGAAAGGAAGAAAGGAAGAAAGGAAGAAAGGAAGAAAGGAAGAAAGGAAGAAAGGAAGAAAGGAAGAAAGGAAGAAAGGAAGAAAGGAAGAAAGGAAGAAAGGAAGAAAGGAAGAAAGAAAGAAAGAAAGAAAGAAAGAAAGAAAGAAAGAAAGAAAGAAAGAAAGAAAGAAAGAAAGAAAGAAAGAAAGAAAGAAAGAAAGAAAGAAAGAAAGAAAGAAAGAAAGAAAGAAAGAAAGAAAGAAAGAAAAAATGTTTCTGGAAAAGCTGGAAGACCTTGCACCCTACCAGAGTTGCTAGACCAAGACACCTACCAGAATTGCATTCTGCTAAATAAAGCTGTGAGGCTAATTTAGAAGCAGTAATTCCAGCAGATTCTGCTAGTGTTTAGTGCTTATTTTTATGACATATATATTTGCCACTAGTAAAAACTGCAGTCTCCAAGGGATCCCATCTCTAATTTCTGCCCTTACAAATAAAAGGTCTTTCCAGCCTGGTAGCCTGATGAGAACTTTAGAGCACGATTCATTAAATCAGATCAGTGCAATGACTCTTACTGATGCAAGAGTCATTCAGAGATGATATGAAAGCAGATATACATTTAAAACAATTTAAAAAATGAAAATAGCCTGGCAGCTAATATTTCTTCAGCAAAAAGTAAAATATAAATAACGAATTCTGAGGAACATAACGAAAAGGAAGCACCTTCTTTTATATTAGAAATACTCTGAACTGCTGTCTGTGTTGTTTCATCATTTTTTCCATTAAATCAGACACTTCTTCTAAATCAAGCCCTTGGGGAGTAAGAGACAAAAGTGATGAGAATGCAATGTGTGAATATAAAAGTGGAGCATGTGTTTTATAACCAACTCCGTTCAGAGATCAAGGGAAATGTCACTGTTTATAGCCATCAGTAAAGAATCAATGTAATTATATTTGTAGTATCAATTCAGGTCATTATTCCAATATCTACACAGTAATGCCACAATTACAATTTACATCTGCATAGAACAAGTGCATTTCCCTGGTAACCTGACGCTAAAACAAAACAAAACCCTCTTCTTTCCCCTTTCCCCATACAATCACTCGTTATTCTCATCTTGAAGGAAGATGTAGTTAAGCTTTAAACTTTATCAGAAAGTACTTTTAAAAGTGCTTCTGGATTTGTCTGAAACATAGAGATTCGGGTTTGGAAGTGAGCCCAGAGCAGCAGGTCTTTATGTGTTTCAGATCAGGGATGCACATCAGTCCCCAGGGAAGGAGACAAAGTACTCCCCGATTTTGAGCAAGTCTCACTCCAAAAACTTTTAGAGAACTCCACCAGGATACCTTTTTTTCCATGCTAACCCAGACAGTTTCTCAAGGGCTGTATTTCAGGCAAGTAAGACACCGGTGCACCATTCGAAAAACAATCTCTGCCACTACTAACATCTAAACAACGTGCTTTTCAAAGCTGACTGTATACAAGAAAACAATGTGACAGCCCCTACGTCTCCCTCCACAGCTCAGAAAACTGTGGAGGTTAAAATCAAAGATACTTACGCTATTTTATTTTATATTTATTTTTTGTATTGTCAAGGATCCACTGAGGTGAACAAATTACCGAACACATCTTTTAATGCTATTGTTTCAGCATGTCTGCGCACAATTAACAGTTAATGTGACTTTGTACTCATCTTGGCAACAGTGCCTCTACTTGAGAAAGAAAAAAAGCAAGAAAAGCAGCATGCTGTGTTTCTCTGTCTGGTGGGTGGGAACAGCACCCAGAAAAAACCATCTCACAACTACTGCTTTTAACTGGACCTCTCAATAGAAGGAAGGATTCCATCTGTGAGACACGGACGTGGAGTCCTTCGCTTCTCATCAGTGGAACAGCTTTGCAGAGTGCACAGAATTGAAAAACAACTTGAATCCAAAGCAAAAAATCTATTTCACAAACAAGTCCTTCAAGAACCCACCGACACCCAGCAATGATGCAGAAAATCTTGAAGCAGGTAGAAGTGCTCTTGATACTCAGAAAACATTCTCAATCTGTGGCAGACTTTACCAAAACAGAAGGGCATAGGAGCTCTACTTGTTCGATAGGCATCCGAGTTGTCAGTACTCAGAGACAATCCCAGCTGGGTAAGAATGTGGACACTTACCTACAGAGAAAAAACAAACAAACAAACAAACAAACAAAAACAAAAAAACATCAGAGCTAAAACTTTTGGAAAAGCTTTGTTTTTTAAATGTCGAAATTTCACTGAACATACATTACAGACCATAATTCTATAGATTAAGTAGCATAAATACTTTTTATATTAAGGTTTCACTGTTGATCAGACGTCAAGCACTAATATACCATTAATGAATGCTTTTCAGAAAAGGTAACTGACTTCTAAAAATTCAACAAAATCACCATCACAGCTTCCAGCAATGCTTTGTTAACAATCCTAAATTGAGTTTTATTAACTTCTTATTCACCAGCTGGCACAGTGAACCCAAAGGCCAGACTTTAAAAAGATCCACGTATATCTTTAATAGATGAGGTTCCTATTCAGAGGGCAATTTAAGTCACTCATTTTAAAACAGCAGTTCCACCTCATCTGGAAGCCTTGTCCAAAGAGTGCTGTTCTGTATGCTCAGGAGCAGCACCAACAGCTTAGTGTTATGAAGTACTGAATAAAATGTAGAGGTGTCATGGTTTTATGAATTAAAAAATAAAGAAGAATGAGGAAGTTTCTTGAAGATGGAAAATTGTACAAAACAATCTGAATTATTTGCCCAATCTGTTTGCTTCTTCTCTTGCTTGGAAAGAGTTCCCTCATAATGGGGACTTGGAGGGAAGGACTCAGTAGTTGAGGTTTCCAGCCACTAATCTTCCTATTCAGGACAGAAATTAAGCACAGACTTAAGTCCCAGTGACATCAGCTGGGCTTCAGCTATGTAAAGTTAAACATCTGTGCAAGCGCCGCCCAGCAGGGCAGCCAAACAGTTGTAAAGCTCTCACGTATTTCTCCTTCAAACAAGCTAATATTTCTATATTTCTAAGTTGTTTTTTTGTTGTTGTTTTGTTTTGTTTTTAAATCCAACTCTATTTTTATCCTTCTAAGCCTTCGGGACAAATGCTTTACAGACTTTCTAGTCTTGCAGAGTGCAATTTATAAAGATTAAAGATTAACATTTATAGAAAAATTCCTTTCCCTAATACTGTAGAGATGCCATAAAAAGTACTACTTTTCATTATAATACCACTTTATGGTACACGAGAGCTTTAGTACCCCACAGCTCTTTTCCTTCTCAGTATCTAGAGGGGAAAGAATAGATTGCAAAAAGTAGATGCTTCTTTCTTTCTTTTTCCAGATCAGCAAATATTATATTCAGTCCCTTCAAGGTGAGCTTTGTTGTGTAGAGAGATAAGGCCCAAAGCAGAGCCAAGGTTTGAAGAAAATTAGTCATTGTATATGCATTTTTATCTGTTTTGACAATGTAGAATTTTAATGAAGGAATGCTACAAGGATTCTGCACTGAAACAAGCAGTTTAATTCTTTCTGTAATTCAGAAAGCAAGTTTAAGTAATGACTTTATAATTTTTAATTATCATGGAAGAATTCTTTTTCTGTTCTTTTTCTTTACTGCTCCAGTGTATCTCTGAAATTTAATTTTCATTTTCAACTCAGGCAATATTATTCATTATTTTGCAAATAAAAAAACCACATTACAATGAGCAAATTAGAGTTGGGCACATGCACAGAACAGTATCATCTAGAAAATAATTGTTTCTGATTTGAATTGCAACAACTTTTAAAGTCTTGCAATACTCGTAACAAGTGCATCTCAGCCTTTACTCTGATGTCAGGTCTCTACTTGCTGTCAGTGTCTTCAGCTGCAGACCCATCTCCGTGCTCATCCTTCATGCTACACTACATGTGTACCTGCTCTGTGCCTCTGTGAAAACACAAAAAGCTGGGAATTCCAGCTGTTCTGGGGATGGCTGACCAGGCACAGGAAGAGCGTCAAGTGACTCACTGGCTTTATGGCATAATCAATGAAACAAGTATTTGTTCCCATTTAGGCTACAGCAGTTGCTGAGTGGACAACACTGTCTAGTCTGATGTTGAAGTCAGGGGCAGTTGTGTGGATTTGCTTTCAGAGTCAGGCTCAGACCATCTGTATGACACAAACTTATCCAATGAATCCTGTTAACTTCAGCGACTTGTTTGTATCCGTTTGAGGGTTGATACCAACAGGACAAGGGGGAATGGTTTTAAACTGAGACAGGGGAACTTTAAGTTAGATATTAGGAGGAATCACCACCCACAGGGTGGTGATGCACTGGAACAGTTGCCCATAGAGGCTGTGGATGCCCCATCCCTGCAGGCATTCAAGGCCAGGCTGGATGTGGCTCTGGGCAGCCTGGTCTGGTGGTTGGTGACCCTGCACATAGCAGGGGGGTTGAAACTGGGTGATCATTGTGGTCTTTTTCAATCCAGGCCATTCTATGATTCTATGATTCTATGATCTCCAGCAGAAAATCTACAGCACACACTTCTTGATCTCTGCCCATACAGAAGTTAGAGTTTACTACAAACATTCAAAAATCTCCCATCTAATTACCTGCAATGCACCCTTACTTTTATATAAATGTGGCACTTGCCATCAAAATGCCACAGAAAAAAAAATAGATTTGCCTCCAGTGCATACGATCTATTGCCATCACAGCTCAGGTTATTTTCTCAGAAGAAAATGAAAAGCTCCATTTGAAACCCACTTAACAGCAGGTTCATACAAAAAGCAACTCCATAAAGAGAAAGAAGAATAACGACACATTTGTGAAGAAGTTGCAAAAATTCAAATGCAAGATTTATCCACAGCTTTGCTACTCCAATCCTCTTAGAGAGTTTATAAAATAATGCTCTGTGCAAACTGGAAAAAAAAAATAATAATAATTCCCCCCACTACCCCATGCAAAACCGAATGAAATTCACATTAGAGAAGAAAAATAAATTAAACAGAAACTAGCAGATCTAGAGGTCTGTAACTCACTGGGAACAGCCTGGTGATATACTGCACAGAGCTACAAAATGTTTAGACAGAGGAAGTAGAGACTGGAACAGCCGAATATTTTCAAATCCAGAAAATGTTTTTTTTCCCCTCCATTTCGTTTGCATTCTTTGATTGGCTTCGATAGTTGTCTCTTCTTAGCAGCCTGCCCCACTGGCACCTCTGTGTCAGATCAAAACTCAGATCTTTGCTGTTTATGAAAAAAACTCCAGTACCACATTTGAGCTTTTTCTTCTTCAATGGAGCTCAACCATAGACTCAGAAGCGAAAAAACAAACACATCCTGGTCCAGCAGAGAAGCTGCTGTGCATGATGCGCTATTGAGACAAATCCCAGCAGGACAAGCAGCTGTGTGGAACACAGTGGGGCTAAGCCTGAAGCAGAACCGATAAACATCAGAGTGGAGTTTACAGTCCAACAGCAGCACCAGTGGTGCTGAACACCTCCTCCCACATGTGCCCAGCCTGAATCAGGCTTGTCAGCCTGCAAACTTGCCTAAGGACTGGTGTGCAGCATCCAGGATTACTCCTGAGATGAGCGGAACGCTCGGCCATTTGGGGTGGATTGCTAAAGCTGTAAGGCAAAGTTAGGCAGGCAGGGATAGGGAAGCTTTTGCAGTCAGAGCACACACAGCAAATCAGCTCTACATGAAAGACAATCCCCTCGCGAAGGCTTATATTACTGCTTAATATACGTACAATATGGAAAATACTAGATGCATTTTCAATTTTTAGTGCATCCCATGTTCACAGGGTACCTTATTTTTGCTAAAAGGGAATTTCTAGGTAATACTGCTATCTGCACCCGTTAAAACATACCATCGTTTTTAACAACTGCAATGAATTGGATAATGGATTGTAAGTCAGACTGCTTCTAGCTGCTGGGATAAAATAGGTCAAGAGAGCAGAATACCCAGAAAATAACTCCCACTGACTGGAGTAATGACTAAAGCCACAGTTTGCACCCCGTGTTTTTCAAGCTGTCCTTCTATTAAATCACACAGCCCAGACAAGTGCAAAACAGCATGTGATGCAGCCATAAAGGTGTTCTGGCATCTGAAATCGGAGATGAAAGCACAGGGAAAAGCAAACTTTCAGGCATGAATTGATGGGGACAAAGACATGGTTGGGGTCAAGAGGAACAATCCATATTAACTGCTCCATTTCTGAATGACTGTGGAGCGCAATTCAAATGAGAAGGACATACAGACACATATGGATTATACAGGAAAATATGACCCTATAAAGGAAAAATATGATCCTGCCAGGAAACAAAGCACAAATTAACCCATTCTCTGAAGCTGCACTAACAAAGGGAAAACAGACAGAAAAACATCAGTTTAAAATCCAACCTCTTAAATTCACATTTTGTAACAATAAAGACTTAAAACCATCAAGAAATAAGTACTTGGGATTTGTGTCCATCTTGGAAGATCTTCGATCCCGAGAAGACAACTGTTTTACATGTAACATCTGATCTCCTGAGGAAGGTAATAAATGAGCTCAGCTATATTTCACTACTTCAAGGGAATGGGTATTTTATATATATGATGTCTGCTTCATTTATCCCCACACCAGATGAAGGCTTATGGTCAGAAAGGGGTCAGGTTGGCCACAGTTAACAGGTAAGAAGATAAATGGGGCTAGGAGGGATGAGTAAAAAGCTGAGTATCAACTGGGCATTGGTGTCATGTGCTGTCCAAGCATTTGACAATTACAAGACCACAGTTTTCTATCTCAATGACATCAGATTTTTTTTTTTTTTTTTTTTTTGCCTCAAGAAATATTAATTTTTCAGCGTCCCATTTAAAAAGAAGGCAACAAGGGGGCGAAAACCCATCTGTCAGTCACAAAAATCACAGCATTTTTTAGCACTAGACTTTGGAAGATGTCCTCATGACAAACTCGCACACAGAGCAGATCACTTTTCTAATAGCACATTGACATTCTCTAAGAGCAGCTCCAACAGATCCCCGAGAGATAAGTCTATAGAAATGAGCCAAATTATAATGGGACTTTGTATAGCAGGCAGACATAGCATACAATTGCTTTAACCTTGCCCTGAGGCATTTCACAGGGAGATTAAAAAAAAAAAAAAAAAAAAAAAAAAAAAGAGCCTGAATTCAAGTATTTCACAGTTTTTCTTAAGAGAAAAGAGAAGCAGCTCATTTCTCTGGTTCTTCCCAAACCCGCAGCATCAGGTAGTATTAATTAGAGTGAGGCAAACTTAAACATGGATCTCCTTCATGAAGGACACGTTGGTTGGGCTGTCAGACATGGTACATGACAGCAGTGCTGAAGATGGAGGTGCTGGCTCACCCTGCACCTAGGTGACTCAGTGAGGGATGAGTGGGGATAAACCCAGCCACTTGTTAGCTTATTCCTCGCACACTGGATTTTCTCTTCTCTGAGTAGAAAGAAATAAGAGTGCAGTATCAAAGAGCTTTGTCAGTAAATGAGAAAGGCAGATATGGAGTGGACAGAAAGCAGGCACTTCTGTAGGTCAGCCAGTGACCACATGTGGTTTTGGGTCTAGAAAGAATTAATGTCTGCTGTGATGGAAAATCTGGTAGGACATCTGCATTGACATAACTGAATCTCTTAATAAAAAAGTAAGCTACTTGTTTCTCCTAAAAGGACTGTGAATACCTGTTCCCTTCCAAATGTAAGATGTTCCTTTACTAAGATCAGTTGGCTAATTCTCAGTTGGTACTTAGGTCTTGTTCCCCCTAATCACAATGCTATTCCCCCCCTAAATCACATTGACAGTTGAGTAATCAACTATGAGAATGGCATTAACTCCTCAGTACTTCCTAAGTAAAGCACAGTATTTATCTTTCTTTTTTTTTTAATTGGTAGAGGGGAACTCATCTCTATGGATAAAGATCATCCTGTCTAGACAATCCTCATAAAGTCCCTGCTATACACCACTTCATTACATGCACAGATGCATAAAGCCTATGAGAATATTACGCAGGTACAATGCTACAACACTCAGCTCACATCCATCAGAGATTAATGCCAAGCAAGGTTCTGCAGCACACAGGCAAAACCACACGGCTTTGTACTCAGAGAAATAAATGCCTGTGTTGCCTGGGATTACAGCAGCTTCATCTAGTTTTAAAAGTGCCCCACTGGGACCTTTTGAACCTTGGTTCCTGGAACACAAATACTTTTAATACAAGGTGCATGCACAGTGATGTGTTCAGGGCTCTTCCTAAATGGGTCTCAAATAGAAATGTGGCATCCTGAAAAGCAAATCACACAATGAAATGTTTGTATTAACAATCAAGCCACAGGGCATCCAACAGGGCTGGGAGCAGGCAGGACACTGGCTGTTGTCACATTTGCCAAGACTAAAAAATGCAGATCAGATTGTGCATCCAAAACTTCAAGCTGTCAACAGATGTCAAGTAAAAAGTCTTGGAAAGGATATGCCAAATTCATTTTCACACTATACCACTATTTGGAGAATTCAGAATAACATTTGGTGACCACTGTATTTAAATTCACCTGCAGGAACTTGTGACTGTCAACACTAAAATTCAAAAATGGGCCCAAGTGCACGTCAGCAAGGGTGAAAAAAGAAAAAAGTGTAAAAATCATTAAATGTGAACCCTTCCACTCCCCCAGATCTAATTCTTAGAATAAAACCAATCCTTCCTTTATCATTTTTCAGAGCTGAGGAGGAGAACGAAATTTGAATACGGGCACTGTGGAAATATGCATTCCCTGAGTCCACAGGTGCTCACCTCACTGCTAACGAATAAAACTCTTGCCAAAGTCATCACATCAAAAATGAATCTTGACAGTTTATCCTCTATAGCTGAACAGCTCTTTGGGAAACAGTTATGACTTCAAAGAACCAGTCTGTAAAAAAAACCAACACATTTCCAAATATAATAGTACTAGCATAGATACCTGTGATTATTTCTTAAGAATAGGGCTTCCTACTGCAAGGATTGCCTACACAGAAGTTCAAAAAAATATTTACCCCTTAAAAATATGAAGATGAAGAACTGCAATACCTCATAATGCAGCATGATCCTCCTCAAGAGTTATTTTATGTATAGACAGGCTTTGACGCAATAGGATTTACAAGGTCAGTGTTAACAAGAAAAATGAGGTACTATTTAATCTCATTGTTTCATGAGGTGCTGTTAATGACACTTAAAACAATGATAATTCAAGATTATTTTTGTTAGGTTTTGTGCTACTTCAGGGCACACTAAATAAAGAAAAGGAGAAAGGTGAAGGTTGAAATGGTGGGCACAGACAGTACTGCTCCATACCCCACAGCTGAGATGTGGATCCAAACTCCTCACTTTGCTGCTAAATCTCCTGTGACACCTCTAACTCAAGGGCTGTCAGCTCCTACTGTCTTGGCCATATCCCAGCTGGATAATTAGATTCTGCAAAATTGCTTATTTATTTCTGGTGTTTTAATTGGATGAACGTATACATTTTCTTTTTTTTGGTAATCATGAATATTGCTGAGCACTTTTCAGTAACTCCAGCCAGTTTACTGCAAAGTTGGCTCAAACTGCTGTGGGTCAAACCAATTCCATTATGTTGTAGCTCTACGATGGCTAACTGTAGACAGATTTCTATCAACAGCAGCAGAACAAGTTAGAGGAACAAAGGATTCCATCCTACTTCAAAATTAGATCATAAAGCACTTACAAATCAAATTTTCTCCCTCAGTGCTTATTAATGATTTTGAAACTGTTCTATCCTCAAACCTAGTAGCAAATTAATTCATAGTGTACCACTTGCAAATTTCCTGCAAAATCCCATTATAGCATAGCCTTCCGTTTTATAAAAGAGAAAGTAGTATCTCAAGTAATTGTCTTTCTTTTTTTTTTCCAGATACATCTACTGTGCTCAAGAACTATGTTTGTTTTATCTAAAACAATCAACTTGACACTATTATTAAGCATTTCCATATGGACAAAAAGTCTGAAGAAATGCCTTCAGACACACAGATGAGTACGCACAGTGTTTTACTTGGTGTGAAGCTTAGAGGCATAGACAGGAACCCAAGTTTCCACTCAGCTGCTGTAGTCTCTGAAAGATGAGTCAGAATCCTCTGGAAACTCTGTGGACTATGTAAAGAACTTCAGCTCCCAACAGACTCCTAAATTAGATGCCTGTTTTGAGATGCTGTCAGTATCTCATGTTTTCTATTGGATTAATTGGAAAATGTGTCTAAAGCTACTAGATCTTGTAGGAAAAAAACCTCATTCTCTACTGCTAAATTCTACAGATTCGCTTTTTTTTTTAATATGTAATCAGACAACTAAAAGGAGCAGTTTCTGCATAAATATTTTCGTAACTTTGACAATTACTTGAAAGCAGGAAATGAAATGCTCATCTTGACTGTAGGCTTATTTTCCTATTCATAAGATATTCTTTCATTAAATATCTTCAGAAATCAAAAACTGATCCTTTGTGCAATCATAGTTTTATACAATTAAGCAGTACATTCTGATGTACACAGCAAGCACATCAGACAGGCAATTAATTGCCTTTATATAGCACAGAGTACTCCGGTATAAATGTCTGTACTGAGAAGACTGAACTTACCATTTCCACTGAGCATTACTAAACCTATTAGAAATACAACAGAGCAGAGAATTTTCACTGTCTCTCCTTACTCCCAAATATCCCACTGAGCACATATTTAGCCTGCAGTGGATAGAAAACATAAATGTTGAATCATCACCACGTTCTGGATGATCTTTTAACCTAATCAGCCTAAACTGGGAACAGTGCTGAGAAGCATGTATTAATGTAGTGGAGGCATCATCATGCATATCAGGTCCCACGGATAAAAGAGCTCAGAGGCACATAGTTCTACAGGAAATGAAGCGTCGGTGATGAACATCAGTTTCTCATTTTAAATATTAAAACAGGCCATGGGACTTTGCCCTTTCAAAGTGGTACTGAAGAGACAATTTAAAAGGTTAATTAAATGACTGAGGCGTAAGGGGGATCTGTATAAGGAGATCTGCCCACAGAAAGCTGGCGCTTCCAGTTTGAAGGCTGTTTGAGGGCAGGACCAAAGGCCACGTCAACTTAAGGCAGGAAAGTTGAGGCAAATCAACTAATAGTACGAATTCGAGGCAAAGAAGACACAGTACATTAAACCCCAATATAAGAACACTCCCACCAGAAAGCACAGATGCCCTCCTGAGTTTCAGCTTTAACGCTACTTTTCTCCTGAATGTCAACATTCACACTCCATTTAACGTGCTTTAACTTGTGCTTCATATCCACTACAAAGATACTTCGACTTTTTGAAACTTGCTAAAGCAAACAAATGTTGGTTTAACCAACATCTCACAACCAGTACACTTCTGATATCTGTATGTGCATTATTTGGCTGTAAAGGGTACAGCTTGGTGTGAATATTTCAGCTGCTCAGACTTTAAAAGCACTCCGGTAAGAAATTAAATAAAAATAAAAAGCAGGCTTATGTTTTACTTCACTTGGATACAAGAGCAGCCAACAGCAGGATATTTGAGTCACTAACTTTTAATACAGTCCTTTGTATTTGCACCATCATCACCATAAAGTCTCACAGGAGACCTACCATTGACTTAAAAGGTACCAATGCATCACCTCCATAGCATCTGGGAAGGCACATGCACTGCAGGTTTCCTGCTTCCATTAGAATTTGTAGAAGAGTAAGTGAATTAAGAAAAAGAAAAAAAAACACCTTGATATTCAGAAATCAAGTTTTGCATAGAATATCTCGGTGTATCACGATTGGCTGATGCTTAAAAAGTCAGAGGAACGTCTGCTAGATTTTGGCCCCACACTCTCTTATATCACTTATTAGAACAACAACCAGGTTGTACAAGCAGAAATCTAGCTTGTCTCAGAAGCAAATACATTTTTCCTTTTCTCTAATTTTTTCCCTCATTTTTAAAGCAGGCTGGTCAAGAAACAGAAACACACAAGGAGAATACTTAACTTTCTCGTCTTACCCATTCAGGAGGGAGAAAAAAATCAACACACTGAAAACTCGAGTTCCAACTCTGACATCTTGAAGTGCTCAGTAATTCCTCAAAAACTTTACAGGTGAGAAATATAATCTGCAGCACAGACACTAAGACTTTTTTCTATTGTATCATAGGCCATAGGAGAAGTTATTTGAAGCAGTAAACAAAAAAATGCTCAAGGCATAAAAAAAATAATATTTTGAAAAAGAAGAAAAAGAATTAAGTGTTGGAAACAATCATAATTACATTTTAAAGAGAGATTTTGATTGCTTAACCTGAGTCACCTAGGGCATAATGATTACTAAATTCATAACTCTTCCCATCAGAGAAGAAATGGAAAAGTCTTAATAATCTAAAAAATATTGCAGTATCTTTCTCTGTTTCGAGTGAATCAATGATATTTATAGCCCCGAAGGTATTGAATCTATTTGTATCAAAGAACACCAATAATAATGTACAATTCCATTATGGAAGTGCATCTCAGGAAAGTGAACACTGTCTAAGATTACAAAAAAAAAAAAAAAAAGAAAAGAAAAAAAAAGAAAGCTAGAACTAGGCATTTGTGATCCCATGGAAGCATGCCAATCTTCTCCCAATAGATGGAATGATCAAATTAGCTCAGGTGTTCACAGCTCACCATAAAACATGGGATGAAAAATGGGAGGTAGTAATTATCAAGACATTTTATACAGTTTGACAGGAAAACTTACGGCAAATTCCACCAAGAAATGTATCCTGATCAAATTGGTCTTGCTTAAAAAAAATGAAAATAAGAGTAATGAAGAGAAAAACAACAGAGAGTTGGCACCAGTTTTGAGACTCAGAGTAATTCAGAGATCCAAGCATTCCCTTGAAGCAGAACTGAGGGAGTTGGGCTTGTTCAGCCTGGAGAAGAGAAGGCTGTGGGGCGACCTCATTGCAGCCTATCAATACCTGAAGGGAACCTACACCCAGGAAGGGAGTAAACTCTTCAAAAGGGCTGACAATAGCAGGACTAGGGGAAATGGATCCAAGTTGAAGGAGGGAAGATTTAGGTTGGATGTTAGGGGAAAGTTCTTTACAAGGAGAGTCATTAGGCCCTGGAACAGGCTGCCCAGGGAGGTTGTGGATGCCCCGTCCTTGGACGTGTTCAAGGCCAGGTTGGACGGGGTCCTGGGCAACCTGATCTAAATGTGTATGTTTGGTGGCCCTGCTAGGCAGGGGGGTTGGAACTACATGATCCTTGAGGTCCCTTCCAACCCGGGTGATTCTGTGATTCTGTGATTCTGTGAATGAAGACTGCAGGATTGTCCAAAGAGAGAAAGTATCTGCCATAATAACTCCACAGGCTTTTGGTAAAACTACGTTTTTTTTCCTGTCTGTGAGAAGAATATTTTTTTCTCTGCTTGTTCCCTGGCTTTTTTCTCTCACCTCTGAAGACTCTCCTCAGGCATCACCCAGCAGTTACAGAGGGGACCTATGGGAGCCATTAAAGTAATTAGAACTGCTTGAATGTCAGCAGCAGATGATGCCATGGAGGACAACAGAGCCCTACCCTACTGTTAATGTGAGATGTTAATTTTGTGAAATCTTTTCTTTTGTGTTCTGTTTTGTTCATTAACTATATAAAGCAGAGCCCAAGAGAACAGATCTACAAAAACCTCAGCAAGCAGGATGTCACAACAGGCTTGGTTACCATGACATTGGCATCGAAGTGTTTGTAACTTTAAACAACTCAGCACCTTATTTTCAGAGACTTCAAAGTATTATTATTTTTTTTTTTTGAAAGACAGCCACATCTCAAATAATGTTTGGTTTTCTTTACTAACCAGTTTCAGCAGGGGAAAATCAGACCACTTTTGTTTCTTTTGAAAAACCAGTGCCACACTTGGTTCCTGTTTTAAAAGATGAAAACACTGCATCACCAAAGGCTATCAGAGGCAGAATGCAGCTTTCAGACAGTTCTAGAATCAAGTTCAGCAATGAGCCTGATACCAGACTGGGAGTGGGATTTTCCCTCCTCAGTAAAGAGAAAATTACACGTTTGCATCAGGAACATGTAGTTTGGCACATCCAAGCAGAAGGTGCTGCTTATACTATCAGTAATAATAATTAAAAATTCCTGACTACAGATGAAGACAGAATTCTTGCCCCAAATTTTCTGAGTCAAAGGGTGAAGTGAGCATACGATTGGGAAACAAGCATAAGGAATCAGTACTTCTTGAGTTATAAATAACACTGCTGGATCTTCTATAATAACTGATTATTGTGAAATTGTGAAACGTCATTACTCTATAAAGGAAAAAAAAAAAGATCCTGGATAGCAGAAAGAGCTAACACTTAAATCTGTATGCAGTATGAATTCATTTTGTTTCTCTTTATATTTTTTCTATTCTTAGATATAAGCTTCGTGAGACTTGATTTATTGTCCAAATGTATCAAAATAGGAATGTGCTCTTACATTTCAAGGCATTAAATACGATTTACTCCACAGTAACTTCATTCTGACTTACCGAAGCAGGATTTTCCATGCCCGGCACTTCTTGCACAATAGAAAATCTTCTCCAAGAAATGCAGAGCTTAGTGAAAAAGTTAACTATTACTAATGTCTTGATACTTAATATTGGCAGCCCCAGCCATCAAATGTAACTAGACTGACTAGCACTGTCTGGAGAAAATAACAGATTAAAAAGTGGAAAGAGGAAAATACAGCTGAAAGGATGCCAGTGTCACATCCAGGACTGGTGAGGTCTCTCAAGAACCTGAGCTGCATTGTCACAATCCCTGCAGTCAAGGCTGTTCCCTGCCCAGATCTGAGACAGAAAGCCATGGGAAACTTGGACTTTCTCCCCTCTGAGGGCAGTCAACCACTGGAACACAGCACAGAGAGGCTGTGGAGTCTCCAGCACCACATATATTGAAAACCCATCTGGATACTGTCCTGAGTCCTGCACTTGGTGGTTGGGTTGGACAACTGGTCTCCATAAGCAACCTCCTGCCTCAGCTACCCCATGGCTGTGACCTTCAGCACATGTCCTGTTCAACTTTTTGAGTATTATCAAGCCACTTTTTAATTACTATATCCTTAGTTGTGTATAGATTTTGAATTGATTTTAATAGAATGATAAAACATCCTAGATTTCAATAGGTCATCACTGACAGTATGATCAATACAATCTCTGATTCATTACTTCACATTCTTCTGTTTTCAGAAAATAAATTATGTCAAAATAAGATTAAAGGTGGTTTGGTTTCTTTTTAAACCTTTTTAACTGCTGTGTTAGAAAAGTTATTTCACAACATTTATTTAGGAAAAAAAAAACCTTTTCTTATATCACAAAGAAGGAGGAATTCAGAGACAACAATTTTTCCAACACTATATAAACATAGGATTAACTGACACCCCATTTATAAAAAGAATACTAAAACCACAGTAATAGGAAATCTCATACACAGCACACACTTGCAAAGAGCTTCACTGTGGCCACTCTTGAGCAAGTTGCTGACAGCTGAATGGAAAATTCAGGTTCCTATTTTTAAATGCCCATACAAATTCCTTGTCTGCACTGCATGTTGGATGCTGTTCAGTACCTTTTTGGTATTTGTTTCACAGCTCCATAAAGTTCTACAAGATTAAATTCTATGTAAATAGCTGTAAAATTATGCAGCTGGAAGTAGAAGCAAGCTGTGTCCATCACTTTAAATATGTTCAGTCATAGAAAGATGTTGCTCAGTGCAAGCAGCATTTCTGTTCTGATTTCACTCTCTTCTCAGGGACTCAGGAGTGGACCAGAACCTAATGCAAGATACTATCAGTGACACATGAACATCTTGATCCTGTACTAGTTATGTTTAAAGCTGCCTTTTCTCCAAATCCCACTCGTATTACAATTGTCTCCAACAAATTTGACTTCATCCAACTATTTTCTTACCAGCATTATCTAAAAGAGCTTATATAATAATGAATTGACTGTCCAATATGTGGTCAATAATGGCTCACGTAGCCTCTGACAGTAGGGTTATCACACGGACTTGATAAGTTTTGCAGGAATATATAACTTTCACCTGAACTGTCACCAAAGAACAGCTTGCAAGGGAATGAGGTCTTTCTCTGAAGGATATTATGAGGGCACCCTTTATGATATACATTAATGGAGGTCAGAAAAAAGGCTACTGTTCTCATTTATGAAGAGAAAGCACCAGATCATTATGATGGCATGTGAATAGTGAAAATAAAGTCATTCTCTGGTTCAGGTAAGATTAGTACATTTTGTCCTATCAAGCCAAGTCCTTTTCACTGTACAAAGGCACCCTTAGGCAGCACTTCAGTGAAGTTTTGCAGGCAGTGCAGAACAAGGTGCACATAGCACACTGGTTGCAGCAGGCGACTTTTTGCCTAAAAGTCCCTGAGAACAGACACCTCATTCAAAGTGGAAAACTGATGCAACCTGCATGGCACTTCCTGATTGAGATGGCATGGTTCTTCGGATTAGAGCAAACAAACAACCCTAAAAGGAATCCAAAACTCACATAACAGTTTTAATTCCTGGCTTGTATTAGGAAATTTTATATGGCATTCACATGCACAATGACTTCTCATCTTTCCTTTGAACTTGCAGAGAAAAGCACTGACACCTGCCTTTGAGGTTGTGTTAACCACTTTTAAGGGCATACATGTTGCATATATAATTCTTTCCTAAATTACTTTAAGATAAATGTAGCAATAAAATAGCCACACAAAATTAAACATGACTGTTTTCTATTGAATGGTTGTCAGCTCCACCCAATCAACACCAACCTTGGATCAAAGGCAGTCACACTTGGACACTTTTCCTTTAATAGCAGCACTCATGCCTGGGCAGAACTGGAAATCTTCCCTAGTTCTGATGCTGTCTTGGTACTTGAATGCGTAGTGTGTTGTACATAGTGTCTCCAGCCTCCTACCTTCATTCACTTCTGAATGAACACTTTCACTGGTATAAGGGTACAAGCATCTCTGCAAGAAAAAGCTACTCCCTTGCAGTGTATGGCAAATGCAATCATGTTAGCACTAATGTTTGGGATGAAACAATTCAAAGGCGCGCAATATTTACAAAGAATCTTGTAAAAAATCACTACTCTCAATGAATTGCCAGCAGTATTATTTCCAGTCCTATCTTTGCTCCGAGATCAAATTTGAAATTGCTCAGCCATTAGAAGAACCAGGTTTTAAATTCAAATTGAGTCAACCACCTGTTGCAGTAGCTTAAGGTTGAATTATACTTTGAGATTTAAGCATTATGGTGAAAGTAAACAGGTCAAACCCAGTGCCTTAAGCTAAAGCAGTGCAGTTAGCAATGAGCAGCTGAGGACTCCCTTTGAAGAAAAAGAAGAATTATTGCCCTAATTTAGTAGAGCCCTGAATCCAACAGAGTGCCAGCCCTCTCATCTCAGATGTATCAGGAAGTGAATAGGAAAGTACACCAGTGTATTCTATACATATACATTATTAACTTTCAGATAAAAGCATTCAGATTTGGAGGCTAGTAAGCTGAGTTTTCCTAGAAAAGAAGAACAAAAAAAGAAGAAAAATAAAAACAGTCAACCAACCAACTAAACCCCAGCCCATCTCCTGAATGTTCTCCTTGGGCATTCTGTTCTGTGCCCCACAAGAGAACACCTACTCTTCTCCCTCAGGCAGTGTTCATGCCAACATTTAGTGTCTATGATTAAAGTTTCTCTTGGTGTTCATCGGGGATTTAAAGTAGTGCTAAAGAAAAAAAATCTCAAACAGTCATATTTTTGAGACCTGCAGCAACTCCAAAGACTTGCCTAAAATAAGCACCAAATTCTGCATCTCCAGGCTTTAGCTTATTAAATAGGGAAAATGTAAAATGCATGACCTGGATGAAAGAATAATTCTTTTCAGTTGTGTTCCCAAGCTTTTAAAGTTGGGGACTTTGTTCTTAGCAGAACTACTTTGGTAACAACTCTGTCCCCAGTGGATGAGGAGCTACATCATGAAACTCTCCGACCTAGTTTGGTTCCGCTGTTCAGCTCTGTTCTAGAGAGACTCCCGATTAAACTCAGAATTATTAGAGTTATCCCTTATTTCTTTTGATAGATGAGATGTTCAGGTTGACTATTAGATCCTTAGCAAAATTGGTAGGAACATCTTTCAACTCTTGTGCTCAGACTAGTAGACGTATCAAGCACTGTAGTTTCTAGCATTACCCAAACCAATTAACCTTTGACAACATTATGCACTACAGAGAACTAAATATAATAAAACATTTTAAAAGTATTGTTTAATTCATACTAAGAGTCGCTTCTCAGAGGTAATTACTAACTGATATGCACTGACTCACAGCACATTACTACGTTGTTCTCTACTGCTTTCTAAGGTTCACGTTTGACTCACTCAGCTGCAAAAAGCACTACCCATATCCCAGCACTTGTTTCGCTTAGGCTAGATAATTCGTCTGCTGACAAAAAGCTAGGAAAGTTCACATGGAGATTCAAAAAACAGAAACACCCAACACCAGTAGAAACTATGTCTTGTAGAACTGTTGATTTCTACAGAAAATATACCTTTTTTCTTATGATTCAAAGCACTGTGCATTTTTCAGTTAATCAAGTACACGCATCTTTGCTCTTTCAGAAAATAGGAAGAAAGGAAGGTGGATGGATAGAGAGGAGGTGTATCTAGCATGTAATATCCTCAATTTCTGAGTTTGTATATAAAGCCAAAGATGCCTAAACAACACAGTACTCATTTCCTGTGTAAGATTTCCTGTGTAAGAAAGATACATGTGGCAATACCGTATAAAGCATGTTATTAGCAGTGGTATGGAAACATTACATTAACAAAAAGAATGCAACCTATTTAATTACCTCCAGGATGAAAAGTATCAGCCTTTAAAAATATCACCCTCTTTCCAAAAATTTGAGAAGGTCTGTTTAAAGTACTGAAATACATTAAGGCTGCTCAACAACATTCAGTCACTAGGGTAACAACTCATGAAGATCAGAAAGCACACATTTGGTTTAATGGATCACACACAACCTATAGGAGTTCATATGCACACAGAAAGCTCAACAGAGCCTGATTTCAGGCAAGATTTCATTAAATAAATCTACACAATACGCATTCTCAAATTTCACCAGTAGCACCAGCACACGAATTAAAATAGATTTGTCAAAAGATTACCTTATTTCCTTCTGTTAGAAAGTGTATTAGCTAGATCATAGTAATATTTTAGTGTCTTACTGAAGCTCTGTTAACTATGTCATTATTCCTTAAGAAAGAAGGTTATTGTCATGCTTCAGCTCTATGGGTGAAATATCAAAATCTGCATGTGTGAATTCAATATTATATTGCAGATGGTTGACCTGAATTTTAAGATTTGTTCCAAAATATGTCCTACAAGCACACAGCTACACACAGCACTGCTCTGAGTTATACAGACACAGCGTCACATGGAGAAATACCCAGCACATAAATAGCAGTTTGGGGTGTGTATGTCTTTTCAAATCAGTCTTTTTAATTATCAGAGAGACAGATCAGCCAGTTATAACTGTGTTGTTTATAGCTGATGCTCATGAAGGAAATAAAGTTGAAGCTTTAATAAGCAACAGCCTATTCACCTTCCTATTCCCCTTTTAAGGAAAGGAAAAAAAAAAAGCTTCCAGCTGACCACCCAGCAGTATCTAATCTAATGGGAAAAGGTGAATCCTATATGACATGCATTTTTTGTTCGAGTAGATAGGAAGCCTGAGGGTGCCAGAAAGGCAGACCAAAATCCTTAACAAACCTATAAACTGAAAAAAGCAACATCTGCCCATGGAAAGATAGGAAAAGCAGGGTCTAATACAGACTGACACATCATAACAAGTGTTTATGTATATTGCCAAAACCATTGCCCTCTGAAATTTCTAAGTAAATTTCAGGTTTTTTCTTTTAATCACTTCTGCATTCTGTCCTTGTCGAAACGTCTTGTCAAACAGCATTACCGTGACTTAAAAACTCGAAGTTCAGAAGAATGATAGAAAAACTTAAACAACGTGGATGAAACATGGCATTTCTCATTTTAATTTTAAAATAGATTCCACTTTCATGATACAAGGCAGTATGTTCTGTGCCCTCAGAATTTACACCAACTCCCAGGGCCAGAATAAGTAAGCATGTTGAATAATTCCTCTTATCACTTACTACTGAAGTGTAAAGTAAATCTGCTGCTGTTCAATAAAATTCCTCCTTGAAATCACAAGTCTCTCAGTTACTCTTTCTGTCTCAGTGGCATTGAGTATTCCAGGTCACTGCACAGGTTAAGTGAACAACCTCACAAATGCAGAAATAACACAAACTGAGATTGTTCCAATTTCCCCACAGCAGCACTTTAAAAAAGAAAATAATCTGATCTACCCTCACCTTCCAGATCCACACCCCCTTCCTTTTGCTGATTTTAGGCCCTGGTACCTACGGTCTCCTTAATACTACTGGCTCTCCCTCAAGCATTCATTTTATAGTCGATTTTTCATACATAGAATCCCCACTCCTGAGTTCCTTTTGGAAAATGCCTTTTCTCACAGCCAGACTGACCTCAGTAGCCTTTGGTTAAAGACGCTCTGCTAATGGATTTGCTAAGTTCTGACACTCAAGATGTATTTGGTTTTGTGAGATTTTGGGGTTTTGGTTTCTTCATTAACAAGGCAATTAAGAGTTGTTTTGTTTTTGGGTTTTTTTTTTTCCTCAGGAAGGAACATTCTCTCCATGAAACCCATTTAATTATAGAGAAATGCATGGCTTAAACATAACAACCTCCTTTCCTGTTAATTCAGCTGTGGCAAATTTTTCATGCTGCATTTTTTACTCTGGTTATGCTCTGGACACAGAGAAAAGCTGGAAAATACTTTTTCTGATTTTTTAAAATTTATTTATTAGTTCTTGCAGGTTTGCTCCCTCATGGCAGCCCCACAGCCACATCATGGTGGCCTGCACCTTCCTCACAGCAGCCTGCATCTTACAGGGAGCAGAGGGGCAGCGCTGAGCTCTGCTCTCTGGGGACAGCAACAGAGGAAACAGAGGAAATAGCATGGAACTGCATCAGGGGAAAGTTAGAGAAAAGCTCTGCCCCAGAGGGTGGTGGGCATGGAGCAGCTCCCCATGGCAGCAGGCACGGCCCTGAGCTGTCAGAACTCAGGGAGCACTGGGACATTGCTCTCAGACTTTGTTTCGGGTGGGAATGAACTCCATGATCTTTGCAGATCCACTCCAACTTGGGCTATTCTATGGTTTTACTTACTTGGGGATTGTGCCCACAGAGATCAGAAAGCACGACTTTGGGCGCCACCACTTTATTCTAAGAGCATCCATGGGTCCTATAACTGTACTGATTTCCTACAAATACTTTATATTTTGTTTCTGGAAATATTCTTGTTGGAAGAGAAATTATCCTCCCTTTATAGGAAGACCAGACCATATTTTTTTTGTCCAGTATAATGCAGGACCTATGTGAACAGGTACCAAACCGAAATCTAACACATCCAAAGGTAAACACTTTGGCACCAAATTCCCAAAGAGACATGGTCTCAAGGTCCTAAACTTTCTGTACTGAGCAGAAAAAAGATTCACTCTTAAAAAGGATGGAAAAATATTACCAGTATGCTTTGTACAACTGTGCACATCTGGCATAATATGAACAGATGGAATTGGCAAGAAGGCTTTTCAGGTTAGGTTTCTGAGCCTAATTCTGAGCTGGTACAAACTGACCATGTTGTTCTGATGTAGTTCTTTTTATGTCTGCTCCTCTCTCTGTAGCGTGGTCTCAGCAAATGGGATAGCATAGCGTTCATGGGTTTTTCTCCATGAACAGTGAGCACAGAATTGATAACGTAAGATAAGCACAGTAATTAAAACTCATATTTAGAGCTATGAACTCTGGAAAGGAACGTATGCACATCAACAGTTATCAAAATAGTGCCTCTAATGAAAAAAAGATGATACAATTTGAATGCATTTATTCATAGGCAGCAGTATTTCATTACTGCTCCCTTTCACTGTATCAGGAAATACAAGGGGCTGACAACAGACACCATATAGTAGTTTAATAAACAATATTAGATGCAGTAACCTTCCTGGCTAGGTAATGCATGGAAAATATACATCCTGCTACTGCAGCAGCTGTTCATTTCCATAATTTTCCAACATCCAGCTACTCTGAGCTGCTCCCTCTGTAACAGCTTCTCACTGCTGCACCTGCCAGCAGGTAAGGGAAATTCAAAGTGTGGCTTGGTCAGCATAACCTCATCTGAAACGAAGCAAACGAGTTGAGCATGCATGCCTCGTGTGTTCCCTGTCAGCCTGAGCCCTCCAGTAGCTCCTGAGCTCAAGATTCCTGCAGAGCAATGCAACACACAAATCACCAGGTGGCCCTATTATGTAGCAGTCATTACCAAAGAAATCCCAGCCTTACATAAGCCCTGGCTTTCATGTAGTGTAACACAGAGCGATTATTTGAATAAAAATGCCCCGTTTCCCATGGCGACAGCTCCCTGCGGCTCACACCTCGTTGGGGACAAAAGAAACGATCTGGAGATGCTGTTAACCTCTGGAAAGAAGGGAGAAACGCTCAGATGAAGGCAGAAAAGAGCACGGTGCTGATGACTAATTGTTTAGTGCACTGTTCATCGTGGATAGCGGCACACAGACTCGGACTTAAGGAAATTCATTCCGGGCATTTTACTCGAGGCATATGTATGGGAGTCTCGGGCTCAGGGGAGACTTCAGGGCTTGCAGTGGGATAACTGAGACTGTAACTGAGGAAAGGCAATTGAGGAAGGGCATCCTGCATAAAAATAAAAGTAGTACTCATACAACGTCTTCCCAGTCATTTTATTGGCTGTTGAAGCAATTAATTTTAGAGTCTGGTTCATACATTACGAGTTCCTACACTCAGAACACAGCTTCTACAAGATTCTAGATGCATACAAAAAGAAGCTTCTACTCTTACATCCCAATTAAAAAGGAACATATTTTCAAGCACATTATATCTCTCCTGTGGACACTAAAATTTACAGCAAAAACAAATGGATTTACAGGCGCAACATATTTTTCAGGAGGAGTAGTGATGTACAAATAAATGCAGGCATCAAATGACTTCAAAACTAGCACCAGCTCACAGGAATTGCAGACATTAACTTTTTATTCTGTTATTTTATCTATTGAAGTTAACGTGCTCGCCTTCAGTCCACAAAGCTGAACATCTGCATAAGCCCGTACTCGGTCAGGACTTACTCAACGTTTGCAACAGTAACTGCATTAATTAATGCCAACAAATTTTGAAAAGACAAAATTATGCATAGCTAAGTAATTTTTTTCAGGCTGCAAAAACCAACTTTATACGTAAGAAAAAAACACCCCTGGGTATTTTCAGATGTACTACATCCAAGTCACTTGGCACACATTAATAAGGTAAGCCAATTTTCCAACAATCAGTAGGCACGCTGATGCAATGCAAAAGCCACTCTAAGTATAAAGGAAATCTCCAAGGGCCAGAGATTAAATTCCATTTGCCTTAGGTCAAAAGATCTACCTTAGTCCCTAGCGGGCGCTTGTGTACATCACAAAGGCATTGCACAATTCAGCAAAATTGGCAGCCAGAGGAGAAGTCTTCAACACTAGAACACCAGAGGGATTATAATTCAGAAGTGAGATGCTTTAGCTCAGCTACATCAAGGCAGCTCCTTCTTCATTTGCATCTGCCTGTAGCCAGATTGTACAAACCTGCTGCATTCTCAGGCACCTGGCAATTACCCCAATGCTTTAGAAGAAAACACCAAAACAGCAATCTATCATTCCAGCCTCTAGTCAAAGGGTCCTTATCTCAACAAAACATGAAATGCATTCCCCTGGAAGGCCAGGTACCCAAGCAAGCTTCTCAGGTCACAGCTCACATCAGAGTTGTGCCCTGGATGTATAAGATACAAGTCACTGCAATTCTCTCCCATTTAACTGACATCTTAATTGTTCCAAGTATTCTAATACAGTCAGATGGCTTTTTAGGTAAATTAGCTGTATTTCTTAATTTGTCAGTGGTATTTAATTGTTTACTATAAATTGACATGATTAATTCTCCAACAGCTTCATCTTCAGTTCCTTCCTTAATATGGACTCAGAACTTGACAAACATTCGCAGGCATACAACATTCACACATACAGAACCTGAACATCCAACACAGATGCCAATGTACTAACATTAGAACTAGCATCACATCAGCAAAAGGAAAAAACAAAACAACTGTCAGGAGAAAAATCACCACATTAAAAATTGCAATGCCCAGGCAAGATTGAACACAAGTTTATCAGCATTAGACAACTCAGACCGTGCGTTATGATGGATGTCTTCATTTTTGCATGTAAATGTTTCTCACCAGAAAAACGCATGTGTATGTAAGAAGTAGATGTCAATTTTGATACACACACTTTGTAAGAACATGATGTGAAAATACACTGTGCTTGCTCTGCTCTGTAACCCCAGTTAACTCTTCCATCTCAGCAGTTATGAAAATCAAGCCCTAACTTGAATAGAAAACTGTGGTTTAATTTTATTCTGCAGTTCGATTTTTTTTTTCCTAGGCTGATGATCCAACCAATGAAGAGCACTTTTAATAACAGATTTACACAATCAGAAAGCACCTCAAGTTCACACTGGCGTTTAATCATCATCAGAAGTAGTTCACAGCAACCTATGCCATCCTCCTAAGAGCACAGTTCTCAAAGTAGGTGTATTTGCATTCAAGGATGGAAAAAGAAAACAATCTACCTGAAGTCGTAAGGAGAATCAGCACCAATACCCACAGTGCATGAATCTCCGGCATGCACTAGTATCTAATCATTTATTGACCACTCCTCCATCACTCTGGGCACTGCTCATATTAAATCATGCCCTTGAACTTTAATGTTGAATAAGGGCCAGAGCCTACTGCAGGGATTTTGTTCTTCACTTCTGGCCACTTACATCCTACCTTTACTTCAGACACTCAGCTGAAAATGTTTAAACACGGCCAAAGCTCCATATGCCCTTTCTGGTTCACATTGACTTTATGCCCACAAACCGCTTGATGCTAGTTTTCAATCAGATGATCCCTAACATTTGTTCATATTTTGCCTTCTGTGGCACAACACGAAAGCCTCCTTCATACTCAATACTTTGTTAATATCATCACTTTGAACACTGCTCATTCTCCCCAGTAAGCTCCACAGGACATGCTTCCATGCTCTGCTGCGTGCAGACCTCTCATGTCCCATGGTGTGGTCAGTCCAACCCAAATAAGGGATCTGACAACTCATGCTGCCCATGAGCGTGCAGCAGCATGCACTGAATTCAGCACCAAGCTTTGCCAGCTAAAAGATGGAGACAACAACTGTTTGTAATCAGACAAGCGTGCCTCGTCCTGCACACAGTCTCTTTTCATCTAGGTAGCATATATATCATGCCCCCAGTAATATCAGAGCAAAACTCATGGTATTGGTTTAATGAGCATGGGTTGATGGTTGGATTTGATGATCTTAGAGGTTTTTTTCCAACCTTGATGTTTATACAATTCTAAATTTAGGTATCTCACTCACAGGAAGGAGCAACATTTATGCGTTTGAAAAAGAAGAGAAAAAAGCTAGAGTAAGTTAGTATTTAACAGATACAATTCAAATTGCTTGAGTCTGGGAAGACAAAGCTTGGGCCAAGCGATTTGAAAGCAAACAAAATGGGAGAGAATACTCTTTATGTAAAGAGCTGTTCATGTTCTCCACCTCTGTTAATGTAATAGGGGAAAAGAAAGGAAACATTAAAAGGTCCTTGTCAAAGAGCAGCTTGTCCTATATAATGAGGCCAAAGCGGAAACTCGTATAATAGGATATTAAAAGCTTTAATTATTTCCTTTTTTTCCAGTCTGATAGCATCTACCTGCAGCAAATCGAATGAGACCTTTGTTAAAACCACCCTTTCCACATGCATCTGCTCCTGTGCCAAAGCTCCCTGAGGAATGGGCTGCTCGACAGTGCCTACACCACTGCTGACACCAGGGCTGCTCGCTCCTGCCATTCTGTGAGCCATGAACACCAGCAAAGCAGTTGAGCAATCTAGTAGGACACACAGCTCCTTGCCCCAGATTTCTCTAGTCTTCTTAATAAGTCATTAATAGCAAGGACTCCACCCATCACATTTGTAGCAAAAAGCAATCAGGGATCAGGATATTTCCATTTGAACTCAGTGGCTTCTAGGCAACTCATCTCATTTCCCCTGCACTTAAGTCAACTAATAGGAGTCTGAAAGCTTGTGATTCCCAACAGTTTTATTGCACACATCACCAAGAAAGCACCTTCAGCTGCAGCCTTTTTATACAAACTATTCCTGTACAACAGTCTTTTCCTCCGAAGACTTTGTTGCTAGATTTATTGTTTTTACTCTTTTAATTTTGGAGTTCATTCTCAGAACGTGTTACTCAAAGAGAATATGCAACGTAAAAAATGAAAATCTTCTCTTAGCAGCAGAAATCGCAGCACATTCCATTAAAAAAAAAAAAAAAAAAAAAAGCCTTTTACAATATCTGTGATTAAATCAATTTGTTTTGCCCTTTTAAAAATACTTCAGGACCTCTCTGAAAACATATTGCATATATTTATTTCCAAACCAACGTAACAAATACAAATGAAAATAAAATAGCATTATGCATGGCAGGAGATTATACACAGAAAAAAGCGTGTGTAATTAATTGTATCTATGTGGACATTAAATGGCAAATAACTCCATCATGCCTTTGTACTTTCAACTTTTGACTTTTTCTACTGTGCATTCTCCCATAAGAAACTAAGAAAAAACAAAGAACATTTCTGCCATGCCAGAACCAGACTGCCCACTGCAACCTCTTCTAAGGAGAGGGTTAAAAGAACATCTATTCAATTCACCCACGAAAGACAAGATATTTTGAACTGCAGTTAACTGCAGCAACAGGTTGTTTTTTAAGTCTTAGAAAGAAACTCTTCAGTTGTGGCTAAAAAGCCAGTGAATGAGTGGACAAAAAGCCAAAATCATTCTACCAGATTTTTTCACAAAGCAATCCATTTTATCAGCAATTATTTTAACTTAGGCTACAAAACCCACTCATTGACCCATGGGACTGGGCCACGTAGGCATTGATAGAAGATTGCAAAGCCGCTTAAAGCAGCTTTAGCTGCAGGAGCAGAACTCTGTTCTGTGTGCTCAGGATGTCACAGGGCAAGGAGCAGACACTGACTTCCCAATGGAGGAGTGGGGAAGGCAAAGATGGAAAGTAAATGGCAAAACATAAGGTGAACAGACAGCTCAATCAAGAAAAACAAAGTGAAAAGGCTTGCTTACTTTATAAATGGATTAAAATTCTACACATCTCATATATATCCCCCCACCTCCCTTTTTCTTTCCCCCCATAAAACTACAGTTTATGAAAACATTCAAACATACATAATGTTAGCAAGGTCTGGACTCACTTCAGCTTTTTGATGAGTATCTGTGACCTTGAAAAGGAGGAAAGCAGCACCATTTGTCTCTCTAACAAAGCAGTGTCATGGAACTTTGCTCTTTTCCTATCCCTTTGATAATTACTCCTCAGCCATGAGCCCAGTGCTGGCAGTGCAAAGCGCTTCGAGTGATATGAACATGCTGGGATCCACTAATATGCATCAATAGAAACGTCACCAAAAAGCCCCAATACTACCCATACATTTTTAACCATAGTTTATACTATTTTTCAGGATTCCTTTATGGTTTCAGAACTATTGGTGAGTTTGATAAGCAGCACCAGCAGAAAAATGAAAATTGGAAAGTAAAGAGAATAGAGATATCAGAGCTTTCACAACTATTTAAGATTATTTCTGCTTGACTCTATGTAGTACATTTATCTTGCTAACAAAAAAGACTTAGAAAGAAGGAATGACTAACACATCACTGCCTACTCTGAATATTGTTCCTCAGCCTGATGGAGTGGGATCAGACAGACAGGACTGTAGGCATCTCAGTCAGACAGCCAAAAAATTCAGTCACCTCAACTGCCAAGAGACATTACAGAAGATCTTTGCTATAAATCAAATGAATGCAAGTCTTCAGATATTTTTTATTTTAATAACTTTGCCAGCAGTGTCTTCTTTTGAAATTAATATATCTGCTCTAGTGGTTTTCAGTTTTCCTTGTAAAATAATGACAGCTAATAAGAAAGCACTGTCATGTACTCTGACTAAAGGTAATGTATATGTGACAGCTGTGTGATCATCAGTAGGAAACTATTTCCAAAAGACAAAAGGAATAATTAAAATGAGCCTGCAGTCCTAGCTCTGGATTTAAATGTTTAAATGTTTTAATTTGAAAGAACAATGGCTCCTTGAAGCTCCTTCACAACCCATGCTGACAGCTTGTCATTTCTTAACCAGTGTTAAATAACAGTCGTGCACATCTGAACGCTAGATTATGGCTGATGATCCTTAAAAGAGTACTGATACTTCCAAGAGAATCCAAGAAACCAGAGCTTTGCAACCTTTCAGTATACTTGGAAATTAAGCTAACAAGAAATGCAGTGAGCCTGTCCAAGAAGTACAGTAGAAAGTGGGGAAGGGCATATTCCTTAAATGAAATTTTAAGTCCCTCAAAGTCCTCCACTGAGGATCTCAATTGCCCATCAAAAAGCTAATCCAAGTCTGCTGTCTCTTATTTTCCTATAATGGAGCAATCATTCTCACGTCAAAACCAGTGGCTTCAGAGCCACAGGCACGACCATGCTTCAAACAGAGCTGTGTTACTGCTGTCTTTTCTGTCTGTCGAGACATTTAACTGTGGCTTTATCTGCATAAAGCAGAGGTCACATATTCCCAGTCACAAAACAAAGGTCTGTGCGTGGCTGCTCTTCTACCTCCCTACAAGACAAAAGTCAACATGTGAGGGATCAGAACCCACATGCAACCATATGCTGATAGACTACACAGCCCCGTGAGAAAACACTGAATAAATAACGGAGAAGATAGATAGTGGGATTGCATTTCAGTGACATTAGTGTCACTGGAAGAGTTGTGGCTCCAAATGTTTCTGGAACCTGCTTCCATTTCTCTCCTTGCATCCTTTTATGATAATGCAAAAGGAAAAAAGAATAACACAGGTTTTTAATATAGCAGATGCTTATTAGAAAAAGGTCAGACATTCAAATAGAGACTGAATTTTGAAGCGGAAAGGCAATGCATCACCCAGCTAAAACAACATGAGATTTTTCTATCACTGCTGAATCCTCTTTTAACCACACTGCTAAAAGTTTTTTTTTTTTTTTTAATTTTAGATGATACAATCCCTAAAAGAAAACACTGCTGTAAATATTTTCTTTAAAGATACACTTTTTTTTGATTTGACAGATTTAATGATGACTAAAATAAATCCATCACAGCAAAGCAAGAGGGGAAAATACCAATCAAAGTATTTTCCTGTGATTTGGGATTTTGGCTTCATTTAGCTGCTTTAATTTCTCTAGTATGCTTGAATTATTTATTTCCTTTCCCCTTCAGGACATGCATATCATCTTTCAAAATCAGTAAGAACGGGAAAACCAAACTTTTTTTGTTTCTCATTCAACTAAATGGATTGGTCATGAGAATACAGAAATCAAGGTCTAGCAACAAACTGTTTCTCTACACAATGGTCCTCGTGTGTCCTTTCCAACTCATTATATTCTGTGACCTAACATTAAATTTATGGTTTTTGTTTTTGTTTTGAAAAATGGAACTTTAGGTATCATATAAATTCCCTCAAATATTCCCTAAAACACGAGCAAAAAACCTATTCTGGAGCTCTGTGGCATACAGCCTTCTAATACACAGGGGAGTTGAGAAAGGAGGAATGCCACCAGAGCATAAAGCTTCAGCCCTGACCTCCTCAGCCAAACCACAACCATGCAATTCTGCAGCATGTACCTGCAGGGTCACGTTTGTCATGACACATTCTTAGGGAAAGCCTGAAGCAGACTGGCTCCAGCATGGCCCCGCATTAGTACATGGAATGCAAGAGATCTGTGTTCTCCTCCCAGGTGCCAGGATTGAGATTTTAACCCACCCAGTATTGGGTGACAGTACTGGATTGCAGCAGTCAAGTTTCACTCAATAGATCCTTTAACCCACACTGCTGTCAGACTCACTGGCATGCTTATCACGTTTGCATGTTTATCCTTGATAAAATTTGAGTCGCAGACTGTCTGCTTAGTTATATTTTAATTTTTAATTTTAAGGTCATCAAGATTCAGCAATAACAGACATCAATACACTCTTCCCTGAAGTGTTTGCTATTTTTTCTCTTACTTTCCAATTACAAGAAGGGGAAAAGCTCTCCCTGGTAGCTTGCTGCAGGACCGAAATTTCTTTCAAAAGACCTGGTCATGCTGCAGATTTGGAATGGGCCTTAGACTAACATGCTGCTGTTACAGGAGCATCTGAGGAATGTTGTGTTCGTAAAGAACAAAAATACCGTCAACTCTTTGGACCTCTACAGAAGATTCCCACTTCACTGGGTTAAGATTTAACCCAGAATATTTTTGCAGTAACTCATTTTATTTCTCTGGTTTTCCGCATGTATCGATCAGCTCCCAGGCAAGTATTTGCCCTAGCTTACAGCAGAGGATAACTCTCTCCAATAAACATTCTTGAGATGCTACTGAAATACAGATGCTCAGATGTGCAATAAATTTTGCAAAGGAGGTGATATACAGTAATCAGAATGCAACAGCAATGGAAAGCCAAGCTACTCTTGCACCAAGGGTGCCGCTTTGCAACTTTTCAAGTGTTCAATAAAATATAAAAGTCTTCCAAGGAGTACTCTACATATATAACAATTTCTTATACAGTAAAATGCATCTTATCGATTTATAATGTACTTTCAAGGAGAACAAAACACAGTCTATAAAACTAAAATTTAGGAGAAAGCATAACTGTCTGCTATAAAGGAAAATCCAGACCAATAGTGGGAAGGATACAGATTCCCATCATTTCTGATGGATGGATCATGTTCTACCATTGTTTACTTCACATAAATATGAAATAAATGAAAAAAAAAAAAAAAAAAAAAAAAAAAAAAAAAAAAGCAACTATAAGCAGTACTTCAAATGTAATGCATAATTTATACAAAGTTTATTATTTAGGACATAGAAAGCTGCTGAAGTGCTACTTGTTTTTTTCCCTCTCAAAAAATGCTAGAGAATAGAATCTGAGGCTTAACTTGGAATATGAGGAAACAAAGTTTTTACTTTTTAGTTAAAACTTAATTTTTTAAACAATTGAGGACTGCAACCCAGACTCAAGCATATTCAGAATAAGTTTTCTTTTTATTGACATTAAACTTCTATTTCAGTAAATTTTTTTTATCTTGATAAAATATTTTGCAAGGGCAAAGGGTCCCTCATAACTGGATAAGGCCAGGGAAGGTAAGCTTACTTACATTTACAATAATGGTGTAAAGAGCTATCAAAGAACATTATGGCTCAAAAGACATTAAATACAATATGTATAAGTCTTGCCCTGTTACTGCTGTACACATACACCTCAGAACAAAGACTTCTTGTAGGGAGTTTCCAATTGATACAGATGATGATGTAAAAGGCTCAACTCCCGAATTTAGAATCACAGAACATGAAGACTGGAAAAGACCTGAGATCCTCAAATCCAACCCCAACCCACCCCATCAAGCCCACTGACCATGTCTCACAGTGGCACTGTTCTCGAACATCCCCAGGGACAGTGTCCCCACCTATGCTATTGGCAGCCTATGCCCATGCATCACCACTTTTTCTGAGAACTTCTTCCTAATATCCAATCTGAAATTTGCTGAGATCTTAGTATGTACAGACCTGATTGGGTGAGCTTTTAATATTTATATGCTCTATATTACCATTCCATTTATTCTTGACATATTCATGATGCTATATATCCTAAAAGATGCAGGAGAGCTCTGCAAAAGCTGTTGTTCAGTTTACCTCTGTTACCCTTCAGAAATGGCACCACGTCTGCTATGCACAGCGATGCACACTTATGTGGACTTTTTAGTCTTTAGAAGTTACAAGTCAAAAGTACATCAATCCACCAGCATGACTTAATACATCAGATTAAGAAAATGTTATCTTGTACTTGCTGGAGCAGTTGTTTTTCCTAAACAGAGCTGGAAAATGTCATCAAAATTGGAAGTCTTTAATTCTGCGAGAGAACGAAAGTGGGGTCATTTGGTTTCTTCTGACAAAGAAAATTAAGTGAATGCTGCACTGGAAGTAGGACACCTCTAACTAAGGTTACAGTTTCTAGGATACATAGCAATTTTCTCCCTCTCTTGCCTCCACTTAAGGTTCCCAGCTCACATCCACAGGATTCTCTACACTGAAAGTTGCTGTTTTTCAAAGGATAACAGCTTTAGCAGGGGCTCGAACAGTACAGCATGCAAAGGAAGAAAGAAACCTCAAAATTCTAGTAATCTGGAAGAAGATCAGGCCAATCTCAATGCAGAGATCAACAGAAATTGGCCCTGAAATTACCTCTGTTCTTGAAATGACAATAGAAGCTTACCCTTGCAATAATATGTAAAGAAGGAGGAGTCTGAATGAATTCCACTCACTGCTTGCAGATTATTTTCATTTGAAACATACATTTGTACAGTCAGATACTCTATAAACAACAGCATGAATTTCACGGTTGATAACACCTGCAATTAGACTTTGAAACTCACACTGCTGTTAGTTGTCCTACGCGGCACAAATTTTGTCCAAAAAGAACAACATGAAGACATTGATGCTTTGGGCTCAAAGGAGATGCAGTGCTATTATTTTTATCCACGCTTTGCCTTTGTGCCAATCACAAGTTTTGCTACTCCTCCAGAACATTTTGCCATCTATTTTTTTCCATTTCTCAAGACTTATTTTGTCTATTGACCAGCTCTTCTGTGGATCCTGATATTCAATTAACTTTCTGTTCACTGAGTAAACTTCCCGGTATCTTTTACAGCCCATTGCATTGTGCTTTAAGGTGGAAGAGAAATAAATGAAGACCCTAACTTTTAGGTATAAATATTTATTTTGCATTCCAAATGAAATTTCACTGCCAGTTCTTCCATATGTAAGTAGCTTGTTGATATAGGGATGCTGTGCTGTGAGTGTCATGCGTTTCAGACTGCATGGCTGTACAACATGTGCTGGTCCAATGGCCGATTCCAACAGCAGGTACTACATGCAAAACAATACATGCAGTAAATTATTTACAGTACATTTTTCCATATAGTGAAAGGCTCAGTGGAGAAAGCTCTCTATTTGAATAATTAAACTACCTTTTCCCTCCCTTCCCTGCAAAGCTTGCTCCCAGGTTCTAATCCTGGACCCCTGTTTCTGCTTCATCTGTTATGTTCAATTTCCATTTACTTTTTTAGCGCTAACAGTGGCCCATAACTCTAAATATTGCTATTCAAAGTAAAGGTATTTTCCCTGATTAATTACTAGGGAGAGATGATACCTCTGGGAATCAAATACATCGTGTGCTTAACTCCAGAATAGACAGTTCTTGTCAATAATGTATCCAAGCAGCTTAAAACTTCAATAGCCTGGTTCTTATATACTGTAAGTGGTGCTGAATATTCAGTATTATTTCTGTTTCACTGCCAGTAGGAAATAAAGAACACACTTTTAGCTAAATGAGAACTGAAGTGCATTGGAAGAGTGCTATAAATTATATGCAGGCCTCCAAATAAAATTCAATTTTCAGGTAATGTGAAGGTGTAATGCGTCTGGAGAAGCTGTTTTGCATATCACACAAGACAGCAGGCAATAAGGAGCGGGGAATGACTAAAACCTGATCTGTCACATGCAACTCTTTGATTGTTCCCCCTACTTTACCTACTCTAATCGCACTGTTGCAGTGTTGATTCAGAACACGGCGGCCCATGAAAAATGTCACCGTTCTGTCGATGTTGCGGATCCGCTGGCAATTTCAGCAAGCACTGGATGCACATAAAGGGTGATAAGGCACTACATCCTGCCATGCTCAGCAGGTTTTCCATTTCCTCCTGCAATTACACATCAAACTGTTTTAGCTTCACAAGCTTCGGCACTATAAATGGCCTTAAGGCAGAAGTCTGCTTCGCACACTGATGAGTCTATCTTCAAAGCAGAGTGCAAACTCAGGTTTTGGGGAGAGTTTTTTTTTTTTTTTTTTTAAATGCTCTTTTTCCAGAGCTTTTAAGAGTTTACTTAGAGATTATTCCTATCATTATCTCCATGTACTCCAATTAACAGGCAGTTTTATATCAACATTAACTGGAGCTGCCTCTAAGAGGAGATGAAAGCTACTCGCACGCTAAGAGCAAGCCACTGCCTGTGCAGGATGACTGTTTATAGTGCAACATCTCTACATAGCGGTCTTTTTGTTTTGTTTCTTAGCTACGAGGCTACCTGGAACTCAGGCTGATAATGGGCAGGATGGCATGGCTTTCAGATGCTGAAAGCCTTACTGTACACAATGGCAACGCTGCCAAAGGCATATCTTCCTCCTGTTGCTCCATTTATAGTAGCTCAGGCTTTTTGGTATAGCTATTTCAAACAGTTCAATTTCACAGATGTAACACACCTTCCCCTCCTTCTGTATTTTTAAGTGAGGGAATGAAGCTCCTTATCTACTCAGGGAAAGCTGCATACAGCCAGCCGCACCTGCAGGGTGCTGCATACCTGGCAGCAGCCGCCAGGCAGCCACTTCTGTTCTCTCCTCAACAATTTTGTCTCTTTAGCATACAGACCCAAGGAGATATGCGGATAGTACCAACAAGATTGCTCTAAGTGATGCTGCCAGAACACCATCCTCTGATTTCACACAAGCTCACACTTGGAGACTATAAATGCAGCTCGTGCCTTCCTTACATAGGCTGAGATCTTTGCAGCTGGCAAAATGCATCTTAATTTCCAAAATGAAAGCCAAAGGTTGAGATTAATGTTAAAAAAAGAAAGAAAGAAACATTAAAGAAAATAACTATTCTCCCCATTTGAGTACATTGGTGATGAGATTCGTTCATGCTCAGATATCCGATTTTTTTCCCCCACATTTTACATAACAACAGTGAAACCCAGGATGAGCCAAACAACTGCAGGGACGTCTCTGTACCCACGTGCATGCAAAGAGGACTATGAGGACTGATCTCTTTTGTTTAACTTGTAAACAAATCCTATCCAGAAATTCCAGCTCTGACCTGCTCCAACCGTTCACAGAGCCCTTAGAAATGAGATGTAGTGAAGAAGAAGCCACATCCTCATGCCTGGACATGACCAACACACTGAGCTTCAGATCCCTACGGAGGACTCCGCTAAACTCAGCAACACAGCAGCTGCTACAACACCCACCATGCACACGTTCACTCACACAGGTTGCTCAGTAGCAATAGGAAATATACAGCACTAGTATAGGTGTTGCCAACTGTTTCTCCCACAGCACATCCCTAAGATACCACAAGTGAAGACCTGAGGTTAAGAGAAGTCACTGCCACAGCACCTGCGGTCCTCCCCCTCTGCCCATGCCCACCAGGCAGCCACACAGCAGGAATCTGAGCTGCCTAAATTACATCCTTTGCCAACTGCAAGAGAAAAGACGAGTCACGGGAGTAGTCTGACATAATAAATGGTTTATGTCCCCTCCACACCTGTGAGATAGCGTGACAAAAGGGCTGTTGGAGGAAAAGAGAAAGAAAGAAGCAGAGGCATTTAGCCACTGAAAATGAACAGGAACAAACAGTTCCTTGCATGTTGTAACTGACAGCTTGTTCTGTGCCTTTCCAATGACCCTATCCATGAACAACATGGACCTTTTTATACATGCCTCAGGCTGTGTTAGCATTCATTCCAACCTCCAAAAAGCTCAGCTGTCACTGCTGCCTAAAACGGGCATTGGGTTCTTTATTTAAAAAAAAAGTAATACAAAATATTCTGAACTAATGATGTTTAACACGCACCTTCGTTCCAATTAAATCAATTATCAAAGCAGTTTCATGTATGCCAACCCTCCCAAGCAGGACAGCACAACATCTGTGTTAGAACTTTACAAGAAGCAGAGACTTTTCAAGAAGTCAGTAGCTCTGGGCAGCATACTGAGAGCAGCACAGAGATTACACTGGGATCTCACCTGGGACTCTAAGCTGTCCCCAGCCATGCACACTGAGCACTGTGCACACACACAGGGCTTGAAAGTCACCGCTGCCACCAGCCTGACCAAGGCCAGCACCAGCAAGCAGGGAGATGCCAGCATAGACGGCAGAGAGGGCACTTGGTACCTTAATAAAACTCTATAAAGCTTTAAATATTGGTGTGTTGGTAAGCAAAGCAGGACCAGTCTTGTGAAACAAAGTGCCTGAATGGGAAACCAACAGTTGGCATCGCTTGAATCTAGGAAGATGCCACATATCTGTTACTATTCATCTACATCCCTGATTGTGACCTATGCCAGGGCAAGTACAGCATCTGCCCTGAAAATTTATTGGCACTGCAACCTGTATCTTTGATTCCATCATTTCCATCCCATGAAAAGACATTTTTCAATCCTTATATTTCTTCTAAATTCAGACATGCTTGACTTTGTTCTCTGCTCTAACTTAACCACCTGCTGCTCGTAATAAAATGCCTATTTCTCTCTTTCTTGGCATCTTCTCTGAGGTGGCATTGTTACAGCACTTGCTGTAATTCTTAAGTGCTGCTTGACATAAGAAAACTGCTCTAAAATTTCGAAAAGAGACAAATGTTAAAGCATATTTAGGTTTTCTGATGGGCTTTTTGAGGGGTGGGGAGTGGTGGAAGGTGCAGAGATGTGGGGTTATTACTGCTTTATTCTTTTATCTAGAAATACTGGATGGCCCTTGCATTTAGGGGTACAAAGAACAAATAAAGAAAAATTGGTTAAATTATGTGAGAAAGCGAGTACAGATAGATGATGGACACCAGCCATAAACAAAGACTACGTTGTTACTGACAAAAGAAGAAAGTTCAATAAATTTAATACCTAATGGACATTTCTACTTGAAGTCTCCTTGCAAAGAACAGCTTGGGGCTTCTGGCATGAGATGCTTCTTTAAAAAAGCCTCATGGCATTTTACTATAACTCTCCCAATCAGAACCAAAACAAAGCCAGGCCCACACAACCCTGAGCTTTTGCTGAACATGAGCTGGAGCCATCCTTGCATGGAGATTTTGGTACAGCTCACACCTAAATTCTCACAGGTCAGGTTTGCTGATCAATGGAAAAAATTAAGCCTGGAAGTCTCCTTGTGACTGTATAAGCAGGCTCTGCGGTCAGATCATTAAGTGGCTTCCAGCAGGTTTATAATTTTTCATCTGTGAATAATCTTTTCCCCTTCGTGGTTAACAATGTGGTTGGGAGACATGGATCTCACCTCCTGTGTAAGGTGTTTTAGGTGGGGATGCTGTTCAACGAGGTATCCATCAGTGTTGAGAGCAGGAGCATCCTTCCAGCTGCAGCTTCTCAGGAATGCTTTATTTCAAAGAGTCTTTAATGGACTATTAAATACTGCTGAGGAAAACCTAACGACGCTCACTCACTTAACCAAAAAATGATGAGCATTTTCAAGAAAAACACTTTCCACATCCACATCAGTAAGTGACTGTAGTAAGTATTTTGTTCAATTTATTCAAATGTAAGCTTTCTACAATCCATCTGAGCGTATTTTGCCTCAACAATTATGTCAAACACAGAAAAAAAACTATGAAGAAGAAAGACAGCATTCTGCAGCATTTGAGCAGGATACAGAGTAATGGAAATTGCACCTCTGTGAAAACACAGGGACAACTACCATGGGTTCTGCGCAAGAAAATTATTTTCCTCCAATATGCTAGAATTATCTGAAATTCAAATATGTTTATGAAATGGTTTCTTTAAAGCATAAATTGAAAGAGATGATGTACAAGCCATTTCTGTTATCCTGACACAGTTGACAAATGCACCACTGAATGATTTTATCACTATATAAACTCATCATAACCATCAGGACACCACAAGCTGTATATGAAAAGCACTTTATAAAACGCCCTGTGTGAAATTTAAAATTGGATACACTTTCTATCTGACAGCTATCCTGCACTAAGATCACATTTTAGCTATGGCAAAAACTGGATGAACATCTAGGTAGTATCCTTGGACACCTGCATCACCAGCAGCTCAGCAGACGGACTTCAGAGAAGCTAAATAACGCTCTTAGCAGCATCTCAGTTCATGCAGTGTATTTCCTCTAAGTACAACTTGTGATCCCTGGATGCCACATCAGCCGTTTATATAAATCCTGAGAGGCAGTGAGGAATGGTGTGAAGTGACAGGTGAAAATGAAAATTAATGAAGGTGGTTTTCCTCTTTGAATGTATGTTTTGCAGGGAAGTTACACAGCACTTAATTCTGCTTAAGTGTTTTGCTCAGTAAACCTAGCAAAAATATGAGTACACAAACATCTTTATGTTTTGCCTACTTGGCAATCTATATTTTCTGTACACAGATTTATTTGTAAATGATCCATATGCACACCATTCCCCGAGTTTGCATAAAGGCATACTTCAACAGCAAACCATAAAATAAAATCACTTGGAGTGGTGACGGGCAAGAAAAGGAAAGTTGGAATACAGCATAACTCAGACAAAGAGTTCACACCAAATCCAAACCTGAAGGAAACGATGGAATTGGGTGCACAAGCAGACAGACCCCTGATGCTCAAAAGGAGATTGGGGTTTGCAATAAACACGAGAAATCAATGGCATGGGGAAGGTTTGGACGTCTGCAGATGTAAGCTGCTGCACTACCCAGCAGAGCCAGGACTACACCACCTTCCTGGGAAACAACTGCTTTGTACACAAAAACATCCAACCCACCTAAAGGCTATAAATGATGAAACAAGGAATCAAGATTCAGGTTTTGCTGCATGAGTCACGCTGTAGACTCAATTTGCATCATGTGAGCAAACAAAACTTCAGCAAACTGAAGCCTGGAGAAACAATGATGCCTTTAACACGCACATTTCTTGCTGTTTAATCAAAATTGTTTTCTTTTATGTTTTTGTGTATGTTTGATGCAATTACAGGAAAAGTTTTTAGCTTGTTATGCAGGTTGTCAGAATAGATGATCTAACAGTGCCTTCTGGCTTTAAAATCTATGAACCTTTGATATATTTCTCAGGAACTGATGGAACATCACCATTAGTTTTAAAATGCCTAGGCATACACTTCCCAACAAGTTATTACTCCTATTTCATTTACTTAATGCTCTACCTTCCCAACAATGCAAGTTAAACTTTCTACAGCAGAAGTGCATCAGGATCTGTTCTCTTCGATTACTTTGCAATTACATTCTAACTGTGGTGTGTTATCTGCATTGAACCGAACATTTCAAATTGGAATATTAACAAAGCTAAGCAGTCTTGCTGAGAATAATCCACCTGAAGTGTCACTGGTCCCTGCCTCAATGAATCTCAGCCTGACGACTGCACAGGAACTCACTGGGATTGGCTGAATATCCCCAAGACAACCAGCTGGGGCTGAAAGAAGAGGCTGCAGCACACTGTGTTTTTACCCAGATACTGCACTGATGATAAGGCAGGCTGGGCTGGGCAGTTCAGTAAAATGTTTAAAAAAATAAAAACTAAAAAATTAAAATCGATCTATTCAGTGAGCTCCATATGCTCATTTATATTGCAGAGTGCAGTCCTTTTCTCAGCTAGTAACAGTGCTGAACTTGGAAATTCACAAATTAGAATACATTTCTAGTACACTGAAAAATATACACAAAATCACTTCTTCTTTCTTCGATATGTCAACTTACTGCAGCACTTAGAATATTTCATCTTGTGGCTGCACAACAAGAATTGCTATAACCAGCATCCAAACTGAAGCCACACAGGAGGGGGTCAGTTTGTCAAACTAACAATGAACAGCACTTGTAGAAGCAGAATTAGTGATGTCCTGATTGCTTTCCTGCCCTGATCTTGACATTGTTCTGGAATTGACCAGTACAACTGAGTATTTAAACTTATTCTGCAACAATCAGAGCTATCCTCAGAATAATTTTTTGAACATTAGAGAACATGGAAATATTTGCTCAATATTCAGAATTATACCTTTCTCTTGAAGCTAGGCTACGTTTTGTGATCAGCAGCCGCTATGCGGTGCAATGAGAGAACTGGGATTGTTCAGTCTGAAGTCTACAACTCCCTGAAAAGGGATTGTGCTGAGATGGAATCAGCCTCTTCTCCTGTGTAACTATCAATAGGGCAAGGGGTGATGACCTCAAGTTGAACCAGGGGAGGGATATTAGGAAAAAAAATTTATCCGAAAGAATGGTCAGGCACTGGAATGGGCTGCCCAGGGATTGTGCCACCATCCCTGAAGGTGCTCAACAAATGTTTAGGTGTTGCACTAAGGGACATGATTTAGTGGAGAAATATTGGTGGTAGGTGGACAGTTGAACTAGATGATATTGGAGGTCTTTTCCAAACTTGGTAATTCTATGAATTTTGTTTATACTGCACTAAATCATAATATACATCTTATTCGTGTTTTATATTAACAGAAATATGCTATAAAGGTCAAACACTGAAATCATGCAAGTCCAAATCTGAAATTCATTTCAAATGTAGCCAATGGCTAACAGGAAGACTGAGAGACATTTCCAGCTTATCCTTAGGATTTGTGGTTTCAAGTCTGTTGTAATCATCTTTTCCATATTTGTCTCATATCCATATTCCATGAAGAGCACCAACCAATTTCAGAAGCAGAGCGACAGCACTCTGAAACTTCTGACAGCACTTCAGTGTCCCTACCAGCATGAACCAGACTACAAAACTTTCCTTCCTCACTTAGAAGGACATAATTTCAAAAAGGGGCAAATCTCCAGTCTTTCTTCTGCTTGGAGTTTCTTCCATTGGGGTGTACCAATTCAGTAATTGATAAATTTTAATTTATTACTACTGTATTTTGCATGCAACAGTTCCTGAGAAGATTCTTCCTCTTTTTTATTCTCAGTTTTAAGAGATGGATTTTCACGTTGAATGACTGTGATCAAAAGACATTGCAAAGTAGCTCAGAAAAAAATCATTCCTGAGAGAAAGTGAGAAAGACGAAAAGGATGCACGGTAACAAGAGGTGGAAAGAAGCTGCCTCTACAACGGCACGAGAAAAAAGATCTGCCACAGGTGTGGGCACAAACTGGGGACAAAGATGAGATCTTCCCTTACTAGTATGAAGGTCTACAGCACTGCTTTCAATGCAAAGGCCCAAATTGTAGCAAATCCAGCACTTCACACTACTGTTCCTTTCTCATAAAAGAACAACCTTCCTAAAAAGATGATCCAGATTATGGGAAAAGCTACACATATTTACAATACATCTTTCTTTTTTCATGATAAAAGCAAGCTCCAGCAGCTCTCCCATGGAATTCACAGTAAAATGAAATTTGCAACCTGGCACCAGAGTCTGATGAGCATATACAATCGTTCCTGAAAAGCCCAGGAGGAATCTATTGTTTTGAGGCTTAATTTTCAATTTGCATCTTTAAAAAGGTATGATTTCATCCAAATTCACTGGTCTACTCATTTATATTTATCTGTAAGAGACCACATTTTAGCTCCTTTGAAAAGAAACGCAGTAAAAAAATTTATGTTCAAAATTATTCTAAGAGCACTTCTCATATTTCTTGTTTTATTGCAATCTGCTTGGACTGAGATGTGACTAATTTGTTTTGGAGGGCCTGATTCTGCAGGCACTCGATAGTCAGTAATCCCTCTGCGTTCTGTATGTAAAGCAGCAAAGAGAAGAGGAGGTCAAGTGGCATAAATCAGCAATTTCATTGCAGTCAATAGCTTTAGGCTGATTTACACCAACAGAGGATAAAGTCCTATATGTCAGAATGAAAAACACTGAGATATTTTGCCCCATACTAAACAAGCCTCTCCTTAATGATGAGCTGAACACTAACTGCAACAGGAATCAATTAAAATTCATCGCAAAGCACTTAGTACCTTGCTTCAAACCAAACAAAAAGTTGTGCCTTGCAGCTTACAATATCTTGGGAATGTTCAAGCCAGCTCCCTTCAGACAAGACTCTTGACTGCATTTATATAATGAACAACATAAGAACTGTAAATGCACTGTTAGCTAGTGGTAAAGCCTTCAGGATACACAATGATTTTGAAAGAGAGCAATTAAATGGCTAGTTATTTTGAACCCATGTCCCCATTTAAACTATTTTCCTCATAGTCCATCTGCCAGAGAGCCTTTAAGGCAGACGAGAAGATGTAATACCAATCACAGAAAGCTTCTTTTACACTAACATTTTCAAAAGACCTGCACTGTTGACTATCATGAGTCTCATTAAGAAAATGCAAGTTGCTCCACTATCCTTAAATATATTAATTTCATGGGTATTGTGTACATAAATGAAACCGAGCTCTTACAGCAAATGCAACTAAGAAAACGTGGTAGGATGGGTGGGGGAAGTCTTTACATTTCTCTCAGCAGAAATGAAGTTTCTCTCTAACTCAGAACTACCAGATGGCAAAACCAATTCCTTGAGGAAGATGAATTTTAGGATTGATATTTTTTACCATACAAGCTCAATAAATAAAGACTGCTAACATATTTGTGCAACTCAAAGGAGATTCTCAGCATAAAGAAATAATTTGCATACACATATATTCTACTGTATGTGAAGAAAGAGGAGATGTTACCAAGGAAAATACATTATCCCACACAACGTCCACTTTTTACACCATAACGTGAATATTAGCCTGTATCAACTATTTGCATTAAAGCTGAAAGCACTCTCACAGTGCTCTGAGATGAAATACCCACTGGAAGCACTGGGAAATTTGGTAACTTGGGTCAAGGAAGGATTATAGCATATGGACTTAATGTTCTTAGAAAGATTCATGAGTGTGATTTCAGACTGATTTCCATTTGGAAACCTTCCCACCTCACCTTTCTCATTTCCTCTGCAACACTCTTTCCAATATATTCACTAGCAATTCCTCTCCAAAGGCAGTGAAGATCAAAAGGTCAGAGCCTTAATTTGTACAAATCATAACGTGCACAACTAAAAATTTACTGCTGACCTCCAAACTCCAATAATTGATTCTCTCTCCTCACTTGAAAGCAGTAAAAACAAACAAACAAAAGAAAACCACAGAGAATTGCTTAGTGGTTAAGCTGTCACTAGAACAGCACAAGCCCTGCAACATTTCTTTTTTTTTCTTGTATATCCTGGCAATGAGGTTACACGTAACGTTTTCCTTTAAAACAAACACACAGAAACCTTTGCAAAGTGCAGTACAAAGAGCTTGGACACATGAAATTAAAATAGTCCTGGAGTCCTTGAAAGCAAGGAACAGATAATGAACTGCAAAATACAAGTGGGAACTCCCCTTCAGCACATTGCATAAACACCTGGAGTCTGACCCATGAGTTTTAGTTGGTTTTTGTGTGTTGCCTTACATCCCGAGGTTGGCAAAACACTGAGATAGTATGTTATGATTTGGCCAAATTAATCCTTCTGACTAAAAGATATTGAAGAGAATAAAACAGGTTAGATTAATACTATTTTTTATACATCTGACTTTTGCAGTCAACGTTATCTTTGTGAGACATTCCACACTGCGACCTTCAAGCAGATCTCTAATGTAAGAGCATTAAGTAAGTGAGAATTGAACTAACAGTGCTGAAATGTTCAGCAAAACCTATCACTGAGGCTGCTCCATCTGCTTTTACTTATTTAGGAAACAGCAGGTTTCACATATTTGAGATGAAACAAATGAGAAAACATTACAGCAACATAACTTCCTTCAACTGAAAATAACCACTTAACAGATTTTAAAACAGATTTCTAATACATGTAGGAAGGGTTCCCTGATTTTTTATTTTTTTTTTTAATTGGCTCAGTAAAGTACAAAGATGTTTTATTTCTCACAGGTTTACTTCTATAACACTTATTTGTTTAACAGTTTTGCAGTGGAAACAGTGCTGCCAGCTCATGCTGCTTCTTCCTACATAACGTTGCTAGAATCTGTCCTTCCCAAAAAATGCGTTGATGGTGTAGAGCAGATAAAGATACTAAATGCTATCTGTAAGCAGTGCCATGGAGCAAGTCCCCAAGCTCATACCTACTTCTGCCCTCTGATCTTTTACTTCTCTCATCCACCCAGAAGCTTCTTGCTCACACCCCTGACTGTGTAAGCTTCATCTGCAGCGAGCTCTGGATTCTCCACCATGGCACTCCATGTGCTGCAGATCCCCGTGCCACCCACAGCACCAACCTCCTCTCCCACTCGCCTCCTGCACATGGCAGATCTGGCATGCCTTGGTCCCCCCATACCTTCTGTGAGCCATCAGCCACAAAGCAGTCAGTTTTGCTGGGGAAACCATTCTGGATTCTGAGGGTTCTGTAAGCTTGTTTCTGACCTCTGAATCTCAAACAAAAGTCCTTTCTTTCAGTTTTGCAAAGACAATCACTTCGCTGTTGCTACATTCAGTCTCTGTCAGCATTGCTTCATTAGCCAAACTACTTAGTCCATATATTTGGGACTTGGAAGGCTTTGCTCCAATAGGATGACTCGCTAAAAACTAAGACACTGTCAGTCTAAAGGAATTCTTACCTCCCCAGGTTCACTCAAGCCACTTCTTCCCATTCTCCCTGCCATCTCTTCAAGCTATTCTAAGTACCCAGTTACTAAATATTTACATTACTATTTTGTTTTCAAGGAAAAGAAAAAGACCACTTGTCACTCCTGCCAACAGGATCAAAGAATTGCAGGGGTTGCAAGGGACCTTTAGAGATCATCAAGTCCAAACCCCAAAAAGAATATGTTTTTATACTAGCTGTAGTAGCACCCAGTAACCTCTGATCCAGGACCCATACCAGGCTGGGTGCTGCACAGCCATGGCCAACAGTCCAAAGACAGCCCCATGGTGTGGAGTTACGCCATGCACACTTGAGCTCTTTGCTGAATTGGGTCTTCTCACTCCAACTGAATACATGAGCTGCCCCACTCAAAGAAATTGCACACATCTGAGATATATTGCACCCCACAGACTTTCTGAAGGATTGCAATCTCTGACTACACCTGCAGTTTTCTCTCCTAAATGTGCTATATATACTTAAAGTACTGGAGGGATAATAAATTCACAGTGAAAATAAAAAAAAATAAAAAAAAAAAAAAGGAGGAAAAACATAAAGCAGAAAACTCTCCTTGAAGCCATCCCACACCTGACAGCATTACCATTTTGCCACGCAATCATCATCAAGAATCATCATGTAGCTTTTTGCAACCATCATAATTACAATTAAGTTTCAAAGAATTGCCTCCAAGCCAGGTGCTATGTACAGTTTTAATGTCACTGGTCATTTCTGAAATGCAAATAAGCCCAAAAAATTGTCTGATGTTCAATGTGACAGCAGCCCACCATTGTGACACTGTGCTAACTGTGAAAATTAAATAAATTAGCTCCATCTTCAAAAGATAGCATTGTTAAGGATTCTCTGCATCTGAGGTGTTATTACTTACATAGTGGTGGTGGGGAACCTCACTTCTGAAAGTTAAATTGAATTCTCTTATTCTTCCTTTTACACGGAATAGAGTCAGCTAGATTGAATCGGGCTGAAAAGTAAAATCTCATTCTCTCATTTTCAGGCTTCCAGTTTAAAACAAGCTGGTATTTGTCCCAACTCCAGAAGCATTATGGTCAATAATAAATGAAATTACCATATCCCTATCTTATAAGTTTACAGTGGTTAGCAATCATTTAAATATTTCAATTTAGATATATATATATTTTTAATGCATAAACATCTTCACTTGTTCTAAAAGGTTACATGCTGGAGTTTTTCAGATTTTATGTAACTAAAGAACAAAACTAGTAGCTTAATTGCTGAAATGAACAGAAGCATTGTACATATGGGGGAAAGAATCCCAAAAGTTTACCCATATACTCAAACATATAAAAAAATATTTCCTGGTAGATATTTAATCAGAATTTGTTAATGTATTAAATAAATTCATTTCTGTCCACTTCATCATGCTTGAAGCAAAAAAGATGTTACAGGAAAACAAAACCAGAGCTGGAAAAAATGAAATTATAGACCATCTGAACCTGTAGCCTTGCTTTCAATTTTAATCCAGCCTTTCCACTTCAAATCCTGGGGTCCTGTCCATCTGAACCCAGAAATGCCAGTAGTGCAATCACACTTCATTAATGCTACAGTTAACGTGAAATAAATTAATTTTAAAAAAGCAAGCAGAAATAATTTGCTGACTTAAATGCATCAAAACCAGTTGAAAAGTTGAATATTTAACCCGTACAGAGTGTGCTATTTCAGAACCCCCCTACGTTACATGGAATTATTTATGAAAATAAATTAACACCTGAAACATTTGGTCATACAGTTTTCACTTCTCGTTAAGTTGAAGAATAATAAACATAGAAGGCTTTTTCCAGAAGGGTTCAGATCTGTTGTCTTGATCAAGAGGAAACAAACACCTCAGCATTTTGTGATGAGTGAGCAGTGAAGTCATAACTGTCATTAAACACTTTGTTTAAATTCTGCACTAAATCTGAATGTGGTAAAATCAATCCTTTGACCATTTCTATGCAGCTATCTGGTTGCAATACAAGCTCTTCACATAAAAACCAGCAGCAAAATCACACATCTCTCCTCCTCTGGAAAACCTTTGGTTCTCTAAACTCCCTTCAGCAAATTAGAAGAGAATAACAGCAGATAGCTGCACAATACTTCATTTCCCACAAATTTTCATCCACTTCCATGTCCCCCCAATTTCCTGTGAGCTATTTCAGTCTTTGAGGAGCATAAGAATTCAAAAAACAAGTGGTCAAACAGCAGCTTTTATTAGCTGGCCACGGAAGAGCTACATCTCCCACCTCCCCTGCATATATACAAGCAATACAACAGCATCCAATTCTGTTTTGTCATTGTTCCACATAACTTAGTAAATTAAACATATATTTATCTCCCTCTTGAAATCTCTCGCTGAAGGCTAAAGCTCCTATTTATTTGTGCAGACAGGGGATACAACTCCCTACAACTGACAAACATGTTTGAGGTTCAGAAAATGCATTAGTAATGACGAAAGGGCAATCAGTTGATAAAAGAAATACTCTGTGTAACTCCCTTAATTGCAGAACACATTTTGCTCAGAGAAGACAGCATTAAATGGATATAGTGGCAAAAGATGAATTGTACATTACTTTTCTTGTCCCACTCTGTGGCAAAGTTCACAATTCTAGAGAAAAAAATTCCAGTCACTCCTTTGGCAAACAAAGAGGGCTGAAACTCAAATTCCACGTGAATTCTTAGACAGTATGGATCATTACACTGAACCAAAGGGACCGTGTTAATCAGCATTCCTCATTTCTGGACAAACTGGGTTCTCACCACATTTACTTCAAAACCACAGTATTTGCAAATTGGCACATGGATGAAGGTCCAATGGTCTGCCTGCTGGACAACAATTCATAATACTTGATGAGCAACACGCAAAAGCAAAATCTTCCCTTCATCCTCCCACATCCACTCGGTTCCATGTATCACAGCCCTCAGCGCCAGGTGCCAATGAAACCGTGAGAGAATTGTTTCTCCACCCTACAAGCATAGAACCAGAAAGAACAACCAGAAATGGCTTTTCTACATCAAAAACAGCCAAAAAGATTTTAGAGGTCTTTTCCAGCAGCTGTGTGCAGCAAAATCCACTTGAGCCACAAAAAACAGCCTCATAGGTTTGATCAGCTCTTGCTAGAACGAGCTTCCAGTCTTGCACACAAATCCCAGTGGAGGCCCATAGTCACCACATCACTCACAGCTCCAAGATTCACAGAGATTTGCTTCCAAATGCATAAAACAGCTTTTACTTCCAGCAAGGATCTTTGGGGTTATGTACCCCAAGCAAGGTGCATACCAAGCATCATTGCAAACGTACCTGCAAAAAACCTCAAGTGGAAACATGTCATGGAATTTCCAATATGTACCCAGATTTCACATGGCTTTATAGTTCTTGATTCCTCACTGAAATATGGATGCATAAGTTTATCAGCTCAAAATGGTCACTTACAGAGAAGAGGCATCCCTGCAGATTCAAACAATATTATTGCAGAGACGCACCAACTCTGACCCACAGGTTTGGCTATCCAACTCTAACAGTAAGCCTTCACTCTTGTATCCCTTCAGATGCCTCCCAATAGAAAACTACTTGATGCAACATTTTTTCTGAGCTATGCAACTGTATAATGGATATTTTTCAGGACTTTATCTGATGCAGCCAGAGTGCTCAGATATGTATGTTATCAGAAAGATCAGTAATAGCTTACATTTAATAATAATGCCCAGAAAAAAACAGGCTTCTACAAATGTAACAGCAGTGGCTGCTACTGATGTTAATTAAAAAAAAAACACTATTTGATTTGTTAATAGAAAAGGGAAAATATGGGCAAAGAAATGCCACAGTTAAACAGTCCAAAGGCAAGTATTTTTGTAAGACAAGCAACAGTTTAATTTACTGGCCATGGTAAGTTTTATAGTGAAACAAACTGCAATCTAATTACTTGCTGCAAAACAAGAGCTTGATTTGATTTTAGGAGAGGTTCTCTCTAATTCCCTGTTATTGTTTTGTCACTGTAAACTTAGAAATTGCTACAGGGCCAGTAAGTTTAATTTTCAAATCAATGCTTGATTTACACACACACCCTGGCTGGTGTGCATCTGTAATGTGTAAACAGTACGTCCCCAAGCAAAATTGTAATACAAACATAATTGGAAAGTTATCTATCTACCTCAATTCTAAGCATGTGGATCTTGGGGTTTAAAAATATTAACTGAAGAAAGCCCTCAACCACCTGCATAAAGGGAAATTAGTACTGAAAACTCAAGTCTGGAAAGTACAAAGCAGCTGGCACAGAAAACGCACACCAGAAAATAAGCAAATCTGAGATGGAATCTAGGTTTCTAGAATGTATATAAAAGCAGGTATCCAAAGCCATACTGGAAAGAACAATTTTGCATACGTGACAGGAAGATTTCTGCTAACAGTTATCTTTTGTAAGTGATGCTAAAACATTTAGAAATGCTTCAGTTTATGACTCCTCTAATATTTATTTGAAAGTCATCAAAGAGGAGCAGATCAATTTTACCTTAAGAAGATGCTCTTTGGAAGCAGTTCTTCAAGCACACCTCACACAAGAATCACATGCAGCATCAGATACATTATTTCACACTGCTTTACACAGTTGCCCCCGCACGTGTGGTTTTAGAGTCTGAAATAGGATGCAATTTGAGATTTCTTAGAGGAAAACTGTAAGGGCAGCAGCAAAGCCTTTGGAATTTATCTCAGAAGTGCCCAGAAGAAAGCCAGACTTACTTTGGTGCTTGTAACGAAATCCCCTGGCTCAGACACAGCCCACATGAATCAGGTGAGTGCAGAGTGGGAAGCACTGCGCCGCCTGGAGACATCACAACCCCATATCCAACACATCCACACCAAGTGAAGGAAGCCCTGTGAATGGGCACCACTGCAGAGATCTCAGAACAGTTTGTTTTACTTCAGTTTAGCAATAGCATTGGACAAACAGAGCATTTTTAAAGGGCAAGGAAAGGCAGCACACACATCGCCACCACAGTTGGATTCCCAGAGGTCTCAGAACACATCATTTATCTGACCACTTACAGCGTTTCCAGTAATGTTCCACGTGAATTCTGAATCACTCATAAAGACATCCTCCATAAGAGGGAGAACTTTCTGCCTCCATCCAACACCGAAAGCTAAATGAGACAGGTTACAAGCCAAACGGGCACAACCAAACCATGACTTGGAGATGAGATCTCCTCTCTGGGTTTGAAATGCCACGTTATTCTTAGAACTCTTTTCTCATCCCCAAACTCCAGCAATGATATGGCATAAAAGTGAGAACAGTTTTAGACACAGGAAACCCAAAGTGAGCAGGTACGCAGCTGCAAAAGGATCAAAAGGCACAGGGGCTTATAAGCAAGATGCAGCAAAGTGCTGCTATGAACAGTCACAATAGCACAACTAAATTTCCTTTAAGTTGACTTGAAAGAATGAGAGCATAGCTCAAAAATGTGAACAGTTCAGGTTTTATGCTGGATCACCAGTGAGACTTGACATTTCTTCTTGGAAGGATTCTTCTATTCCCCCCCATACAAGTAATCCTTTGTTAGAAGATAAAAAGTCTTTATTAATTATGTATAAAAAATGTCTAGCACTGCTGCTGGGGTCATAAATAATGATAAATATAAAATTAAAGCACCCCAGCTTATTAAATAACCTGATAAAAAGAATTTTCCAATGGAGGTTCATCGGGAAACTGCTCTGCAGAGAACAAGAAGAAAACAAACAGTAGACATAGTTATCTAACAATGCCAGCAAGTGGGGAGAATTTTTTTCCTTGTAACAATGTTTTATTAATGCTTTTAGTAGCACGAAAACAGCAGCTAGATTTGAACCAAAAAAAAGCTCAAATTCTGATAGCACTGACAGCATTAACTTCTGTGATTATTCTCTGCCCCTAGAAACCTGGGAATGTGCTTCCATTGCACAATTAGATCAACAGCAAACAAAGAGACATAGTAAAATGGGGATGAGATAAATGGGTGAGTCCACCTGATGCATCAGAAGGATGGATTATTGAAGTCATTCACTGCCTTCTGCCTTCCTGAAATGAATGGGAAATGGGGAGTTTCTGGTGAATGATGAGACAGTCTGAGATTCTTTGAAAATGTCAGATCTAACAGCACGAGGAAATGCCTTTTGAATCGGAAGATGAGAACTCAGGGGAGTTAAATTAACAACATAGCACAACATTTTACCAAGTAATAGCACCATATTTTTTCTTTTATGGAGCACTGCTCGGGGCAATATTTAATCTCTTGAGTTTAATGAACTTTTAAAACTACTCAATAAATACTCAAGGCCATGACAAGTACAATCATAAGATAAATTTAGCCCCACTCCAGTGGACTATATCACTTTTTGTTATTAAAAAATGTTAATTTTAATATACTAGGGGACTTCATTTCTATAAAATAAGGTGTCAGAGTTTCTAAATTCATATCACAATGGTTAGTTTTCATTAAAGATGTTAAGTATGGTGTCATTTTTAATAAAAATACATGGTGAGCCCTTCTTTCGGGGCTAATAATAGGACTTTGGATAAATAGTGCTATCTACAAAATGTTCCTGCTCTCAGCAAAGCTTCCCTTAGTCCTACTGAGGTTAAGATTTTGGGAAATTATTCAATGAATTGAATTCACGTAACTGAAAAATGTTTAATGATATATGATTATATATTAATATATCATGCAGATGAAATAACTAAAAAAAGCACATAGACACTACATTTATGGGAACACCAGAATAAAATGGCATGCAAAAAATACAGAGAATTCACATTCCAGCTGTCATGAAGAAATCAAGAAAACCGACTTGACTCAATACCATTCCAAGAACCCACCACATGGATGCCTGAAGCACTAAATGACTTCAAAGCTTTGGATGGATTGAGTACTCCAATCCAATGGGAAAAATCACAGACTTCATAAAGTCAACACAAATTTGCCTCCATCTTCAGTGGAGAATTCACGCCATTTAACCTTCTTGTCATCGTATGCAAACAAAGCCTCTCTCACAGCAGCATCTCTCATAAGTAGCACCTCTAAGTTCCGTTCTTCCTGTTAGCATACAGACAGAAGAAACGTATTAAAAGAATGCAAAAATTGTAGCGTCAGCCAGAAAACAGAAGGCACTCAAACTGAGGTTATGAATGCAGGCCATCAATTATCAAATTTCAGAATGTTTCTACTTATCACTGTAAAGAGATCTGCCTGCAATCATTCCACAGCAGCTAACAACAGTGTCCCTACACTATCTCTGAGAATCAAGATGAGATATCACCAAAAATTAAATAAAATTAAAATTTGGAGTTTTTGATCAACGACACAAGAATCTCAAAATAATTTGATGTACACAGGCCATTACACTGACACCCAAACCATTTAAGAGAATACCTCCAAGGACACCTTCCACATTGCCTTCATTCATAAATACATGAATCCTTAAACGCGTTCAGAATTGACTACGGTTTTGTATATATGCTCTCTGAGTTATCAGACATGAAGTACTAAGTAGTCTTCCCATTTATTTTTCATTACCTCCTTGAAAAATGGAAGAAAATCAACAGCTGCAAATCTTTTTGAAATATATTTCTGAAAATCTGTATATTGATTTAACCTTTCACGCCATTTTTTATTTTTTATTTTAAACTCCCAGAAGCACTTTTTAGTAAAATATCACCATTAGCTTCAAAAAGCAGACAGGATGTACTATTTGAGTTAGGCAAGGATTCTTATGAGAAGTATCAAACTCTGTAGACACCAAATAATTTTCTGCGTGCATTAGCTTTGCACATATTAAAAAAACCCTGAATGTATTTAATCTTTCTTAAAACAAACTGATAGGGCTTACATAAAAAATAGTAAAAAAGTCGGAAGTCAGCATGCATTTTTCAATATAAAATATCTGCACGAGCACCTAACTGTATTGACAACCTTTCCTGGGAAAGGAAAAGCAGTGGTATCCAGTTACATACACGATCTCTCCAGCCATACAGATGATTTGTACTGAGGGCATCTCTACGGAAAGCATTCAGGGTTAGAGAGAACCCATTTCACTGCTTCCTAAATTTTTTCTCAGCCTGATAAAAAAGCTTTAACTGTTTTCATGGGACACAGGAGGTTATCATTCTGGTCCACTATAGGGAGTGACAGAAGTGTCGTGCCTAATCAGTCACCACCAAAAACTGTTGTTATTTCCAACAGTGCTCCGTCAACAAGCCAGTGGGGCCACAAGCCTGCACCCAGGCCTTCTTCATCAGCTGCTCTTGTCAGATTTAATGTGTTGTGCAGGTACCAAAGAAAAGCATTTATAGCTTCCATTTTCTCTTTAATAAACCTTCTCTGCACCTTCTCCCATTTTAAAAGACTCGGGTGCCTGTCTATTTGTATGAAATGCTCTGCCAGAAGCACTTCCCTCACAAAGTGCCAAGATCAAACAAGGTAATGCCTCCACATCTCCTTTGGGAAGTTCATCTTCCTGTTGGACAAAATGTACTTACAGCTGGATGTTAAGATATGAAAATGCATAGCTTAAAAGTGACAGTGCACTGACATGAATCTAGGTGAATATACAATCTATGTCCTGGATGATTTCGTAAATCAGGAGGGCTCTATTTGTTTAACTCTGCCCCTGACTTGTTTCAATAAAAGGAAGATAAAATCCAACACCATAAGCATGAGAGCTTCAGCAGGAGAATTCCTCAATGGCTTTTAAACAGGTGCGTTTTTTTCATAGAATCATAGAATCACCAAGGTTGGAAAAGACCTAAAAGCTCATCCAGTCCAACCGTTCACCTATTCCCAATAGCTCCCACTAAACCATGCCCCTCAACACAACATCCAGCCTTTCCTTGAACACCCCCAGGCTCGGTGACTCCACCACCTCCCTGGGCAGTCCATTCCAGTGCCTGACCACCCCTTCTGAAAAGTAATACTTCCTGATGTCCAGCCTGAATCTCCCCTGCCGTAGCTTGAAACCATTCCCCCTGGTCCTATCACTAATGACATGAGAGAAGAGGCCGACCCCCAGCTCACTACAACCTCCCTTCAGGAAGTTATAGAGAGCAATGAGGTCTCCCCTGAGCCTCCTCTTCTCCAGGCTGAACATTCCCAGCATTTCCTCCAAGCGCTTCTTAACTTATGCCAATTAAAGCTACAAGTGAGGATGAGAAGTTGCAAGGTTTCGTTGGCTATTGTGCTTGCTGATCTGTACCATGGGCACCCTGATTGCCCATTTTCCAGCAAGCCAAATACAGGAGGGCTCCACGCCTTCTACTTGCTCTGGTGGGGGTGATCAGAGGTCCTGGCATCCTTCAGCAATACTCCCTCAGCACCCTGTGTTTCAGGGGTTGAAGAATAAGGAAGTACTTAAATTAGAGCCCTCATGCTCAAACTCCTCCTGAGCTGCTCTGCGGACTAAGCTAGCCCAGCTCAGGAGAGGAAAGGTACCACAAATTAAACCACTTAATAAATTCAGTATAATCATAGAGACAGCTTAGTTTCGCCTTTCTTTTGCACCCACAATTTTCAATTAAATGCTAGTGTCAAAGAAGTCTGGATCAGTCCTTGGGCCATAGCAGTAGGACAAAACCAGATAATTAATATTACAGAGAAAGCCTAGCTTTTCCTCTCAGTAAGGAAGTAAAGAGTTCTCAAAGGCTCTGATATCACACAAAGGCAGTCAGTAATAAGTTCTTAGAAAGGGAAAAATTAAGAGAAGTGAAGATTTTTTCATCTATCTATAATTCTTGGGTCTCAGGCTTTATCATAAGATCTGCTCTTCTAATTAACCTCTCTGCTTTTTTCTATTTTCAGTGGACAACTCCTAAGTCTATATGAGGTCATTCGAGAAGAGAAAAAAAATGGTGTATTTTTATAATGTTTATTTTCATGAATTTCTCTTATGAGTACCTTTAAAGAATGAGTTTGCTATTAGCTCCCCTACTCCAGAGAATTGCAGCACATATTATTAGCACCAAACAGCTACATAAGTTTCATGTTCAGCATTATTAGACCCAGGATCTGCCACTCATGCTACCTTATTTGGTTTTCTCCTTCATCCCATCCATATTAGGCCATCATGACCATTTTTTGACATCCTATCCCTTTTTTATTATTTCCTCCTTATTTGGGTATTTGGTCCTTATTTGGTCATCACAACCATACTTGATTGCCCCATTCTTGTTTAATTTCCTCCTTATTTGGGCATCCCATCCTTATTTGGATGTGGATTGAGAACATGGCTGACTGGTGGCACACAGTGGGTGGCTGTCAGTGGCGGAGAGCAGTGACCCTCAGGGGTTGGTGCTGGGTCCTGCCTTGTTTGATACTTTCATCAGCGACCTGGATGAAGGGATAGAGTCCACTCTCAGCAAGTTTGCTGATGATGCAAAGCTGGGAGGATTGGCTGACATATCTGACAGCTGTGCTACTATTCAGCAGACCTGGATAGATAGAAGAGTTGATTAGGAAGGAACTTGATGTAATTTAACAAGACCAAGTGTAGAGCCTTGAACCTGAGGAGGAATAATCACTTGCATCAGTAAAGGTTAGGAGATAACCTGTCGGAGAATAGCTCTGTGGAGAAGGACCTGGGGGTTCTGATGGACAACAGGTTGGCCGTGAGTCAGCAGTGTGCTCTGGTGGTCAAGAAGACCAATGGGATCCTGGGGCGCTTTAAAAAGAACGTGGCCAGCAGGGCAAGGGAGGTGATCCTCCCCCTCTACTTGTCCTAGTGAGGCCACATCTAAGCTACTGTGTCCAGTTTTGGGTTCCCAGTTCAAAAAAGACAGGGATCTCCTAGAAGGAGTCCAGCAGAGTACCACAAAGATGATTAGGAGCCTGGAGCATCTCTCATAAGAGGAAAGGCTGAGTAACCATGGAACCACGGTCTTTTCAGCATGAGGAAATGAAGTCTGATGGGGGATTTGATTAATGCTTATACATTTCTAAAGGGAGGTGGAGAGGCAAATGGATGAGGCCAGGCTCTTCTTGGTGGCACGTAGGGATAAAACAAGAAGTAATGGCCTAAAACTTGAACGTGGGAAGCTCTGTACTAGCATGCAGAAGAACTGCTTTACAATAGGAGTGATGGAGCACTGGAACAGGTCGCCCAGAGAGGTTGTGGAATCTCCTTCTATGGAGATATTCAAGACTTGGCTGGACGCCCACCTGTGTGATTTATTGTAGGGTACCTGCTTCAGCAGGGGTGTTGGATTCTATCTCTTAAGGTCCTTCCAATCCCTGCAATTCTGTGAAAAAAATTAGATAGGAAATGAGAGTATAGAGCAGAGCCTGCTATTATTACAGCCATGCAAACATTCAGAAAATTTCAGCAAGATGTATTTGTGATTTCCTTACAAACACAGGACTCAATCCAAGAAGAAATACATTCATCATTTTGCATTTCCTGAGATTAACTAAACAAATCCCTTAGCTGTGGGCTGCAATGTTTACTTTTCAACAGATTCATCATTGGGAAATAAACATTAATGTTGCCTCCATGCAATATGCTGGGCTAATTTAAATTTCACCAATCAGGTTGAACTGGATTACATTTTGACTACCTTCAAGATTGTTTGAAAACAAAAATTGGTGTTTTCATCACATTAAATCCATTTCTTCCTGCTTCAAACAAAGGTTACTAGTCTCATAGGAGTAATGGGACACAGACACTGACATCATAAATCAATAAAGGGAAATCATATCTGTCAGTCCATCTTTAGATCACAGGGCTTCTTTCTTGTTCCTCCTAGCTGACCTCTGCAACAAAGCTGTCAGCTTGGAAGAGCTTAATATCTTGAGAAGATAACTTCTTTAAATTTCTCTCCAGAGTCACTGACATCCTGTCAGCTAAGGAACAAAAAAAAACCAACAGGTCTAAATTTGGGATTGTTGGGAATCCTTTTGGCTTGCTCACTAGTATGCTAACGTGGTATGCATCTGCCCAGGGTAAACTCCCAAAAGGCCTGATTCTGTAAACTGTCAGGAGTCCAAGAACTTTGTTAATGCCTCGTAGGAACAGGCTGCTTATAAACTAGGATAAATTTGTGAGCAGAAGTGTTTTAACTGCATTTGGTCTTTTAAATGCATGAGTAACAATCATACTGGAAAACATAGCCTTCAGCTCATCTACACTTCTCTGTCCCCAAACTTTTATAACAAAATAGTATGCCCAGAAGTTCCACTGTCCTTTCCCAATAGGAAAGGAGTGCAGCCCCTTGTTGTATGAGGTGGGAGACTCCATCATAATGATGGATCTCGCTTCATCATGAGCCTGCTCGGGGCTTGGTTGCACTTTTCACTCCTCCTTACTGGAACGTGACAGTAAGCCATGCAGCATTTCTTTGCATGTACAGTTAAGAAACGTGCAAAATATTTATACAGAGATGGTAGTAACCACTGACGATTAAAGAGGATAACTGAAGATTGGTAAACAATCATTAATTTCTTGGAAAGTCATTGAATGCAGTGTCAAATGTCCAATGCATTCATTCTTTGCCATTGAGATCTTTCAGTCTCAAATCAGTTTTTCCTTATCTGAGGCTCATTCAAGCAATTTTTTCCACAACCATTCCTCAGCAAAATACAGCTTCTATCTCCTCCCTCAGCTGAACTATTTCCATTCACCTTTTACATGGCTGCAATTTCAATCAACAAGTGAGTGAAAAAGAACCTGAAATGAAAAAACACCAGGGAAGAAAGCAACAATCAATTGAAAAGACATTATTTATAAAACTATATTAAGTGAATATCTATAATTTGCAAGTTTAGTCACAAGAGCTGATATCTGCCCTCTGCTTTGTTAACAGTGAATTACAAAACCCTCACCTGCCACCCTAATATCGGCATTTGGCAATATGTATGGTTTTAGAAAGACATACAACGTGAAAATCTGATTAGAGCTCTCAAAAGAGTGGCAGAATTTTACGTGAATTGCCAGCCACTGTGCAAGGGGTATTATTGCCTGTCTTTGCTGTGCACAGAAAACTATGTGAAGGACTTGGGAAGGGAAATCATTGAGGGCTGCAGGGCGTGTACACCTTTTGCTTTAAAATTCAATGCATTTCTGACAAAGTGCTGGGAAACATCACATGTTTTGTGGATCTAAGAACAGCTGAATAACATGACTGCCAGCCTCTGATGTTTGACTTTGCATACAAAGACAGGGATGGCCAGATTGTTATATCTTTATCAAGGAATAAGGCAATATACACTTAAGTATAGGAGTGGGATTAAGCAAAGACAGTAATTATTAATTTGTGATCACCATCCACTCAACCACTGAAGTGGTAATAAAGGTATTAATTTGATGGTAAACATTAAAATATGTACAGTAAGATGGATTTTTGAACAGTGCAGCATAGCATAACCTTAATACAGTAAAATAAAATCATTCATTACAATGAATAAATAGCTTAATGAGATTTGAAACATTCAGCACTCTCTGTGTAAGCAAGTGATGAAATGAAGCCTGATATTAGCACCACAGAGCATAAATTATGCAGAAGTAATATTTTTAATGTCATCTATTCACTGACATTGTTGCTTTTGTTAAATATTCAAGTGCACATCTTTCTTGGACAATATCAAATTAATCTGTAAGGAAGTCTTCAACAGTCATCTACTACAAAAACTGATTTGCATAGAAGTAAAGAAAACTTAAATATGCATATACAGTATGGCTTCCTTTAATTGATTTACTTCCACAATGACATTACCAGAGGGTTAATGCATCTTTTCCTTATTTTTTGGAGGGATGGAGGGGAGGGGTGGTTATCGTTATTGGTATTCTACTTCCAAAAGTTCAGCTGTCACATTAAACATGGTATTCTACGTCAAGCAGCAGGAGTATGTATTATACCATGCTGAACTGCAGGGGTAGAAGACAAACTGCTGGAGTACACTTTTCTCCACTATTAATTTAAACAACTTATTAACAAATCAAGCCATTTCATTTAAATTATGCGCCTCGCCATGTAATTAGTTAAGTAAAACTACTTAAAGCACATTTTTCTTCCTATTTTAAACTGTGCTGTTAGAGCAACTACATACTAAAGTGGAAAGAAAACCAATTATTCTAACAATGATTTTCTTAAAGGGTACACACAAGTTCCAGGCGGCATAGAAAAGGCAGTGGATTTTGTTTAATGCTCATTCATTTCTTTGCTGTGTACAACCACAGCTCTGAATTTTGGATTAATTTCAATAAATATAAAAATCTTTATTCTAACTGTTCCAAAGCACTTGTTATTTACATTTGGAAGTGCAGGATTACTCATGCATGGCTGCCTGTCAATTAATCCAGTATCACCCTGTGGATTTTCCCATTTGTAATTGGAAAATAGAGCTTTTCTGCTTCTCTGCAGAAACAGCAGCCATTTAACTACAGGTGGTTGCAGTGGCAACGCACACATTTATCCAATGTTTATATATAAAATAAAAAACCCATTTCCTCCAGAGATAGCTAAAGCATTTTGGAGGTTATTTTCCTGCCTCTGCTATTAAACTAAGTTTTACAGATGACAGAACAGCAGAAATCAGAGTAGCAGCAATGGGGAAAAAATTAACAATCTTAACAGAACCGTTGTAATTTCTTGCAATAGGACAAAACACACTGGAGAATATTAAAAGAGGATTTCAGGATTACTATGCAGTTTCATCAAGGATGCCATATTTTGCCATTTACATGCTGCTGTATTTATTCTTCTAGAAGCTCCTAATGCCTTCTTTCAGCTTGGAAAAATTATGTGGGAGAGTGCTTAAGAGACAGCAGAGAGGTGCTGGGTGTTGATTGTCCCTAACCCAGGCCAGGTATTTATCATGCTGCTGCCATCACCAACAGGCCAACAACCTCATGGGGTCCTGAGCCACATCTAGGGCAGCAGTGCTGATTGCATTTGCACTGTGATCTTAAACACCAGGTTAACTTCGTACCAGGACACGTGGAGAAAATGATGCATTGCTTGTATTGAGTAGAAGTTTTGGGAGACAGGGTCCAATGCAAAAAGCAATCCTCTATTCTCCACAGTGTCCCAGAAAACTCAGTGTTTTACCAGGTTCAGAGGCAGGCAAGTTTTACAGCAGCTCGTCATTAGCTTTGAAGTGATCAGGAAAAAAAAAAAAAAAAAGATAATGATATGCCTGATGACGTGCTTCAGCAGCTATCATTTTCAAAATCTAATAGAAACTAATTATTCAACAGTAAGGGCAATGGAAAGGTCTGCATCCTATAAAGCAAGGGAACTGACTGAAACGGCAAGATATTTTTTTACAGCGATGCCAACAGAGGTGTGAGAAAAAAAGATCTATTAAAAGGAAAAGAACAAACTTTCATGCTCTGATTCCAAAATAGTTAATTTGGTTAATGAATCAGTGACTAGGCCAACAGAAAAATAACTCCAGCACAATCTGTTGTACAGTAAATTATCTACAGTAACTAAATAATTCTTCTAGAGGACAAAAATGCAAAGTCAAAGAGAAAGCTATCATTGTATTTGTGGCAAAACATCATTGTTAAAATGTAGCACTGAATTAGTTCAAAACAATGCAATCAGTGCTTCTGGAGCTTGTTTGTCAGCCTGTTTTCATCACTCAATACTTGTTGTTTTAACCTCAGATTGCTCCAAAAATCTGAGCACAATAAAATAATGGCACACTAAAATCTACCACTGCCTCGGTGCGCCAAAACCTGCTCCACATGTGGCAACAATTTTATTGCGAGCTAAGCTGGGTATTTGGGGATGTGAATCGGGTATTTGAGGTTGTAAGGAACACTGCAGCACTCCATGCTGGATTACCGCCCTCTTTGCAATGTAACTGGAGGAACCACACCTGGCTTTGCGCTCTATGCCAAAAATATTAAAGGGCATCACCACACAATGCCAATACCTGCAGGACACGGGGAGGGATATTTATTGGCCTTCTGTATGAGGACTAGAGAAAGTCAAATACAAAATAAAAAGACAGGCATGAAAAAAATAATTAGACATGGCCTGTGCAAATTCAGGAGGCAAGTCCCTGAGGAAAGCCATGGAAAATGCTTTTTTCCCCAGCTGTAGCAGGGCAGAAGCCATGAGGAGCACACAGGAAAAGGGGATTTCGCCATCCCTGTTAAGGTGGTCCTTACTCCCCCTCCATACAAACAAGAGGAATAATATCCTATAGGAACGGAACAACACGAGAAGACTTCTCTTTAGCTTTGTCAGAAGTTAGTTACCTGTTAAAGCTGAAATAGCACAATAAACACAGAGAGATAGAGAAAGAAAGGGATTTGGGGGTTGGTTTATCCACTCATGTGGCACAGCTCTTCAATGACGGCCAGAGCAGATCTGTGCAACACAATGCAAGTACCTTCAATGGGGCCTTTGGTTTCCCATCAGCACTAATCACATACTTAACCAGAAATTCTACTTCAGATCAGCAGCACTTGTCCCACTATAACAATTCCAACAAACATCCAGGCAATTAAACAGCTATATTTCAAGACAAAGCACACACTGTTCTCCAAAAAGGAGATACGTTTATCCTTAAATGTTCATAATCAAAAGCTTTTCATTCCAACTCACCTTCATAAGCAGCTGCATAAGACCCCTGAAGAAAGCTCCCACTGTAAGATGACAAAAATAAAAGCAGTATGACGAAATACCTCTCCTTACCCCAACAGCTGGCTTTAACTAATTTGCACTCACAGAACAAGGTAGTGCAGGTGTAGAACGTTTGTGGGAAACTTGGTGGCGTGCAGATAAATGGAAATACCAGCTTCCTGCTGCTAACAATCACACAGAGCAGCGTCTGTGCTGGCTGCCACAACGACCGTCAAAACAGACACGGTGGGATGCACTCAGAACGCAGGTGAGGTACGCATGGAGGCTTTTTCTTTCCATAAGTGTTTTATTAGGCAGTTTTCAAGATACCTCAGCTTCTGCCTTAGAAGCCCAAATACTGTCTATCTTCAGCCACACGTTCCAGCATTCAATCAGAAGAAAGTGCATTTCAGATGCAAGTTACCTAAATTGTATTTCTCCCTAAAGGATGTTTCTTCAAGAACAGAATGAGCAGATCATATTCCCTTTGCTGTTCTTGGGCAGTTTGATGGTGTGACTTGTCACGTTTCACTCTTAGTCATGATATCACTACCATTCAAGTCTTTTTAATTTTTTAAATTTTACTGCACTATAACCACAAGTTGATGATAATAAGAAAAACATTACAGTAACAGAACATAATTCAGGAGTGAAAAGTTCCCAGAGACAAAAGAGGATTCAGGAAAGCTCTGTGAAACATGGAGGGGAAAGAGGGCATAACATTCATAAACATTTTTGTAAATAATTCTAAAAGTCGTGTAGAAAACTAGCCCTCCAGCACTGTCACTTGACCTTCTTGTTGCAAAATGCAAAACTTTGAACATGTAGAGACAATTGAGCTAGGACAAAGCATCAGTCACAAAGCAGAGTATAGCAATTGCAACGTATGATTTGGAAGATACAGTACAATAGATCTCAGAACTCTCTCAGATTTCACTTCATTTTTGCATTCAGAAGTGAAAAGATCTGAAACTAGGTTACAGAAGCAAACACAGATTTTCCTTGCCAAAAATGGGTACAATTAAAGAGGCAATATTTTCTCAGAAGCCAACTTCAAATTTACATTCTCTTTAATTTGGTTAAGTTCAAAATAAAAGCAGATTTTCCCCCTCACTATCACCAACACGTGCTTCAAAATGTCCAATCAAGAAAAGTTCTGTATCAAGGACAGATGCTAGTGGCACACACCAACTGACCCATGTGTGCTAGCCATCCGACCTCCAGATCTGCTAAGTCCTCTCTCCCCAGCATCACTGTAAAGGTGCTCCCTGAGATGCATGATCCTGCCTTCACTAGATCATATTCTACAAACACATGCATAACAAATAATCAAGTTTGCAAGTCCTTCTGCTCAAACTTGAGGCATTTCTCAGTTCGGGGAAATGAGGTTTTAAAAATTTCTGCTGGAACTAACTCCAATACTTCAGGAAACATTGGAGATCTCAGTAAACAGGACGGTCATCTCACAACTTGTATGGAAACCAAAGTAACCTAAATTCTGAAGAAGTAGTGCTTTGGGGAGCGACAGTCCTCAACCAGATGAGCTGATTGGCAGCTGACAGCAGTCATTAATATATTTCAGAACAGTATTTTCTTCACGGTTCAAATGCTGTGACATCTCTAACCCCAAAACACAGCAGGACAAGAATGGTGAAGAAAAGGGATATGGCATACACAAGAATTCAATCTGGTGGAAGCTTTGGTCACACAACATTTTCATCACCAGCAAGGCACTCCTTTCTTCCCCAATTTTTTTTTTATATAGAAACAGCACAGAGTGAAAAATGGAGTCCATTAACTTGTGATTATGCAAAGATAGAACAACAAAACTCTGATTTGGCAAATCCACAAACAGGTGCTTCCACAGCACCCACCTCAAGATGACCATCAATTTCTGGATCTTTCCAGGCCCTTCTTAGAGAAAAGTCTCATCATATCAAGGGCACACACTCCAGCACATTCACTTCCTATCTTTCTTTACACCATACTGAAGTACAGAGACAGCAAATGAAGTTTTGATACCACTGTGATAGACTTGCACCAGGCAAGACCACATCCAACTGCTTTTGGGGAAAAATAATGGGCCATCCCCCTCAGGAGTGCCTTTTTCTCACTATTAAGGAAACAAGTGGATCTGGGAATACTACTACAAATGGAGACTGGCTTTCCCTGTGTTTGACTAAGAGCTCAGACAAGAGTTTTCTGCAGATGGTAGAACTCTTTCCTTTGCTAGAGATTTTGCTCTCTTACCCATCCATAACCCTTGCAGGATCTATCATTGTCTTTGACTTCTTCCTCTTGTCAGCAAAATCTGTCACGGGTTGCTAAAACTAGCCAGTTGGTTGAAAAATTACTGGAAAGACAACAGGGGATCAGAGGTCTCAGGCTTCACTTCCTTAGCTGAAGCTAAGGCTGAAAAGCTCTTGATGCCTCAGAACTTCAGATACATCCTACCACAGCCTAATGAAAATAAAACCTAAAATATATATTTGTAGAATATTTTTAAAACAGACGATATAGTGGGTTTGAACATGAGCTTTAAGTTTACTTGTACAGTCAGTATTTACAGATCCCAACCGTACATGAATTTTACAGAAGTTCTCTCCCTAAGACACACCTTTCCTTAAGAAAGTTGCTTTAGCCCTAAGCAATAAGGTAGGGGAGAAGAAGTGCTCAATCCATTTCATCTTTTATTTTTAATTAAATTTCCCTTATTTCTACCACTCTTTGTTCTCAATGGGATATAGATTAACACATTTTTCTCTACTTGTTATTTTCTAAAACTGAATGAATATCTAATAGAAAAACCATAAAAGCTGTTTTGGCTCTTGGGGCAGAGGTAGGATAGCAGCAAGATATTTATTTGAAATTTCTAACGTAAAAAAAAAAAAAAAAAAAAAAAATTAAAAAAAAAAAAAACACAACCTGAAGTATAGATGTGCCCACTTCATTTACAAGCACAAATGCTTAAATTGCACACACAGCCCAGCCATACATATCCGGACATTTTTCACAAACTCAATTAAATGCTCCAGTGCTTTTCAATATTTTTCTACTTGTCAATATAACGAGATGCATGCATACGGAAAGCTTGGCCTTTAAATCAGCCTTTTTATCTAGTCCCATTACTCTAGTGAGTGTTGTGTTTTGTGACATAATAACACAGTACTACAGAAATGGCCGTGATGAGCCTCATCGTGCATTTCAATCTTTCAAGGTATTAAGCTTCATTTCAGACTGGAATCTTACAGATACTTCCCCTACTTCCCAAAACTCAAAAGCCAACAATACAATGAGATTACTCCAAGAAGCAAATAATGTATATTAATTACAGAGTTTCAAATAAAAAATTTACTCTGAACAGCGCCAGTGTTTTTTCCTTACTCAACAGAACCAGTTCACTAATTTCAAGTGCAATCAAGCTTCAGACTTTGACATTATACTCTCCACTTGTGCTCATAAAAAAATAATAAATTTCGGAGAGGTATTTTTTCCCCCGCCTTTATAGTTTCTGAATTATCAAGGAAGTTTCTGCTGTGGGCCCCATTTTATTCTTCATCCAAACTAAAGCTATTGGCACGTTGCACAAAAGCTCCTTTTTTTCAGAAATAGGAAATCTAAAATGGAAAGGAACTAGGTCTATACTATGAGATTATTAAGGAAACATTTATCTTTAAACCACCTCAATTCCCAGTTCACTGCTGTACTGTAACACTAGGCTCATTGCTTTCTCTCTGCCTACAGCGCAATAGGTTGTGAGAGTACCAAGGGGACTAAAGTAAATTCTTTGTTATGTCTACACAAAGTAGTAAATGAAGCATGCAGCTCAAACCTCTCCTGCAGTGGCCAGATCCTTAGTGCCTTTCCTTTCAGAGTGGGGGATTTAATGCTATTTTCTTTCCCATATGCTTCATCTTTCAGCTTTAGCATAAAAAGGAAAAAAGAAAAATAATCTAAAGGCTTCGTTTTGCACTAACTGCTCCCTTCAGATTCCAAGGCATGTCCTGATGAAAGCTAGGTTGTGATGGAGTGAAATCAAAAGAGGAAGAAATTTCACCCTGTGAGACGATACTTAAAAGAGGGGGAAAAAGGCCTCAGAAAAGAAAGTTCTTTACTGAGTAATTAGCCATAATCTTAGATAAGACAACAGATCAAACACATACTCTTAAAAGAGTTGCAGTGGGAAAGAAAGAATTTCTGCAAAGGTTTATGAAGAATGCTAAAAAAAAAAATAAGAACAAAAAAAAAAAAAAAGCAGAAACATTAGCAAACTTTCCCAGTGAAATTGAAAGAAAATTAATACAGTTGTCTCTCTGCTCCAGTTCAGATTTCAAAATGGATCTGGGAGAGCTCCAGAGAAAAAAGCTCAGTGAACAAACTTTCTCCTTCTTCCCCACGCGCTGAGCTCAGGAGCAGTTTATTTCAGGGGGGATTTCCAGCACTGCTCTGGGGCCACCTGCCCAGGCTGCACACCAGCAGCTCTGATAGCACCCTAAGGTGCTGCCCTTCAGCTCCGGGTCCACACAGCCCTTTTCTCCGCCCTCTTCCCTATGCATTACAACACACAATGCTACAAAACAATAAATGATTACGAATTCTACATCTTCCCTCCTTAACAGCACCACAGGCAGGAAGATTTTCAAGACATCTTCCACAGTCTACATTACAATGTAACATTCATCACCTTACTACTTGAGTGCGCCTTACAAGGCTGATTTCCACAGGTGTCGGCTATGAACTAGCAGTAAGGGCTCCCCGGACGTGTGCCTCTAGCAACTCCAAAACAGTCTGGAAACCAACTAAGTTGGTAATTCAACTTGTTGGCCTGAATAAAAAGCCTTAAGAACTACAGCCCAAACTCACCATCCTGAAAACTCCCACATTAGCAGCATCCATCCTCAGATATTTCATGTGAATAATTTCCCAGTCCCAAAGTAGCCACACGACTCACGAGCTAACACTTACCAACTCACCAGATGCTTCACCTCAGATGCTAAATCTGGTTTTATAGACCTGAAGTCTCTCAGCAAAAAACAAGTATAAATATTTTAATGAGAGACTGTCATATCGTGAAAACTTTAATTAAGGACTTGTTACGTATGAGTAAGCGTTGTCTAAATAAAGCTGATGTCTTCTTGCCCTGTGCTTGTTACAAGCCCAAGATGGAGAACCTAGCTCCACTCCAAACCCACACACTGCTCATTCTCCTCTCAGAAAACACGGACTGAGCTAACAAATCTGCAGTGGCTCTCATCCCACAATGAGTTTATTTAGACTGCTGGATTTGGGACATACACTCCGAGATGAAGTCGTTGTGGCAGAGAGCCTTTGGCTCGGCTGAAGCCATTGTACAGAAGGGATCCAGAGCTCTCCAGAATCAGAGGCAAACAAAAGTGGACTCCACGTGCAGTAGAAGGGCTGGCACTGCTGTAATACGTTTGGAGTTTTTCATTTCCCCTCCAAAGTACAATTTTCATAAGCCAAAGTATTTTACACAAACACATGGAGAAGGTACATTTGTGTATTTGCCTTTAATTTTAATAACAACTTCATTTTTATCTGAACTTTTATTTTCTGTCAATTTTCTTTTCTGCAGAGGAAGGAGGTTAAGAAAAGACAAAAAAAAATTGCTCCACTCAAACATTCATAGCAATGAATACTTTAGTGATAGACACAGGCATTATTGTAACACATTTCTGCATTAGTTAAATACAGTTATTAGACTTTATACAGGAATGAATGGGTGACATTCCATGGAAAGCTTGAGGAAAAAAAAAAAAGAAATCTAGTTAGCACTTTCGACCCTATTATCTATGAATCCATCAACTTTATTTTACATCCAGCAGAATTGGCTCAGTGCTGCCTCTTCTACCTCAACCACACTATCTGTGCTTTTCAGCCAGATTAATTGCCGGTTGTTCTGACTCTTCAGACTTCTGCACCATCATTTTACTTGTGCTACCTTCAGACATCTAAAACAATTTCCAGGGAACAGGCACACATTTATTAAGGGCAATCTTTTTCTTCTGAACGTATTTCCAAAAAAGTATTTTCACAGATAAAAACAAAACGAACAACCGTTATGTGATTATTTCTCCATTTGGTGTTTCGTATATTTTAATTCTTGACTTCAAAAGGACTACAAGCCAAACTATTACATTTGAGTTTAATTACATGCCTGACCTCCTTTCTAAATGTTCTGCCCTTTCAAGCAGGGTACTATTAAGTTTCCAGAGGTGATTCAGAGTTCAAGGCCAGAAGCCACAGCCCGACCCTTTGTACATCAGTTCAGATTCACTTACCAGCCCTTACTTCTTGGCATGCCCTTCTCTATCACACAGAAAAGTGGTGATACAGTGACACAAGCCATGAATCAAACTACAGTCTCAGAAATCAAACCAAAAGAGAAAGATTTTGGATCTTTCTTTTTTTCTTTTTTTCTCCATAGGTCTTAGCACATTATCTATTAATCTATAGATTTATTACTATTAGTTTCAGCTGTTACTTCAAATGCTTCTACTTCTAGGATCTCTCATCAATGGTTTATCCTTCATTTCTTTGCTATTTCTTCTCAGGTAGGCTACAAATACTTAAAAGACAAAACATTTTTTAAAGGAGCTGACATTGCATGTACCTACTGAAGACATGAAGAAATCAACGTGGAGAAGCAAGTGATCTAGAACTGAGCTCAGAATGGGTAGGAAAAGAGATCTACTATGAAAATAAATTAATAGGCTGTCCACCAAAAAAAAAACACAGAGGTAAGATCAGAATGTTTTTCTCCCCATACTTGCAGAGTTGACACCATTAAGCTCAACACAGTTGGAGTTCTTAATTTCTCCTCAGAAGTAAAATTTTCACAAGTAAAAATATTTTACGAAGATATATTTAAGCTAATATATTGTTAATTAAAAAAATGCAAAAAAGGAATATTTGTCTATTTGCCTTTGATTTTAATAACACCTTCATTTTGATCTGAGTGTTTCCTTTTCTGCAGAGAGAGAAGGTTAAGAAAGAGACAAAAAAAACTGTTCCACTCAGACATTCACAAGAAAGAACACTTTAGTGCTACAGTAATGCCGGTGCCTATCAAATTTATGAGTTAGTTAAATACAGTTATTAGACTCTATAAAGGAATGAAGGTGTGACATTCCATGATGAGGTACAAAGGAAGTTTGAAAAAAAAAAGTCTAGTTAGCATTTTTTTACCCTAATATCTATGAATTCATCAGCTTTATTTTGCATGCACTTGACTTGCTAGCTTCAGCCATATTTCTGGGAAGCCAGCTATATGTATCAAGGTCTCCATTGCTTCAAGGTTAGTCAACTTTAAATCAATCAATGTACCTCCAACTGGTTGCAGTTCAGCCAGAATAGCTGATGCTAGCGCATATCACACTCACTATTGACAACAGAAATTAAGAACTTAACTCACAACTCTCTATTCACTTTTCTATGAACTGAGGTTAAATCTCTTATGTAAAAGATGTCTCACTGACTCAAAACCTCAGAAATTCACTATTACCCCCACATACCACGAGAGCCAGAGCCAAATAGCCCCCAGTCCGCCTCAGTGATGTGTGGGAAGAAAAAAACCCAAACAACAACTTCCACTATAATGCACTGAGACAGACAGGATTATTTTAAAATTAAATAAGGTACTCAAATAGTAGAGAAACCAGTTACCTTCAAAATCCAGAATTTTAAAAGAGCTCAGGCCTTGGAGTTGGATGCCATTTTACGGAGCTGTAATTGAATAACAACTTTTCCTAGATGAAAAGACTGGGCAAACTCTTTTCAAGGCTATTTGAAGGTAAGAATTATTTTGCATGAAAGCAACAATTAATTAGCACTCAGCAAGGTTCCCTCTACTGTATGCTGTGAAGTAAAAGCAGGTCACTTCTGTGGCCCCTCACACCTGTTACAGGTCACAGACCCTTACCTGAACACTGTATCTTATTTGCAGTTTCAGCACCTCAAGGTTAAATCTTGTTTTCCTTCCAAATAAGAGATGTAAATTTTGCTTGTTGAAAATGACTGAATCCAAAGATAAGCGGAGATGTTTTGGTTGAAAATTACAAAGTTAAAAATCACTGCTACTAAATTTGCACATTTTTTTAAGAACTAATATTTTGCTGTAAGTTACACAAGTATGCTCCAGACCCCACAGCTGGAGCAGGTCAGCTCAGCTTTTTCTAGGCTACAGACAAAGCCTACTTGTCCCTTTCCATATCCCTTACCCCTCTTACAAGGACATACTTAACACATTTTTTAAAAATATATATTTTTGCTGTTATTTTTTAATTCTGAGTTTGGTTTTGGTCCATTTGTTTTACACATAAAGTTTTGTGATTTACTGTTCTTTGTACAGGATATTCCAGAAACTTAAATTAACTGTATGTTCCCTGAGTAACAGCAGCATACTGCCAGGGGAGCAGGGAAACATTGCGCCTTGAATCAGCTTGTGTGCAAGGGGAAAAACAAAAACAAATTAGTTCTCTGATTCTCAAAATAGCCCTTGCACAAACACAAGGCCATGCAAGCCTGGTCATCTGGCCAGCCAATTTCATTGTCACACCACTGCCACTGGCTGCATGGGCCATCATGCTTTTTTCTCTCGCTTAAAGATGATGAATTCTTGCCTTTCTTCACTGACTGAGACAGGCAGCAATCTCCATTTGATTAGTTAAAACCGCTGGCTGGCAGATGTAAATTATTTGTATATCAGTATTGATGCTGCTCCACATTTAGTGTAAATGTAATTATCATTAGGGCACTCAGAGCTATCAGATGAGAGTATTTTGAGGAATGTCAACCCTTCAGTAGAAATAAATGCACACAGACAGGTGGACTTGGAATAACTTCTTGGGCTCTCTTTCCTCTCTCTGCCATCAAACTTGTGCCGCTCATGCTTCTTACAGAAAAAATAAACCTAGCTGGGAAAGAAGCAGCCCTTGTGAGGAACTGCAGATCGCCATGAGACCTTCCCCTTGGCCTCCTCTGCTCAGAGCTGAGCAAGCAGAGGGACCTCAGCTGCCCCAACACACCTTGCCCTGCAACCTTCACCACCTTTGCTACCCTGGAGTCTTTAGTGAGACTCGCCTCACAGACAGTCCCAATCAGCTTCATTTAGTAGAGAAAGAAATGTTCCAAAAGTAATTAGGCCTACCCACTGGGAGAGGACAGGACGTTCAGAACAAGCAGTGCCTTCACACCTAACTTCCCATGGCTAATGCCAGGAGAAAGAAACTGCTCTGCCAGGACGGCAGGACAGGAGCAGTGCACTGCCTCACAGAGCTGCAGCTGAACTAAGATGGATAATCTGATAAGCACACGGAGGGAAGGGCTGTGTTCTCAAAAACCCATCTCTTCAGAAGGAAACAGACTGGCCATGATGGAAAGGAAGCAATGATTCCACAGGTACAGCCCTGTTAGTCAAGCAGAAGGAGAAAGAGAAAACACAGACAGAAACCAATACAAAATAAAGGCCCTATGCTTACTCACCAGCACTTAGGGAAATAACTGCAAACAGATAATTTCCAGCTACAAAGAGAAAAGAATTACTCTCAAAAGCAAAAATTTAATAAAGCCACTAGAGCTTTTTTCATTGCACCATTAGTTAAGATTTTTGAATACAAAAATGAGAATTATTTGACTGACAAGCTCTTTATCAATTGTATAATCAGCTTACTATTGTTGGAATAAGTCATTTATTTCAACAGTAGAAACATTTATTTAAGCTGTAGAAATATAACCCTATTTATTTCCAATATGCAAGAGTAACCTTTGGTAGTATAACCGAATTTAAAGAGAAAGGCAATTTCTTATCTGCAGAAAGCAGTGACAACACCAGCAAAGGACAATGGTCTGCATTTTCAGTAATACAAACACTAGCCTCCCATTTCCAAATTTAAATTCTACCCTCAGAACAATATTAACGTCTACAACAAAACTAAGTTTCTGGTAATCTAATTTTACCATATATTATTATTTAAGCAGCAGCTCGTTTATTATTTATCTATTAATCCATCCTTTTTTTAGTATTAATAATCTCAGTGTGCTTACATCTTTCAAGGGCAAGGCTGCTTCATCACCAGCTGTCATCACTTACAATTATTTCTCCTAGTAGCTGTGTCACAAAAGCTAGACAGAGAACATACTTTTGCATACAGTCACGTGCTGATCCCTATTTGACAGAACATAATCATATTTTTGGGTACTATAATTAATAGATAACAGCTTTAAAAGTCTCACTAAATATTCATTATTAGAGAGAAAATTAAAAAGGTCTAATCCATTTTAAATGTCTCTGACAACTGCCATTAAAGCATCCTTGTGTGATTTGTCATAGATATTTATATTTAGCCAGCATGGAGAATGATCGTAGGAGTTTCTTCCTCTTTGTCTGAGTGGAAGAAGTGTCAAAGATGTTACGAAACCACATTACACTTTTAACCCTTCTCCAAATACAGGTATGTTTGTATGAGCATTGAGTGACAGGATTGAGCCTTCTGCAAGTAAAGTACACTGGTGTCAATCTTTAAGGTTGTAACTTTATATATTTATATACATATATTTGCTGTTTACAAGGGCAGTAAGGCCAAATGGAACAGCAACACAAAAACCCACCTCAGGCCCCACTCCACTACTGATGGCTTACCAGGAGCAAGAGCCCTTCCCAGCTCAGGCAAAGAAACATGGAGGGGAGCTGAATGCAGCCATTTCCAAAAAGGAAATCCGCTGTACGATAAGCAACAAATACAGCTTTTTTGGATGTATATTTTTCAAGTATTATAGCTTCATTTTTATTCCTTTCCTCATGAAATCACTTGAAAGTTATGCTGCAAATCTCAAGTGAAGCATATAGCTACTGTGAATTCAGGAGGCCCAGGGTGCCTGGTTTAAGTAGTTTAAGTAGCATGGACTGCTCTTACAATCAACATGTTCTCAGAAAGCTAAAACTCACAATTTTTCAGACTGAAATGCAAGACTGGCAGTAATCCATAATCCTGACACAGTACCACGGGTGCCAAAGGGCCTCCAGTGAGTGCTGCCTTTGCATTTTTAAAAGTGTTTTATGAGCTCAAGACCCTAGAATTAAGTATCTTTACTTTGCAAGCAACCTGCCATCCACTAATGCTATAGGAAAACCAAGCCAAACAAAAAAAAAAAAGCCAAGCACAGAACAAAGACTCTCTAACCTATAAGTAAAGTCTCCTTATCCCCAAATCCCCCACTCCAAGGGCTTGAGTGTTAAAAGCTAAGAAATTTCAGCTTCAAACCCATTACCATAGCATTTGCTCTTTTTAATCTGTCACTAAGTTGGTTTTGCTGAAAATGAACATTTAAAAAAATAGCAAGACAAACAGATGAGCCTACCACATGTACTGCTGATTTCTTACAAATGTGGCAGGTTTCCTATTAATGCTGTTGTAGAATTAAGCAATAAGGAGATATTTACAGTCAAGGCATAAGATGGACTATGCTATAGTGAACTACATCCCCAATCAATTTCTTAATTGCTAGACTGCAGCATTTACTAACCTGATTTGATAATTACTTCTTTCCCTGCTCTAAATTAAAGCATAAAACAGCCCATTGGTTATTTAACTAAGAAAGCTGCTGATGCACTTCCATTTATTGTGGGGGCAGGATATTGTGTTTATTTCCACAGAATATGGAGGCAGGGAGCTCCTTCTGCACAACTATCATCCTGGCTGCATTTCACTCAATAAAGGAAAGAGGAAAGCAAAAGGGCAAGCCTGAAGCAGCCTAAGCAGGATTCTTCCTCTCCAAACACTGCCATAAAAAAGAAAAATCAAACATTAGTTTTTGAGGAAAGTTGCTGCTGTGATCTTGAATGGAGAAAAACAGAGCTGGTCACAGCTGGTATTTCATTAACATTTCACAAGGAACTGTGCTCTGGAAGGATTTCTCCAGGTAAGTTCTGCAGATATCCTTTTTCTTAAATAAGGTTGGAAAAAAAAAAAAATTGAAAAAGAAGAAAAAAGGCAGCAGTTGTGCTGCATCAAGTATTTCTCCTAGACAGAAAAATTTCAAAGTTGTACACTGACACCTTACACATGTTTTTCCAAGCTTTATAACCTTAATATAAAAAACCCAACATCCAAATAAAACAACAAAAAACATCAAACAAACAAGAGCGAGCAGTTTCTTCACTGGCATCACACGACTGCATTAAACACGAGCTGCCCCACATTGCACACTCCTGCCATGCAATGCAGACTGGTGTCCAACCAGGGAACCCACTTTTTTTTTTTTTTTTTAATATTTTTTAAAAGTTTTTTGAAGTGTTGTCTGATCTTCCTTTTCTCACCCACGTTTTACTCTCTGAGAACAAGAGAAATGTCCTGCTTTCCTCATTCGTGCCACTGTTAGCGCACAAAGCATACGTACAACCTGCGTCTGCGATCCACGTTCTTATTGTGTGCATTAACAACGGACGTGAACCTTGGAGGCAACCTACAAACAATGCAGAAAAGACCAGGAGAGCAGAAGCTGCCTGTTCTATCAATTTAGGAAGCTCTATGATGGAATCATGCCAAACCTGTGGAACAGTTTTCATCTGTAATGTTGAGCAGAGGTGTGACCAGATGACTCCTTGAGGTCCCAGCTAACCCTAGAACACCAAGATCCCTGTAAATGGAGTGTAGCTGCTCAGCACACTTCTGGCATATTTTTCTCCCTCTCTATTTTTCTTTTAAAAAGCCTTGAAAGAAACACACACACATGCACACACACACACACAAGAAAATAAAACCCACATCAAAAAAGCTGAAATTCAAAATAATTCAGTTACTTTAAGTGCTGTCTTACAACTACATATCAAAACCTCAAAGAAAGTACACCTGATGAATCTGTGGTTTCCCAGGTAACATAAAAAAAAAAATGACCATCCTCTTAAAAAAAAAAAAAAGACTATATCAATTATCTGGTAACACTTGTAAATGAAAGCCTAGCAGCACAAACTCATTTATTCCAACTTTGTCTCCTTTTCTCACGTCTTCCATCTGTTAGCATCCACATATCACATCTTACAGCTGGATTACTGCTTCTTTAATCCAGAGGCTGTGTGTTTTTTGGTAGGAGAGGAGTGCTCTGTGCTCAACAATGAGGCTTTGAGGCACTATTTCAATACAACATTACCTGAATTCTTGTTACTTAAGACAACGACAACATACCAAACCAAGAGAAAACTTAATAAAATTCTGTACATTACTGATATTAACAAGCATCATCCATCCGTCCCACTGAGTTTAAATGTCTGTCATTCTCTACTTTAGGATTCTTCTAATACCCCTTAACAATTCAAACTGGAAAAATCATATAACACATTAACATGGAAAAGAGAGGAGAAACACCTAAAGACAAGAAGAATGAATTAAAAAAAAAAAAACACAACTGAATAAAATCTAAGATGAGGAAGTAAAAAAGGATCAGTCCCAAAGTAGAATCTGTGGGTCGTTAGCAGCTGGCATGTAGCAATTCTATCCGTTACGATTTTTTAATGCCCTAGTTATGATAAAACTAGAGAAACTGGAGGTAGGCTAGAACAATTAAGCCAAAGATCCCTTCCCTTGCCAACAGACAGACATAAACTGTTTAAGAAGAAGCATTCCAACAAAGAATGGAGATAGTAAGTCCAGTTCCACGAAAATTTAACTCCCTAGCATTCTAAGTCACAATTGATTTTACGTAAGAAATGCCCACAGAAAGGCATGTGATGAGAAATTTCAACTGTTATCTCTACGTCAGGATGCATATTCAGAGGAACTTTAAAGAAGAGGAAAGCTCAAGGCTTTCTGAAATGACTGGTCATTGTGCCAGAAAGAGCTGTTTTGTATACAGCAAAACCGGGTTTTTAACAACTACACTTATACATGGAATATCACAAACTCATAAAGAGCAGTAACACTAAATTAAAATGGCTGCCTGGATGTGTTGGCCTGCCCCAGCCTTCAGCTCAGCTTTAGGAGCTATTCATTGAGAAGGAGCATAGCCTTACCCATAGAGGTGACAGTTACACTGCAGGTGATACAAATGCTCCAAGACCTGATGATCTAATGAGCTCCCACAGGTGACAAGGAGTTACAGGTGTTACACAACCCCTGCTAATCACTAGTCCCAAGCGTCTGACAGCTTCTTCACAATACTTTTGGGAAACCAATGGGCTGACCCCAAATGAGTTACATATTTAAATTACCATGCACGTTATACACTTGGGTCACCTAGAGTCTTCCTTTGAGGGGCAGAAATCATTTGCTAAGCTTTATGATGCCGTTTTAAGAATGACACAGCTGCTTGCAACAGGACATTTCAGATGAGAGAAAGCAACATTTAGATACAGAGCTATTCTGCCCATCTGATGGCAGCCTAAGAGCTCATCCTGGAATGAAAAGAAAAAAAGAAACATAAAAGCCACAGATTTCTAATATTCATCTCTGAATCATTAACACCTGTTAAGTGAAAAGTTTCAGGTGTAAATTACATTGTTAATCCGACAGCTGGCTCTGAAGTTTCAGGGGCACCTCCAGCTGCAGAGATAATGGAACACCCTCCTGGACACTCTCACAAAGTCAGATTTTGACAATTAAAGCTCAAACACTTTTCCTCCATGTGCCTTTTCCAATGGTTCTCTCCCAGACCAAGACCAGAGCCAGCATTGCAGCCAACACTGGAATTCTGGGAGGTACTCCAGAAAAATTAACGTGCTGAAAAAGATGACAGTCACAAACACAAAATGCAGGCAACTCAAGCAGGCGTCCGAATATGTGACAATCCTTCTCCGACACACTTGTGGAGTCAGCAGCATGCAATGTGACATTAGGGCTTTCAAGTCAATAGGGAGCAGGATGCCTGACTGAAAACAGTA